>NW_027181681.1:11282500-12542500 GCF_028537555.1 Battus philenor
ATACAATATATATATATATATATATATTCTTACAATATATATATATATATATATATTGTAAGAAAAGGACCAATATTTAGCCACTTCCGCAGATGCAGTGGTAGTCGTGTAATGAAATGCATTCTCACTTACAAAGGTTTTACACGCGCTTACCCAACGGCATTCACAGCTTTGCTTATGCAACTTTACAGTACACTAACCACAAGGGCTTATTCAAGAGCCTGGAGCTGTCTCTGAAAATGGACTTGCAATTGGTGGACAAGGACACTCTTAAGGTCCGAATTTTGGCTCGATTAGACTACAACACACCATAACATACACACACCATCAAAGCACATATGGACCACAAAATAGCATATTACGAACAAATTGAATTTTTCAACGTATTTTCAATAATAAGAATGTCTTCGCGTGTTTTACCGCCGTCCAGTAACGAGTATGATCTCGTGCGCCGATCGGAAACGCGTGGAAACGTGACATTGGCGGCATTCCAACAAGCGATATGCGAATAAAGTTGAGAACACACTTAACACTGATTTTATCTTGACCTTATTTTTTATAGACGATTAATAAATATTAATCGTGATATGATAATCATAAACATAGATATAAAAGTAACAGATGCCTTTTAAAGTGAAAGTAGAATGTTCAGATACATTGAAGTATCATTGGAACATGAAATCCGCGTTGTGGTTATTTATTTAAACTTTATTATACTACATAGATAATAATTGAAAATTTATATAGAGTTACAAGAGGCAGTCTTATCGCTCAAGGCTATCTCTAACATACAATCTTTGGATAGAAATGAGAGATATTAAATAAAGGGCAGTTTAGGCGTTCATACAATTACGTACATTACTATACACTCATACATATACACTAAAATACTTATATATATATATATAGACACGTACATTATATGTTAATATTTATATTTACGTGGAAAAGGTATTACATATATCTAAGTATAATAGGCTAACGAATGGCGCTGTTCGCTGAGGGCGCAGTGTGTCCGCAGCTTAAACAGACGGCACCTCTCAACGATGCACCTCTGGTTCACTGACCGTCAATGATTAACTGCAAAAGGAAACCTGTCCACTAGCAGTGTTCCTCTCGGAGCATTATGTAATTATTTGCTATTACGTCAAAGCAATTGAGTGTTTTGTACAGGGTCAGTTACATGATATCTGTAATAGTTTAGCAACGAACAGTTACTATTTGTAAGCAAAATAGATATAAAAAATGTTTGAAACGTTAAACATTTTTGGGTTTTAGTAAGACAATATACAGATATAAAATAAAATTAAATTGAATATGTTGATAAAATGTATTTTATTTATTTATTTTTCTAAATCAATTTCATCGCCTTCAAAGTAATATACGTCCAATAAAAGACACTTTTGTAAACGCTTTTTCGAGGCTTCGAAATAGAGGGAATTGCCTTATTCTGGTATAGCCTTCAAGATCTTTTTAGATTCGATTTTTATCTCCACAATCGTGTCAAAACGGTGTCTTCGCATTAGCCTTTTGAGTTTTCTGAATATCTAGAAGTCGTACGGAACCGAATCAAGTGAATACGGAGATTGTGAAATGTTATGAGTCGAGCTTTTGGGCAAAAAATTAAGCTGTTTTGATACCAATCGAAACTTGCATTTAAGACACAAAACATCTTTCAAAATAGTTCGAGATGAGCTAGCTGATATTCCAATTTTTAACAAACAGACGCTAGGCTAATGTTATAGACAGTCCTCCCAACATAGGAAAACAATTTACCTGTCTTTCTAATGCCCGGGACAAACATACACCAGTTTTATTGAAATAAGACACTATAGCGATTTCCGCGAATTATTTAAATATATTGTTAACTTCTTCGGTGAAGCATCAGCTAAATAGAATGAAACATAGTAATAAAACCATTTTATAATGAAAACAGTATACACACTGGTTCTTTGGTTGAAGGAACAAAAGGCTTTTAAGGAGTGATTGTATACATTTGTCGACAAAAAGCTTGAAAGCTTTTACAGCTTTTTTCAGCTATAATACAATGTATGAAATGATCATTCTGAAATATACTACATTGTTTTTTTATATATTTTTAATTTCTGGCAGTATTTATTTACGAAACCATTGACTTTGGAATTGGGTATAATATCTAAAGAATCCTTCCGTTCCGCGAACTCAGTTCCGATGAGCTATAAAAACCTTCGAGTTAACAGCGAAAACATCAACAAAACCAATATGAAATTATATATAAGCATACAGTCCCTTTTATACTAATCATCCTGTATGTATAGAATAAATAAATATAAAATTGAAGAAATAAATGAAACATATTGAAAGTGAAAGAGATAAAAGATAAGCTTGTAAATTAAAAAAATATATTTCGTAAATAAAGACCCAAGAGGGAGGCAAAAAAATAGTCACTTGTATGAGATCCCTGAAAACATGAGAGACATTTTATTAATGATTCCAAAAAAAAAAAAAAAAATATATATATATAATAGTAGGTAAGCCATAAAGTGTGCAAAAAAGATTTTTTTTTAAATTCCGTCTTTCATTAAAATCATTGGAAAATGATAAATGCAGGCCAGTTTCAAATGTTTTATTTTATCTATAGAAGAGACAGTTCGGTAGATGACATCTTCGAAATAATGATGATGATAATTAATTTTTGATTTTGAGACATTTCTACTTGCTTTACATCGTCTACGTATACAAAATTATTCAATTAAAAAAAATATTTTTTAAAAAAGTAACCGTCAGGTTTGACAGATGTCAAATAGAATACGTTCGGATATTATGTACAGCAATGTAAGAATTCGCTTTGCTTATATTGTTGCAATAACCGCATAAAGAACAGTATTACGAAGTTGTTACACTTCATCGCGTCCGTCAAGCAAAAAGACAATTTCTCTCCGAACTCGAATAGCATGATAGATCTGAATCGGACGCGTATCCGAATTGCGTAATCTAAAATTGTATGCGATGGTTACATTTGCGGGTGCTTTTACGATATTCATTTGTTATATACATTCATTAATTTTATTATTCATAAAGGATTATTAACGACTAGTTTTTTAAGAGGAAAGCCAGAAGAGTCCAATTAAAAGTTAAATCTACGAAGGGTTACGCGTGTTCCTTTTTTGAAATACTAAACCTTCTTCTGCTTCACGCAACGATCACGCAAAGATCGCTACGATGATAGATCCTGTGCTGCCCGCATCCAGTGACTTTCTGCGACCTTAAATATGTCGTCGGTCTACCTAATAGGGGGAGGGGAGTCTACCCATGCCGCGTCTATCGGCTTCTTGTCGCCATTTGGGAACATTACGACTCCAACGGTCATCAGTTGCACAAGCGATGTGCTCCCGTTCATTGCCATTTCAAACGAAGAATTCTTCGAGCTATGTCGGAGATCTTGGCTCTTCTACGAACCTCCTCATACTATTTATAATACGTAACCTGTTTGGATGGATACGTAATTGTAATTCATTCAAGATACATGATCATGGGTTATTTGTTCGAATCACAAAAGACGAACTAATTGATTTAAATATTTAATGGAATCAGGCGTTATTTTGCGGAAGTCCATCCTAGGTAAGAAAAGGACCAATATTTAGCCACTTCCGCACATGCAGTGGTAGTCGTGCAACAAAATGTACCGCCTGCCAGCCCGCTGATAAATGTGTATGCGGCAAAAAATGCGAATCACACAACCGCCACCGCCAAATTACTCAACATGTATTTCACCCCTCCACGGGGCATCTTCAGGAGTTATGTTACACCGATTAGTGCCAAACGCAGAGTAAGACTGACATATTGTTGTCTACGGGCTGTTATAATGTTGATAAGAAAAACCATATATGATTTTTTATAGCTATTAAAGTGATCATGCGGATATAAATAATTTTTGTTAAAATTGTTCTGATTGGCAACGATGTTGTAGTGATTTTAAACATTATGTCTAAGGTTAGATTCGATGACTTGAAGACGTCAATGTCATTATTGTAGTTATAAGCTTTTGTTCTTATAGGTTTCTATGGCAAGTTTTAAATATGTATTTATCTTACTTCTGTCTAAGAATTTTCAAAAGGTATACCCTTGTAAATACGCTTAATATTATTTTTCATGGCCCCATTTTTGTGGGCTCTCGCTCAAACCCTTTTATGGGTGATCAGGTTCTTTATTTACATAATATCTTTTTCTTTTCATATATCCATATCCGCCTTTCGTTCTTTTCATTGCTTTCCATACTTTCCATTCATCACTTCAATTCCTTCACCTTCGCTCCAGAGTTCTACAATTATACATTTTTCATTTTTATTCATTTATTCTTTAGCTTTCATACATTTGTTTAACAGTTTATCGCTCTTATCACTGCTGTTTTATCACTCTTATTTATTTATTTTATAATTATTTTTTATTAATCGTTATTTATTTGTTAAAAAGTTGTGGTGAAACTCGTCTTTACTCACCAGCAAGGCTGTGTTTTTCTCCTTTATTCTACTAACTCCTATATTCTGCTAACCAAGATTGGTATTTTACTTTTATCGCACCATATACGGGACAGTCGGTGATTAGGTGCACCAATGTAACTTAATATTGATTAAAATTAATTGTAAAAAATCATTACCATACATAAAACTTTACACTTAAATTTTCTTCCTTTACATAAGCTAATTGACTATATGTGTAAAAGATTTAAAGAGATAAACGTCTTGGTGATTTGTCAGTAAATAGGTCAAAATTTTTGCATCCATTTTAAATCATTCTGTATAAAATCATTACTCTAAAATACGAAATATTAAATTATTTTTTCTATTGGAATGCGACGTGCCGATAACTTCTAGCAGTGGCGTAGCTAAAGTATTTGGGGCCTGGGGCAGATTGGGGCTTGGTGCCCCCCCCCCCCCCCCCAAAGAGTCTAAATAATTTTAAAATTCAGAACAGAATGTAGGTATTATATAATTTTTTTTGGTTCAAAATAATAACAAATATATTTTAAATAACATGAGATCTTAATAAAATTTATGGGGAAAATTTAAAAACGAACATTCCACGCTTTTTGGCTTGCAAAGTCATTAATCACATTTTCAAAATCAATAGTGTCGACTAGTTTGAAACACAGATATGTGTTTTTGTGATTTAGGGCCCTCTTAAAAACACTTTATGTGTATTGCGAATGAAAGGCTTAAATACAGTGTATATTATAATTTGTAACCGTTTACTTTTTTTTAAGGTTCATATTATTTAACAAATTTTTTAGCACAAAAATAGTAAAATTCGATATTCTTTTTATGTTATTTATTTTAAATGATGGTTTTCATTTTTCTTTTAACATTTCATTATTCATCAAAAAAAAAAATCAAAAAAATTATTTTCAACTTTGGTGCCCCCCTGCTTGTGGTGCCTGGTGCGGCCGCCCCGCTCGCCACCCCCTAGCTACGCCACTGACTTCTAGCAGTACAGATAGTAAATAACAATTAGTTTTAATATGTAGTACTACGAATTTTGGAAAGCCTTTTTTATGCTGTCATTACGTTATTTGGTATATTATTTGATATTCCTTTAGAGCATTTAAATTTATAATAATTAACTTGTAAACAATAATAATGTAGTAAACATTTTATCATAATATAAGAGACCGTACAATACTTTCTAACGGTCGAGAGGTAGAAGGAAGCTAATGCAAATTATCATAGTATTTTCATCTCGTCGAACAATCGTTGCGTATCGTTGAAAGTTGGTATAACCACAATTTCTAATTACAAAGAATTTCCAGTTAATTAGAAAAGGTGGTAATTTAGGAAAATTTGCATAAGAATATTTCTGTCGCGAAATAAAATAAATATTTCTTGATTTATTCGTTATTTATTAACTATATTTGTGTCGCAAAAAGGCCATTAAATCATAATACACATTAAATTTACACCAATTCCTACAGTTTAAAATTTGAGAAATATGTTTACTATTAATATATTTACCGACATCGTGTCGTCGTTTCTGTCCATAGACGCAAAATAAAAAGTACAGGCCTCCCGCATATTTCTCCTAAGGTATTTTCATATTTACCATAGGATATACAATAGCGATCGTAGTGTGGTATTGTGGTATGTAAAGAATGCTGTTACCCTTCGTTTGGAGGCTTGTTTGTGAGCAGTGGTAATATGATATTAATGCAAAAAATGTGAATTATATAAGACCTTATTTTGAGAACGATCGCTAGTATTAAACTAGGTTAGCGATTATGATATTTTCTCCCATGCTTGACTTTGGGCAGGCCTTTGCCCAGCAGTGGACGTCTATGAATTGAGAAGATACCAGATAAATTCAATCGTTGCTTCAATTGTGTGCCGAAGTACGTTAAGTTAGTTGGAATATTAGTGCATTTATTTCAGGTAATATTATATGAAATATTACATACTCGTAGAGTATAAAATTCCTAAAAAACACCTTCACGTCTTTAAATAATATGTTTGTTTAGGAAAGTTTCATGAATACGTGTAAATGAGTAACCCTATATAAATATAGTTTAATAAGCATTTGTCGACTTTCCCTTCAATGAAAACGATCAACCTTGGTTCATATTTTCATAGATTTCTATTACAAAATTATTAATTGATTTTGGTCCAATGATTTTAAACAAAAACCGTAAATCTTTTGGAACAATAAAATTAATGTTGACCTTGAATTTTAATAGACTATATCGTTTAAATGCATTCTACGAAACTACCAAAAATGCTTAACAATTTCACTGATAAAAGTTGTCTTATCTTTTAAGATCAAAGTGATCAAATATTATCATAATTTAAGCCGTAAGTCCGTATGTCCTCTGTTTTACATAATCCGAATACACGGATTTCCAAAGAGACCAGAGGTAGCTAGTATCTTTTCCGACGATTTTAACTAAGTCATATTTTCACTGTATGGTTGGGATTTCTACTCTGCGCTGGCCAATATGTGGTCACCACTTCATTTCTTTAGAAGTCTTCCACTGACACTGTTGCTAAACCATTAGTTCCTCTTTTTTGTGGAATATAAACAGTAAGGAAATAAGGACATCGTTATTATTAGAGAAATTGAATTTTATAAACAATATCTTGTGGAAATTTCTAAATATTGGCGTCGTATGTCCGATGCGTCGTTCAATTCGAAATTTAATAATACTTTGACCACGCTATGTGAAGGAATATCTATGGAGAGACATGACCAGACTTGATAGCTATTGAATAAGATATTATCCAAGTTGACAATGACTGATCAAGTGAGAGGCCTTGTGGAATCTCCAATAAATAGATGCGTACGAATTGCATCAAGGAGGAAATATAATCTCACCGGTACCGGGGAATGATCTCTCGTTACCAGGCTTTATTAAATCGATGGTATGGAACGACCAGTCATCGAGCGCTGGTATAGCCCTCTGCAAAAGGGTGAAGTCGCAGAAGAAGGCTGCGAAGAGAGAGCGGGGAAAGAAAATCTGAGCTCCTCATCCGCAGTCGAAGACCTGGACATCGGAGGGTGTTATACCGCACCTTTTTACAACCCCTTTGAAATGGCCCTGGTGACGGAGTCGGGGTGATCCGCTGCAAGTACATCGTACGTTAAGGCACAACCGCCGTTGAAACTGCGGTAGTATGCGAATGCGTTCCCGAAGTTTCAACAAAAGGCTTTGAGCCTGTAGGAGTTCCGGCATAACGTTTTCATTGCCTCCGCAGCGGAACGGTATCTCATACAGAATTCTCCCTCCAGTAAAAAAGCGGAGTAAATGTAATAAAGTTTGATTGGATATTGAATGGCAGTCTTTGATGACGTTTCCCACTATGATAGTGACTTTAGATATAAGATTACACCTACGCCAAACAGGAGGATAGTTTTTATTGTTAATTGGTGACAATTTTAAAGTGGACAACACAAGATTTACTCTTTTAGTTTAATAAACAAATTATATGTATTTAATGGAATCAGGCGTTACCTTGCGGAAGTCCATCTTAAGTAAGAAAAGGAACAATATTTAGCCACCTCCGCACATGCAGTGGTAGTCGTGCAACAAAGTGCACCGCCCGCCAGCCCGCTGATAAATGCGTATGCGGCAAACAATGCGAATCACACAACCGCCACCGCCAAATTACTCAACACGTGTTTGACTCCTCCATGGGGCATCTTCAGGAGTTAAGTTTCAGGAGTTGCGGTGTAACATGTGCATGTGCGGAGGTGGCTAAATATTGGTCCTTTTCTTATTCAAATTATATGTATTACATATGGTGACTTATGAATTTTAGAAAGGCTTAATTGGATCTTAGAAAAGATTGGGAAACATTGACATAGTCCATTTTAAAGCATCTGTGGATTCCGAAAGTTCTCGAATATCCGAGACGTAAAGATAGACGCGACGGAAATTGAATGTGGGCAGCGCAGGACTGATCTTTATGGCGTCCTTTTGGGGAGGCCCAAGTAGGGGTCAATAGACTGATAAGATGATGAGGAAAAAACCTGTGGTTAGGTATACTCAAAAAGAAAACTTTTTAACTTTGACATCTATAGAAAAATTAGGTGACATTTTATAAGGTAAATATTTACATTTAACCACACGTAGATACAAAATATAGCCTGTAAATATAGTTGTGATTTTGTGTAATAGAAATATAAAAAAAGTTCACGCACTCACGATAAACTTGTAAATGCGTCTAATACACGACCAAATACGATTCTTGTCGTTTGCTTAACTTTGTGGTTAGAGTAGAAATTATATGGATATACTGGTTTACATTAATATATCAGAAAGGTACATTCTTTATTTTTTATGTATATATATATATATATATATACACATATGTATATATATAGGCTTTTAAAACCAAAAAAAGAGTCTTTATAATTCTTTTTACAATATGGACTTAATTCGTGGGATCGAATTTTAAGTTGATTAGAGCTATTACTTTTCAAACGAATATAGACCTAGTCGGCTCAAACTCTTCTATGTTACTTATCTAACGAATATAAGTATGAACTAAGTAAGAGAAATCTCTTCTATTTTTAGGTTGATTATGCCCTAAGTAAAGGAAGTTCTTATGCTTATCTATTGTTAATTACTAAGTCGGTGAAGTCGCTTCTATTTTTCCGTCCAATATAGATTAAGACTTAAAGAACGTATCTATAATATGTATCTATTAAGCATGTACTAAGTTAGTGTAAAGTTTTCTTATCTATTGAATATGGACTAAGTCGAAAAATTGCTTCTATAATAATCTAGGTTGTGAGAACTCTTCTACTTATCTCTTGTTACTTACTAAGTCAGAAATATAGCTTTTACTTTCTATCGAATATAGAATAAATACAATGAAAATTTCTACGCATCTATTGAATGTGTACTAAGTTGGTGGGAACTTTACTTATCTATCAACAAAGACTAAGTTAATGCAAAATCTTGTGCTTTTATTTTAAATATTATTTCTATATATGCCTCCTTCAGCTAATGATAGCATTTACATTTATTTAAACCTGATTAAATAAGAAGTACGGATATTGTTTTTTAAACAAATAATTATAATTTGCTGTCTCAATCCTAAACAGGATGCTGTCGGTAATGGTTTCGTTAAGCAAAAGCATACGTGTTATTAACTATTATAGCTTAGATAGTATAATTGTTAAGCTTGTTTGATATATATCGACACATATAGATATAATATATTGTTTTTAAAAACATAATAATGATGCGAATATTTCTTTCGGAAATAATGAAGTATTGGAACTAAAACTTGTTCTAATTTAGCTAGCTTAGCTCCGAAAACTGGTGGCATATTTCGCAAGTTCATATTATGCCTTGTCTAGACTGAACTACAAAGAAAGTAGAGCAATCGACGGTGTAATGGAATAAGAGCGTATCCAAACTATTCATATGTGTTGTGAAATAACCTAACCCGGATATCAAATATTAACAGAGCTAAATACAGCTGGATTAGTCGTTGCGATATCGCAGTCGCTAATAAGGTTAGCGTGCGTATATTTTAAGATTGATTCATTATTCAAAGGCAGTATTTTTTTTCACAGATCGGAAAGCGATGTGTAGGGTGTCAACACATAAGGTTGTCTGACAGACGGCATTGTTAGTCTGCGGAAGTCGATGAATACAAGTCGTTTTCAACGGGTCCTATTGGAAATCTAAGGGGTGGGAGACATATTCAGCTGTGGACGTTTTACAGCTGAAATGATGATGTAAAGTATTTTGTTAGACACAATTCAGAATTCAAAAAAAAATTCAAGTAGGTATTTGAATATAAGTAGTAAGCTACCAATGGCTCGGAACGCTGATATTTTGAGAAGAGCCTGCCTGAAACTCAATAGTTGCTCTTTTTAACAGCTTTTCATGTGTGCATATAAAATACCAATCATGTAAATGTGTCAAAAAACCAAGTTGCATACATTCCGATCAAATAAAAACTCTTTAATGCTATGATAAAATTCATTTAATAAATGCTTTTAATTTTAGATTTAAAAATAAGAAAAGAAATATCTAAAATATCTTTTGGAAATTTATTATATATGCGTACACACATCCATATGGGATTTGTTTAGTTTTTGTAAGCGAAATTAAGGCATTACGAGTTTATTTTTATTTCTTTCTAATCACGTGTCTCTCACTCTTTTAATATAAGAATTTAAATTCAACACCTTTAAAAACATCATTAATAGCTCGTAAAGTTTTGTTCTGTAAAATAAATAAAGAATTAATATTGACCACACTGTCCCATAATAAAATAATGTAAGACAGAGAGTAGAAAATAATGTTTTATGGACCTTTTAGAGACTTCTATATCAGTATCGCATTTATATGCTTCTTCAAAATTATTAATTAATATTTCTATTACGAGACGTACTATTTTTAAGATAAAAATAGTCTTTTTAATACAACCTTTATAATATAACTACTGTTAATTGTAAATGAAAACTTGGTCTACGATTGTGTCGATGCAAAAAAGAATGTCTGTGTCACTAGAGTGTATAGACGAAACGTATTGATAGACCTAAATTAGAAGAAAAAACCTAACTTGTAGATACAAAAAAAAATAAAGGAGACTGAATAAACCTCTTTGGTGTGCCAATAGTAAAGTCTGCTTGAGTACTGTTTCATATTACATTTTAGAAAAACTACATTGACTTCAACAAAAATATCGATAAAATGTCTGTAATGTATAAATGCTGCATATTATTAAGACACGAATAACCTAAATATCTTCGGATTAATAATACGTAATGTATTTGACATTAAGCACTGGATCTTTTGTGCCATGTAGAGAGTTTTGTAGGAACTTTTTAGTCGTTAGTGAGTTGATATTTATTGATACAACAATAAATGTCTATATCGTGATTTAAGTACAAATGACAGTGAATGTAAGCATCAACGCCTGTTTTCGATTTCTCTCATACTTCGAGTCAACGGAATCGTGACAAACATTATGATACTGGGAAAGTTCAGAATGACGAATTAAGACATACACGACAGGTGATACGCTACAGCTATTTCAAATTTTGATAGGGAGAGTGACAACAAGAAGAAACCTGTGAAGACGAACGTTACTTGCTAGGAGACCTCCTTAAAGCTTCTAGACGAGTCGTCAGCCCCGAGAACCGTACACAGCACCTACCTCTACAATGTGGTGGACCCGGTAATCTCTCTATTAATCTATGGAATAGGGCGTAGTAACATCTCTTAGGAAATCTATTTTTTGTGACTAGATATATATTTATAGATTTACCAGCCTTGATGAAAATGCGAAAAAATGTTTTTTTAATATTTAATATAGATAGATAAATATAGATATATAGAAAAAAAATATATATATACATATATAAAACTAGCTATGTCCACGACTTCAATAATATAATTTGAAATTAAATAAAAACAATATTTAGTTAATTTACTTTGTTTTTGTTAAATAAATATAGCCTGCGTTACTTCGTATTAGCAGCTACATGCAAGTATAAGTATCGTCATAATCTGTCCTGTCATTTCAGAGATTAGCCGGAACAAACAGGCAGACAAAAATTAAATAAAATTTAATATACCGTATACATATTCATGTGCAGGTAGAAAAGCGGTTATTTTAATGTTACAAACAGACACTTTAATTTTATTTTTTGTATAGAAATATTCGTAACTATTTAAAATAAAATATATATTAAGGTTATGCAATTTGAAACATCGACAAGGTAATACGGTAACATAGTACTTGGTATTTACCAGCTAAAGCAAATAAGACGACGCCATCAACACTATTTTTATATTATTTCCATTCTCCCCTTTTGTCGTTCTTTAGATCTTTCATTCATTTCTCTGTTGTTCTTCTCGTTCTCTTTCATCGCTTTCTATACCTTGTTACCTTTCATACATAGCCTCTCTTCCTCTGCAATCTCTCCAGAATACTGTAACAATTCTAAATTTATATTTTTTATCTTTATTTTACTACTCTTATATTTATTTCGTATTTTATATATAGTATTTTACTATCTTTTACTATTTTACATTTCTATATCACAATTTTTATTTCAGTTTTTCACAATCTGTTCACAATATTTATCTCTTCTGTTGACTTACGTCTTATTCCTTTTTATTATTGTTCCTATTATCCTCCTGCAGTACTCCAAAAAGATTGACGTCCTTTCTCTTTGCTAATTAGCGAGGTGATGTTACTTTCCTCTATTCTTTCCTGCTAGCGAATCTGGCAATCTGTTCGATCCACGCATTAACACTTTTACATCTATGACAACGTTGCCAGACGTAGGCATGCAATCTTAAGTTCATTTAATCTAATTCTAGGTTTAAATATTATTTAATTAGTGTTAAATTTAGTAAATATTATATGCAAAATTCGAAATATAATTATGTCTTTAAAAGTCTTTTACGAGTGATGGAAGAAGATGTATGTGGCTTGTAAAAGTCATCGACAAGGTTGTTAACCTCGTGGGATGTAGTCCCTTCCCAACTGTTCTATTTGAATATAGGACAGAGCTATGTCTAATAGCGGGCGCACTATGTTTTAAATGATGATAAGAATGATGAATTGATGATTTATGTTTTGCTTTATTACATGCCTATTTAAAATGTTGCCATACGCATACAAGTGTGAATTGTGAACTGTACATCTGTTATATCTCATGGGTTCATGCGTTTATTTATATATGAGTGAAATTGTTGATGTTTTGTCTGACGTAAATTTGGGCCAATTTCACGAATCAGCCAAGCGTATATACACGAACACTCTTTTTGTCAACTGAATGTACGATGTCAAATAACCAGCGTATTTGCCACAAATTTACTCAGTTGTATCTCGAGAAACGTTATATGAGGTGATTTGTTACTTTTGAAATCATGCTCGGGAGTACTATACAGGGTGATTGATCATAGGTGTAAAAGCTTTAAAGTGTGAATGTAAAGCCTATTTGTCAGTTAAAATATTTAATGTTTTAACATCTATTTCTAATCATTCTGTAAAATATGTAACATTGATCTGTTTGTTTTTTTTATTGGAATGTGATAGGCCAATACTTCTGGCAGTGCGAAATCAGGACAGAGCTTGTCACAACAAAGCTTTGAAGCTTTTAAATCTATTTTTTATCACTTTGTTTAATATAATCACTTTGAAATAAACTTTTTTAACGTTGTGAAATTCTTCCGTAGGTCGGTACGTTGAGGAGGTGGTAACAACACGAAGTCCGAAGTAGAATTGTATATTTATTCGAACTTCGCCCGTATTTATACTGACGTCAATGAACAATTTAATTTTTGTGTAATTCCCCTTTTAAATGCATCGCTGACGATGAAATAATGATGCTCCCATAATACTGATGTAAGTAAAGAATTATATTTCTGTGGAATTCCCCTTTTTGATACGCTGCTGATGATGACGTAATATTGCTCCCATAATACCGATATAAATAAAAAATTACATTTCTCCCTTTCAACGATAAAATAATGTTGCTTCCATAATACTGATGTAAATAAGAAATTATATTTCTTTTGAATATCTCTATTCGATGCGCGACTAACGATGAAATAATGTTGCTCCCATAATACCGATGTAAATAAGAAATTATATTTCTGTGGAATTCCCCTTTTTGATGCGACTCTATCGATGACGTAATGTGACCCTTTTAACTTTTTTATTGGAACCTGATAGGCTAATCAATTCTGATAGTAAAGTTTAAAATTTGTACTACCTGATTTTATAACAAAAATAAAAAAAATAATTAAACAATAAATATTAATGAGACATCCTTAGCTTGAAGATGACTATTTGCGTATAATTTAGTGTGAAAAGTACATTTACTTGTACGAACACTTGACCGCGATGTCAATCAGGGCATCGCTCCATTGTCACGTGTGCCAATTCATTCGGTGTAAGTGGAAGTCTTGTGTTGCATTAATTATGCATAAAAATATTTTTTTTTTATTAATAGTAATCTTTATAAATTAAAATTTGATGTGAAAATTTCATCTGTTGAAAAGCGTGAATTTCAAAAATGCATTTAGTCATTCTGTGTATTTATTTTTTTATTTTCGTTCAGATAGAAAAATTGTTGCGGAAAATTTCTAAGAGCTGAAATTTTTACTTTTCTGTACTTAATAGGAATTTCTGTGGATTGTCTATACATAGATACAGATTGAGTAAACTTGTGTAAAAAAAATTGTACGAACACACTATAAGTTGGACAATATCTCCGAGTAATATTGTTGGAGGGAAAAAAAAAACGTAGTGGACAAAAAATGATATTGTTATATCTATATATATATATATAGAAATGAATATTTGTCTGTATGTCCTTTATAGAATCTTAAACTATGTATTAGATCATGTGATCTTTAGCAAAGTTGTTATGCATGAGCCCACGAAGGTTTCTAAGTTGAAATGACCAATTTTCAACAGATGGCGCAACTATCATTCCAAAGCATTTCATATATTGCCGTGACAGTTCATGCTGATTGGAATTGAAATGACAACAGCATACAAATGATGACGTTTCGAATTTTGAGTTGATATAAGAATTCATATCAATTTTGAGATTTGTGACTTTATTAAACATAAACGAAAAATAATTAACTAAATATTTTTTTAATATTCCACGCGGCCGAAGTCACGAGGTTCAGCTAGTGTTACTTAAAAATAATTCTACTATAAAAAATAAACATTTTATAAATAACCTAAGAATACTTTTTGATTACACAATATTATGATCTGTGGACTACTTGTATTTTTTTATATCTTACACTTATAATAATCTTAAATTATAACTGATCGTTTATTAAGGAATAAATTAATAAATCAATTATTTCATCGTGTACACGGATAACACTCAAGATGCAAGATTCATCGATGTGACGAATAGGGCAATATAAAGTAGAGATGAGTTTAGTGGTTGCACAAACCGTACTGTTAAAAACTGGACATTGTTAGCACGTCGTCCAAAACAAGGCACCGATGATTTAAAAATCTAAGATTTAGTTTGTAAATAGTTTAAGACTTAGTAAACACTATAATATGATGAAACGCGAGAAAAACAATAGGAAATTATATATGTATATTAAAAACAAAAGCACGGGCGCTAATTCCTGTGAAAAAAAAAGTCAACGCTCGGCGCGGCGATTGTATGCTCTTTTTCCTCAGCCCCCACCACGCCGCGCTTTTCCAAAGCGCGGTACAGCGGTTTCGGTAGCATTATAAATACATGACTTAAAATAAGACAAATATTGAGTTCATTAAAAAGTTGAATAAATTTTTATGTATCAGTTTTAGGGACTCGATAACTCAGACGGTACGCACGTCTTCCTCTTATCACCTGGTGATAAACAGGTTTGCTATATGAGGGTCATAAAAATCCAGGTAAAATTAATCTTAGAATTGCATGCAAAATTTTGGCAAGGTAGGGCAGTGACTTTTAAAAAATATATGTTTAGAATTCACAGCGTGTATGTTACATTTGTGTTTAAATTTCTTGTTGACAAGGATATACGGAGAAGATAACCTGTGCTACCCACGCATGTTTTGTATTTGTCAACTTGTTTATTTCTTATACAGGATGATTTTTTAAACATATAAAAGCTTGAGGATTAAATGCATAGCTTATTTGCCATCATAAATGTATGGTTCACCATATTATATGATTAATTTTAAGAGTTATAACATTAAAATCTACAATCAGTGATATAAAGTGACTATTTGGTAAGTTATTTGGACAGTGATTTAAGCGATTTGGAAGCGTAGTTTAGACTTGACGAAAGTATACTTTGTGTTAAAATAGGGTGACCATCTGATTTGTAAATAAAGGACTCCTTGTGAACCAGTGGTGTTTTATTTCGAGTCAGAAGGTATGTAACGATATTATATAAAGTAACCGTTATTAAAATTCGGATAGTTAGATAGATAATATTAAATTTAATTATTTTTTGCTATCTGTCCTTTTGCTATCTGTATATATTATATCAGAAGTTATTTGACTGTCGCATTCCATTAGAAAAAATATATATTAATGTAATATATTTTAGAGTGCTCAATTAAAAATGGTTGAATGAAAATTGCTGTAAAATCTTAAAAGATTTTAGCTGAAAAATTAGCTATTCATTCACTCTTTTAAGGCTTTTTCATCTACTAATAATCACTCTGTATAATGCAGATTACATTACAACATTCGGCCATCTAAACTAGTGTTACTTTAATATTATTAAACATCTAATCTAACGGTAATGTTGGAATAAATTACCAAAAAAAGACAGATATATTTTCAGAGGTCCCTAAATAAATTAAGAGAAAAATAGCAGCCTTTATAATTCGTATTGTTATAAGTCTGTATCAGTTCATAAATATACAAACCGAGAGAATAATAATTCGATATAATTATATTTATTAAAATTGAACATATGAACATATTTTCCAACGTTTGACTACTATATATTCGAATGTTGATGCGCGCTGTTAGCCGTTTTGGCTTTTACAGCTTCATCGGATTCAACGCTGTTGAATTAAAAAAAATCTACGACAGTTGCTTCACCTGACGTATTATATTAGCTAATTATTACCTAGTCGGTTTTCGGAGCAAGGTGTGATCCCTTTCTCCGATGAAATTTTATCTGAATAGATATCGGAGCTGGGAGAGGACCTATTGGAGTCGCTGGTGCGTGCGGCGCTGCGTCGCGCACGGACACTTGGGCGGCGCGTTTTAAAATTGATTCGGATGTCGTTCGCGCGCCGCGAGTTTGACTACTTGGAGTTGGACCACTTGGAATTGGACCACTTGGAGTTGGACTGCTTGGAGTTAGACCACTTGGAGTTGGACCACTTGGAATTGGAACACTTGGAGTTGGACCACTTGGAGTTAGACACCTTGGAGTTGGACTACTTGGAGTTGGACCACTTGGAATTGGAACACTTGGAGTTGGACCACTTGGAGTTAGACACTTTGGAGTTGGACTACTTGGAGTTGGACCACTTGGAGTTGGACTACTTGGAGTTGGACCACTTGGAGTTGGACTACTTGGAGTTGGACCACTTGGAGTTGGACAACTTGGAGTAGGAACACTTGGAGTTAGACTACTTGGAGTTAGACTACTTAGAGTTGGACCACTTGGAGTTGGACCACTTGGAGTTGGACCACTTGGAGTTGGACCACTTGGAGTTTGACCACTTGCAGTTGGACCACTTGAAGTTTGACTACTTGGAATTGGACTACTTGGAGTTGGACTACTTGGAGTTGGACCACTTGGAGTTGGACCACTATAAGGCATAGGTCTCCTATAAAAAATGTCACGATGACCGACCTTGCGCTGCTCGCATCCAACGACTTCTGCGACCGTAACTATGCTGACGGTCTACCTAGTGGGAGGTCCAGCCACACCGAGTCTACAGACTCGTGGTCGTTTTCTTCCATAAAAATGAACATATCTTTGTGGAGTTCCTACTTCATCTTCACAGCTATATCACCTTACGAAGCACAGTAAATTCAATAATAAAATAAAAAGTTTTTAAAAAAAATTACTACTACTAAGTTTTTACTCCAAAATTGAATAAATGATTTTTAACTATACTTTTTTTAAAAAAATTCTGAATCCCATTATATTCCAAACCATCTCATTTCATCTTATTTATTAATTTAATTTCATATTATTTCATTAAACTAAAATTACAAAATAAAGCATGCTATGACAACTCTGTTTATAGCCTTCTATATAGTATATTTAGTTATTAGTTATTATTGTTTTAAAGTAACTAAACAACGTGATATTATAATTGATGTGAAGTACGACAAGTCAAATTATGTTTGACAATATTTGCTTCAATGAATATCTTATGAATTTAAAGAGCATTAGTTAATCCGGTCCTATTTGAAGTCAATGGGTGAATCCTCTGTGCAGCAGTGGACATCTTGCAATTAAAATGATAAGACTATCTTTGTAAGCGATGGAAAGGATGTTTGCATTTGAAACTCTGAACTGTACAGGTAGACATTCATTTTAAAAACAGGATAAATTTATCGAAGTAAATTATTACTACTCGTTTTTAATAAGGTTTTTTGAAAAACTCGTTGGTGTAAATATGACTAGTTACAAAAAAGGTACTGAATCCAGTTAGACATGTTTTAATGGAATTTGTAATATATATTTATATGTATTAGTTTTTGTATATTTATAATTAATGGGTTTGGGAACGCGTAAAGTGAGACTTGTATATATAGGCTGATTGGAAATAGGTAAATTAGTTTGTAAGCTTTCTCAAATGCCTGATAAATGAACATCGAAAATAACCATTCGTTGAAAAAGAACACCAATGCGCATTTATCAATGGGCTGCGGGTGGTGCACTTTGTTGCACGACTACCACTGCATGTGCGGAAGTGGCTAAATATTGGTTCTTATCTTACTTAGGATGGACTTCCGCAAAATAACGCCTGATTCCATTAAATAGTTATTTTATTTAATGGCTTCTATTTTTAGGAACCTGTATATACCTTGTATTAGGTTGAGAGGGACAACTTTTTAACCTTATTATTTATTTACATTCTATTTTCATTTCCTCACACTTCTTTTTTCCGTTTGAATATTTCTCATTCATTCTTATTTTTTCCATCACATTATCTTTCATTCATTTTTATTCCATTAACTTTACATACATTTCTTCTTCTGCCTGGCCATTTTCTCCTGGGATGCACCTAATCAATTTATATTTTATTATTTATTTTGTAATTTGTGTGCCGGAATTACATATAATTCTCTATCTCCTTTCTCCCACCGGACAATAAGCCGCACGGATTTGCGACATCCCTACAAGGTTGAAATCCCTTACACCCACTTAGTGTTTCGCTGCTACTTTTATACTGCGAACAATCAAGGAGCGGTACAACCTATCGCCCTCATTGTTTCCAGCCAAATATAACTCAGGAGACTTAAAGACTAGAGAATAGATTTCTACTAGGCAAGCCTGTATCATCATAGACTTCGTCATCTATATGTTTTACATAGAAACGATAAAAAAGAAACATCTCTGAATAGTTTTCGTTTACACATATCATTGTTGGAGAGAACAGAAAGCTTTTGTTCGTGGTCAGTCACGAAATTTGAAATTGGAACTGTTCGTCTTTCACGTAACTGTCTGTAACGTAACAACGTAGTTGTCGTCGACTGTCACGTGCTTGGTTGCGGAACGTTATAATTTCACGGTTTCGGTCCCGTTGCATTTGACAGTTGCACTTGATTATCTGTGCATTTATTTTTATATACATCCAAAACATTTTTTGTGCGGCGAATAGAAATTGAATAAAGAATCGCCTAAAACCTCCTTAGGTTATCTGATATTTTACTGGCAAATCTGACCGACAGACAATAGGCCGAAAAATCTCTTTTTACAACTTTTTATAAATAATGACTAACGTAAAATAAGTTATACGAGTATATTATAACACACAAATTAATTATCTTAATAAAAACAAATGCTACGTCAACTCATGTAAATATTTTCATTAAAAAGACAATTTCATCTGTTATCCGTCGCTAAAATTTTCTATTGAACAAATGACAATGTATCCTGACAAGAATCCTAGCTATATAACTGATGTATATGTTTTTTATATATTTAATACAAGGCAGTTTCGGAAAGTCGACTTATACTCGACTGTTTGTCAACAATGCCTTAAGAAATCCGAACGTTCCTACAGCTCAAGCGGCAACTGACAACCGTATATTTATATACATATATATTCAAGTCGTAAATATAAACGTACATACAGGTTGATTTATTATAGATGTACAGCTCTAAAGGATTGAATATATAGCTCATTTATCAGCACAAGGCTTCAAAGGTTTTACACCAATTTTTATTCATCCTGTCCAATATTAAAATTCCGCATTTTATTGCTTTGTTAGAATGCGATATGCCAATAGCTTTTGGGAGAATAAAATCTGCATACACAGATAGTAAAATATTATTAATTTTAATATATAGTAATCCGAATTTTTATTTTGGTGATGGTTTTTCTTATAAATACTAATTCAACGATATACTTATTCAATGTATTCACGTCTTATATGACACTAGAGACCTCCAGCGTGCAGACAAGTATTAAAAGGGAGCGATTTTTACCTTTTTAATAATCATAATCTCTCTTTTTTGCGAAAAATATTTATACATAAATAAAGGGTAAGTATTTAATGGAATCAGGCGTTACCTTGCGGAAGTCCATCCAAAGTAAGAAAAGGACCAATATTTAGCCACTTCCGCACATGCAGTGGTAGTCGTGCAACAAAGCGCATCGCCCGCCAGCCCGCTGATAAACGCGTATGCGGCAAACAACGCACTCTGTGTTTGGCACTAATCGGTGTAACATAACTCCTGAAGATGCCCCGTGGAGGGGTGAAACACGTGTTGAGTGATTTGACGGTGGCAGTTGTGTAATCCGCATTGCTTGTCGCATGCGCATTTATCAGCGGGCTGGCGGGCGGTGCACTTTGTTGCACGACTAACACTGCATGTGCGAAAGTGGCTAAATATTAGTCCTTTTCTTACTAAAGGGTAAGTGTTTACTTATAAATTAAAGTTAAATTAAATTTTTCTTGTAAAAAAAAATATTGTTAAGAACTTATGTGGGAGCAGTGTCAATTATATATAATTAGGTGTTAATTATATCTAAGATTGTGACCCGCAACCTACCATCGCAAGTCTCAGTCTAGCGCTGGACTACCACAGTTTAGAGTAACATAACTGTGTGTAAAAAGTAAATGTGTATGTGTGTGTTGTAGCAAACGTGTGCGTGAGACCGACTTAGTTTTAATGGAAGAAGAACCCACGCTTCCATATCTCACGAATTTAATGAAGCCATGTGCCAATCCGAAAGTTTTCCCAGCGTTTTGTTATACGTTTCGTAAACTCCTTGCGAAAATTCAACTCGAAGCAGATTCGTATCGAAGAGCTAGTTCTATTATTAAAACACGTTTAATGTTTTGTAAGATAATTATATATAATTAAATTTTTATTTGCTAATTGATACTGTCAAGAGATTTGTTATTTTTTAACGTATTTATAGGCTGATTGGAGAAATATATAACTTTTTGTCAACAAAAAGCTTCTAAAATTTTTCACCTATATCCTAATATTAAATGTTACATTAATTTATTTATTCAATTATTATGCGATCGGTCAATAACTTCTGGCAGTTTTACTGCAGCGACAAACAGTAAATAATGATTAATTTTAATATGTAATAATACGAATTATAAAAACTTTTTTCTTGCTATACTATTATTATGTTATTGCAACTAAGCTATATACACATGTACAGGTTTAAAGCTTTTACATTGTTAATCAATCACCCCGTATATATTTATTTATGTGCTTTATTGCACACGAAGAAATAGGTGTTTTAATTTATGCTATGGTTTGTCTGTCATAGAATATAATGAATATGGTTGCTACCAGAGCATTTTTATTACTGAAAGTCTTTTTATCACTGAAAAAAGTCTTCATTGCACGTTTACGAAAAAAAAAACCGGATTGGTTGAGCCGTTAAGAAGTGAATATTGTCACCAGGGACGTCTTAATTTTAATCCCGGAAAGTGGCGTCCGTTGCCACCCAATCTAGGCCACTTACATCTGTGAATATAATGCGACATTTGAACCTACCGCAGTTCAAGGCCGTTGCCGTGGCTGTTGCCATTCAGAATTTAAGCGTGACCTAAGACTAGATTCCTCGCATTGTGATCGCTGAGAGGGCCCATGACCTCGCTGCGAAGGTTTTAATATGCAAAAAGTACACACCAACAACATTTTCATTATTAACACGTATATACTATACTTATCAGTAAATTCAAATTTATGATCATTTAGATATAAGTCATCTTTATAACGTACATTATAGGTGTCATAAAAATGAATTTTTACAAAACTAAAAAGGAGAATTAATTAATTGACTCAATCTTTCTATTCTATTGTATGTTTTTGTTAAATACACTATATATTTTATGACGAAAATTAATAAGTTTTCAAGTATAAACTTTTGTATAAATTTAAAATGAAAAAAAAAAACGTTTTTTCAAAAAAAAGTTTTTCGGCATTCGAGGAATTGGCCATGCGGTTATCAGGTCTATCATGATGTAAAAAAAGTTTGATGAACGAGGCATACAATCCATGTAGCAGGTTTAAGAAAGCTTCTTTGTTATGCTTTGTTCACCTTCACTGATCACTCCTCTCTTCACCAAAATTTAAACGTTCCTACCAAGGTTACTTTAGAAACCCGTTCCTGAAATACCTGATTTGCTTTTAACAGGCCTAAATCTTTCAGTAGGTTAGAGATATTACAGTTACAATCTCATTCGTATCTTCATCACATATGAATTAAAAATGAATTTATCTTTAGTTATTTCGTTGACAAAATAGTACTTGGTCACCTTAGCTGTGCGGTGTTTTAGTAGATTTGATTCCTAAAGAACATATAATTCGTATAGTACTTACTTACCTTTGTTTTAACATATGGATTTTGTTTACAAATATTATAAAAAAAAATCTTCACGTGTTATAATAAAACCTGATTGCTGATACGGATTCGTAAAACCTGTTTACCATAAATTCAAAGCTGCATTTAAAAATACTGTAAAACTAATAATTTTTGCTATAAGTAATTAATAACTTTATTTTAACCTTCCTTAATCTCCATTTTGAAATTACTACTATACAGAAAACACTTTTTTGATAGTTTTACATGAAGTACCTCCTGTGTCAATAACACAAGTTAAATATTATATTACTATGGGCACGGGAGGTTAGTAATTTCTTTATTTGTTTACAAAAAAAAACGGAAATTTGATTTAATAACACTTTATAGCATATTCACTCAGAAAAATACACTTCGATCCTTCAAAAGCTCCCTAATCAGGTACACTTGAGAGATTGTACACAGATAGAATAATTGGTTACTTCCCGTGTTCACAGCAAGAAATAACTTATGTAGTGCCTATAACATAAGTTATTTCTTGCCGGAGGTTGCAATTTATAAGTGAAGGTCCAAGATGCTTTAAATTGCTGAAAAAGTTTTTAAATAACTTAAAACAGAATTGATTAGTTTTTTTTTTTTATAATAATACAATACGTAAGTAATACGATAAGTAACGAACTATAAAACTTTCGAATTAAAATGCACCAAAAATCAAGGAGTAAAATATCTATTTTATTATTATTTTACACTTGTTTCTCGTAAATGTTTATAAGTTTTAGATAAATATATAAACATGTTACTGATAAATTTCATTACGAAATTAATAATAAATGTCCTATTAGTATAATTAAATTATAATTTTAAATTGATCTTTATAATTTTTTACTTTGCTACTAATTATAATTTTTCTCATAATACATTTTTTATATATTTACATTAATTGTAGATAAAATTTATACATTGTAATATTGTTATTAACGATTGATAATATTAAAAATTCGTACGAATTTCGTGCATATTTATAATAAATATAAACGCTAGTCAAAAATAACATATGTAATAATTATAGTTAAAGAGATAAATAATAGTTATTGTTATAAAAAAAGGTTTTTTTTTTCACCAATAATGTTACTGAAGCTCTCGATATTTTTGTTCAATATTAAAAAAAAACTCACGTCATCCCCGAAAAGATCTTCACTGCTGGTAATGTTCAATATTGAAGTGATTACAACAATAGTAACTACACTTCTCCAGTACATGACTGCTAATTAAAGTCAATTTTCACACTAAACCTCTCATTAGTTCACATAGTTAAAAATAATTACTTATTTAAAAAAATTAAAAAGTAAATAATTAAAATAATATTTTGACAATGCGAACATTCCCGCGCAATTTGACAGTTAATCTTTTTATTTTTTTTTAAAGTCAAAGACCGCTGTGAGCGTACAGCCTAAAATTATTTTAAATATTCGCGATGAATTTACATTACGATATATTTTACGCTTATTTTCCGTTTAGGATAACGTGCGGCAAGCGACGGCAGTCCTCGCCGTTTTGAAACCCGCGACTGTGCTCGGTGCAGTAGAATTAGAACGTACTTAGAACGGTTAGTGTTGTGACTTTATCGAAATGATTTATTACGGCGCTATTTTGCATATTTAGTTTTTTAAATCGAATTTTTTTACGATTTTGCAACTATTTTAATTATAAGATATTTTTTAATAGTTCTCGCTATTGTGGATCTCTCGTTCCCCTATCTTATTTTAGGGACAGGGCTATTATTATGAATACTTTTTTTTTTGGCGAAAAATGGAGGATGTATTAATGAAGGAATGAAAAGGATGAAAGAGAGAGTTCGAAAATCAAAATGTAAAATGAAAATATATATACACATATATTGCAATTTTTATTATTTACAATATTATTTCGAATTATTATTATTATTGCTACTTTTATTTATTTTACTTCAAAATATCTTTCTTAACATAAAATTACAATTTTTTTAACGTTTTTATTTTTTTAACAATAAAGCAATCTTAATAGGTTTTGTTTCATATTTTTAGGCTACTGAGGATCTTGTGACTAAACCACAGGAAAATGTGGCAGCTTTTCTCGTCTTCCAAATTATCATCATTTCAGACGTAGAACATCGTAAATGATGATATGAGGTTGTGGGAAAACGGTGCGGGGACATCTAGGCCTCCCTATTAGGTTTCCAATACGACCGGTTGGAAGCCTGCAACCAACGCTTTCCAAAGACCTAAACCAGGTCATTTGTCTACCTCGTGGATGCACTTCCTATGCTGCGCTTGACGGTCCACCGTCTCCATTCCAGAATTTTTTTTAATCACATAACACAGACAGTCATACATACACATACATACATACATACATAGACATACACAGTCCGTGCTTTTTTTAATAATAATAGTTAATATTACTCTATATTTTTTGCTCGTGTTTCTGCAAGTGTTTACTTAGCTAAGTTAATCTAGTCTCTACTTATACTGTTTTAAAGTAAACTGCTTTTTTGGACTTTTAAACTTTGTTCGAAGTTTTTTTTTTAATCATTCATTGGTGTTTTGTTTGTCTGTTTGTTTGATAGGTAACAACGCTCTAACAATATATAATTTTTAACATTACGAGTCGTGCGACTACTTCCTCATCCCTAATCCTTATTGCAATCCTCAGGTTGTATGCCAGTATCTGTTCGGTGGTTGTTGATTTCGCTTCATCGATGAATATTGCGATCGCATCTTGCATCTCATTCATGTCATTAAATAAGTTAGTTTACATTATACACAAATAAACTTTCTTTATATCAAATTAATATTTAATAAATTACCATGAATTTAAAATAAACGAGTCGCTTTTATACATGCCCATCTGTGTTTCCAAATATTGACAAAAAAGCGATACAAATTAAAATTAATAAAAATAATATTTTTTAAGACTTGTATATATTTAGCATTTGCCTTTTATAAAATAATGTAAGTAAAAAAAATTAGTGTTGTATAAAACTAAATATTTGTCGTCGATTTGACGGACATCAAAGGCATTGATAAAAGTGGCAGTGTAAGTAACGAAGGTATTGAATAGAAATTAAGTTGGGTAGGTTCATCGGGAAAATCTATGTAGAATCGATTATATAATTTCTATGATATATAGTTACCGGAACAGACCATATAGAAAATTAAAAAAAATTCGTATCGATAAAATCTGTGAACTCACAGACAACACTACGTTATTGCAAAGATGAAATTAATTCATAAAGTTTGCTTCACATTAAAATTATCACTTTCATATGTGTTAATTAATTTTTTGCTTATGATGTTTTATATATCTTGCGTTAAAACGAGGAAGATTAACTTTTTGTTGAAATATAACATGTAATGATTGGTACGAAAAAAAAAATAGTTTTAGACCCCAACACTATTATTATAGGTATATTTAAAATAGCATAAATTTTAAAGAGATTTCTATTGCACTATACTTTAACTTTAATATATAGTTCGCAAATTAAAATTCTGACCGAACACGAGCATTAAAAGCCTATATATCGGGAATAAATCATTACGTGCAATTGTAAACAGATGTTGGCATTATTAAAATGAGAGAAACAGTGAAAACGGTAGAGATGTTCACGGACTAAGTTCCGCTTCGGTTCGTACTGAACGCGTAAATCACTAGAGAACATAGATGCTATGGAGTTGCTACTATTATTACAAATTTTAAATAACATTTGAATTCATTTCAGATCTTTACAGAATCTATTTAATGTCGAAAAATCTGATCACTGTGTTTTGAATTTTTTATCTTAAGTATCAACGAAATGTCACATAGACCAACAGTTAAATAAAATGTTTTACACGGAAAAAAATATAAGCACTAGTATATTAAGAAAGATGAGAAATATAATTGTGAGCACATACAAGATTCACACAAATGTAAAAGATTTATTAATATTAAAATGAAATGTTTCATGTATTATACAGTAAAAGAACAGTGGGACAGCAATTGTAGATAAGAACGCCCCATACAGTGGAATGATAAACTTGTTAGAATCGTTCGAAAAATCGGGATGCAGGCCGCTTTCTACTCTATATTTGGTAACATGATAAGTCTACCATACGAGACGTATTACCCTATATAATTTAATTACTTTGAAATTTGACACATTTTTTTCTATCGGAATGCGATAGACCAATAACATTTGGCTGTACAATATACCCAGCGGCAGATAATTAATATTAATGAATTTTAATATGCTTGTTTTTACTATTTTATAATTACGTTTAAATTTAAATGAGCTGCACATTCATCGCTTTAAAACTTTATCGTTATAGACAATCAAAATGTATTTATTAATAAAATCAAATAAGTCATTCAAAATTATTAAATATAAAAGTAAAAAACACGACTCTATGTATTTTCGAACAATTCGCATCCGATACCGACATCGATAAGTCGCGTGTGCTGGAACGACCATTGTTCGTCGGGACCTTTCTCTGCGGCCTGTCGTACTCGCTCATTGTTCGTAAAGTCGCGATAAGTAAAAAAGAGAAAGGGCGCCAAATTTCCACACTAATAAATCCGGTGCATTCTTCTCTTTTCAATGCGTTCATTGGATTACTTATTCCGGACTAATTAATTAAATTAAACAATTAAGAAAAATAAATCGAGTAGTCACACACATTTTTACATTCAGTTTGTATTTATAATACACATTTATCTGTCCTTACAGATTTTAAAAAGCGTTTTGCATGTATTAGTGCAAAACAATATAAAGGATAATTAGTTATAGGTACGAAAGTAGGTACGAATTTTAACAAACACAAAGATTTTATTGTATCTTAAACCAGTGAAGGGCTCGGTTTCGTTATTAGAAGTTCATCTAACTTTAAGCAGGTAATAAATACATTAAATTTTTTTTAAGTTAAACGGTTTTTTGATACCCATATTGCGGTGGTTGTGGAAAAATATGTACCTAGTCCGCCATATTGGAACGGCACCCATCTTGAATTTTAAATTTTGACATAATCATCGTGTTTTACTAGTGTAGCCCTTTCATTTGATACCCATAATGCGGGGGTTAAGGAAAAATATGTCATCCGCCATTTTGTATGGGCGCCATCTTAGATTTTTAATGTTATTGATTTTATTATATTGTATTGTCATCTAAATTAAATGTGTGTACCAAATTTCAGATCAATCTGACAACGGGAAGATGTTTAAATTTCAATTTCTAATTTTGTCCCAAATAAATTCCGTACGGGTCGAACTAAGTAAAACCGTTTAATAAAAAATAAGTTCTATACTGTTCTACGGAGTATCGTAGAATATGGATTTCAGATTTGGAATCCTAAGTAGTGTTGACAACACCGGTTCCTGCTATCTTCAATATAAATGTGGTTTACATGAGTGATTATCTCAATCGATGCAGGCGTCACCATCTACTGCCCTTGGTGAAGCGCAGGGAGTTGACAGATATCATGTATCACGCTAAAATTTTAAATGGCTCTGTCGATTGTTCCGAGTTTGTTAGTTATATATTAAAACACGTTCCATCTTATCAGCAGAGAAACCCTAAGCCACTCTCTGTTCCCAATGGTCGCAGTAACTATCGAAATATTTCATTTTTGTTGCGTGCCCCGTGAATGATTTAGAATTTGATGTTTTTAGTGTCAATCCATATTCATTAAGGCGTAAATACATAACGGTTTCTTTAGTTCCTTAATTTAAAATAATAAAGTTTTTTTATTTATTTATATATCGTATCCATATGTATGTGTACATGCACATGTATATATATATATATTATTGAGTAACTTTCTTCTATGTAGAATTATGATCCTTTTGCACGTCCTCACAATGTAAATAATGCAAAAGGCGGAAACTTGTAATGACCATTGTTGTATAAATCGCCTGTAAAATGTAACTAGTTTTGAAGTTTCCTGAACGAGTAAAAAAGGAAGAATTAAATTTGTAAACGTAAGGCTGATTAGTCGGCAAAAAGTTTTAAAAAAATCATCATTCATCAAATCAAGTCATCCTGTACAATGTGATAATCCTGAAATATGATAAAATATTTTTTTATAACTCACAGTACAGTCTCAGCTAAGACGACTATTACCGTTGCAGAACGAGGACTACTTCTCCTAACATCACCCAGAGGGATGAAGGAACAGCGTACCAGAGTCATACAGACGCATCACATAATATCCGAGTTGAGCTGAGATCGGGCAGAAGTAGTAACAGGAGAAATTTAAATTTTACTTCGCGCATATCCAGAGGTCGGTAACACCGCGCCACTGTGCCGTTCGATTAAATTTAGTACGCCCTTAAACTATTGTTAATTTAGACAAGAAATTCAAAACATCGTATATGATCGATAATGAAAAAATTGGAGTTGATATGGCAGCGCAAATATCCCATTAAAATAATTTTGTATTAAATGTTACTGTTCGCCGCCATCTTTAATATGCTTACAAACATTCTTCTGTATTTATTTACGATTAATAATAACCTTGTTCTGTAATTAAATGTATAAATTATAAAATGAACATGTTTTATAAATATGAATATTATTTTTTAATAATCGTTAGGTCAGAAAATAATTGGCGATCGCTATGAATTTTTTATTTAGTATTTCACTCTTCACATTGAAAACCTTGCCAACCTCTGCCCCAGCTCTTTGACTGAAGAAGTTGTAACAACCCCACAAAGCTAACAGCGCAGACATCTAACAGAAACTGGAGATTACCAAGTCTGCGGGAACAGATAGTAAAAACAAATAAATAAAAAGTATCCGAAAACGCTATCCTAAATGTAGGCAAATTAATTTCAATCTTTTATTTAAAATGTTGTTAATATCTGATTACTTTTATTAATTATTTAATAATTCAGAAGTATTACACGACAGTTGAATAATTCTAAAATTACTCTGCTAATACGATAATTGATCACACTGAATTTGAATACTATATATACCCCTTATTACAGATTGCTTCTCGTACATCTCCTTTGGGTACACAAGGATATTATTTTTTTGAAAGTTTTTCATTGAATAATTTAATTTTAGCCTCATCTTATATCGTTCTCAATATTTCCCACACAACTTTATTTTATACGTCGCATAATGTATCATTTATTTCCATACTTTATTTTCCTTTCTTACTTCGTCTTGACCTCCATAATACTTTTTTTATTTTATTTTTAGTATTATATTTACTTCTGTTTATATTTACATGGCCATTTCATTTTGTTTAGTTTTATATTCCATAGTCTCAATTTGTACCTCATTCATTTCTTATCCGACTATTTTTTTTTTTTTTTAATTACGTCATTTGTAACCTCTTTGCAGTACTCTAAAAAGATGTGGCGTCTTTCTTCGTCTTCTGTTAGCATGACGACCTCCTCTATTCTTTTCTGCAACCGAAATTGGCAACCAATTCCTTCCGCGCCAAATATAAGGCAGCCGGTGGTCATGTGCACCCATATTGATATATATACATAGATGGTATAATAATAAATACCTCAAAATTAAGTAGCAAAAAAATATGCTAATCTTATAACTATATTATGATCAGAAATCCTTCCTGGGTATCATACATATATAATAAAGTTCAACGAGATGTCTTAGACATTTCTTAGTTTAAAATCCAAAAATCAAAAGTATATTATTAAATAAATCTTATTATAGCAATTATTAGTTTTTATTTGATCGAAATGTGTGGACCATGGTTTTTTGATTAATTTACATGATTGATATTAAAATGTAAACATAAAAAACTGTTAAATTTCGTTTAAACGAGCAACTGTTGAGTTTATTACCAGCTCTTCTGAACAGGTCACAGTTCCGAACTGGTGGTAGCTTACTATTTATATTATTAGAATGTTGGAAAATTCAAAAGCTCATGTAAATGTCTACGTGAAAAGAAACTTCTGATTTTGTAACTTTATAGTGTAAAAGCACAGATCATCTTCATATCAGTTGATAGACGTCCACGGATCACCTGCCACTTCATACTGGCTTCCCACTGGCTCCTGCCACTTCATACGAACTTTACACGTCGCGTCTATTCGTCTGTTGCACGAGCAATGTACTCGCTGCCACTTAAGACGCGAAATGTTGCGATGGTAATCTCAGATAGTTTCCTTATATCGCGTTTGTCAAGTAATCTCATTTATATAGATTTAAACTAGTTTCACTGTAATTTTGACACTGGTTTCCGAGTGAGCACAACACGTGATTTCTGACCCGTGGTACTGTACAGTAAACCTTTTGTCTCTGAACGAATTTCGCGTTAATTCGATCACAATGGGTGTCGAACGTATGTAACTGTAACTATTGTGTTTTGGGTTTAGCAGTTGAGGTCATGTAGTTTCTAAAGATTATTAATTATACAGGTATTTTTATTTCTGATATTAGCTATACTGATACATGTTCGTCAAAATTTATTGACCTATCACCATCTTAATAGACCTAATAACACATTGACTTTATAATAAAAATATGATAAATAGTTTTCTATCTTACATGATTATATTAATAATGCGATAACATTTGGTTGAAACATGATATATTTTTCCAAGCTTCCTTTCTTTTTGTTTTTATAATTTAACATTAAATTTTCTACGCACAGATGTTTTAATTTACTCTTTAGTTTTGTTCGGGAAAAGAAGTTTTTTTTTAGCTAAAGTCTTCTTGTTACCTTACGGGAAATAAAAAATTAAAAATTAACCAAATTTTTCGAGTTTATATTGAGTTTTGAAAATATTTGTCGATTTAATTTTATTTATATGATGTAATTTTAATTGAATAATATAAATATAAAGTTAAATTTTCTTGGCCGTCTAGCATTTTCTATCTATGTATACTTAATTAAAATCCGGATATATTGTATGAAAAGATTGCAGGATGCCGCTACTGGTCCTTGCAATACTGCGAGGAGGTCGTAAAATAATAACTATGAACAAAACCTGAGGTCAAGTATATGTATAAATTATGTATATATGTATATGTAATAAATTAATAATAAAACAAATTTTAACAGCTAAAAATTATATACGTATAGAAAGCGATGTGTGAAACAGAATGTTAATAAAAGCTATAAAAATAAGACAATGCGAGATTGTGTGATGGATGGAAGAAAAATAAAGTACAAAATACAGGAGTAAATATTTCGTAAGTTATGTATCTGTCAGAGATTAAGATACGTGACCAAAAAAGAAAAGAGGGCCATAAAAAGAAAACAGAGACCCTGATAGTGTGTGGAACAACAGAACAGACAGTCTTTCAGGAGCTCCGTATTATGATAGTGAGATATAATATTTGGAAACTTTTATAGATATGTTGTTTCTTTTAAAACATAAATGTTACCTTTTTTTTTTCTATACAAATCTATGGTACATCAAAGAAATGTACGATCGTCAAATAATGTTCCACTACTTTGTTCTTCATACAAATTTGACTTCGTTAATTTTTCTTTACCTGTCCAAAGCTGTTTACTTCGGAACACGCTTCCCGTCGGCATGCAGCATACCGTTATATGTTCAAAAATTAGGTTCTAGATCTATTCGCAGAAGAATCATAATAGCTAATCTAATACCTGATAACGAATTATGTAAATACATTTATATACATGTATGTTTAATTTATGCATATATTATATTCTCATATTTAAATATATTTTTATATCTAAATATATAATGAGTATAGTATTTATCATGTATATGTAACATGTGTTTATATAACTAATTAACTTTTGTATGAGTTTCAGGTTCTACATCTATTCGCAGAAGAATCATAATAGCTAATCTAATATCTGATACCGAATTATGTATATACATTTATACAAATGTATGTCTAATTTATGCATATAATATGTCCTCTTATTTAAATATATTTTATACGTAAATATATACTGAGTATAGTATTTACCATGTAAATGTAACATGTGTTTATATAACTAATTAACTTTTGTATGAGTTTTAGACACCTGACTACTAATTTTCTGCACCACTTTGGGTTGACTGGTAGAGAATGTCTAAAGGAATTTAGGTTTTACATTCATTTTTGAAAAGTTTAATAAATAAATAAAGTATGAAATAGACGAGTAAAATAAAATATGACTGACAAAGATAAGTAGTGCAGTGAGATAGGCGTTTTCTTTAAATCTGTTTCGTTAGCTAAATGCTCACAGAGTGTAACATCCTAATTAGCTTCATCAATTCATTCTCGCATTATAGAAATTAACTTTCGCCGCTAACCGAAAACAACTTTCGGTTTTTTTTTCGACACCCGCATACAAATATGGTGATATATCCACGACACAGAGCGACGTGATGCGAATACGTTGTTACCGCAATATTAGCAAGGCTTAACAGGCCTTGTTTCGGTGAAAGTGAAACATTTTATACAAAAACGCAATAATAGGAAATGTATCGGACGTTTCCTATTATTGCAACTTTTTGTGAACATTTTGCTGTCACGGCATGATTCTAGTTTTAGTGTTAAATCAAATCTATATAATATTTATTCTGAAGCAATGGTAGCTGGTGTAGGGACAACAATAACGACATTTTATGTTGATTGACATTTCGTAAGTGCTTGTAAAAGCCTATTCAATTAAAGAATTTTTTTATCTTTATTCACGTACATATTATAATGTTTGTATTGTAGATTACTCTCAATATAATACTGTGATCAAAGAGTAAAGTGAATTTATTTATAAAAATCTAAATTCTTTAATAGTTGTTCCAAAATTAATTTCATCTCCATCCGAACGCTTTTTCCAGTCCTCAAAACAGTCGGTACAGTCTTTTTCTGGAAAAGCCTTCAAGATCTTAGATTCGGTTTTTATCTATTTTAACTTAAATGTTATAGACAGACTTACCGTCCTAGGAAAAAAAATACCAGTCTTCTTATTGCCTGGAAATTTTAAATGAGGTGTCTATAGAATCCTTAATTACTAAGATTTTTTAAAAAATCCTTAATGAGTTTTTTGTAGGATTTTAGATAAAAAATCGTTAAAAAAAATTTATTACAGTTTATTTTAATTTTATTAGTTTCTCTCAAATTGGGCTCTTGTGACATTCTTCTATCGAAGTATCGAAGTAGAAATGAAGAAATGGTTAAAATGAATAAATTGATATTCAGTTTAAATAAATAAACATTAATCAATTTATTACCTCGTTAAAGCATTTTGTAACTAAGGGTAAGTTTTTCTATTATTTTATGTTAAATTATATCAATCACATTATTATCCTGAAAAACCAATGTTTATGTAAAACAACGTAAACAATCGTCTACGTAAATATTTTGGTGCAATAAAGAATGATTTTCTTCCTACAATAATCACTAGGCTAGTGTTTCACAAGTGTCAACGAAGGCTCTCTCTAATTTCTTACCTATAGGAGATAACGCAGAGAATTGCTTATCTATCAAAGTTAAAAAATCGTCTGTTGCGAAAATCACACCGCATCTTTCTTTATCTAACAGGATTTATAAATAATAATTTTCATTTAGAACTGTAACTACTGACAATGCAGCGAAACATTGCATATAATACTTACAGATATATTTTTAAAGATGCCTGCAACTTTTAAATAGCAATTCTTCTGATTTTTAAATTTGCTCGTTATTAAATAAATTGCACGTAATTAATAAAAAAATTGTTTGTTCATTTATACAATAATCAATGTCATGTTTACCGTAATCAGTCGGAGCAATGGTAGCGCAGAAGTAGAAAACTTGGACTTGTCATAGTAGTTCGCGTGTTGGATTCCCGGGATACAATTTCGTGTAATTAGTACTTTGTGCATTAATTACATAGGATTGCCTCTGTTCACCAACAAGTTTACAGGATAGGCAGCAGCGGGGTTTTTTGCGTACCATAATATTACACTGCGATCGCCAACCCACCTGTCAAGCGTGGCGATGGTATATCCCTCCATAGATATGTGGGGACTACTGAGTGCGGCCCTGTGTCGAGTAAGGAACTGCGCTACGACCGACTCACGCGCAGCTTTTCAGGCTCTGCGCGCGTTCGCATCCCTAGTCAGCCAAACGTCCCAACGCTAAATTCACGTCGCTTGCATCACAACTCTAATATCATTCGATTGATATTTCTCTGTATTTAATTGATTGGCTCGACTAATAAAACTTTTAAATCATTTGTGGAGATGTTTCTTTCCAAGCAGGAAAAACACATAAGGAAACTATCTCCACATTGGATCACGTCGGGGTCACTACTCTTCTTGCAGGGGGCGTCTATGGACTGAAACGTATATATCATAATCATATGTACTCGTATTTTACTATGAAAATATATAATATACTGCATATAAGTTAAAGATATTTATTAATAATTTAATTTTTGTTCATGTCTTTTATGTGTTTGGGTCATACTAATAAATATAATTGTTATAAATGTAGAGTGTTCGATATTATTTAACGAATATGGAATAAAAGTAGCATAGTTATTGACTATGGTTTTCGATTGTAGGTGGCAGCTTCTGTTCTCGACAGAAGCTATTTGTGTGGATCAAATCTTGTCAAAAATGTAAAGACAGGAGACATACATATATCATTGAATATTTTTATGAGATGATGCTATGTAACCATTATTAGCCAGTTTTTTTAATTGCTTTTAAAGAATTCAGAATCATATTCGAAATTGTAACTATACAAATGAAGTACAAAAGTTAGTTTATTCATAAAACATGCGTACATAAATAATTGCACAGGATCTGCTTATGCCTAATATCACATTCACATTCAAGATACGTAGGATTTCCTTTTAATTTTCTCCGCCCCTGGATGTAGACACCAAGACTTTTCGCTTCTGAAAACAAATATAAAACATTTTTACTATCTAAAGAATTGTATATACAAAGTGTTTATATACATTGTGATAGATGTAAAAGCTTAAAGGGGTGAACTTATAGCTTATTTATCAGTAAAAAGCTTTTAATTTACACAGGGTGATTAGAAATTGATGATCACTATTATTTATTTTTTTCTATATTAATGGTAAAGGGTAATGACATTTGGCAGTACAAAGTCCGAAACTATTTAATCTAAGCAAGAAAAGGACCAATATTTAGCCACTTCCGCACATGCAGTGGTAGTCGTGCAACGAAATGCACCGCCCGCCAGCCGGCTGAAAAATGCGTATGCGGCAAACAATGCGAATCACACAACCGCCACCACCAAATTACTCAACACGTGTTTCACCCCTCCACGGGGCATCTACAGGAGTTATGTTACACCGATTAGTGCCAAACACAGAGTCTGACTCTGCATTTATCAGCGGGCTGGCGGGCGGTACACTTTATTGCACGACTACCACTGCATGTGCGGAAGTGGCTAAATATTGGTCCTTTTCTTGCTTAGGATGGACTTCCGCGAGGTAACACCTGATTCCATCAAATATTTAATCTATATAGTAATTAAAATTTTGAAAAATCTTTTGACGCGAATGAGCTTTACATTTATAATTTTAAATATTTTATATCTAACTGATCACTATGTATGTCAATTTCGAGAAATAACACCAAGGAACAAGGCTTATGAATAGGCAAGTATTACCCCAAAAATCTTTTCAAGGCGTATTTACTGCACGGAGACCAAACGCGTGGGTGGTTGATGGGATCGTAGCGCGCACCCATCATCTGCCTTTGTCCATGACACTGGTTATATGGTGCTCCGTCATGGTTGATGCCCAAACTGAAATAGTAACATCACCAGTGAAATTTCATGATTTTTGCTATAATCACATGTCAGACATGAGACCGTATTTAATCACAAAAATCCTTCTTTCATCTTATTCATATATAAAAGCATGACATATAGATAGAAAAATTGATAAAAGAGATTGTATTGTACTGGGCTCATTATTTTTATTTATTCATTTAAACCCTATTTACATTTTATGTATATCGGCGAACTTAATGCCGAAGGCTTTTTCTACCAGTTAAACAGTTTGGGTGGCGCAGAAATAAATTAATAAAGGTAGATGAAATTAATTATTATAAAACACGAAAAATAAAATAAAAAAGTAAAATCAAATTGAGAAGGAAAATAACCACATTGCTTGCCGCATGCGCATTTATCAGCGGGCTGACGGGCGGTGCACTTCATTGTACGACTACTGCTACATAGCGGAAGTAGCTATTTACTGCCGGTAACATGCACCCCCACCATTCCCCCATACATACCCAATAGCAACAGCTCGAAATCGCATCCATTGTTTTCCGACCATAATAAGTACGTATGTCTATCTTATGGATGGTCGCCCTACACTGGGCTTGCTGGTCCGTGGGCATCGATCCAGAATTTCAACAAATTATATATTGCAGTTAGATTGAAGAACAGCCAGGATTTGTGACAATGAAAGGAATATTGAGAAAGGCCCAAAACCGATAAAGAATAATAATTTCACTGGAAGAACAACCCTATACTACTTACATTTTCGTTAACTAAATAAAAAAAACTGATCACGATGGTCATGAATTTTTGAAAGATGATTGCTATGATGATGTTGGATTAATGATTGAAGGTTATTATCTGGTGAAACTGTAAAACATGCGCCACTTCATCATCACCATATTAGCTGATGGACGCTCACGCAAGTCTAAACTTCCCTAATAGATAACTGTGATTATCAGTCTTGCTCTGCTATCAGCAACTTCTTCTGTCTTTAACAATGTCATCAGTTCATCTAGTGGGGAACTGCGTCTACCGGGCGATAGTCTAACCCAGTGATTCCCAAAGTGGTCTATATCGACCCCTAGGAGTCTATGACAACCTGCAAGGGGTCTACGTTAACGAAAAAAAAATTGGGGGTCCATGAAATGAAAATGGGGGTCTCAACTCATGCACTGATAGTACCTATTTACTTACATCCTACTATCTTATAATATCAAAACATTTACATTATTTATAAAAGTACCTATGAAGAAAAAAAGAAACAGGCTGGACATCATTAGCCGAGGAGATCTAAGATTAAACCTTACAAAATTGAAAACGCATCAGATTCATCCTTCTCACTAAAAATATTGACTTATTGCTTATGTTATTTTATTTATAGTTTATTTAATGTTACGTATATTTTACATAACAGATACAAAATTTTATTTTAAGTAGTTTTAATTTAAATTCAATTAATAAAGGTATAAGTTAACATTTTTACTTTAAGTTTTTAACACTAAATTTCACTATAGTTAGATATTACAGGAAATCAATATCAGGTAAGTATAGGGTCTACCCAACACGGAAAACCATGGCAAGGGGTCTACGACACAAAAAAGTTTGGGGAACTCTGGTCTAACCTTTCATTCACAACTGTAATAAAATGAAACAGTTGTAGTCATACCTATGTGCGATCTCATGGGACAATAAATAGCCAATGTTCCTCGGATGCCATTCGAGTAAAGCGCAGCTCTTCTTTGTAGAGCAAATACCTCCAACGTAGCCACGACCTATATTAAGACAATAAAATCAATTATACATCCCAGAGATTGAACGCAAAGTACAATTACTTATTGGGCATTCCGTAAGACGATATATTTAGACGAATCTGACTGCATTAATTTATTGCTTTTTACTTCATTTATGGTAATAAATCTCATTAATTTATATGAACGTAAATTTTTCAACAACTATATAAGTAAAGAAATTTTCATATTTTTTTGGTTTGCCAGAAAGCTATAGTTTCAATGGCTTCAATAGATGGCGCTAGCAGCCGTTTGCAACGCGCTGTCCTTTGATGCGAGAAGTTATACATAGAGAAAAACCAATAAATATTTGATTCTTTGAAGTCCACGGATCCTTACGCTTTGTGAAATCAGCTCTGATGAACCTGTAAAAGCTCCCGGGCTAACACCATCAACGTCAACTTATATGTTAATACGTATCTAATTTTTTTTAAGTAAGCGAATGTTATAGTTGCTTGATATGCATAAAACGATTTTATTTATTTGCATTTGTAGGAAATATAAATTGATTTGGGGGACAAATTTAAAAAATAACATTAAATAAAAAAATAAATTATAATTAGAGAATTATAGTTATTACTTCGCATTCTGAAATGTGTATGTTTTCATAACTTATAGAATTTAGGATAAAGCTTTAAAGAATATTCTTTCAGGTAAACCAAATACACCTATGCCCCGATTTACACGGTATATATGTTCCTGAGAAAAACGTATAAATCGAAAAGCTTGCGGAAAATGCATAATTTTGCTATTTATCAGTTGTGTTTTTTTTCAATATTTTTAGGTGTACACAGAAATAAAAATAAAATGCATTGACAAGTTAAAATTATTAATATATTAAGGAAACGCTGTTTTTTTATTCAATTACAATACGTTAAACAGAAGAACAAAAAATAAAACCAAAAGGTGTTTTATTATCCTTTGTCACTGTCAGAAATTACTCTCATTCTTTTTTTCGGAATCGAAGGTTCGAATTCACTTTCATCACTCGAAGTTATTTGTGCCGATTAGATGTTTGAAGCAGAAATATTTACATTATGAGAGATGGTAATAAAATCGGTTATTGACAATTGCTTCGATTTTTTTGTGAAAATCGTGTAAGAGCGAAAACGTGTAAAACAAATCGTTAAATCGGGGGATAGGTGTATATTGGAAGAAATAGGATGATGCTATATATTTTATTATAGCATAGTACAGTGTATCGACCCTAAAATCGTATTCTAATATATCGTTGCTGCTTGCAAACGGCAATGGCATACAACGTTATGTCATGACCTAGGTCTAAAAATTCTGAAGTCATAACAATTGCCAATACATACCTATAAGTATTATAGCTTTATAAGTATTGAAGTTTTATCTTTGATAAATAAATAGTTACAACTATTTCACCTGTACTTCTTCTTACTTTCTCTCCAGTCTTGCTGACGTAATACACGTCTAATCCAGTGAGAAGAACAGAGAAGTACCAATTATCTGCCGTTTTCTTCTGGCTCTGCCATTCACAGTAGCTTTTCAGGTATGTACTCCCGTTTTCGTCCATTTTAACAACTTTAGTGTTATTCTTTAGGAATCTTGTATCTTGGAGTTTAAATCGAATATTTTGGTCAAGGCTCGCGTGCTTATAGGCATTTTGTACTTCGTTCAAAATTCCATTTGATATTTGTTTTAATCTCTTTCTCGTCTTTGCACCGTATTCTTTAACAAGTTTGTTCGTAAGAACCTTGTCTAAATGTATCATTATATTTATTGTTACGTCATTCGTTTTGTGTTGTTGTTTACTTAAATTGAATCGATGTGAGTTTTTATATAAATCCTGTTAACAAAAAAATTATATTCTAAATATAAATAATAATGTACATGATGATTGGTGAAATATAAAAACTTAAAGATAATATGTACAAAATACTTTTACACGAATTTTCAATTACCCTGTATAAAATGATCCCTCCGAAATATTTTTTTTACAATGGAATGCGAGAATCCATTAACTTCTATCAGTATAAAGTAATCAATGATAAATTTTAAAATGTCGTGTTCGAATTTTGAAAACTTTTTTTTGTTACTATATCATCATTACATTATTTATTATTTCCGTAACCATTGATTTTTAAGCGGTTTTATATTTAGTTCGACCCGTACGGAATTTATTTGTTTATTTATTTGGGTCAAAATTAGAAATTGAAATTTAAGCACCTTCCCGTTGTCAGATTGATCTGAAATTTGGTACACACATTAAATTAAGATGACAATACAATATAATAAAATCAATAACATTATAAATCTAAGATGGCCACCGATACAAAATAGCGGATTACATATTTTTCCTTAACCCCCTCAATATGGGTATCAAATGAAAGGGCTACACTAGTACGACGATGATTATGTCAAAATTTAAAATTCAAGATGGACGCCATTCCAATATGGCGGACTAGGTACATATTTTTCCACAACTACCACAATATGGGTATCAAAAAACCGTTTAACTTAAAAGTTTTTTAAATGTATTTATTTACTTAAAATGTTTCACACCTATAATCATTCTGTATATTTCAAATATTTAGTATTAACTCTAAATAAGAATTTGAAAACTCCTTTTAACATTTTTATAGGGCAGGCTTATGTCCAGTGGATGTCTTACGTCTGAAATAATGATGATGACGGTGACAGATTTTCTTAACTCATATGAACACACAAACACAGACACACACGCACACTTGCACAAACGCGCACTCACGCTCACGTGCACACTATTTCTTGTATTATAAATATTTGTAGATGATTATAAATATCGCAAAAGTTAAATATGAAAGTGATTTTTCTGTTTTGATTATTAGTTTTTGTCTCGCGTTATGTTACGCCTTCTTTTCGCATAGAACGAACGAATAAGGTATCAGTATAAAAGATCAGTATAAAAATCATATTATACTAAGAAAGTTTTATGGAATAGGTTAGAGAGAGTAAGACATTAGTTGTGTATTGGTTCGTTTTAAACAGCGTTTGGGATCTGATAAGTTCGGCAAAATTCGCAAAACTAAACTCGTCTCTATTCATTTTTAACGATAGACAAAGATAGATAGATAGTGATTATTTAATATTTCACCTTTTAATACTTGTTTGACACTTCACACTTTTTTTTTCAATTTTTTTTTCGACTTTGACCTTATATGTAATCAAATTTTAATATATCTTATACAGATGTGAATAATATAAAGGTGATTGGTTTCAAATATAAAAACTTTAAAGGAGTGAATGCTATGCTGTCAATGTAAATAATATCCAAAAAATGGTTCCAGTAATAATAGACAACGAAGTATTTGAAATGGGGATGTCATCATTAAAGCTCTTACACCTATTTCTAAACATCCAGTGTACGTTATCCTTGCGATAATTTTTGGTTAAAAGTTTGCAAAAACACATTGTAATAAATACTTAATTTTAATATATAATAATTTTGAAAAATATACTTCTTACTATATTATTATTCCTTTATTTATTGTTTCTAAAACTTTCAATTTTCTGATAAGTTATATCATAATATAAATATGCTAATACTTTTACACCTGTAAATTATCATCCTGTATATTCAATGGTTTATGAAGAGACGATTTCTTTGACTTTGATGTTGTTCATTTAAGTGTACACATAATTTAAAAGACTTTTATTACAACTGAGATAAATAAAATTTAATTACTTCTATGAAGGCTTTACTCAGGTCACAGTGGATACATTCATGTTCATTGATATAGCAGATATGTATTATTATTTTATTTACATTGATATGCCTTTTGAATAATCAATTCGAAAATTAAAATATAAAAAGGGCTTTTTTATATACGAGACTATCTCTATTTTTATGTTGCGTAAATAAATTATAAATATCTTGCTGTTTATAGATGGGTGAAGTAACTTCTATTAAATAAAAACGCAATGACGTGTTCAAAGCAAAATAGACAATTTTTTATATAGACATAATTTAACTGTAATTTACTATTACGTCTGCAGGGAACTCCCGATGATTGAAAATGTAATTGCTTTTAAATTGAGCTATTGATGTTAATATATAATTTAAAAAAAAGTGATTACGAAACTAAAATAGAACATCGGATATTTTAAAAACATTGAGTTTTTAAGCTACTAATAAAAAAAAACTTCAGGTTGTTAAAGGCATATCCGTATCAATATATACTTGTGACATAATTTTTATTATTTCATATAGCCCTATCATCAGAAACTATGACGATGACACAAAAAAGCAAAGTAAAAATAGCAATTTTTGAAAGGAAAATCTTGAAACCAATTTTCGGACCGGCACGAAAAGAAAACAGTGTGTACCATGTAAGGCTTAAGTTTAATGATTTGCAATGAAATGATTATCAAAATCAGCAAGTCACTTGGAAATAATGATCCATACAAGTGCTGTTAATACCAACTCCAGGTGGACCACGCAACAAAAAAACACCCAGAGGAAGAACCAGAAAGAGGTGGCTGCAATTTATTGAGGAAGATTTCAGGAGTATTGGAAGGAAGTCACCTTCACAAATATCGGCGAGGGATAGAACGAGATGGAAGAGGATTGTTGAAGGAAGGAGAAGAAGACATTTATATCATATTTACGAAGCAAAATCATATACGTTTAAAGAGCGATAGAAAGGAAGCGTATTGATGCCTTTGACATGTGGTGTTGGAGAAATAAATAGATAATGTTTTCATTGTCCAAGACATAGATAAAGATTCTATATCAAATTTTATAGTTAATTTCTCTTTTCATTCGTAAACTCCTGTAATAATGGTCATCTACCGGTGCTGTCGCTAAGCGTTGCCATGTAACTCGATGTTTGGCGAAGTTAGAACACTCAATTATTAACTTATTAGTGACTATTACGAAAGACAGTTATAAAAAGAAAACACTAGAGATATATTTTACCAAAGGCAAAGCGAATAGCTCAAACACTATGTTATTTCTCGAGATGAGGATCAGAAGCGTGAGAAACAATTACAAAAATAGTTAGTTCTAATAAAAAATCTACAAAAATCATTTTCAGAATTGACGAGTGAGTTATTCGTCACAAGTATCTCTTTGAAAGAACTTGATTTAACTACACTTTCTTATACGTAAGTTTAAAGTACAAAAAATGTTTATGAATGAGAAGATCCGCTTATGAACGGAAGTAAAATGAACCAGTAGATTGATAAGTTGCAATGGTGGTTGGTAGGAAACATAGCAGGAGAGATAACTGGAGTCTTAAGGTTGTGCAGCCCAGCACCTAACTTGTAAGTCATGAGACGTGAATTTTGAACGTGGAACTCCCCCATAAATCCGATAAGATCGGTTGGAAGTGGGCTATATCTAGTGACAGGAAGATGAATAGACAAACTTAACTAGATCGTCTGTCCACCCCGTGGGCGAACATCCCACGCTGCGCTTACTGGTCCTTGGTCCCCAATTCAGAATCTTAAACCTCATTGATAACTTCAAAAGGTTTTGTTTTATCGAAACAGACAGTCGTAGTTTTCATACAAACAAACACGAACACATTCACTTATAATTAATATTAAATCAAATTTCATTTACAAATCGAATTTAAAACAAATAAATACTGTACACAACAAGAAAACTTACAAAATCACTAGCGATCCTTCCATTTCCGATGTCGAACGCACAACAAATCATACATATGAACAGATATTTCATTTCGGGCTCGCGTGGCGGCCACGGCGTTGCCTGCACCGGACTAAGCGAAACTTGCGAGTAAGGCCACGCACACACTAGACGCAAAGCGATAAATTTACAGCATGCCGCGAGCTCTGATAAGCAGAAGATGATGACGTAAAGCTATGCACACACTCGACGCGAATTGGTTAATGTTAAAACACAGAGCATAGAAGTAAGTTGGTTTGGTAACTAAGATGATGGTTGGTGGTGATGACCAAAGGCTAAGACTATTGCACACTAAACGCAAAGCGATACATCATCGGCGGAGGGGCGATCCGGGTAGCGCAAACCTGTCAATCATAGTAATCTTTGTTAGTAGGCCTGTTTCTTGCAGTATTATCATTCTTATGCTTCTACTTCTAATAAATAGAAGGAGTTTATTATCAAAGATAAAGCTGTATTCACACTAACCGCGAAGCAATGTTAGTTAAATATGTACGAAGTCTAGAATATCGGGGTTTTAATAACGAGAAACAGATCATGACTAAATATAAAGCAACATACACACAAGACGCGAAATCGCTAGTGATAAATAAACATAATGCATAATTTTATATTTTAAGTTCTATAAACCGTAAAACGAACAATAATAAGCTAAAAATTTATAAAGAAAAAGTTAAAAAAATATAACAGACGTAATAAGCCGTCGAAAGAGGATGGACTAGAGATGTAACTTCTCAGCATTCCAGAGATTTAGGTGCAGGTTGTATCGCGTTGTAGGAAGATGGGAAGGATACTTGGAGCAAACATCTTGTTGCTAATGTGATGAAGATATTATACAAATATCATACATATGATCATTTATCGACTCCATTCTGAAATATAAATAAATACACAGTGAAAACGCAATTTTAGTCGATATCGACGAATTAAGTCGATAACATCTGAAGTTAATGATTTGAAAGCTTTTTTAATTTCGACAATTATTTAGTACGCAACATGTATAGTGCACAGGGCCTGCTCTAGTTCGTGTAGCGCCCGTGTGCAATAAAACCCTGGCGCCCCCTAGGCCTGATGGCGGCTATAACTATTAACTTTGTCGTCATAATAAGAAAATGTTTTTCATATTCCAACAAGCTATCTTATAAGTAGGTATAGCTTATAGTATGGTATTATTTCCGGCTCCGCCGTTTCAGGGACTTCCCCCTGAAACGGCAGCGCCGGTACTAATGTACACCCGTGTGCATTACATACCCTGCACTATAGGTTAAGCTACCCCTAGTGCAGGCTTTTAGGTAGAGCTTAAAGAATTTATTCTAATAAAACTTATACATACTTAACACGTTCACTGCGGCTTGAGGCCGATTCAGCCTCATGGTAGACTTTGCACTGGTGCGGCGCGTAAAACTCGTGTTTTCTCTCTAGTGCGGCGGCTGTTTACGTATGAGATATGACAAAGACAAATATAGCTTTCTTTATGTCTGCGAAGCATTGACTCAATATTGTAAAAAAAAATGATTGAAACATGAGGCAGCAAAGACCTCAACCGCACTACTAGGAAGTTCAGCTTGAGGCTGATTCGACCTCAGCCGCACCAGCTGAAAGTTCTTCAAAATTAGGCCCGCAGTGAACGTGTTAAAATGACACATTACATTCAATAACTTATTTTTTTAGAAACTTGTAACTTCTGTTATAATGATATGCTAGCGATACAATCTTATATAATTCACAGTTTGTGCATTAATTATATAGAATTGCCACAGCTCACAGAAAACTTTACATAGGATGGATAGAAGTGTCCTCTATGTACTACAATACCACACCGCGACCGCCAACCCGCTTGTGCGTTGCGATTATGGTACAACCTCATGTAGATATCTTTGGGAGAGAAGCCGATGGTATATGCCCAACGGAGGTAAATATCTCCTTTGATGTCAATTAATGTATTGTAAACTTTACCCAAAATTAATTGTTTCACGAAATAATAAATAAGTACTGATATTATAAGAAAAGCGTTTTAAAAATTAGCATTATATTAAAATAATTATAGTGATAGAAAACAATCTATGTTCATGCAGATTTTGTACTACAAGAAGTTATTGCATTCGGCATCTCAATAGAAAAAAAATAATGTGTGATAATATTTCATATTTAAGAATGGTCATTGTGATCTATTTGCTGATCAATTTATACGGGGTGTTTGGGAATAGGTATAGGGAACAGCTTTAAATGTTTTTATTGACAATTTTGTTATATACACATATTCATCCATGAGGATTTTACATCTATAACAAATCAACTTGTATGTATGTATGTATATACATATACTTAATCATTTTTCCAATAATTATGTTGTAATGAGACGCAAGTTTTTCATTCATCAGTTATGCGTCCAGAAATCGATATAGCATCATTAACATATCAATTCCGAACACAATGCCGATGTAATCTTATTTTTAAACGTGACTCAATTCGTTCGCTAAATTGCCATCAATGCATAATCTGTGTTATTTTATATTTTTTTATCTGTACAGTTCAAGGACAAGTAATGTTTCTTTTAGACATGTCATTTTATCTTCTGTTATTTGTTCATATCATTAAATAATTGGAAATAATTTTCAATCGATATAATTTTAGTTTATTATATCTTGAGTTCTCCAAAAGAATATTTCATAAGAGTATATGAAATATATTTTTGATTTTATGAGATATAACAAGTTAACATATAAAAATCGGTACAAAACGTAAAAAATAGGTTGTCGGGGAATAAATGATATTTGTGTTTTACTTACTATAAAGTACTCTTTTAAAAGAATACTATAATAAAAAAATATCCTTTGACATAAAAAAACTTTTTGAAATAACATTTGACAAACGCTACTCCGTATTACTTGTTTTTAATTCTTAGTTTTAGAAATTTCACAGTTATTATTATAGATTGTATTTCATTGTAAATTATGATTATAAATCTTTACTTATTTCACATTTTTATATTTAGAATCCAATTTTTAATATTAATATATTTTTTTGCGAAAATGATGTATAGCCATTTATAATGTTGGTATTTATACTTTAGTTTAATATTATATTTTGATAATAAGTAAGATATATTATTATTTCTTAGTAAATCCATTATACAGGTTGATTGCTTAAAGATGTGAAAGCCATAAATCTTTTACATCTATTTCCGTTATTTGTATAAAGTCATCACTGTGAAATATGTTACATAGTTTTTTTTTAAAATACGACATGCGAAAAACTTTTGGTAATACAAAATGAAAGGATAAATAGTGAACAATAATTTATTAATATAATTATTGAAAGTACCAGTGTACCATAAATAAACTGATAGCAAATAATTTATACATTCACCAATTTAAGCCTTTTACACCTTAAAACAACCTTTTTTTCGTCGGTCCTAGAGGAGACTCGCGATCGCCACCTGAAAACAAACTTCTATTTATTACTTTTAATAATATAAGCACGTGCTTAAAACGAAATAGTTCCGTTAATGACTACCTTTAGAAACCATAAAATTTAAACTCCAATTTGTTCGCATCTTTACAAAACAACTACGTCATAGCTTACTTCATATAGCTTATGAATAAGTGCATTATGTAATAGCACGTACATTTGTTTCAAGGCACGCTTATTGTTGTTGAGCTTTGACCGAACAGTAACAAACTATACTTTTAAAATAGATAATATGGGTTATAAAAATTATTTCATTAGTTGGTTTAAGGATTCGATCATACAAGGTTTTATGATACAAAATTACTTCGATCTTACTGAAAGGTAGTAATATTTGCATCACTCTGCATACCATTAAATCGATACAGCTCTATCAAAAACCTACCGTCAAATAAATTAAGACAACCATCTAAGACGTACAGTAACCCGGCGATAAATATTGCACATCGATATTTGGAAAGAGACAATCGGATAATTTCGGCTTAGCTATCTCTGTCGCACGAAATACAACGACTGACAAAACGTCACATAGGTAGTGGGTGGTTAAAAATATTTTGAATTATGAATTTTGATTGTAAAGTCTGATCTTCTTTTAAATGACCGACTAGTCGACCAGACAACGATGAGGTCATTCAACCGGCGCGTACCAATTAGTCTGTGTTACGCACCACTCACTTAATACAGTTTATAACTCACCATCTGGATAGGTAAAATTATTTCGAGATCTCTTTACGAACATTGACCTTTCTGTTAAATATCAAGATTGTTCAAATAAAATTCTCGGCTCTGTTTATGTCTGGCTAAAATTAAAATTTTTTTAAGCCTTACTGTAAATCTATTTTCAGAATAATTTCTTACGGTTATAAAAAAAAATTAAGAGAGTGAATGTATAGCTCATTTATCAGCAAAAAGCCATAAAGCCTTTAAAACTATTTCTAATCAAACTATATAGAGTGATGAATGATGAGTGTTAAGATCATTAGAGAATCTGAAATTAAAAATGCCGGCGAATTGTTTATCGTTTATGGTCAAATCTTTTACCAAACAGTCCGTTAGAATGTGAAATGATTTCCCGCTGAATATAAGACGTGCTAACTCACTATCTGTTGTTTAAAAATGATTAAGAAATATTTACTAAACCTATTATTATTTATCCTTTAATTAGTTTCTTTTTATTTCTTTGTTTATTCTTTCTGAGGCAAATGCGATCCAAGTCAGTTTGATATTTTGAAATTCTCGACGACTATTTATATCTGGGATCGTCTAGCTTGGTAGGTCAAACTTTGAAAAAGAGATCACTCGCCGAATACAACTCGGATAGGCAGCATTCGGAAAAATCTGAACCTCTTCTCGTCCAAGATATGGCAATTTCTGAAGATGAAGATCCTATGTGTGTTGCCGGTGATGACATACGGATCCGAGACGTGGTCACTTACGACTAGCGTCATAAACAGGCTCAAGGTTACTCAGAGAGCAATGGAGGGCTATGCTCGGAAGTTCGCTGCGAGATTGAATGAATTGAGAAGATCTCCAAGAACCAGGATCACCGGCGTAGCTCGATGAGTCGTTCTTCTGTCTTATAATTGACAGTGGGTGTGGCATATTTCTCTCGAAACCGATAGCCGTTGGCCGTGAAAGGTTCTCGAGTGGTGACGCGAGTTGGTAGACGTGGCGTGGTTAGTCGACCCACTGGAGGAATCTATGTAATAGCTAAGGTAGTAGTAGTCGCAGGATATGGGCAGCGCAGGACCTGTTGCCAGGCATATGCCTTGCATTGGGCCTCCACCGTCTGAAAAGAAGATATTTATCAATTAGCCGATGCGTACCTGTCATATACACACACACACACATATACATCTTTATATATATATATATATATATATATATATACACACACACACACACATATATATATATATATATATATAGAGAGAGATCTTTATATATATATATATATATATATATAAATATATCTATATATATATATATATATAGCTCCTAGCAATACAAAGTCTGCAGGGACAGATAGTAAAGAAAGAAAATTAATATTTAAAGGAATGTTAGAGAATTATAGAATGAAACGAGAGGAAATTTATGTAATATGTGTAAAGAATTATTAAAAAAAAAGAATGTAAGTGCCCTTTCTCAAAATTTATAGATACATATATACATACAGATACACACACACACACACACACACATATATATATATATATATATGTATATATATATATATATATATATATATATATATTTATATATTTATATTATTTATAGTTAAGTCTTCCATCTATTTTTCAAAACATTTTTGCAAAAACAAGTTCCTCTAGCTGACTGGTATATGACACTGATAAAGCAAAGTTTATATTACCCGTCAAATTTAGGTTTCGTACGTTATCGTCTAGTGCGATGGCGATTCAGGGAATCGATAAGATGCCGACATTACGCAGTAATTACAAACTGTACCAACTTTATCTCACGAAATTTTGCCGGCGATAATTTTGTTAATGTTGGTAGTTTATCATTTCGTACATTATATCGGAATGCATTTTTGTTTAAACAGTAAGTTGTAAGATTTACCCTTCATCTTCGTCATAATTTCACCGATCGGCGACCACTGCTCCATAAATTGTATTACCCCTTATTTTTGGATCAAATGAATTCTTCTGGATGGACACAACATACCCTACCCTCTAGGGCATGGTTGCACATACTTATTAAGACTAGGGGCCACTCGGGCAAATCATGAACTGATGGCGGGCCGGCTGTAAAACTAAAGATAATCATTTTTTTTTTGGTTTTTATTCTGAAATAGAATTCAATATTTTTCGAATATACGAGAGTATTATTTTTGCTGTCGGCGGGCCACCAGTATTCGACCGGCGGGCCGCGATCTGTGCATCCACGCTCTAGGGTAAGGGTACAGGGTACAGGGTTATGTGGGTAAAACTCCTCAGTGGTTATCTTGGATACCTTTAAAAGGACTCAATACTATGCCAAGACATATCTTGGGAGGAACCTGTGCTTCCTCCGGCATCCTCGCTATACCGCAGCAATAGGAGACCACTTTGCGTTTCTGCCTTTCTCAGGTTGGCATTGAGCGGCTGTTAAAGGTTTTTATTCTTAATATCCACGAACTCACTGCTCTTTTAGTCTCCTCTGACAAGCAGGGGATACTATAGCCCTATTATAGTGAACCCCGGGCTAAAAGATTGTAGCAGTAATGTAGGCTTTTAACCAGTAAAACTACATTAACCGTAATCTATGACATTTCATATAAATAAACGTGACAGTGATGCGTTTACACGTAATGTTCGCGGTTACCGAGTCATTTCGACCTGGTAATAGAGTCCAGGTACATGGCTTGCTTTCTTTACACCATTAATGACACTTACATCTATCCCTTAAAAAACTGTTCCAGATTTGTTAAGTTTTAACATATAACGTGTTTCTACAAGATCTTAATTTACGGAAAATTACCTAAACATAACTTATCTATGTATGGTGGGGAAATGCTTCATGGGATATCCTTCCCTTGATAGGACAAGGAAAAGATGTCAAAAGTACAGGAAAACATTCACGTCGTCATCATCATTGTCATTTCAGATGTAAGACATCCATAGCTGAAGATCAGTTTTCTCTTAGATTTCCTGTAGGAACTTTAACAAAGTAGCTGTCTACTTTTTATGTTAAGTGGTATCCAGTACTAAACATTAAAGCTTTTTGAAGATTTTTGTAAAATAGTCAAATCTGTCGATAACTTTTCTAGTTTTGATGTTAACAACACTTTAGGCAATTAACCTATATTTATGTAGAATATAGAAAATAGAATTCGACTGTGCCAGATTCTAAATCGACAATAAAACACTAAACTCCGAGAAACATGAAATAATGTTTCTATAATTCCAAGAAACACACCGGTGACGTCATCATTTGATCAATCACGATGTGTATTATTACAAGAACTATGACACCTCTCAAGGTCTGTGATTGTCAGATAAATGAATCGAGGTAGAATCAATACTTCGTCTATGGATGACAAATGCGTTCATTTTCCTTAATAAGAATTTGACATGATATAAGTGACGTGTGATGGCGTACGGATCCGAGACGTGGTCTGTTCTTGGAGTTTCGTTATGAGATCAAGTCAGAAATGAGGAGATCCGTAAAAGAACCAAGGTCATAAACATAACACGAAGAAATACATCCAGTAGCAGTGAGTGTGACGCATCGCTTCTTTGTCTTGACCGATGATCATTTTTGATTAATTTTTTCGGTTTAGTATATACTACTATTTTATTAATATATTATCGACAAAATAAATTTGATTTCAGAAATATTAAGCGGGCTGCATACGCATATTTTACGGGCCGCATGTTGCTCATCCCTGCTTTAAAGCTTTCACATCTATTTACAATCAACTTATGTGAAGTGATCACTCTGAAATATGTTTCACTTTTTTTATTATAACGCCATAGGCCAGTAGCTCCTGTCTAGAGTAAAGTCTACAAGGACAGATAATAAATAGAGGAAATTAGTATTTACAGGAATGCTAGAAAATTATAGAATGAAACGAGAGGAAAGTTAAATGTAAAAAATTATTATAAAAAGACTATGTAAGTGCCCTTTCTCAATTTTATATATATGCATACACACACACACACACACATATATATATATAGATTAATAAGAAATGAAAATGTTCAAAGTTTGAAAACAATATTTTTTACTAACTTAATTATATAGCGCTATTTATTATTGTTAAATAGGTTGTACTGTGTTTAACTAATCTAATCCGCAACGTCATTCACTGAGTCCAGGCCGTAAAGAACAGGTTCATGTACAGGACCTAGGGCGCGAATTGCTACATACGATAACGATGACTTGATAATGCTAATTATGGCATATTTATTTAGAGCTTCCAACGATTGTCCAGTTCTTAAAACTTCATTTCTTTGAGTGTGCCACTCTACACACAAACTCACTTATTGTAGGCACCGTCACCTAAATATAGGTGTCATGCAGTCATTATACGTTGCACTAAATGAACTGAATACGAGATATTAATAAAAAGATTATTTGCACTAATATAGTAAACTTAGTTTAGTAATATAGTAACATTGATAAATATTGGTCTCGGAAATAAGTCGGTCCAATGAAGAAATATTTTGCATGAACGTAAAATTGCTATTCTTTTATGTAAGTATATATATAATTGACTTTTTTTAATGAACCCCGCTATTAGGGGCCTCTCTTACCCCTAATTTTTTTATTTACAAAATGAGTTTTTCAATCATTTTATCTTTATTCTTCACTCACTTTCATACATCTCAATTTCTTACCTTTTATCCTTCACAATATCTTGCATTCCTTCTTGCTTTCATCGCCTTCCTTCCATCATCTTATTACTCTTAGGTGGCTAGGTACATTTCTTTTATTCTTTATTTAATTACTTATCCAATTTTTTTAAATCACAGTTTTCTTATCTATTTTAGTCTATTTTCCTATATAATTGACTTTAAGCTCGTCTGTGTAAAAACAAAAATGTCGATACATTTAGGTGACTTCAGCTTTCAAAGTTTTACCATTGTTGGAGCAGTCAATCTAGGGATAGGTCAAATAGCTGATATCGTGCCGCTTCCGGATTGGTAGACGCAAATCTTTTTTTTAAAGTCCCCGTTATTGAGGACCTTACGTTCACCCCTATCTTGGGAGGGACAGAGTGCTTTTTATTCAATTAAATTTTTTTCACATACTTAATTTTAATTTCTCTTTCTCTCCTCATACTCGTCAAAATATATTACATTCTCCTAGCTAACAACGCAAATCTTTCGGACCATTTGCGGGACCCTAACACGTCAAAATGAATTAAAATATTAAAAAAGCTTCGTATGGACATACGGCAGAAGAACACACGACTTAGTTTTAGAATAATATAATGTTAAATAAACTCAAGATGACAGCGCATAGTCCCAAATAGGCATTCTTTAAGATAATTAAATTAAGAGCCGTGATAAATACCAAATATATATAATACTTTTTTGGAAAGCTCAGAGTTGCTCAATGAACCATGGTTATAGGTTTCTCACGGGACTTTTCTACGAAATCGAATCAGCAACGAGGATCAACAGAACACAGCGTACAAGGCAGATGCCCAAAGGAACTCTTGGGTTCTGGAATACAGACTACGGATCGACAAGTACAGCCTTGTACACCCAACGAAAAAGACATTAAGTGCGATATAAATATTAAGAAAATAAACAAGAATTAAGAATAAATAAAATGTTTTTTTTTCATCCTTTACAGGTGAAGTATTTAACCTCTCTCTCGCTTGATGTTAAGCGATGGCGAGGACTAAGAAGGTACATGCTTGCCCAGAAAAAAAAAAACATTCATTCTTCGCTTGAAGACTACCGAGTTAAAATTATCAGGAAACAATGACGTCGGTAGATTCTTACGCTTATAGTCTGTTCGCACTGTAAAAGCATTAGCAAAACGCTTTGTGAAGGCGGATGAAGTTCTGATTTTCTTGATGTCCAATGGAACAAAGGACAAAAAGACTTTAAATATTTCAAAAATAAATGATGAAAATTAAAGATTTAACTGTAGAACTCTGCACGGTAGGCGAAGTAAGTGAGGCGATGTTTGGATGGAAAGTATGGAAAGGAATAAACATACTCGTATTATGAAAATAAGAGAAAAGAATTAGACATTGAGAAGAACGACAGATGAGTATAGAAAGGAATTAAAATAATTTGTAAAATGATGTCGTAAATTAAAACGATTCTGACATCAAGTTTGTCGTTATACATGCGTTGTATAAAAAGCCTTTAAATAAATAAATAAAACAAAAATAATTTTATTATAAATATATTTACATGTCACGATAAAAATTCAACAGATTAATGTCTAACTTTTTATAAGACTCCTGGTCAATTTGACCAGATAGTTTCGGATCACAAATCGATATATAAAACTTATAAAAATGACTGCTAATTATATGTTGATCTGTGTTCCGTTTATACAGATTAAAAATGTAATAATTTTCAGTATCCTGCATCAGCGTCGTAGCTGCTCTTCTTGCTGTCGTATTGTCCTGAAATTGAAAGAGAAAAGTTTGGTAACCATAATAATAATAAATTTTATTTTATGACGAACTGTTCTGGGCGCAAATTCGCTATTATCTATACTACCGTATTATGAATAATGTTAACGATTTAGTAGACGTCATCGACATAGTCGACATCAAACAATCTGCGTAATGAACTGTGATATAGTACTAATAATATTAACAAACAAAAAAAAAAGTACAAATAAATAAAAACATAAGATTTAAAATAAATTCTTATCGTATAAAAATGTAAAACGACTAAAATTCAGTAATACAGAAAATGTAAATAACAAATTCCTGTATAATTCAATGAGGAAAGGCAACGAAAGTGTGGTGAGGTTTGAATGGAATAAAGTATAAAAAAGAACGAAAGAACACGTGAGGAATAAAAGAAGAAAGAATAATTGACATTAAGATGTAAGAGAGACGATGTAAAAATAGAATTCTGTGAAGAAATTATTATTGTTATAATATCCCCGTGTACCCAAGACAGGGGAAGTATTAGAAGCAATACACCAAAAGCTCGCTTTGCGTCGTTTCGTTTTGCGTTTTTTTCGAAGTTGCGTCGCTGCTTAATTAGTACTAATTTTCACTGTGCGTCGTTAGATTTTCAAGGTTGCGTTGTTTTGGGTTCGAGTTTTTTTTTTTAATTTTCTTTATTCTTTTAAAGGATGGCTAAGCTTTTGTTTCTAATTGCGCCATGCCATCAAAACTCGAAGATTCCCTTTCTAACTAAAAATCAACGCAATTTGAATACAGTTTTATTTTCATTTTGTTTTGCTAATTTTAAGAGTTCAGTTTCAATTAAGAAGTGTGTTGTAATGTAGTGTGTTGTGCTTTTCTTAAAAAAGAGAATAATAAATTTATATAAATTTTTACGTGTATGTTTCTTAAATGTTTCCTTTGTTCAATTTTCTTTTTAAAACGTAGTATTTTTGTGACCGTGGAACCTATCTTTACATGGTTTGCTATAGAAAATCTTAATTCACTTTGCGGCATTTCAATTTGCGTCGTGTTTTTTTTGGAACGTAACCACGACGCGAAGTGAGGTATTGGTGTATTTAAAAAAACAACTAAATAGCCAGCGGTTTACAGAAATTTTAAAGAAAGTTTTCTTAATAAAATTCTTACTCGCTCAAGTTACACTCCAGTGTTCACGTTAAGTTATTAAATAAGTTTTGCTTTTTCTTTTCACTTTATAATTCACTATACTTCCATTTATTCTTTAATTAATGTTAATGTTATAAATTAAATTATGTAAATGTATATCATTTAAGTTTTAGACTCTTTTAAAAGAGTAAACAGTCATGGAAGAGTAATTTCATGGCATAGTCTTACGGTATTTTATAAATTATATATTTTTAAGTCTAAAGTTAAAATAATGATATTTTTAATCAATCTTGTGTTTCAGTATTGTAATAAAACAGAGTTCTTGATGCATTTCCTGATGCATTTCCATCAGGAAATGCATGATAGACGATAGCATTGGTAATTAACAGGGGCGGTTATAGCTCGTGTGCAATGAAACCCTTACGCCCTCTAGGTCTGCCCCCCTCCCCGCGATTATAGCTTTTAACTTTGCCGTCGTAACAAGAAAGTTTTTTCATATTCGAATAAGCTATTTTATAAGTAGGTGCAGCGCGCTGTCTGGCCGCTTCTAAACTTTAAGAACGCGAAATAAGGTTTATTTCCATTTGAAACAGAATGTTCGAAAAAGAAGCCGCCCATAGGGCACTCGCGTTTGATAACTGCCGCCACCGCGCTGGCTGGCCGCTTCTGTCATATCATTGTTTTACCATGACGGTCCAAGACGGTGCTCTTAGCTGTCTCAGGCAGCGGCACCCGTGTGCATTGCACACCCTGCACTATAGGTTAAGCCGCCCCTGGTAATTAAGTTTTAAGGAAATTTTTAAATAAGACAAATCGTCTCACCGCCCGTTCCCGCCGTCAACTGCAAGCTCTTCAAGATCTCCTCGGGTATTGGAGGCTGTGTTGGGAGGTGGTCACCAACAGCGTGGTAGCCGTTTTCGTCAGCTGTATAAGTGATGGTATAGGTTTGACCGTCTTCACCAACGTAGGTGTATGATCCGGAAACTTGCAGAGATCCTTCTTCGGGTGCAGCTCCTGGAATCACTCGACCTGGAATAATTTAATACAAGACATTAATATACTATTTATTAGTTTTATTCGTGTCCTTTTTACTGAGCGCTCATGGTCATTGGATGGTCTTATTATTTGGATTTTTTAATTTAGTTCCTCTATGAACGTTAACGTTGTGCCTACACTTGGAAACTGGCATAATACTACTCTACTGTGTTGAGTTATTTAAAAGATTGTTCATACTACTAGTACAAAATATATCATTCTCATCGTATTTGAACTATATATACTTTTATATATGTTTTAAATTTATATATTAGAGGACCGAAAAGTAATGTCGTTTCTGTCGACTGATTTTTAAGGAAAGCCGATTGATTTTTACCGCCCCGGCATTGAAGATTTGTATACTAGATTGGCAAAAAGTTGTTGATAACGAATGTGACTATATTGTTGATTAGGAATAAAAACTTGTTAAAAATGTAGTCGTGTGAATTTAACTTAAGAAAGCGACATTACTTTCCGGTTCCTCAAATATATATGTAGTGTCGTTATCAAATCTTCTTTATCTGTGCAATTCTACCGCGCGGTGCACTTTTTTACTATTACGTTCACCTAGCGCCATCTGTCGACGATAGAAACTATAGAGTTGTGACATATAATATGTGACATAATTTTACTCATTAGAGAATCATTTCTCTCTTTCTCTTTACAATATTTTTACTAAACCAAGCCAAATGGCCATTGATTTACAATTATCAGATCAAAAAGGAATGGTTGTTTATAATTTCCGTTAATATAATGAGCGACATGATTGTTAAAGTTTGACTAAAGACGATACGAAATGAAGTCAATGTATAGCTCATTGGTATCAGTTAACAACATTCATTGCGTTAGAAGATCTAAAAGACCTAGTGAATTTTATTTTATACGACAAACAAAATCGTCTCACGCTCTGAACTAGAAGCCAAGTTACTTATGTATAAATAAACAAAAATACACATTTATTTCCTCCTTTAAATTTGTTACGACGGCGTTACATAAAAGTACTGGAGGCTTATCAGATCTCATAGTACAAGAAAATTTAATTATGATGTATTCTTTTCAAAACAGGCGCAGACAGCGTGTTAATATATTATACCCTCAATACAAAAGTAAATGGTTTCAGAAATAAATAATAACTTAATGATGACTTAGTAAGAATATAGTTTTGAAAATTCTTCTTACTACATATATAATACTGTCGCATTCCAACATAAAAGTAGCTTAATGTAACATATTTCAGAGTGATTACTGTACAAGATGATTGGAAATAGGTGTGCAAAAAATTTACTGTAAATTCACCCTTTTACAGATTTTATTCCTATAACTAATCAACCTTTATTTCCATTTGTTACAGATACAAATGTAGCTATCTTCGTGAATATAGGATATATATTAATAAGGTTTTATTACAGAAATATACACTCAATAAAATTGATATTTTTTGTTACTAGCAGTATGTATTGAAGGTTACTGTTCTAAAAGTCATAGAGTGTACATTGAACTGTAATAATCACGAAGGTAGATATCATCACAGAAATTGTCAATGGCGCGACTCTATCGAAATTTTGCTCCGTGTTTCGTGCTGACATTTCATCTTATCGCGAACTAAAGGCGTGTTTTAGCTATAGTGATTTAAAGTTTGAATATACAAGGTTTGAAAGGGTATAAGTTTTGCATATATTAGATTGGATAACAATTTGAATATGAATTGAATCAAAATTAGATAATAATACGTGGTGATTTTAGATAAAATTTAAAAGGAACAACTACGTATAAAGTGATCATTCTGAAATATATCATATTATTTTTTTTTATTAAAGTATGCGACAAGGCAATAACTTCTGGCAGTATAAAGCTATTAGGATACAGATAGTAAAAAATAATGAATTTAAATATGTACTAATCTGAATTTTGATACCTCATTTTTTTCTACATTTTTATGACTTTATTTTTGACAAGGTTGTACAATATATTGACTGAAAATGAGCTATATCTTTAAGCATTTAAAGCTTTTTCACCTACATTCAATCAGCCTGTATAAATAAATTATACAAACGCTAAATTATGAGCACAAAATGCTGAAAAACTCATTTTTGGCACACCAACTAGATATATAATGACCCGTATCATTTATGTCAAAGTTTGCGTTAAAAATATAAACAAGAATTAATTTTGCCTCATTGTAGTATATTGAGAGTGTATTTAACAATTATCTATAAAAAGAGGCTTCTGGTGACAGTTCAACGGCCTTTACCATATAGGCTAGCGTTTTCAAACCTGTGGTACGTGTGATCTCATAGAAGGCATATCAAAATGTCTATTGGTAATGACGAATATATTAAGAAGTGTACAGGATATAAAGCTATACTTACGAGACGTATAATAACTGTGAGTTTTATAGAACATAAAATTAATTTAGTTATTCCCCACACATAATATTTTAGATCCCTGGTTAATGGATTCGAGGAAGTCTGAGTTAAAAGATAGAGAGTGATCATAAATACAATGCCTTCTCAACCTCTTGATAAGTACAGATATAGTATGTATTGTACTCGTATATAGTACAAAAATTGTTTGAATTTACACACTGTTTTGGTCTGATCACTTTCTAGTCTAGAATAATTACAGATTCTGAAGTGATGGACTCTGGGAATTCCGAATTAAGAGATAAAGAGTGATCATAAGTACAAGGCCTTCTCAACCCCAGATGAGTGCAGAAATGGTCTTATTCATATTACTTTCTAGTAAAGAAGTATATTACAGATTCCGGGGTGACGGACTTGGGTAAGTCCAAGTTAGTAGAGAGAGTGTACTTATTGGTACAGCGGTAGAGTTCAGATATGATGAACAGGGTACTATATTATAGGAATCGAGTAAACACACTTTTATCGTCTAGAATATGGAACTATAGACGCGCCTGGTTGAAAAACTTAGGTGAATTTGAATTCGAGTTAAGGAAAAGAGAGTGATTTTAAGTACAAGGCCTTTTTAACCTGGTATTCGGATACGCTTTTCTTCGAAATGTGAGATTTAGGATATAACAAAATAATTTGTGTCAACACACGTTATTGAGAATACGTCGAGAAATATACCAATAAATTATCAATGATTTTAATGCCTGTCTACCTTTTGAGATTTGCAGTTACGCGCTAGAAATGTTACGATGTGACCTCGACATATGCATATTTCACTTATAAAGGTTGCATTGAATTCATTAAAGGCGTAATTATGATGCACGTGTGATGAATGTTCATTATTGGGATGCGTACGGATTAATAGAAAAACATACGATTATCCAATATAGATAATAACAAGAGAAACGTTGTAATTTTTAAAGTACATATGCCAGGATTCCAGAATTTGATAATGAAATTAAATCATTATTACTAAGTCTATGAGGAGGCCTATCTGGACATTTCTACGTTAATCATGATGATAGGAATGGTATGAACGCTATTTATATTCTTGTTGACATACAACACTCATTAATTTTAGAAATCGATTCGGAGTAAGGGAGTAACGAATCGATATCAATTCATTATATAAAGATAAAAACAATATAAAAATGTTTTTTTTTTATATTGACAATTTGTAGTGTTATCATAACGAAAATGCAAAATTCTACAAACTCCACAAATTTTAAAACTTTCGGAGCGTAATTACTTAGAAGTGGTTTTGAGAGTATTTAAAAAAATTTCGCTACTTAATTGACACTTATGGTCTTTGATTACTTATTCTATTTTTTGTGGTACTACGGATTATAAGGTTATATAGATAATCTATATCTCTTCTTATACTTTCAGGCTATGTGTTATTGTGGAGTTTCTTCCTGCTTCTTCTCCACAACTATAACTCCTTGCGAAGCAGAGTAGAGTCGAAAATGATATTGATTAAATAATAAATACATAATTAGTTGACGATTGATAAGAGTTCTGTTAAAAATTCCAATTTTGAATAAATGAATTTTATCTGTATCTTGAAGGTAAATACCCCCTGCAAAGTACAAGTCTCCCTTGAAGACATCTATGTGAGGATATAATATAATCACCACGCTTGGCAGGCGGGTTGATGATGGCAGTGCGGTGTTATGGTACGAGGAGGACACTGCTGACTATCCTCTGAAAGTTTATTGTGAGCAATGGCAATCCTATATAATATATGCCCAAAGTGTAATATATAAGATTGTACCCCGGATATCGACCTACCATCACAAGTCTCGTTCCTCTACTACTGGGGTACCATTTCTTATATAAATATTTTAATTAAGAAAAAAACATTTAATATTTGATTTTCAACATATAATAACCATTGTATTTAAGCCGAATTGATGTATATAGTTAATTCTTTGAACATGTACTGATAAGGTTAAATTTAAAAATTGTTTACATATTCGAGCTATACTTTGTATTTTAAAAGTTACGTTTAAAGAAAGATATATAAACAGATAGATATGGACAATTTAATTAAGAAATTTGATTATATTTCGCAATTTCTTTTGGTCATGCAAAAAATTTTTCGGTAAAACAAGATAAACGATTTTTAATGGCTTTAAATCATACTTGAAGGAATGGTTATAATTTTTATAACACAAGATTTAGGCAAGTAAAATCTGTACCTTGTAGTACTGCATAATTTTGAAATATCGATATTGCATTTGTTTTCATTCTCAAAATTCCTAAACTGTAATTTTTAATTAAAGCGTACCTAAACAGGTTTTCTATTCAAATTTTGGAGTCACTAATTTTTTGAAAAAAAAAACCTCAAAAACTTGACTCATATGGATTCCCAAACAACCGTATTCACCTGATTTAAATCCATGCGAGTTCTGGATAATTAGTAAACTCAAGGGCCTATGCAAGGACGCCGTTTTGACACGATTGAGGAGATAAAAACCAAATCAAGAAATTTTTTTAATGCTATGCCGGAAAAAAAATATTCCGACTGTTTCGAGAACTGTAAAAAGCTTTGGCAAAAATATATCTTATCGGAAGAGAATTACCTTGAAGTAGATAAAATTGAAGAAACTTAGATTGCAAAAACAAATACACCTTACTCTTTGAACATTATTATAATGCCTTCTCTTAAATCAATTATTTCAAATCTATATTCATGGTTACAATTCAAATCAGTATCTTGTTTATACATCATCTTCATTCCGACGTAATGCGCTATTAAATAATACATAATTGATTCTAGCTTGACCCCGTCCTAAAATTGAAACTATTTAGTGATTTTACTCGTCGATTATAGTTCCAAGTGGAACATCTTGACTGTTGTCTTTTGTTTGGCTGTTGTTGATTAAAAATCCCGTTTTTATTATTATAAAGATTTATAATTAAATATACAAGGGTGACCGGAAAGTGATATCGATTTCCTAAGTTAAATTCACACGACTACATTTTTAACAAGTTTTTATTTCTAATCAACAATATATTCAACTTCGTTATCAACAACCTTTTACCATCCAGTATATAATTTTTTTATGTCGGAGCGGTAAAAATCAATCGGTTTTTCTGTAAAATATGTCGACAGAAACGATATTACTTTTGGGTCCCCCTAATATAAATGTAGACTAAATATTTAATTAGTTCCCATTTTAAAACTTTAGCTCAAATCTATTGAAAAAAATTTGAGGACTACATAACAATTAAAATTTGTACAATTTTTTAAAAATCGTTAGGATTCAGTACCGCCGCATCTTTTGCACTATCGCAGATTTTTTACTGCCCGGAATTATAAAGTATCAGTCCAATGAAAAATAACAATAAATATTTTTTTAGGGTTATTGGTTCGCTGATAACTGGTGAACACAAAGGGTTATAAAATGGACGGGACCACGAACAACCAGAGCAGAAGGCAGTTTTAATGCCAGATGGGCTGACGAGATCGTGGATACCGCAGGTGACGGGTGGCTCCAAGTTGCCAAAGATAGAGCAAAATGGAAAGCTTTGGAGGAAGCTTTTACCCTGATAGGGTCCATACAAACTTAGTACATAATCATTAAAACTACTATTTAAAATAAAGTAAAGGAATTTTAAAATTATAAACTGACACCACAAAAGTTTAACGTAAAAAGACAAATAGACGCATAGATTTTTAAAATGCGTAATAAACGATATACAGAATTCAAAGACTTGAGCGCTATCATCAAGATATAATTCATGAATTGCTAAACATCTGTTTGTACTTGAGTAGCGTGTATTCAAAACAAATTGTAATTGTACCGCCAATTGTACTAAAGTCACGTACTTGTCGACGACGAGATTCCATTAATGTTGTGTACATCTTAAATATATATGTACATAATATTAAACGTGTAAAAACAAAGAAATTTATACACCTTTTATATGTTATTGTTTTAAATTAACAATGTGATATGTTTTGTGATCAGTTTATTCTTTATATAAAGATAAGGATAAAATTTATTTATTCGACATTGGAACTTTTAATAGAACTCATATTGATTGTCAACTTGTTATTTTTTAATCTATTTTATTTTAATCTACTCTGCTTCGCAAGGTGTTGTAATTAGTGTTATAAGAAGCAGGAAGAAAATCCACAACAACACATCTTTAAATAAAGTTCAACAATACAAATTTACACATATACACTTTATTAAACGTATCCTAAATGGAAATCAAAGTAATCAGGCGACATCACTGCCAAGGATTCTTGTCATTTAAATATTCGTTTATTGAATAATAAGGCTTTTCCGTCAATTTACTTTTTATACGGGATTTTTATTCTTTAAATGGTAGAGCATTAACTTTTTGCGGTATTTTATTTAAAAATCTGATACTGTTTATTATAAATGAATTAGAAACTAGTGACTTTTTGAAGTTGAAAACTTTGGTAGAGCCAATTTTTCAAGGTGCCTTGTAAATACATTATGGACGTTCCCTATTATTTCAAATTTATAATAATTATTGTAAACGAACAAAGTATTGTCATAAATATATTGTGAGGATATTGTAAGAATATTGACCTATCTAAACCGCTTTCTCAAGGAGGTCCGCTGTCTTAAGAAAGAGATTTCCACTTATTTCCTGGACTCATCACTATATCTCTTTAACCATAAGGCTAAGAGATTTATAACTTAATACACTTAATAGAGTAACATGAACAAATACTGTATTCATATGTATACAGTAACCATTTGCTTAAGTATTGCCATAACTTAATAAAGACTACCGACTCTATTCATTTTTTATAACGTTAACAATAATAACTATTATAATGTGGTTAAGGTATTGTTTTAATCATTATTTATCTATCATCAAATAAATTTTAAAATTTCGCATTTAATCTTGTAGTAAAAGTATCCCTTTGTATATATAAATCTAAATATTTTTTTTTCTATTATAATGCGATAGGCCAGTAACTTCTTGCGGTGAAAAAATCAGTCGAGACAATTAGTCCTTCATAAAAATAGGGTTAATAATCTCCACAGTTTTACTATTTAATGTACTGGATAAAATCACTGTAATAAATGTTTGGTGCACGTGCACTTACCGTTCTGCTCGGCTTTTGTACCATCACTGGTTTCGTAAGCGTAATGGTATCCGTCTGCGTTGATATCGTTTTCGTATCTCAAGATCTGCGCCTGACTGCTTACAGAGGCTGGTGGAAAGCTTTGTTCTGGTCCGGGGTAAGTTTGTGATGATTGTGCACTCTCCAAAGGCGTGAGAAGGCCAACATTCGCCCCATCGGACTCTGAATGGGCAGGGAGGTATACTTTGTCCAGACGTGCTGAACTGGCTATCGTAGCTAATGTCAATACAATAAACTGAAACAAAAAATATATATTAGAAGTTGATCAGTTGCTCAATAGAGCTCCATGGAAAGGGGAATCCGCAGACGAAGGTTACCGACGTAGTCTGGTGGATTCCCCAGTTAATGTATTAGTAGGCAGACCACATAACACGCAGTGTAGATGACCGCTGTGTTAAAATTCTAGAGTTGAAACTACAGTCCGGCAAGCGTAACGTAAGAAGTTTGCCTACTAAGTGGACAAATCAACTTAAAGTCATGGGAGGACGTTCGATGCAGGAAGCTTCCAATCGTATTTTTTTGGGCTCTGTTATTGGGGACCATCCCTATTTTGAGACGGACAGGGAATTTATTTTTCAATTAACTTTTTTTTTCTATTATTCTTTTGCTAGTTCTTTTCTTCATTTATCATTTTTTCATTCGATCTTTTCATCTGTCTTCCATCACAATTCTTTCTTACCTTATTTATTCTTTTCCTCCATCATCTTCATACTTCACTTCTCTTCTCTACAATTACCACAGCATCGCAATTACAATTTTTCCTAGATCTAATTTCTTTGGTCTACTTGGAAGTATCACTTTAAGTTGGAAACATATATGACTTTATGAGGGTGCCTATGTTCAGCAATGGACCTCTTATGGTTCTTCATCGTAGGTATTTGACAGCATAAACCAAGATCATGCTCTCAATGACACTTGCATTCATTTATTAATAACCTAAACACTCAAAAGCTCTTGGTTAAACATAAGTAACGTTCCAAGCAAAAGCACCCGACTGAGCTTTCAATCTAAGTTATTATGCAGAGGTTAAACAAATTCTGCCCTCTGCAATCACACGTCTAATAAATTTTAAATGTCAATACATATGGCATTTGTCAAAGATTAAAAAAAGTTTCGAAGGTATATGATAAAAAAAGCTCCAGTGGATTTTAAGTATACTGTATGACAAGATTTGGCACGATAGATACGATAAGGTAATATATATTTCACTATATAGAAAAATAAATATTAAATATTAAAAAATACATCACAAGTTTTTCGCAAAATTTATAACAAGAATTAAATTGATTTTTGACTTCATTTTAGATATAGTATGTTCATGTATATATGTAGATATATAACACAACTTGAAGGGCAATATTTTTAAATCATCCTATATAGTATGGCACATAAGTAAGGTTTCAAATCTAACTTTAAATTTCTTACACAGACGTCTCTCAAGTGACCCACTTTCACAGTTCATATTGACAACTTTTAATCGTGCACAGACGCTAACAATTGAACCTTGTTTTGACTGGAGCGATCACAAATTGCTAATACAAACATCACATGATAATTTAAATTTTATTACTGCAAATATATTTCGAATAGATAGCAAGCACTTCGCACTAGTAATGTTGCAAATAGTAAACAAATACTAACGTATTTCATGGTTGATTTGCTTAGAGATGCGTCTTGTAAAGGTGATGATATTGAAATGTACATATTCGCTTATTCCGCGGACTTTTTATACTAGACCACCACGTGTTCGAAATTTGAACGATATAGGAATTCGACGTTCGAATAACTTCCCTTCCGAATCTTTATCGTGATAATTATAAAGTTCAAAATGTAACGTGAACGTGGCAAGGACTGGATTATTATAAATAATTGAAAGTACTTTTATAGCAATTGTAATTAAGTCGAATTAGAAGTCACCGTATCGGTCACGTATATGCAGTGGGCGAATGTTTTGTAACTTATGGGTCAGTTGAGATGATAGAAGGCGGTACAAAACGATTTAAATATTGAGTTTAATTCATGTAATTTGATTTTGACCCCGTGGGTCTAATTGCGTGAAGCTTGTCGAAACTACTTAATTATTTAGTTTTAATAGATTGTTTTAATGAAAATGTTTATGTTGTAATTAGTTAAAAATAATAATAATAATTTACTTATTTCGGTAGCACAGAGTAAAATCAAATATCACATATTATAATTTATTATATTACAATTATAATCATAAGGTAGGCCATATAGTAGAACAGATGGACGTTGAGACCTTATGGTTCTGTACCGGAGACCATGGATCAGTAAGGGCAGCATAGGAAGTCCAAAAGATGAACAGGACCTTGTCAATTTAGTCAAAGAATGCTGGAGGCAAGCCGCTTCAGACTGGTTCTATTGGAAATCTAGATAAAAAATAGGTTTTATATCTAGATTTCTGTTGATAGTTGAAAGCAGTGGCTTCGGCTGTAATGATGATGGCGGTGATATACATTCATATATTTACACTTGTAGAAGAACCTTATCAACTCAAAAGAATCAATGAAAAAGATGTTTAATTGCTTCCATCTATTTAAGAACTCATAATTAAGAAGTAAAAAAATCGACCTTAATATCAGATGTCTGGATTACGTAGTAGCCTATCAATAGAAAATTTCAAACGGATTCGATTATCTCGATATACAATCTTAAATAATTCACGCTTTGTGCATTAATTATATAGTATTATCACTGGTTATAAACAAATTTACAGAAGATGCCCAACGACGATCAACAACTCGCCTGCTAAGCGTGGGGATAATGGTTTGTGCCCTCAAGATATCTTTGGAGGCATATGCCATGCAATGAACATCTTTGGGTTAAATCACGAAATGCCTCGGAATAAACATGAAATATGGACCTATCACCTAACTCTTTCTCGTAACGATAGCTGTTGTAAAGCAGTTTCTGCGCCCATGGAATAACAAACATACATCTTACTTATACCACAGGCAGTAACAATTTAAACACAAGAGCTTTCTTTCAAAGATAGTATACGGCTTGAGATAAAACACAGGTTCAATTTTGATTCATGGTTGTTTATTTATTTTATATGTCCAACAGTGGGTGCAGCCATAGGGGTCATGAAGAAAGTTAATATGTTTACTTTGGATGCTTAATAGTGTACATGTGTGTATGGTAAAATAAGAATAGTAGAAGACTCCATTTTGCATCTCTTTGTTTCTAACTAGAGTCAAAATGAGATCACCTATAAAAAAACATCCTTCAGCTTAAAATGGACAGTAAAGTTTCAAACACATCCTAATCTGAGAAGTGACCATATATAACTCAGTTGCGTTTTATGTGATCACTTTGATATAGTTAAAGCTATGATTATATAACAAATCTAGTATAACTTACTAGCTTACTATATTAGATTTTTCTTAGTAATGTTTGTTCGTGGAACTTTTTAAATTATTCGCGTGATAATTTTGATTTTGATTCAAATTTAAAAATTTCCTATTTCACATAGGTACACCAGCAGTACACATAAATCAAAATTACATTAAAAGTTTCCGTATAAATAACGGCCCTGTTACGTGTTTCTTGTGTAATTTGTGACACCTAATGTCACAAATTTAAAAATTCCTTTTATACTACTTTGCAGAAAGATCAGGTCATATCAAACCAAAATAAACTGATTGAAAAAGGATCGAAGAGAGAAGTGATCGCACGTAAGTGAAAATGTCTGGCTTAGGACTTGACTCCAAAAGAGCTCTTAATTTGAAAATGTTTCTTTTGATGAACAATATTTTTCAAAATTGTGTATTTCAAATATTCTATTAATAATTAGTTATGGATACTGTGAATTATTGAAGTGGTTTTTAAAACTGCATACTAAATACTACAGGATTACATCTCTTGTAGATATTAATTTGAATCTATCATCTGTTCAACTAATTAATGCCTTAGATCTGAAAAAAAATAGGTGAAGTAAATTTAGAGGGATTATATTTTTTAAAAAGAAATATCATATTTAATAAACATTTGAAAAACCTGTAGGCGGATACATCTTTCCCGTGTTGCTATCTTTGCCTTAATATAAACCTTCTTTGACGTATTACATATTTAATATTATTATGCCGAAAAAGCCTATTTTAACGGAAACTCGCGTCAAATTAACCTTCTTAAAAATTTCAATTTTATAATGAAGTTACGTTGGAACCAAACTCGTACTGATCTGAAGTCACTAATGCTTCGTACTTTTCGTCTCTTAATATGCCTATTTCATTTCTATGTTTTTATTAACCGTTTTAACGCATATTCATTATGTATATATACGGAAATTTAGGATTTAAGATCTTATTACCTTATCGAGATATACTAGGGTCTAGTTAAATAGCGGTCGTCGCAAAAACTGATCACCGACTACATGGTAACTGAAAAAGGTTAACTCTTAAATATCATGAAATGAAGAATGAAGTGAGATGAAGTGAGGGTGAAGATGAAAGTGTTTTTGAACCAATTTTAACACAAAAAAGTTTGCGTATTGTCAGAACATAAAGTAATCACGACGTTACGATGGGTTTAGAAAGCTCAAAGTCACTCAGAGATCAACGGAGAAGATTTTACTCGGAGTTTCACTGCGAGAAGGAATTATTAATGAGGATATCCGCAGAAGAACCAAGACTACCGATGCCACTCAAAGAATTGCTCGTGTGAAGTGTCAATGAGCAGGACACATCGCTATAACCCATGGCCATTTGTACTCGGAAGGTTATCAAGTGGTGAACATGAGCCGGTGGACGCGGCGTGGGATAGGTCTCCCACTAGTTCGACTGATGACATAGTGAAGGTTTTGGTAAGTAGATGGATGCAGGCAGATTAGGGCTGATCATCGTGGCCATCTTTTCAGATGGCCCATGCCTTGTAGTGGGCGCCCATCCATTAGAAGAAGATTGTCAGAACATTATGCGAACAGTTTGCTTATTGTATATAGGATAATGTTTATGTTATGGTTACTTTAGCAATTCCTAAATATTCCGTAAGCCTTCGAGGTATGTACTGCATCGAGTTCCTATATTTAGTAAAGTTTTCAAGCGTTTTATTTCATGTGTTTCCAATATACCACACAAATATATGTTTGTGTGCACACACGAATTATGTGCTTGCCGGGAATCGAATCGCAAATAGGTGTCAATCACCATACCGCCGATACGCGGTTTCTGTTTTAAATAATGCTCTTCAATGTAAAACACTTCCTATTGCGTTGTAAATAGATTTAAATTAATTAAAATGCAACATGTGTACGAGTGATATATATGTTGATATTCCAATATTATGCTCTATTCCCGTACCGTTTGTTGTGAAGGCCAGAATCTTATGCGCAATCAATACAACATTCATGATGTTTTTAATCAAGTGGCCTGTTCCTTTTTGTTCATGATAATCTGCTAATTTGTTCAGCGGTGTTTTATTCAATCATACTATTTCAAGTTTAATTAAATTAACATTATAAATTTAGTTAACAAACATCTTTTAATTATTTTATTATTTCAGCAGCAGAAAAATCACATTACTCACCAAACCTATCTATATACAGGAAGGACAGCCTGACTATGCCTCCTACCTCAGATTGCCTTAAAAGGAAAATAAAGTGAAAAATTAATTAAAGAATATCAAACCCTGTCCTATGACAAGAAAGGGAGTACGAAAGGTCCCCAATAACGACGATTTAAAAATGCCTTAGATTTCCGAGTGGTCCTCGCTGTCCTCCCAGCTCTCATACATTACACAACATTGAAACTTGTGTAAGTATGCTTCCTTTGTTTTCGTTACCTATGTTGTGTAAGCTGAAATACAATGGCCTCCTTTATATTTTTGAACCGTTCCGTGAACTTTGTTGCTATGAAGCTGTATAAGCTCGATGGCTAACAGCACTAACTTTATCCGAAACAATAGATAGCAGTAGAACGAGTTCTGCTATATATAGGCTTCTGTGACAGGTTTCCAAAAACAAGCGATGGAATCGGCCTGCATCGTTCCGATGAATTAAAAAAGATAGACTTTCCACCTGGAAGAGAGAAAGATCTTCTTGCGCTTGTCGATCTATTGTATCTCTTCAAGATCTTAACGCCCCAACGGATTTCTTCATTACTAATTCGACCACATAAAGTTTCTAGCTTGACTCGTTGAACAACTGAAAGATTGCTATAGATACTAGAACAGGAACATTAGGTACAGTGCCATAACCTATCACTGATAACACCCATTGGGGATGGATATCCCATAGAATCATGATTTAATATATAGTCATTTAATTTTCATATAAAGTATGCTTGTAAACGTTTGAATTTAGAAATATTTTACCTTCTTATAGAAAAAAATGAGCTTTTATTGAAGTATGATAAAAAAATATTTCTTTTATTTATTTTCTGAGCGTTTATGATGTTATTAGTAAATTAAATAATAAATTCGATAAACAAGTGACAAAAGATGACACTACGAGTTTCTGATTTTTAAATAAAATAGCGTTTTAATTAAACATACGTAATTAAAATTACGTGAGTGAATTTTTAAATCAATCTTTTGATTAGCCAATACCACTCTATTTCGGATTAATGGGATACCTTTATAAAATAGTATAATTCGTCACTAATAGGGCCGATATAGCTTAATTTGCGTTACATATGTGTATTAAGTTTAGGTTAGTTCACCCAAGATTATTTATTTCAAAATCCTATAAAAGAAATTAAAACACTTTTATTTTGCAAAATATTCAAAAGTTTTGCATTACTAGAAAATTTAAAAAATTATTACGTCAAATATTATTGTAAAGTTTTCTATAATGTTATTATCGCGTCACGTTTATTCACTTGATATTCCTCAATACTTCATTTAGTAAATCCATATTCACGGAGGAAACTTAGAGGGCATAGAGGCATGAATATTGTTATCAGATGCTACTATTAAAAATAAACTTCATAATAAATTCAAAAGTGTATTTCGTTTATAGTCTATTTTGGTCGAATGACACTCGTCACTTGTATACAAAATAAAAAAAATGCCCGAAGAACCCAATAGTATGGAAACCAAGATCAGCTACCCGTTATTGGCATTCTTCAATTTAAAGCTGCGAAGGTCCCAAGTCACTAGCTATTTTTAGGAAAATGGTTTAGAAATATTTTCTAAACTTTCTTAATTCTTCTTTTTCTTATTTATGAGGCAAGTGCGATCTAAATCAGTTCTATGTTTTTATTTATAATATATATTATACACAATTTATTATAAGAATATATCTATATATATATATATATATATATATATATATATATATATAAATATTGTATGTTAATATACATGTATGTTTTGTACAAGTTAAATATCCATTATTTATACTTCTACTGTTTTCATACTATGGTTGTCTGTAAGAGATTGTGTCTCGTGTGATTAGACTGCCCATTGTACTCTTTTATTTATTATAATGAAACTATTTAAATGTATCCCAGCATGTACTACAAAGAATATTAAATAAATAAATAAATAATACTGATAATAACATTGACAAAGTCGTAATCACTGGTTCACGAAAAAATTATTATCTTTATGTAGCCCAGAGAAAGTCTGCAGTTTTTGTTAGTGCTTTAAATGTTATAATATATTATATCTAAATAATATAAGCTTTTGTATGGTTTATTTAGCCTTTGCATCAATATCAGATCCGTTAAATTCACGATAACATGAAACGTAGATCGACCGTTTACGAATGTTAATTGCCACAGATCACGTAGTTGGCGTACGTCGGATGCGATCGGAACGTGATCGGGCGCCCAAAGTAAGCTAACCTTGCTGCGAGAGGAAGGCTATACCGAGACGAATTGTTCGGGAAACGTTTTGACGGAAGCTAGGCAATGGTTCTAGAGCAAGTGCTTTAACAAAACGTGTATTTATTAATCTTCCTACGTCGATACAATGCGTATCTAATTTCTGAGACTAATTGTTGCATTGTTAAACATGCAACTATTAGTTTGAATATATATTTATTTATGTTTTCAGAAGCGGCAGGTCACATAGCGCGCAGAACATGTCCCACTGGGACCTTTTGGTGGTCTTCACCACGGACTGGCAAGTGCAGCAAAGAGCTTCCACCCCCTGGGCAAATAGATGACCTAGTCAGAATCGTCCGGGGATACTGAATACAGACAGCTGGCATAGCATCCTTCCTCAATTACTACAGGAAGATGATCGTGAGGAATAAAACTTAAAATTCAAAATTAAAATAGGGTCGGGTAAGCATTTATATATAAGAATAAATCAAAGAACTGTAAAAGTAACAAAATAAGGTAATAAAATAATAATGTAAATTCAAATATTGACATAAAAAAACAACAAAATCAAATACTGTGATATATGTATATCTGTGATACAAGTAAACAATTAAAGATTTAATGAATAACAATAGACTGTGATACATTGTGATAAATAGATAATTGAGGAGAGGATGAAAGGTGATCCAAAAGAGGAAATTAAGAATGAATAATAATGTTACATTATGTGATATACGCTAGATTAGTAAATGAACGATTATGAGAAGAATGGAAGAACAGACTGAAATTAAAAAGAGACGCAAAAAAATCTATTAAAGATATAATAGTCCCTTTCCAAGAAGTGACAGTACATGAGAGGTACCCAAAGAGAAGGAGTATTAAAAAAAAAAGGTACTATTAAAAATCTTCGGGTGAACGTATTAGTGGACGTCTTGTTGCTGAAGTGATGATAATGTAATTAGATACAGTGAAAAATGATGATCATTAGTGGTGTGTTTTTAGAGACCAAAAGAATAAGTATCGTCGTTTCAGCTCATAGATGCCCACTACAAGGCACATGCCTCCTCGAATCAATACGTTAGTCAAATAATTCTTAACTTTATGACATAAATAATAAAAAATAGTATTTATAGTAATGTTTTTAACGTGTATTAAATACATTATTACTTCTTTTTTTAGGTTAATTTATTCATAATATTGATACTTTTTTAACACGGTAACTACAATTGACTACGTAAAAACGTGAATTTTCAAATCGCCAAAAAAGCTCAACGAATGAATGATTTTTCCATTTATTTATTGACGTCGCAAATGCAAGCCGTGTTGGATATTGTGTTTTCAAACATAGGATCCTTCTAGAAAATTTAAAGAATATATAAATATAGTAAAGGTTTAAATTTAATCAGTGTAAAAGCTTTCGGCTGAAATGAAAAGAAATAAATTTAATTAATTTGTTTCACTACAATCTCATTGCTAAAATTAGCTTATATAATTATTTTATTCTTTAATTACAATTTACTTAATATCTTAAATAAAGTTTCGGATATCTAGAGTTTTAATGTTTTTTCCAAATAATTCCATGTGTAAAAGCTTATTAAGCTTAAAATAACTGCTACGAATGACTTCCGTATTTTTTAAATAATAATAAAAAAATACATTAAGTGTACTCTACACTTAAGTAATTTTATTTTAAATAAAGTAATGTAATCAAGTAATAACCTCAAAATAAAATAACATACACTTTAATAATTTGAAACTTTAGAAGCTTTTAGTTTTATATACGAATTAAGAAATGTGATTTAACTAAACAAAATTGTAATGCTTATTATTGCAAAAACATAGTTTCTGTTAAGGCTTTTTCTAGAGGCCATTTAAGTGTCTTAAACAGCAGTTCAATAAATATGTAGTAAATAGTGCGTTAGCCCACATTGTGAACAGATGACCTTGAGGTCATCGAAAAAACTTTGGAAGCAGACTTCCAAGCGGTCTTATTGAAAATCTATGGGGGAGGCCTATGTAGCTGTGGAGTACCTAGGGATGAAACTTTGATAAAGTTAAACTTGATTAATTAGTCAAACACGTGTAACAGCTACTTGTAATATCACACAATTATATATAGATATCCAGAAGTGTTAATGAAGAAAATATTCAAATTCGAAAATATGAGTATACAGTCAACATATGGGTACATATTGATTTGTTATATAAAAGATTTAAAAGATACATATACAGCACTTGTGTTAGCCAAATTTTTTGGAGCTTTACTTCTACACCTGTTTCCAATCATCCTGTATGATGTATGATCGTCTTAAATATGTTAATTTTTCATTCTCAACGAGTGACAGTTCAAGCCGAGGTCTCATGGAAAAAATTAAACTAAGCGATCTATGAGATTGGTGGCCTTCCAATTCGGTAAAATTTCCCTAACTTAAAATAGATCTTAGACTAGACTCAAGTGCCATTTGGGCAGCAGTGAAAGAACATTAAAAAAACAAGGAGTTAACACTTGCTAAGCTCGACAGATGATGCGTGATGGTAGACATTTATGCTTAGCTATTGAGAATTTTAGACAAAATTTTTCATAGTTTTTCTAATTTTAACCAGCTAAGTTATATTCGACAATGGACACATATCTCAAAGTTTGACTGTTTGCATACCTGAAGTAATCATCTAAAGCAGGGATGAGCAACCCGCGGCCCGCGGGCCGCATGCGACCCTCGAGGCAAATAAATTTTAATTTATTTTTGTATTTAAAAAAAAATGCTATAATTCTTGCTAGCAAGGCTTTAAAGATTATAAAAGTGTCTAATTAGTTGTAAATTGGTTGATTTTGAACATAAATTACGTTTAGAACATGGTTTGAACCTTGAATATATACCGGCCCTCCGACCAAAAAAGGTTGCTCACCCCTGATCTAAAGTAGTAACGAGACAACAAGTTCTGTAATAGAGTTAACGACTGATATATGTGGGCATTGTATAGCTATTTAACATATTGTCTCATATATCTCTTATAAATGTACATAATTAGTACATGTTGTAAACACAGTAAGTCTAGACTGACATGTTTAGGTCACGCTTGCTTTACGCGAGACATGGAAGCATCTTGCTAATTAATACTAACATGTAATCTTATGTTTTGCAAAATGTACTTTTACCACTTATTGTGAGATCTGTGTCCCTGTTTTGACATTTCTCATGACTTTATTTTTATATATATTTTGTTACAGTAGAAGCTCTATTTTCGCAGGGTATATGTTCCATAAATATGCCGGGAATACAGAAACCATGAACACGGAATGGTAATATATATGAGACAGCAGGGGATAACATGTTAGCTGACAAAATAAATATAAATACACATAAAAATAATTGAAGTTTTTGAACATTTTGATTAGTTGCCTTACACAACGGCTTAAAGATTTTTGTAATTTTCTCATCCCTGACAGTTTTTAAAAGCTCTTTCAAATCAAACAGATACGCAGCAGTCGGATTAGCAATTAGCCTCTCAAAAATATCACTTCGTTCCATAGACGGATCGATGCTCATGAAGAAATTGCAAAGCTCATTTGCCATGCTCAAAACTTTACTATGATTTTTCAAATTAAATGTCACGTTTCAAGTGCTTGTTGAAGCCTCTAATTCAATGAGCTGTGATTTTATTTTCTCCAAGTCGGTTAAAATCAAATCTTCGTCTTGCAATTCAAGCTATTTCTGAATGTTACTTGATTCTATATGCTTCAACCCTTCTTGTCCTATTCCTTTCATGATTTCGACTGTTTGCAGTCAAAGTATTAACTTGCACAGATTCTTCGTCATTATCCGCAGTCACAGCAGGGCTCACTATTTAAATTTTTTAATAGTCCATTTGCATTTACAAAGGATATTGGATTGGATACCTATTGGAATCCTTTTATAATTATGTATGTACTTATTTGATCTGCGAATACAGAAATTTTTAGCCGCATATATAGGAAAAACGTCCCAATTTTTTTAATTCGGATATAGTGAAAATTCGAATGTATAAAGCATACACAGCTTTTAGTGTATTAACCTATATGCCCAGGATGTCCTAAGTTTACGAGAAGTAGGAAAGCGAAATTTCTCTAGAATTTCTTAAAATATTTAGTTCTGTCTTAGTTGAATACGAGTTCATTTCTGGCATTAACTTCTGAAGCATCATTGTTAGAATCATTAAAAATTTGCTTTAGTAGAAGTGTAGTTAGTGAAGGTGAACACCGATGCATTGTGAGGAAGATTTACATTACCTACTACGCTAGTCGTCAGCCCCGAGAATCTTCAAACAATCCAATGAATTTTGCTCTCGCTTGATGAATCTATGGAATGCTAAAAAGTAATGTTTGTCTATATAAAATTTCTTGACGATGGTCTAAATATAATTACTATTTAACTTTTCACTTTTCTTTTGAAAATTAAGTAAGTTGCTATGTCCGTAACATTTACTTTCAATTATATCATTGCTAAGGGTCGTGGCCATTTGGACACGGAGTAACCTGCAAATCCTTCATCTGTTTTTATGTTTGAAATAATAGAACGCATAATGAAAACTAGTGTTAAGAAACTAGTTGATTTGGTCCACTTAACTAATGTGATTTTTTTTAGGTCTCCCTTATTGGGAACCTCTCGTACACCCTACCTTATTTTCGGGAATACGATTTTTTTTACATTCCTTTGTACTCTCATTCTCTTTTATCGATCTTCATGTTATTATTTATTCATTAACTATTCGGATTACTGCCTTTCATGCGTTCATCCTGACTTTTTAAACCACCATCAATTGTTAGAGGTTTTGTTCACCTTTTCCAACACTCTGCAACCTCTGATAGTGGAAAACATGCTGCAGAATGTACTCGGAAAGCTTCCACACGATCTCAATCGTATCTATTTAAATTAAACCTTTCTGACTTAGATAGTTATACTTAGATATATATCTATACATACATGCAAAAACAAACGATATTAGGAAACTTCAAAGTGTATATTCAATAATAATCTAAACTTACTTTCCATCCGTATGTAACTTTTGTAAAAAACACAAATTACTTAATTGCTCTCCGTTAAAATAATATACTGGTAGTTTATAAAAGTAACCCAATCAAATAAACGCAATCAATACAGAATACGTAACCGAAGCATTCAAGTAATCCATCCAAAGGTTTATGGGGTCAATTAAGTTGCGTATGGTATCTCTAGCATTTTATATCTGTTAGATAATTATGTGATGGACGTCTCTGTGTAAATGTTTATTAGTGAATGTGGTTACAGAGAGTTCGTGTATGTTATAATAGTTTCACTGCTAAGTTTAGTAAAATATTTTGTAATTTACTTGTCAATACTTGCAATTAAATTTACTTGCTCGTACAATTTGCTTTTAACCAGTCCTAAACAATTTATAATTTTTATTATTTCGGCCGTAAGACATCTAGCATACGTATATCTTATAGATATCGGCCTCGGAATCGAGCTGCAACCAACTTTTGACAACCTTAACAGCAGGTGCTGCAAGCAGTACCTGCGCTGTTTTAATAGTCGACAACGATACATGTCCACGCGACTGCTGCAATGTACAGACTTTTCACCACTTACTCAGACACTGCTCCCGATTCAAATCCATAAAACGTAACTGCGTGACCCTATGTGAAAACCTTAATATACCTTCGTTCAATTTACCGAACCTCAGGAAGAGATCTACGGAAGAATCTTTTGATGAGTTGGCTCGGCACATTGCCCTAAACCTCAAGGCATTTAACGGTCTGTAGCACTTGGGCAGCGACTTAGAAATTATATAATGTACCAATTAATGTATAATTTAGTAAAACTTCCAAATTATACAGTTCATATGTATAAATTTTAGATATACTCAGTGGCGTACCTAGAACTTTTGCCGCCCGGGGCGATCTCCAGTTTGCCGCCCTTTCTATTATATGTCAATCAAATAGGGGTTTTTGATTTAAAAAAATATTGATATATCACTTCAAAGTAATCATATAAACTTTTCATCTTTAACATTTATAAACTGACATCAAAAAATTTTAGTTAGGAAAAATTGCCGAACAAAGTCGTAAAGATCCTTTTACGAATTCAACGAATTTTATGAATACAATAAAATAAAAATATTATCTTGTTCTTGAATTAGAATCCAAAATTTACACTAAAATGCATTTATATACACTGAGGAATAATATTCGAAATCATAAAGTTGATCATAATTTATATAAATCAAATATTAAACTTATAATAATCATTTATTATACAAGAAAGAAAATAAATTTGAAATGAAAAAGTTGCTTTTTACAACTGTAAGTAAATATAAAAAATGCCGCCCCAAGGTAAGTGCTGCCCGGTGCGGACCGCACCCACCGCCCCCCCGCCCCCCCTAGGTACGCCACTGGATATACTCATAAGAAAAATTGTTAATAATGATGAAACGCTGTCGTAACTGGCAGCTGGGAGAAGAAAGATACATATCAAACAGTGGCAACCCTCGCCCAACTGTCTGCGCTTTGTAAAAGCGAAAAAAAGATATACATTGTAAACAAAACACTAGCGATACATGTTAGAATAAATAAAAAAAGATCTAAACAGCGCGGCCTATACAACTAGTCGGAAGACTTTCTATTTAATGTTTGCCGGTGTAAAATCTCCATTCCGATCTTTATCTTCCAATGGCCTATCTATTATCTCGCTAATTCTCTGGTCTATGGCGGTTAGTTTCCTATCTATGGATTCTTTTCTCCTCAATAAATCTTGTTGAGAAATCTCGAACCAACAAGGTCGAAAGTAAGAGACTACGTCATAATTCCATAAGTCATCAATCGTTATACACATCGATCATAAACATTTGTATGTTAAAAGTGAGCGCATACTCTAGAAAATTATGCCATTCCTTTTTACTCCGTACTGATGTGAACTGGATAGGCCACACGCTCCGAAAGAACCCTGATCAAATACCAAGGCAAGCTCTAGAATGGAACCCACAAGGAAACAAAGACGTGTCCGCCCAAAGCAAACCTGGCGGCAGTCGATCACTGCAGAAGTGAAGGCAGTTGGAATGACGTGGAGCGAAGTAAAGCACGAGGTTCAAGATCGCTCGGGATGGCGACGTACTGCGGACGCCCTCTGCCCCATATTGTGGACATAGGAATAAATGATGATTACGTAAGTTACAAATGCAAAGCTTAATCGATTTTTGTAACCAAATCGTAAAATTCGAAACCTTTAAGCAACTTTGAAACACGCATGTCGTTCCACGGATGATTAAACTAAATCAAATGATGAATACTACGACTTCAACGAATTTCATTTTTATTTTTATTTGTGAAAAAATTATAATGAAATAATTGATTTCGTAATTAAAGTCAACAGTCAACTTTTTACGATACATCTTCGAACATAACTCCTGGAATACTTAAATGTATCCTCCTTTTAATCCACAGATACCTACTACAAGGCATAGGTTACGCTTGGCTGCCGTTTTCCGATAACAATGTGATATTATAATACGCAGACGCTGCTGCTCAGCCTCTGGAAACTTTGTTTGTGGACAATGGCGATCTTATACAATTAATGCACAAAGTGTGAGTTATGTAAGATTGTATCCCGGGAATCGAACCCGCGATCGCAAGTCTCAGTCCTCTGCCGCTGGGCTACCACTGCTTATGTATATATATATATATATGTGTGTGTTTTTTTTTTTTTTTTTTTATAGAGGTTTAAAAATACGTTTACGTATCATAGAGCCTGATGGTGGTACCCCGTATGTCGGACTCGATCTAGGCGTCAATACCGACTAAAAACAATCTTCTTTCTTCGATATCCCTGGTCCCCGCGGCATGGCCGCTAGGCATTACTTCGCGGGGGGGATTTAGCCGCAGCTTTCTCTGATAAACTGGCTGTTCAGGCCAGCTTCCTTTGCTCCTGCTCTATTTTTCGCAAGTGTGTGTGTGTGTGTGTGTGTGTTTGTGTGAGTGTGTGTGTGTCATCGAATAAATTTTATACCATTACAAAGTTTATCCATTGGTCACGCCATAACTTGAAAACGACAAGACCGAATTAATTAATTGATTTCTGTTTCGTAATATTATTAAAAGGTTCTTATGAAATTAATGCGATAATTGTACAGAAACTAGAAACATCTGGGAATCGAATTCCCGATCTTACGTTCGGAAGTCTCAGACCTCTATCGCAGGGTTACCACAGTTCGATGTTTAAATGTATACGTAACGTAAATATCAAGTATGGAGATCGTAATATGTTTATTAAATTAATCTTTATCATGAAGAGCTTTATTAAGCTTGGTTGTCTAAGTTCGAAAGCTTCTGTCAAGTTTATTGAAATAGAAAGCACACATATATAAAGCTATATTTGTAAAGAGCAACTGTTGAGTTTCTCGCCGGTTCTTCTTAGCGGAACTGCCTTCCGAGTCGATGGTAGCTTCCTTTATCCTTCCTGACCGACAATACTGGCATTTTATGTTAATTGACGATTCGAAAGTGCTCGTAACAGCTTATTCGAGTAAAGAATATTTTTATTTTGACATAAGCCTTAAAACCATTTGATTTTACTTAAACTTTTCTTAGAACATCTTCTTAAAAAAAATCTAATAGAAATGGCAAGCATTGTCTTTGGTTCGTAGGCTCCCATTTGATATTGGCAATGAAGATCTTGGATGTGTAACTGTAATTATATCTCTATCTGTGTTAAATGACACTTCAAACTAAATCAATCAATAAATGCCAAAAATAAATGCAAAAAAAATTTAAAGAAAAACAAAAATCTTTAACTCGGTTATTTGCGCCGCTGTTATAAAACCCTGGATGTTATTATCGTTTTTTTTTTTAATATTGCTAAAGGTCTTTTACAACTCTTTTCCAAAAGATAGGGTAAGTGACAAGCCTATGAAAATGCTGACTTACCCAGTGCATTGTAATTTAATCAAAAAGTAGATCGCAAATTGATGATATATAGGGTGATTAGTTATAGGTTTAAAAGCTTCAAAGTGGTCAATGTATATCTCATTTGTCGTCGATTAATGTTTGGCACACTTTGATTAATGAAACCATTGCTTTTTGTTTAAGTGTTTATTTCCACTGTCAATATAGATGTCGTTTGGTATGCTTGTCGGTCTAGTACAGTGATTCACAAAGTGGTCTATATCGACCTCTAGGGGTCTATGACAACCCGCAAGGGGTCTACGTCAGCGAAAAAAAATTTGGAGGTCCACGAAAGTGGATTTCAACACGGGCACTGATAGTACCTATTTACTTACATCATACTATCTTATAATATCAAAACATTTATATGTTTAAAAATAATAATATAAAGAAACAGACTGGACATCATTAGCCGAGGAGATTTAAGATAAACCCTTACAAAATTGACGCCAAATGTTGATAATTTATTATTAAAGCATCAGGTTCATCCTTTTCACTAAAAATATTGACTTATTGCTTATGTTATTTTATTTATAGTTTATTTAATGTTACGTATATTTTACATAACAGATACAAAATTTTATTTTGAGTAGTTTTAAATTAAATTCAATTAATAAATGTATAAATTAACATGCGTTTTTACTTTAAGTTTTTAACACTAAACTTCACTACAGTTAGAAATTTACAGGAATTCAATATCAGATAAGTAGGGGGTCTACCTAACACGGAAAAACAGGGCAAGGGGTCTACGACACAAAAAAGTTTGGGGAACTCTGGTCTAATAGTTTAAGCCACCAGTAGTCATCTGTATAAATGAAGTAATTAAACATAATACACGTTATTCGAAAGGTGAATACATCTGTATAACCTCGTTCTCATTTTCATATAGATCGAGATAGCATTCCTCTCGCATCTCAGTAAAAAATTCAAGTACTAAAATATCTGTGAGCAGTAACATCTTTCGTAATGCTTGCACGTTTTTATATATGCTAACTTTTACCGGCTGCTTTGTTCGTATCGGCTTTTTATTTTTGTACAGAATATATTTTTTAGATAAAATATATATAGATAAGACATCTATTAATTATGTATGTACATCCTTGGACATTATACGGGTGGCTATATCCATCTTGTGAGAGGTCGTCAGTCGTTGCGGATGATGCTTCATATTTTCCAATCCAAAACCTTACCATCCCAACCGCCCTAAGCCTCCAACCCATTGCCACCAACATGCAATGAAGCCTACCCATTGCAACTTTATCTTATCCACTGGGCCATGTCGCTTACATTCGTCTAAGGATCAGTTCAGAATGACGAATTAAGATCACGTTTTAGAGCCGTAATCCATCACCCATTGGTTGTAGAATTTAGTCTTCCAAACTCTACAAGATAGAGTTGGATTCACATTTCATTTAAATTTCGTTCGGTGTCAAAATTCGGTTTTAAAAATATTGTCTTTACAATTTTGTAATCTGACTTTGTGTTTATATCACTTTACACATACGGACTCACACACGAATTATATCAAATAAAAAATAAAAAATTAAAGGCATATTCCTTTCAACTGTATCATAATAGGCGCAATGGTAAGTGTTTCATGCACGCAATTGTAAGAGTACATTCCTTTCAGAGCAACTTCGTGTTAATGCCACTTATTTTAGCTTTGATAAATGGTTTCTATTATTCAACTTAATACAATGTGTAAAAGTTATTTATATAGCAATTAAATTGCAAATACAGTCGTGATAAAGCAGTCACTGGCAGTAACAGTAGCAATAATGTAGTAAATGTAGTCGTAATGTAGTACACACTGACAGTAGTAGTAGTAATAAAATAGTCAACTTAGTCATACGTCCACCAGGGTAGCAATAAAATAGTAAATGTTGTCGTAATATAGTACACACTAACAGTAGTAGTAGTAATAAAGTAGTCAGCTTAGTCATGCGTCCACTAGGGTAGCAATAAAGTAGTAAATGTAGTCGTAATATAGTACACACTAACAGTAGTAGTAGTAATAAAGTAGTCAACTTAGTCATGCGTCCACCAGGGTAGCAATAAAGTAGTAAATGTAGTCGTAATATAGTACACACTAACAGTAGTAGTAGTAATAAAGTAGTCAACTTAGTCATGCGTCCACCAGGGTAGCAATAAAGTAGTAAATGTAGTCGTAATATAGTACACACTAACAGTAGTAGTAGTAATAAAGTAGCCAACTTAGTCATGCGTCCACTAGGGTTGCAATAAAGTAATAAATGTAGTCGTAATATACTACACACTAACAGTAGTAGTAGTAATAAAGTATTCAACTTAGTCATGCGTCCACTAGGGTAGCAATAAAGTAGTAAATGTAATCGTAATATAGTACACGCTAACAGTAGTAGTAGTAATAAAATAGTCAACTTAGTCATGCGTCCACTAGGCGGACCGACGACAGTTAAGATAACGGGAAGTCGCTAGAAGCGGGCAGCGCAAGATTAGTCATCGTGTCGATTTTTGAGAAAGGCCTATTCCTTGAGGTTAAAATCTGATGGTTATAAACAAAAAGAAGGAGAAGAAATGTTCTTTTTAAATCTAGCAATAGAAGCTTTTTGAGCTTTTTAATCTGGCATTCAATTTAAACCGCAAATATAGCCCATTGAATGATTTGCTAATTCATTGTAAACAAGTAAAGACTTAACTACAAAATTAGTCGTTGTTAACATTTTCATTATACTTACATTGTGTATATCATGCTCTAAAAGAAGAGAGATGAGGTAATGTTTTTGTGGTACAATATTTTTTGATAACCGTTTCGAAAGGCAACAGTCAATATTTTTACTTCCTTCAATTAGTCTCTTAAGACATTTTATGGCTAAAATATCGTCTATATAATAAGCAATGATAACTTAAAAGAAAAGGTTTTCTATTTTGTGCACTGCAAAACCTAGCGTAACTTTTTTAATGACTTCAAATGTTTGATAGATTAGGACAGATGTTTTAATATATCCTGTATGGATGAACTAAAGCAAACTCTTTCCGACGCAGCAAGAAGTGGAAAAAAATAGAATTGGTTACTTTAATTTTGATTATAAATAAGAATTCCTTTTTCAAAATCTAGTCGCTCGATGTAATAGCTTGCCGAAATATATTTGTGAGTAAAATTATGAAAGGAACTTAACTAACTTCCTCTTACGCTTAAAAAATAACGTTTTTGTTTGTTAAATTATAGTTAAACCTAATTTAACAAGAGGACGACAGTTTAATATTATTCGTACATTCGCATTTGTAACTGCGCCTTGAGGTCACGGTTGAGAGCTAATAGGTTCACGTTCGTACGTTTACTGACGGTGTAATTATTGTGGAATTCGTCTTCTGGTATCAAAAGTCTTCTTAACGTGTAGTCCTGTTTTCGTGAATGTGTAACGTTTTACAACAACTAAGTTACTTCTATAATATCCTTAAATAATGTGAAATATACCTAACTTTTTTCATGGTTTATTTTAAAATTTCTCTATACAATACCGATATTATTAAGAATTTTCAAATTACGTAAAATGATTTTGAAGCGCTTTTCAGAAGAATAATTTATTTTTGATTTTAATTTTTTTTTTAAATTTACTTATTAATTGCATCGTTTGGTTTTAGCTTTAATCTGTATTCTGTGAAAGTAAAACAATCTCTACGAGTTTTTAAATATATATATATATATATATATATATATGTATATATATATATATATGTATATATCATCAATTTGTGTTGTGCTAGTCTGCAATATCCTCAAGGCTTAGGGGATGAGGAGCCAGGTGGTTACCATTCTTCGTGGAACAACAGACACCCTCGGGCTGTATAATAGTGTCAGTGCGGTGGTAGCAATATCACGTCATACGAACTCGTGCGTGTTTTACACGGACGAGACTCAAGATGCGATCGCAAGGTTCATCGACGTGGCGAATACGGCAACCACTGCACAGATATTGACGCGCAACCTGACGGCCATATGGAGTAGGCGTCGTTGGAAACACACAAGACACCATTGATTTAAAAATAATAATAAGCTAGGTTCAATTAATTTCAGTGAGAAAATAGTTTAAGAGATTTAGAAATAATGTAACATGCTTTTCGCATGAGCAAAAAAATAAATTCGGAGATATTAAAAGTAACAGTTTATAAATATAGTACAGTGTATAAGGCACGAACGTAATGTCCGTGAAATATAAATTCTGAAAAATAGTATTTGAAATAACAAGTATACATCTGATTTTTTTTTAAAAATAGTATTCCTCGAATACGTATTAATATTCCTAACATTAAAAGCAGGCTTTATAAGAAACAGCACGAATCTTGTCTCACTTCAGGACTCAGTGCCGATTGATGAAACTAAGTCATCAGTAAACGTTGTTTAACTATTGCACGGATTGCACTTTAAACTTTAAAATATCATGTATAAAAATGTAATTTGATACACAAATAGGAAGTATATAACCAAAGGTTAGACCTAAATTGTACTGACATTCAGAAGGAAACCGATTGTGATATTTTAGAAGCGAAGGAGGTGCAATAAAGGTGATGTACAGACGAAGACTAGGAAACCAGAATTATGTGAGAAAAAAGGTGAGTAAAAATGTAAATAAAAAAAAATATTGAATTGTAAAAAAACTCTGTTCCTCTCTTTATGGGACAGCAAGAAGTCTCTAACGGGGGCCATATAAATTAAAAAAAAATCGAAATCTGAAAAAAAATTTCATAGATAAGAAAAACGAATGGTCACAGCTGTCATTTTGATATCAAAGAGTCCAAATCAAAAACCAAAAAGTATTATTTATTACACCTAAACCAGTTTTTGGGTCAATGACAAAAAATATGCTTTTGGACGGTAGTCATCGAAGTAATGAGTTTCATATGTCAAGGTTAAGGATGTATATGGTACACTGCACCGAGTTTTGTGTATCACTCTAAATAATGAGCAAGTCATTATTCAGGGGTGACCACACATCTTGAAAGTCCGAGCCTTTATTGAAAAAATTAATAAAGTCACAAAGTAAATACTTAATATTTATGCAAAAACGTGTGATATTTTTATTCCAAAAATTATATTTATCTATAACATATATAAAAGTAAAAGATACATGTTTTGAATTTAAACTGTACAGTCATTTAAAGGACATTTTGAAACCCCTACGAAACGATAGAATGTTTTTTTTTAAATATAAAGAATAAAAAGGAATTTGGGTATATTTATCGAGAATCAAAAATAATTTCCCAAAGAACCGCATATAACTTGCGACCTACAAATTGGTCTCCCCTGATATATAATTTACAAAGCAAATTCAAACGTGGCGATAGGTAGAGATTAAATTATTCAGGAAGATTAAAAAAATAATTATTGATATTAATAAAAACTATCCTAAGAGTAATGTAGTTTTTAGAAACCATAAAACCTTTCAAGAGGCTCAGAGACAAACGTACAATCAAATCAAAGTTCAAATTATTAATATAAAGAAAAAAAAAACAATTATGTCGTTGACAGCGGCCAGTGTTACGTATTCGCAATTTTCCGACATCCACAATTGCCAAAGTTGGACGATAACATACGTAGGGTAGCTGGTTCGATTCCCTGAATAAAGTCATATATATAATTCATACTTTGTGCATTAATTATGTAGGATTGCCACTGCTCACAGACAAGTTTTCAGGAGATGGGCAGCAGAGGCTTCTGCGCATCATTATACCAAGCTGCGATTGCCACAACGCTTGCAAAGCCTGATGATTATGGTTTATCTCCACATAGATAGCTTTGGGAGAAGCCTAAACCTTACAGTGGGCGTCACTGGGCTGAAGTGACCATGACCATATGTAGAACACATTCAATCGCCCATCTGTTAATCTGTGAGTACCAATAGACGTCATACTTTAATCGAAGAGTGAAAAGTGAACACCTAGAGTAGACCAGGACAACGTGTTGTCAAATATCTCTACAATAAGCCACTCATAGGCCTTGCGACTGTAGGTAACCTATATAACACTATTCCTTTGTATAAATAGTTATGTAGATTTATTAATGTGATAGTATTTCATTGAGATGTCACATTTATTATCTGTGCAGTGTATGTATTGACAACAGTGACATCTATTATCATCTAGGTCCATTTTATATCTGTGGTAGACAAATAAAAATTAGTTATTACCGAAATTACGCATAAAAATAGGTTCCGTCTAAAAGAGCCATTCGGCGTATTTAACAAAATAGTGTTTTTTTTTTTAATGACCCCCGCAATTGGGGGCCTCTCGTACCCCTATTTATGGTGGGATAGGGACTTTATTAGCATTTAATTTATTCACTTAATTATTTTATTTTCATTCTCTTCTCTTCCATTCTTCACATAATCTTTCATTCTGTTCTTTTATACCACAATTCTGTTTTCTTTCTCTTTTGCTCTGTTTTACCATTCTTTCATCCTCTTTTCATTTTACATTTTCTTAATTTCTAGTTTAGTTGTATCACATTTTTATCTTTATCTTTATCACAGTTTAATATTATTTATTTTTACATATCTTTTTTGTTTTTGTTTGTTGATGCCTAACTTTTATTTTTTTCTGCTGCATATTGTATAATTCTTTTACAATAACTCCTCAGTTATCAAAATGGTGTTTCATTATAATAAGGATAGGTACCGTCTTTACTCCTAAGGTTTTCGATTTCTAAAAGTTTAAGTGCTGTTGTAGGTTTAAAGCTTAGAATTAAAAAAGACAGAGCAAGTTATTTTATCTGCTAAGAACAAGCGTGAGGTCTGCTAAGTTACACAAGCACGAGTAAGTTCTCACGATTTGACCCCTGATGGTTTACTTAGGCAAATGTAATCAACAAATGAAATGCTATGGCGTGTTTGTGTAACTGTCGAGCATTTCGTTTGAACGACTAACATCTCAATTTATATAAATGGCATTACATGTAATTGGCAAGCGCACAGATATTTAAATTTTAAAAAAATAATAAGTTAAACTGGGGGTTTCATAATCTATGTATCATGAAATAGGTACCAATTTAAAAATTCGGTTAAGTACAAGCAAATTGCGATATTTTCGTCAATAAAAAAATTACATATAATGCCTATATTATAGACAAAAATCTATTACAATTGACAGTTTGTACGGTAATAATTACATTGATATTTAGAACAATATTCATGTTTTGAGATTAGCGTCATCTAGAGGATAGTTATTAAACAATAAACTTATATGCATATAACTGCAATACAATTCGATTCTTAATTCCGTTATAGTGTGTAATGTTTACGATAGATGTTGTGATTAATACTTATTTAATCATGATAAGCTACTTAAATGTTAAATGGTTCTGTATATATCTTAGCTCCCATTGGCTTCCGTGTTGATTGTATAAAATGTGTTTATATTTATATAACTTATTCTATTACAGGACATATTGGATGATCTATGACTATTTTTTTTATTTCTTTCTCAACTTCTGTGGACTTTGTGTAATCACATGAGTGATTTATTATAAGAACATTTATTTATGTCATTATAAAAATAATGTCAAGTTAATATTATTTATCTATGTTCCACTTCGTTTAAGACTGTTCTAAATATATATATATATATAGATAATTTTTAGTATTTAGATAATTTTAAAAAATTGAAGACCTAAAGTGAACCAGAACATAACGTTGTCTGACATCTTCACAATAAGCCACTCATAATAAGACTGAAGGAACCTATGTTGTCTATTCCGATGTACAAATTATTATATAAATTTATTAATGTAATAATATTGCATTGAAATGCCATATTTATTAACTGTGCAGTGTATGTATTGATAACAGTGCCATCTATTATCATCTCTGTTCATTTTATATCCGGGTAGACAAAAAAAATAGTCATTACCTAAATTTCGCAACAAAAAAATTGAAACAGTCCTTTGGCGTATTTAATAAAACAGAGTTTAATTTCATAATAATTTTAAAAAATAACTTTATTATGAAACAGAATTTTTTCATTAAACTAGAATCGTATCTTCCTAATGACAGCAAGGATAACTTATTTAAGAGCTGAATTTTATCGTTATTTCATTTTAATCAATAAGCATACTAACAAAATATCTTGTAGGAAAAGAGTCTATCCAAAAGGTAGATTGACGATATAGCCAGGGTCGCGATTTTCGGTGGAGGTCTATGCCTGTCAGTGGAGGTCTATCGACTGAAAAGTATAAGATACACGATGAATAAAGCATCTTAACTATAATCATTACATAAAATTAATTTTTAAAAAATTCTTAAATTTTCTGACTAAACGGTTTTATTTAGTTCGACCCGTACGGAATTTGTTTATTTGGTTCAAAATTAGAAATTGAAATTTAAGCACCTTCCCGTTGTCAGATTGATCTGAAATTTGGTACACACATTTAATTTAGATGACAATACAATAAATCAATAACATTATAAATCTAAGATGGCCGCCGATACAATATAGCGGATTACAAATTTTTTCTTAACCCCCTCAATATGGGTATCAAATGAAAGGGCTACACTAGTAAAACACGATGATTATGTCAAAATTTAAAATTCAAGATGGACGCCGTTCCAATATGGCGGATTAGGTACATTTTCCACAACCATCATAATATGGGTATCAAAAAACCGTTAAACTTAAAAGTTTTTTAAATGTATTTATTTATAATTTACTGATACACGTAATGTCAAAACAATGTCTATCCTTGAATAATCTTTAGATGGGTAACGGATATCGTAGGAAGATACCGTGTAGGCTTTTATCTTCGTTGTATCTCTAATCCATAGAATATCGATTTAGTAATAGATCATTAATTTTCTTTTCTATTATGCATTTAATTATAGCTTTATTGTACATATAAACATAGGAACACTACGACGAAATGCCTTTTTTTTACTTAGGCGGGTGTCGAGTTATACATAAGAAAAAGAATAATTGATAATAAAGTACATATTGGTACACGTAAAATTAAAAATCTAAAACCAGTGAGCTTTCACAAGCCTTTTTAAAGTCCAAAGAGATTTGGCTCTTATTGACAAGAGTAAGTTAATTATACATTGTAACATATATTATATTGATCCTTTAGTAAGCAGAGGAACTTATGATATAATTAAAGATAAGTCGGTATAGTAACATTAACTATCGCATTGTAACATAAGAATGAATATCAAAATTTAACCTTTATACAGTTTATATGACAATAAATATTGTGAATACAAAAAAGTAGTAGAACCGTAAGATAATACTGTGAACTAAAAGTAAGGTGAATTTATTTTTAAGCTGTATTTTTTTATTTATTATTCCAAATTAAATTCATGCCCTTCAAAGTAATCCTAGTCTGATAAAACTCAGTTTTGCCAACGCTTTTTGCATCCCACGAATCAGTCGGAGTAGTCTCATGCCGGTACAGCCTTCAAGACCCTCTTCAATTCAGTTTTATCTCAATGTCAAAATGGCGACCCCCAAACTCGCCCTTTGAGTTTGCTGAATAATTAAAAGTCGCACGGCGCCAAATAAAGCGAAAACTATAATTTCGGAACGATATGAATCTAGTTTTTTTACGCTCGTTTTCCAAAATATTAAACAATTTTTGCACCAATCGTTATTTGACATTTGACAAAATGGAAACAATTGGCAATAACCAAAATAATTAACCAAAATACCAAACAGACCCTTGGCAAATGCTATAGACAGTCCTACCAACCTAGGCAAAAAAATTAACTGCCTGTCTAATGTTCGGAAGTTTTAAATGACATTATTGATCATAATAGTAAGATATAGATATCAAGTTGATTTATTTCACGTTGAAAGTTTTAACACAATTCTTATTGATCATCGATTTATTGTCCATTTATATTTTTATTATAATTTATTTTTTATTCTAATCTGTTTCGCAAAGTGTTATGGAGAGGAAGCAGAAAGAAACTCCTCAACAAAATGTCTCTAAAAAAAGTTTAACAATATGCTTTATTATGCCTTATACAGTAGGATTTATGTACATATACTTTCTGCCGGATATAGCCTAAATGAAAATGAAATAATCAAGCGACATCATTGCCAAGGATTCTCGTCATATAAATTTTCGTTGATTTAATAATGTGACTTTTCCGTTAATTTACTTTTAAAAATCCGTTTTGAATTTTATGAATGGTAGTCCAATAAAGTTTTGAGGAATTCTATTACAAAATCTGATTCCGTTTTCATATTACATATACAAATATATAAAATTGGAGTGGCTGTTCGTAATATTAAAATAACCGATATCTTCATGCGTTGTGTCTGTCTGTTTGTTCCAGATGATCTTTGAAATGACTTGATGGCGTTTACATTGGTAGGTAGCTGATGTAATGAGGAGTAATTAAGGCTAATTTTATTAAGTTAAATTCACACGACTACATTTTTAACAAGTTTTTATTTCTGATCAACAATATATTCACCTTCGTTATCAACAACCTTTTGTCATTTAGTATACAAATTATCAATGCCGGAGGGCTACAAACCAATCGGTTTTTCTGTAAAATATGCTGAAAGGAGGTCCCCCTAATATATAATATATGCTGTATTTCTAGAATAATTAAGATGGTTTTACTTTTAAACATTAGATATGACAGCTCAATCAGGTTTCATTACCAAGTTTTGCAATCAATTTTAATTCAATAATAGTTTGTGTATCTCAATATCCCTGACAACCCACACCAAGAGAACAAGTAAAAAAAATGAAAATTGTCAAAAATTATTAATTTTAATACGTAGTAATTCGAAAGCGTTCTTTTGCTATGTAATTATAATGTTATTTATTATTATTGTAACCATTGAATTTAATAAGGTCTAAAATACATTGATTGACAGCAAATGAGCTTAACATTCACACCTTTTGTAGCTTTTACACCTATAATCAATGATTTTGATGTCTCTGAACTTCCTGGATCATGTCTACATCTGCATCTGTATTTTTCTTATCAGTTTCTTTGTTATCATCAAAAGATCTGATAGACTTAGGCTTCTTTTAACATTTTAACAAGTAAATCAAACTTTTTCCGTATTTATTGTAAAAAAGGTAATGTTAATTCAAAAGTTGTTGAGTATAAAATTGCACCAAATATAACAGATAGAACACGAAACATAAATTCCCACGATATGACGATGTAACGTTGCAAACAGCTTTGCGTTCTTTAGCGTCGTAGATAAGATCTGGCAAAGATGATTGTACCTCAATAAAGGTTAAACATTTTTTATATATTTATACCTATTTCATTGAAACATCTCAGAGGCTGTTTGAAACTGAATGTATATACGAGTATGACACCCCGAATACGCAATAATAAATATCATCGTGAGATTTAGAATACAATTTTTTTTTAAACTAAACTTCATTAATTAAGAAAGTAGCGGATACAGTGCCGTTTACAGTGGTCCATTTTCCAAGTCACGTGACTATAAATATTTTAAGGCTAGATGCAAAAAATATTGCTGTTCACATAATAATTGCCCTAGATATGGTGCTATAAGGAAGTACAGTACTTCGAATGATCATTTTACTTGTTCGTCCCACGTATTCTGAACTTGACGTATTAAGGCTAAAAAAAAATCACATTCCCCAAATCACGTTAGCGTGTACAGTTAAAAACTAAACTTTAAAACTTCGAGAGGCGTGACTAAGCAAAATGATTTGACGAACAACCTATAATCACATTACTCCCGGTAACATGCTTTAAGACTATTCTAACACGTTCAGTCAAATAGGTCATATATCATTTTTGCCTATTTAACCATCTATCCAACTACAATGTGTACATAATCTTTGATATCGCGAAGGTCACATGCTCATTTTTCTTCACAGGTTGGATTCGTGATACGGTTTAAATGCGGGAAGCGGTAATTTAAAAACAATCGGTCTGTTGTATTTTTAGATTTGTTAATTCTTAAATGTATATCTAATTTAATGTACTATTAAAAATACTATTAACATATGTTACTAGAACGAAATGACGTTCGACACTGAAATAGGGCCTTTTATTTCTTTAATTAAGTCCTTATTGAAAGGCTATGTGAAAAGGTTTGCTCGGGATTTTGCTACGAAAGTAAAGGAGATCCGTAGAAGAACGAAAGTAAAACAACGGTATATTGTTAGTCCAGCAGAATGGCAAGTTAAATAGGAGTTGCAAATCTCATAGCGGAAGTACGTGCGGAAGGCACTGCTATTCGGCTGGCCTATGCCCAGCTGTGGACACCTTACAGCTGAAATGATGATAAGTGACCAGCTAAAAATGTTTGTTAAGCGATTATTCACTTGTATGTGTTTTTTTTTTGGGTTAATCAATCAAACATTGCATTAATCTAGTTGAGTCCGAAATCTAAAGTTCATAGATCAATCATTTTTGTTTTTGTTAATCTGTGAACAATTCGTCTATTTTACGTATTGTTATTTTGTATCTATTTGATAATTAATCTTTGCTCAAGAATTATATCTTTGTTACAGGTTCGGTATTGAAAAGAGTTTAAATACGGTTACATTCGTTATAATTATTTCAATAACCAAACCTTGAATATTTATTCGAATATTTTTTTCTGACATATAATCATGTCGCTGTCGACCTATTTATTCATGTTATCCGTTGCTGTGTTATACGATACTTTCTTTTAATTTAAAAGGCAGATTTTTAAACGGCCTTTCACTGCTAAAATGGCATTTTCAGATTCAGAGAATTCAGAGAACAGGGCGCAGAGGACATCTAGCCAAAGACTTTTATTAAAGAGACTCCCTGGGAAGCTTATAATAAACTGCTTCACACTGTTTTACTTTGTAAGGTCGTCTATCAAACAAGAGGACAAGCAATCCAAAAAAAAAAAGTTTTTTTTTCGTTAGTAATAACAAAAAGTATTTACTATAAATCATTGCAATGAAAATATAGTCAACTACAATCATATATGTAATAATTCTTATACCGCAATGTTAGAAGAAGAAGGTCTTTGATCATTATGTGCTGCCGATGATGGCATATGGATCCGAGACGTGGTCACTTACTACGGCTCATAATAATGTTCAAGATCACTCAGGGGGGAATAGAGAGAGCTATTCTCGAAGTTTCTCTGCGAGATAGAATCCCAGATGAGGAGATCCGCCAAAGTCACCGACATAGCTCGAATAATTGCTGGTATGAAATAGCAGTGGGTGGGCAACATCGCTAGTACAAACAATGGCTGTTGGAGTCGAAAGGTTTTTGAGTGGCGACTACGAAGTATGATACGACTACGTGATATACGATGACGATGTGACTACGGTAGATACGGTGTGGGTATGCTCCCCATTAGGTGAATAGACAACATAGTTATGATGTCGGGTTATTCGATGTAAGCAGCGCAAGACTATGTCGTCGAGATCTTAGTTAGAAATTTGAAAAATTGGTTGAAAAGAAACAATTGAGCCGCAGGACTTTGTAAGATGGACATGACTTCTTCCATAGGGTTCCAAATCAGACCAATAACATATATATAAGTACATAGTTAAGGATACGGGAAGTCGCTGAACGCTAGCAGCGAAAGGCATAAGCGCATCGTGGAGATTTTTGGAGAAGGCTTATGGAGAAGGCCTTGCAGTGAGCATCCGTCAGCTAGAAAGAAGAGAAGGCTGCTGAGCTCTTAGATAGCTTCGGTGGACGTTCCATTGAGCAACTAGGCTCTAAAGCCTCCTGAGAGGACCTCAACGAGCTGTCACTTATCAAAAATACCCGTTTAGTATTCTGACACAAGGCTACCCGAGAGAAATCAAACCTCGACTTAGTCAGTTGTCACTGCGTGGCTCTATATTCTACAGATATTAGCATCCGTACCTTTGTCTTATTTACGAAAAAAAATTCACACGATTTTGCATGTTACAGTATTAAAGTCTCTTAAACTATTTACAAACCTAAGTCGTAAACTTATTCAAACCGAGTTCAAATCAACTAACTATTATAATTTTTTTTAAAATAGTTAATGCCTTGTTTGCTTTTAACGAAGCGCTAACAATGTCTGGTTTTTATAAATACGATTCGTACGACCATTTCCTCATCCTTACTCCTTATTACCATTCTCAGGTTGAACACGATATGGAGATGATTAGCGCCTCCAAGAAGGCATCAGGTCAGGTTTCCCGGACACTGTCCTTGAGGTTGAAAAGGCTTTTGCCTCTTTATTAAGGCGTGGGACTCACTCTTGACATGCCGGTTGGTGCGGAAGAGTTGGAGGCCAGATTTCGCATTTTGAGATGCCTAACGTCTTAGCCCCGATTCTCTTATACGACCGTCAATAACAATAAGATTGCTACCTCTTAGGACAAAGATAGTTTTATAAACAATTATATTGACACGTATTATATAGTTACAAATATAATACGTGTTTATCAAGAAGTGTTATTCCGTTGTAAATACTCTTAACTGCATGAATGAATTTTTAAATAAGTAACAAAGGAATTGTAATTGCTGTTTTCAGCCTCTTATGTAGCATGTATACATATGTATAGTTAAACATATTCTGAATGGTAACCTGAAATACATTTTAAAATAAGGCTTTCGATTTTGAATATAAACTCTTTAGCTCAACTGTTTCAAATCAACGAAGTAGCGTATGAAATTGATACATTTATTATGTAATATATTTAAAACAGAGTTTTTTTTAATCCACTATATATTCCCGTGATTTAATGCTTTGTATATATATATGTTATAATATGGAGCTTTTGTATTCAACAGAGTTATTGATAGAAAAGCTTTGAAAAGGTAAATACAATAAGATATGTAATTTGCTGCAAATAATTTATCGTACACCCTATAAAAATAAATGGTTTCAGATATAATGAATAATGTACAGTACCCAGCAATAATATTGCATATCGACCTTTGGAAAGAGACAATCGGCTAATTTCGGTTTTGTAGAGCATTATCTCTGTCCCACACTATACACGTGACGTTTTGTCAGTGGTCCCATTGTCTCTTTCCAAATGTCGATGTGCAATATTTATCGCCGGGTATTGTGAAGATTGTTGGTAAAAGTTTTTTCGGATTACTGCATATTAAAATTTATTATTTTTTACTACATATCATTGCAGACTTTTTACTTAGAAAAGTCATTGGCTTGTTGCATTTCAATTTCAAAAAGTTATGTAACATATTTTAGAGTAATAATTAAATTTATTTTGATTGGAAACACAAATATGACATATAAGGATCTAAAGTACAGGTGGCCTGCTTGCCAAAGCGTAACGATTATGGTATGTCCAACCATAGATAACTTTAGGGGAGGCCTTTACATTAAATTTTAGCCAGCTTATTATGTAAAAATGTAAATAAAACTTTTAAAAACATTTATTTATTTATTTTATTAAATACGTGGTATTGTTTTAATTTACGAGAATTACATAGACGTCAATACGATTAGCATGTCTCAACGAATAGAAATATTTCAAATGTGTTTAAAAAAGGAATTTAAAAGTCGTGCTATTCTAAAACAATGATGTTAATCTAAAGCAACATAGTGTCGAAAAGTTTACAGATCGTTGGACAGGACATTCGAGCCTTTTTATTATTCAAGGATCTTATAAATAAATTTTTATTTCGTTTTTCGACTTGTACCATAAAGGTTAAGGGTAATTTGCTAAATGTACAATAGTCTTTAAGAATAGAATGTATAGTTCATTTTTTTAGAATTTTAAACCTATTTCCATTTTTCTTTTCGGTTGTTTATTTTCATTGCTGCAAGTCGCTCTCTTTCTAAAAAGCCTTCGTCGAGGATTTGACATATTGCCTCCACAGGTCTCTCTAACATGCTTATCTGAGTGCTTCCATTATTATGAGGTAAGTCACCATCCGCACAAACTCCACCCATGGTTGGTGGTGGTCGCCTTCTTGATCTTTTTTCTTTTTCTGTTCACTAACAAGTTTCTAGATGATAGAAAGCAACGTCATCATCCTACCATAATACTACAATACAATCGCCAAAATGCCTGCCAACCGTGGCGATTATGGTATATCTCTCCTTAGATATATTTGGGGAAGCCTTTGCTTCGGGGCGTCTGCCTGAATCGACATCGATATACTTCAATAAGAGGATATAATATTAACATATAAACACATAAATATATATTTAAAAATGAATCCTTATTTCTCTTAGTCACGCTATAGCTTGATAAAAGACTTTCCTTTGTCTTTTTTTAAACAAATTTTTAATGTTATTTAAATCAAAAATATAAGAGAATTACATAGAAACCTTCAGAAAAAGCAAAAAGATTTCAGAAATATGTTTGATAATATGAGCACATAAGAAGCATTCGCAGTTAAAAGAGAAACGTAACATGTCATAGAATGTAAAATATACAAATAGAAATATAAATGTATATACTTATTTAAAATATAACTTCCCTTACTTGTTTATTATATGATATTGTGATTAAATTCAAGTGAATACTTCTGGTGTAGTTTTTTCTCGTATTATCCTTGAAATATTCGATCCAGATTATACTAGAAATATCAAGAGTCCTTCGCCTAAATAGCAGTTTGTCTTACATCATTTCAAAGTCAGTACACATGTTTTAAAATTATATATTTCAAACATATTATTACATTAACGAAGTATGCCTTTGTCGTCTATTCACGCGCCTATTTCAGTTTCAAATTTTCAATTGAACTAATAGTTGAGACAATCATAGGTTAGGATTCCTTGACTTATTCATTTCGCAATACATTTATTTTTGATGTTGAATAAAATGTGTGTATTTTTTTTACGTCTCACTATTTGAACTACATAGTTTGCTCGCGTAGAATCCTATACGGAGTAGATTCCAGAATCTGAAGACGCTTAAAGTTATTGGCAATGTAAAAGGTATAATGTCTGATGTCGATCACCTATTCGTTGGTCTGATGAAATTACTAAAGCGTACACGACCATGTATATCTCTATGAAACTTTCAGAAAATATAAAATATTTAAGAAAAATAGTTGCGTAGGTTGACAATTTTCTTTTTTAATGGCCCCCGCTATTGGAGGCCTCTTGTACCCCTAATTAGTTGGGATCAGGGTCTTTGTTTACAAATAAGTTTTTCAGATATTTCATCTGTATTCGTCACTCACTGTCATACTTCTCAATTTCTTTTATTCTTACCTTATTTCCATCACAATATCTTTCATTTTGTTCTTTCATTCCTTCTTGCTTTCATCGCCTTCCTTCCATCATCTTATTACTCTTAGGTAGCTAGGTACATTTTTTTTTATTCTTTATTTTATTATTTACATATATGTTGACATATTTGGCCACGACCCTTTATTAAAAGAAAATGACTAGACCTAAAAAAGGTAAAAATATCGAATTCAAAAATGAAAATGAAATTAGCTGAAATAAATAATGTTCCCAAGAGAGTTTTTGGGCTTGCATTGTTACCCACTGCAAGGCAGAGGACTTATATATATCTTATAAATATTATTTTATTTCATATTCTTTATTGTATATGCTAGGATACTTTTAAATACATGGACATCTATAGGAAGAAATAGCATAATCGCCACGCCTTAATCGATATTTGTTTGTGTGCCGTGAATCAAAAGAAAACAGGAATCAGTACCCGCGACTTATGATTGCAAGTGTCAGTCAGTGTCAATCATTATGTGGGATACTTTTTTATCATTAGGTGATCAGTTTATATCATGAGAAGTATGAAAGTTCTCAATTGGATAGGAAAATATTTTTGATTTAATTTTTTTTATAAGTAATTGAATCAAACTGAACTTCTCTGTAATGACATTCTTGAACTTAAAGATTAAAAAGTTAAAAAAAGTTTCAAAAACCCTGATCGGAGAAGAACCCACAATTAATTTAAGTAGGTTTTAGTATTACCTAAAAATAATAAACGTTACAAAACTACTAAAAACCCCGCAAAATTTAGCAAACACCATGAAGCTGTTAATGGCAAAGAACAAAAGGCATTTGTCAATAAGAAAAAAATATCGCAAATTTTAAAATAGCGATTTTTATAACAAATATGATAAATATCTATATTAAAATGAAATAAAATAAAATGAAATAAATGAAGTAGCATCGAGAGCCGAAGTTCCTGAAGGAGCTCGCAAGCTTATTGTAAATAAATATATTTTTTCGTCCCCTAGGATTATTTACGATCATGATGTGATTTCTCTTGGACCTTACCAGAAGACTGGCAGTGCTATAATATAACTCTTCAACAACGTCGTTTTTAAATTTGATTCAAATTCAAAATGACCTTATATAAGTAGACATTAACATGCGCTTTTGAATCGTCAATTATTTTTACATTATAAGTAGTAAGTGACTGCGGGCTCGGACGGCTGATCTGTTGAGGAGAGCCGCCAAGAAACTCAACAGTTGATATTTTTAAATGGAACTTAACAATTTTTGATATATATTTTATAATATCAATCATGTAAATGTAAAGATTCTCGAAGGGCGGCCACAAGCCAATAGACGGGGTGATGACATACGGATCCGAAACGTGGTTACTTATAACGAGCCTCATAAGCAGGCCAGAAATGGGGAGGGCGTGCTTGGAGTTTCGCTTATAACGAATCAGAAATGAGAAGATCCACAGAAGAAACAAGGTCACCGACGAAGCTAGAAGAATTGCTCGTCTATTATAGCACTAGGTGAGGCATATCTCTCTTGCAATCGATGGCCTTTGGGACCGAAAGGTACTCGAGTACCACCACGAGCGTGAGAGTGGCGACCACGAGCCAGCAGACGTGGCGTGGTTTGGCCTTCCACTAGGCGGACTGACCACATAGTTGAGGTCACGGGAAGTTGCTATATGTGGGCAGTGCACGGTGCAGGTCATCGAGGCGATCATAATGGGGAAGCCGGGCTGAAAAGAAGAAAAAGAAATGATTCAACAAACCAAGTTTCACACATTTTGATCGACTAAAACCTTAAAAGGCCATTATAAGACTTTTAATCTTAGATTTAAGTTAAGAAACCTAGGATGTATTATGCAACTTTATTATATATATATGCATATAAGCCTTCAAAAGCGCTCTCATCTGAGAAGAGTCGACAATAAATTTGAACAGGTTTTATTTTGTCACCACTTCCTCAATCTATGGAAGTAGTGAACTTAATTGTCAAGTTATATTATCATGTAATATAAGTTACGATTGTAAACCCGGTGAAATTGTAGATCAACGCAAATTTTAAAAAATAAAAATTCTTTGTTGAACAAACTTGCTTATTAACTTAACAAAAGGCCGAAATATTTTGACCATATAAAGATAATATAAACAATGAATAAAAAGTGATATTGACGCAATATTAATATTTAAATTAAGCATCTCATAAAAATATTTAACTTTATCATTACAGTATCGCAAGCCGGATGTGTCGAACACTTAATGGCGTGAATGAAGCCGGTTGTTCAATATGTAAGTATGCTTGGATGGCAATATTATTAATTTGTAAAGTATCAAGATATGACGGCCGATGTTTACTACCGGGAAGTATGCACAAAGATTTCGTTATAAGTAAACTTAAGTAAAGTTGCATTGTGGGTTTTCTCGAAGTTATATTTGAAAGCTCTACTTGGTGAAGCTTTTGTTAGAATAGATCACAGTGGATTTTAGGTCATATCTTTGTATAATGTGTTATTACCTTATTTCTGATATTCAGATGCATATATACCTAAAGTATTGGCTTAAAGTTACATACACACACATACACACTCGCCTATACGGTCACATGTACCCACAGCTATACACTCACACAAACACACGCAGAAGCATGCTGCACCCCCACATGCAGAGACACAAGCAAATGGGCGCTCACATCCACATTCGTTCATTAGGGGGATATACCATAATCTCCACGCTTGGCAACCAAGTTGGCGGTTGAAGTGTGTTATGGTGAGCAATAAACGCATATATATATATATATATATATATATATAACTTATGATTACAGTATTTTTCTTATCAATACAAATGATCTCAACGAAGGAAGTCATAGAAGACGTTTAACAGATTGACGTTTATATAATGCAAGTGTTTAGGTATTCAAGTGTGTTCATTTGAGGTGAGGTTTCGTAAATATTAATTAAAGTAATGATAACAAAGTAAAAAGAAGCCTTTACTTAACACGGATTATTACGTGTTAATTGACTATCTATCCCCACAGATATTTTACTGCTTATAGTTGTTGATCTGTCGCATTTCATTAGAATAATAAATCAATGTGTGTGACATATGTCAGAGTGATCACTTGATGCAGAATGATTTTAAATGGACGTTATATACATTCACAGCCTTTATATTCACTATTTCGTACGGCGGAAATCTTTGGTAATTTCCAAGCAGAGCACAAACAGCTAATTGCCGCAAATGAGTTAAAATTAAATACATGATTTTTAATAAATATTACTACAATATATAGAAATTAAAACGTACATGGTTTATGCTATATAGCGTTATTTATAGCACAGCTATATGTACCTGTTATAATACTGGAATAATAAACGGATACACTCTCAGAAAATAGTTGATGGCATATAAAATATTTATTGAATGCCGTCTACTTTTTTTTCACAGGAGACGCAGTGGTTGTACAATAATTATACGATCGTAAATTTGGGAACTATAATTGTCTTTATTACATACCCCGCAGCTAGAAAAAAAGATCGTGTGGTGTGATTATGTTGACAGAAGCAACGATAAGCGGAAGCGATTTATTTATATTCTCTATTTTATGTAATGACATTCGTGCGATCGATGGCAGTTTGGGGAAGAAGGGTCTAGAGTGGGACCACCAGCCGATAGACTTTCAGTGGGCGTCCATCGGCTCAAAAGAAGAAAAATGAAATTCATCATTTAATTTAAAACCGAATCAATTTTAAAGAATTTTTTAAAATAATATTTTTTTGAGTTGTGGTATTTAAAACTAGTTCACATTTTTATTTATTTACATCATCACCACCACCACCACCACCAACACCATCATCACCATCATCACTATCATCATTTAAGGTGAAGGAAGTTCACTGCTGGAAAAGGGGTTTTCTTCCATAGATTTTCAATTAAACTAGTTGGAAGCGGTTTGCACATCTACTTTGTGAATGGATCCTATGCTACGTCTGCAGGTCCTCGGTGTCCATTCTAGAGCCTTAAGGCTCCAGCGGCCATATATACTGAGTTCTATGTGGCATGCCCCCTGTCACTTTAGATTGCAAATCCGCTGAGCTCATGTTAAAGCTATTACATTTCACTTTTATTATAAGAAACTATAGGTTTTTTTAATAATTGTTCATTTCGCTGTCGCGTGCGAGACATTATTAAAAGAATTGTTTCTTTTATTTTGTATATTGATATTTTACTATATTTTTTATTATTTTAATATGAAAAACCAAAACGTGAGACTATAAGCCAAGTTTCGGTGGAATCAAATAAAAAATAAATTAAATGCTCATAGAAACATAAACAAAGGCATAAAAATAATAACTATAGAATATTTAATTTAAAATAATACTGTAATGTAATCAAGAGATCAATAGAAGAATTATACTTACCTATGTCGCCTAGATCTTTCTTACATAATGTTTATAAATTTTACATATTGAAATATTGTATAATTTTAAGAGTAAAATATTAACACGTTAGCTGCCACTCCGGTCACCGGTGACCGGACCCCTACCTACATCTACGCGCCATTACGGTCACCGGTGACCTCAAGGCAAACCTGTTTTTGGAACGAATTTGTACGCCGGAGGATGCGTTTTTGATACATTTTCTGTACTGGAGTGGCCGGAGTGGCGCTGTAGAATACTTCTTTGGCGTGGTTCCTGCCTACCTACGTTTTTCGATTTTTTTTTTCTTAAATTATAAACATAACAGTTTGTGATAAGTGAAGAGCAAGTGGTTTGTGCTCTTTGTTTGTATTTTTAATCAAATTTAGCATAGGAATAGCCTTAGCTTGGATTAAGGATAACATAATAGAAATATGCTATTTCAATCTCAAATGTTCTACACCTACATATATGAGAACCATAAGGGTTCAAAAAGTTTGTTGAAGGAAAAATAAAACAACTTTAGTATAAAAATCACAGCGCAATAATTATTCAAAAGTATCAATCAAAAATAACATTAACATGTCTAATTAAAAACTTAAAAATAACGATGAGATTGATTGAAACACGCCAAACAAAAATATGGTTCGTTTGGGCATTATTTGCAGTATGTTTGTAGCATACTGAACAGAAACGTCTTGTGTTTCTAACATTGCCCTCTCGCTTTTTCAACTGGTGCTTCAGCCGTTTTGGTCTTTCAGTATTTTTGGGTTTTTCACTATCCATTCCTGAATCTACCAGGAACTCTATTAACTGCCTTCTATACCCTACTATACTTTCTCTAACTTTTTTATTTTCAGTGTACATAATCCATTCATTTACAACAGCTGTATTTAAAATAACTTCGATTCCTAATGTTTTATAATTTAACTGTTTTTCTTAATGGCGACGAATATGCAGCCAGGAGAGGGTGACCGGAGTTGCGGTCACTCGGGCGCCTTCGTAAAGTTTTTACATATTTTCGCTTCACAGCGCCACGTAGGTCACCGGTGACCTCGTCAGGTTTTGAAAATATTTTGAAAACTATCGAACCGATTTCACTTTAAGTTAGATATATTTTCATATCTTAACATTCCACACCAAATATCATTAAAAAGTTTTTCTGAAAAAAAATATATTTCTTCTATGGCAGCTAACGTGTTAAATAATAATTGTGTTAGAGGTAAAAGCAGTTAGTTCTAGACGTAATAAAGAAATCAGTGGTTAAAAAACGTGAACCTATTTATGGAAGAAAACGTCAAATGTAATGTTAACGCATTACTGTGTAGTAGGGTGAATTTGTTTAAAAAATTTTCAAAATTTTATTTCATCCCTTCAAAGTAATCTCCGATCGATACATCGAAGACGTTAACGCTTTTTCTAGTCATCCAAACAGTCGGAATAGTATTTTTCCGGTACAGCCTTTAAGACTTGGTTTTTATCTCCTAAATTGTGTCAAAACGACGTTCCCAAATTGGCTTTTTGAGTTTGCTGAATAGATAGAAGCTGCACGGAACCAAATCAGACAAATACGGCGGTTGCGGAATGATAAGAGTCAAGTTTTTGACGCTTTTTTTTTTTTCAAAAATAGAGCAATTTTAACTCAAATCAAGACTAGATAGAAGGAGACACATGTAACTTGGTGATTGTAAAGCCTTTTGACAAACAGACGGTCCTACAAACCTTAAAATGACAATTTCACTTGACCTTTTCTATCACAGAGTAATTATTTTTATGCTTCGAAAGTTATCAGAATCTACGCCATTGTTTTTTAAATATCTTGTATCGCAATCGCTTGCGTCAATGAAAATATTAATATTTACTTTTTTTGGCAATCATAAGCGTATTATATACTTATTATGAACGTCGTTACAATAAAACACATGTTTATATACATAATTTTTATTGCTTACAGTATAAAGTTTCAAGTGCATAAAATTTTTTAATTAAATATAAATGTTGGCTTGCTTATTTTGTCTGTATATATTTTAATCTGTGACTTTTGTATTTTATTTTATTAACAAGAGCTTTGTAGATTTTGCGACTAAAACCTCTTTGAAGGTAGCGAAACTTTTCGGCTCCCTGAAGAGCCCTAGCTCGTGCCGCAGATTACGGAATCGCCGGACTGAATATATATACCAAAAGTATATATACAAATATATATATATATAGACATAGTAGTGGTTGTAGTAAAAGTATGTATATATAGAAGATTGGCGATTGCAGTATAGAATTATGGTAAACAGAAACAGAAGACGCTGCTGTCCATCTTCTGAAAACTAATATATGAGCAGTAGTAATTATAAATAATGAAAGCACAAAATGTGAATTATATAGGAACGTATAACGAGAATCCAATCCGCGACCTTCGATCGTTAGTCCCAGTCCTTTACATTCAACCCTCTAAATCTTTTACATCTATAACCAATCAACCTGTGTACAACCCAAAAATTAAATTTTAGTTACAGAATTTTTATCATAATGTTATCTACGTCATTTAAAATTGTATGTGAATATCTTAAAATATTAGAGCGGTTGGAACTACCTTGAGTTTAATGGTGTTAAAAAACATCTAGGATTAAAATGTTAGTTCATTTTTCTTCATCGGGTATATTAAACTAATTATCTAACCTATCTAATGTGGAGATGAAAATAAAACAAATATAGTTGTCCAATAAACGAAACATGTTTTATAAATTCATTCCATATAGATTTATTACATAAGTGTATATGTATGTACACTCGTGTATTATTTATTATGTTAATTTTTAAACTTGTAATGACTTATACATTGTACTCGTCTCTCGACACCTGACCTTATTCTTCGACTAACTGGATCAGAATAAATACACATCTCCTAATAAATGCCACAACCTTGTACAACAGTTCCTTTTAAGGTTGACCTACCCTGTAAGATTTGGACTTCGATAAACTTGTTCGAAATATAATTATAAAGGCTCAACCGTAATAAAATTACCTATTTATCTTGATGATGATGATGAATGATTTTTTTTTATTGAAGATTTAAGAGCTGCACGAGTACAACTACATGACCTGGTTCCAGCAGGATGATGCCACTTATAATACAACTAATGCTAACATGAAGGTCGTACGAAAAATGTTCCAAAGAAAAGTCATACCGAGAAGGCGTGATATTAATTGGCAGCCAAGAAGTCTAGACTTGTTGCTTTGTTGTTTTTTTACAGAGGACATCTAAATAGCAGAGTAAAATATTTTATTCTATAACTTACATCGTCGCAAAACAGAAATGAGTTAAGACCAGAAAATTCTACAAGAAATAGTTTCGTTTCCAGTAGCTTATAGGCGCGTTTTTGAAAACCTTCGTTTGGTAAAGCTCCTGGAGATATAGTAGACACCTTACTTGACTTTACAATAACTGGGACCTAAAAGTTTCGAGTGGATCACAACCTGTTAGACGTAGTGTATGCCCGCCACTATGTGGATCGATGACACAGTTAAGATAGTGAAAAATAGATGGCTGCAGGGAAATCTAAACCATACTTCATGTTGATCTTTGCTGACACAACGATGACGAAGATTATATTCGTCAAAGCACAACAAGCAATTTTTTTTTAATTTTCATTAGTGAACTTTATCGCGGCCCGCTCGTTATTAAGAATTGAAAGTAATTGATTTTCAATAAGAGTATAAAAAATATTAATTCGTATAAAAAATTAATATGTAAAAAAAATCGACTCTAAGTCGAATTTTCGATTCAGGAGATACAATCTTAAATAATTCACATTTTGTGCCTCATTTATATGGTAGCCTCTGCTCACAAACAAGTTTCCAAAGTAGCATAATACTACACTGCAATCGCCAGCCGGTATACCAAACGTGGCAACTATATTATATCCCCCCTTGATATCTTTGGGGGAGGCTTAGAAGGTGTAAGCTAATAGAGAGCGTCTATGGTCTAAAACGACGACGAAATAAAATAAATAGGTATTAATTATGTATTAATTTTATAAATCTGTAGATATATAGCAAAGAACTCGAATGATATTCAATGAATTAAACATAAATATTTAGGATCAATTCATTAATTATAATAATTAAATTTATACAAATATTTAAATATTCTTTAATGAATTACATTGAAAGAAAGAAGCCGATTTAGGTTAGTTAAGAGTTAAGAAAGTTATTTAGTTACTAACTGACGTATCCTGGTTTAAAATTATTTTATTAATATTGTAATTTGTGTTAAGTTCAAAGTTTCATTGGTCGCATTAACATATTACGCAGCGCAATTTGATTCGTTCTTCTTTGAAGTTATTTAATGACATTATAAATAATTAATTTGTAATTGATTTTTTTTTAACAACCGTAACCTGTTGAAATGTTATCGTACATAGGGTCTAAAAATGAAATTTAATATTTGGATTTTATTACGTAGTAATATACTTTAAAAAACAAGTTTCCAGAGGGTAGGCAGTAGCGTCTTCCGCGTACCATAATACCACACTGCAATCGCCAATTAGCCTGCCAAGAGTTGCGATTGTGGAATATCCCTCCATAGATATCTTTGGTAGAGGCCTATACCTATCAGTACATATTTATGGGCTGAATGGACTATAATAAATATCGATTGTTTAATTCAAATTTCAAAAAATAGATAAAAAAATGAAAATGTAGTTTTGTTAGTCGACCTTTTCGTTTTTGATAGTGTTAATTTATTTAATAGGTAATGTTAAAAAAGATTTTAACGTTAAATTAAATTTATCTGATTAATTATATATATATATATATATATATATATATATATATATATATATATATATATATTTCATCTAGCTATTAAACAATAACGAGAAGTCGATAATAACACCAAAGAAAGCTAATGTGTTCCTTGCCTGTTTGATTAATCTAGCATGTATTTAGAATAAATTGTTAATATTTATTGATATTAACACAGCAAATATTATTGGGGAAGTCGAGCTCATCCTTTGGTTATTACGGGAAAAAGAAGGAGAGTGCCACATCCACCAGTGGAAGCCCTTTATTTCTTTCTTTTAAAGCTTCTTCGAACCCAAGGTTCACGGCTCTGAAATCATAATAATAATAATAAAAAAACTTTTGTGATAACTTTTAAAGTAAAAGTTACAATAATTTTGGATATGTTATCGCTCGAAGAAATTGTTAGAGTAACTCCAGCCACGCAATATGGGGAATAAATGAGGCATTTTTTAGTAAATTCCGTCGATAATAATGTATAATTTTTTAATTAAAATCTATGGAAGTGTGTATATAGTATAGAATAAAATAAATAATATTCTAAGGTTATATACAAATAATTATATATTTATTACAACATTTTGACATATTAATTTCGATAGAGCATTACTCCATCGTAACAAATTAATCGATATTTAATCGATTCAATCGATATGATTGCAATAAATATGCCTACAGCGTGTACCCAATAGAAATTAAAAATAAAATTTATTTTCCAGTTTTAACATAAAATTTCAAATCTATTTTTATTACTTTGATTGACCTCTGGTGCAATACAGTTGTTAATTACGTAACTCAACAGTTTTGTGGTAAACCGAACCAAAGGATTACATTAAATATAAATATATTTATTTCGCTAACTAAGTTATTTTTATGTAACGATACTTGTATTACGTGGTACTGTTTTTATTTATTTACATTGAATTGTTTATTATAACCTAAACAGTGGTTTGCTCGCAGGGTGGCGAGTGATTCTGTTAAAAGGAATAAAACAGTATAGATAATAAGGTACAAAATAAACTGCACAAATAACTAGTCAATTAATAATAGGAAAAATAAACTAAAAATGGAATAAGAAAAAAGTAGTATTGTATTAAAAAGTCAAAGCCAAAAAAGAAAACTGTCATAAAATATAAAAAATAGTATACGTAATAAAATAAAGAATAAAAGAAATGTACCTAGCCACCTAAGAGTAATAAGATGATGGAAGGAAGGCGATGAAAGCAAGAAGGAATGAAAGAACAAAATGAAAGTGAGTGAAGAATAAAGATAAAAATTTGAAAAACTAATTTGTAAACAAAGACCCTGATCCCAACAAATTAGAAGTACGAGAGGCCTCCAATCCCCGCTATTACCATTACCATAAAAAAACCTAAATAGTGGAAAGTACAATTATATTTTTAAACATATGACAAATAGATTATTTAACTTATATGTGTGTGTATGAATGTATGTATGCGTACTCACACATGTGAGTTAGTAGATGCACAAGCTTGTGTTGAATATTTAGGATATTTTGCATTATCAAAGAATTAAAAATAAATTATTTAATTTTATTTTTTTACAAATTAGGTTTTAAAATAACGTACTCCGTGCGTTTCTTTTTTTTTAATCAAATATCGTATTTTTCTAGTAATATTTCTATCGCTGGATTATAACCTTTACAGCGTTCATTTTAAAACACAACGAAACATTTTTAAAACGTAAAATCTTAAGAAAAATGGTTGTAGAGACAAGATGCTTGGTCATGACCCTCATTTATAAGAAAATGATTTAGAAGAAAAAGAAATATGTAATATAGCGGCTCGTGAGATATATGCAACTCTTTTTATTAATTCGAATTTGTATCGATAAGGTGTTTTGGTTTTGTTTGGTTGAAAGAGGGATTGTCATTATTCGATACGGATCTTTCTTCTCTTAGCGCAGTCCCGACAACGTTTTACAGTTATAAATAATATTTCTTTTGGGTCAATACAGCTGAAATTTATATAAATAAACAACACTATTTAAGACTTTTACTCTATTATACATTCATTCTACATTATGTCAATTGAAGTCCCTGCCCAAGCGCTACAGAGCGTTAATTGCTTCGAGGTTTAAATCACACACATTAGATTTTTCTTGAGGAGTCCGATAAGTAGAACGGAAGTATATTAAGGTTTCCAAGGATTATTTATTTGTGGCTCTCGGTAAATATCCTCGAGTTCTGTTTTCATTTTTGTGAAAACATATTACTGTTCCATACATGTTTATGTCTATTATATTGCTGAGAAGATATTTAATATTTTACTTTGCGTTTCTAGATAATAAGAAAAGATAATGTTTATTGATCTTTCGAATTTTTCCAATTTCGAAAAACGTTTCAGACTATAAATAAGTTTGTGTACCTCTAATATAGACGCCATGTTGTTGTGTAGCTAAATAACATTCTACCAGTTAATAATCGATGTCTTTGATGACGTCACATAACATGGTATGTTCCATTTGTAGGTTTGCATGTTTGATTAAATTACAATTTCCATGCCGTTTCTGAATGTAAATCGATATGAACATTAATTCTGATTGATATGACAGTATGGAATCATAAATTATAACATTATGTGTTACCAGCTCATTTAAAATTCATTCGTTTTGTAAAGAGATAAGATTGCCTAGTCGGAGCGTCCGTACAGAGTCTTGCTTAAGTCGTAATACCATCTTAACCCGTCCACTCCCAGCGATGGTGCCCGCGAATAATTTAGGAACTAGTTAATTTGTGTAATAAGTACAGTCGCGAACAGTAATATAAAAAAATCACCAAAATCATCAATAGTATTTTCAATTTTGTTTTAAACATTGATATCTAAAACTAAACCAATTCCTGAATTTTGTATTATATTTTCGTTAAAAAACCATTAAAGTTGTTTTGTTGGAATAGTAAAATCAACACTCTCATTTTTGCCATACAAACCATCATCGTTTCTTCTACTGGATGTAGAGTCTCCAATGAGATAAGTCTCCAACGAGACTTGTAGAATCTCCAAAGAGACTCGTAGAATCTCCGACGAGATTAATAGAATCTCCAACGAGACTCGTAGGATCTCCAACGAGACTTATAGAATCTCCAATGAGATTCTTAGAATCTCCACTCATTCTTTGCGCACTGTGTGGCGTACCCACTGCCACCTCAACTTACCAATCCGCCAGGACGTGTTACTTTCGTCCTGCTACGGATGTTCTTAATCCGAATTCTATCTCGTTGTGATATCACTACCATAATCCTCTCCAGAGCTTGTTGTGCGTCAAAACGGCAATCTCTCGTTGGCCTTTTGAGTTTGCTGAATAGCCAGAAGATGTAAAGAGTCAAATCAAGTGAATACAGTGGTACGGAATAATATAATTTCAGTTTTAGATGCTTTTAAAAAAAAATCGAGACACGTTTAGAACAGAAAACATCCTTTAAAATGGTTTTGGCTCAGCCATGAAATATACTTTTGAAATGGAAATTTCAGCTTACTTGTTGATCACACCTACATAGTTTACAACGTGTAATTTTGTGGAGAAGTAGACAAAAAAGTGAAATTTTGAGTGACATATTTACTCCATACATTATTTTAAACGATCTTTGGTACCTAAAAGTAATAAATAAAGCAAATATTTTAAGTTATTTTTATATAATTACTAGCTGATCCCGCAAACGTTGTTTTGCAAAAAAAAATTGATATTTTAATTTACAAATAAAAAATAAGGGTTGATCGTAGAGGGGTGAAAATTTATGTTTGTATGTATTCTTGTATGCTGTATCATAAAAAAATAAAAAAAAATTTTTGTTAAAAAAATAAATTTTTTTTTTAAAGTGTGAACAACCTTTATCACTTAGGGGTATAGAAAATAGATAGTAGCCGATTCTCAGATCTACTGAATACGCATATTAAATTTGGTAAAAATCATTCAAGCCGTTTCAGAGGAGTTCAAGTTCGAACACCGTGACACGAGAATTTTATATATTAGATTTAGACATATGCTTTCGACTGTACTGTTACTAAACACTATCTGAGCATTACTAATTGCGCCTGTGTGCCCTTTTTGTTGAAAACGTCAGATGGTAATTTAGAAAATTTATCGAGTCCTGTTTCGTAACGTCAATATGCAAGATGTTCACGTCAAAATTACGAGATGGAGGCTACGATTCTATTTGTAGATAAAGCTAGATGAATTTATTATGGGATAGAATATCCCAGGTGATTCAATTAATTGGGCCATCAATTTAGCACTAGAATTTCTATTTCTTATGGTCGTTACGGCCTTATGGAATGGAGACAACAGAAAGGAACAGGACAGACGATGTTATTTAGGTCATCGGAAGAAGCTTGACGTGAGCCTATCCAAACGGTCATATTCAAAATGTATGGTGTCCAACAGTGGAGGTTCTACTGCTTAAATGAATAAGATGATGATGAAAAAAGTTTATATTTTCATTTTTTTTTGAATAGGCTGTTACAAGCACTCTCCAATCGTTAATCAACAAATAATATAGGCTCTATATATAGCTATATAGGAGCTATCATATATTTATAGCTCCTATATAGCTCCCTATATAAGCATCAATAATATTTAATTCTACGTATTAACATCAGAATAATATTCTTGGAAAGAATAATATAATTTTTTGATACAATTTTTTTTAATGTTAGTTTTAAAATCTTTCTAGGGGCAGCTATGATATTGATCTTGGATTTTTATTATACATACGTATACCTTATGAGATAAAAGATTTATTTAATTTTTTAAGTTAATAAATAAATAAACACAAGTAATATTACATAGCTACTAGGCATTTTTCTTTGAATGACGTGGTCATCTAATGTATAATATAAGTTAAGCGATCTATACCAAATGTTATGTGTATGTTAAATAGGCTTGGTCATATTCAAAATCTATTGAGATTTTGAATATGACCAAGCGGGTAATCTATCGTCCATGGAACAAGTCATTCTTAAATCGATCTTGTAGACAAACCCGTGGCTAGGTTTTTACCATAATAATTTGTACACATCTATTATTAATCAATCCGGTTTACTATTTATTAAAATTATTTTCGTACATGTTTATGTGACAATTATAGTAAAATAAAATAAAATTACCTATAGATTGTAAAATTTAATCACTTTAGAAATCAAACTGTTTCGTGTTAATAATTCTATTGAATAAAATGTCACGATCTCATATAGCAATAAGTTTTGACCTGCGGCTTGTCGCCGTAACAAATTTGTTTCTGTCAACTTAATGCAGCATGGAACACGTTTTATGGAAGATTCGTTACAGATGTAAGATTTGTTTACATAGAATTAATATGCAATAAATGATACATAGAAATATATTTGTCTGTGCATCCTAGCATAATTATTTTTGTACAAGACTTTTTTCTGTATTTTTTGTATGTTTTTGTGTATTATTACCGAACTGGTCATTGTGAAATACGTTTTATTTATACCTTGTTTTCTATAAGGTTGCGATATATAAAAAAAAAAAACTTTTTATAGTTCAACTTCTGTTTATGTAGCTAAATAATTATTAACATTTACGAACTTTTAAGTTTATATGCCTTATGTTTATCTGAACTATTGAAAACATAAATATGATTAACTTTGTTAAAAAAGACGCCGGATACTGGCGACTTAAAATAGGTCCTATTGGAAATTTATAGGAAAGGCCACAATCAGAATTATTCAGAATTCCACAGTCAAAAACATCGAAATAATCTCTTTTCTTTCGTTATAAATTTTTTTTTTCATAAAAGATTATAGGCACAGGCGGTAAAGTTGAGGTCAGTAATTGAAGTTTTATATGTTTATTTTATTGCAATATCGAACGTGATACCATCGTAATGATGCTTTTATCAATTCAACAGGTTCCCACCTACATTGTGACTTCTTTTTTATTTTCGTATAATAAACACATAGTTTTTAATGTAACTGACATTTCGCGTACAGTTTAGAGGTCATCGTTATTATCCTGGAATAACTTAAAGTATTTTTGTTTATACAAATGCTTATATTGTGTTTGAAATGTAATGAAATTATTTTAAAGATATTACTGAATTAAAACTGTGTAAAAAATATATTACTTAGTAAACCATCTATAGGTTATAATGAAGCTGTTAAGGATATGGCAAAAGAAATTACAAATAATGAGTTGTCCGATTTTGTGAGCTTTTATTAGATCAGCGTTTGTAATCCTTGTTGAGTTAAGTTTTTACCAAATTGGACTCTACTAGATTTTTTCACGCAATGCACTATATACAAGTACATTAAAATATAAACAAATGAAATAATTTCACTAATTATTAGTTAAAATTATTTATTTATTTAACATTAAGTTGACCTCAAAATTACATGTAGAACAAATACCCTAAAATTACATGGCAAATGCATTATCATCGATAATAATTACGAGAAAAGGTTTTATTATTTATTATATGTATATAGATAGTATACATAGATATTTAAATATATATTATGGTATATTTATATTATTATACTTAGTAGTAGCTATTAATATATTTATACAAGGTGTTTTTCATCTTCGTGATTATTATCTCTCACTCATTTTTTATTTTACTTTATTTATCTTCTATGATTGTTAACTTTTTTCACTTACCTTCATTAATTTATCTATGCACCGCCTAAACGGTTAACTAGTACAGAATGCCTTTGGCAGTCATTATAAGAAGTGTTTTATATAAATTAATAATATAATAAGAATAAGCGTTTTGAAAATCGGATCCTTTCTTCTTTTCATTAGTGTACTTTTGTCTGAGTCATCTTGGACATGTTCCGGTCGGTTTTAGTGCCCCTGCTGCTCTTTAATTGTGGTGTTTGGCGAAGTGAAAGCTAAATTCACATATGGTCGGATACTAGAATATAATTGAATTATTATTTCTTTTATTTTGTACTGCCATATGTTGTTGGCATGTCGCATTGTAATATAAAATATTGTCACATATATCAAAGTTATCACTTAATTACAAATAAGTAAAAAGGCTTTAATGTTTTTTGCTGACAAAAGAAATATAAAATAAATCCTTTGTTGTACGTTTAAGAAATCAATATACTCTACAGTTCACGACTAAATAATACCTTACCGTTTCATCTTTAATAGTAATTCTAGCTATATCTAATTTACCGTAAAATGTTTGATATTTAAATGAAATAGAAGCATTGCGTTTACCGTACATAACAACCAGTGGGAAACGGATACTCTATATTTAAGATCACTTGCATTTGATGAGTGTTCTCTGTACTTAATAATCGACTTGTTTCACTACAAAATAACAAGACATCGCAATTATGATACATAATGCAATATCTTGCATCAGGATCTATTTACATATATATATATATATATATATATATATATATATATATATATATATATAAGTTAATAAAAAACCTGCAGCATTACGTAATTAAATCAGTAAAACAAATGTAACTTAAAAAGACCAATTATAGATTTTTCTAACTTTTACTTTTCCTGAAACATAAATATTTTAGCGCTTTAAACGTCAAATACAATGATCAAATCTATTTGATGATTTTAGATGTATTTAAAATTTGTATGTAGTTCATTTTACAAGAGTAAGTACAATTATTTGTGTGTTTGTGTGTGTCAATAAAGCACAATATTAACCTATATATAGGATATTCAGAGTGGTGGATGCCTTTAACCGCAGAAGAGTCAATAATGATTTATGATTTACAATAATAAATTTTGATTTTGATTCTTTTTAATTTATCAATCGTTTAAAAATTTATAAACATTGAAATTTATTTATAATAATTGAATATTAAATTTAATGATTATTAATAGTAATATTTTATTTTTTAATGCATGCACATATTATGTAATAATTAATAATATTATATACTTGTACAGTATATTATTCATAATGGAAATAAAGAGGTTTTAACACTAATTATACCAACACTTACTAGGCACTTATTTCTACCATAGCGGGTCATATGACTCAACTTTACATTTTCTATAATGTATGGAATATAGTTATTAGGAACGATATAAAAATTAAATTTATTATAGTTAAACAAAATAGCATATTAACCATTTCTATTATAAACGCAAAAAAAATGTTAAAAATGGGTCATTTGACCCGTTATGGTATGTTTAGTGTTAATAAAAAAATATAGGATATTCACTTCATACAATCGTGAACTTAAGTTAATTTTAATTGTAATTTTAGATCCAGTCATCTTAATGTATGCATCATTGTTTACTTGAACACTGCCGCAGAAGCCTCTCAAGTTACAAGCGGAGAATTAATTATTCTGTCAATCATTCACCTGGAATGAGTCTTATGAAAATCCTTCATCCATTAATACGTAATTGCATTTATGATCTTTTGTATTATTATTTCTCATCCATTATCTATTTAATTTATCGGAAATATTGAGTAACCTTTTAATTTTGGTCAATAATAAATGTCAGATGTCCCGTGTAATATGGTATAAGGTGAAGACATTCATTGTTTTGACCGAACTCTTACTAAATATTAAAAAAGGTGAAATAAACTGCATTTAAAATTAAATTATTTTGTGTAATTATAAATGTATTAGTCACTTCTCTATTCAAGTCACATAAACACATGAATAAGTTGTATACATATTCAAAATACCATTTAATAGCGAAGACTATTCAGACTGGAGAAACTGTTATAGCAAATATACTTATATTAAAATATATTCAGTAGCTATGTATTTGAATTTTTGAATTGATGTAACTTCTCTGTGATATTATAGAAGTGCCCTGAGATTTAAAATTCTAAATTTCTTTACTCGCGTAGGCATATGCACTTTTGACTCGTCAATAATTTATCACGGAGCCGACCAGAAACATGACAGTTGATCTTTTTTTATTTAATTTAACTTTAATGTGTACACGTACTTTAATATGATTCCTACAAATGAGTCAACAAAGCCGGTTATATATATACTTTAAATTTTAGATTTATAACCGCCCGTAAAACACAATACCATTGTGCTAAAATTAAAAATTAAAAATATATTTCTTTCAGTAGGCATTTACATGAATTTTTAAACTGTTTTTTATTTTGACATTATAAGTAATAAGCTACCACCGACTCTGAACTCATCTGCAGAGAAGAACTGACCAGATACCAACAGTTACTATTATTAAATTTAATTTAACAATGTTTAATATATACATTGTAAAATCATTTCCATAAATAAGTCAACGAAGCAAGTTCCATACATTTCTATTGCAATAAATAATGTATTTTAAATTTTATATTCATATTATATATTAAAACGCAGGGACATAATGCCATAATTAAAAAATTAAAATATTTTTTTTCGAGTAGGCATTTACATGCATTTAGTTATTAATAGTAAGCTATCCGAATGCTGATCTGCATAGAAGAACTGGCCAAAAACTGAACAGTTTCTCATTTTAAAAAAATACCAATATTTGATGCATACATTATAATATCAACCATTTAAATTATAAAACGAAACAAGTTACATATATTTCGATGAAATAAAAAATCTTCAAAATTAGAAATTGAAATTTAAGCACCTTCCCGTTGCCAGATTGACCTGAAATTTGGTACAAACATTTAATTTAGATGACAATACAATATAATAAAATCGATAACATTATAAATATAAGATGGCGGCCGATACAAAATGGCGGATAACAATTTTTTTACCCCTTTACCCCCTCAATATGGGTATCAAATGAAAGGGCTACACTAGTAAAACACGACAATTATGTTAAAATTTAAAATTCAAGACGGACGCCGTTCCAATATGGCGGACTAGGTACATATTTTTCCACAACCACCACAATATGGGTATTAAAAAACCGTTTAACTTAAAAGTTTTTTAAATGTATTTATTCAAATCAATAATAAATGCACAATCAGATCTAATTTGAGTATAGAATGAATCTTATTATTATTTTTGAGCCTTTAATCAATAAGTTTTCGCCTAAACCGAAGGAATTCGTATAGAGTTGTAAATAATTTTCCAATTTTGTTACATAGATCTAATAAATCTTAAAGAGGGCCATCTTGATAATCGATTTGTAATGTGGGTGGGATTCATACTCATGTTATGGCAGCCTCGACACGCCTTGCAATGTAATATAAGTTATTAGCTACTTTCAACTGCTGCTATATCAAATATACGGAGAAGGTATATACAAATGCAAATGCCTAGCTGAAATGATGATCATAAATATTTAGAAAAGAGTCTATGGTATATCGTCTTCTACCTTGGTTCAATGAAACTAGGATAATAAATATTCTCTTGTATAATATTATATAGATCTAGAATAAAATCAAACGACTTGATATTTTCAATATGAGCCGTATATCTAAAAGTAGTGCGTAAATGAGTGATGTCAAGTTTCGCGTTTGGGAACGCTTAATGTTAACTTAGAAAAAGAGTCGCCACAATTTAAAAATGCCTCCGTATAAATTTCTCTTTACGATCATCTATTTTTTATCTTCGGTAACATTGCACATAGGTTCTTAGAAAGACTAAAGGATAGTTGACGGTAATGTAGAAGGTATAAGAGCGGTCAATTATTAGCTGGATTGACGCCGTCACTGAAAGGCGAAGACCTACCCAGAGATATCTAAAACGGATATACCATCGTCACGCTGTACAGGCAGGTTTGCGATTGTAGTGTAATATTATGGTACAAAACTATATGGCGCTGCTGCCCATTCTCTGGAAACTCGTTTGTGAGCAGTGGTAATTCCATATAATTACTGCACAAAATGTGAATTACATAAGATAGTATTCTAGAATTTTACACTTTACGTGGCGTCGGTAACGAGGCAGCCGACTTGGAAGCAAAGAGCGCTGCCGCAATGCACTCTACACCGGCTTATGTCAACTTCCTAATGAGTTTCGTGAAGAGCGTAATCCGCGCTGAACTCAACCGCAATTGGCAGGCTAGACACGAGAGCTCGGCTCAAGGTCGACATACCATAGGACTTCTTTCGAAACTCACCGACATAAACAAACTGCGAAAACTCATCAAGACATCTTGCCATCTCACACAACTACTAAGCGGGCACGGGTACTGCAAACAGTACCTGCACCGTTTTAAAATAATCGATAATGAGACTTGCCCATGTGACGACTCCACAGTACAGACTTTTCATCACTTACTCAGACACTGCTCTCGATTCGAATCCAAAAGACGTAATCTCGTGACCTTATGTGAAAACTTTAATATACCTCCGTTCATTTAACGGCCATCCTAGGCCAATCCTAGGCCAATCCTCCAGGCATTTAACGGTCTATAGCGCTTGTGCAGCGACTTGAAATAAAATAATGTACCAACTAGTATATAATTGAGTAAAACTTAAATTATGTATAAATTTTAGCTATATTTACCCATAAGTGAAAATTGTGTAAGAAAAATTGTAAAAATTATGAAACGCTGTCGTGTCTCGCAGCTGGGAGAAGAAAAATCTGTATCAAATAGCGGCAACCGTCTTCCAACTGTCTGCTTTAGTAAAAGCAAAAAAAAATGTTAAAAAAAACACTAGCGATACAAATTAGAATTAATAAAAAAAAGTATTCTGGAATTCGAATCCACAACCAACAATCGCAAGTTCCAGTAGTCTTCAGAAAACAAAAAAGAATGCAAAAAATTGTTAGCGGATGTAGAAATGATTTTCTATCTTTAGATTAGATCACAGATGGAGGAACTTCTTAAATCGACTATCCAATGAAAGTATTTATAATATTTAGATGTGTCGTTTATAGATTGAGACTCCAATGTTCTTTCAAGGATTAAAGAAAGTGTTCGACGAATAGAGAAAACCGCGCGTATAGATATATAAATATTCTTAATGCCTTACATATAATAATAAAGTTAAATTATTATTGTGTATGCTGCTACATATTTACTACAAGACGTTAAACGTTTGACATGGCTCCCATAGAGTTCTAAATAAGACCAATTTGAGACAGCCATAGTTTATAAGACTTAAAACTACAACAAATCAGTCCACTAATCTGCGTTATCGTGACTAATTATTGATACTTATGTATCAAAATTAAACATTGCTACTATTTTTGTCGTTCCCCTCTATTTTGAAAGCGACAGGGATTTTTTACAGTTCAGCTATTTTTTCTACTTCAAATTTTATTTTTATACTATCCTTTTTTTTCATCACAATCTCAGATATACATTCCTTTATTTCTCTTAACAATCTCTCACATTCCTTTGGCTTAATAATTTTCTTCTGTACATTATTTTTCCAGCCTCTCCTTTGGTTTACTTTTTAATCAAAGTAAAATTTAATTCTTGTCTTTGATTATATACATTTTATGTGTTTATGTAATAATTTTTTTTTATCAATAATATAAACCCCATAAATACTGCTGTTTTATTTCCCTCTATTACAACGTGTACGACTTCTTTGCTGAATTGAAGGAATGAAAGGCGACGTTCTTTATCCCAATACTCTCTTCTATTTTGATCTTCAACTGCGTTCTCTGTCTTTCAAATGCGAGACAGCGGGCAATCAAGTGCAGCACAATCTAGTCCATCGCTGGATCTCTGGTACACGAGGTACTCTTTCTTCCTAGGCCTAACTTTCCTTATATAGGTACTCAACATTATGAAAGTATTGTAATAACCCGATGTTAATGCTTGTTTTTAAAGAAGTAATATTTTTAATTCGTCAACAAAGATGACATATAACCTAGAAATACTTGTGTTTAATTAATTTAGTCATACAACTTTTATATCATCTAACGCATAGGCGTATTAAAATAGATATAACAGAGCTAATGTTACGTAAGTGGGTAGGCAGAGAACTAGAATCATTACAACAGATTCCAAAACGTAAATTTCATAATACATAAACAGGTTCTAGTTTTGAATATTTTATTTATTAATTTCAAGTTAGATTGAAATAGAAAGAAGATCGTTAAAGTTAACTAGATGACTGCTGCCTTGTTAGAGTAATTAAATAAGTTAACTATGCAGTTAAACCGTTTTATGATGTGTCTTAATCGATTTGTGGTCCACAATGTTAAAATTTGTAACTGCTTGGTCAAGGTCCGTGATTGAACTTAAGCATGATAAACTTAAAATGTTATTTAAAAGATACTTTATTACTAACAAATTCTGTTCAGTCTTTGGTAGTTTTTCTTTTTAGTAAACAGAGCCTGAAGGCATTTAAACCTATTTATAGTAGTTTTAACTATCTCATATTCCTTAAGCGGCGAATAAGTTCATCAGAAGAGGCTAGATGCCGTCTGCTTCGAACCGGTCCTATAAAATTGCCTTGTAGAACAATTTAACCTTTTATCTCAGATAAATTAATAAGTGTATGTGAAGTAAGTATTAAACAAATAACAGGGTATCCCCCCTCTGTGGACTGATATAGTCAAGGATGCGGGGGGTAGTTAGATGCAAGCAGCGCAGGAAATGTCATCGTGGCGATCTTCGGTAGGGGTATATGCCTTTCTTCAGTCGATAGACGGTCTTTGGTCTTTATAAACATCTTCCAAAGATATCTACAGCGTGTACTGTGATTGCCATGCTTAGCAGGTCAATTAGTGAGTGTAGTGTAGTATTATGGTACACATAGGACGCTACAACCCATTCTCTGGTAACTTGTTAATGAACAGTGGCATTCCTATAATTAATGCACTAACGCATGATATGATTTATTTACAAGACTGTCATGAGAATTGAACCTGGAATCGATCGAAATTCTGTCCTCTACCGTTGCAAGAAATAAAGAAATTGAAAAAAAAAATGAAAAATTTATGGTGTGTTTTTAAAAAAAACCTAATATATATATGTACGTATGAAATATATATATATATATATATATATATATATTAAAATAAAAATATGTTCTTACTCGACTTTCGTTTAAAAAAAAAGGTAAACGATTACTTCCTTCGACTTTAAAATAGGATATAGTGTAGCATCTCTTAATTATTCGTATCTGTGTAGTACCTTTCCCGCGTACATATATATATATATATATATATATATATACAAATATATATTAGTATATATATATATATATGTGTATTTGTATGTACGTACACCCTAAACTGCCTTCTCCTTTACGTCTCTCATCTCCATCCAAAGGTTGACCGGAAGAGATCGCTTCGAGCGATAACACCGCCTCTTGTACCAGATGAATTATTTATTTTTTCCCAAAAAAGTGTTTACAAATAAAATGTATAAATATAAGTGTTGTATGAAAATAACACATATAATATTTTTAAAGACAATTAATATTTACACAATTGAAATTAAAATTAATGTTACGTGGGTACAAACTAGCCGAATGCACGCACAAATCATCCGCCAGACACATGACAGACAGGGAGACAGACAAATCACATTCACATCAAATCGCAACGAATCTGAGTTATTTATGAATACAGTTACGATGTTGGCAAATATTGATCGTCTTTGTGTAATTAACATTGGAATGTTTGAAACTAGTATTTGCTCTCGGCTTTATTTATGTATTTAACTCGACATGATTTTTATTTAGACAGATGTCCATTCACTCTTAAAGGAGTACCTAGTTAAGATGTTAAAAGCACTCCACTTTAAACAGATCCTATTGGAAATCTATCGGGAATCCTATTTTTTTTTCTGACCGCCGCTATTGGGGGCCTCTCGTACCCCTAACTAGTTGGGATCAGGGACTTTATTTACAAAATGAGTTTTTCAATTATTTTATCTTTATTCTTCACTCACTTTCATACATCTCAATTTCTTTTGTTCTTACCTTTTTTCCTTCACAATATCTTTCATTTTGTTCTTTCATTCCTTCTTGCTTTCATCGCCTTCCTTCCATCATCTTATTACTCTTAGGTGGCTGGGTACATTTTTTTTTAATCTTTATTTTATTATTTGCATATTCTATTTTTTTACATCACAGTTTTCTTTGGGTTGTGCTTTCTTAATACATTACTGCACTTTTATTATTCAATTTTTGTCTATTTTTTCTTTTATTTATTGACTAGTTATTTTGTGTGCAGATTACCTACTGATCTATACTGTTTTGTTTCTATTAACAGTGTCACTCACCAAGGGAATCCTATTTACAGCAGTTCAATTTCTACAGCTAAAATGATGACAATGATGATATTGACGAACCATTATGCATATATTTAGAAGTGACGGGTGATGGAATAATGACACTTTCTTAAATCGTCTAGATCTTGTAGCGCTTGTAAACTTTATTTATTGTATATAAAAGGAAAGTATTTTGTAATAAATACGTTGAGAGTAAAGGAACTTCTAGACGTAATAAAGAAATCAGAGCTTAGAAACCTTGAACCTGTTTTTGGAAGAAAACGTCAAATGCAATGTTAATAATAATACATTTAAATAGTTTCATAATAATAAACATAAAAGTACAATAATAATACTGTGATCTATTTTCTTTATTCATTCTTCCAAATCAATTTCATGCTTGAAGGGCATTTATTGTAAGGAAGGCAGGTGATATTTTTCCTAGGTTGTTAGTACTGTCTATAACATTTGCCAAGTATATGATTGTCAAAAGGTTTAATAGCCTCCGAGTTACACGTGTTTCTGTTAAATGTTTCAATTTTGTCAAACGCGTCAAAAAAACAAGCGTCAAAAACTCGACTCATATCGTTCCGCAACCAATGTATTGGCCTGATTCAGCTCCGAACAACTTTTGGCTATTAAGCAAATTTAAAAAGCTCATTCAGGAAAGTCGTTTTGATACGATTGTGGATATTATTGTTTTGTATAACTATTGTTACAGTTTAGAGGACTGGAAAAAGCTTTGACAGAAGTGCATTTTATCCGAAGAGGATTACTTTAAAGTATGGATGCACAGACCATGGCCCGCGGGCCGCATGCGACCCGCCGGTCAAATACTGGTGGCTCGCCGACAGCAAAAATAATACTCTCGTACGTTCGTAAAATATTTAATTCTATTCCAGAATAAAACCAAAAATTTTTAATTACCTACACTTCTGGCGGCCGGCCCGCCATTAGTTCATGATTTGCCCAAGTGGCCCCTAGTTTTAATAAGTCTATGCAACCATGCTTTAAATGGAATGAAAATTATTTGAAAGAATAACCTTACCTTTTGATCACAGTATTAGGTATATTTGAATACACGATTCCATTCATGTTAATCAATATACTTTTAAAAGTATTTATTTCCATATACAAAGGCATGTTTAAAAATAATTAAGTAAAAGCAATATATTTTGCATCATCGGACTCTTGGACAAACGTCAAAAATTGAAATAGAAATAGTCGGTTAAATTTTAAATCGAAGTCCACGGTACATGCTATTTACGAACGCCTAAACACGAATGGTTGAGTTATTCATACATTGAACACTATCAATAGAGCCTGATGAATTAGTCGCTTTCGATTGTCGACTCAATTATCTCTCGTCGATTTACTTTGTGTATATTAAAGGATTTCTCTATTTAAGTTAAACAAGCAATGTGTGCCGAAGAAAATAAGTATTTTTTTTTAACATTTTATAAAGGAATAGGCGTTTGTCTTCCATCTCACCTGATGGAAAGTGTAGATGAAGACGAAGGTGGTACACGCCCATCCAAAAGAAACCTGTTCACTCTACTCTTAAAGGCTTTAGAGTTCAACTCATCAGAAAAAATTGACCCAGGCAGGTCTTTTCAAATCTTGGCGACTCTCACTAAAACGAGCTGTGAAACCGTTTAGTATCAAAATATATTTAATTTTTTTGTTCCCCTAATATGTGTATTATTTTGTCTATTTGGTTATAGAAAGAGGTTACATAACCCTACTCATCTGTTTCATCTAAAGCCTTAAAAACAATTTTTCAAACTATCGTAAACATGTAAAAGTGATTAATATATGTTATAATAGATCAGTGGACTAGCAAGTAGAAGTGACAGTAGGTATATATAGCTTAGTACATATGACCACTACGCTCTTAAGTGACATTTAAGTTCACGGATCCTTCCACTCCGTGAACTCAGCTCCGATGAACCTGTAAAAACTCTCGGGATAGCAGCAACTACGTCGACAGAGAATAAGTAAGTCTTAAGTTCCTAGGGAGTAAACCACAGACCGTCAAGAGCAGTATATGAAGTCCTCCCAAAAGATCATTTCTATAAAATCGTCAAAAAATGCGGGACTTGGGCCGCTTTCAGCCAGTCTTATGGAAGAGAAAGATAGAGGGTGCAAGGCTATAAAAAAGGAGTGCAGATCACAATGAATAGGAATAAGAGTCGCTAATGGACCCTAGAAACTAAGAGTCGGTAAGACACGCAGGAAATAAGTAACAAAACTATTATAAAAATCATGTAAAGAGCAATACAGGTAAAATGATGAAATTTAAAAAAAATAGGGCAGAGGGTACGCTCTGCTTTGTGTGGGGTTAATTTTTATTCGTATTTATAATTTTTATTTATCTTTTTCCTTCAAAATATCATCCTTCAAAATTTCTTTGTTTCATAACATTTTGATGTTCTTTCGCACATCAACTTATTTTCCTCATCTACATTCCTTGTTAAATTTGGTTTTTATTACAACATCTGTCTTATTTTTTTTTATTAACAATTTTTATTTTACAAATTTTCGGGTCAGGTTTTACTCCACTCTTTATTTTAGTTCTATGGCTTTCTGTACCATTTCTAGATTATTATAACTTAGAAGTCTTCGAGACAAGAGTGAATAGGTTTCTTCTAGACAAGCATGTACCATCATAGACCTCATCATCGCTTAGCATCAAGCGAGACAGAGATCAACTGCTTCGCCTATAGAGGATAAAAAATCTAAAGTCTCAAATATTGTATGTATGTATATATGTAGGTATGTAATAAATATTGTATTAATGTAAAAATAAATTATTTAATGTTTTTGTACAAAACTTTATCCATGTAATCTAAGCAAAAAAAGCCTTAATTTATCACTAATAATATTTATATCTTGAAAAGGGTTATTAATTTTTTGTTTAAAAAATAAAATTCAATTATAAGCCTTTTTTCGACAATGATTATATATTTATGTAAATAAATCAAATAAGTGAGTTCTTGAATTGAGCTTATAAATCCATAAATCGTTTTCATACAAGTTAATAAAGCGAATAATACCGATAAACAGTGTTCAGTAGACTGTGAAAAATTACTTAGACCTTATCGCGCACCTACCCAAACTTCCTAAATGATTCACGGCATCCTTGACATACGGGTGGGCGATACAATGCCAGCACATCAACTGACGCATTACTGAATTATGTATACCATTGTTTAGAGTCACTAAGAATGTATAGAATCCACTGTGTGTGCTATCAAGAAAGAACGTAATACAGCTGTATACAAAATCGGCATTGATGACCTATGTATCAAATATTTTTAATATTTAAATTCTCACAATATCCTAGCCATCATCTGCTTTAACTAGGTCAATAATATTAAATCATGGTCGTCACTAAAGAACCTTTCAGCCATCGCTTGTACGAGAGAAGTACCTCTCCCACTGCCACTTAAGACATGCAATTCTTATACATACGTCGGTGACCTTGATCTATTTGTGGATAACTCGATTGATGAACGAAAGTCCGACCATTCCATTTATTTTTTTATTTAACAGTTTATTGTACACAATAAAAACACTAAAGTAACAATACAAATATAACTGACACAACAGGCACTACTTATTTCTAACCAGAAATTTCTTCCAGTAGGCCTACGGAAGGAGATTCATAAAAAGGCAGACACAACGTGCACAATAATTAAATTGAAATATTTACAATAGATACGAATTTTTACCATAATTACATACTTAACATGAACATAAATGTATACTTACATATTATATACTTACATAAATAAGCATAATAAATAATATATATACATAATATAAGCATAAATACATATATAACATATATAACTGAAAATATTATATATCCATTGTTATATTATCACTACTTTTTATTATTTCTGAAACCATTGATTTGTGAATAGATGCAAATGAGCTATACATTTATTTATTTCCAGAGTTTACACCCATAATTACCCTGTTAGTTTAAGAGAATTAATATTATTAGATTTTTTTTTTGCTGAAAATAAATTTACAAATGTTAGTCATGTTTCCACAAATCAGTTTCATAAGAAGATAAAAAATGTAATATAATGTAAGCAAATGTAAAAGAGCGAAAGAAGAGAAAAAAAAAAACTGAAAGATATTGCCCCAACAAAACCCTGTTCCCACCAAAATAGGGATCGGAACAGGAACTCCCCAATAGCAGGGGCCAAAAAATAAACAGTTTCATAAAAGATAAACGGTATTATAAGGTTTCCTTGAGAGAGGCAGACCTGATGTCAGATGAGCTGACAAGATCCTGGCTACGGCAGGTCACGGGCGGCTCCAAGTTGCCAGAGATAGAGACAAATGGAAAGCTTTGGAGAAGGCTTTTACCGTGAGTGGGTCCATACAAACTTATAAAAACTATTATTTAAAATTACTAATTTTAAGTCATTTATATGGAGCGAAATAAAGTTATATTGTAATTATAAGGTTTTCTTTGTAAAATTCTTTATTATAAATAGTTGGGAAAACCTCGCCAGGGAATTTATTGCAAATAATGGTCTTTTAGATACATAAAATGATATCATGCAATTAATATCAATTTAATCCAATGTTATTCTTTAAAGTATTATTAAAACTTAATATAAATTGCAGTCCGCCGCCCTGACGTGACCTTTAAAAATAAACCGCATATATTTTTTTGCATCACTTTTAAATGTGTGCTAAATATATTAACACTACACACAATTAAAAACACCATTAATCAATATCAAAATTAGATTAGATTTACTTGCAATTTTTATCACTAAACAACATCTCTTGTATATGTTTTATATCACTAATTAGTATAAAAAATACACAATATACTTGTATGAAATATAATTATTCTGAACTAGTTTTAAACGCGTCTTTGTCCGTACAAATTTGTTTTTTTTTTTATATAATTTGTCTCTTAAATATTTCAAAGAGACGTAACTTAACGTTCTATGGATGCCAGAGGGTGCTGGTCCATCTTTGCAGGATGGAGGTCCGTGTACAGTTCTAAGCTAGGGACATTACTAGAAGTTTTAAGAATGTCTCCTTGCAATATATTGGTGTTCATCTTCACCGACCAGATCCTTTCTACTTCACCAAATTTGCACTGATCTTACTAAGTCTACTTAGGAAGTCCATTCAAGAAAATGAGACGATGTTCACTATTGTAAGACCTAAATCCTTCACTGCGTATTTAATTTGTGAATAAGAATCTGTATAAGCTGAACGAGAACCGACATAGCCCCGGATTAGTAAGTTGAAACGGTTGTAGATAGGTTATAAAGCCCGCTAAACAGATGTTCTTTGGGGCCATAAGACTCCAGAATCCACAGACCCTTAATCCGATGACCCGTAATCCAAGGACCCGTAATCCACAGGCCCTTAATCCGATGACCCGTAATCCAAGGACCCATAATCCACGGACCCTTAATCCACGGACCTGTAATCCACGGACCCTTATTCTACGGACCCGTAATCCACATGAACAGACGACCTTGTTAAGGTCGTGGAAGGACGCAGGTTCTATTCTATGAAGGAGGCTTGTATCCTGCAGTGGACATTCATCGGCTGAAATTTTGATAATTATGTTTGTATATAGGTACAAATTGTTTTAAAGTGATTTGTGTTAAGATATATATGTAGTATCCCATTGTCTATTACTTCCTCAGCTACCTTTTACGCTATTTCTATTACATCCATCTAAATATTGTCTGTTAGACATTGTCTTGCCTGCCTTTCGTATCATCGCCGCATAAACAATACGACTTTCATTTGTTATTTCATTTTCTATTGATTTTGATGTACAATTATATGTGTTTTTTTACGTTATAGTTACTTTTAAATTAATAAATATACAAGCATACTTTAAAGCTTGCACGCTACAGAATTGCTTTTTGAATTAATAATAACTAAATATTAAATAGGATTATTCAAAATATATTAAGTACAGGTACTTATAAAGAATAGGGTGATAAACAAAAAGACGTACGTGTATTTATAATTATTGTAGATGTATTGCTACAACAAGAAACATCCTAAATTACCCTGTGCTTATTTATTATTAACTGTCAATATAGATGTCATTAGCTAACAAGGTTCCATAATCTAATTTATTACCTCTTTGATGCTTCTGCTATTTGAATTTATATTTATATATCTATATACCATATATGTTCATTAAGTTTTTCATTTATTGTAACATACCATAATAATGTTTATGTTAGATGGATCGACGACATATATAATTAAGTTTGTAGGAAGTTCCTGGATCTTCAGTCTCTGGATCATATGAAGTGATCTTTAGGGGCGGTCTAAGTCTTAGTGGGTGAAATGCGATGATTGAATGACAATAATGTGGAATGAAAGATTTTATGATTGATGAAAGAAAAGAAAGAAAAAGCATGAAAGACATTGTGAAAGCAGAAAGAAGACAAATGTTAGTTAAATGATATGTTTGAAAAACTTATTACCTGAAATTGTAACATCCCTGTTTACATATAAACAGAGGGAAAGAGAAACCTCAAAGAAGGGAGCCATTGAAAAAAGCCTATATCTAAGTCTTTAAGCTGCTATGATGATGATTGTCTTTCAATACTATTTAGTTTATTTACATCATGGACACTGTACATGAGTAGACTTATGTCTTCACAGTGAATCTACATCTTTTTTCCCCATCATCTTCTCTTGTTCAATGGTAAATCTTTCTCTCTCTAGTAAGATCTACATTTCTAATTTTATGCTTCTCATATATCTAATCTGATCTTTTAGACAGTGATCTTTTGTAACAACGATAACATCTATTCCATCTTCAGCCGTACTTTTCGTCTACCTCAAACTATTTTTTGCGAATGTTACAGAGTCTCTGAGAGAGTTACTCTGAAAAATAGATGGCTTTTTATCTGGACATATTTTTTTCTGACACCTTTTTATAACGAACAAGAATTTAAAAAAAATACATTATTACGTTACTTCTTACTAAGCTTCATACGTTTAAATAAATAAATATGTGGATTACTGTAATTATCACACGTGAAGAGTATATAAGATCATGAGACCAGGAGAAATTTTTAAACCAGGAGTTCCATTTTCTTGTATATATGTTCAGATGTTTTTCTAAATTTTGTGCAGCTGCATTATTGCGATAAGGGACATACCAATACGTATTTTCATAGGATGTTGGATTGCTTATATTCCTTAACAACCTTTTAGTCCAATACGATAATATGGCAGGTGATGAAATAGCTCAAGCCTAGGTTTTCAAAGATGCCCTAAAAGTAACTTACGTAAACATGGTTTAAACGCCTTTCGTATTTACTCACAGACTTTATTATTCACAGCATTACAATGTCTTTCGAAGATCTGGAGCATTTGATATCACATTCTTTAATGGTACAGATATATGTCAAATCCAATAAGGAACTATTTATCAAACAAACATACGGATAAAATTGCATTAAATAAATATTAAACGGTACGATTTGCATTTCATATAATAAATTGTGAGCAAAGGTGAACTGATATCTATTTTATCTTCGTACATGTAAAGTGAATTTGATTCAATTTAATATAACATTATCTACTATATTTCATTAATATGTATTTTAAAAGATGCAAAAATTTTTCAGTTTTTTTTCAAATTCAATTGAGTTATGAACTTTAATTTATTAGTGTTAAGTTATAAAAGGAACATTCAAATAAATCCTTAATAATACTGTACTTAATAATAATATTGTTTAACTGCCATAATATACTGATCCGTGTGGAACCTTCACCTGATGTTATCTTTAGGCCAATTAGAATTAATATCAAAATGACAAAATATTTACTTCGATATCAAGTTTCAATGACTTATAGGTCTTACTCTCCTTTGGCGTAAAATGTACTTCTTGTATTTCATCATAGATACGTTATTCTTTATTTATTATATTAACTATACGAGATGACATTTTCATATTGTCTCTCAGTAAAAGCAGATTTAACCTGGAATTAAAGGTCACCGATCTAATGCCTTCTACTTCTTTTCCTTGTCATTTTTAAATATACACCTTTATATATTTAATGGAAACAGGCGTTATTTTGCGGAAGTCCATCCTAAGTAATAAAAGGACCAATATTTAGCCACTTTCGCAAATGCAAATGTAGTCGTACGTCGTAACTGAGTACACTGCCCGCCAGCCCGCTGATAAATGCGTATGCAGCAAACAATGCGAATTACACAACTGCCACCATTAAATCACTCAACATGTGTTGCACCTCTCCATGGGGCATCTTTAGGAGTTATGTTACACTGATTAGTGCCAAACACAAAGTGACTCTGTGCACTTTGTTGCACAACTACCGCTGCATGTGCGGAAGTGGCTAAATATTGGTTTTCTTACTGAGACTTTCACATGTTTCTTCAGTACAAGTTTTAGGAGGTATAGCTTTCTTCGTTTATTAGTTTCAGCCTAGAGACATCCACTGAAATACATAGGCCTGCACCAAAGATATATATGGTGGGATATAACATAATCGACGCGCTCGGCAGGCGGGTTGACGATTGTAGTGGAATTATGGTACGCAGAGAAAGCTACTGCTCATTCTTTGGAAATTTGCTTATGAGAGTGTAAATTCTATATAATTAATGCACAAAATGTAATCTATGTAGGATTGTATCTCGGGTATCGAACCCGCGACCTATGATAGTGAGTCTTAATCTTCTATCGTTAGGTTACCATTAATCAAAAAAGCACCTATATCAATTGTTAAATTACCTAAATATAATGTTCCGATTAGAGTGATTTTAGAAACTACTGAGAATGCAGACCGCTTCCAAACAATCCTATTGGCCTATATCCAGAAGTGTAACGGATGATAATGACGATGAAAAGGCTATACCATGTCAAACTCATAGGTTGCTACAGAGTGTGGCACTAATCGGTGTAACATAACTCCTAAAGATGCCCCGTGGAGGGGTGAAACACATGTTGAGTAATTTGGCGGTGGCGGTTGTGTGATTCGCATTGTTTGCCGCATACGCATTTATCAGCGGGCTGGCGGGCGGTGCACTTTGTTGCACGACTACCACTGCATGTGCGGAGGTGGCTAAATATTGGTCCTTTTCTTACTTAGAATGGACTTCCGCAAGGTAACGCCTGATTCCATTAAATATCATAGCTTGCTCATAAGAGCCGAAGTGTAGGAACCACAGTTTGAAGTGTTGACTTACTGATTAATTATACTGAATTGCTACTGCTAACACACAAGTTTCAAGAAGATGGGTAGCATCGTTCTCTGCGTACCATAATACCACATATACAATTGCCAACCCACCTGCAATGCGTGGTGATTATGGTATATTCCCCCATAGATATCTTTGGCGGAGACGCTTTGCAATCGGCATCAATGGGAACGATGTCGGCAACGATAGATGCTTCGTCGTTCCTATATGACTCGCTACAAAACCTACAACTTTTAAATAAACTTTTTTACAAAAAAATACAATGATCATATAAAAAAATATTTAACCCTTTGGAGTCTGATTTATTTTTCTTATACTTGTGATATATCTGATGTCAAATTTTATGTAAATGTGAATACTATATCAAGAAATGTTAGTTTTTTGAATCCAGGTTACGCCCTTTTTACGCTAAGGGCCGGGACATTGTGTCCCATTAGACATTTTAGGTGGAACACAGTCTCGAAAAAAAAAATGCGACACGTATTTCCCGATAGACTCCAAAGGGTTAACAATAGCATATTTATAAACAAAGTGTTAATTAAAACATGATATTTTAAATTCGTTGAGAATCGAACTGATGGATCCTTTAGCTAGTTACCCCGAGTAACCACGACACTGTATACACAGTTATTTGGCATCTTCTATGGCCTCGTACTGCCGTAACGGAGTGAGTGATTAAAAACTTGTTGCATGAATAAATATACTTGAATAGGGAAAGAACGCAAAGACAGTTATTTCATTAATTAAGAGCATCGTAAAAATGTTAAAGACTGCTTGTTCCGCGTTCAACGAAAGAAGGTAAATACGTTTTGAATGGAGTAAGAATATTTTTAACCAAAATCGCTTATAGGAACTTTATTACATTAGAATTTAATACCAAAGTAATAAAATTTGATTTAAAATACGTCTACACTTTAGATTACTAAGTTACTATGTACTGATTGTTTTGCATTTTAATGTAATAATAAAGAACATTCTTTGACATGCGTCTAGGTCAGAGTTGAGCAACCTTTTTATCTAAGGGGCAAATTTGAATTTTAAAATTTTTTTGGCGTGTCGTACATAAGGTAACATTAATTAATAATTTACAGTTTCTCTACTAAAATTTCTACTTAATTCTTCTTACTTCTACTAAAAATTAACAAGTTATTAATGGGAAAACAAATATATAGTTAGACAGGATTATCATATAGGTCATATACTCAATATTTCCATCCTCAGGTAACGCCAGTGTCTGTGCGGTGGTTGCCGTATTCACCAAATCGATGCATCTGACTTAATATTACACATATATTTACATATACATACATACATATATATATATATATATATATATATATATATATATATATATATATATATTAAAGTCGTTTTAGTTACACCACTTACAGATCAATAAAGGCAGAACCAATTTAATGATTTTTATTTTTTTTTGGATTGAATAATTTGTCTTCGTATGAAAAAGGATAGGTACTGAAATATGATATTTAGTAATTTAAAAAAATTACAATTAAAACACCAGTATAACCCTGTATAATAAATAACTCAATAATTTTGTATATTTTTTGTAAATGGGTGAGTTCGTATATATTTAAAAATGTATATTTCCCTTTTTCTTCTTTTTAGCCGATGGATGCCTATGCAAGACAGGCCTTTCTCAAAGAACGTCAAGAGGACCTGTCCTGCTCTGCCCGTCTCCAACGACTTTTCACGACCTCAACAATGTCGACCACCTACTGGAGGGCCTATCCATGCTCGTCTACCGGCTTGTGGTTCCCACTTGGCCTTTACGTTCCAACGGCCATCGATTGCACGAGCAATGTGCTCCGCGCACTATCTCTCCAGACGAGCAATTCTTCGAGCTACGTCATTGATCTTGATTCTTCTTTGGATCTCTTCATTTATGTAAGAAAAGGACCAATATTTAGCTACTTCAGCACATACAATGGTAGTCGTGCAACAAAGTGCAGCGCCTGCCAGCCGCTGACAAATGCGTATGCGGCAAACAATGCGAATCACACAACCGCCACCGCCAAATCACTCAACACGCGGTTTACCCCTCCACGGGGCATCCTCAATAGTCATGCCACACCGATTAGTGCCAAACACAGAGTAATCGGAGTAAATAATTAGCTTAGAATGGACTTCCGCGAGGTAACGCCTGATTCCATTAAATACTCTGCATTTATTACTCGATCTCGCAGCGAAACTCCGATCATAGCCTTCTCCATTGCTCTCTGGGAGACCCTTCGCCACGCCATAATTCTAGAACAGCTCTACCTATTTTATGCATCTTTCTTTTAGTTAGTTAGGCTTTTACCAAAAAAATACAACTTCTACTGCTGCTTGCGTTGGCAATCTCGATAAACTAATTGCAATGGTAGTCGATCAATGTTTGATGTATTAAACATAAAAATCCATGTGTTTTACATGTCCAATTACATTTGGCCTATAACCGTATCAAAAGCGTTTTAATTATTTATTTTGTCGTCCCATAGACGCCTTACTCTGCTAAAGATATCTATGGAGAGATATCGTCACGTTGGGCGGGTTATTATATGTAATTATAGATTAAGGTAAATAAGTAAATAAGTTAAACATTAATTTAATGTCAACAAGTTTGTTTAAAGGACCTATTAGGTTTTTTAACCTATTCCCGTTACGCTAACATCAAGTTTTAGGCCTCTCTCAAAGAAATCTATGGAGGGATATACCATAATTGTAGTAATAATCTTATATAATTAAATAAAATTGTACCTAGCCACCTAAGAGTAAAAAAGATGCGGAAAGGAAGGCGATGAAAGCAAGAAGGAATGAAAGAACAAAAAAAATTGCAAGATATTGTGAAGGATAAAAGGAAAGAATAAAAAAAATTGAGAAGAATGAAAGTGAGTGTAGAATAAAGATGAAGAAGAAAAAAATCTTATATAATTAAAGCACTAAATGTGAATTATATAATATTGTATCCGGGAAATCAAAGCCGCGACCTACTGTTATAAGTTTCAGTCGTCTACCGTTGGGCTACCACTGCCCAATATTTAAATGCAACAGAAAATAGAATTTACAACGTTTTATATCCTAAGGTTTTGTAATAATAACAAACGTTTTGTAATAAGTTTTATTTATTTATTAAGATTCAAAATCGTTACATAGTTTTGATAGTACAACGACTGTCGAATAATCTAACGTAATAAAAATTTTAATGTCTTTATTATAGTTATTTTAAATTGTATCTAAAGAGGGAGATATTAAGATTAATATACATATTAATCTTATTTAAACTATGACACATATTATGACATAAATATATATGTAAACATACATTTACAGAAATATGATCTACAGTTGATAGATGAGTCACACAAAATATTTTTTTTAATTTCAACACTTATTAAATAAACTGAAAAATTAAAAATTATTATGGATTAATTAGTGATAAAGCTGTTGATTAAAATAAATACTGAAATTTAATATTAAAGTAAGGACCACAAAATAATTAAGAAAAATGATTAATGATATTTTGTGTGATATTCTACGTAACACAACTTTCATTAAAACAGAATACACAATATTCGTAAGTAAAGTTAGTTTTACACAATTATAAAAAGCTCACAAAGTTCTCAAATTTACGTAAGACGAAATCATAAAATATTTATCGAAGATGTTTTCACATTACACCTGCATTATATTGATTTATCTTGTATTAATTTTATGTACAAATCAAGAGCGTCGTTTGAATATTCCCGAGGTGTACATTCAGGTAAGCCCGCACCTGTACTGTACGAACTCTCGTGGCTTTGGCTGAGAGAGATCCTCTGACCTTGGCCCTGGTATCACCCAAACCGGGGACCTATATAAACGGGACCCAGCGTCTGTTGAGACACTCATCGATTGATATTTGGAGAGATAACAACATGCAATTGGTACGTCCTTAAAAATAACTTCGATCATTTTTATATGTCACGATATTGAACTATTTTATTTTGTTATGTTTTTAAATGCTGCTAATCAAAATAGTCGTTTAAATTCGCTATTGTCTAATATACTTTTTACTGCAGTTTTAAAATTTATAACAATTGACTTTGTTTTTATTGCAATATATATATATTGATATAGATCTTTCGCCAATGTACATGAAAGTGTTCTTTCAATAACAATTCAATAAGTGTGGTGCGACTTAAATTTTCTTTACTAATTTAAAATGGCATATCTTTTTTACTTGTCTATCTGTTTTAATAGTTAACAATGACATTTATATATTTGTTTTATTTCTATAACAACTGAATTACTTTAAATTTTACTCACTTAACTAAATACTAGACTTTCTTTGTCATAGATCGAATATATATATACATAGGTTATAACTATGAGTATATACATGCATATGTTTAGGTATATATAGTTATATATAGGATTACAGGTATACTCTATGACATTATTTGTGACAATATGTATCCTGTAAAATCAGATCCTATTTAACTCTATAATGATCTAGCATGTAGCTTTTTTAACTGCAAATATTTAAGTGATTGTTTACAAGTGTAAAAGTTTTAAATGAGTGAATATTTAGTTCATTGGTCAGCAAAAAGCTTTAAAGCTTTAACACCAATTTCAAATCACGCGATATAAAGTGATAAGTTTAAAATTAGTTATATTTTTTTACTTTTGTAACAGGTTTAATTTTATTATAACAATCTCAATTTTTCTTACCATATTTATTAATTCTGGGTGTACCCACTATTAATTGACAGCAAATGAGGATATAAATTTTCTCCTTTAAAGCCTTCACATTAATAATTTACATGTATGCTTTTCAGATTGTACTAGCCGCTTTTGTGGGTGTGTGTGTGGCCGGCGCACTACCCCCTTACAATCCGCAGTACCGGTACTATCAGGACCTGAGGCCTAGGGCTGCGTTGGAGAGGAACGCGGCTATCCTGAGGTCGGACTCCGAAGTCAACGAACAGGGTTACCGCTATGCTTATGAGACGGAGAACGGTTCGTACCATTCATCTTTTATTCTACTACTACTCTTCAATTTTTTGTTTCTATACAGATAATATTTTGTTCTTAATGTCAAATAATATTTTTTTTTTTAAATTTAATGTTACAAAGTTTTTCTCTAACATAGTCAGAGCCTTATATTTCTAAATTACAATTTCTAGACGGGGGGGGGGGGAATCCTCAAATGGACGCCTGGGAATGGAGGGCCCGGGCAGTTTTAGACTTTTATTAAATAATTAATATTGTATGAATATATCCATCTGTGCGTTTTAGTCTTGTGACAAAATATTTTAGATTTATCTCAATACGTCAATTATTTTCATTTTTATTTCAATTCAAGTTTATTTATTTAAATTCATACATAATATCGTACTTACTATTTTCAGAAACGTAAATAAATATTGTGCAAAAGTGACGTACATGTATGTATGTGAAAATAATAATTTTTAATATTGATGCCACAAACAATATACGAATGTTTTTGCGATTTTTATCGATACAAAATAAATATTACAATATTCTTATATAGATCTATATATATATATATATATATATATATATATATATATATATATATATATATATATATATATATATATATATATATATAATTTTTAATATATATATATTAAAAATTCTTTTTTTCACTTAGTTATAGCTGTGATTTGATCGGATTTTTGGATTCCTAGTCCACGCACTATGTTATTACATGCTTTAAAAGGGGTGAATGTGAAACTCACTTATATATCTATTTACTTAAGTCATTTTCAATCACTATATATAATAACGCAAATGTTCATAAACAGTGAATTAAAAAACTGATAGGTATATAGTAGCAATAGTTACTAAGCCAGTACGGTATTGCGTTACCTTGTCTATTTTGGCAGACGCTTAGTTAGATGTTCCTGAAGATTTTTCAGGCTTTGACCATAAAGATCACTGTACAGGCATTTTTACAGTCTCCTCCCATCTATACTCCTAAGGCACTTTATTGGCATTTAGAGACGACATTATTAGCTCTCTCAACAAAACCATTTACTCTACTAGTGTCATCAACTCCCTTCATTGTAACGTCTTTCTTTAGTACAACGCGCCAGAGCAATTTTAAATTTGATAAGAATTGCTTATACGTTCTTCAGGAGCTAAAGTTCAGTTGAGAAAATATCCTGAAAATTCTTCTCCTTCTTCGACACCATATTTCAAATGCTCTATTTAAATCCATTCAAATGTAATTTTTCAGGAATCCAAGCGGAGGAAGCAGGGCGGGAAGCAAACGGAATCCAAGCTCAAGGAGCCTACTCCTATGTAGGTGATGACGGTCAGGTGTACAGCGTGAGGTACACCGCAGATGTGAACGGATTCCAGCCCCAGGGCGCTCACCTTCCCACTCCGCCTCCCATTCCTGAAGCCATCGCACGATCTCTCCAGGAGAACGCGAAAGCAGAGGCCAGTGGTATCTTTGATGATGGTAAGTTGGATTTACTTAAACTATTATTTTTTTTTAATGGCCCCCGCTATTGGGGGCCTCTCGTACCCCTACATTTGGTGGGACAGAGACTTTATGGGCAATTTTATTTATTCACATAATTATTTTTTATTTTCATTCTGTACTTTCATACTTGAAATAATCTTTTATTCTATTATTTCATGCCACAATTCTGCTTTCTTTCCCTTTTGCTCTGTTTACCTTTCTTTCATCCTCTTTTCATTTTACATTTTCTTAATTTCTATTTTTATTGTATCACATTTTTATCTATTCTATATGACAGTTTTATATTATTTTATTTTTTTAACTTGTCTTGTTAGTTTTTATTTGTTGTCTATCTTAAACTATTATTACTTCTATCACACGCTTCACACTTTCACGTTCATAGACGCCACTTCTACCCGCTTGTGGTCGCCACTCCAAAACCTTTCGGTCCCAACGTCCATAAGTTGCAAAGGCGTTATTACTTCTAATCGTGCTAAGCCTTACACAGATGTTATTTAGTATTTTGTTATGATAAGATATAGTTCAATTTAACGCAATAGAAGATAGACTATATTACACATTGTCATATCTGTGAAAAAATGCATTTGTTCCTTTGAAATATATGTTGTTTCGGCCTACTAACGCCCACTGCAAGGCATAGATAAGATATTAATGGGGATATATCGTAATCTTCACGCTAAACAGGCGAGTTGTTGATCGCACTGTGGTATTATGATACGAAGAGGACGCTGCTGCTCATCATATACAAATATTTATATTTAATACATAAAGTGTGAATTATATATTGTTTTTCGTAAATCGAACCCATTACCTACGTTCGCAAGTCTCTGAACTCTACTACTGAGCAATTACTGCTTTAAAATTATAAGGCAACAATCTTTAATATGGTGTCGAGAAATTAAAAGTATTAAGTCTTGCACAATTGTCTTGTCTTGCACAAAGCGTTTGTATTCGACTTTGAGACCTTTTTAAATTTGGAATATTCATATAACTAACTCCTAAATTACGATTAAGACAATTAAAATTTTGTGAAATTCGAACAGTGGTTAATACTTTGTTACTTTTATTCAATTTGAGTACTTAATATATGTAATAATTATTTTTATTTTCATAATATCAGAATAACATCAAACTTACTACATAAATAAACTCTCTACAATAAGCAAAGTCTGGGCCGTAGAGTGAATAAGGTTAAAATAACATTTTAGACTAGAATGCAATGTTAGACAATACCGAAATAAAATTAGATAAAATCTAAGTACAGACAATTAGTTATAAGCAGTTGTAGTGCAGCGGTAGAGCACTGTCTCTTGCGATTATAGATCCTGGGTTCTATTCCCGAGGTACAGAATGATATAATTCACACTTTGTGCATTAATTATATAGAATTGCCACTGCTCAAGTTTCGATGGGCAGCAGCTTCCTTCGTGTACCGTATTACTACACTATAATCGCCAACCCGCCTGACATGGCGAATATGGTATATCCATAGATATCTTTAAGGGAGATGCAGTGGGGCGTTGTCTGAAACAACAACGACAGACAATTAAAAGTAATGCAGACAATAGTCAAGTAAAAAAAATATCTGCAACGGTGTCTATGTCTATGTATATATATATATATATATATATATATATATATATATTTATATATATATATAATATTAATAAGTCCATTATTTATAGATTTCTACCTTTCTTATAGTTTAGGCAAAAAAATTATTAATTTTATATATATTTTTTACATAAATAAAGCCTCATTAATGTGTGGGATTGTCAAATAATAAAGATGACGTTCCCGAACACAAGTCTTTATTTTATTCTTAGCAGCGTAACAATCTTTTCTCTATATTTCTCGTGGCATTACATTGACTTGACGGTCAAACGTCAGGAAAAAATGACAAATAAGGTACTTTAATGAAGTTATAAGTAAAAAAAAGTTAAAATAATTATATCTTTAATGCATATAGATGTGTACAATATAAAGTACTGTCGTAAGTTTAGTCATGTATTCCTTGTTGTTGATCGAAACATTATTTTAGGAATCCTTGTGTGTCCCAATTAATCATGAAGCAATGTTCGCCGGAATGTAATGAGCACTTTGATATACTTAAATTAATATATTTATTAGTACACGGTAATTATTACAGAGCAGGAATTGTTATGGTTGCTTGTACAATGCAATAGTTGTGTTCAGGAAAATGCCAAATTCTAATAAACTTTCTCTGTTGGTAGTCCGTTGTATTCGTCACGGAGCGAGTTAATCAATTTGTCCTTATTGTAAATATTTATGTAACATACATGTATATATATATATATTTATATATACATATATATACATATACATACATATATATACGCGCTGAAGTGCCAGTCACCTATAACGAACGTTAAGCCATAAAGGAACTCTACAGGCCACATGTTGGTTCATCACTTTCCGAACAACATCATCTTCATTTCAGCTGTTGGACATTCGCTGCCCGACATAGGCCTCTTCTATAGGTTTTCAATAGAACCGCAAGTAATTGGCTTGCATCTAGCATCTTCCGATGATATTAATAAGGCTGTCTGTCCCCGTTGTAGGCGTATTACGAAGCGTTTGCCGGCCACAGTATCTATTTATTCTGAGCGTTATATGCTTGCCTACTGCAAATTTAACTTGCCAATTTACTGGGCTATACTCGTATCTGATGCTTTCGTTCGTGCACGGATTTCCTAATTTATTGTTCGATCTCGTAGAGAAATTTTCAAACCTCATCCAACATTCTATTATATCAAATATATTTATCTTTTGTTAACCTTTTAGACTTTTAATAACAAGCCGGTTCATGAACTTTTTTTTTAATTTCCAGGCAGTTACCGCGGAGATAAATACTCGGATGCAGTCAGCGTGGCAGCCGCACGTGCCCGTCTGAACTATCCATACAAAGTTTACCCCGGATTCCCTTACAGGACCTATCAGTAACGCTTCGAACCTATATACCGTGCCATCGTTTTTTAGCTTAAGGTTGTATAGTCCTCATTTCTCGAAATAAAATGATTTCATATTATTCTTTTACTCTATTTTTAATTGAATTCCTTCCTGATACATCTTACACTCCAATGTCTATTTCTTTTATTAACGTAAAAGTTTTAAATGAGTTAATATGTATATATATATAAAGCTCAATTGTTAGTTTGTTATCATTATTTTAATAGTAAACAATAATGAGTTTTAAATTACAGTACCAAAACATACTTAATTCCAAATTTAAAAATACTCCTTCTTATTATATAATTACGTTATTTATTTACTATGGAGCCATTGATTTTCTTAACCAAATAAGCAATACATTCTTCACCTTTTTAACGCCTTTTTACCGGTATAGTTTGTTAAATGCTGAAACTTGTGATGACCCTATATTGTAAACATCGTCAATTTTCATGTAACTAATTCTAAGAGGTTTCTAAATAATCAAAATTAAATTAAAATAATATAAAATTAAAGATAATAAACCTCGATTCTTTGTCCAACAGGTTACAGATCTATTCTTAAACAGATAACAGTTTTCTTCGTCTCTAATTTTACAGAGATTGACAAATTTGTTGATGATGCGATTTAGAAACAAAATAGATATAAATCTCTGAAATATCTATACCCAGTCTGACTAATTAACCTCTCTATTATCTTTAACAAGAGTAGTAGAAGAAGTAATAACTTTTAATGAAGCATTTACATCATTATCGGATTCTATCTTTAGAAACTAAAAACCGTCAACTAGTTTTATTGTTAACATAACTCTACATGATGTGACACTAAAATGATTTCTAAAACTCAACACCGTGATATTTGCACAACATCATGCTACGTCACCTAACATTCACAGCTGCAAACAACCATTTATATAAGAAAAGGACTGATATTTAGCCACTTCCGCACATGCAGTGGTAGTCGTGCAATGAAAGGCACCGCCCGCCAGCCCGCTGATAAATGCGTATGCGGCAAACAATGCGAATCACACAACCGCCACCGCCAAATCACTCAAAACGTGTTTCACCCCTCCACGGGGCATCTTCAGGAGTTATGTTACACCGATTAGTGCCAAACACAGAGTGGGTTTGTTGCACTTTTGTTGTCTCTGGCGGGCAGTGCATTTCATTGCACGACCACCACTGCATGTGCGGAAGTGGCTAAATATTGGTCCTTTTCTTACTTAGGATGGACTTCCGCGAGGTAACACCTGATTCCATTAAATAAGCATTTATATGTTTGTCAGTTCACGTAACTTGAATATTAAAAAATATATGTTTTACCAGTGATGACTTACGGCGCAAATGCGTTATGTATCTCTTCGGGTTTGATTGGCAAGCTCACAGTTGCTCAAATAGCAATAGAGATAGCGATGTTTGAGATTAATCTACGAGTTTTGCTTCGAGATCGAATTAGAAATGAACGTAGCTCAAAGAATTGCTCGTTTAAAATGGCAGTAGGCGTGGCGCACCGCTAGTGGCCATTAGTTGCCTTGGGGCTGAAAGGGTGGGACATGGGTACGATCCCCTAAGTGTACAGACGTCATAGTTGAGGTCGAGGGTACATCGTGGCGATCTTAGAGCTTATGCCTTGCAATGATCCATCGGCTGAAAAGAAGAATCTACGAGATCGAATTAGGAATATAGAGATATGCAGATGAATGAATGTAACGGATACAGCCTAGTGGATTGTCAACAGTAGTCCGTTGAGGCGCTAAGATCAGTGAAGATAACGGTTCGGCATGCCAAGGAATTCAAGATTCAAATGAAGATCCAAAATATCTTTATTCAAATAGGCTAAGTAAGAAAAGGGCCAATATTTAGCCACTTCCGCACATACAGTGGTAGTCGTGCAACAAAGTGCACCGCCCGCCCAAACACAGAGTCCACACTGTGTACAAGCACAAGAGCACTAATCGGTGTAACATAACACCTGAAGATGCCCCGTGGAGGGGCGAAACACGTGTTGAGTGATTTGACGGTGGCGGTTGCGTAATTCGCATTGTTTGCCGCATACGCATTTATCAGCGGGGTGGCGAGCGGTGCACTTTGTTGCACGACTACCACTGCAAATGTGGAAGTGGTTAAGTATTGGTCCTTTTCTTACTTAGGATGGACTTCCGCGAGGTAACGCCTGATTCCATTAAATATCAAATAGGCTAATACATACACTTTTTAATCGTTGATTATTTGAACGCTATAAATAGTAAATCACCACCAGCTCGGAACGCTGGTCTTATAAGAAGAGCCGGCAACTCAAACAGTTGCTCTGCTCTATTAAATAAAATTTAACAATTTTGAACGTGTACATTATAATAATAATGTAAATGAGTCAACAAACAAAGTCAACTTTTCGATCAACTAAATACTCTTGAATTATAAGATTTATTTAATAACATACCTTTAATTTTAGATTTAAAGCTTGGAAACGGTAGGTCTAAGATATCTCTTGGAACTTTATTTTAAATGCGTACACCTATACCCTGTTAATCATCCCATGTTAACACTTTTAGAACAGAGTAAGATATATACTCACAAGGAGAATTTTTTAAGGTAGTCGTAAAACATTTGATGCAGACCATTTCCAATCCGGTCTTAGTGAAAATCTAGGCCGGAGACCAACGTCAATCAGTGATCATACCACGGCTAAAATAAGGAAAAAAGGATAGTCCTATTAGAATCACAATTGTGAGAAAAAATGCTTAAGGAATCTCCAATAGTCTTAATAAGTTATACTTAATTTACTAAGCAACGGTAGAGTATTGAGACTTATTATCGTATGTCGCTGGTTCAATTCCCGGGATAGAATCTGATATATAATCCACACTTAATGCATTTATTATACATAATTAGGGTATATAAAATGTTTTATTGTTCCAATAGTAGTAAATATAGCATGAATTCTTCTGAATTTGACTATCTAATATTATATTCCCATAATGTCAGAATAACAACAAATTTACTACATAACAAAACTCTATAAAAGTAGTCTGGGTCGTTGAGTGAACAAGGTTGAAATAACATTTTAAACTAGAATGCAATGTTAGACAATATTGAAAGAAGATTAGATAAGATCTATGTACAGACAATTAGCTATAAGCAGTTGTAGTCCAGTAGGTCGCGGGTTCAATTCCTGGGGTTCTTCGAAACGATTTATACATAAATGTACAACTAATTTATACCCCAATATGCTTAATGATTCAGGCGTTACTATGCGGAAGTCCATCCTTACTAAGAAAGGGACTAATATGTAGCTACTTCGCTATGCAGCAGTATTCGTGCAATGAAGTGCACCGCCCGCCAGCCCGCTAATAAATACGCGTGCGGTAAACTTTGCGAAACACAACTACCACCGTTAATTTACTCTACACGTGTTTCACCCCTCCACGGGGCATCCTCAGGTGATGTTACCCTAACTAGTGCCAAACACAGAGTAGAAGCGAATAAAGAACTTAATATCATTTATACAATTGCGGTTGCAAATGCTTGCGAGCGGCTAATGGTGGGTGGTCATATTGAGAAGAAGGTAAACCAACAGGCGAGGGGTCTTTTATACCCAGCGCCACCTAGTTTATTATATTAAGAACCAAAATCTGAAAAAGTATCTAAGATATTAAGGGACAGCGGCGTTTATGTGGCGTTCAGAACTAACAACACTATTCGCTGTGCGGTTTGCAACGGCAAAGAGACATGAAACTAAATTTGCGAGTGTTGGTCACAGCTTCAACTCTCGGAATACATTGTTAAATAATTTATACTTTGTGCAGTATTTATATAGAATTGCCACTGCTATTAAAGAAGTTTCCAGAGGATGAGTAGCAGCGTCTTCTGTGTACAATAATACCACACTGCGGTTGATATTTTGCCTGCCAGAATGAAGATATAGATAGAGAAAATATAGATGTCTTTGGGGGCGGCCTAAGACTTACTTATATTAATTACATACGCTATAACACCACCAAGCTATGACTTAGATATAGCTAATTAGATTAGCTTAGATTAGCTTTTAAATTCGTGATATCTGATATTTAAATACAATGAAACCGTCATGTTATCGTTACCATAATTCAAACATATTATTTGTGTTATATAAATATGTATAAAAAACTTTATTGCTTATAACTACAGTTCTGTTACAGTAAAGCAACTTACATGTTTAACATATTTTACATTTAAGCCAGTGTTTATGTAATAAGAAATCTCAACTTGAATTGCATTACACATATTCCATTGTAGTTATTACAGTGTTACGTTGCGAATTTATTTCTTTGAGAAAATTTTAGTTTTACAAAAAATATTCTGTGCGAATGTGGAATATTTTGAATTATTTCCTTCAATTGTAGAATTTAGCAATTAGTATAGTCTAGTGTAACAAGTTGATGTCACAGTGTAAGTAATAAACAGAGTACTAACTTGGATAAATTTTTTTCAGTTTAAGATTGTTTTAATTTAATCTGCATATTTATGGCTGCTGGGTCCCAAGAGTCTGGAGAGGAGACCACAGTCCGACAGGCGCAGCGTAAGACGTCTATCTGCAAGAAGAATGCAAGCCGCTTCCAACCGGTCCTATCGCGAGTCGACTCCGAATGCCGTTTAGGCAAGAAGATTGAGTAGGCGACCATCACCTCCATCATATTAGAGGAAGAAGAAAGAAAATCCTTTCTCATCTACTAAGTAAGAAGGTAGCCAAAACCGTAATAGAGGGAAATAAAACTTAATTTTAGGCTCAAATATTGTCAGATAGGAAATTAAATAGTAAGTAAGCTCTAAAGTAAGGAAAGAAATTAAATTAAATTGTAAATAAAAATATTGCAATAAGTAGAATAAAAGATAAAAACTGTGATAAAAAATGTAAATAATAGAATGTAAAGCTGCATAAAAATGAGATGTAAAGAAAATTGTTAATAAAGATACCTAATATGAGTGATAGAGGATGGATGTATGGCGAATGGAACGAGAATAGAAAATGTGATGAATGAAAGAAGAGAAAAATAGTAAAAAAAGAGCGTGAAAAAATCAATAAAGAAAATGAAGGCCCCTGTCCTTCCCAGAGATAGGGATACGCGAGGCCCAATAGTGGGGCCATTAAATAGAAAAAAAAACCGGTCCTGTAGAAAGTCTCATGTGAAGGCCTGGGCCCAGTTGTGGACGTCCTATAATATATTTATATATTTTGTAATAGAGTTAACATTTAGAAACTTATTTTTAAATTTGAATTTAAAAGAAATATTATGTATGTAAAACCTCCTTAACATTGTAGATAAAATCGAATTACACTAACAAAACTAGTTCTCATACAAAAATTGATACAAAAAGAATAAATGTATATTAACACTAATTATTGTAATACACAGAAATCGTACATTGAATTAGAAAAATCATAATAGTGTGATATTTTAAAATAGGTATATACATATGTATTTTTTTACACCTTAAGCACATCGATGATTGTTAAGTGTCTTGCGTGAATTCTTTATGATTATTATACTCGTAATATTACATAATATTATAATTATATAATACCGTCAATTTAGATATAGAATCGAATACACAATGTATTATAAAAAAAAGTCTCATGTTCATATTTAAAATCGCATTACGTCATACGTTTTATTCGTTGGCACGCTTCGATATAAAGTTCATATATTTTATCGTTTTAAGAATATCTTTCTATCTAGTCTTTGTTTGAGCAATATACAGTACTTCCTTTCTTTCAGATTTTTTACTTGTGTTCTTTATTACATTCTCTTCTTTCTTCCTTTATTTATTTTTATGTCTTATATTATTTTATAGCATTTAATGCTTGTAAAATATTTATTATTCTCTGTTACAAAAGTTATTATCGAATATACAAGATATTCTTTAAAAAACTAAGACGCCAAAACTCAAAATACTTCATAATATCTACAGTACCCGGCGATAAATATTGCACATCTACACATCGACCTTTGGAAAGAGACAATCAGCTAATTTCGGTTTCGTAGAGCATTATCTCTGTCCCACACTGTCTATGTGACGTTTTATCAGTCGTGCGACAGAGATAACGCACTACAAAGCCGAAGCTAGCCGATTGTCTCTTTCTGAAGGCCGATGTGCAATATTTATCGCCGGGTATTGTAACAATTATCAGGATCAGAATTACAAATACTGTTTTTTCGCATAATTATAACACAAGCTCTGTTATCAGGTACTCTGTATAATACAAGGCTTTTATGATCCATTGTTTTTCGTATTTGAGAGAGATAAAGCATTGTTTGCATATCTCCCGACATAATGTATTCATCCATCTGTCGCTATTTTCCTAATTACAGATGCCTCAATTTTGTAGACAGAAAGCTGCGAATATTACTTTGAACCGCTATACAGGATGATTATATATCGTTGTAAAAACTTTAAAGAAGTCAAAAAGTTATATTGCTTTTACACCCATATCTAATCATCATCATTGTAACTTTTAACAGAACACTTATTGATAGTCAACTTATAATTTTTTTTTAATCTAGTTTATTTTTGACCCTGCTCTGCTTCGCGAAGTATTATAGTTGGGAAGAAGAAGCAGGAAGAAACTTTACAGCAGCACATATTTTTATAAAGTTTAACACAGATTAATAAATATACAGATATATAACAGATATTGCCTAAATGAAATCAAAATAATCAGGCGACATCACTGCCAAGGGTTCTAATCCTTTAAATATTTGTTTATTGAATTTATTTTTATATGGATTTTTTATTTTGTTATAAAAATAAAAAAACGGAATAGTAGTACAATAAAGTTTTGTGGTTGTCTGAGTACTATAAAATGTACTAGATTAATTAATTTATTGCACATTTAGTGCACTTTGTTGCACGACAACTACTGCATGTGCGGAAGTGGCTAAATATTGGTCCTTTTCTTACTTCTGTGAACTCATATCAGATGAAGCTGTAAAAGCCTTAGAATATAATAGCACGAAAATAATCATATCGAAACGAAGAAAAATAATTAAAAGATACTGAATAATTTTTTTTTATTCAATTTATTTATTCTATAAAGTAAATTAAAACACCTGCGAATATTTGACAGCAATCGAGACCAAAAAAGGACTTGTGTTTTTTCTACATTTTGTCATTGCTTTTTGTTAGTTTTAATGAGAAAAATATTTTATTCCAGGGGTAAAAAAGGAATTTGTAGGGAATAAATAAAATCACACTTGATGCTATAGGACAGGGCCTCCAATGCTTTATCCGATTACCAGCGCTTTCAACTGTTTCTCGTGCTAAGGACAGAACAGAACGAGCACTAAAAGGTAAAGTAACAATAAATATTTCGACGGATCTAGTATTTGTCTTTGCTGTGAAATACTAGAAAAATTAGGGCATTCGTGGATGGCCAATAACGATTACTGAGGAATCTGTTCGAGCGGGAGGTTAAATATCCTGTCACCAAAATTTGACATTAATTTATATGACACTCCAAATTATTTTCTGTTCCAAATTCAAATTCACAATATCTTTATTGACGTAGGCATTTACATACACTTTTGAATCGTCGATTATTTCAAAATCATAAGCATTAAGCTACCATCGGTTCCGATCTCCTGAGAAGAGCCGGCAAAACCACAACAATTGCTCTTTTTGAACAAAATGTTACAATTTTTGATATGTATGTTATAATATCAACCATATAAACGAGACAAACTAAGTTTCATACATTTCGATTAACTTAAAACTCTTGAATGGTCTAGTAAGACATTTAATATTATAACTTTTAATCGAAGAATTAAAAAAGAGGAAATGAAAGCCTAAGATATCTTGTGAAACTGTATTGTATTTACCAACACAAAAACCCATCATATTTTTTTTATTACACTTCTTATGATAACAAGCTTGGTTTGTAAAGTCCGCTGAGAGCAGTTTTTTTTCAATCTTCATATAAATGTATCCAATATCTGCAGAAAAAATAAAAGAAAAAAAAACAATTTTTAATTTCAATATTTTATATTTTATTTTATTACTTCTTAATATAGGTAGTGTTGAAAATCGGAATATTGATATTATGTCTGCTCTGTGAGTACCAAAATATTTCATCGTAAACATTAGATCAATGTTTACGAATCCACCAAACTTAGGTCCAAAAAATTGTACACCCATTCTCTAAATGCTTCAATTTCAATACTATTAGAGCATAGTTATTATTTTGTTTCTTATAACTTCTTCGCCCTTTACAGCAGGCGCCTATCACCGCAATCTATCGTCAGTTTTATACAATTTTGCTCCATTTTTGATGGCGCGTTAATTGAATAAGTAAGCATCTTTTTTCATTTTATATGCTTTTAAATACAACCTTAACTTCCGCTATTACTGTTAAAGCCAACGCTTTCTGAAGTTTTAGTAGTATTATTATCCAGGCAATAGCGCCTCTCGTCGTGTCGGATTGCTAAGTTCCTCCCCCCGTTGGTGACAAAAACTGTAATAAATAGAAATAAATAAGTAAAACACGCGAGAAAAATGTGAATTAGAATTAATTATATCAGAAAAAATTAAAATGTAAGAAATAATAAAGATTGGTAGAGAAAAATAGAATGATTTATGGAATGAAAGAAATAGGAAGAGAGATATTGTAAGGATTAAAAGAAGAGAATAAAAATAACAAAAGATAGTGAAATATTTAATATACAAAATGAAATCCCTGTTCCAACATAAGTAGAGATAGACCGAGAAGTCCTCAAAAACAGGAGCTATTAAAAAAACTTATTCACCCCATGGAGCTTTAGCCGAAGCGATCTGAGTGCTTGACGGCCTCACGATTCTGTGAAATAGTAGTATATAACGGCCTATGCTATCTTTAAAGAGGTCATAGGCTTGGTACTTGTGTTTTGCCAACTCGAATCCGCTGTATCCGCAAATGCCACTTGAGCAGCAATTAAAGACTGATCAAAATAAAACGAAGCTCGAAGGCTCTCTAGAAAGGCTTGGCTTGGACTTAATATTTGTTTTGATACCGGATAAGGACTCGATTCACGAAAATATACGATATTATTTCTCTCAATGGGATTACGGAGTCCATCTTATTGTTACAAAATAACTTGAGTGTTGACATTGGCACAGAGCTTATAAAGTACAGAGGTTCCAAAATCAGAATAATTATTTTTGTAAATATATACTTGAAGTTTTTTTTATTTACAGAAAAACAAACTGGTTAAGATAGTTAATAAATGACATGGTTAGCCTAAAACAATTGTTTTAAAAAGGTTTTCTTAACACAAAATAGTGTATAGGACTGCGTTTAGTTTTTGGCGTATCTCGTTCCCTCTGCTTTGTGTGGGGTAGAGACGTTACAAATAAAGGCTATATATTTTTTTCAGTTTTGAATATTTATTCATCTTCCTCCCTCTTTTCTTTACAATTTCTTTTTCACTTTCCTTAAATCCTTTACATTTTCTTTCATTAATCGCCTTCTGATTATTATATTTTTTTTATAATTTAAATTTACAATCTTTGTGTGTACCTTTACTTTTATTTATTTATTTATTTAATTACATCGATTGTTATTTTGATACTTGTGATATAGTATTCTCCTAGTTAGGTCTTACACGACCCTTTAAAAGCATTTGAGTTTAGTCGACATAGTACAAATATGCTCTTATCAACATGATCTGGACGATGTTCACTGTTGGGCTTGTATATCCTGCAGTAGACGTCCTGCGTACAAATGGTAGACTCTGCCAGCCCAATAGATTTCTAACAAGATCGGTTAAAAGTGTCGCACTTCCAGCTAAATTTTATGTAAGTTTTGTCTTTTATACTAGCGCCATTAAAGTGCGAAAAATTTAATCCATTTAATGCATACAAAACTATTTCTTAATTCAAATTCTTTTATCATTATCATCGTTTCATACGTGGGGCGTAAACCAATCGACTATGGCTTCTTCCATAAATTTTCCGAAGAAGCCGCTTGCACCCATCGTCTAATTCTTTTAACACGAATATTAAAATATATATACAATATTGCTATGAAATAATTTAGAAATTGCCTCTGTATATATTATACTTTTAAATATATAAACTTAGCGTGCTTGATTATGTTATAATAACTAATTCACTTTCAAATTATTGCGTTCTAAAAAAAATTAATAAGTTATATAAAAAAAATTTACATAGACAAATTTTGCACCGCGGTCCGTCTGTGGAACGATAGCTCTGTCCAAAATACGCTCCACTTATCCAATGGACGGTAGCATCTCGTTACCGTGTGTTACGTAATATCACACTCACACAACTGTAACAGCAAGCGATCACTAATGCTATGAACTTTAACCAATTTATAGAAAATTATTTTACGTAAACAAGAATTAGTTTTGATTTTATTTTTTATTTATATATAAAATTACTGTATCAGATGGTTTAAAAAAGGCTTAAAATGTTTAAAAAAAACATTTTATTAATTGGTACATTTATCTTCAAAAATTGTTTTTTTTTTCGAAAAAAAAAATTAAACTCAATTTCTTATTTATAAAGTTAAGATAGGGATAGTAAATTTGGAATATGATACTTTATTTATTATTTCTGAACACTTCATTTTTTTATAGGATATACTATATATAATAAATACGGCTAATAACATAACATTCATCCCTTTAAAATGTCTACTACGTACGTAAAATAAAAAAAGATATTGTACCCGACATTTTAAAAACCAAAAGTTAACCCAATGCATAATAGTAAATGTTAATAATTCCGCAAATTTACTAAAGTTTAGTAATGTTACTACTTCTTACCTTTCACTACATATATTACTGAATACATGTATATATTATATTTTAACATACAATGTGGTTTATGTATTACTAGTTGTGCCCGCGACTTCATTCACATGGAATTTAACGATTATGTTTTTTTCTAAAACAAAATTAGTTTCACTTATTCCTTTGCCATTTCTATAGCCATTTTAGAGCTAAGCCCGAAATGGACAGACAAAAGTTAAAAAAATTATAATTTGGATATTTGTACCGTATATATATTTACATGCATGTATTTATATATATATATATATATATATATATATAAATATATATATATATATATATATATATATATATATATATGATGCATGTAGAAAAAAGAGATTTTTTTAATATTACGAGCAAACATTACACGAAAATATTATGAAATTTCTACAATAAAAATTACGAGTTATTACAAAAAGGCCAAATTATCTAAATAAAGACATAATTACATTTTTTTACAATCACAATTAATTTATCATATTGAAAATTGCATAAATCTTTGATTCAATTTGTGTCTAAGTCCGCACTTCTCGCGGTCATAATACAAACGTCACCGGTGTGAATTCATATCATATGCGTAAAAGGCGTTTTTGAGTATAAAAACTCGGTAGAGATTTTTTTCTTTGCATTCGTTGTCCAAACATCTCGAGTAATATAATTGGTTGTAATCATGAAATTGGTACGTTTCTCAGTTTGAATTAATTTCGCTTTGTTTTTTTTACCTTTTTCTCAATTAGCACGAACTCTGCAATTATGTGTAAATAGCATGTAATTATTTACAACTACTGCTATTAGAATTTTTGATTTAATTTTAATGTATTGTGTGCAAATAATTTTTGAAATTTCATAATATAAACCTTATTATGAAACTGTAACGTAAACGCTTTGTAAGATTTCGTAACATGTCTGTAATATTTATATACAATTTTATAAAAATATTTTAATTCTTTTATTTATAGCATAAATGTAGCGCTAGGAATGTAATATTTTAAATGTACAAAATATTTTCTTATTATTTATATAGATTTAAAATAATTCTAGTCTTGATAAGATATACATTTTTTATATTAAGAAGGATTTTAATTTTTTATTGATAATTATATGACATTGTTCAATTAGTAAAGCAGAGTTGTGGTAGTCTAGCGATAAGGACTGAGACTTGAAATGGAAGGCCCCGGGTTCGATTCCTCGTTTCCAATCTTACATGTTTTACAATTAGTGCATTGATTATATAGGATCGCTTTTGATAAGTTACCAGAGGATGTACAGATGAGTACTTTTGGTACCATAATACCTCTCTGTAAGCCTGACTATTATGATACAACCTTCCATAGATACCTTTGGGGTGAGCTTGACAAATGCAGTAGGCGTCTATTGGCTGAAGCAACGAAGACGGCAACGATTGTTTAATTTGAACTTGATTAATTTATTTCAATTATTAACTGGATTCATATCTGTGTTATTTTCGTATTAAATATATATATATATATATATATACATATATATATATACATATATATATATATACATATATATATATAATATGCTACATATATATATAATATGCTACATATATATAGCATTTATGTACAAGAAACCATCAATAACTGTGATTATTTTTAATATATTAATTTACCCAAAATCAACTATTCAGCAAGGCATTTTCACTTAAAACAATGTTAAGTTGGTTGTTCAAAGTTTAGCAGAAACAATACTTATGATGTCTTTTGTATTTTTACAGACAATAACTATCGCCGCCATATTGGCTGTCGCATCAGCAGGGCAGATCTACAGCCAACAACAGGAGAACTACCAGCAGCAAGAAACCTTTCAGCCGCAGGAGAAGTATCAAAGTGCTGAAACTTTTGAACCGGTGGTGGTCTATGAACACCAAGGCTTCGCTGAACAGGAGGATTTAGCAGCACAACATGCAGCACAGCATGCAGCACAGCATGCAGCTTACAGCAGCAGGCCGCATGAGAAGAACGCTAGGATACTGAGCTATTTCTCTGAGAACAACGTTCATAACTACAAATACGGATACGAGACTGAAAACGGTGAGTTTTTAAAACATTCTACATTGTTTTATACAGGGTGATCACTCTGAAATATATTGTGTTACTTTTTTATTAAAACACGACGACCAATAACCAATGACATTACAAAGTCTGTATAGATAAATAGTAAGCCGTATCTCATTTTAATATGAATGAGTTGTGGTTGTTGATATGGGTGCCACGACCCGTGGTTTAAACGTGTCAAAAAATCTAAATCTAAATATGAGTTACAATAAAGGTTTTGTTACTACAGCGGTTGAAGCGATGCGTCTAGCTGGTAGGGCAGCGCCTCAGAGATATACATAGAGTTAAAAGAGAGAGTAAGAAAACAGATGCGTTCTTTAACAATGATTTTAAATGCGTTCTAATGAATGCTATATGTAGTAATTCGAAATTTGAAAACGATTTTTCTAAATATAATATATTATCATAACGTTATTATTTCTGACACCATCAATTGACAGCAAATGAGCTCATTTGCTGTCAATTGATACATTTAAGCCATTAAAGCTGTTTCAAATCATCCTGTATATAATCTTATTGTATCTCGATCTCCGACTCTTTTAACTTTGCAAAAATGCTTGCCTAAAGCAATAATAACGTAGTCCGATCACCATGGGTTTGCAATACCTCACCCAGATTCCAGAGGTGATGAAATTAGTGATTAACGTGCACCAAGTTGCATTTAAGTATAGATTTTAAACCTTTATTTTTTTCTAAGTTGACATGTTTAAAATTACCATCAACTGTTTAAGTTTCAATAAATTTTGTAGTTGTACATTGTACATTATTTTTTTAATTAAATTCGAAAGTTTTATCCTAAATCTAGTTTATTCTTAATATTAAATTAATTATTTATTTATTTAAATTTATATTATATCTCTTTACAAAAGAATTAATTAGGATTTTAATATTTCCTAGCTTACATACATAATTAATAATATATTATAAAACTTAACACACACTTCTTTACTTTCTAAATATTTATGTTTATGCTTTAGAAGATTGGATTTTGAATGTAACCTTTATTATATCTTTTCACGTGTCTTATACGGTACTTATACTTATATATTTAGCTCCTTTATCAGCAAAATGCTTTTGTAACTTTTAAATCTATTTTCAATCAAACTTTATAGTTAGCAATTTTAAATTCATTATTTTAATGCATATTTTTTATTGAAATACGACAGGTATATATCTGGCAATACAAAATCTACAGGGAAAGATAGTAAACACTAAATAATTTTAATATGTAATAATTTTTTAAATCATTGTTTTTTGGAAATGGTGTACCATACATTGATTAACAGTAAATTGACTTTTTTAAGGCTTAACAACAATATATAACCAATCATCCAGTATTTATCATTGTCTAATAAGTTCATAATTTTGTTAAAATTTTAATTGTTTTGCATAAATATACCTAATAATATTAAATTGAAGCAATAAGATTAAAAATATGTGTTTAATAATATTTCAGGAATTAAAGCCGAGGAAGTTGGTGAAACTCCAAAAGGCACTCACGCTCATGGCGGTTTCTCGTACACCGGTGACGACGGTCACGTATACTCGGTAACATATGTTGCTGATGAGAATGGATTCAGAGCTCAAGGAGCTCATCTTCCCACACCTCCCCCCATCCCTGAGGCGATCTTAAAGTCCCTGGAACAGAACGCTAAGGATGAAGCTAATGGTGTTCATGATGATGGTAAATCAACTTATTTTTACTTCATTTTTTTATCTTAAAGTCTCACTTAAGTTTACAGAGTTTCCAGTAACCTCTTTGTAGTGATTATGTTCGAGGGTTCCATCGTCATTATTCCAACTATAGAACCTCCACTGCTAAACATATACTACAATAGGTTTACCATAAAACCGGATATTAACCAACTACCTTAATAAGCTCGTCTGTTGATATTGTGGGATTGTGAACTTTGGGTTTTCACACCAGCACTTTAAAGCCATGTTTCTCTTGAGTATTTAGGAAGACGAATTTAGATTAGTTTGGAGAGACTAGATTTACCCCGAGGTACCAGCATCTTAAGGTCCCTGTACACTAACTGTTATCGATGCTCTGTTCGTCTACAAATTTCGACATTTCGGCTTCGATCTCATTAAGAATTTAGAGCTTAGCCTTTTCCATGGCTGGTTTAACTTTAAGATTTTTTATGAGGCCCGAAGCTCCCATCTTTTTTTTAAATGACCTCCGTTACTACAGGACACCCCCTCACACCTATCTTGGAAGGGACAGGGTTTTTCATAATTGATGTTTTTTTACTCTTCTTTTACTCGTCCCGATTTCAGTCATACATTTCTCTATTTTCCTTCACAATAGCTCACATTCTTTTGGATAACTAATATTCAATGGAATCAGGCGTTACCTTGCGGAGGTCCATCCTAAGTAAGATAAGGACCAAGACTTTGGCACTAATCGGTGTAACACAACTCCTGAAGACGCCCCGTGGAGGAGTGAAACACGCGTTGAGTGAATTAACGGTTGCAGTTGTATAATTCGCATTGTTTGCCGCATACGCATTTATCAACGGGCTGGCGGGCGGTGCACTTTGTTGCACGACTACCACTGCATGTGCGGAAGTGGCTAAACATTGGTCCTTTTCTTACTTACTAATGTTCCTCTATACATCACCTTTCTTGCTTCTCCTTCGCTATTGAAATATCACAGCAGGTTTTCTTTTATATCACAGTTAAATTTAATTCTGGTCTTGGTTATATACCTAAGCTCTGAAGTCCCAGTCCCACGTTGAGAGGAAAAAGGTTCCCAAAAATAGGGGCCATAAAAAAGTTCTCATCTTATACGTATTAATTTACGATATCGGAATTATTCGATATTTGAATATTGATTGCGTGTAATTGAATTATTCACTTTCACTTTAAAACTAGTGACTAAAACTGGTTACTTAAATGCCACGCAGTCTGCAGAACGCTTTCAACCGGTTTTGCCTCGAACATCAAGCTCAGCAGTCGCAGTCCATCCACAAGGTTCAAACGACCTTGTTAAGGTTGTCGTAAGACGCTGTATGCAAGCCGTTTCCGACTACACCTATCGTAAATCGATGGGGGAGGCTTTTGTTGGTTTCAGACCAACAGCCAAAATAATGATGATGATAAACACAACCCACTTTTATATTTTTTATTCTTAATTGTAGTCAAATATACAAAACTATGTTAGTTATAAACCTTGCCTGGTTATAAATTACTTACTTAATTTAAAAGCGTATAGATGACCTCAATAATGAATAACTAAGTGTAGGTATAGGAACTAATATTATTACTTAGTTAAGAATCACGATTAAGATTTATTATGTTATATTCCAGGCTCATACACTGAACCACACCAAGAGGCTGTAGCACCTCAGTATCAGCAATTCGAGGCGGCGGCGTACCAACAGAAGTACCAGGCAGTACCAGCCCACGCGCCTGCCATCGAGACAGTTTTGGAATATCACTAGGACAACACGATTGAAATGTTCCTTTATTAAAAATAATTGTTAATTAATTTTTACTAGTCCTTATATATTTTTATGGCCAAACCACTTGTTGACCGCTTTGTTAAATTTTTGTACAATTTTTTTAATAAAAATTTATAATGAAGTTATTTTACTTTTATATTGTGTTACATCTACACATTTCTTTTGAATTTACTCCATCGTTATGGTGGTTAGAGAACATTGTATTATCCAAACAATTTATATTATATTCCTTAAGTCAAACCCGTAGGTTATATATTAAAATGAGACTACTAGAGTTAAAATTATTTAAAAAATACTGACAATCATAAATCACAAATAAATATGCACCACTTGTTAAAATCAATCTCATACTATATACGATTGACTTATTAGAACGATAACAAAATTGAGCACTGAAAACTAAAGTATTATATTATATCTTAATATACAACAAATTAAAAATTAATTATGTAATAAAAATATTAATTTAAAAAATTTATAACTTAAAAAACTCAAGATATTTACAACTAAGTTAACCAACTGTTTATTGGGATTATTTTTTCAGCCGATCGACGCTCACTGCAAGGAATCGGTCTGCCCCAAAGATAGCCACGATGACAGGTCCTGCGATGCCCGCTTGCATCCACTTCCGGCGACTTCTAGATACTTCCAGCGACTTCCAGGGACTTCCAGCAACTTCCAGCGACCTTAACTATGTTGTCGGTTTGCCTAATAGAGGGCCTACCCCCGCAGAGAATACCTGCTCGCAGATGCCGCTCCAGGACCTTTCAGCAATCCTACTGGGTTTAATTAAGGAAAATTGAATAATTGTGATTGCACGTGAAAAAGAAATTATCACTTTAATTGTTTTTAAAACTTTTCTCGACATATTTATTTAACAAATTAAAACTATGATACTTTCAAGAGATAGAAAGGAATAATTTTAGATTTTTTTCTATCTGGTTGGAGTAGTCTAGAATACTGATACTCTCTAATAGTAGATAAAAAGTGACGCCACATTTATACGGTATTGTCGATATAATATACAGAAGGCAATAAGTAAAAATTCAACATAAACTAGAGAGAGTAAGTATAAAGACAAAATATTAGAAAGAAGTAACATTAATTAGAATAAAAAATGTAGAAATAATGTGATAAAAGTCCTGAAACTCAATAATATTGTAAATATTCAATATGTAAGAAAATATGATAATAAAAGACATAAAAAATATAAATTTAAATTGTACTGTTGTATACTAAAAGTTTGTGAAATGAATGGAATAAGAAATGTAATAGATTTTTTAAGAAGGAAAGAGATCACAAACTTTAAAAAATATATTAAATTTAAAATCGCTCTCGGGGCTACGAGAGAGTCATAAAACGGGACCATATAAAAAAGAATACTGTGAGGGAATACATCGCGGAATATATAAGTTTTTAGGACATTCCATGAAATATCTAACAGTGTAACCTAAAAAATCATATATTACAAACTCCTTCGACGATTCCGTCTCTTTCGCTGCCTTTTCCCCCAGTAACATTCTCGAAGTTAAATAAAATAGGTATATATAATTACATGTTACAAATTGTCCATAACAAAAGATTAATATAACTATAACACGAAAGGTAAAGATGATTTTTTGAATTTCTGGACTAAAGGTACAACTATATACGTCCCAGGAAAATAGACTCAATTATAGAACAGCACATATAACTTTTTCTTTTAACACAACATTTGCTACAATTTAATGAAAGGATTTTTGTCTTAGTAAAATTTAGGAAGTCAAGCTATTAGTGCTGCACGCTAAGGTAACTGCATCAGGCCATCAAGTAAGTAGCCGTCTTCTAGCCTTTTCCTCTTCGTCATTGCCGGACACTAAAAGCTTTTCCAGATTTTATGAGGTACTCTGTGTATTATAGTAGAAGTACTTGACGATTCAACGCAAGGATACTGTGAATATTAGGGTGACTATTTTCAGCTCTCTTTTTTATGGCCTTCGGTTTTGGGTATCTCTCGTTTATCCCTGAATATGGGATAGGGACTTCGTTTACAAGAATTTTTTCAGTATCTATATATATTATATTTTATTCTTTTGTGCTTCATTTTTCTTTTATTCATCACCTTCGTTTTTCGCAATATCTGTCACTTACATCCCTCTTCTGCATTCCTTATCATAGATTTGTTTTAACTATCACAGTCTTAGTAACTGCTTTACGACTTGCGTTCATATGTTATATTAATTTGTTCTTCTTAGTAAACACCTTTATCAATAACAAATTTCATCTCTGTTTTTATTTTTGAATAACAATAATTAGGTCTCACTGGCTCTATCTCATGTAACTAAGTCTTATTATTACGTATTACACTCTGTCCTATTGTTCTGCACAACCTTAGGAATCTAAGGCGATCTTTTTTCGTCGCCCCTGAGGATGGCGATGTTCTTTACTTTAATCCTTTATCCTAGCTTTATCACAGATAGGTCGAAGTACTCCAAATACAGTAAAGTCTATCACCAGGAGCACCACGGTTTGGATTTTTATCATATTTTCAACTCTTTAAGTATAGAAAACGCAGTGGGCTTACCACTGTTGCAATGATAGTCATTATTGGCAGCTTAAAAACATATTTCTTTGTAATAAAATACTCTGTGGTTCATTACCACAAAGAGTCGCTATCGAGACGTGATGAATATAATATTGAAAACACAATAATGTCTGGCATCATATATTTAACAATTATATTCGTAATCTACATAAAGTTATAAGTGTAGAAGCTATAAAATGTATAGCTTGGGTGAATGTATTTACCGTTTTCTGTCAATTAATATATACAATAACCTATTCAAAAACCTTTTGTGAAATAATAACATAACAATAACACAGATAGAAAAACAGTTCGAAATTCGTCATTGCGTTTTAACGATTTTAGGAATCGTTACTTTATAGAGTATAATTGGAAATGGATGTAAAAGATTAAGTTTTTTCTAACAGATAAGTTAATTACTCTATTAAATATTTAATACCTATAATCAATTCCCCTGTATACATACAAGATAATTTCCTGTTAGTTACATCCTTTATAACTTAAGAACGATTTGACTAACTTTCAGTATTTTTTAGTTTTCGTATTTGTCTTCATCTGAAAAAAGTAAATATACAGAAATAGTACAAATTTGTAAATATAAAATTACATTAAAAAAATTGTCTTTATATGTAAACGTGTAAAAAAATCAATAATTAAAAATCAAATTATAGACTGTTAAGCAGTACATAGGGTCAACTAGTAAAATATAGAATTAACGGAAAGAAATATCGTAAATTTTATTTTTTTAACTTTAATTTTTGAAACAGATTTACTTAAAAAACGAAATTAATTAACGTTCAAATTATGTTTAAGACTTATTATAAAAGTTATTTACTTCCACTTTAAAGACCGTGTCCTTTATTATACAGAGTGGGCCTCGGAGTTTTGCGAATTTGAAAAATTCATAAAAAACTAAACAAAAGTAATACTAAAATAAATTTATTTTTAAATTAAAGTAAACATTTGGGAAAATCGTTTTTTGAAAATAACATCATCCAGATGCGCACCATCCCGCTGCAAACATTTTTTGAATCTCGTCTTCAAATTGCCGAAAACTCGTTCGCACATGGCGCGCGGAATTGCGGCCATTTCTCCGTGGATATTGGCCTCCAACTGGGCAATTGTGGTCGAATTATTACTGTAGACTCTACTCTTCATGTAACCCCACAGGAAAAAGTCTAGTGGGGTTAAATCCGGACTCCTAGGTGGCCATGGAATGTCACCTCGGCGCGAAACGAGTTTTCCAGCGAACTTCTCTTTTAAGACTGCCAAACTCTCGTTAGATGTATGGCATGTGGCGCCTTCTTGTTGAAACCATGTCGCACAATTGTACCCTTGAAATTCTGACAGCTGCGGGAAAAAGAAATGGCGTAACATGGCTATGTATCGCTCAGTATTTACTGTCACAGAATTCCCTCGCTGGTTTTCAAAGAAAAAGGGTCCGATGATTCCGTGTGCTGAAATAGCCGCCCAAACTGTCATTTTTGGCGAATGCAAAGGCTTTTGGTGTTTGAAACGTGGATTGTCTGAGGCCCAATAACGACTATTTTGTTTATTTACGTGCGCATTTAAGTGAAAATGGGCTTCATCTGAAAAAAGAATATTGTTAAAGCACCGAAACCGCTCAAACATTGTTTTGACGAAATCATGTCGTAAATTGTGATCATTCGGCTTCAAATCTTGCACTAGTTGAAGTTTATAGGGGTGCAATTTTAAATCTTTCTTCAAGATTCGGCGCAAAGTCGTTCTTGATACAGAGAGCTCTGCTGATCGCTTGCGAGTTGATTGCCCAGGCGGAAGCTCTGACTTCGTTTATGTTTTCCTCTGACCTTGTTGTCCTTTTGGGCCCCTTAGGTTTCTGATTGAGGGTCGAACCGGTAGCCTCGAACTTCCTGACCCACGCCCTAATCAAACTTTCACTCGGACACTGTTTTAAGTCATGCAATCCATAGTGAGAGCGAAATAAACGTCGAACAATAACGCCCGAATCGGCATTTTTGTAATAATTTTTAACACAGAACGCACGCTGTTCATCCTGGAAGTGCTCCATCGCGACAAAATTTCCGAGAACCGAGCTACAGATCCCCACCTCCCGCACTCCGCTCCCTTACCCCGTTCCAACGCTATAGCGATTTTAAATTCGTACGCATCCGTGGCCCACCCTGTATAATAAAAAAAATAATTACGACCTTGCCTAATAAAGACATCAACGCGTCACAAGAGACTTTAAATTGATACGTTAACTGTCACAAAAACCACAATCTAATATTTCTGAAATGTTTGTATAGTATCCATTCGCGTATTCATTAACATGTGATATTTTATTTGATAATAATAAATTACTGAAAGAGTATACGGTAAGAATCTATACAGGGTGATTGAAAATATGTAAAAGTACTTATAATATATACTTTATGTTTTTCGTAAAAGGTCAATTTCACATTGTACTTTTTTACTGACTATGCCTGATTTATTTTTAATTCGAGCGTCATAGAAATAATCATGATGTAGTAAATAGTGCACTTTTTTTATTGGTTCAAAATTAATAATTTGGTTTTAAATGCTAAGAAAACTAAAAGCATTGAGTTTACACTTACGTGAAAAAATAAAGTTGTTGTTAAAAAATGGACAAAACCCTATACTATTTCCATTAACTTTGGCCCACTCACATATCGATAAAATAGTTTCCTTATACGTGCGTGCAGACTTTTCGACGATCATACGAATTCTAATTTCACTTGTTGGACACCTCTGTTTTTTTTTACGTAACAAAAAAATTCTAACGTTTTCAAGCGCTGATTTTAAAATTATGAGATAAAAGTAAAAAAATGTTTCATAGAGAGATTAAACACTCGTATGTTTCGTAAGTTAAAACCACTGACTACCAATTATTACTATTTTAGCTTTTGTTTATTTTCTTATTACTTTTGTTTTTATGATGATTTACTAGTCAGGTATGGAATTTTTTAAAAAAAAAAAATATAGATAGCAGTATTGTATATTTAGGGTACCGATTGTTTAATTGTTTACAGTGTTATATATGTTTTATATGTGTGTGTTTATATATTTGTGAAACATTTAAATATCTTTGCTAATTTTCTTATTGTTATTGATTGTCGCTGAAAGTTCCAAAAGTAATAAAATTATAAAGTAGATAATAAGGTGATTAAACATAAAAATTAAAGGTTTCAGAAATGATACATAACGTAACTATAAAATAGCAAAAAAATAGTGTACATATTAAAATTTAATATTATTTGCTATCTATCCTCGCTGAATTATAGCCTATCGTATTCTTATAAAAAATAACTTATTTCAGAGTGATGGCTTTATACAGGATGATAAAAAAAGCAATTTGAAGCTTTTACATCTACGTCTAAATACCCTGTATATATAAAAATTGTGATGAAAAAAATAAAAAAAGAACAATAACTATTTCTATTCCCTTATAAACCATCGAGTAACTTAACTTGTTTCACTCTAACTTAATTACTTTTACATCTACTTCTAAATACCCTGTATCTATAAAAATTGTGATAAAAAAGTAAAAAAGAACAATAACTATTTCTATTCCCTTATAAACCATCGAGTAACTTAACTTGTTTCACTCTAACTTAATTACTTTTACATCTACTTCTAAATACCCTGTATCTATAAAAATTGTGATAAAAAAGTAAAAAAGAACAATAACTATTTCTATTCCCTTATAAACCATCGAGTAACTTAACTTGTTTCACTCTAACTTAATTACTTTTACATCTACTTCTAAATACCCTGTATATATAATAATTGTGATGAAAAAAATAAAAAAAGAACAATAACTATTTCTATTCCCTTATAAACCATCGAGTAACTTAACTTGTTTCACTCTAACTTAATTACTTTTACATCTACGTCTAAATACCCTGTATATATAAAAACTGTGATGAAAAAAATAAAAAAAGAACAATAACTATTTCTATTCCCTTATAAACCATCGAGTAACTTAACTTGTTTCACTCTAACTTAATTACTTTTACATCTACTTCTAAATACCCTGTATCTATAAAAATTGTGATAAAAAAGTAAAAAAGAACAATAACTATTTCTATTCCCTTATAAACCATAGAGTAACCTAACTTGTTTCACTCTAACTTAATTACTTTTACATCTACGTCTAAATACCCTGTATATATAAAAATTGTGATAAAAAAGTAAAAAAGAACAATTTTTATTTCTATTCCCTTATAAACCATAGAGTAACCTAACTTGTTTCACTCTAACTTAATTACTTTTACATCTACGTCTAAATACCCTGTATATATAAAAATTGAGATAAAAAAGTAAAAAAGAACAATTCTTATTTCTATTCCCTTATAAACCACAGAGTAACTTAACTTGTTTCACTCTAATTTAATTAATTTATCACTGCTACGCTCAAACAGTTAGATGGTATAGAAAGCCTTCGGCATTAAGTTCGCCGTGTTTAAATGATTAAATAAATAAATAAAAACTACAAATATTTGAATCGTAAAACTTTTATTAACATCACATATTTCACGAATACGTAAGTCCCTTTACGAAGATTATTCACGCCCCCGTATTTAGACACTGAACTATTGTAGTCAGTGCTCCGGACATACCAGCGAATAGTTTGCATTGCAACTTAGCTTTCCTTCACTTTGACCCAATGACATTCTAATTTGTAATATTAGCTCGGAGCATTTTGTGCGAATAAAATTAATTTTTAATTTGGAAGCCGTTACGAAAGTTTATTTAACACTGTCGAAATGATGTATTAGCATGTTCGTAAACCTGTTTGTGTGAAATTATTTTTACAATACATAGACTTCAAAAATATTTCTATTGAGTAATACAAAATCATATTTAGTAGAGAGTAAAAGTTGAAACGGGAGGCCGTTGGAGATGAAACATTGTCAAGCGGTGATCACGAGCCGGCAAGCACGGCGTGGGATGGCCTCCCATTAGGTGGGAGTCATCCCACGCCATGTCATAGTCAAGTTATCTCGATGATCCTTAAGAAAAGCCTATTCCTTGAAATCGGTTGAGATAATGATGATGAAAAATTAAAACTATGTAAAAATATTCCTTAATAAAAATACAGTACGACTAATTTTTTTAAGCTCGGGATTTCTCTGCGAGATCAAGTTGTTGAAGTGGAAGTTTACAGGCTACATAGGACATTGAACGGATGACCGCTGGTGTCTTAAGGCTGTTGAGTGGAAAGAAGGGTCCAACCAGCGCAGCCTGGGACATAAGATACATAAGATAGACGACTTTTTTAAATTCTTCGGAACACATTGTATGCAGGCTTTCTGCTTTCCGCTTCTACCGTCGAATTTGGTTTATTTCGGGAAGGTTTATGAGCAAAACTTTCTACTTAAAATAAAACTTGTGTAAGTGTGTGTATATTAGGTTTGCGATTTACAAAAATTGTTTATTTCATTATAACCGATTTAGATTTTCAGGAAACTTTGCGTAATATAAATAAAATACAACTAATATTTATAAATAAAGTTATTGATGAAGAGATCCGTACACATGTAAATGACAGTATCCAGGCCACGTAGCCTGCAGCACGAATAGCCTCTGATGTCTTAAGGTTCTATTGTGGAGACTTCGGACCAACAAGCACTACGTAACATGTCCACATATAAAGAGGAAAGATAATAATTCGAAACTGTCTTATTGGAAATCAGAAGCGAAGTGTTGGACGGCTAGATAAAATTATATGTTATTATTACAGATATTCAATTTAAATATGAATAATTAATGACTATATAAGTAAATATTTTTATGATGATGTAAGTTTATTTATTTTTCTTAAATTATTTTTAGCTGTAATAGACTTTGTACTTTAGTAAGTTATAGGTCAAGAAAAATTTGAGTTATACACAAAAATACAAAACAAAAGGTACAAATCGAATAGGACGAATTGAAACGAATGGAATACAACTAAGTAAGTGTTGTCAAGGACTACGATAAGGCGCGGCGTCATCCTATACCTATAATTCAATTCCGACACTCGATTTCGGATTACTCACACCGCGTCTATATCTATCACGTTTCATAACTGTCAAAATCGTATAACATTTTGATTCGAGCGATGCGCGAACTGCGAACTTTTCAAATGTCACCTCCTAGACTTTCCCATATCAGACACCAGTGATGCAACACCGCAAAGGCTTTAGTTAAAATTTCATAGCAATAATAACTTAAGGTTTCATCAAAAACGGGTTTATATGAACTCACACGTCCCGCTGGTCGGAGACGTAAACGCTAGAAGGATGGACACATTACCTTACTTTACATATATGTATACTTTTTATAAATTACAATGCATTAATTTTTTTAAAGGAGTTTAATGGAAAAATGAATCATTTATTTTTTGATTTCAGATATTTACAATGCTATCCATTAAATAAAATTGACATCGACAACTTGCGTAAGTCTTTGAGTAGTGGTAACGCAACGGTAGTGGACCATGAACATGCCCCATACGATTGTAGCTCGCAGGTTTGATTCTCTTGATCTTATATAACTCGGTAAGAAAAGGACCTATATTCAGCCACTTTCGCACATGCAGTGGTAGTGGTGCAATGAAATGCACGGCCCGCCAGCCCGCTGATAATTGCGCATGTGGCAAACAATGCGAATTACACAACTACCACCGTTAGTTTACTCAACACGTATTTCACCCCTCCACGGGGCGTCTTCAGGAGTTGTTACACCGACTAGTGCCAAACACAGAGACTACCACTGCATGTGTTGATATGGCTAAATATTGGTCCTTTTCTTACTTAGGATGGACTTCCGCAAGGTAACGCCTGATTCCATTAAATTATATAGCTCAAACTTAGTGCAATAATGATATAATATTGCCATTGCTCAGAAAAAAGTTTTCAGATGACACTGCAATCACTGACCTGTCTGCCAATCTTGGCTGTTATGGTATATCCCCTCATTGGGAGAGCCTTATAGTGGGCGTTTATGAACTGAAAATGATATATAAAAACTTATCGCCTTTTTTTCTTTGTCCACTGTATCAAGAATTATGGTTCATATTATATCAAGTAATATACCATACGATAGACATGTTATAATTTACAGTAGGGATTAAATCTATGGATTAAATCGACAACTTTGACGATTTATGAAGAGTCGTAAGAAGAATGTAGATCTGGAACTATTTGAAACATAACATATATAATATTAAGTTCTCAATATTTATCGGCTTTCCACTGGTTTCTTTATTTATATTATTATTAACTTATAATCATTTATAATGACTGCTCATTTACGTCATGTGAAGAATAACAAAAGAATCCAATTTGAAAGACACTGGAATCTGCTTGTGCTAAAATGAAATGTTTAAACATAAACCTAAAAATATTTTAAACGCGACCTTATCTGGAAAAGTTACAAATGTTAAAAGTCAACTCTAAAAACTTATTTCCTTGTGAATTAATTTTTTTTTTTGCTTTATTTTAACTTAAAATGACTTATACAATGTAATAGATTTTTTTTGAAACTGTTAAATGTTTAAATGATTATTTAATAGACAGCACACAATTGCACATAAAATTGTTAATAATTATTTCAAGAACTTTGTATAGTAAGATTTACGTACATATAAACTCTTTAACTAAAAAAAACCTTTAATTTATATATTATAAAAAAAAACTGTATAATACGATTATAGATTTTAAATTTATAAATTAAATATCAATAAATTAAAACAAATTACAATAGTCAAGGAGAAAATAGAATATATTTACGATCGTATCAAGAATTTCAAAATGTTACAAATCATTTATAAAGTTAAGAAACGAGGATTGCCCGTTCAACCTTCGATAAGCTGACGAAATAATAGCGATTCTAGCGTGATTTATTTTATTATCTCCTTCAAGTGTGAAGTGCGTAACATGAAACATGTATAGTATTTAAATATAGTAATATCCCGTTTTACGCGAGGGATACGTTCCAAAAAAAGTCGCGTTAACTGAAATTCGCATATAACGAGGTTTATGATTAAACATAGCCAAAAATTATTACAAAAAAATACAAATCATTTTAATCAATCACTTTAATTCTAGGAACACTTTATGCAATACATTTATTGTCTTTTGGGTAACGTTTTGTTTACGTTCTTGTAAAATAGGTTCACCCAAGTAACACCCAACACTGTTTTTAATTGATTGACAGATGGTCAAGACACCATAGAGAAGTTGATGACTCATTATATTTATATGCACTTTTTCGCGTAATTCGAGGCATTTGAGCGCGAAATTTACAATTCGCGTTATAGTGAAACCGCGTATTACGGGGTCGTGTAAAGCGGGGTATTACTGTACTAAAACAAAATTTCAATAAAAAAATACAAATAATAATTTTAAAATTAACCACGGAATAATAAAATTGTGAAATAGAATCAAAACAAAACACTTCGGTTTTTAAATATTGACATTTAAATTATATCAAAATACGAGTAATTCGATAATTTTTTTATAGCGTTTACAGGCAAAGAATTTGACCTCTTTCACGCCTGATGTTAAACGATGACGAGGTCAACGATCGTACATGAGCCTAGAGGAAACCTATGCACTCTTGTCTTGAAGACTCCTAAGTTATAGTTGGCTGGAAACAATGAGATGGGTTATTCCACTCTTTGGCTATTAGCACTAAAAAGTAGTAACGCTTAGTGCGGGTGGAAGGAATTTCAACTGTGTACGGATGTAGTGAATCCGTGGGTTTTGTTGTACTAGTAAACTGGCAACTCTTCGCCGATGATAATAACCAATATATTATATTATATTATATTATATTATATTATATTATATTATATTATATTATATTATATTATATTATATTATATTATATTATATTATATTATATTATATTATATTATATCTAATATATAAAATTCTCGTGTCACGGTGTTCGAACTTGAACTCCTCTGAAACGGCTTGACTGATTTTTACCAAATTTAATATGCGTATTCAGTAGGTCTGAGAATCGGCTACTATCTATTTTCTATACCCCTAAGTGATAAGTTGTTCACACTAAAAAAAAAATTTTATTTTTTTAACGAAATTTTTTGTTTTTATTTTTTATGATACAGCTTACAAGAATACATACATCCATAAATTTTCACCCCTCTACGATCAACCCTTATTTTTTATTTGTAAATTAAAATATCAATTTTTTTTGCAAAACAACGTTTGCGGGATCAGCTAGTTATATTATATTATATTACAATACATTAAAATACTTGGTCAAGTCAGCTTACGAAGTCGTGTGACATACACTAAGTTACAACTTGTTGCGAAATGCTCTTCCGCTGCAGAGGGGCCCGAAATAATCGAGATAATGTGCTGTAATCATCATTAATCATGCTACAGCCCCCGAGCTTTTGGAAATTATTCTCTATCAAATTACTGCACCTGTCGATCGAATAAAAAGTAAGCAGTTTTTTTTATAACATGTGTTAATCCGGTTTAACTTGTGACTTGGTTAGACGTTAAATTACTTTGAGATTTGACACTTGGTATTACTAGTACATGTTGCAATAGTCGAAAGCGAGAATACATTAACATACATTTATTGTAACGATTTATTGAAATGTAATTCATATAATTAAAGCAATTAAATTACGTATGTCTCGTTACCGGTAATTTCGTAGTGTTTCTACAAATTAATAATATATTCTATCTTATTGCTTAATAAGGAGGCTTCGCTTTCTACCAAAGATCCCATGGCCGGTATTACACTGCCTGCATGCAGTAATTTCCTGGTAACTTAATTATGTCGTCAGTTCGTTTAGTGGGGCGAATATCCACGCCGAGTTTACCAAGAGAACCTTTTGGCTACAATGCTATATTAAATGAGCGATGTGTAGAGGATCGTTGTTTTAGACATAAAAAATTAACAAGGGTAATATATTTTTTAAAAATATACGTGGATGAAGACGCGAGCATAGATAATAAGCAATTAAGATGCAGGTTGCTTTATGTCGGTCTATTGGAAATCTCGGTGGTTGGTTTAAGTGAAGAAATGAACGTTTTACGGGTAAAACAAAGGACGATAAAAAACACAATTAAATCATCGCATTGTACAAAGATATGATATAGGTAAGCCCTTCCACTAGAAGGATCGACGGTATAATCAAGGTCTAGAAAAGTAACTGAATGCAGGCAGTGCAAGACCGTTTATAGAGACGATTTTTGGGCGAGTTCTACGCCTTGCAGTGTGCGTATAATATTTAACATCAAATCCTTTGTGTCAAACCTGACCTGTATTAAACTTGACCCAGTTTTTTTTATTTCATATACGACTACATATTATTCACCTACATAAAATTATATAAAAGTTCTCTTTAGATATTTACGTTCTAACTCACTTGTTTTCGTTAGAGGTTGTATATACAACATAAGTTTTAATTTACTTTCTGATTATATACGAGTACTATAAAAGTTTTTACTATTTAATTCAATTTTTTTATTTTCTCTCCATTAAAACCTTCCTCCAGCATTTACAATTTGATTTAACCGCTTACGAGTTTTAAGGTAAGCGATACATTTAGACATAATTTTTTATTTGTATAAATGTACATAGAAGTCTTAACTTAAAACAAACATATCGATCAAGTGTGGCCAAGACAAATAACACTTATAAGAAATTTAATGCGCGTAATATATATAAGACACAAAATAAGTATATGAGTAATAGATAAAATCGAACAGAGCGAACTGTGTACAGTTTATTCACTAAGTTGTATATATATATATATATATTTATATATATATATATAAGTTGTATATATATATATATGTGTGTGTGTGTGAATTTGTCTGTTAACAACTGAATGGAAAGACGTCATAGGAATCTTTGGGGCAGACCTATATCTAGCAGTGGACGTCAATCGGCTGAATAATTCGTTAAATCTGATCTCAGTCCAGTAATTTCACCATAAATTGATAAGCCATGCTTGTAGCGTCAACTAGTACGCATTGTCGTCTTTGTTTTCTACGTTTAAAATAACACTAAGTAGACTAGAATATTAAAAAAAAATCCCATTAACACTGTCATTTATAACCATTGCGTAAAACCTCGTTCAGATTAACGTCAGCCGTGGAAACGTTTACAGGTTCATTGCACAGAGACCACCTACGCCTGCTCTATGACCGAGCGGTGATGTAGCAACGCACTTTCACTAACTATCCGCGCGGGTCATGTCCATCTCGGTTTCAATAAGGCCTTTTAACTATTAACAGGAAATGTCACATTCCTTAAACATTCAACGTGTTCCTTATTCGTCGGATGATTCAGGCGCGTACACACCGCCGTAAACCGCAAGGGTCAAGGGTCAAATACTCTATTTTTATCAATAATTTTTTTATATGAAAGAATTTAGCCACATATAGGATGATTGTCTAAAATCTTTAAAGTGTTAGAATATAACTGAAGTGCAATCAATTTATGTACGTTACTCCCTAAATAAATTTAAATGATGACATAGTAAAAAAATGCGTTTTAAAAATTCATATTGCGACATATTAAAATTAATCATTGCTTACTATTTGATCCTGCAAAATTTGTACTATCAAGAGATATTGGCCTATACTCATTTCAATATAATAATTAAATTAATGTAACATATTTCAACGTGATCACATTATACAGGTGATAGGAAATAAATGTAATTTTTTGAACATTGATTAATTTTACAATATACCAAAGTTGTCGTTAAATAGAGAGTTAATTAAATTTTTACTTATGTTAAAAGCTACCAAATTAAGTAAGGACCACAACCAAAAGGTTTATGATTTAACTGATAGACTAAAAAGATTGCAAAAAATATCGTAGTTTTTTCTATCAAAGATTTGCAAAAGGATTGGTAGCGATCAGCATCCAGATTCACTCATCGACTTAGCAATATCTTCAACTACCTAAAGGTATCATCACACTATGTAACTCGCTTCCTGCCTATTTAACTTACCGGTCTGCTGGACTGTCAGTTAGCTTTTTTTAAATTAAATCCCGAGCCTCTCTTCATGGCTTTTAAGCGACTATTGGCTTGTAAGAATGAATCAAAACGAGAGACAACTTTTTTATTATACTGTGGCGACGTCTTCTTCTTATCAGCAGCATGATGGTAGGGACCTTCGGCCACAATGACCAAAAGGTTTCAAAAGCAATATGCTCACTGCCAATTTATACGTCATCTTGATTCCTCTGCGACGTCTAGGTCAAAATAATTTTAATTTTTGACTAATAATAGTTATTACACTTTAATATAAAAAGCTATGGCTGCCATAAACATCATTGTTAACTAATGGATATAATTTATTTAATAGTACAAAGTCGACCTTCGCCGCAACGGCAATCCGATGATATTGAAATCGAAATATCGCATCGTTAAAAACGCGTTACGCGCCTTATAATTACAAGAGTACCATAAACAAATGAAAATCGAGCTAAGTCGCTTCAAATGGAAACATCAAATCTGACAGCTGTTACAGTGTTTTATATGAAACAATAGGACGATGACAGGCCGTAATCATTTAGATGAACTAACATATTGCATTTGATCGTTCAGAATTATGTAATTAAAAAAAAAACGTTAACATTTCAAGCCCGGGGTATGATTTGAAATTCGAATGCTCAGTAGTTTGCTATATTTTTAATGGCCAATATTATTCTTAATTCAGATATTGGGTAACCTAACAGACTGCGTATTATCAAGCGTTATTTTCGATTCTCGATATCTTTTATAATTCACACTTTGTGCATTAATGACATAAAATTGCCACAGCTCACAAACAAGTGGAACCTGAAGATACAACCTGAAGATGGGTAGCAGTGACTTTTGTGCACCATAATACCACACGATCATTTCCAACCCGCTTGCCAAGCGAAAAGATTTTATATATGCCCCATAGATTTTTTGGGGTAGGCTCATACCTTACAGTGATAGTCTATGGGCTGCAATGAGGACGATAACTAAAGTGTAAAGGATTTTTGAAGCATATAGCTATAAGCTACAAAAATCCTTTACACTTTTTATAAGCATATAGCTATATATATATATATATATATATATATATATATATATATATATACTAGCTAGTTTAGGTTGTCAAAAGACGAACGATGCAAGACCAAGTAGTTTTATTCGAACTCTACAGTGGAGATTTATATCCAACAGTGGACGTCTTGAATAACTTTAATTGCTGTTAATACTGTATTTTGTGAAAGTGAACACAAAAGAAAAACTAGATCGAGTTTTTGTAAAACTGTTTAGGGTGGACATACCAAAATCGCCACGCTTAACAGGCTGGAAGGCTATCGCATTGTGGTATTATTGTACGCAGAGGACGCTGCGATCCATACTCTATAAACTTATTTGTGAGCAATAGCAGTCGTACATAATTCATACAAAACATTGTGAATTTTATGAGATTATCCCGGGATTTGAACTCACGATTTCAGTTCTCTACCGGCAGGGCTATCATTGCTACACTTTAGTGGATTTTATAAATAAAAATGAAATATGCGAATACTGAATGATCTCCCTTAACGGAGAGGCATTACAAGAAGGTTTTTTATAGTCAAAGCGCTAAATTTTTATTCTATTACTGTAGACATTACAATAAGATATACTGTCAAAGGTTGTCTTAACAAAGCATTATGGTGCCATTTAAAGTGCGGAAGTTTTCAAATGTCATCTATACTTAATAAATTCAATGAGTTATCTTTAACTTAGCATAAGTTCTTACATGGGAATTGTGTTGGAATAAGTACTTAGCTTAGTTTTGGCACCAAGATGAATGTTATAACTTTATTTAACTATAATTATGATATTTATAAAATGAACGTGTCACTAAATGGTATTCTCTACCAGACTATCTTTTTATTATACAATGTGTTGTAGACACGGGAAATTTTTTTACTGTTATAATTTTTTTTAGTCGCCTTCTAATGGCAGACATCTTTTATGAAGGTGAAAAAAGTTTTACAGGATTTTTTACAAAAAAAAATTCAAATTTTATTACATTACTATATTCTTACTAATAGACCGCTCTTTTATTTATTATCAATTTAATTTGAGTTAGCTTAATCACACATTTCCGGTTGGTTTTTTATTATTTGTCTCTTTTATTCCTTACTATTTCTGTTATACAATTTACTGCGGTATGTATTTTGTTACGTCGGAAAACGTAGTACGCAGGCCGTTTCCAGTGTTTCAAATCTACGGGAGGCGTATGTCAAGCCCTCAACGTCTTATATTTCTTCCTGCTTTTTCTCCACAACTATAATACCTTGCGAAGTAGAGTAAAGTGAAAAACATGAATGATTTAAAAATAAATAAACAATAAGTTGACAATCTATCAGCGTTTTGTTAAAAGTTTCAAAGTTTAATAAAAGAATTATATCCTTATCTTCTAAATTCGATTTATAAAATGATGATTATTTATAGACACAGATTAAGCAGCCCGGTTGTCTTTTATTTTACTGGTGTCTACTATATATATATATATATTTGTATCTATGTACACCCTTAACTACCCTCTCTTTACGTCTCTCATCTCCATCCAAAGGTTGGCTGGTAGAGATCGATGCGATAATACCGCCTCTTGTACCAAATGAATTATATCTTTTTTCCCAAAAAAAGTGTTATTACATAAAATAATATCTATATGTATGTATATAATATATAATCATAATATGTATGTATGTATATATATATATATATGTTTTCCCACTAGTCTCTCTTAGTCTTTATTTTATATAACGTGGCCGAAGTATATCAAAATTCGAAAAGAGAAATACATATATCATAACTGAGTCATTACATTTCTCGTTTAGGTGGTTGATTATATTATATTGTTGAGTTACAAATAATTATTCAACTCGATATCTCGATGAAAATAGCAAACTATGACAAATTTCATTCGTGATATCAAAGATGCACTATTTTTGCTAACTGTACAATTGAACGCATATTTTGTTGTATGCCATGGATGGGCATTAGAATGTACGAGGAACTCAAAGGTCAGTGTTAACTGTACCTGTATCTTCATCTGTAGGCCGTGATGTAAATAATTTATTGAATTAAATACCGATGGGGTCACTCCGTCCAGGACATACCCACGATCGGGTTGTGGACATAATGAGAGCAGATTATATTTTTGTCAGGATATAATTGAACATAATACTGTGATTAAAAATAAGGATTAATTTTTCACGAAATGTAAATTCTTTATAACGTCCGATAAAACACACATTTTCCGACGCTTTTTCCAATTCACACAATGGTCGACATAGTCTTTTTTCCGGTATAGCCTTCAAGATCTTCTTCAATTCGGTTTTTAGCTCCTCAACCGCCTCAAAACGGCATCCCTACAAAGTTCTCTTATGTTTTCTGAATATTCTAAAGTCACACGGAGCCAAATCAGACGAATACAGTGGTTGCGGAACGACACCAATCAAGTTTTTGACGCTTTTTTTTCAAAATCTTAAGCTTTTTTGGCACCAATTGAGACTTGACGCGATTAATTAAAATGTTTAGTATACCTGGACCTTTTGAAAAATAGACCCTTGGCAAATGTTATAGAGCCCTACTAACCACGAAAAAAATATATCTGCCTTCCTAATTCCCGGGAGTTTTAATTTACCATTTTACTTATGAATCACAGTAATATATTGTGTAATATAAAGTATTGCGTTGCGATATATAATCAAGTTTTTACTGTTTTATAGTTTAAAAAACCATAAACGAGTTAAGTAGCCGTTACCGTTTAAAATGATGGTAAAAGAGCAAGAGCACTTCCTTGGCTTCTTAAATAAGTTATAATCCAGCATATGTATAATATGTACATGTATATGTTTGGTAATATAAAAGGATATATATTTATATGTTTATATGTATATATATAGATGAATATATACAAAGTTTTATGTACCTCCTTAACCGCCGTTTCCTTCATGTCTCTCATCTCCATCCAAAAGTTGTCTGGCAGAAATCGCCTCGAACGATAATACAACCTGTTGTACCAACTCTGTACAAATTGTTTAGCTTTTATTTATTATCTGTATTTTTTGTGCTACATATCCTTAAGGGTGCGTTTTTTTATTTTCGAGTACAATAAAGTGTTAAATGATTAATTAATACAAAAACTTTTTTTTACGTCAACATTGTTCATCATTTGGATTTGAATTGTATATATTATACTACGTTCTGTGTTGAAGTAAAAAAAAAATTGAAAAAGTTATCCAAAGTAAATAGCACTGGCGGTATATAGATAAAATCCATCCATTAAGAAATAGTTCAAACAGTGTTAGAAACTGCTGCTTCGGAATTGTTCGTGTAAATATTGCAGAGTGCGCATGTGAAATATCTCGTCAACTGTCGTGTTACTTTAGGCTCTGTTATATAAGAATTAGGTTAGACACTTTAGATGTATACTTCAATTCTGAATTACAGTCATGGCGTCAAAATAGGTTATACTTTGTTCACCACGAAGCACCATAACATAGTATTGACTGCGGATTCGGGGTAATTTATTTTAAGTAAGAAAAGGACCACTATATAGCTACTTCCGCCATTACATTAGCGGAAGTAGCTATATAGTGGTCCTTTTCTTACTTAGGATGGACTTCCGCAAAATAACGCCTGAATTCATTAGTGATTTATTTTAAGTAAAATATGTTTTACTTAAAAATAGAACAACTTGATAATAATTAATTTTTTTAAAGAATGGTAATTTATTGATTGTTGGGCAATTTATTTGTATCTGTGAAGTTTTTGCTGTTAGCCCTAAGGCTCTTACAGGTATACATAAGGTCGTACAGGTACATCGGAAATGATTTCACGGAATGGAAGGGTCCGTGAACTATGGCATTGTTATATATAATAGTTCAAACATAGCATTTTAATCTGTCGAGTACGATCGCTTAATATACAAAACAGAGAACCTCTATCGGCTGTCAAAAACATTTGTAAAATAACTTTAATAAAAATTGTTACAATGTTGACAACTGTAACATTATTAATAAAACAAAATTACATTCGAAGCGTGTTGAGAAAAATAGGATCTGATATTATCACAGCATCATCTCATTATCAAAACTACTACTTATCTCATTACAAAGAATGTGAACATCGATGGATACAAATTAAATACAAACAAATGTCGTAAGGGCGGTGGGAATTTTTAATTAATTCTAATTACAAAGATTACCCACCGTACAATTACGAGATTTTATTCGTATGTAATTAATCTTTTATGTAATGAATTTCCTAATAAGCTGCTAGGCACAAAACCAAAAAAAAAACGAGTCTCCTTATTCACGTAGTGTTTCTATTCATACTTTTATTATGGCGGACATGGTTTATATAAATAGTATAAAAAATAAAAAAAAATGATGTAGTGTGTGCTAGGATGTAAATAAACAAAAAGACAATAACATATATCATAAAATATAATAATAAAAATATAACAACATTACTATAGAAGTTTTGGTAGTGTACAAAAAAAATAGATGTATCTACTAGAGTGAAGGTAATTTTAAATAAAAAATCACTAATTCATACATAAAACTGTTTATAAAGGTTTGTAACTTTCGTGGAATTATAATAACCACTGGATTCTTCTACTTTTCAGCCAATGGACTCCCACTGCTGGGCATGGGTCTCCCCCAAAAGACCGCCACGGTAACTGGTCCTGCGCTACCAGCGACCAGCGACTTTCTAGCACGTCTTTCAGCGACGCGTACCAGCTCGTGGTCGCTACTTAAAAGGCTTTCGTCCCCTACGACTATAGGCTGCACTTAGAGATTATCATTTATTCATCTTTCTCTTTCTAGTATTCAATCACATTTTTTTTATTTTACCCGAGTCATTCTTATGAAATATGAATTTTCTCTACTTATCACACTGTCTGCTACAGCTCTGCAGAAGTCCAGGAATATAGGGCTTGGACTGGTCTCCAACTGGGGAGTTGACCGACAATTAAAGGCTTTTACAGATTTTACAAGATCCTCTGTGCAATGTGGGCAAAGAAATTGAGGATTCTATACAATGAATCCGTGGAAAATCTAGTGAATATTTTCAGCTCTTAATTTGGTCTTAGGGATCTCTTGTTCACCTCTACATTTTCGTCTACCAGGGTGGCGATGTCACTTATCATAATCCTGTCTCCTAGCTCTATTTCAGACAGACCGAAGTCCTTCAAATACAGGACAGTCTGTCACGTGGTGCACCACGGTCTGAAATACGACTTCTTGTCCAGTTTTCGGATAAACTCAACAAAGACATCTGTCTACCTTGTGGGAGGATGCCCAGCGCTGCGCTTGCCGATTCGTCATCACCATAAGGCCCCAGCGGTCATATATTCTACGCGTTGCGTTGCCCACTGCTACTTCAATTTCTCAATTAGATCTCCTCATTCTTTTTTCTATCCCGATTTTAAAACATAGCCCTCTACGTGACTCGTTGACCGACCAATCTCCTTACGGTCGACAATACTAAATTAAGATAAACTATTTCTATATGTCACGTAACATAAAGGTTGTCGTAGTGTGGTGAGTGACACCGTTAATATAAACAAAACAGTATAGATAAGTAGTTACCAAATAAACTGCACATAAAATAACTAGTCAATTAATAATAGGAAAAATAGAATAAGAAAAGTGTAATGTATTAAAAAAGCACAAAACAAAGAAAAATGTGGTAAAAAAATAGAATATGTAAAATAAAGAAAAAAAAATGTACCTAGCTACCTAAGATTAATAAGATGATAGAAGGAAGGCGATTAAAGCAAGAAGGAATGAAAGAACAAAATGAAAGATATTGTGATGAAAATAAGGTAAGAATAAAAGAAATTGAGAAGTATGACAGTGAGTGAAGAATAAAGATAAAAAATCTGAAAAAATTAGTTGTAAACAAAGACCCTGATCCCAACTAATTAGGGGTACGAGAGGAAAAAGAAAAAAAAAACATAAAGGTTGTATATAGTTTTTCATTTATAAATTATCGGTATAAAAAATTACAATTAATTTAATAAAAATCTTAATATCAGTTTGTGAAGACAATTTGGTTAGCCCAGTGTATACGCAGCTTTATATAAATCTACTCATCGAAGACGACAACAGGATCTCCCGGTCGTATAAATATGTATTCGACTTGTCATAATATAACAATAAATCTGTTAAGTACTCAAGAAATTATTGCACAGTTGCGGAATCCACTAACAATGTAAAATTTCATTGATTCATCCGTTTTAATTAGTGTACAATAAATGTTGCGTAGAACGCACATCCGTGGAGTCGTACTGTAATTGTCTTATCTTTGTAAAACTATCTCCCAAGGGAGCTAGGATCGTAAATGGAAACAAAAGAATTAGTAAAATTAATTTATGGTGTCTTTTTGCATTATATTCATATAATGTTTATATATTTATTTATTTACTTAACAATTTTTTATACATTTTGAGTATAACGGCGAACCTAATGCCGAAGTCTCTACCAGTTAACTGTTCGGGCAGTGCCGAGATACATTAATGAAAGTAAGTGAAACAATATAAAGTCATAAAAGAAGAAAATGTAAAATTTCTAGATATACTATTTATATAGATGTAATAAATAATAAAAACCAACTATCGTGTTAATTTCGTCAGCTTGTCAAGAAACAGCTTTCGAACCTTTGTTTTAAATGAGGATCGATTCCTGATCAATCTAATATCTAGGTAGGAGATAGGAGAGGATCGTGGAGGAGGCTTATACAAGTAAAGGATTGTAGCGCCATAGGAAGAAGAAGATGTACATCACTTTCATTCGTCTGCAGATTTTCATATAACTGATTCAATCTCGTTAAGAATACCTGATCATAGTCCTGATTGAGTGAATATTTAATTTTTTTTACGTATATCTGCCTATCTGAGTTTTCAGCAGAGATCCAAACAACGGTATTTTCTATTACAACTGCCCTGAAAAAATCTGAGGACCCACCAAAGCCTCCGGTCCTTCGGAGCACTTTCTCTCCATCACGGAACACGCGACACGCCGTCCTTAAAGCAGAATTTAAATAAATTCCACTCAACGTATCGAAACCAGGACAATGGCCTCACATCGAGGCCCATTCGGACAGGATGCACCGAATGCCGCCCGCCTAGCATGCGTTCAAGCGATAGCGGTCAAGAGAGGCCTATATCGCTCCCGACCGCCGAGTAGTCCTCGCTCGTACAACATACACTACACCTCATTCACTACACTATACACCTACACGGATATAATCTCCTTTCATGCGTGCGTCTTCGATGTAACTGGGATAGTAATTTCCACGGATTCAGTTTCGATGAAGCTGTACAAAGCCTAAGCCGGCTAGCAGAATAAGTTCAACATAAATATGATAATAATACAATACAAGCGGATAAGATTGTATGAAAACAGCTCATCATGGATTCAGAAGGTGCTTCAACATGAACAAAACCTTAACTAAAGAAATGAAAGAAACAATTGAGAGGAACAATATTCTTTAAAAATTCAGTGGATGTTAAAAAAAAAAAAATAAAATGTTTTCACCGTTTAAAACGAAGTTTAAAATGCGTCAATGAATACCCTTCGGCTTGATTTACAATCCAGTATAAAATGCCTGTATAGTTAAACTTGTATCGGTGTAAACAAAGGATGGTTAAATTTTATACGATCATAGCAAGTTGTAATGGAAATTCTGTTACAAAGGTCAAAGTCACTGGTTTTTATGCATCGAATTTTTTTTTTCGATTTATTGTTGAGAAAAATTCTTCGATGGTAGGATATTACATCTAGTAGGAAGTAAATAATCTTGAAATATTTTTGAACAACAATTTTCAACGACGGAATTTTAAAATAGCTTTACAATTCATTATTGAAGTTTTATAAATATTTCTTGTATAGAAACACAAGTCTCTTTTAATATATTTTTACCAAATTATGAAATTTAACTAAACTATTAACTAAGAAAATTTAGTTAAAGTATAAATCATATTGGCAAAGTGACCACCGGATAGGCGTGTTGAAGTGACAATGGAAAATGGAAACGGCACATAACATGCAGAACAAATAGCCACTGGAGCCTTAAAAATCTGTAGTGGAGATCATAGATTACGTATCAAGTCTAGCTAAGTGAAGATTATAGCTCCTTAGAGACATAATATTTTTAAAATAAGAATTAGTGATTTTTTTTAATACTATTAGCACCATCGCAGCTCTATAAAAAAATAAATACTAGAAAAGACTGAAACACATTGGAATATATATTATTTATTGCTTTTAAAAATTAATAATAAACAGGGGTTGCATTTAAAATTGCTTAAAATATTTCTTATTATTTGACATCCTATTTGATATTGACGTAAAGATTTTTTAACTTTTTCTTGTGATTTTTGAAGTCGACTGTTCGACAGCTAGATATAAGTGTTTTTATTTACTCAGTGAGCCTCTGTTTGTACGAAAGAAGTGATACTTTTGCGATTTCTACGCAATTTATTTTTGCTCACGATTATATGGATAAACAATTAGCTAAATCGATTGAGCCATTCTCTAGTATTGCCTTATTTATATAAATAGTTTTTAAAATGAAAATATTTTTTTTTACACAAATTACAATTTTTCTGATGAAGATTTAAACGCAATGAAACAAATGTTTATTTCTTTGAAGAGGCTTTGTTGGGGACCTTCGAAACCTCAACATATAATTCATACACATTGTGTGCAGTGTGGCAAAACTGAGACTTACGGTCGCGGATTCAATTCCTGAAATACAATCTAATATAATTCACACTTCGTGCATTAACTTTATAATATTGCTACTGTTCACAAACAAGTGTCCAGAGGAAGCATAGTAGCACCCTCTGCGTACCACACCGCAATTGCCACCCCGTCTGCCTAGTGTAGCGATTATGGAATACCCCCACTAGATATTTTTGAGAAAAGGCTATACTTTGCAGTGGTCATTTTATTCTCAAGCCTTCCTACTTCCGTTAAGCGGTAGAAACTTTTTATAATTATTATTATAAAAGTTATTACTTATTTTATTTCTTTTTTTACAACTGTTTGGTTTTTGGCTCCACTCTAATTCCCTTACATTATTATCTAAGTATATTCTAGTAAGCAGTGGTTGTTCATGGGCTGAAACGACGACGATATAGCGTTATTCATTCTAATTTTCTCGAAAAACTACTACTAGATTCAAAATGCTGTTTCTATTACAAAGTACCTGCCAATAACCTTGTTAGGCACTCTTTTAATGTCAATGTACAATTTGTTCTTATTTTAAATCATGTAAACCTGCATGATACTAATACCAGGCATATTTGGCCACGTGTATCACAATTTGCTTTATTGATCAATGATAATACGCTTATCGGCATATGACTTACGATTTTATTAAAAAGTATGTATTTGTTCAAAAAATTACGATTCAATTGTCAACTGTAAGAAAACATGTTGGATTTAAAATTAGAATTGGTAAACCTTTTTAAACAATTTATATAATTCTTAACGACCATAATAAAACAAATGAATATGGCGATGCAATTTAAAAAATATAAATTAACTGCAAAAATGTACACAGTAATAGGATGTTAAATTAAACATGACTGTACATCAAGACGTTCTAATAACCTTTGATAGAGGCATGAGTGTGTGTAACAAAAATGTGTAAACAAAATGACCACTACACGGCGAGTTAAATAATTACCCGTTGCGAAGTGAGAGATGAGAGAATGAGGCTTTAGTATTTTGTTCGTTCATGCAATACACCAGCCTCGAAAATAATGCTGACCAATTCACGTAATTCAAGAACAGGCTGTCTCTAATCGTCTATTAAATCACTCTTATACATTCAACAAATAGATACATAGTTTATATATATATAAATATATATATATATATATATATATATATATATATATATATATATATATATATATATATATATATATATATATATATATATATATATATATATAAATATATAAATGATACAGTTTTAGCTAGAAGAAGAATCTAAAACCTTATATATACGTAATGGATTCAGGCCTTATTTTGCGGAAGTCCATCCTAAGACCAATATATAGCCACTTCCGCACATGCAGTAGTAGTCGTGCAATAAAGTGCATCGCCCGCCAGCCCGCTGATAAATTAATTATCTAATAATAAGCGATAACAATTAATTATATATACAAAAACTATTTATAAGACATTTTTAATTAGCTGTTCCTATTTCGTTTGTCGGCAGTCAGGCATCTTAATTTTCTGAAATCTTTTTTAATTCTGAATTTAAATCGTCATCATCATCATCGTATACACGTGGACTTTGCCAGGATCTATCGTTTTACGAGGACCTTAACAAAGTCACCTTTCGACCTTGTGGCTGTAGCCTTCACTCCAGTACGATAATGCCCCAATACTCATCTATTCGGTATGCTATGGGACGAAATACTGCCTCTAATCTACCTTAATAAAAAACTTAACTCTTATATTTGCCAACATAAGTGCTATTCAACCTCTTTTGAACTTAACAAGGTCATCTGTGACCTAAGTGGACCTTTGCTGTGCTTGCTGGTCTGCGGCCTCCACTATGAACCCACAAAACCTAGTAATCCATTTATTCTAAGATATGTTACTTGCCCACTACGAACTTATCAGTCCACTGTACTATATCGGTTACTTTACTAATCTGAATTGTAATTTTAATCAATTTTCCTTCAGCCAACTCTCTATGTTATCATAGTAGAAATAGTTGCTGTAGAATATAGTTATTGAAATATAGTTCAGATCTCTTATCCGACCTTGAGTCAGAATTCAAAACACGTGAGTGCCAAGCCAAGGTCCCCTATTTGTGACCCTTGACATAGAGCATCCGCCTAAGTGACGAAAGTATTTGGCAGACCTTTATTATTTATTTAGATTATTTAGAGTAATCACTCGAATCGTGATGTAAGTTATTCTAAGTAGATCTATTTTACGTTCAACAACTGTATATTCCTTCCCTAATTAGATTCCTGCTACACCTATATAAGTAAGTTGTATTATTTTGAATCACATGTACCTTCCAATGTAATTTAGAAAAGACTCAAATTAAGATATCTACAATGGCGTCTACCAAAAATATTGACAGATAATCTTGTTAGGGTAGACGAAAATGTTGAATACGGACCACTTAGCATTGGTCATATTGGAAATAAATGATAGAGACATGTCCAATAGTGGACGTCTTACGTCAAAAATGATGACAATGTATGTTAAACTTAAAGTTGCAGGAGTTCAAAACGCGTTCAGATTTAAAAAGAGATTGTAATAAACCAGACGGGTTTTTTTTTGGTCACTCACATATATCCTTTATATATATGGTAAGAGCAATTCATTTTCAAGCTTTATTATTTTAAAATATTACGTTTTTTTAAATATCGTGTTATATTATCAGATATATTGCATAGGAGTGTATTGTTAGGTCGTACGTCGATAGTAAGTAAATATAGCAAATGATTTAACCAAAATTTTTCGCAGCGAACTAAGTTTGTTCTGTTTCTCAATCCAATGCTTCTGCCCACGATTATAGTTATTGTAACGAGGTCTAGAATAAGCGCCTCCAGGTCTCTAACACTTGGAACTCGTTGAAGCTGTCAAAGTCAACAATGTCAGATTCAACGAAAAGATATCGAAGTATAACAAAATCAAGGTTAAACACATTCTAGATTGTAAATGTGTATAATTTAATTAAAAATATAAAATAATTTTGACAAAGATGGAGATATCTTAGTCCTCAGTAATACAACCTCCTTTGTGAAAAAATTAAAAAAAAATCCTGTACGATATTCTCATGTAGATCAAGTATTTCATTTATTTGCTGTAGTGTAACATGAACTGTTTCTTATATCCTTTTATCACCTTTTACATAAGCATCAACAGCTGGACATGCCTCCCCCATAGACCTCCAATAAGACCAGTAGAAGGTTGCTTGCACTCATTGTTTTTTGAGGATCTTAACAAAGTTATCTTTTAACATTGTGGCCATGGTCGCCACTCCAATACCTTAAGGCTCTAACGGTTACCTATTTGATACGCTATATAGCCTGCTCACTAAAAATCAACACTTTTCCATAATTATACTGTGCGCGAACATGAGACCTTATTAAAGCCTGGTTAAAATAATACATCTTATTGAAATCCCATGACAAAAATCTGAAGGCTTTACATTAAAATTACTACAAATAAATATATAAACCGATATCTTATAAAAAGAAATAAATATTATATTTATTCTGTGTCGTTATTAATCTATGCCCCCTGTAAAGGACTCAAAATAAAAATTATTTTACGCTACCTTAACTAGGTCGTCGGTCTACCTAGTGGGCCTGCCCACGCCGCGTCTACCGGTTCGTGATCGCCACTTCGGAACCTTTCGCCCCAAAGTCACTTCAGACAAAAATATTTAATATAATGGTATACAGTATCGTGTCTCATTTTAAGTATACTACATATAAGTTTTATAAGATTAGATATTTACTTTGATGACTTTGACTGATTAGATATTACAATTTTGCATTATTCATTTATCATTTACTTATCTTAAAACAGAAACCTATTTTTTATTGTAATTTGTGGTTGTTCGAATAAATATATAAATTATAATACAATATTATTATAAACCTCGTACACATTTTTAATTTTTAATTAGATGGTGCATTATATATATATACATCGTCCATATTACAAACCTTAACATTTATTATCTAAACTGTATTTTACAATTGTATATAACTGTAACTGACTACTTAAGCAAAAGTTTTTAAAATATTACATAACATTTACTAAATATTCAATGTTATATCTTAATTATATTCCCAAAAGGGATCAAAAACGCCTTTCAAAACCTAAGAACCCACCCAAACTTGTCAATAAATTAACTAAAAAAGAAAAAGGAGATTCAAATGTAAAAAGTTAACGACCAAGAAGACAAACTCTTCAAGAAGACCTCCTGAAGAAAAAACAGCAAGTGTCGGCGGAAGCGACGCGCCGGGAAGCGTTTTTAGTTTAAAGTTTTGTGGTTATTTGGAATTAAAAATTATATGGTCCGAGACATTAAGCTCTAACAGCCTTTGCAAATCTACTAGCACCTTCTTCGATCTGAATAAAGACTATCTTAATTTTGTCTAGTATTAGCTATTTATAATTAATATTAATTTTTATAAACAAAAAATGCTCTTTTAAAACGTAACATTTATTGTTATACTTATTTACACAACACTGTTACATCTATTTTCTGATTTGTAAATAAATAAGCTGCAACCCGGTAACAGGTGTATCTACCACAATCGCGACATATGTTTTGTGCTTTTTTTGCTTTTCCTCTGTTGATTTTAATGCTGTTAGCCTCAGGGCTTTTACAGTTTCATCGGTACTGAGTTCACGGAGCAGAAGAGTCCGTGAACTAGATTATATGGCAGGTGGATTGGGGATCGCAGTATAGTATAATGGTACACAGGGGACGCTGCTATACATCCTCTGGAAGCTTATTTGTGAGCAGTGACAATCCTATACAATTAAAGCACAGTGTATAAAATATAAAGGATTGTAATCGAACTCGCGACCTAATGATTCCAAGTCTCAGTCCTCTACCGCAGGGATACCTCTGCTTGTACATTAGCCATTTGGAAAAACATGAATTTTCGAGATAAATGCCACAGACACACATCAAATGACAAAGTAATTTTTTGTACAAGAACCTTCTGCAAAGTATGTGGACAAATCACAAAAAAGAAATTTACGAAAATCAATTAAACGGGTTAGAAAGTTCTCAACTTATAAGATGTTCAAGTAAAATAGGTATTATAAACAGCGCTGGTAATGTAAAAATCTTTAAGGCGTTTGATCCTATTCGAGTATTTATTTTTTACAAATATACCGACAAAATTAACTTCCTTTGTATATATATACATTGCCTATGTATGTACATGAATTTTAATGCAGTCACTAAATATAAATCTCATTTTAATCAAGCACATATTAACAAGTCTAATTTGTAAGAATTCCGTACGAAGCGACGAGGTAACAGTTTAGAAAACATAAATTAGAGTTTGTATATTTATAATTATGACATTATTAAAAGGTGCTATATGCATATCGCTTCCAACAGGTTCTATTGTATATTTATGTTAGAAGCTTATATACATCTGTCTACGATCTATCGCTAACACAATGAAGATAATAAACAAAAAAAAATTTTTTTAAAAAAATAAAAATACTGAAATTTTTAGATATTTTGCAATTTCCTTTGGGGTCACTTTGTGCCTTAACACGCCTCCCCAATTAAAAAGCCCTGGCTGTATTAATTCATTCATGTTTACGGCACACATGGGTTTCGCTGAGTACTTACATAGATTTAAACTCAAGGAAAGCTCCCCGTGCAACTGTGACCCAGCGGTGGACGAGATCGTGGTGCATGCAATAATAAGCTGTCCAGTATTCGCTAGGATTCGAGATTTATGGAACTGGAAGACAGGCTGGAAGTAGTGATACCATCACCTCCCTGATGGGGGACGGAGAACACCGTCATATCATCTTAAGATTTTGTCACAGAACTGTAAAGGAAGCGATCAATAGAAATAAAAGATAATTATAAGTTTGGTAACGCGAAACGCTAATAAATGTAATATAAAATAAAAATTAAATAAATAAACAAAAATAAAAATAAGAATAGAAACAAATTGTAAGCAACTAAAATGTCGAGGAATGTGGCGAACAAAGAGAGATGACTTGTGACGGACTTGGAATGAAAGAAAGAGAATGTAAGAGATTGCAAATTTTGAAAGCGGATAGAGTGTAAATAAAAAGAATGATGACAATATATAATGGGAAAAGTACTTCCATGTCCTAACAATAAGGTAAGAAGGAGAAGCTCTTAAAGAAGGGGCCATTTAAAAAAAAAAAAGAAATTTAAAACATAAAACTGTCACATAAAAGAACGCTTTAGATCAAATATATTAACACACAACTTTTTAATCGTAATTAAAAATAATTAAGCAAGTACCAAAAATACGAAACGTACACGAATCTAGTATAATTCAATCAACCGGTCGGTTTTACAAGTATCAAATTTGACCGGTATTCGAACTTGAAACTTATGACCCAGTTATATATCTATACTCGTACAAGTTATTTATAGTTATGTAAGGGGTGTGTTGTTCAATTAGCTATTACTTATTTTTTTATATTTATTAAGTGGTCCGGAAAGTAATGTCGCTTTCTTAAGTTAAATTCAAACTCCTACATTTTTTATAAGTTTTATTTCTAATAAACCACATATACATCTTCGTTATCAACAACCTTTTACCATCTATTATACAAATTTTTAATGCCGGAGCGGTAAAAAAAATCAATCAGTTTTTCTGTAAAATATATCGACAGAAACGACATTACTTTTCGGTTTCCCTAATATTACGATTCTAGTATTTTAGTTGTATAAGGTATGGGCTGTGTTACAGCCATCAGCGTTGTTATTGTCGTCTTTCAAGTTCAAAGACACCCACAGCAAGGCTCTGGCCTCCCCCATATATCTATGGGGAGATATACTATAATACACCACCTTTGGCAGGCGTGTTGGTAATCGCAGTGTGGTATTATGGTAAGCAGAGGTCGCTGCTGTATATTCTCTGGAAACTTATTTCTGAGCAATGGCAATCCTTTATAATTAATACACAAAGTGTATATTTTGTAAGATCTCAGGAATCGAACTCGCGACCTTCAAGTTCAAGTCTGAATCCTCTGTCGCTTGGTAACCATCGCTTAACAGCTTCTTGCTTCTTAAATAGCGAATTAATCAAATTAAAATAAAATAATGATTTGACTTTAATTTTTAATGTTATAATATTAATTATATTATATTATAATATTGTACAGAATGTATACTTTTTTTATTATTCATAATTTTAAAAATTTTGATTAATTAAATTTATTATGTTACTTCATATGTAATTTCAAATGTTGTATGTACATAATTTTGTACAAGCAAATCATTATTAATGATTTATTATTTGCAATTACTAATAGATATCCATAATGTTGCTATTAAATTTAAAGACTTCATCAATTTTATATGATATATATTAATAAAGCACAAGATTATTAATAAAATATTTATAATGTACTTTTGTAATTTATAAATTATATTTTTTAATAGATGATAGACAAAAACATGAAATATCTAAATAAAAAACGTAAAAGTCAATAATGAAAAACTTACAACGTAATTATATATTGTAGTGGAATAGACAAAAAAAAAACTAAAGTTCATTCTATTTATTGGGAAAAGTTAGATGTTTCATTATAATATGGAATGAATTTTGCAATACACGCCAATGCGTATATAAAGTCGAGGGAAGCTGTACCTAGCATCATTCGAGAAGTCACCTCCGACACAAAGTCACACACATCAACCATGCAGCTGGTGAGTTGATCTAAACGATACATCAATATTAATTCTACATAACTTTGATCCGATTCTTATATTGTGATTAAATAATCGATTATAAAGTTCAAATGTATTTATTATTCTATTTTTCATCATTTTAATTTTTTTTATTTACATATCACGTGAATTGTATTTTTAAAATAATATATATTACATATTCTTTAATAGTAAATTTATATATAATCTTTTCTATAATAATTTTATTATGTCAAATATATAGGCAAGAATAATCTGTGTTAATTTTTTTTTAAATCTCTGGCTGAATATAACTAATACCTTTGTCCATTTTAAAAAAAAATTATAAACTTTTAAATTACAATTACAATAATATATTTTTCCGCTGTACGCTTTTTTTACAATTTATTTAATCTAATATTAAATAATTCCAACAAAATGTTAATCAATGACGTATTAATATTAATATATATTTTACTATGATTGATATCGTTAGAACTTTATATGTAGAAATAAGTTCTAACTTTAAAGTCATTGTATAAGTGAAGATTTATCTCAGAAAGACAAAATAAAACTATGCTTTGTTAAAACGCACAGATTCAATTCGTATGTTCAAAGAAATTTTATTACGTGCATAATTCTGAGAAATACATAAGAGTTTAAAATATTTTTTAATTTTATTTATTATTTTGTATAACTGATTGTTGCATTTGCTCCGGAGAGCTTTGAGCTAAAGAGCTGCTTCACACCACATTGTGTCCCACCAGTAAATATATTTTTTTTAATATTTATCCGTACAATAATTTTTAAGATCCAGTATTTGATACCTTTTCTTTGGTTTCTTTTGTTATCAAAATGTTTAAGATCCACAAAAATCCCTCTCCATGGACGTCCTCTCTGCTGATATGAGGGACCCTGGTAACTCTAGAAATTTCTTTTTTTGCTGCAGCCCCAGCCACTGCTATTTTAGATAGCTCATTTCCATATCCCTGGCCTGCTTTCACAATGGTTTATTCCATGTCAATCACCGCCTCGGTTGCTAAAGATAGTGGAACAATAAGACCCCCAATCTAAATAACTACCTCCAAAAACCCATTTCTGGCGCGGAAAGATTCCTGTCGTTACGAAGTTCAGTTTTCTTTTAAGAGCTTTTGAACCTGGTTACTACAAGTAACCTCTGAGCTCGATTGTCTACCAATCTGTTAAAATTACCAAAGTAACCATGCCTAAGTTTTTGAACGAAGATTCTTAAAAAAGTTTTGAGGAAACTCTCGAACAAATTTACTATCAATTGGTGTAAATTATTCGCCATAGAGCTTTGTAAAGTATCAAGGGCACCGCAAAGTAATGTCGCTTTCTTAAGTTAAATTCACGCGACTACGTTTTAATAAGTTTTTATTTCTAATCATCAATATATCCACTTTCGTTATGAACAACCTTTTACTATCTAGTATACAAATTTTCAGTGCCGAAGCGGTAATAATTAATCGGTTTTTTGTAAAATGTGGCGAAATAAACGACATTACTTTCCGGTTCCCCTAATAATATAAAGTAAAAGTCTAGAAATAAAACACTGTCGTAAGAAAAACCTAATTGAGATAAATCCCTTTTAAGTTCATTCTCCCATTCTGAACAATTAATACTATTTTAATAAAGGCAAATTACTTTACAAGCTGCTGATAACATTGCTTCAACAATGCAACACAACGGTTGCGTTCCTTTTTTATAATTACCATGCTTTTTGCGAAGACGAAAACAATGAGTCTTTAGTCGAAAATGATAAGAAGAATGCACAAAGGCTTTAAACGGGCATTCAAGTTATGAGCGATAATAAGGAAGTTAATTTTTTTTTAATGTCGTTAAAACTTTTGGTGTAGTCGAATAACAAAATGAGAATTATTACGATTTCGGAATCGATTTTTGAACTCGGTTTTCGGAAAAATCGATTTTGACATATATTTTTTTATTCATTATATATTTCTGAGCTTTGAGCTTTTATTCATATAGCCTAATTTGATTTAAACTAGAATCAGATTAAACTGCCTTGTTATTCTTCAACTAAAGGCTGCAAGGGTTCCAAAAGAAGAGCGTTTCAGAAACAAATAATAGAAGAAAGAAATAGTACGGAACACGTATTTAATTTTCGATCATTATTGTCAAAGATCAAAAAGTAGATTAGACTTTTTCCAATGTCTCAATAATTTATTAATACATAACTGAAGAAACTCATAATACGAGCTGCTGCAACTTATTGTATATCGTAAGATTCTCAGAAATCAAAATGTTAGTAGAAGAGTAATGTCCTGGCTGAAAAACTAATGCCAGTGGTGGGGAAAGAGCACCCGTTAGATCTTCAGATTTGTCCTTATGGTCGACGACTTTCGTAAAAAGATGGTACTTAGAGAATAACAAGAAAAATAGATAAGTCAAACATTAAAGTACTTTGTCACCTCACCCATAAGCAGATTCCATAATAACCCAACACATACGTCATAAATAATTTAAATTTTCTTGCACAGGTATTGATCGCCACCCTCATCGGCTTCGCCGCCTCGGCCTTCGCCCCCGCCTACCCCGAGCAGTCAAACCGTCCCCAGGCCGCTTACGAAAAGAATGCCCGCATCATTGCCTTCGACTCTGACATAAAGGAGAACTCATACAGATACAACTACGAGACTGAAAACGGCATCAAGGCTGAGGAACAGGGCCAGGAGGTAAGCTTCAGCAATCACATGTCAATACATAGCTTTTTCAAAAATCAAGAGATGTCGTTACATAATCAAAATAGATTTTCCTTACAAAAATAAAACAGAATAACAAGAAACATAAGATACGTTATACATATATAAAGATATACGTATATCTATAAATTCGTTCTAAGCTATTTTATGTTCAACTTTATATATGTATACTTCTGATGTGCCAAATCACACGCCGTGTACAAAGTTGCTACAGTTACCAAAGATTTGCATTACTATTAATAGTTAAGAAATGGCGATTTAAGTAAAAAACTCGATTGTATTCTTTTTTGACTACGTACATATATATTTAAGTCAACTATATAACATATATAATCAAATAAGAGAGATTATATTTCTCATGTTTATATATGACATGTAGAATAAAAGGGCAAAGGGAACTGTAAAATAATGCGTACAAATATTATTAATAATACGAAACAAAAGATGACCTCAATAGTTAAAATGTGGTTGAAAAATATCCATCATTTTGCAAACGAATGCCACAAGCTTGCAGCGCATAAATAAAATGGTAATACAGTTCAAAGATCAAAAGATTCACGAGCGGCTTTAAAACGGAGACAACACCTGCGATGCCCGTCCCACAGGGTGACCGTGAAAACGTGAAACAAGTCCGCTATTATCATTACAAGTATTTATTTTTGTGTTAAAATATTTATTCGAATGTCACTGTAAATATCATTCTATTTCAAGTCTTTGTTTACAATTTATCCATTGAAACACAGGAGTAATGGTCAGTTAGTTAAGGCTCGTGATTTATAATCGCATACAAATTTAAATCACTCGCTAACGGTGAAAAAAAAATCGTACAGAAACCTCGATATAGGATTAAAAATAGTAAAGATATTTGGCATCACCTTATTCATAGTTGACTTTGATATCTCCGCGAAAATGAAAGCATTCTACATTTTAAATTGAATAGTAACATAACCTAACTTTTAAAAATATATGTTAAAAAACTATTCAATAAAAAACGGTCTACAAAAGTCATAGTCGGCATCATTTTAGTCCATAGACGGTCACAGGAAAGCAAAGGCTTTCCCAAACAAATCTATGGCAGAAACGATAAGTGCCAAGCCTGACAGGCGGGTTGATGATCGCAGTGTGGTATTTTAGTACTCAAAGGACGCTGTTGCCTATCTTCTGGATATTTATATGTAAGCTGTGACAATCAATTTAAGATTGTATCCTGGAAATCGAATCTGAGACGTAATCGCAAGTCTCATTCCAATTTATTCACATTATCATCCACTAGAATTATTTACAATAACTACTTGTATAAAAGAGAATACATATGAATCTATATTGATATGAACTAAAATCAGATTGAGAGTTTGAAAAAAAGTGCTTTATCAAAAAAAAATCCCTGCAAACTCCAAAGTTTTATTTATTTATTTAAAAATCTCCTATGTAATGTATAACATTTTTGATAACGGTATAGTATTTAGTTTGATTTTTTTGGCAATTTACTACAATATTGCAAATTTCTTTAACAATAACCATAATTTTTATGTAAAGTAATATGTGTCCCAATTTAATATTCCTTAATATGGTGACACTAGTACAAGACGATCCCATGTGTTAGATTGCATTCGCTAAGTTGAAAAGGCCAGTGACCAACTCCGTCGGCCGACATTTGAAAGGTTGTAGCGATTATGCAAAAGATCAAGATAGATCTAATTATAGATTCTAGTACATTCATCATTTATGAGGATTGCCATGATGAGTAAATATTAACTCGACATTAATGTCCATATATATTTACAAGTCTAGATTAATGTTAGTCATTAATTCTGACCATCGTTATCAAGTTAAAGTGTTAAGACCTAAATTGCGGCAACTAAATTTTTCGCATATGGAAACTTACAGATATATAATTAAAACTGCGAAAAAAAAATTGTTATCCATTTGGTAGTTTGAAAATCTTTTCTTACTTGGAATTATATTTCACTCTCCTTTTATCCGCTCTTTCTCTTTCTTTCTCTTTCTCTCCCTCTCTCTTTGTGTATATATACATATACATATATATATGAGACATCCAGCTGTGTACTGACTCATCACCATATATCTAAAACCAGGAAGTTTAAACACTTGAAATTTAGTGATTTTTTTTTCACTGAGTACAGGTCAGTTATGACCGAACTTTATGAAAGTTTATCCAGAAGAAAGATTTAAGGGTCATTCAATAAGTCCGAATCGGACTCCCCGGAGCTAGTTACCTTATATAAGCGTGTGGTTCATTTCAATGCATTATGCAATGTACGTTCTCCAGTTTTAAGAATCCGTGTTAAAGTTCAAAGCATATCTACCTTTTATTTTGTACACATTTTTTGTAATAAAATAGTTAAAAACGAGTACATCACTCCATTTGTTATAAAATTATAACGCCAAGGTTTTTTTGAGAACAATATCTTTATATTATAATATCTATGAAATATGATAGGACTTCTTAACACTACAATATCCAACAACGAAATTCAATTTATAATAGTTATGCTTACGTTAGTCTTAGTTCTCAAATATCGCCACGCCAGCGACTCCCAGCAACCCAAGCTTTAAATTTATCTCCATCTAACCTTGTATTTATAAAATCCCAAAATACAGCCCTGCATTTGTAAAGCCTGTTAACAAAGCATGACTACATTCATGACATATAAACTAAATATTTGTTACATGGTCACAGTAATAATCTAAATGACGCTCAAAGACATAATAATCATCATAAAATAGTTTAAAACTTTATAAATGCATCACGTATAATTTATTAATGATATGTCAAAGTTTAAATGTAAATACAAATTGACTAATCTATGTCACAACATAATTTATAACTTTTTTTGTAACACTGGCGATCGATTTAGGTGTGGTGAATTAGATGCTTCATCTCTTTAAGGTTAACGGGTGTTTTGATGTATTTATTTAACCTCCTAATGATGATTTAAAATTTAGTTTCTATAAAGTATTTATTGCTGGTATAGTGACAATTTTCAGTTAGAGGTATCAGAAGGAATATATGTTTATTCCTGTTGTTTACTGTCGAATCTCCCGATCAGTATAGGCACAGTGACACTTCCTGTGACATTATTAGTAAATCTGTAAACTTAAATAGACATAAAGCGTTGAGATATAATCAAACGAATACACATAGACGTAAACGTAGAATGACAGTAAAGTCTAGAAGATTAGCAAGTTGGTGTAGTATCAACAAAATGATAATAGATCGACAAACAGTGTATGACATCTGTAAGATGAAAAGATGACTTTGTTAGGATCATCGGAAATAGGTACAGGACGCTTCCGATCGGTCTTATTGAAAATCTAATGAGTTGGCTTATGTTCAACAGTGAACATCCTATAGCTAAATTTATTACGATGATTTAAATTTTGTTTATTTAATAGTTTACCATTAACATTCCTTACATTCTTTTCACTACTCAAAGATCTATCTAGACATAAAGGTGTAACAAAAACATTCTAACAAAGGTGTCATGTTATAATTTCGTAATTATTAAAAGACTAATGAAGTTACAATAATAAAAACAGTAAATTGATACCAGAAGGACATTCGAGATGGATGTTTAAATGACTGGAACGTGTGGAATCCGATCTTGCATCATATCTTCAATGATGCGCGAATAAGTTATGTTCGTAATGTCAGTAGTTATATAACTTAAGTCATGTATACAGGATGATTGTTTATCGAAATAACTTGGCTAAAACAAATTTTCTAAATTCGTTTTACTATACTTTGTACCATGCTAGGAGTTATTGGTTTGACCTATTCAAATAGAAAAAATAAATATTTCAGGGTGATCACTCTATACAGCCAATAATTAAACCTATATCCAATCAACCTGTATATTTTTGTAACTTTTAAGATGTATATGTGATAAAGTAGACATAAACTCAATTTTTTTTAATAATTTCATTTTGTGAATTGTTTTTTCCAGGTCGAAGGTATTGAGGCTCAAGGTGGCTTCCAATACACAGGTGATGACGGCCAGGTGTACTCCATCAGCTATTCCGCTGGTCAAGCTGGATTCCAACCACAAGGTGCTCATCTCCCAACTGCTCCCCCTACTCCTGAAGCCATCCTGAAGGCTTTGGCACAGAACGCCGCTGACGAGGCCGCTGGTATCATTGATGATGGTAAGTTAACAGATTTTATCATAATGACAATATTATAACATTTTTTTTATTTCCAGAACGTTATTACAATAAAACATACTGCTCAACAAAACACTATACGCCAAGCTCATTCTATCTGGTACAGTAAATAAAGTTGAAATAACATTTTAAACTGATCTATAGCGTAAGACAGTATCGAAAGTATTTAAATGTAATGGTTACTAGTTATTATAAATATTATCATACAATTTTTGGTGTGGTGAATCAAATTATCACATCTTTTAGATGTGGCATTTTTGACTGATAATTTCTTTTATTGAAGAGCTCGATAAAAAGCTTAAAGTTCTAGCGAATACTACTCAACTTTAAGTAACTGGTTTAGCAAATATAAGATTAGATGTTTGAATGCATTCATGTAAGGAACTTGTCTGACATTCTAGGCATTGTATACATTAGACTCAATATATACATTGTTTTGAATTTAGAACTCTTGGAAATTATACCAGCTTACATCTACATGTAAACAATAGTTCATCAATCCTGCTAAAGTAATGGGGTAGAAATTTACATAACAATGTTTAATTACCTAGTAACCAAAGTTACCTATAAACTCGCTGTGACACATTGATTGATTGCTGGTAATTATTACACTGAACGTATGTTAGTTTGTAATCTTTAGTGTTTCGTCATTGAGGTAAATTTAGGTCGCTCATCTTCCTACATAAATATATCACTATATCTAGGTTAACATAAATATGTACCTATATACATATATATGGCTGTATCCCATTCGTCTCTTGGCTTTCATAGCTTTTTGTAAATATAATTTTATTAAATTCATTCTTGTTAAATTTTAGCACAAAAAAAATCATTTAGGTATTTTACTTATAGGACTTATAATTTGAAAATATGTACTTTTTATGAAACCCCTTAACCCTTCTTAAGGCTTCAATTTTGTAAAAATCCATTCTTAGCTGATATGTACTTAATATAACAAATATTAATGTTAAATTTCAAGTCTCTTAACTTTATAATTTTAGAGATATCATGATGAGTCAGTGTACAGGTAGAAATCTATTCAACGTTTGTTTCTGAATCGATGATCGAATCGAATGAGTAATAATAACACTTAAATGTTTTGCTTGCTGTATTGGCCAGTATAGCTAGTCTAGCTATAAATTATGTTACTGGCTATTTACATACATTTAAAAATAAACTTATTAAGTATATTATTACAGACCTTTGTTCCGAACTATATAATTTACAAATGTATGAATTATTAACATCGTATTTCTCTCAAATAGTACAAGTCTGGCCCATGTCTTTCTTTAATGTCAAAGTGGACTCGACACAAGTATAACCCTTTCGCTTTAATATAAGAATATATATGTTACATAGGGAGGCACAGGAATTTTAGAAAGTATAAGATGAGGCGCAGTTCATATAATATGAAAAAATACTGCGATATCACCATGGATGTCTAAGATATATGTCTCTTTTGCTATATATATGTGCTTTTAATCATATAATACTATAAAAAATAATATTTAGAAATCGCATTTCGAAACGCATAATAAATCACGGCGAGATGATAGCTTACAACGTTTATATGGCTAAACAGAGAAAATTATCGAATCACTCCACCCAGATTGCGAACAAGGCAAATTGCAGCGTAATATGAAAATAATGGCCGTCTATACTTTGTAACATTCGACAAAGCGAAAACGTGGGATACATCTAAATAATAGCGTGAATTATATTTATTTATTTATCGAATAAGTTTAAACAGTAGAAGTTAAAGATATTAATATATCTTTGCAATTATGAGTATTTGTGAATAAATCGTACCACATTAAGACAGTCACAACATCTTCCAATATTGATATTCCTTAGCATTGTTTTACAAAATATAGATCAAGATAAAAACATAATTGTTTACGATAAACCTATATATGAAATGTAGCTAAACACTTAATTACAATAAGATAAAAGAGAAAAATTCTTGATATAGGAACTCTTTGGAACAATGGTAGCTCAGCGGTAGAAGGTAGACTTGTAATCATATGTTGTGGGTTTGTTTTCTGGGAAATATCATATAATTCACACTTTATGCATTAATTATATAAATTTGCCACTGCTCACAAACATATTTCCGTGTTCACTGCGTACTATAATACATTGCAATCATCAACCTGCTTGCTAAGTTTGGCGATTATGGTATGTCCCCTCGTAGATATGTTTAGAGAATACCTATGTCTTACAGGTAGCATCTGTGATCTGAAACAACGACATTAATAATGATATACACTAAAATTGAAAAGGAGAGCCTAGCTTAGACATCCTTAAAGGTAACGCTCGACAGCTCCCAGGAGAGTCCCGGATTGAGAGGCCACCAAGTTCTTACATAGCTTTGTTAGACGCTCTACGGAGTAACGAGGTCCAAGAGTCACCACGAGGGGTCCCAGGCGTTAGCTGCAACTTGTCGATAATACCCGCCAATTATTCCTTAATAAATGCAGCCGAGAGAGTTAAACTTGCTTGTTCGGTACTTACTGTCTCACTAGTACGACTTGGAAAAGCGTTAGCGCTGGTAAAAGAGATAGTGGAAGAAACTCCAGCGACGCTTGTGTTCTGGTATGATCAGGGAGAAATATAGCTGTAGCATATATTTCATATCACTCTTCTGTAAGATTTCTAAATTGTTCATTAGATTTTGTTACGTTTTCTATTAACAATCAATTGTTTCATTTATTCATATGATTATACATTTATGATGAATGCTAAAATCATATTGAGCTTTCGTATAATGGCAACTTTAACTTCAAAGAGGTTTATAAGCGTGTCCTGGTCTGATAAGAGCTCATAACAAAGTTGGATAGCTTATTGTGACTTTTACATATCTCTAACACAAAAAAGCAATTTATTTCCAAGTTCATTCATTGCTTAAAATTCCTTGAAACTTATTTAACTTAGATTTATTACAAAGGTTGCTTCAAACGATGTATTCATTCCTTAATAATTTAACAAAAAAAGGCTGATTACAAATTTGAAATAACAAATCGCATCCGTTTCACACGCTTATATGTCCTTGCAGCAAGAATTGGTGGTTAAATCGTTACATATCGCACTGACCTTTGTACTTTTACACAATAACCTCTCACTCCACAACACATCTGTGAAACTAGATGCGATTTAAGTCAATGGAATAACGTATATTTTAACTTGTTCCTTTTCTAAAATTATGAGAACATTTAAAGCTATATCCGACGTAGGATTTTATGATATACACATATAGTAACGCTCAATGATTGCCTTAGTTTTTACGTGAAATTGTTGAGAATAATGAGACAAAATAATAATAGATACAATCACATGTCCATGTTGAAATTAGATTCGACTTTTGTTGGATATAATGACTTCGTATTGTAATAAAAATACACTACACGAATAACTTTGAATACAATAGCTTTGTATCTAATTAAGAAGCAATTTAAGAATTTCCTGGTATTATAAGTACGCAGTTTTATTAATGTGTTTTAAGGTCACATATAGCTGCTTACTTTAACCTTTATTTATTTATTAAACCTTCTTACAACTTGTATAATGGCGGACTTAAAACCTATTTACATTCTCTGTCAGATGACAGATGACATCCAAAATAGCGCAGAGACAATTGACAAGTGTCTAAATGTTATCCAAAAATTAATTAGATATATGAATATATGCTACATATATATGATTAATACTATACTTATTATTTAATTACTAATATGTGCACACATATATACATATGCTCTATAAATAATTCGTCAATAGAGAGAGTTATGACGATTCTTCCGCGTATAAGTTTTGAAATTTTTTATCTGTTGTCAATTTATTTATCTATTTCTTCTTAATTTACAATATTTAAAAATCAAGGAGTATACAGTATATTAATTGTAAACTATGGATATCATTGAAAAGCAATGGTATACCAGCGGTAGACGTTGTTATAAATAATAAAAATATAGATTCTTTGTAATATAATAATAAGATAAAAAATAATAGATTAAAGTTTAATCATTTCGCTCTTTAAGAAGAAGGACCCTGATGGGCAATGGTAGCCAAGCGGTTGAAACTGAAACTTGTAATCGAACGAAGATCTCGGGTTCGATTCCCAAGATACAGTCTTTTATTATTCACCATGTTTATTAACTATATAGGATTGCCACTGCTTATATAAACCATACTGCGACATGCCCACTCGCCTGCCAAGCGTGGGAATTATTGTAAATCCTTCCATAGATATCTTTAGGAAAAGTTCATGCCTTGCAGTGGGCATTTATGCGCTAAAACATCGATAGATATTATTTTTATTATAATACAGGGTATAAAACTTATATTTCGTTAAATTCAATAAAAAAATTATTTTTTTAAAACGTTTTTGTATAATCGTGTTTTAACATTTTCTCTTCTTGATTCCAGGTCAATACAACCCTGGTAAATACGGTGGTGGTGCCCAGCAGTACACAAGGGCCCAGAGCACCGGTTTCCGACAGGCGTACAAATTCTAAACGTTACTTTACGTCGCAAAGGTTGCCAGTATTAAAATAATACTCGATATTTTCATTGTGAAATTTTCGTTTTTAAAATTCAGATCGATTATTTACGACTATAAATTTATTACTTATCATTGCCATACATAATCTTAAGACACACCAAATTCATGCTCGACCAAATAGATCTAAACCAGGCTCTCTACATTATGTTGCATGTGAGACTTAAGTTATTTTGACCACAACACCTGCAAACAACTAGATAACTTCAACAAAATATAGGTTATAGATGAAGTAAACAGCGGAAAACTACATTGAATGATCATTTATCTTCCGGACTGTTTAATTCAAGTCAATAACATATCTTCCTCTTACTAATGCCTTGGAATAGACCAGAAGATATGATAGCATGGAAACATCTGTTTATTCTGTCAAGACATTTCAAGACAGACACGATCAAATGAAGAAACAGTTGAGAAGAATCACAAATAAATGTTAAATTAAGTCGAAAAGCAGTCGTTTGAAATGTTGAAATGAAAATTTCACAATGAACACTTCTATATATCATTTTAATAGGTTTTAATATAAGAATTTCGTGATCATTTAGTGTATAATATTCGATAATGCTGTCATAGTCATATCATTTATCAGTTACATCAATGAGGCGGTTTATTTATTCTGTGAATAAATCCTTTTATATTTTCTCTATAATTGTATTTTTATTTCTTCTTTTTTTCTCTAGATAAAACATTGAAAATGCTCTAACTATGGACAAATTCCATATGTACTTCAAAAACTATGATTCGTTGACCTACTATACTAAAAATATATAAACTATAAAAATTACACATCGATATCTATTCTATATTTGGGGATTACAATGATACTCTTTAATAATTAAGCAGTAGTTAAAGCCATCCCACATCTATTCTATATTTGGAGGTTACAATGATACTCTGTAATAACTAAGTAGTAGTTAAAGCCATCCTACATCTATTCTATATTTGGGGAAAATAATAATACTCTGTAATAACTAAGAAGTAGTTAAAGCCATCCTACATCTATTCTATATTTGGGGAAAATAATAATACTCTGTAATAACTAAGTAGTACTTAAAGCCATCCTACATCTATGCCATATTTGATAATTACAATGATATTCTATAATACCACTTAGTTAAAGTCATCCTACTTCAGCTCGAGTAGCTTATATGATGTAGCTTAATGCCATCCTTTATAAGCGAGTCTAATAGTGATATCTATTCTTCATTTGCTAATTTTTAAGTATATTCGTTAGCAACGACGTTTATTTTGATTTAGCTACATTCTATCAGAGATTATTCAATAGGTAAAGTCGTTTTGATTAAATTTCAATTTAGATTTCTTTTCCGTATTTGTGGATGATTTAGTGTTTTTTCTGTGATTTTTTTTGTCTACATTAATTTTATTATAACATTCTAAGCATGCTACATAGTAAAGCATCTCAGTCTCAATTAATGGATAACTTAAAGTCTCCTTGGTAGCAATTGCATTGACCTCCATTTTATACAATGCTTGTTCCTATAGTAAACCTATAATATTTAAACTTGGGATTTCATATCTATTCTGTATATGTAGATGGCTTAAATAACTTTAAACAGCTATTATAAGTACCTCAATTTTACAAGTAGTCACTCTCTACAAGCTTGGGTAGATGTCAATATTAGATTTGGATATTAGATAAACATATACCATTTAAACTTAAATACATTACCTATCTTGTATTAGCAGATCATTTAAAGTATTTATGGTTGCAAATACTTCTACCTCCATTTCACCATGATTTTCTATCATACTACAAGTCTTAGGTAAAGAAACTTCATTTAGGCGTTGTCACCGATTTATTTTCTTAGTTAATATATGATGGCGTCATACAATCAGAATGTACCAATAGAATATATTATTCCTTACTTACTTACAATACGAATGAAATGATAAATATAAGAAATTACACTAAATGTAAATAAAAGAGAAATTTAGAGAAGACCATTTAATTAAAAAACTTTTTAGAATAAACTAAGATAGTGTACTTTTATATATAGATTAAAATCTTATTTATTATATGTACACAAATTTACAATGTATTTCTAGCGGGTTAAATAATCTAGTTAAATTTGATATATACTTATTGTTTATCATCAATGTTGTGAATATAATTTTTTAAAAGCCAACTAAGAATAAATATTAAATTTATTTAAAAAATAAATATACAATGTTACAGAGAAAAATTTGCTAAAATCATTATAGATTAATAACTGTATCCAGTGTTTGGGTTGTAATTTCCAGAACCTGACGAGGATGAGGTTCCTCCGTAACCTCCTTGACCAGGCTTATTACCTGATTTTTCAGGATGATACTGACCTGAAACAAAAATTATTTATTATAAATGATCTAACTCAAATAATATGGTACTTTCAGAAGTAATTGGCCTGTTGCCTTACAATAGAAAAGATTAATTAAAGTAACATATTTTAGAGTGATAACTTCATAAAATATTTCGTGATCAGTCAATATTGATATATGCAGCTGTTAAACAAGAATACAGCTGCAGATTATAGCAGCGTGAACTGTCAAACGCGCGAAGTTCACAGCGAACTGTCAAATGGGAAAGTTTTAGTAATAATTGCATCTTTTGGAAAATTTCAAGTGTCTACTCAATTTACTAAACATTTTTTTCCACCTTCTACGAACTATTTAGTAACGTTACCGGGGGATTCCTGCAAAACCGTCACAAAATAAAGAATTTGGATGACCGATTGGTGATCAATATAGATAACTTATCTGAATACATTAATACAATAACATATATTTAACTTTTAAAGGCAAATTAAACATTTAAAAATATTTGTATATAAGAACACATTGTTAATTACCGTCATCAAATATTCCTGCAGCTTCATCCCTAGCGTTCTGTTCCAATGCCAAGAGAATAGCTTCAGGGGTTGGAGGTGCTACTGGTAGATGAGCTCCCTGAGGACGGAAGCCGCCTTCTCCAGCGGAGAATGTTATGGAGTAAACGTTTCCATCGTCACCCTTGTAAGAGAAACCGCCGTTGGTTTGTAACGCATTTCCTGCTTCCTCAGCACGGATACCGTTGGATGTCTCATAGGAGTAACGAAAACCTAATTTAAAAAAATCTGTATAAATTATAGGATGAACATCTCTTATTTACATTAATCAAAGACCTGTTCGGATAGCAAACTAGCTCATACCTGAGATGAACAAGCAAAAGAAACTTTAAGTTTAAGTTACTTATTTAAAATTTATATATCCTGAAGGCAAACATATTATTCCAGAAGTATATAGTATGTCGTTAATACACAAACGTTCTTTAACAATTTTTTAAATTCAGAATTGAAAGGTCTTTTACATAATGTGAAATCCCAGTATAAAAGCAAATCACTATAAAGAGGAACATTCGTCATCCTCATGTCAAGCGCAAGATCTATACTCCTGGACTTAGCCTTCCTTCATAGATCTCTATTGGAACCGTTTTTAAAAGCCTGCACCCAGCGTCCTTTTTGACATTATCGACTGTCAGTCCGTCTATCTTTAGAGTCCTACGATGCGTTTGCACTACACTACAAGTATCCTGAATATATACATCCTCACCTTTGGCATTATATATACTGGATTCAGTAGTACCTATCATGGTAGTTACTTGCAAGAAGACCTCATCACCAGTGAACTATAGGCAATTTTCACTAATTACCATCACACAGTTAATCGAATTTATTGCAAATTCTATAGATTGTACACTAATTGTATATAATTTTTAAGGAAACCAGAAACCATTTTGATAGCAACTTATGATCATTTCATACAGAATATCAATTCATAATAACACTAATCTGAATTAGTCGCTTTATTCCACATGGCTGTTAAAGGTAAAAAACAATTAAAAAAATATATCGTGCCCTTATGGTACATTATATGAGCAGTGGTAGCTCAACGGAAGGGAACTGAAATTCGTGATCATAGGTCGTGAATTCGATTCTCTGGATACAATTTTATATAGTTCACATTTGGTGTATAAATAGGATTGTCACTGCTCAAAAATAAGTTTCCAGAGGATGGACAACTGCGTCCTCTGCGTAATATAATACCGCACTGCGATCGCCAACCCTAGCCTAGCACGGTGGATATGGTATATCCCCCCCATAGATGTCTTTGGGGAGACCTATGCCTTACAGTGGGCGCCTATGACGATGTCTAAAATATTACATCAAGAAAAACCAAGAAGTCTATAGCTAAATTTTGATGATGTACAAAGATGTACAGTTTAGTATCAGAGGCAGGTGTAAGGCATATAAGAAATATATTTGGGAGACCTATGTCCAACAGTGGACGTCTTATGGCTGAAATGATGATGATGACGTCATAGATTTAAGTAAGATTTATAATATATCGTCAACCTATTTGTTTCACATAATAAATAAGGAGTTCTAATTTTCAACTAAATCTTCAACAATGGAACCTTTACCATTTTCATCTATCTCCTGGTCCTGTTGTAAAATTTCCGCGTTCTTCTCAGCAGCTTGCTGGGGACGTTTGTTTCCTGTGTCTCCATAGCCAACTCCTGCTCCAAAACCTGCTCCACCTTGGCCTGGTGGTAAATAACTATTGGTGGGTGATGAGACACCTTGGTTTGGCGGAAGATAGTTCTTGGAAGGTAGTTTGGCGGCCGAAGCTAATGCGACGACAACTGACAATACGATCTAGAAGAGAATATTTTTTTTATTTAAGGTAATTGTTTGAAAAACTTTTTTTATGTAGAAAGTTTGAAGCATAAGGTATATTAAATTATTTTGCAATTGTCTATGTTGATGAGCTTGATCTAGCATCTGATGTCAAAAGCATAAAATCTTACATGGGAAATTTTGTAACATTTAAACCTAAGCTTTTTGTTTAAAAAGTTATATAAATATGCTATCTATATATTTCTTTTTATTACAGTCGACAAATATATTTACGAAGGAATGTTTACTTTAGATAAAAATTTACATTTTATTTCTACTACGAATTTGTGTTTACCTATTTCGACCAAAAGGTATCTTTTGACGACTTTGCTTTTGGATGTAAATAACTATAAAAAACATTAAAACATGTTCTCTTTTTATTTTTTTGTATTTTAATTGCAAAATAAGAAAATAATGAAACATTGGAATATTATTAGACTTAATATACTTTCCGTCTTCACAAAACTTTAACAAAAATCTAATATAATATTTGTTTTGATTTCTTGTAATTGTTCATTTATACCGACTTCAATTGGAATATTGTTAAAGGTATATACTCGTATATATATACTTTAAGTATACTATTAATTATTTATGACAGATAAACAATCTGTAACCATCTTAATATTAAAATTATCTTTATTATTTTATATTTCTTATTAAATAATATTGAAATATATATGTTTGACATGTACAAAAATAATGAAAATTAAAAAATAATACTTAATTTTTGTAATTACTATTAAATTTAATATACAGATTATATAATAAAAATACCTTTTTTATGTCACAATAAAAATTAGCTTATAAATGATTATAATAAAAAAATCAATATTATTTTAAAAAGAAAAATTAATCTTATTACGTACCATATTCATGATGATAATTTATTTTTTCGTTTTAAAACACTTAAACGAATTCGAAGTTTGAAATTGCACTGTGTATAGTTCTCTTTGTATCGGACTTTTATATTAAACGAAAAAACTATCAAAACAATTACCGATTATTTTTATTATCGGATGACATCGATTTAATTGTAAACCTTGATTATACGATTATCGGAAGAAGTTCACTTTCGAAGAATTCACACAGTCGCTCCGAATCTGTGGCAGGGTCGAACACACTATATCAGGGATGAACAACACGCGGCCCGTAAAACATGCTAAAGCGGCCCGCGAAGTATTTTTAAAATTGAATATACATTTATCGACTTTCTCTCTTCAATGTATTACAATAAAATGGTAATACATACAAAACCAAATATATAAGTCAAAAATGACCATCGGTCAAGATTGAGTCATGTATACGTCTAGCGACCCCCTTACTTCCGACTTATATTTATCAGATTGTATCGAAAAAACTTTTCCAATGTTTTTATTATAAATTTCAAGTAATTTCGTTTTTCTGTTCTTTTCGTGTTTAGTTTTACATTTTGCATTAAAATTTGTACGAGATATGTCTATATTTTTAAAAACACCTATGTCATTATTTATAATAAATAAATAAATTATTAATATGTGTTCTTTAAATGTGTGCTCCGTAAAAAATTGTAAATTAAAAATGGCCATTTAATTATAAAAGTTGCACACCCCTGAACTATATACTTTTTATAATTGTAACAGTTACATTCCAAATCTAAAATGTAGATATTATATGCAATACCCTGGTTTCTACTGCATTAGTAGTATCCAAATTTTATGTTACCTTTTAATTTATTTATTTTTTGATATTATCCGCTTGATGGACCTACGAAATAATCAAGGTCGCCAATGCTGGATGGGGGCAGTTCAAGTTCGATCTTTGTGTCGATTTTGGAGGAGGCCTAAATTTTTCAGTGAGCATGTATGGCTGACATAATGATAATGATGATTATCTGCTTAAAACGTTTAGAGTTCCTGATAAGATAAAATAAAATTAATTTATGTAACATTCGTACTTTTAACTGAACTTACTGATCGTTAACTTATTTGTTTTCTAATTTTCTTTTATTTTAGACCCTACTCTGCTTCGCAAGGTCATAGTTGTGGAGAAGAAGCAGGAAGAAACTCTTCAACAAATGACTTGATCTAACTAGTATACGTTAAAGGAAGAATGCCAGAATAGCCCAATTTGTCAGAATCTGGAATAGGATTGAGCCGCCCTGTAATCGCATTCTTTATCCACAAATTCTCCAATCGCACTATTATTTGAAAAGAGTCTGTAACAAATTGAGACGGCTTTTTTACTAAATCCCTAATACAGTAGTAGAATAATTGATTTCAAATCTTTATTATCAATCAAAAATTTCTCACACTGTAAAAAGGATTTTTACTACTTATCGCTCAATAAACCGTAACACACCTATACGTATTTGTCCACAAACGAAGTAATAACTCTATGAAGCTGAATAAGTCTGAAGGATATTATTTAAATAGCACATCTTGAACTATTTTTTTCTCCAAATATTTGTAATTCACTTAAAAGTTTATTAGTTTCTATTTATTAAAAAAAAGTATATTCGGCTAATGTCTTTTTACTGTACGGCAGGCGTGTAACCTTTGTTAAAGTTTTTCGTCTTATTTTACAGATATTGCTTTTTCAATTTCCTAACCTTTTTTGTAATAGTCACATATATGTTATCTTTTTTACTGTCAATTTTTATTTATCTTAGAATTACAGTACATTCCGTACAGATAATAAAAACATTATTAAAAAAAATCATCTTTTATAAAATTAGAATCAAATAAGTAACGTGTTTAGACACTTTTTATTTATACCGATGCTTTCCGTAGGGCTTTATCGACATCGAACAGTATTGTGAAAATGACATCTAAACGTTTTTATTTTTTAACTGTTACAATTAAATATTGCCCCAGGGATAAAATATCGGTTAAAATTAACATAAACAGAAATGAATATTTCCAGAGTAATATTTTTGTCATCTCTTTAATATTCATTATAATCAAATATCTATTAAAAGTGACAAAAACACATATTTTTATAGTAAAGTACAAACAAAAATTTTACTTAAGCGCCATCTGTTGTCATACCGATGCACTTGCATGGTTAGCGCATGTGCAAAATATTACTACAAATTAATCTCGTTGATGTTAACATGTAAAAATATTAATGTCTAGCAATGTTTTAATATTAACATACATTAGAATAAAAAAATATTTAATAACCCATAGATATTATATTTGTTTACAACAACTGTAATTGCGTTATAAAAGAAATACTAATTAATTCTTAAAATAAATTTGCTCAGTCTATACTAACAGGCGCTAAAAAATTTTTATTTAAATGTTGGTATAGATTTAACTGCGTGAATATAAACATAATATTTGTTTTTAAATGTATTACTTTTATGTACTACTGACTGATATTAATAGTAGTAGGTAAGTGTTTAATATTATTGCGAATTTCACTAATCAAAATACGGAAAATTATGCCTAAAGTATAAGGAAACGTTGGTTATAGATGTAAAAGCTTTACGATTGTCTCTTTCTAAAGGTCGATGTGCAATATTTTACGCCGGGTACTGTAAAGGGGTAAATTTATCACTCATTTCTTGTCAATTAATCTTTGCTTTACCTATCCAAGAATCAATGGTTTAAAATAATAAATGCCCTAATGATAATATCGCAACAAAAAGCTGTTTCAAAATTCAGAATAATACATATTAAAATTAATTATTATTTGCTGTATGTTCCTGCAGACTTCTTACTATAATAAATAATTGGTCTGGCACATTTATCAATAAAATAAAGTAACATATTTCAGTGATCACTTTATACCAGTGATTCCCAAAGTGGCTTTGCAGGTTGTTATCGACCCCTAGGGGTCTATGACAACCTGCAAGGGGTCTACGTCAGTGAAAAAAAATTTGGGGGTCCACGATAGTGGATCTCAACACATACATTGATAGCACCTATTTACTAACTATCATACTATCTTATAATATCAAAACATTTACATTATTTATAAAAGTACCTATGAAGTAAAAAAATTATTATATATGTTTATAAAATTGTGTAAGTTGTATGATGTTGGTATTCGCTTTGTGGTCGCAATACATTTTGAACATACACTAAACTTCACTACAGTTAAAAATTTACAGGAAATTAATATCAGGTAAGTAAGGGGTCTACCCAACACGGAAAAACATGGCAAGGGGTCTACGACACAAAAAGTTTGGAGAACTCTGCTTTATACAAAGTAATTGGAAATAGACTTTAAAGCTTTTACTGTTAAACGAGCTATATGTAACCAATCAAGCTATTTATTAATAACTGCTAATAGCATTTAGCTAATAGTCAATACTTCGCTCTAACAACTTCGACAATTACTTACGTTTATTGTTAAGTACAATACAATAGCTGGTATATTAATATACAAATATAAAGTTTCTTATTGTATTTTGTTTCCCATTTAAAGTTTGTTAGTTATTTGCTTCATAATAACTGTTTAGTACAGATTATATATAATCAGGGGCCGCTTAACCTATAGTGTACGGTGTGCAGTGCATAAGGGCACCGCCGTCTTGGATCATCATGGCCGTAACTAATACCATACTATAAGCTACTTATAAAATAGCTTGTTGGAATATGAAAAAACTTTCTTGTTATGTTATTAATAGTTATAGCAGCAGTGGGGGGGGGGCTAGGGGGCGTCAGGGTTTTATTGCACACGGGCCCTACACGAGATAGAGTCGCTCATGTATATAATTGTTAATTATTATTGTTATGACTTGAAGTAAGTCGCTTGATGCAGTTCAAACTGCAAGAGAAATAATCAAGAAAGTTCATAAATAAACTTACAAATCAATACTATTACATTGTGAATATTTTTTACGTGATAATAGATCTTGGGGATGAATTACTCTGTCTTAACAATATTAAAAAGAGACAAAAAATACCGTCTGAGTTTGTTGAAGGTTTTTCTCAGATCGCGTTTGGTATCCTTATAGCTATAAGTTCAAAAATACCTCATAGAAGAGTTCAATATTATTCTAATTTTCAGAAAATTAGGATTTTCTAGAACTCTTCACATGACGTACTCGAGTGGTTACTTTTATTGATCCTATGTAATTATTGGCGCCCACTGCAAGTCTAGGACATCTAGGATATCTATGGGGGAGATATATCATAATCGCCACTATTGCAGTGTTGTATTATGGTACTCAGAGAACGCTGCTGCCAAATCTCTAGACACGTGTTTGTGAGCATAGGCAATTCTATATAATCAATAGACAAAATGTGAACTATGTATAAAACTATATGATCGCAAGTTACAGTGGTCTACCACTGCTCAGTGGATAGTAATATAAATAATTAAATGGACTTATATGTGACAATATGATAATTAATATCGACCTCGTCTAGGTGTCGAATTTGAATTTCTGTAACCGCAGACATCGACCGCACGTCTATACGGACGTAAATCTATACGATTAGTAAATAGTTTTAAACATGCATTTTGTACGGATCAGATATCTTCCAGACATATACGTTATAAGAGGTAGGATTGGAGTGAATAAATAAATTTTTAACAGCCTAATTTAACAACTACATTCAACTAATTAACATAAAAAGATCTTAGTAGATCCCACTATTTTTGTCTTTTCAAATAACTACAAAAAACTCAATAAAAATGTTTTTGTTACGCCAAGACTCGATTTCTTTTTGATTATTGAATTACTCGTATAAAGAGGAATTAAATATATAAAGAATTCAGGCGTTACTTTGCGGAAGTCCATCCTAAGTAAGAAAACGACTAATATATAGCTACTTCCGCTATGTGGCAGTAGTCGTGCAATAAAGTGCACCGCCCACCAGCCCACACACCGAGTGCGCCATCTAGTTCAGGATTGAAGAACTATTTTTAATGGTCCATGTTATTGAGGATCTCTCTTGCTCGTCTGCCATGTTTGAACAGGGATATTATTTACAATAAATTTTTGACAATTTTGTTTTGTTATTTCCACGCTCCATTTTCGTCCTTCTTAAGGTCTTTCATTAGTTCCTTTACATCCAATACATCTCATATATATCATCTCTTCTTTCGCTTTCTCTATAGAATACTGTATTAATTCAAAATTTTTATTTTTGATCTTTATTTCGCAATTCTTATATTTACCTAAGCTTTAATTTGTATCCATTACTTTATCCTTTACTATTATATGTTTCTTTATCTTAATTTTTATTTCGATTTTTCACAGTTTGTTCGCAATATTTACCTCTCTTCTATTGACTTATGTCATATTCCTATTTATTACTGTTCCGATTGTCCTCCTAAAATGCTCCAGAAAGATTTGGTATCCTCCACTTCTTCCCTTTCTTCATCTTTTTGCAACCAAAATATTCTTGTTATGAACATTATGTGTGTATTATATATGTGGTCACTGTAATTTTTTTAGAGCCCTTTCATTTGTCTTACATTGTAACGGGCAAGCTTTTGCAACCAAAGATTAAATTATATCCCGGACCCATTGGGTCAAATCGCTTCCGTAGGTCACGGAAATAACAGCCTTTTCATAGTCAACAATCAATAAGAATTGATTGTTGACCATAAAAGATTTCGGTTCACCATGTGTTTATAGTAATGGAGACGATTTACTGAATAACTGAAATAAACAGCTATTAGTGAAATACCAAAGCGAAACAGAACCTCCCAGTTGTTTGTGTTGCGTTATGAAATCTGGAACCTGATTTAAGTAAAGAAAAATTTTAATGGCTTTGGGATATTTGTATAACACATTGCACACAATCTAACTTACTAACGCCTCCTTGTAAACACGCATTACACACACATTTATTAGTAGTGAAGAAATTCGTGTATTGTGGTAATACAGTTTTACCTGTTTTTTAAATTAAAATTTTTTATTTGCACATTATACCTAGTTTACTTTAACATTTTGATATACCAAAAATCAACTGTATTAATTAAAAATGTCTATAAACCTAAAATTAAACTTACGTATAAATTAAGGTAAAATTGCGTATGTTTTTTTATAAAAAAAAATTGTTATGTAAATAAAGGATCTGTAGTAAATATAAGGCGACCGGAACAGCTCTACTATGGTAGCTGTAACCAGCGCACGGTCCAGAAGTTGAAATAAATAAATGATCAGTTGTAATTGAAAAATAAACAAGTTAAAATAGTTTAGAGCATACTCAGAAGGGTTTGGAGCTTTTCATGTAGGTGGTAGCGGACCGTGGGCTTTATGAAATCTTCTTAGCGGTTTCCTCATAATCGAGAGATGTTGCCCATTAGACTAGTCTTCGCTTTCATATTTTTCAGGTTTTTCCGTCTGAAAGTTTCACGGAGCAATACACGGTGATGTTGAACGCTATTGAAAATGGATCAGTCCAGCGATTAGGTGCCCAACCTCAAGCCCTTTAAGTTTTTTGTTAACATTTTCGTACTTCCATAATTTAACTATCTAGATTTACTGAGCTCTTCCACGCAATGTGATTACACTCATTGTTTACAATACTTGAGAGTTTTATATATTATATATGTACAAGCAAACCATAGATAGTCGAGTCCTTATTCTGAGGGTAGAAGAATAAGTGCGGCGCACTATTCGCTGGATTCTTAACATTCAACGCTAATGCTACATCTTGAATGCGTCTATCCTTTGCTTTGTATGAGACCTTGTCTAGTACACGGAGATGAAAAAGACCAGAGCGTATAAATTTCACTTTGGTGTTTCTGTGGATCTCCCTGTGTATCAAAATTCTTATTACAAATGTAACGTCAAGACTAAATAAAGAAGTAAATTAGGTACTTAAATCAATAGAAATACTGTATGATGGAAGACACGGATATGTAACGAATGTATATATAATATTAGCGCGAAGCATCGTGCAGATTATAAAGGTAACTCATTAACAAAATCTCAATAAAAAATGTATAGCTTCATAACAATTAGTAGCGATATAAAAACATGTTAAAAATCGTTATGGATCTATCAACTCGTGTGTAGACGTGAATTAAAGTAAAACAAGTTTAATTTTTTTTACACTAAATATAATTTTATTAGGAATTATTGCATCTAGTCTAGTACTAAAATTTGAAACTGAACTTTTAAAGACAGATATAGCTCCGTCTATAATCATTTAACGCAGTGTGGGTAGGCTCTTGCAGGATCAACTGACGGTATAGTAGAGGTAGTAACAAGTAGTTGGATTCGAGTAAAGTAAAAGATAATAATAAGGCTCAAAGTCACTCAGTGAACAATGAAGAGGGTTATGCTTGGAGTTTTGATGTGAGATATTTAATGGAATCAGGCGTTACTTCGCGGAAATCCATCCTAAGTAAGAAAAGGACCAATATTTAGCCACTTCCGCACATGCAGTGGTAGTCGTGCAGTGAAATGCACCGCCCGCCAGCCCGCTGACAAATGCGTATGCGGCAAACAATGCGAATCACACAACCGCCACCACCAAATCACTCAACACGTGTTTTACCCCTCCACGGGGCATCTTCAGGAGTTATGTTACACCGATTTTCTTACTTTTGATGTGAGAACAGAAATGAAGAACCAAGATCACCGACGTGACTCGAAGAATTGCTCGTCTGAAATGGCAGTGAGGAACATCGCTCGTGCAACTGATGGCCAACAGGACCGGAAGGTTATTAAGTGGCGACCACGAGGCAGTAGGAATAAGTAAGCCAATAGGTAGACCATCAACATACTGAAGATCACGGAAAGCCACTGGATGTGGTTAGTGCAAGACTGGTCGTCGTGGTGACCTTTAGCGGAGAAGTGCCTTGAAGTTGGCACTGGCACTGACATGATAATGACATATCCATATCCTCATCATCATATATCATAACCATGACATATCTAGTTAAAAGATGTTCACAACCATACAATAAAACATCGCAGTTGCAGATATTAAAAAAAAAAACTAACTTACATTTTCCTTGCTCCAATAACAAGTGATGCCGAAGATGCGGAGAATTATTGTGAGAGAAGAATACGACCGTACTACCGTCTAATATTCACGGTTATGAATTTAAATTTCGAAGAAATGATTTTTGATATAATAAGAAAAATTTGCTATTTAAATATGTATTTCAGGAAAGAGGCAATTTAGAATTTCAAAAACAAAGAAAAATTCGAATCGACGTACAAACAAATATAATATTTATTTTAAATACAGTTCATGTACGATGAACGGTTTTGTACAACCAAGGTCACTTGTATTAATGTAATAAGACCATCGCTCACGTAACTCGTGATCCGTTTTAAAATGGGTACAGATGTTTGCAACATTTAATTATAGGCATTTCTGAACGTTTCACATGGTAACAGCGTTCATTTCAAGCTAATAATAATACTGATATAAAAGAAGAAACACAGAGTTGGCCATTAAGTTAAGGGGATTTAAAAAAATCGTATAGAGAAAAGGTACAAAGTTCAGAAAACGAAATAAGGATAAGTATAGATATAAGTAAAGATGTAAGAATGCTGGTTTACATATAGATAGATAAGTAAAGTCTTGCAAAGTTATTGAATGCGGGGAGCGCAAGAACAGTCAACAGTCATTTTGAGAAAGGCCTGTACCTTGCAGAAGCGTCTATCAGCTGATATGACGTGATGAAAGAAATTTGAAATTTATTTAGAAAAACATTCCAGAGTTGTGTGTCATCTAAAGTACATACTATTCGATTCTAGATCACAAATTCGTAAGAACTTCCTGGTTTAATGTTATTTCTGTGGTAGGCAATCATCGTCCCTTTATTGGCGTAGATTGAATCAGTTTTTCGCTAAATATTTCGCTTACAACTGTCATAGACTTACTACATGTACTATCTATTAATAATCGGATGTTATAAAAAATAAAAGAAACACTTTTATAACTATATGTTAAATAATTATGTATATATTAGATTGTAAGCTGTTATAATATAGATAAAGTTCACCGTTTTCTTGTCTATTTCATTCTTCTCTTCGTCCATATACTATTAATTACAGATGTAAATACTTTAAATATATGTTTATATATAGTTTGTTTGACAGTTTCAATCACTCTTTATAAAGTGACCACTTTAATTTTTTCCAAACATTATTCTTTTTTTTTTCTATTAAAATGAGATAATCCAATAACTTCTAGCAGTACAAATTCTGCAGGGATAAATAACAAGCAATTATTAATTTTAATATAGTGACCCGAATTTTAAAAGCGCTATATTTTTACTATATTATCATCACGCTATTTATTATTTCTGAAAACTATTTTTTACATCGAATATACCATAACTTAATTAACTGCAAATGAGTTATACATTCACCCGTTTAGAGCTTTTATACCTATAATCTAGCACCCTGTATATAGCCATCAGGATCAGTGAGTCAAAGAATACATCACCCGGTACTTCTGTCAACGGTGGTAAGCATCAAATCCCTGAGTACTTTTACTGTATGGATATAAAGGTGAAGTGAAAGTCGGATAAATAAAGATCATTTTTTAATCGACGAATTAACTGAATCAAATAAGAATCCGTTGAGTCGCATCAACAAAATTGAGATGAAAACTTTAGCCCTTATAAGCTTGTCGCACTATAAAATAATTAATTTAGGTAATAACTTAGAACTGATATAGCTATGTTTCTCATATGTACATTATACATCATGCATTGAAATGATTCATCTTCTCCTACTTCTTCCTAAACTGTTAGTGCTCTTTCCAAACCACTGGCGTAAATGTTTCAGCCAGGATATTAGTCTTCTACCAAAACTTTTCTTACTCTGTACAATTAGATGCAGCACCTCGTATTTTGATTTACTCAACATTTAAATGCAGTAGTGTAAGCAATTAGCTGGTATTACGTATATATATATACGTGTAAAAAGTGGTATAAAAATACGAACACAACAAATGCAACACAATATCTTATTTTAGGGACCAAGAAAGTACTCTGATACCATCTTTTTGAATTCTGACAACGATTTAGCGCATCTTTTTGCTATTATTGTAATTCATTCCACCACCTGACAGCGGTAATAGTGGAACAGAAGAAGAATAGAACAGACACAGTGAATTTATGTTTAAAATATATAATAGACACCAGATACGGTGTTCGGGGCTGATGATCTGCCTAGCAGGTTTAAGGAGCAATGTATTGGGGTCGACGACCACTGGTCACTAGTTCTCTTTCTACATCAGCAAATTTGAAAAGTTCCTCCCAGTGGTGCTTCATAAATCTCTACCATAAATAATTTAATATTACTTTTATATGCCTAAATTCATCAGCAGATTATAACAAGATTTCACTGTTTACTTTCGCTCCTAAGACTACCGTGTATAAAGTAAAAGAATAAATTTCAAGTTATTTCATTAACTAACGTCGTATTTCTTTATTTTAGTCGTTTGATCTTTGTGTATGTAAATGTCTCCTGAAACAGTAGGTTCTATTAGTACCACACGTTTTAATGTTCTGAAAAATAGTCATAAGTACAGCCTAGAAGACATTACTCTGGTCAATTTCATCGCCTCATCTTCAAAGATACTATATTATTCTTTATATCACTTAATCAGGTATCTTTTATGAAGATATAGTAGAAGAGAATTTAATAAATGACAATGTGTGGTTTTAAACAATTTGTGTGACATTCATAAATTTGTAGTTTTATTATAATCTTTATTTTTAGTTTAAATCTTCAAAATTAAACCATTCGCCGATCATTGTGTAGACAATACACCAATCTGCAAAACAGTCTAGCATAGTTTTTTTCAGCCTTTTTTGTTAAAATATTACATACTCTTATGTAATAGAAATAATTTTTATATTAAATCTAAAATGTTAAACTAGTGTGGAGTCAGTCCAATTGCCCACCTGTGGGGCATGAACCCCACTTTAGGAAACACTGGTCTAGCCCCTTCTACAAAATATGGTTAGTTTACGTGATGTCATTTTTAATGTCAAACCAACGACTATTCATTGATATTTTTTTTCATTGATTAATTCAAAAAAACAGTGTAGGGGAGAGTAGGGTAATGAGAGTCAGTGGGTAATGAGAATCACCCACACATCCACAAAACAGTACACGAGAGCGACTCGTAAATGAGGCCCTCTACCCTGCCTTGGTCCTCAGGCGTTGCCTCGAAAGTCTAGCACCAGTTGGCGCCCGCACTTCTGAGATATGGCTGTATTTTGTTTTTACGCTCCGCTGATCTAATTTTTCGTCAATGTAAATTAAAAGGTAAGTGTCGAATAATTTGCAGTATACGATTAAGACATTCACACGTGCTTAGTTAGACATTCAAAATTGTGATGTGCAGTTCTTAGCGTGTTAATATGTTACAGTTTTATTTTCATTCATTTTTTTTCTAATTTGTGTAGAAGTGGGTAATGAGAGTCGGGTGACTCCCATTTCCCACGAATGATCATGTATCGAAAGAATCATAATCACCAGTTCCGAGCACATCAAAAGAATTTCATCCCATAGTACCGAGCACACCAAAACAGTCAGTGTCTTCGATTAACTCATCAGATCCTAGCACTTCAAGTCAAATTACATTGCATGATTTGATCAAGTTACCAGAGAAGACACGTATTATTAATACAAGACAATGCCGAAAAAAACAACATGCAACACTTTTAACTTCAACGCCATTGAAAGAAAACCTTGTAGAAAAAGAAAATAAGAAAGAAAAGAAAAAAAGAGAAACACAGAAAGAAAATAACAAATGGAAAGGTAAAGGTCAGGGAAAAAAAGTAAAGTAGTGAAGAAGACTCCTGAAAAGGTAAAGCGTCAAATACTTCAAGAATCGAATGAAACCTCTGTATCTGATGTTGGTACTAACGATTTGTGCCAGCATGATGAGGATGATGACCTAAAAGATGTAGGAAACAAGTGCCCAGTATGCAACGATTTCGGCAGAAACAATGAGATATGGTTCAGATGTACCTCATGTGGTCTATGGGCTCACTCGGAATGCACTGGGTGGGACTCAGCTCAAGGTTATGTCTGTGATATGTGCTAGATTTTCATTGACTCTGATTGCCCCCAGGGTGACCACCATTACCCTCATATCGGTGCAATGGGAGTCAAATCTGTTTTTTTTTTAAACTTGAATAATTTTCAAAGTTAATTGCCAAAGTGATTGAAACTGATCTCAATTGATAGTATATTAGTTATATTATATTTAAAGGCGGTTGCAATAAATATATTGTTTTATAATTAATTTTTTTTTGATTTCTCGCTTAAGTGACCCCCATTACCCTGTTTTACCCTATTATTGTTAACTGCGAAGATAAAAGTATAAATTCAAACAACAAATACATTTTAATATTTTATTCAAAGATAGAATTTAATAAGACGAGTAAATATATTCATGTACATAAAACTTTTGAAAGAACACAATTGTGAATTGGCTAAAAACTAACAAGAAATTATTTTCCTTAGTAGTGATAGCCGGTTTGCTCATCAAATCTTTGCTGAGGAATGTTCTGGAAGCCAGAAGACTGCTTGGGAGTCAGGTATTGGTTGCTGACACCGAATTGTGACTGGGAGTCAAATCCTTGCTGGAGACGAGAAGAAGACCCTTGGGATCCAAAGCCGTTGGAGTTTCCGAACGCTGGTGTTCCATACTGGGTGCTAGGGGCTGTGAATATTTTAATTATTGGCTTATTAAAATTTTAACACGAGTCAATTAAAATATTATATATACTATATTTGTACATAGTTCAACATAGCTTAACAATGAAAACAACTTTAAAAATTTGAAAATATAATATCTTAAACTAATGTCTTAATTAAATTTAAAAAATAAATATATCAAGTTCATACCGAAATTTGCAGTATCAAAAAAAATTGTTGTCAAAATGTTTGAAATTATTTCATAATGATTGGTGTATTTTTAATTTGACTTTTTGTAGTTTAAAAGCAACTTTAAATAGTATAGATAATTATATTATAACGTTTATTCATTTTATTATCTACTTTGGATTGTTTACAGAGAACACTTGTGTAAGTTATGAGAAAAATGCCTGAAGTACCCAAATAAAGAAGAATTATATTTATCTTCCCGATATGGGCAAGCTATCTCTAAAAATAAGTGATCATGATGAACATCATGTTTCAAACACTCCCTGATCTGAGAAGTGTCCATATTAATTTGTTTGTTAATTTATGTTTTTTGTGATCACTTCATCACCCAGAAATTATTATCTAATAAGATATTTAACGTGGCTTGAAATTTATAAATTTAATTTATATTTATTAATAGCACTCGTACACACTTGGCTACAAAAGAGGAGGAGTAATAAGCGATTTCATTTAGCCTAGACAAAGGTTACAAGCTGTTCTATATTTCTAGAAATAACTTTGAGGACATCGCAATTTTTTAATGGTTTTTACTATAATCATATAGACATAGTTATGATATACATACATACATACATACATAAATATAAATATATATATATATATATATATATATATATATATATATATATATATATATAATATGTGTTTTTTAAATTTGAAAACATTTTTATCAAATAATTGGATATTACTTTAAATGAGTAATCAATAATTTTATCGAGGCTCGGAGGGGTATCCTAAATTGTCGTAATGCATTATTCAGTTCAGATATCAGAAGTGATTAAATGACACATACCTATTTCTGTTTTTCGCTACGTGCTTTATAACACACATGTTCCTTGTTAAATTTTGTAGTGGCAAATGAATAAATGAACGGAAAAGATGTATTGAGTTTTAAAACATACCTCTGTAAGCAGAAGCGCCGTTTCTTCCAAAACCGTTGGAGTTGGATGGTCCATGGTTGGGTGGCAAATATTGGTTGGATGTGGCAGCTCCAAATCCATTACCATTGGACGAACCGAAACCGTTTCCATTAGATTTACCAAAACCGGATTCTGATCCGCTTGCAGATCCAAAACTTGAAGAACCACCGTTTGAACCGAATGAACCATGAGAACCGCCATTTGAACCGAAACCGTTACCCCTTGAGTTTACAGATCCAAACGAGTCGTGTGAACCAAAGGAACCTGAAGCTCCCTGCCCGTTGGAACCGAAACCGTTTTGTGATCTTCCATTAGAACCAAAACCAAGGTTATTGGTGTTATCAGGAGGTAGGTAAGAACGTTCAAGATGCTCCAGGCGACCCGCTGAGCATACGGCGATGAAAGCGACGAGAATGATCTATAAAGAAATATATATTTATTATCTATACAACAACAAATCTGAACAAAGAACAAAATATAAAAAGGAACAATATATAGAAACATTTTTCAAAAACAGAATGAACTAGTCGTAGTCATTTCAGCCCAAAGAATCCCAATGCAATACCTTCCACAAATATATCTATGGGAAATATATACCATAATTACCACGTTTGTCAGACCGGTTGGCGATCCGGTCTGGTATTATGGTACACATAGGACGCTGCTGCCCATCCTTTCGAAACTTCTTTATGAGCGATAGCAATCCTATATAATTCTTACACAAAATGGAAATTATGTAAAAATAAAACATTAATTTCGTTTATTCAACATTTGAACTTTTAACAGAACTATAGTTGATTGTCAAATTATTAGCTATTTATTTTTTAATCTATTTTATTTTCGACTCTGCTCTGTTTAATATGTTGTTATATTTGTGAAGAAGAAGCAGGAAGAAACTGCACTATAATATATATTTTAATAAAGTTTAGCACAGATTTTTACATATATACTTTAAAAGATGTAGTGTAAATGACACCAAAACAAGGCGACATCACTGCGATGGCTACTTGTCATTTAAATATTCGTTTTTTAAATAATAATCTATTTAATTTTTTAATTTTTAATATCTGTTTTGTTGAACTGAATCGAACCCGTGACCAACGTTCGTAAGTCTACCTGGTAAACCACTGTTCGTTGAGTAAATATATAAATAGAGTAAATTTTATATAGTAAAATTATTAACAATTATATACAATTAGAAAAAAAATGAAATTAATTAAATAGTGATTTAAATAATATATTTACCAGTTTCATTTTGGTATTCGCTGTGGTATTGCTGGTGCGGTACTGCCAAATGTGAAGCGCACAGAAAACTGTGATTCTTCGAGACGAATTGACCCAATATATACCTGAACTGTACCTAATCCTGATCATCTCACAAGCGGTGACGTCACGGCTTGATAGCTAAAATAATGAACGAAGTTTATGTTATGATATGCACGGGCTTGTAATTAGTTACCAAAGGTTTTTTTTTCTTTGCCTTCATGCGTGATGCGACCTCGTGATGTCAAACGTACGCGCTACCAAGGATGCGGTGTCGAATTATTTCAGTATTACGATTTCTGATTGAATCGATTCATCGGCAGCCGGGCACGACGCCGGTGTATTGTTTCAACTGTTTAACCATCGATAACTAATTGGTTGTTTTTAATTGATATATTTCAAATGATTTAATGGATTAATACTTTATATTACAGGAGTATTAATGTTTCCTTTTTTAACTTACTACTATTACACCACATTACGTGATGAAATAAATCAAAAATTTTAAAAAGAATATTTCTTGAAAATACATAATCTTAAATAAAATATGTTTTCCTCTTCACCCTTTCAACTGATGGACGACACCTGTCAGACATAGGTCTCCCGAGCTTCGGTTTTACGAGCGATGTAACCCGGTACTATAGATGAGCAATTCTTCGAAATACATCGATGTTCGTGTTTCTTCCGTAGATCTCCAAATTTATGACTGATCTCGCAGCTAAAATATGTACAAAACAAAAACTATGATATAACATATATACAAAAATACGTCTTGTTTTACGTTACTAAAACGTGGTCTTTAATATTGGGCTTTGATATGACCACAGTCGCTTATCAAGCCATGAATGGGACTATTTCTCGGGATTGCTCTACTAAAGTGAATCAGAATTGACGAGATCCGTATACGAACGCAAGTAGCTGACTTAGTTCAGCGGATTGGCAATTTGAAGTAGCAGTTGGCAGGCTACTTACGCAGAACTGATGGTCGTTGGTTCCTTAAGATGATGACCACAGAAAAGCAAGCGAAAAACTACTAGACTATCTTGTTGCTTTTGCTTTTTCTCTGATGATGTTAGTGCTTTTAGCCTTAAGGCTTTTACAGCTTCATCGGTACTGAGTTCACGAATGGAAGGGTCCGTGAATTAGAATTAAATACTACTTTGTTAGGTTCATCGGAAGACGTGGAACCCTTCGTTCCACTTGTCACTTGTCATACTAATTTTGCCATACTTTCATTTCTGAAGAACTTTTGTCATGTAATAAATTAGCGGATTTTATCTACCTTATCTAGTTTTGCGCTTAGCAACACATTTATGGATTCTCTTAATTTTATATAAATGATAGTAGAATTTTGATCTAGGACCAGCGACAGAAATATATATTTAATATCTCGTATTGCTATGAAAGTAATAAAAATCTTTCGAAGTGTATAAGCCCAGGGTTGATTGATCGCCTTGCGATCGTAAGTCACAGGTTAGATTCACAGTATACAATATCATGTAACTCACAGCCTGTGCAGTAATTACTTAGAATTACTACTGCTCACAAACAAATTTCCAAGGATAAACAGCTGCATCCTTTGTATACCATAGTACATTGCCATTGCCATCCTGCCTGCCCAGCGAGGCGATTATTGTATATCCCTACATAGATATCTTTAAGACAGGTATATGGCTTAGAGTGAGCGTCCATAAAAATACGTGGGTATGAATCACGAGAACAAACTTAAACAAAGCCTGTTTGTTCTTCATACTGTAACATTTAACTTATAAACTTATAAATACATTTAAAAAACTTTTAAGTTAAACTGTTTTTGGATACCCATATTGTGGTGGTTGTGGAAAAATATGTACCTAGCCCGCCCTATTGGAACGGCGTCCATCTTGAATTTTAAATTTTGTCATAATCATCGTGTTTTACTAGCGTAGCCCTTTCATTTGATACCCATATTGAGGGGGTTAAGGAAAAATACGTAATCCGCCATTTTGTATCGGCGGCCATTTTAGATTTATAATGTTATTGATTTTATTATATTGTATTGTCATCTAAATTAAATGTGTGTACCAAATTTCAGATCAATCTGACAACGGGAAGTTGCTTAAATTTCAATTTCTAATTTTAATCCAAATAAATTCCGTACGGGTCGAACTAAATAAAACCGTGTAATAAAAATATTATTATAATATTCCAACAACTATTATCTCTTTTCCAAGAAAGTTCACAATAGATTGTTCCAATTTGATTGAACTAAATAACTTTAAATTTAATGGACTAAGTAGATAATAAAACAACAATTTAAAACCTATTATACCTATATATAAGATTCGGTTATTTTAATATGAACCTTTTTTGGTTTTTAGGTTCAATTCCAATTATTGATGTAATTAAAATCAGTTAGTTATACAGGATGATTGTAAATAGATTCAAAAGCTTTAAAGGGCTAAATGTATGGCTCATTTGCTTACGTAATATGGTACACCCTTTCTAAATGTCAATTGTTTCATGAGCAATAAATAACTTAATGTTAATTATTGTTTACTATCTATCCCTCATGACTATGTACTGTTAGAAGTTATTATCGTGTGGCATTTAAAAAAAAACTTGAATTAATGTAAAAAGTAAATAGTTTCAGAGTGATCACTGACATACAAGATGATTAAAAAAAATGTGAAAGATTTAGAGCTTTTTGCCATCAAGTGAGGTATAAATTCACCCATTTAAACCTTTTACACATATAAGCTACCATCTTGTGTTATGTAATTAAACATTATTATCGTAAATAGATAATTAAAAATAATAAAAAATAATTATAAAATGTAAAAAAAATGTGTACGTCTTCTCTGTACCTTCAGTAGAGTACCTAGATCTTCTATAAAATGGACTCTTAATACTGTATTTCATTTTATAAAGCAACCTCATTGTGCCGTTACACTATGAAACCATGCGTTGATGTTCTTATGGAGTTCGCCATATGAAAATATCTTAGATTAAATTGTTATACAGTGTGTTTGGTTATATGTATATAAGTTTTAGAGTGGTGTTTCTATAGCTCATTTTATATCAAATAACATATGTTATATGCAATTCAAATATCAATGATTTTGGAAATAATAATGTTTAGATAATTTATTAAAAAAGAGTTTTAAAAATTAAATGTGATAGTTACATATTAAAATTATTTTTTGTTTACTATCTATCCCTGTAGAGTTTGTACCACCAGAAATTATTAGTCTGTTGTATTCCTATATGAAAGTAATTCAATGCAACATATTTCAAAATCATCAATTTAGGAAAGGTAATTGAAATAAGGCGTTTGCTTAAAAGCTATTTACATCGATAACAGATCATACTGTATAGTCTAATCTTCTGGTAATTCAAGTACCTTTTTTAATCTTTGAACCATTTTGTAACATTATCTATTTTCAAATAAAACCTATTTGATATGGAGTATCCTTTTGTGTGTATCCTATAATAAATGAATACTATCCTAGCTGTTTGTCTGTTTGTATTTACAAGAGTTAAGATACGTTTAGCAGAATCTACTTTTTATAAATAATGCATCATCATATCATAAATGAGTTACAGCTTATCATCATAATATCTACAGTATGACGTCTCCTGCTTGAAGTAGACTTCTCTCATAGACTTTCAAACAGACCTTTTGGAAGCAGATTGTACTCAAGGTCTGCCAATGACTGCAACAAGACCATCTGTCCACATTGTATGGAGACGTCTTACGCTGTGGTTACCAATCCGATGGTTATATCGGCTACTTTCGTCCTTCTCGTCGTTATAAATCTAGAGCAGTGATTCCCAAAGTGGTCTATATCGATCCTTAGGGGTCTATGACAACCTGCAAAGGGTCTACGTCAGCGAAAAAAAATTTGGGGGTCCATGAAATGAAAATGGGGGTCCACGATAGTGAATCTCAACACATACACTGATAGTACCTATTTACTTACATCATACTATCTTATAACATCAAAACATTTACATTATTTATAAAAGTACCTATGAAGTAAAAAAAATATTATATATGTTTATTAAATTATGTAAGTTGTAGGATGTTGGTATTCGCTTTGTGATCGCAATATATTTTCATAACATAACATGTGTTTTTACTTTAAGTTTTTAACACTAAACTTCACTACAGTTAGAAATTTACAGGAAAATAAATATCAGGTAAGTAGGGGGTCTACCCAACACGGAAAAACATGGCAAGGGGTCTACGACACAAAAAAGTTTGGGGAACTCTGATCTAGAGGATATGCCTCTTCATTTCTCTTTAAATGACTGAAAAATGAGACAAATGAGAGTTCACGTTTCAGTGCTACAAGTAACATAAATTTGTCGACGACTTTCATCTTTAAGCGCTGAAACATATTTGACATTTTTAGTAGTTAGAAAAAAAAGTTGGGAAGTATCTTTCACTATCCCTGAAGCGGAAATAAATTGTGTAACTTAAACCAAAAGCCTTCTTCAAGTCTATTGTATTTGCGTAATAGTCAATAACAGAAGCGATACCTTCACCAAAGATATACTCGTATGTCGTTTATAGTAACACAATACGTGCTTCGCAATATCTGTATCACCTAACAAATATAAGGTTTCAAGGCTACTTCATTTCGAACTCAAATTCACGACACACGCCACTGAATCTATATATATAAATCGGTACATTTTTTCCGTTTGTTCAATTAAAATTTAAAGAGTAATTAAAAATATAGTGTGATTTATTATAAGTGTAAAAGGTTTAAACAGGTTTGGTTTCTATACATAAAATAAATATTTTCAGAAAAAATATATATTTAATAAAACAAATAAACCAAAAATAAAAAAATCGTCTGAAAACACGAAGAAGAAACTTTAGCAAGTAAAAGCGTTTTTAATTGTATTTACTACATATAAACATGAATTATTGGGGATGATGTGTTCCTCTTCTGCCACGACTTCTTTCTGCCACGACTTCTTTCTGCCACGATTTCTTTCTGCCACGAAGATCGGTGGTCTTGAATACAGTAAACTTAACTATATCGCCGGTTCCACTAGTGACGAATCTATCAGCTTCAACCAGCTCGTGGCCGCTACTCGAGGACGTCGCTCCAGCGGCTTTTGATTACTCGAATATGCCACACTCACTCTCAATTCAGACATTCTTAGTTCACTCACGTCACATACGTACGATGTGTTCACTTCGAGACTATTTCAATAGTTATTCAATTAAATGGTGGTGAGTGATGATACTGTCAAAAGAAATAAAACAGTATAGATAAGTAGGTACAAAATAAACTGCACAAATAACTAGTCAATTAATAATAGAAAAAGTAAACTAAAAATAGAATAAGAACAAAGTAGTATTGTATTAAAAAAGTCAAACCCAAAAATAAGAAAACTGCGATATAAAAAAAAATAAGATAAGTTATAAAATAAAGAATAAAAGAACCTAGCCACCTAAGAGTAATAAGATGATGGAAGGAAGGCGATAAAAGCAAGAAGGAATGAAAGAACAAAATGAAAGATATTGTGAAGGAAAAAAGGTAAGAACAAAACAAATTGAGAAGAATGAAAGTGAGAATGAAATTTGAACAACTTATTTGTAAACAAAGACCCTGATCCCAACAAATTAGGGGTACGAGAGGCCTCCAATAGCGGAGGCCATAAAAAAATAGTAATTAAATATACATTTATTTGTTTAAAAAATACATAACTCTACTAAGATTTTTGCTCCTTCTGAGATTCGAGGTATTTATTATCCGAACATGTGCTAGATTAAACTAGACGTCAGTAAGGTATTTAATTAAACGTATGTTCTATAAATAAGTATTCTTTAATTGATATTGAGATTTCTTGAGTACTTAGTTGTCTTTTAGTGGGTAAACACCAATGAATAATTCTACAACTTGTATAGTGATTTACTTATTCCAGTAGTTCTCAAAGTAATCCAGATTGACCCCCAAGTCGCCCAAGGGGGTCTAATATTAAAAGAAATGTTGAATCTTTTTAAATTGAATGATTTCATAAAGAAAATGTATTGCTATGTAGATGCTAATTAAAAGTGGAAGGCTGCAGTTCTTTTCTAAGGTGTTGAGGCCGTTAAAACACTGGCAGTATGTGCAGGCTTTACTATAGAGTTCCGAACAAGACCGAAGAGTTTTAGCGCGAAAGAGTTCGGTATAACCCTTTTTTGTCCCCACAGTGGAAGAGTATACCCTGCACGATTTACCCGAGAAAAAAAAGGATCCCAAAATGTTTATGCATTTATGAAATAATAATTATTTTACAGTGGATTTTTTTTTTAATATTCTTATATAAAGAAAGTAGTATATAACAATAAAACTAAAGAAATGATAAACAAGAATTTAATATAAAAATGTGTAACAAAATAATTGTAAAGTAAGAAACACAAAAAATAGAAATAAGAACAAAAATAAAAATTGTGATACTAAAAGAATGAGATAGGAGGAAAGGAAGAGAAGCGATGTGTACAAGAAAATGTAAAGAATGAGAGAAGATATAGTAAAAGAACTTGTGAAGAAAGACTGAAGAGAACGTTCATAAAAAAATTCACTGAACACTGTTTCAAATAAAAGTCCATATCATAGATTTAAGATTGAACGAGAAATAAAAATAATAATTATTTTATACTTACAATAAATTGATTTTAAATGATTTTTTTCAGGAATTACTACTCTATTAAAGCTTGGTATAAAATAAAATCATTCCGATATTGAACTTGAGTATTCTAATAACTCCAATACCACTTTACAAAGCTAATATTGAAATGTGGTTTTATGTTATATATATATATATATATATATATATATATATATATATATATATTTATTTATATGTATATATATATGTGTGTTTATATATATATATAATTTTTAGTTTTAGCTAAATGAAAAATTGCCATCGTTTTCTTTATTTTTATAAGTTTTTCTGTATTCAGTTTACTTTCTTGTATCGTTATGTATGTATGGTGTTATGGGGTAAAGTAAAAAAAAAGTTGCACCTTTAATACGATTTTATAATACACTAATGTATCTATAATCTACTATCTTGTGATAAATATAAATATTTCAATGTACAGAAATTCTAAAATAAACTTATTACAGTGTAAAGGATTTAATAGATGATAATACAGTTGTAATGGAAAGCGCAGAATAAGACGTTGATGACATGAACATTGAATGATGATCGCTTTCGACCTCATTTTAGAAGTATGTCTACAATATTAATATATGTTAAAGTCATATATAAAGTATACGATTTTTTTTGGGCTCTTTTCAGTAAGGAAACTTTTATAATTCTCGTGGCTTTATGTTGTAGTACTAATATAGGGGATCCAAATTTGATTTAAATTGTTTTTTACCCCTATAGGTGAATTATTTGACCTCTGTCTTGCTTGATGTTAAACGATGGCGTGGTCTACGACAGTACATGCATGCCTACAGGAAACCTATTCACTCCTGTCTTGAAGATATCTTAGTTATAATTGTCTGGAAACAATGAGACCTTGTTTGTTCGCACTATAAAAAATATTAGAAAAACGCTTAGTGCGTGTGAATGGAATTTAAAACGTGTAAGAATTTGTATTAATGTAAGCGAGCTTTTTATAAGTTATCTTAAGTGGATATTAAAATGAATTAATTAAACTGTAATCATATCGTATACGTGACGTGAGGTATAAATAAAAAAAAACATCCAAGGTTTCATTAAAATCGAGTCTGCCAATAACGTTGTTCGTTAGTATTAAATCACGTCCCAAATAAATGAGTGGCAAGTTTGCGAATCTTTTAGACCGCATGAAGTAGATTTACTCAGGTCACGAATCCTATTGTTTGAGTGTACAAATATATATTTGCGTACAATATATTGCTTTAGATGTATGAAAATATATTTCCCTTACCCGTGTTTTTGTCATTATCTGAACGTGGTTTCTGAGAGCAAGCGACTCGAAAAATACCTGCCATCTTAACATCAGCTTATAAAGAAGAGAGAAAAGCTAAAAACTGCCTTCATATAAGATGTTTATTATTAAAAACATAGGGCTGATAAAACGTCCCAAATAAGCATGTTGAAAATCATTTATTGACACATTATTGATATTAAGCCTATCTTCAATTTAACAAAGGATCTGATATAATGTCAGCAGATGTATTTTATTTTATTTTATTTTACTTTATTGGAGATAAACACTAACAAAAGGCAGTAAGAAAGTACAAACTTAGAATTTTATACTTCTAAGTACAAAATTAGTTACAATTGTTACCTTATAACTATCTCACTAAGAACATATAATGATTTATTGTCAAACATAACAAATAAAAACATTACTAAACAGGGATCAAAGATTATGGTTTAAATATTTATATTATGTTTGTTTATATATTTATATTATGGTTAAAATTGTATTGTGTGTACTCAATAATTTCAAACGAAATTGTCTTTTAAAAGATACGAGAGAGCATGATGAATTAAATTGAATTATTAGATGTATTAAAGTAAAGAGTGCAATGAAAAAAAAAACATGAGTTAAAACTTTACACTAAGTTACGAAATTTTTTATGGCCTCCGCTATTGGGGACCTCTTGTTCCATCCCCTATTTTATTGGCAACAAGGTTTTGTTACGGCAATTATTTTTTCATTTCTCTTTTAGTTATTTTACATTTAACATTTCCTCTATTACATTTTTCCATTATACATATATTATTTTTACATTATATTTATTACTTTTATTCATCACCTTCCATCCTATCCTCAGTCACCATAGTTTAGGTCTATTTTATTGTTACAATGTATTACATTTTTACCTAGATTTTTTTATATATACATTCCTACAGTTTCATCTTCAGTTTCTTTCAAATATATTTATTATATTTTAATTACATTTTGTTTTGTTTTCTTATTTTAATATTTATTCACATTTACATTATTATTGTTTGTACCTAACCAAATATTTAACCTAACCTAACCAATTACCAAATTATTATTATGTACCGTTTTAACCTAAGTTTTATTCCTTTCTATGTTGTTTTCTTCGACCCTCCTGCAGAAACTGAGGAAGGGTGTTCTGCTTTCTTCATCTGCTATTATGGAGGCAATTCTCGCCTCCTCATTTATTATACCGCTTCGGCATTCGGTCTTGATTCGGGTCCTCACGGATGCGGAAGAGTCGGCGACCGGGAGAATTACGGTCTGGTCCACATCCGGTTCACAGAAGCACGTACTTACGAAATTAAAAGTATTAAGGTAACTAAAGATTTCAAATGTCGATTAAAATTCATGGTTTGTTAAGTCTCCTATGCTTTTACAGAGAAGGTGTTTATCCCAATGGCAAAAATAATATAATAATCAATTTTATTTTTAATGTTTATCAATCAAAAGCTGTCACCTAAATTTTGTAGTCCCAGAAATAGGCCCCCTTTCAGTACCGTAGAAAAAAATTAATGTAACGGTATTTCGAAATAATGGCTTTATTTTTTGATTAAATGTGAAATAAATATATAAATAATTGTCGTGATCGATAAATGCAGACTAATGCCATGTAGCGACTACAAATATGCATTGGCATTTTGTCACAGTCTGTCAACAGTATATTGCGTAGTTCCGTTTTTAATTTTTAAAATTTTTCACATTTCTGCAAATTCATGTAATATTTTTTTTCATGAATAACTCCTACAAAATATTACGAAATAAAAAGAAAAAAGTCGAAATCGATCGAGTAGTTCTTAAGTTATTGTGTGATTGAGGGAAATATAGTTATACAGAGTGACTTGTTACGTATATAATTTTTTTAAAGTGGTAAGTATTTAGCTTATCTTTCTTATTTTTTTATTATTATTTAAATTATTCCAGTAAAAAAAATTATAGTGTACACATAACAAAGTAATGGTCGTATAGTAAGAAATAGCGTATTTAAAATTCATTCTTTTAATAAAAAAATAATATTTTCTATCTGTCTGTGCAGACTTTGTACCGTAGAAGTTATAAGCCAATTGCAATCCATGTAATATGTTTCAGATTGATCACTTTATAAATGTTGATTATAAATAGGTGTAAAATCATTAGGGATTTTACTGACATGTGAAATATACATTCACTTCTTTATATGTTTTATGCCTGTTTGCAACTTCGCCTTAGTAATATTATATCAATTATATCAATATTGATTTTGACAACTGGTTATAAACGATCCTTTCACATCAATGGAATGTTTACGACTAACATAATTAATTTAAATTAATTTACTATACTTTAATCCGTGGACAACTTTGTGAGATAGAAGTTTGTTTTTTATTATATCTTTTATTTGTCATAATTCTTAATGTGTAACAGGTTATACTACAAAAGTATAACACCCGGCATATGATATGGCACATATTATTACAAGAATTACATTACATTTATATTAACGTTATCTAAAAAGCAAAACGTATTAATTTACTTATATGAGATTTCTTAATAAGGGTCGACGCGACGGTCTGAGAATTCACGACTCAAGAGCAGGGTATCGTTATTTATTACGATTATGTCTATTTCGTGATGAGAAAGGTGTGTCGAAGTGAAGGAGAATCGCACAGTTAATTGGACTTTGCAGTCGATATGAGCACATAGGTCTAACGCAATAAATAGTTTATTTATAACAGATTATAACCCGGAGTGCTAGAAAGAGACGACTGTTTTAAAAGAGATTGAAGAATGTGATATAAAGAAGCGTCTAGAAAAAAAAAACTAAATTTCATAGAGTTTTACATACTATATATTTACCTATATATACATTTGTAACTTTATACATAACAAACTAATTAATAATTTGGAGTTTGCGAAGGTATAGGATTTATTAAATAAATATAGGTATTTGTTTTAATTATAAAACGTAACCAACGACGTTAACAATTTATAGCTTCATCATCATGACAGACGAGTTCTTCCAAAAAGAAAGTCTTGATCACCGGTCTTATGCTGTCACCACTCAGTTACTTTCCTCAACCAGCATTATGTCTCCAGTCTTCATAATGAGGGGTCTATCAACGTCATGTATACCATCTCGTGGTCACCACTAGAGAACCTTTAGCCACCAAAGCTATAGGTTTCACCAGCGAGACGGCAACTCTTCAAACTACGTCAGGAACCTTGGTTCTTCTGCGGATCTCCGAGCAAAGTTCTCTCCACGACTCTTTAATTGAATAGCCTTCTAATAAGGTCCACCGTAAGCGACCACGTCTCGTATCCGTAAGTATGGCAGCAGGTCGAAAACTTTTCAACACAAAAAAATACTATTACAAATTGAAAAAATAAGGATGACAATATCTAATAGATTCAGGCGTTACTCCTGTCAGTTTTGATGCCCCTGCTGCTCTCGCTAAGGGTGGACCAGTCAATATCATCTTTGCTGGCATAGTTGCCATCCTAAGTAAGGAAAAGACTAATATATAGCTACTTCCGCTATGTAGCAGTAGTCGTGCAATAAAGTGCACCGCCCACCAGCCCGCTGATAAATGCGCATTCGGCAAGCAATGCGAATTACACTACTACCACATTTTAAATCACTCGACACGTGTTTCACCCCTCCACGGGGCATCCTCAGGAGTAATGTTACACCGATTAGTGCGCTTGGTGTTTGGTACTACTGGGCGGTGCACTTTATTGCACGACTACTGCTACATAGCGGAAGTAGATATATATTAGTCCTTTTCTTACTAAAAATGACAATTATGCCAGCAAAGATGATATTGACTGGTCCACCCTTAGCGAGAGCAGCAAAGGCACCAAGACCGACCGGAATTTGACCACGACCACTCTTATAGGAGTACCTGAATAAGAAGAGAAGGTTGACTTGAGAAATGATGTATAAAACAATATTTTAATTATGGTATAGGAGACAAACGCTTTTCACCTGAAAATGAGTTTGATACTAATGCATACTGATTTTTACGTGACAGAAAATTGTAGAATCAACTTTTGTAAGAGTTACCATTTAGATTCTTACTGGTTCTTCTCCAATGAATTTAAAATTCCATAGAGACAGAAGCATCTAAAGAAAATTTGGTCCAATAATAATATGTGTAAATGTGTTTAAATGTACATTAAATTTTTGACGTTTTGAAGATACTTAACAATGCCTATGCGAAAGAATTATCTGTTTATTTATTTAACAATTTATATATAACAACGAACTTAATGCCGAAGGTATTCTGTACCAGTTAACCATTTGAGCAGTGCAGACATATAAAACCTTACCTTACCTTAACTTAAATATATATATGTATATATATATATATTTAAATGTGTATATCTATACATATACTATCTATATAAATATAATAAATAATAAAATCCAATTATCGTGATGATTCCATCAACTTGTCATGCAACAGCTTTTGAACCTCCGCTTTAAATGTGCAACGATTTCTGATCATTCTGATATTGAGGGGGAATGCATTCCAGAGAAGAATAGATTGCGAAAAAGAGAGTAAAGTCGGTGCTATGGGGGGAGAGGGACATCTATGGAGACGATTGCTCAGGTAGCAGTGTTTTTTCGTTTACACTGACTACGAACTGTAATTGAGATATTAAGTAGGCAGGTAAAGTGGCAAAAAAATACTTGTTTTAAAGTTTGTTTCATTAATTTTAATTTAATATAAGCTATGTTTGATACTATTCGATGACTAGTTTGCAAATCGGCCTAAGGATTAAAAACACTCGTTTATCTCAAGCATCAACAGCTTCCGCTTCGGATTCCTTAATATTTTATGCGTTGTTATTATAAATTAGTAACAACATACTTGATTGCTACCGCAAGTGATTCTTGACTACCAAACAAACCGCATCCTGGGTAATTGAAGTGTTAATTGAGAATGAATTTATAACCCCTGTCAATATTAAAACTATTGTATAAAATTAGCAATTATTATAAAAATATGTTGTGTTAACAAACAATGAATAAAAGAAAGGCACTAGTAAATAGTAACTGAGGCTGTGACATGTGATACCTTAAGAATGTAAGAGAACGTTTGAATTTCTAAAGCAAGAAATATGAAGAATAGAAAAAGAAATTATAAGAATGAAAAGAGAGTAGAATAAAGATTTTAGTTTGAAAATATGTGGTGAACAAGGGGTTTCCAAAAACGGATGCCATGAGAAATGTAATAACAATACGACGTTGTATGCAGTCAGCATTGCACCGACCCTATTCAAACTTCATAAGGAAGGCCTATTATGAACAGTGGACTGTGAGGAACGTGAAGAGAGAATGCTAAAAATATATTGCAAAAAAGCTCCCTTTATAGCTATAAGATAGGGGCAACAAGACGCCCTCAAAAAAGGAGGCCGTTAAAATAATGCACTAACTGTGGATAGTTGGAATACGTGCTTACGTGTAGATTGTCACGTGACAATTTTCTTGACAAACAATAAATCATTTATGAGTTGATATTAAGTTTGTTTTTTGGTTTAATGTTTCAGTATCGCCAACATACTTGTTTTTATTATATATGAAACTTACTGGAATTAGGTGTTACCTTGCGGAAGTCCATCCTAAGTAAGAAAAGGACCACTACTTAGCCACTTCCGCACACGCAGGAACAATGCGACAAACACAGAGTCTGGCACTAATCGGTGTGACATAGCTTCTGAGGATGCCCCGTGGAGGGGTGAAACGCGTGTTGAGTGATTTGGCGGTGGCAGTTGTGTGATTCGCATTGTTTGCCGCATACGCATTTGTCGGCGGGCTAAATATTGGTCCTTTTCTTACTTAGATGGAACTTAAACGAATAATATTAAAACGTTTCATCATTTTAACGACACGAAGCCTAGTTAAAAAAAAAACTATACTCAAACTTTTTTGTTATTCTTAATAGATACAGTTTATGCCCTTATAAGGTCATCAATTCGAAACCTTTAAAAGTTCAAAGGCAGTTCAAATGCATTAAAAATATATTCATCAAAACGTCTGATTTTTTATCTTATTGCTCTTATATGTTTTAAAGTTTTTCTTACTTGACCTATCGATTTATTGATTCAAGTATTTTAATTAAATACACATAATTATTGTAATAAGATGATGGATGCGACCGCTTTTGGAAATATATCAATAAAGCCTGTTTCCAACAGACGTTTTATAGCTGATATGATGATAATGGTGGTAATGACGACGACGATTGACAAATATTAGGTGGACCGGAAAATAATGTCGCTTTCTTAAGCTAAATTTATACGACTACATTTTTAACAAGTTTTTATTTCTAATCAACAATATATTCACCTTCGTTATCAACAACCTTTTGCCAACTATTATACAAATTTTTAATGCTGAAGCAGTAAAAAACAATAGATCTTTTTGTAAAATATGTCGACAGAAACGACATTACTTTTCGGTACCCCTGATATAATTTATTTTTAACTTCAGTAATTATTATTTTAGAGCTCAAAGTTTTGGCGCTTGTTTTAAATTTACTAGATATCAACCTTATGATTTATAGTTTTTCATTGCAGTCGCTCTGGTAATTTATAAATAGCTGCAAGTAAAACCACTTTGAGAAGCATTGCACCCAGTTCTCTGCTATGAAATTTTCGTCCACTTTTTTATACAAGTATTCTGTCTAGGTTTAAATTTGATTAAACATTCTTTTAATATTCCTTCTCAAACAGTAGTGGCCTAGCGATAGCGGACTGACACTTGCAATCGTAGGGGCGCGGGTTCGATTCTAGAGATACAATTTAAATCATTCACACTTTTTGCATTAATTATATAGGATTGCCACTGCTCACAAACAAGTTTTTAGAGAGACAGCAGCATCCTCTGAGTAACTGATACCATACTGCGATTGCCAACTCGCTTGCCAAGTGTGACGATCATGTGTGGCCTATGACTTGTGATGTGTGTCTTTGGGTTGAAACGACGACGACTGTTCCTTCTTGGTCTCTTTTATAAGAGATCGAGGCAAACGGATAAAAATAGAGTCGCATAGGTAGAGAAATGTTGTTATGCAGTGGATAGGGGAGTGGAAAACCCGAGTTTCATTAGTATCGATACATTGGTTCTATGAACAGTCTATGGAATTGGTAACACAATCATACATATATATATATATATATATATATATATATATATATATATATATATATATATTTATATATATATATATATATATTAATAACAGGAACACATATATTAATTTACGACCATCATATAAACGTGAGGTAATTATTGAAGTTCGCATAGTTATAATTATCTTTCCCATTAAAAATTTACCTCGGCGTAAATCTTAACCCGGAACAATTTATTTTGGTAATTTGCACATCATCTGAATCGTTTACACGGTGTGTGTTTAAACTTGTTATTAATAGGAACCTTTTTTATTGGTGCTCAAAGTTTTAATAATTATTTATATATGGTGATATTGAAAGTTTTAGAATACAAAAGTTTGAACTAGGTGTCTACTCATAAAATATTTATATCCTTTTTTTTCGACGTAGACCCTTTGACAATTTAGATATCACTATAATCTATAAAAACATCGTAACATGCAGTGGACTTCCTCATTTTCATATAAACCTTATGAGCGTTATTCGTTGAGGGAAGACAACGTAAGTAAGGCGAGGTGTAGAAGGGATACAAAGAATAAAATGGAATGCGAGAAATTGTGACAAAAGACGGAGGAATGAATCGATGACATTAGGATGAAAGGAAGAATAGTACGGATATGAGAAAATTTACTGAATAAATTATTATTGTAATTGTTATCCCTGTATAAGGACAAAGGAAGTACAAGAGGCTTCAAAACGGAGCCTTATGAAAAAAACGTCACACTGTTTCTGTTGACATGTTTTACAGAAAAACTGATTGATTTTTACCGCTCCGGTGTTGAAAATTTGTATACTAGATGGCGAAAGGTTGTTGATAACGAAGGTGAATATGTTGTTGATTAAAAATAAAAAGTTAAAAATGTGGTCGTGTGAATTTAACTTAAGAAAGCGACATTACTTTCCGATCCTCCTTAAACATAATAATTTGGAGCAAAAAAAATAAAATTGAAATATATATAGTCTATAATATAATTTTTCACTGGTAAAAATAGTTTTAACTCTTTTGCCTATATAATAAACTAAAAAAAATTCAATGATGGAAAACCCATTCTCTTCAAGAACACATACCAAATAAATCTCATCGAAGCATCAACAATCCAGTTCACATCTGTTCTATGAAGATGGACTAACAGAGATGCGGCGTTACCAGAACTGGACGTATAAGGCAATTGGCCGCATTCGCAAACAGATTGAATCAGCTGAGGCAAGGGCATGCGAAATAACATTCGCAAGTGCTTTTCAAACTTATGTGTTACCACTCAAGACTTATTATTTGTTCCGAATGTTTTATACTTTTATTTATTTGGGTAACTACAAAAAATATAACATGCTTAAAATAAATATGTCAAGTTAAAAATAAAATTAAAAAAGTCATATCATAGTCCTCGGGTCTTATGGTTTCCTGAGTCTGGGTGTACGCATATATAAGAAAGTTCTAAAAGCCATTTTAAACCTTACTTTTCCTAGTTATAATCTAAATTAAAGTTATATTATTTAATAAATCGTATTATAGCATTCAAATACATACGGAACTCTACCCTGCTGGCTATTGCCACCTTTGTGGAAGTGAAGACGATACAGCTTAGCACACGCTTGAGGAGGGTACAGATTGGAAAGAACTGCGCCGAAAACTCACTGACATTTCGGAGAAAGACCTATCGTTGCCAGGCTTGATTAGGGCAATGGCACAGAACGGGGGGATCATGGAACAGTAGTATAACTCTCTGCAAAAAGTGATGCTGCAGAAAGAGGCAGCAGAGGAAGAGAGAGAGGAAGACCATCTGAGCTCCTCATCCGAAATGGAAGATCACGACGCCATGGATCTTGGCATTGGCGACGGATTCAGGGTGATCCGCCGAACGTATGTCCTGGCCCTGCGGTGATGGGTGAACTAAATCTCGCGTATTTATGACGATTTATTAAGGAGTCAAGGCACCAGGCCAATGCCGTTGAAACTACGGTAGTATGCAAAGATGTTGTAGTAATTTTAAGAAACGGCGTAGAAGAAGACCGAAAAGTTGTTATTACCCTATTCCTAGCTAAGACAAACCTAAGAATGTACAACTAAAAACATATAAAGCTGTACCCGGAATTCCAGAAATAAATTGTGTATATACACGAAATCGTTTTATGTAAACTCATGTGATATAATCTAATATATAATTAAGTTTATATAATTACAATATTTTTGGATAAACTTTTCTTCTTTTACTCTTAGAGCAGTGGTAGCCAGTAGTAGAGGGCTAAGACTTGCTGTCATAGACCGCGAGTTCGATTCCCGAGATACAACCTTATGTTTTTCACACTTTGTGCATTAGTTATATAGGATTGCTACTGCTCACAAGTATCCATATCAGCAGCAGTATCTTTTGACTACTATAATACCACACTGCGATTGCCAACCTACCTGCCAAGTGTGGCGATTATATCCCCCACAGATGCCTTTTAGAAAGGCCTATACTTTACAGTGGGTGTGTATAGGCTGAAACGAAGGGAAAGAATAAAAACTTTGAGATCCACTGATGGGTGTATTAGTTTTATTGCACATATATATGTCATTGTCAATTGCTTTAATTTTGTATTCATTTTCACTGCGATCCAACTACATTTTTCATGTAAATTAATTGAGTTCATTAACATTTTTGTTTTGATTTTATAACGAGTTTTACCACGCGGTATATGGTATATATCTGTTTTGGCGTTCTTTATGATCTTTTATAGATGAAATAATATGTGAAAATGAATTAATTATTTAGAAATAATTTGAATTAAAAATTGGCCCTGTGTACCCAAGACAGGGGAATGTTGAAGAGTCACCCAAAAACGGATGCCAAAAATTAAAAAAAAAAAAAACCGTTGCTGCACTTCGGAAAGTGTTGGCGTTGGGAGAACGCATGCTATATCTCTATATATTTAAGATATACATTATTTTATATCGTAATTTCAATATTAACTTATAATTACTTCGTATGTTATTTTTTTTGGAGAATTTAAAATTAAATAAAAAAGATTTATTGACATACGTTCTATTTTTTATATAGATAGAGTAACAATCGTCAGTCTCCAAAGGATGAACAGCAGCGTCCTCTGCGTACCATAATACCACACTGCGATCACCAACCCGCCTGCCATCACCTCATTTTGTAGAGCCATAATTACCAAAGCATTTTACAAAAACAAAAGTTAAATAAGTTTAATAAAATTGTAAATAAAAAATAAGTAATAGTAGTAATAATTGTAAGTAAATTGTAAATAAATAAAATTATAAAACTAATGTGAAATAAATGTAAAATAAAAAGAATGTAAAACTAACAGAAACAAAATAAATAAAATGTTAATGTGTAATGAGAGAGGAATGGAAAGTCACAGAGCGAAAGAGGATGAAAGAAGAAATGTGGAATGAATACCGAATGGAAGATAATAAGATGCATAAATGAAGAGAGCGAAAATAAAAAAGGTTGTGTAAAATTAAATATATGTAAACAAAAAGTCCCTGTCCCACACCAGATAGGGGATACGAGAGGCTCCCAATAACGGGGGCCATAAAAAAAAACCCGCCTGCCAAGCGTGGCGATTTTGGTATATCCCCCCAGCGATATCTTTTGTGTGGGCCTATGCTTTTAAGTTGGCGTCTATAGGCTGAAACCTAATGGGAGTATATGTACAGTCACCAATAATGTTATATATGTGGGAGTGAATCACGCAGGCGAATAATAGATGTTTTTAGATATTTTTAAAACTTTAATTTTTCACTTCTTACATAGTTGATACAAACCGGCCAATCGCCATCTTCCCCCGAGAATGCCATAATTCATTTCTACTCTTCATTCATTCATCAATCAATCGCTCACTTCCTTCACTCTTACGTTCCGTTCCCACACATGTAAAGCGTAGACAAAGACATAAAAATTTTACTTCTATTTCTAGACCTAACCTTATATACATATATATATATATATATATTATTATGTATATTCTTAAAAGATGGCGGCGTCTGTCTATTTAACACCGAGGTCATCTAATAAATAGCTAATAGGCTCATCCCATCTGCAAAAGGTAGTGATTACCTTAACAGATAGTGTGTTTTTGCTTGGTACTCCATTTTTAGTGTCAATCCTCATACGACGAATTGCGTTTTATTAATTAGTGGATTTTTTGCGTGGATCTAAATATCGTCTGGTTCTTTGGTTTGAATTCGAACAAAAGTGTATCGTATAATCACGTTATAAATATCTACTAAGAAAAGTAATGATATATCGTTCTAAAATACATTTTATTATTAAGTTATATATAGCTAACAAAAGACACAAAGGATAGAAATGAATTTAAAATTAATACAGAACTAAATACTGTGTACAATTTTTATAATAAAAATATGTATAAATATGTGTTGTTAAACATTTTGAAAATATGTGTTGTTGTTGTGTTGTGACTACTTCTTCTCCACAACTATAACACTTTGTTGAAAAAGATTATAGTCTAGAACATGGATGCACAGACCGCGGCCCGCCGGTCGAATACTGGTGGCCCGACGACAAGAAAAATAATACCTTCGCATATAGTACATTCGCAAAATATTGAATTGTATTCCAGAAAAAAAGCAAAAAAATATAATTACCTATACTTTTACGGCTGGCCCGCCATCAGTTCATGATTTGCCCGAGTGGCCCCTAGTCTTGATAAGTCTGTGCAACCATGGTCTAGAAGATATAAGACGTTAAAAAATTCAAAAAATATCAATCATAACACCAATTACTAAGGTGCCCAGGTTTATTTGCAGTATTTATACTTAAAAAGTCTCTGGATGGTGGTAGTGTAAGACCATCATCAAGGAGATCTTTGGGAGAGGCCAATGTCTTGCAATGGCATGTATCGGCTGACCTGATGATGGGAACGCAATTCGGGACGAGAGGGAACTTATAAGCTATCACGCGAAACGATTTCTGCATTCCTTTTCGTGTGTCGAATTGTCACAGTGAAATAGAAGAACGTAGTAAATAAGATATTCAATGTAATTTCGTTATTGATTGCCTTCTTGCATAGAGAATGTTTATTTAAAAAATAACTCTTGTTTTTTGTACACCAAAAGAATTTGGTAACAATATGAGTTAACAAAGGTAAAAATCCTAATTATTTTCTTCATTAACGTTAAATGTTTGACAACTGAAGATATGTACTATTAATTAAATTAAACAATATTATTGTATATTGTAAAAAAAATATAGTTTGTCTTTATTTCTCCAAATTCTTCCATTTCCTTTACCCATAAAAATGATGCAAATATCTGAGCGACAACATAAAAATATGCCAAATAGAGAGCCTTTCAATTGTTTTGCGTTAAGATTCATTTAATAATTCTTGAACATACAGAGACATCTACATGCAGCATATAGACCAACTTCAATAATATTTTCAAAATATATTTTCCACGCCATCTAGTAGTAACAAGTATAAATAGATAATTGTTTTAATATCAAATTTTTAAATTACACATTTGCTCACATGATAGTCAAATTGCAGCTAGAAGAACTTAAGTTGTGTCGATGTATGGTAGGCTTGATGTTACTGTGGATACGATAAGGCTATCCAGTAATTAGCATAGTGAGTAACTAGAAATAACTCTGGTAATAACTTTAAATACAGAACTAAATAAAACTATACATGTAACTCGGAATCATCTTAATAAAGTGAAGAGGTTTTTACGGTTATTTATCTACGGAATTGAATCAGGAATGAGATGATCTTTAAAAGCACGGAAATAATCGAGTTCGTTCATCAAATTAGCATATTGAGCTGGTAGTGAGTAGGCTACATTACTCACAAAATAGGCGTCCGCAAGAGCCTTAATATACTACCGATTTACTAGAATAGGGCTAAGCTATTCCCAGCCTGTCGAGGCATTGGGTTTAGGGTGGGAGCCTTCATCGACCATTTAATGAGAACTCGAGAAGAGGAACAACGCGAAGTGGTCTAGGGTTGCTGCGGTACAACAAGGAACAAGGTACAGGCTAGCTGAGGTACAGCTTCCTCCTGGATCATGTTGGCATAGTACTGAGAAGTAGCTGCAAGTTCCTTAGTAGATCCGGCGGCCGTCCAAAGGTACCGAAGCCGACCACCGAGGGAGTTTTATTGTGTAGGAAACTCCTATTCTTCTCCAAGAGTGCAGGGTATCATGTCCATCCAGAATATTGCCCCCCGGCACCAAAAAAAGAGCCTTAAGGTACTGGAATGGAGACTTCTGGTCAGGAAGCACAGCGTAGGATATCCACATACAAGGAAGACAGACGACCTCGTCAAACTCTTCGAATGACATTGCATGCAGACCTCTTCAAATCTCTCTTATCGGAAATCTATAGGGGTGGCCTATAACCAGCAGTGGGGGTCATACGGCTGATGATGAATGATGATAATGTTGATGTTACAACCGTTGTTGAGATACTAATGGAATTGGTCGTATATATTGTCGCCATATAAAAATGAAGTAAGCTACCTCTTTTGACTGTTGTTTAATTGAAATTATTATTTTGTAAGTGTCAGATCTTTTAAAAAACAAGACTACGAATTTATTCTACATTTACTTTAGAAAACTAAAGTTTCGAATGAAAATTAAATTTTATTATTTCATGGTCTTATATACATATAAACCTTTAAATCAAACATAGCAACGTTAAGTATTTGGTATTGTTTGGCAGTAGATTTAAAAGCTGTAATGGTAAAACCAGATAAGTGCGCCCTCTGGTAAAACACAAAAGAAACGTTCATATGCAATTTTTTTAATGTACGCGTTGTTTGGATATAAGTGTAATTTGTTGGTAATTAATATATGGTATATCTTTTACAAAAAAAATATTTCAGAAAATAAATGTAATAATAACAGTATGAAAAGGCGTTTTAAAAGGTATTAAATTGATAAATTATTGTTTACTACCTGTCTGTGTGAACTTCGTACTTCTAAAAGTCATTGGCTTAACGTATTTCTTTAGAAAAAAAAAATACTGTTACTTATTTTAGAGTGATCAGTTTAAATAGTGTGATATTCGGTATCCTGAAATACGTGTAGCTTTAAAAAAGGAAATGAATAGATACAGTAATCCTTTGATTAGTTTTCACAAGTTTGTTGTGATTTATTCCTCTAAATTTTTACTATTACATTGCCGATTACCTTCTAAAGGCATCGTATAAATATGTATCAAGTATGATGATATTAATCTGTATAAATTTCAGGGCATCGAAAGAAAAAGAAAATTATAATTTGCTAAATTCTCTTTATTACATTCATATTTACAGAACTTAGGTCTAGAGCGTCGTACAAAAATATTTTTTATACATTTTTTTAAACTTATATCTAGTACTGTCCATTTACAACTTCACGTAAGAACTAAAGTTTTAAACAATAGAAATGTAACGGAAATTATATCGATATAAGGGGAAGAATGATTTTGAGATCAAATAAGAATACGACATCGAAGAAGAATTTCTATTTGTAAATAGACAATTGAGTATTACGATAATCACATTAACGGTTCCACAGCTTGCATCGTCGCCGTTGATACGTATAATGATAGAGGGCTTAATAAGTGGAGAACGAAAAAGAAGATGCGAAAGAGAGAATAAATTACCACGTAAATGAAGAAGTGAACGTAGAAGGCACATGAATTAAGCAACCAGTTCAACGTTACACGAAATGATCACGAATGCAACTCTTATTTCGTTCTCGTCGGTGGTTTCAAGTGAAGAACGTAAGAGAAGTAATATTAGAACTAAGTGATAATCTAAAAAAAGCGCATATCCGACCATTCACTAGCCCTCGTCATCATTACTATCCTTTTAATAACGGTATCCGGTTTGAGCGTTGAAGTTTCCGTTACCGGAGCCCCTTGGGCCAGAGTTAGGCGCAAGGTACTGACGTGAAGGGGCACCAGCACCGAAGCCGTTGCCCCTTGCTCCAAAACCAGAGCCTCCAGCACCAAAACCAGAACCGCTACCTCCGAAACCAGAACCGCCAGCTCCGAAACCAGCTCCTCCAGCGCCGGCACCGCCGGAACCGAAACCTGAACCTCTGGAACCGGAACCGAATCCACCAGAGGGAGCGCCGTATTGGTTAGAGGGTCCGGAGTAACCACCAGCTCCTGCGCTAGCACCTTCACCGCGGTATGATCCTGTAAAAAAATAATGTATTCGTGAACATATATACAGATTCAGAATTACTAATATGTATTTCAACAGTTTGTTAGATTCTATTATACTAAAAATATACGGATAAATCTCTTTTGCAGCAGATCGCCTAGATCAATGGTTCCCAAACTTCCGTATACAAAAAAAGAAATGCAACTCACATATTCCTTTGCTACATCTTTTCTATTTAAATTTTTATTATAGATTGTGAATTATTGTTTTTTATGATGGTATACAATGGATTACACCTTGTGCCCATAAGATAAGTAAATTCTTAGTATGGGCAGGGAAATCTTCTATATGCTCAAAATACTCTGCCTTTCAAAAGAGGACAGAGTAATGTGGGACTTCTAATTACTAAAACTACACTGTGGTAGCCCTCTGCGCAATGTAAGGTACTCCGGTACCTCCATAAGAATTTTTTATTGTTCCAGACAGTACCTCGCGCTATGTATTATGTATAGCCTGTCCCAAAGTATGCGTTTTTTATGCTACCTCTGTTAATGTCTATTTTATATGTCCACTGTTATGTTAATGCACTGTGTAATGTATCAATTTTGAGACTACCGCACCCGTCTGGTCAAGTTGGTGTGGAGTTCTCCTGTCTGGGGGAAAGTGCGGAGGAAGTCCGACTTGCCACCGCGGCTGCCGATCTGGTAATTTATACCGACGGCAGCCGCATAGAGGATAAGGTGGGTGCGGCGTTCTGCGTCAAGCGGGGCGCCGTAGAGTCATACACAAAGAAACTCAAGTTGGGCAACTTCTGCACCGTATACCAGGCAGAGCTGCTGGCTCTAGCTGAGGCAACAGGGTACGCGGCCGGCGAGTCGGCGCAAGTCTGCGCCGTACTGAGCGACTCGCGGTCCGCTCTCGAAACTGTCGCAAGATCGGACACCCTCCATCCCTTAGCGTTAAGAGTGAAGGAGAATGTAATGAAAGCGAGAGAGAAAGGGAAGGATGTAAGGTTGTTCTGGGTGAAAGCGCACGCGGGGATGGAGGGGAACGAGAGGGCGGACCAGCTGGCCAAGGAAGCGGCCCTGAAGAGTAAAAGACGACCAGAGTACGAGAGATGCCCTGTTTCATTCGTCAAGCGGCAACTGAGACTGGAGTCGCTCGACGAATGGAACAGGAGGTATGTGGAAGGAACGACGGCTTCGGTAACGAGGATGTTTTTCCCGGACGCCGTCTCAGCCTACCGCGTGCTCCGCAGCATCGAGGTGGACGCGGTCTCGGCCCAGCTCTTCACGGGGCACGGGGGGTTCTCTGAGTACCTTCATAGGTTCAAGCTCAAGGAGGACCCCTCGTGCTTCTGTGAACCGGGCGTGGGCCAGACCGTGATCCACCTTGTGGCCCGGTGTCCCGCATTCGGGGGACTCCGGCTCGACTTCGAGTGCCGGTCTGGTGTTCAGGTCAAAGAAGACACGATACCCTCCCTGATAGGCGATAAAGCTACTAGGCAGGATTTTGTATATTATTGTAAAACAATAGTTAAAAAGATTATAGAAATAAATAAAACCTAGGTATAAGATAAAAGACTGTTATAAAATAAATAATAAATGCGCAAATATGTGATACCTAGAAAATAAGATATACAAAATAAAAAAAGGGATGAAAGAAGAGTAGTATAGAAGGGCACAAAAGAAAGAAATATAGCATGAAAGACAGACTAAAAGAATATGTGATGAAAGACTGATGAGTATGAAAATAAAAAAAAATATATGTGAAAAAATTACTGTAACAAAAGACCCTGTCCCACAAAAAGATAGGGGTACGAGAGACCCCCAATAGCGGGGGTCATTAAAATAAAAAAAAAAAAAAAAAAAAAATGTATCAATTTATTTGTTATTTGTTTCATAAAGATTACATTACGCAAATGGCGCTTTTTCTAAATCTATTATAACTAAGTTGTAAAAGATAGTTCGTATAAGAAAGTCACCAAGAACTTAGGTCACTCAGAGAGGTACTCTATGGAAGTGTCAAGTTGAAAATCCCACGGCAGGGAAGCTTGGTGTAACCGAAGCTTTTTTGTTCTATCGAATATTCTTGTACAATCCAATTATATCGAATTTATTTAAAAATAGTAAATGTTCTTGTAACTAACTTTCTAACGTATTTTATATCGTAATCAGATTTAAAAAAAAAGCTTCAAATGATTGCGAAACATCGCAGTTAATATAAAATTACATCAACCGTCACAAAAATGTCCAAATACGATCATCTTTCGTTCAAGCTATCGAAAAAGCAAAACTTATGAACATTGCAATTGCAACATGACCATAACAGCGACTACCTTCTCGCGCATGTTTCTGGGTTCACTGTACATGTTCCGCAGTAGGGCCATGAAGTAAGCGAGTAAACATTTTATTGCATCACTCATTAAATATTTTTAGTATATAACCTAGATTATTCTTTTAAGATTAGTAAATTATTTGACTAATATGATATATAGAGATGTGATATATCGATCTACAATAGTACATCTGTCTCTTGGTAATAGGGTTTTTTTTTTTAATACCATAAAAACCCTTCGTATCACAGCGCTTGTATGTGAAAGCCACAACTTAGAAAGTTGTTGATTCTCAGTTTTGTAATTTCGAGAAGCACTATTTTTTTTTTAAAAGTCTGCCTTACTAAACTACTGAGCAATAGGTCACCATTACCCTTTTGGCTATGTCCACGATTTCTCTATGAGTTCGAATCAGAAGTGAGTCAATGACGGCGGCAAAAACTTAAGGTTCTGTAGTAAATAGATTAGGAATTTGTAACAAAAGATACCGACCCACTAGTAGATAGACGACCTTAATATTAAATTTTTTTGCCTTAACTACTCTATCCGGTATTTTATGCCATCAAATAGGACTAAATACGATATTTCTCATTTATTGATGTTATTGTGAAGTATTTTTATCATATTAAAAATAATTACTAACATATTTCAAAGTGAGATATACGAAGTGAAATAATAAATTAAAATGAGATATTCGTTATGAGTAAAACGCTGATTTCATAGCCACACATCACAGGTTCGTCCGAAAGCACGTCGAGGTCGCGATCGCAAAACCGATCTATTTGTTGCGGTATTCTTATTTAGTACATAATGACCTTTGAATTCATCGTTTTTTTTTTGAGAATTATTTGTGTTAGTGCCTTATGGCATATGGTATACGATGCGATTTGTATATCCATTTTAATAAAATTTTATCGAACAATAAAAAAGGTTTTACGAACAATTTGTACTATATTGTACAGAAGTCCTAAAATATGATTTATAAAATAAATATAATACTAATAATCATTTTGAAAATCATTTTAATTTTAAAAGCTTGAGCTAAATGAAAGCTCGACTAATATCTGGTTTTCGAATGGACTTTCACACGTAGTTTCTTAAGACCTCTTCTTAGCTGAGCTCTATTCAACAAAAATTAATGTTTTAACTAAATTTCAAGTCTTTAAACTTTACGACTCCAGAGATATAGTGATGAGTCAGTACATTGCGCATTTGGCACTATGGGAATTACCTAAGATGAGCTTAAAAGCACACGCTGTAAAACAATGCTTGGGCAACCGTTAATTTACTGCGTAGATTAGATCGATTCATTAGCCTATAATAACAACGCCTGTGAAACATCTCGTTTCTACGAATTATTGAGTAAATCACATTACCATGTAAGTTAGTTACATGTACTCTAGTATGAATTGTAACTATTAAATGTATTTGTTGTAATGATATCGGTATTTAATTTATATTATCATTAATCATTGAATGTTAATCTCAATTGTTAATGATATTTCATAAACGTCATAAATGTTATTTAAAAACGTACGAGATTAATAAACGTAAACAATATTGGATGCGTAAAATTGAAACGACGCAAAATTATGAGGTTTTTTTTCCAAAGCCTAGTTGCAACAAATGACCCGTTTCATATCACTGCGAAATTTTCTAAATGAGTTACAACCTCGCAATCCATAATGGTCCACCTTTTGTTCTAGATTTCACACAGAGCGTTCCCAAACGCGAAGTGGAAATGAGTTTGACACCCGAGATTGAACCGAATCATTACAATGATGGAAATACTCGACGATGTTATGAAACATTGGCACTTGATATTGCATCCATTATGCACATTGACTTGCATTTCTATTTTTGCTTTTTTTTCCTTGACATTTATAAATACATATACCTTAGATACCTCTCTACTTATCTAACTGAAGATCTTTATTATTTAATAAGAGAAGATGCTTTTATTCTTGAACTTGAAGCAGAGAAGGGTCTCATTACTTGAGGTAAACGCTTACACTTTGACATTCATATGAAATAGGTAGTTCATTAAATAAAAAAAAGATAAACGTATATACGTTTCAAATAAATTTAAAAAACGAACACAAAACGATTAAATAAGTCAAACTGAGCTTTAACAATATGCGCATAAAGTGCAAATTGAAACAATACCAAAATGAGATCCTTTAAAGGGACAAACAGACGAGAAGACCTAGATAACTAAGAACAAATTCTCTCACAGACGTTCACTTTAACGATTGATGATCGACCTTTTTAAGAGGACGTTATATCGATGTATCCCGCATCTTGAGTCATGGATTCAACTTTTCCTGGTAATAATCGATTTAAAATTTCATAATTCATTTTGAATTACAAAATGAAAGTTAAAACTTGTATTTAATATATAATTGCAATACTTAATAAAATTTTTGATCTAAAAAAAACACGATGGATTGACATTTTTTTTTCGAATCAACTTTTAATATGACAAGTTATAGTAAACATTCTAAATATCATACCATTTAATTTTCTATTGAACAGATCAATGTTGCCAACTATTAAACTTTGGTTAATTGGCGATAATTTTCATCATTAATTTATTTTTAACTCTGCCATTTAATTACGATCGCGGGCAGTACGACATAGAAAACATAATACAGTTTGCTGGGTTTTTTTTTTAACGAGAATCAATATTCTAGTAAGGGTTAAGCTGTATTGCAATACAAAGCCAAGAGCTCATATAGTTGGTACTCTTAGAATATATTGACTGTATTAATTTTAGTCTAAGACAGCCATATAAAACATCTTTGTTTTTTCCCTAATTTTCTAGAAAAGTCTAAAATATTATAGGTTGTATATATATAACAAAGATAGTATTCGATATATACGTGCAATGTATAAAAGTAAGATGAATTTAACGAAGCTATTAGGCATGTAATCGAATCTAGACGACTTTAGACAGCCAAGCTACCTATAAATCAGCAGCTTGGAACGATTAATCCGTTGACCTATGCCTTCTCTCCGCGTGGCGCTCATCGCCGCGGCATCCTATTCGATCACGGAGCCTTATGACGTAACTGATTTAGTTACTTCATCTTTACCATTACTCGGAATAATGGTTGGTATTATTTTTGAAAATTCTTGAGTAATCTTGAATAATATTGCGTGCGATCAACGAAATACCTTTCAATAAATTCACGTTGATGTCCAGTGAAGGTAAAAGTTTCGCACAATTTAATGTGAGATCAGAAAGAATACATAATCTCTATAGATATAGCAATGACGTCTTCTCAACCGTGCTAACTCTTATCTATGACAGCATTGAAGTGTGCAGTATTAAAAACATTTAATGTTGCCAGAGAAACAAATATACTTAAAGAACAGAAATAAATTCATAGTGCAATTATTACGAAATCTTTCTTTAACCTATTGAAGGATTTAAACCTGTCAAGAGCGAATAACACATCTCTGAGATTGCTAAAATAGGATCATTTTGATTTAGTTAGGAAAAGAAGGCTGGCTGATAAAGATGAATGACAGTGCATTGCAAGAAGATTTTCCTAAATCTGCTACACGAAAGTCCCGATCACTGGCCTTTCTCCCTATAACGACTTTGCAACCTCGCAGTGAATATATGGAACACAAAAATTACGTCTGATAATTAATTATGCCTATCACTAATATATTTTAGATAAACGTGATTTTAAATTTGATTTGACTATCTGTACGTTTAGAAAACTATGTTTGTACGTAGAATTTAGACGTTGAGATTGAACTTTATTTATTGTGATATCCTACGCAATTCTATGCTTACTAAACCTGTCTAATTTAATACTCTGGAAAAGAGTTTTATATTTATTTCAGCTTTTTAAAAAGAAATTAAAACTGTATTACAAAATATACACATAAATGTCTTTCATTTTGAGGGTGTTTCAAATTGAAAATTGAAATGAGATTTATTTGTTTGACTTAAGTTTTGCGATTCAAAAAGTATTTTTAGATCAACCTTAACATAATTATTACAGAGATTTTATTACAATTTTTGATTTTGTTGTTATTGACGTGAAAGATTTCACGAAGAAAGACTTTATTTTTAACTAATTCCATATTTATTCAATCCTAGATTGCTTATTAGGATTTAGTATGAAGCAAAAACTACAACATTAAATTTCAATTATGAATATCTGTTAACAAATTTAGACATTGTGCGTCTTGAATCAAATTAATGTCAAACTCTTGACAGGTGTAATAAACTTTTTGTTTGATAATGGATCATGCGCGATCGGCAGATGTTTTTGCCTTTCTTTAATATTTTTAACATCAGAGTTGTGAATAGCTAAGATATAAATTAGTTTTTGTAGATATATGCGAAATTATTTTAGTCAAGTTAGAATCATATTTTCTATGATATCATCTTGTACTCTTTATATCTATATTAAATTATAATTTTACATTAATAATAATGTTAGTTTTAAATTTTTTTTCGTCATACTATTTAGAAAAATTATTTCGTTTTCGATAAAAATTCTGATTTTTTTTAGGTTACACATGTTATATTCTAGAGAGAGAGACCAGATTTTGAATTGTAAAAGACTATCCAGAGCCTATCTTACGTAATTAGAAGATTATTTATCAGTTACTATGTTAGAATAATTAGATTTTCTTATCTTTTAAGCTATAATTAAGATCGCAGAGTGCCTTATTAAACAAAGTCACAAGCAATTTGTTTACGACAGTAAAATTTTGATTGTTCACTGCACTTGTTCTCATTATTAAGCACTCAAGCGAGCAAAACCGAACAAAGTATATCGTAATTAATCTATCCGTACAGTTGCGACTTGCGCTGAGAACGTGTTGTGCTTTTTTAGCGTCTACGGACAGAGTATTTAGATTTTTTACCCATTTGCGTTAGTTAAATTAGATTGCGTTTTTTGTACAACTCTTAGTTACAGTTGTTTAAACATAACGCGCAATGTATACACTTTTTTGGAGAATAATTTGTAAGTGATGTAGAAAACTTACCATCATCAACGATACCGGCAGCTTCATCACGGGCGTTCTGCTCCAGAGATTTCAAGATGGCTTCAGGGATTGGTGGTGGTGTGGGAAGGTGAGCGCCTTGGGGCTGGAAGCCGTTCTCATCAGCGGTGTAAGTGATGCTGTAGTCCTGGCCATCATCACCCTTGTATGCGAAGCTACCCTGGGATTGGACACCGTTTGTTGCAACACCAGAAGCATCAGCTCGGATACCGTTGGATGTTTCGAAGTCGTACGCGAAGTTGTCACCATTGATTTCATTGTTCAGACGGAGGATCTGAGCACCAGCGTCGGCAGATTGTCTCGCGTTGTAGGATCCAGATCCGCTGTAGCTACCGGCACCACCAGCACCGCTGTAGCTTCCGGCACCACCAGCACCGCTGTAGCTTCCGGCACCACCAAACCCACCGGCACCACCGGCACCATTGTAGCTTCCAGCACCACCAAATCCGGCGGAACCAGCGCCTCCAAATCCACCGGACCCGGCGCCTCCGAATCCACCAGCACCGGCACTTCCGAATCTACCAGGGCCGCCTGCTCCGAACCCTGCTCCTGCGCCTCCTCTAGGAGGGAGGTAGGTGTTGTCCAATCGAGCAGCGGAACATACTCCTAGGACGGCGGCGACAATAAACTGTAAAATATAGTAATTTTTATCTTCTATTTGATTTATATAAATTTGAGGGAACTGATGCTTTATTTTAAATTATGATCCAACCTATGATCTCCTTGCCTGGCAGTGGACATTTAACCGCTGAATTAATGGCGATGATGATATTATTTTAATCATCAATTGTCTTGACGATGTCTTATTAGAAATTCATGGATGAGAACTATATCCAGCGGTGGACATCCCACTACCATAAAACAATGACTCATCATAATATCTCTGGAACCATAAGGCTTAGGGAATTGTAATTTGACTAGGAGTTCAAAGAAATTCCATCAGCTAGTGGATTCGTCTAGTTTTAAATAAGAATCCAATCAACTGTCGCTTCCCACCGATACTATTGAAAATCTATGAAGAAGACCTTTGTCCAAAATTGGTTATTCTACGGCCGAAATGATGATGATGATATATAGTTTTAATTAGGCACTAAAACAACCTTACAACAGGATGTAAAGATATTAAAATGTATGTATAAATAATATGAACAGGTGACAACCCTAAAATAAAATTAAAAAAAAAGTTTATATATCGAAACATTGGCAAACATTGAAATACGATTACAGCTAAAATTATTATCAAGTAGTAACACTACACTTTGCCCGAGCTGCAAATGGAATCACACCCGACCTTTGACTAATGAAAGTGAAACAAGACCGATCGGAGCGTTACGTGACCTGATCCAAAATGGACGTCCCTTGTTCCCTATTTATTTTAAATAAACCTTCTTTGTTATATATTACAAAATTCTCAAATTATTTCAAATTAGGAATAAAAAACATTCTCAAATATAACGGTTTTGGATCGAATTTTATATTAATATCGGGACAATAATTTAGTAAATTCGAAATACGAACACGACAGTTAAAATATTTTTATGTATGTAATTGAATATAAAATTTAAATTGAATTTGGAATATTAAATAGTAAATATAGTAAATATTGAGTTGTAAGTTTTTACGATTTAAAAAAAGAACACTTATAAATTAATGTAGAGAAAAAAAAATTTGTATGAAATTGAAATGTAATTTTAAAAATGGAATTAGTAATAAACGTCGCTCGCATAGAATACTCACCAGCTTCATTATTGTAGGTATTAAATATGAAGGGAATTTGAATGTATTGATAATGCGGCTTGGCGGTTGACTGCGAACTGTGCTGTTTGCAAGAAGACCTGGTGGTTATATATACCTCCCATCTTGCCTTAGAACGCTTTGTCGCTGAAAAAGGTATCAGGGCCGTAGAATTGCGATGTAGTGGATCAGCGAAGCCGATAGCCCAGTCTTCCGTCGGCGAACGGATCAGAGATGCGTACAGCGAACGCATCTAATGCATTCGGAATTTGTGCTATAATTATCAAAATTACTCGAATATTTTAATTTTTTTTTAATTATTACATCTGTGCATATAAAAACTAACAACTGTATTTTATAATTTTAAAATGATGGTTTCAATTTATATATTCGTAATTTAAAATTGACATTTGACATTTTCTTTAGAAAGTTTTTATTTAATTCACAGATTAAAAATATATATTAGTTTGGCTTTAGATTTATGACATGACATTTCTGTTTTTAAAAATACAGATTATTAATTTTGAAATGAAATATAATAAATATTATAAATAATTATCGATTTAAAAGGTGATCCTTTAACTTCATGCGTGTAGGGAGTGGTGACAATTCTTTAAGTGAAGATGAAGAAGTTCTTTAAATGATTCATAAGTTTTTGCGAGTGTTTTTATTGCAATAGACATACATTACATCATCTTCTATACCTTATGGCTATATTCTATTAGTCATTGACCTCTATTGGACATTTAGTACGACTCTATATTCCTCTGGTAAAATTTTGTTCAAAAGCATTTATTTATTTCAAATAACGACTACATAAATTTACTTTATTATATTGCAAATTATGATTAAATTTACTTTGCAGATGTTTAATGTAATCTGTATTAAAGTCACGGGTTGAACTAAAGCGTTAGGCGTTCATTTTACATACGTATTCCGAGGTTCATACTTTTAATTGCTGTTATTCGTTCTAAATACGCATAATGAACTAAAAGCATCTCTAGGTCTTGTAGTATTATGTTTAGTTTTAGATTTTATTATATTAATACACTACTAAATATCTACTAAAATATGACAGCACTGTTATTATATATTATTCAATAATTGGACAAACAATGATGCAATTAATTAAATTGATTTTTTTTTAATTAATTGAATTGAATTTAATTGAAATGAAAACTATAACATATATATACACATTATATACATGCATATATATAGTTGTTTTAGCCCATTGACGCATACTGCAAAGCATAGGTTTCTCCTATATATATCTATGGGTGGATATACTATAATCGCTTGGCTGACGGGTTGGTGATCACGGTATCGTATTATGGTAGACAGAGGACGCTGGTGCCCATCTTCTGGAAACTTGTTTGTGAGCAGTGGCAATTCTGTATAATTAATGTAAAGTGTGAATTATATAAAATAGTAGCCCGGGAATTGAACCCGCGACCTACATTCGTAAGGCTCAGTCCACACTAAACGTGTTACTTGATGGTGCAACTAAATATAAGTAAAATTATTCTAAATTCAAAAACTAAATTTTAGATTATTTAATGAAACTTAAAATAATCATATAATAGTGTAAAGTATTTTTATCTTTGCTCTACAACTGTATTAGGAAATTTTAAAAATGGATACGAAAATTAAGTTTTTCATTCTTTCTCGTGAGCTTTTCTTAGATCAGGATGTGTTTGTAAACCTCATAGTTTTAAGTTGACGTTTCTAGCACCTTATAAGTTGTATTACTGGCAACTACTGCTAACAATACTTTTTAGAGTAGAATTTTTATGGCTTCAGTTTTAGGAGACCACTCGCGCTCCTATGCCATGTGTAAGCAGGGACTTTCATCATTTTTTCAACCGATGGCCTTCCACAAAGATCGCCACGATGACTGATCTTGGGCTGTCAGCATCCAGCTACTTCCACCTAGTGAGGAACCTATCCAGCTCCTGGTTGCCTCTCGAAAACCTTTCGACCCCAACGGACATCGATTACACGAACGTCTTGCCTCGCCTACGGCCATTTGTAATGACATTATTTACAATAAATTTTTCAAAATTCCTTTTTTGTTACTCCCACGCTTCACTTTTTTCCTTTCTTAGATCTTTTATTACATTCCTCTGTTGTCATTCCCATTCCTTTACATACCTTGTTATATTACAGTATATCTAGAATACTGTAACAATTCAAAATTTTTATTTTGGATCTTTATCTTGTATTTAAATACTTTTCATAGTTTTTTTACAATGAGCCCGGTATTTGGCGCTTTCTTCTATCATATTTATTTGACAGAGCATTACAATCTAATTATAATATTTCATCATCAACATCCTTTCTTAAAATACTTATTTACTTTCATAATTAAGCAATTTTTGAATATACACATAGGTTTCTATTTTGTTAAACTTTATTTATTTCTAATCAGTATCATTTTATATTCCTTTAATTTCTTACCCGAATTGTACTATTTTCACCGTTATTTCTATTAATTACGTCCTCAATTATCTAGTTTAATTATTAATGTCACTTTCGAATTTGAATTTCGAACGACGGTTCGAATCTGAACGCTACTTGTAAGATATTCTCTGCCATTGTGTTTGGTTCCAATCGTAAAAATTCCTTATTTTATACACGTCTTAGGTAAAACTGATTTTAAAATTTCTTGCCAAAGAAGAAAGACAAAATATGTATATGGCTAATTTCACTGCCTCCCAAAATTGTATATATGACATTAAAAGGAGTTCCAGTTGATTCTAGTTTTAAAAAAATTGTTCTTCTTTGGTATTTTTCTCACGAGATACACTATAAATGATCATATGCGGAAGGTTGTATGAATAAAAGTCAAAAGAAGAATGATACGTAATTGTGTACACATTAATTGTAATTACATATCATATCTCAAATCGTGCGTAATTTTATATACAATAAAATTTGCGTATCGAATGCCACTGTTACAGAAGCCGGCATAATATTTTATCATTTATTTCGTAGCAACAGTAAAGATTTACTGTTTGCGCAACGCTAGTTCGTAGGTTCTATTTCCGACGTTATAAGTTTTGTATGATAATTAAAAAGATTTCGTATTACCTTGAAATTTAATTGTGTATTTTTAAAAAAATTAAACAAAAAATACTTATACATTTTTTAATGTGTATATTCAATAAATGCTTTTAAAATAATCATTAATAATTATACATAACAATTAACAAAATGTTTTGATCTGAAAAGTGTTAAGTGTTTAAGTTAAATTTAAGTTTTTTTTTTGTAAGCTTAATTACCAGAGGTCAAGGCAAACATTGTTTATATGAATACTTATAACTAGTCCGGAATTTCATAAAATGAAATATCTTTTATTACATGATATAAATTTCTAGTTAAAATACATTCTTAACTTATCCTTAGTTGGTGACTTAAATCTGTCCATTGCAAAGTATATACTTACCTAAAAGATATCTATGGGGTGATATATCATAATGGCAACGCTTGGCAACGCTTGGCAACGCTTGGCAACGCTTGGCAACGCTTGGCAACGCTTGGTAACGCGTGGCAACGCTGGCACGTGGCAGTGTGGTACTATAATACACCGAACTCGCTGCTGCTCACCCTCTGGAAACCTGTTTGGCAATCCTATATAATTAATGCACAAAATGTGAATTATATAACATTCATCGCGGGAATTGAACCCGCGACATATGATCGCAAGTCTCAATCCTCTACCGATGAGTTATCACTGCTCTTATCATTTATATAAATTTTACAGTTTTGCATTTAATAATTTTTTTCGAATATTTTTAAATATGCGGTTTCCGTGAGTACTACCACACTTATTATTTTCGCATAAATATGCTGTTTTAAATTATATGACTCTGCTTCATGCATATATCTATATACATTTTATCAGATATAGTCTAAATGAAATAAAATTAAAGTAATCAGGTAAATACACTACTAAGGATTTTTATCATTGAAATGTTCGTTTATAGAATACTAAGCTTTTTCTTTACATTCATTTTTAACTAAATAATATCACACCCAAGATCTAAATTCTCGGAATTTTTTTTTAAATTGTATAGCCCTGAAGAGAAGGCGATGTATGAAAGGAAAGTACGAAAAGGAAGGAGAGACATTGTGAAGGACGATAAGAATAAGGAATTAAAAAAATGTAAATAAGGACCCTGGCCATCCATAATCGGGGATTGAACCAGAGGCCTGGAACACGAGGTCAAAACTTTAGGGTAACTTTAATATCTTAATCTTGTTATACCTTGGGCTATATAAAATTTTTACCTCTTATTACAAGAACTCCTAAAAAATCCTAATAGAATGTTATAAGTGATGTTACCATATATAAACCGTAGATACAAACAAAAGTTTTTAATAAAATAATTAGTCGATGTGAGAGGAATGTCATTAAGAAATATAGTCTGCATTACGCATTATAATATTCTTTTTAGTTAAACCTGAGAAATTAATTACTAGTCGTATACTCATTAGGCTGCAATTCCATGATTCATTGTCATGACGTGGTGGAAAAACGACTTTATTAAGGTCATCTGTTGCTTATGATGTCCAAAACTGCGTTTGCTGGAACCTAATCTCTAGCAGCTTTGTATGCAGCGAGTGCATGGGCGCCGGCGGCTAGGAAGCTGCTGGTCCGCAGGCAGTTGGACGCGGTCCAGCGGGGCTTCGCGCAGAAGATCGCGAGGACCCACAGGACCGCGTCCCTGCACTCGGCCCTTATACTTGCCGGGTTGCTTCCTCTGGACCTTCGGGTCCAAGAAGCAGCCCGCTTATTTGAAATAAGAAAGGGTCATTCCCGGCAGGTGGTAGGGGACCGAGACCTGGAGGTACCGGTCAGCTACCTGAGACTACCGCACCCGTCTGGTCAAGTTGGTGTGGAGTTCTCCTGTCTGGGGGAAAGTGCGGAGGAAGTCCGACTTGCCACCGCGGCTGCCGACTTGGTAATTTATACCGACGGCAGCCGCATAGAGGATAAGGTGGGTGCGGCGTTCTGCGTCAAGCGGGGCGCCGCAGAGCTGTACACAAAAAAGCTCAAGTTGGGCAACTTCTGCACCGTATACCAGGCAGAGCTGCTGGCTCTAGCTGGGCCAACAGGGTACGCGGCCGGCGAGTCAGCGCAAGCCTGCGCCATATTGAGCGACTCGCGGTCCGCCCTCGAAACTGTCGCAAGATCGGACACCCTCCATCCCTTAGCGTTAAGAGTGAAGGAGAACGTGATGAAAGCGAGAGAAAAAGGGAAGAATGTAAGGTTGTATTGGGTGAAAGCGCACGCGGGGATGGAGGGGAACGAGAGGGCGGACCAGCTGGCCAAGGAAGCGGCCCTGAAGAGTAAAAGACGACCAGAGTACGAGAGATGCCCTGTTTCATTCGTCAAGCGGCAACTGAGACAGGAGTCGCTCGACGAATGGAACAGGAGGTATGTAGAAGGAACGACGGCTTCGGTAACGAGGATGTTCTTCCCGGACGCCGTCTCAGCCCACCGCGTGCTCCGCAGCATCGAGGTGGACACGGTCTTGGTCCAGCTCTTCACGGGGCACGGGGGGTTCTCTGAGTACCTTCATAGATTTAAGCTCAAGGAGGACCCCTCGTGCTTCTGTGAACCGGGCGTGGACCAGACCGTGATCCACCTTGTGGCCCGGTGTCCCGCATTCGGGGGACTCCGGTTCGGCTTCGAGTGCCGGTCTGGAATTCAAGTCAGGGAGGAGACAATACCCTCCCTGATCAGTGGCGAAAATAAAAAGACATTTTTATCCCTATGTCGAGAAATCGCAAAAAAAGCCATCGACAGAAACAAAACAAACATTGTGTAAAAAAAAATATAAAACAAAATAAAAAGCTAGAAGAACAAAAATGTAAAATAATAGTATAAGATCAATGTTAAACAATGTTAAATAAAATTAAAATTATAAATGTAAAAAGGAGAAAAAAGGGAAGAATGTCAGACGAATAGAGCGAATGAGAAAGAAAGACGAAATGTAACATGAAAGATAGACAAGACTGAAAGATTATGTGAAGAACGATAGAAGAGAAAGACAATAAAAATTCTGTGAAAAAATTATATTAAAAGATTAAGTCCCTGTCCCACTCAAGATAGGGGTACGAGAGGCCCCCAATAGCGGGGGTCATAAAAAAAAAAATCTCTAGCAGCATTACAAACACAGCTGATTCTTCATTCATGCTGTATTTTGAAACCTCGGCATCATCATTCACCTGTAGTACATTCACTGCTTGACATGGGTAACACTCTTTTCAACAAGGCCCTGCATCCATCTTTTTTCGTTGACCTCGAGAAAGTCATCTGTCACCAGAGGGTAGTTTTTCCACGCCATGTTTGCCGATCAATGGTTGTTCTAGACCTTTTGGTCCCAGACTAATCTATGCTAACTATTCTGTGCTATATAACCTTAGTGGGAGCAGCAGAGGCACTAGAACTGACCGGGTCATGACCAAGACCATTCTGGCACGAGTCCACGATTGAGAAGAAAAAGGTTACGTCGGATGTCAACATTTTTAACTCGATTTTGGGATCCCGATCGCATTCCTGTCCATGGCCTGTTGGGTTACTCTAAGCTTGGTTAGAAGGCTTTGTATTTATCAATTGGTCTTAAAGCACTGAGATTAGGGCTTACAATAACAAACTAAAATCTGAATACCGGTATTTGATATTTGAAATAACGGGATACCGGTATTAAAACCGGTATTATTAATAAAAATGTACTAGATATATTTTTACTTACCTCAATTGTCATATTCACTTGTTAACAAATAACATATTAAATCCAATAAATATTGTTCTACTACTAGTAGATACTATTTATTACATAGAGAGTAGGGGTAGATAGATACAAAAAACCTGCAAGTAAAAAAAAGCATGTTACATGTATGTTACATTTTACATATGGCTCGTATGGCATTATATAATTAAAGAAGTGAAAAATATAACTAAATTACTAGTATTTATGAAATAATATTAATAACTTATGTTTTGTATGTATATTGTAATACCAAAATACCGGTTTTACATAAATACCGGTTTTTAATAACGGAAAAAAATCGTCCGGGATTTCGGTATTGAGGATCCCAGAATCCCGATATTGGAAGCCCTATGAGAGATATTGATCGAAAATATATTTCGTAGTTGTCCGCTGTCTAGTAAATTTGGATGACGATTGACCTCTTTTTCGAATTTGTCTTATATAACGCTTTTATAAAAAAACGTCAATATAATATTAACAATGCTTTCTCTGAATTAAAAGTCGTGACACTGGAGTACTTAACAGAATCTGTAACAGTTCTCAGCCGTCCGGTAAATCACGTTACGAAACTGAAGATGCGATCCCACTTTATCTATTATATTATTATTGCGAGGACAATAATTACTGAGGGTCTCTCACGTGACATACGGTCGCATAGTTTGTCGAACAAGTTTTTTCAACGTAAATAAAATTATTAATAATTATTTTTTACAGTTCGCTTGCGTTAAGAATACAGTAAATTATAATTGCTAACCGATCTAACTGCTTTATCGATTACATCGTTACTGATTAGAAAGACGAGTAACATGGTCTTTGAAGACATACATATGTACATAAAGGTTTTATTAGGCGTGTTTAGGACAGCGAACAATGCATTCTTAACGCAAAAGAACTAAAGACATATTTACTTGTTTTTATACGTGCAATGATTTTTCCATTGATATATTCATATTATTAAAGTAGAGAGAAAGAGACCAAGGATGATCACTAACCTGTTGGACCTCGTGATCAGACCGTGCTGCATCAGGTCACGGGCTATCCTGTATATTTGAGGCAAGGAACAGAAATGGAAATAAAGGTAGGAAATAAGACCGAGAGAAACATTGCCTCCAGGATGGACGAATAAAAGGGTCGCGTACCGTTCCTTAATTTCTGCAGTGGGTAATAAAAAGGTTAATATTTAAAATTAAATCGAATTAAAAAGAGTCGAATAAGACTGAAAGATATTAAAATTTTAAAGTGTAATAATATGATTAGGAACTAATGGAAAATAATAAAACTGTAGAAGTATATCCATGGAACAAATAAAATAGATAAAAAGTAGGGAATAACCAAAGAAAAAACAAAAACTGTACTTTGATATAAAGATGTCACTTACTGTAATATTTAAGCAGCGAAACACTAGGAAGGAAAACCAGTCATTGTGGCGATTTCTTTGATACACTGCACTGTATCGGCTGACATTAATGAATGCATTATTGTAAATTATATTTTTTGTTAGGTTACCTATTGACACGCCCTTTTTTAATTAAATTAACGTTCAACGGGCCTATAGAAGAACAGTGTCGCGGCTAGTCCGACGTCCCATTCTGAAGAGGTCCACACACATAAAACAACATTAACACACGCACATAGAAGGAAACCCCGTTTCCATTAGGAAAAATTAAGAAATGTTTACATGTGTGTATCTATTTATTTATCATAAAGCTTTTGTTTCAGTTTGTGCAAATTTATAAGATAAATGACTGCAACTCTGTTCTAAGTTATTGTAATAAATGAATAACAGTTTAGGTCCAATTTTAATTTACTCTGCGGAGTGAAGGATGAGAAAATTAGTTCCAATATTTTCTTCGATATTCTCTATCATTAAATCCTCCCTTGTGTATTAATTAAAGTATGTAATATTTACCAATCACCATGTATATATCGAATTATTTTTTTAAATGTCTTCATTAGTTATTACAATAGTTTAGATAAATAAATATGAATTATTGTATGTCATATTCACGTTAAACAATGCTGTAATAGATCTACGTAACAAAAAAATTAAAATTAATGAATTTTGCTCCAAGTTCTTTCTGTCCGTGTGTAGTGCCTAAGAACGTGAGAATGAAACTTATAATTTTGAAACTATTTTTCGCATCCGTTAAGAAGTTACTTATGAATTGCATTCAATGACGTAAATTTAAAAGTATAGCACAATATTTTATAGGTCAAGGACGAAACTTGTATTTTGTTTGTCATTATAAATATCACTACACAATATTAATCAGATTTAAATTTGCCATAAATACAATGCATCCAAAAGTTTGTTATAGATTCTTGCAAATTCGAAAATAATATAATAGATTAAAATATTATGTAATTAATCATAATTATTAAAATTTCATAATTTCCGGATAAGACTATTTTTAATTTTTTTTTAATACACATTTATGTAGATATCTGTCCAAAAAATTAAAAAAAAACGTGTAAAAGTCAAATGATTTTGATACGTATGCCATTTTGGTTTAGAATAATCGCTCGCTTTTTGTTAATTAACTTATAAATAATAAACACTATTTTGGTGGTAGGTAATTAAAATAAAAATATATATGACATTTAACGGCTTGTATTAAGATTCACTGTAATTTTTTTTACATTACAATGAATCTTAATACAAACATACGTTTGTGTAAAGGTTGTTGATGTGCTTTGACTTATAAAATTAAATAATTTATTCAAAGAAAGAAAGTGCTGTTTAAAACACTGAATAATAGAAATATAAATGTATTTTTTTCCAAACACGCAATAAACTCTTTACTGGTCATAAGTACATTGAAGTCCGTATTTTTGTCTGCTAAGGATATGTATGTTACAATTATATTAAAATAATATTCTTGGCAACTAATTAGTTGCATTTAATCACCGGCTGTCTCATATTACGCATAAAGAATGGATTACTGCGTTGCAAAAAAGGATCGAGGAAGGAAGTATCGCATCAGTAGTGAGCAAAGAGGATTTACCAAACCTTCTTTTACTTCTGTAGGAAGGTCATAGTTCCTACTATAAAAGCTAATTAATAAATGATATAATTAAAATAATTTTATAAAACAAAAAAGAAAGAAAGGTGATAAAAACTGTGATAATTTTAAAAGACGACTAAAAATAAACTGTGATTTAGATAATAAGAAAACAAAATATTATTAATATTGAACTAAAGTATATAAATGTAAAAAGCAAAAAAAGAAACAAATTATAAATGTAGGATCCTACAGAGAAGGCGATGTACGAAAGAAAAGGAAAAAAAATGCGAGATAATGTCAAAGTAAAAAAAGAGAAATGAAAGGAAGATATTTAGAAGGATGAGAAAGAGGAATCATTAGTTGTATAAATAGTCTCTGCTTTACCAAGGAAGGGAGGAACGAGAAGTCCGCAAAACAAAAAAAAACTAATCTCGTTAGTGGAAAATGGATAATCATGAAGTTGCACATGTAACCTTGCGTATAATATTGTCTTAATAACTAAATTACATGTAGTTACATCAAATACGTACTGTAACATGTAATTGACTTTAATAAGCAATAATTTAGGAACATTGTTAATATATTTGGTTCATGTCTTTATTTTTTATACATATAAACTTTACAACGTTACTTTATAACGTTATACATAAAAAGAGACAAAGTATTGAGATATATATTGCTTATTAAAGTCAATTACTTGTTACGTAGACGAGAGTTGTGAGAGAATTCGAGAGAGATATGTGCTGAGGTTCGCTGCGAGGTCGAACCAGAAATGAGTATATCCGCAAAGTAACTAAGATTATCGACGTAGCTGGTAGAATTTCTCGGCTGTAGTGACAATGCAGGAGGCACACCACGAGCTCTACATGGCAGCTCTACTGGTGTTACCTTACACCAGTAGAGCCGGCTATGCTTTGATCTTTTGAGGCAGGGCTATGTCTTGTAAAGAGTATTTATCGGCTGAAAAGAAAAAAAATGCCATAAATTACGTTTACAATTCTACTACCTTTTTTGAATTCGTGTCTTTTCGCCATAGATATTGTAATATAAATTGTGTGTAGAATATAATTTGATATTTATTACTATATCTTAAATCTAATAATAAATGATACAAAAATACCTTTTCTATCATCGAAAAAACCGATATATATATATATCGGTGGTCAACGTTGTTGTCGTCATAACATGTCGATATTTTCAAATTTGATAATCCTACAGGAAGCTTCCACCAGCACGGAATGCAGTTCTGCTTTTTCTCTTAAGTTTCATAAAGAACGGTTGACAATAATTAGCTTCTTGAGGAGCATCAACAACATTTAAACCACGAATTAATCTCTGAATATAAAAATGTAAATATGGCAGAAAGGTTATTAAAAGACCGCTTAAGAAACAGATTTATGTTAAAGACTCTATATCCGTTTTTATCCTATTTTTATGTAAAAATATCGAGTCATCCTCCAGATGTAGCTTATAGGGTGACCATAATTTTAATTATATATGTACCAAACATATTTCTTTCATACACAATCAACATACAATTACAGGACATCCGATTATATTAATTACATCCTAGATGACTAACATCGTCGTGACTACAACGATATGAAGTCATTATGAATAAGTCATTACGTATGTAATATTTTTCGCCGAGCATATGAATACATTAGCGCAAATGGTTTATTAGATTTTTTATACTGAATTTTCAAGATCAATAATATAATTATAATTCTGCGGTCATTTGTGAATTTGCAAGTTTGTAATAAGAAATGTATAAGAATATTTAGGTTAAATACAGACACGGTTTCGATTCCTAGAATAAAACGAAAATTTTAGCTAGTTAAAGAAATCCGTAATATAATCTAAATCCGCATTAAGCTCATTCTGTAAATTATTATTAGATTAGAAGCTACATCATTATATATATACATATGTATATATATATGTATGTATGTATGTATGTATGTGTATATATATATATATAACTCGATTAGGAATGTAGACGGCGATAGAAAGGAGACGTATGAAGGAAGATTAAAAAGTAAAGAATGAAAATTTTTGTGAAGGAATGAGAGAATTTGGGAGAAAAGAAAGCAGGGGGAACGAGTATCTAAAAAAAACACTACCACGTACATATATGAATATATATGGTCAAAGAAAATTAAAAATAATTAAATTTTTAATTATAATTATTTATAACCGACACTTGATATATATATATACATATATATAACAAAAGCGTGTTAGTTTACAACGTTTATTTATTTAAGTCTAGAACGGCTGGACATATTTTTGAGTGACAAAATTTTTTTTGGTATTATTGTAAAAAACTGCTCAAAAAAGTAAAGCTTTCTCTATGTACCACTAGAGTTCACTGAAAGAAACCTTCTGAACTGTATTCTCATTTGTAATTTGTAAATCGAACCGTTTATTAAGACATTCCTGAAAAGTAGATCAAGTATGACAGAAAGGTGCGAAAAAAATCGGTCAGACTTATTACATTGCGGTGAAATTCGGATTAACTTACAATAATATGAATCTATATCTGGTGGGCATAGAAAGTCATAACTTATAATGATAGTAATCAGCACATGTTTATTCACTCAGCAAAAGTTAAAACCTTGCTCAGAGATATTCTGGACTTATCACCTGTTTCTTTTGAGAAATCTCAATTTTTTTACAGTAACGGAATCACGTCACTCATCTTCAATATGGAAAAAATGACATCGAACAAATGGTGCACATTTTTCTATATACTATAGTTATGTAATAAACTTTAAAAAATCATATCACAAATTTTCATATAAAATGCAAAGAGACATATTTCACAACATGTTACATACGAGTATAATAATGGTTTTCTCTGTAATAAATAGTGGAATGGGTACGACAATTATACTAAATAACCCGGTGAGTTTAGTATCGCCTATATATATATATAGAAACTAATTCAATTTGCCATATATTTGATAGACGTTCACCGCACGCCGTCTGCCAAATATCGACAAAATATCCGGTCATGCACTGCCTGCATTCAGAGACTATGATGTCGTCGTTCCATCTAGTGTTAGGCCTTCCTCCCACGCTATGTTTACCGGCTGGAGGTTACCGCTCAAGAATCTATCGGTCTCAATGGCCGTCACTTTAGACCAGCGATTCTTTAAGTTGCGTCTGTTTTGGTTCTTCTACGGATCTCTACTTTTCTGCTCCGAACTCCCTCTTGATTACTCTCTAGGTGACTAAAGTCTTCTTATGAAGCTTATCGTAAGCTTCCACATCTCCGATTTATATGTCATCATACAGTTACACTGTTTAATCAATTTAAAGCTTTCTGTTATACTATAGTTATTTGCGGTGAGTAAAGTGTATTTATAAATAAATAAATTTATATAAATGAAGGTCCTTTTAAGTAAACAATAACATATAGGTAGCTGTGGCATAACGGTGGTAGCCTAGATGAATTCTAAGGGATTCAATAATTGAAACTTGACTACAGAAAATGGTTTTACAGATGCGTTCATATGTCAATACAACAATAGATGATTGCGGTAAAGCTTTACCACTTCGTCGACTACTGCCAATACAATCGGTACAAATTCTGTAATTTTAATATGGTTCGAAATTTGAATACTTTTGAAGATTGAAATACATTGTAATATTTATGAATGAATGAAATAAATGGTAATATATATATGGCGATTAATAATAAATGTTCAAGCTTAAAGAGGTTTTATTTAAATGATCCCTGTTATTTGGGACCTTTCGTCGATGTTACTTTTGAGATATATTTTTCAATATTTATTTCATTTACTTTGTTTTTGATTTTTTTCACCCTCTCTCATCCTTTACAATTTCATTTCATTTTTCACGTTATCTTTCAAATTATAATTATTTTTTTCAAAAACCATTTAAAACAAATACAAGACTATGTAAAGTTAATTTTTTTCCTTATTATACTTATAACAGTCATTGTCTGTATTTTTTATTCGATCTCTGTTTTGTTCCGTTTCGTTACATCTTCCACTATTTTTTTGCAAAACCGCAAAAAAATGTGACGGTACCCATCTTCCCCCATAAGGGATGCTATAGTGCCGCTGATGACCTTTTACCTCATCTCTGCTTCACAATCAGCTCTTATTCCTCCGTATACGAGACAGCTTGTTATTGCAACACGGTCTGGTCCACCGCTGGGTCACAGGTGCACGAGGGATTCTATTTGAGCAAACGCTTATATAGGTACCCGAATTCCCCTTGCCCCGTCAATATTTGGACCCGAACCATGTCCATCATCACTATACCCAGTGTGCGGTATCGGCGTTCAGAAAAACCTTCCTCGTTGTCAAAGCCTTCTGGGCCTCTACATACCTCCTAGCTTTAAAAGGTTGAATGTATGGCTTATATTCTCACAATTACTAAATACAACACTGCTTAGGTTTTACAAATAATAGATAACGTAATAATTATATAGAATGAAGAAATAGCGTTTTTGAAATTCGAATCAATCTATACAGATGATTGTAAATAAGTGCGAATCTTATAAGCTTTTTGATGTGACATGAGGTGCAAATTAACAACTTTGAAACCTTTACACCTATAACCAATCATTGTGTATATCTGATAATACACTATCAAATCATAGATGAGGAGATAAGTAAACAAATGTAACTGAAACCGCCCACCGGATTGGTAAAAAGTGGCAGTGTGCAAGTCATATAGTGCTTCTATAGTGGAGAACACAGAATGGTAAGCGAAGCTGAAAATGTCCGCCGATAAGGTAGATATCCGTCCTTGTGAAGGTGGTCAAAAGTCGCCGGATGCCGAATGCTACTGATCGGTTTTATTGTAAATTTTTGGGGCCATTCCGAAGTCGAGATGGGGAGAAAAATAGAAGAATCAAGCGTCGCCGTCCGGATGGGCGACGACAATCTACTACATTCATTCCTTGAGTATTATAAAAATGTGGTCGCAATAAATAGGACAAAAGAATCAAGAGTCATTGAAAACTTATTGTTCACATGTCCAGCTGTGGACATTCTACGCCTGAAACGATGATATATAGCATCTTTCAACTTTAAACCATTTCAACCTAAAATATTTTATGGCAAATAAACCAATAGTCCTTCGTGATCTTTATTAAAAATAATTTTTAAAAATAGAAAACTTTGTGATAAAGTTTTCATAAATACAATATTCTTTTATATATGCATTGATTTGATTGAAACCTATGGGCAATGTTTATACTCACCACTGTACTTCATATGACTAATGATAATGATAGTATGACTAATAAAACCTGCTCACAAAATGTGAATTAAACAAGATTATATCCTGGGAAACGAACTCGCGATCTATGATCGCATGCCACATTCCTCCACCGCTGTGCTACCGCTATTCAATATTTATTATATTGTAAATATTTATTGTTGCGATGAGTGTAAAATATATTAATAAGCCTAAAATCTAATATATATATATATGTCACGGTGTTCGAACTTGAACTCCTCTAAAACGGCTTGACTGATTTTTACTAAATTTATATTAAATTAAATTTAATATGCGTATTCAGTAGGTCTGATAATCGGCTACTATCTATTTTCTATACCCCTAAGTGATAAAGGTTGTTCACACTTAAAAAAAAATTTTTATTTTTTTAACGAAATTTTTTGTTTTTATTTTTTTATGATACAGCATACAAGAATACATACAACCATAAATTTTCACCCCTCTACGATCAACCCTTATTTTTAATTTTTAAATTAAAAAATCAATTTTTTTTGCAAAACAACGTTTGCGGGATCAGCTAGTATATAAATAAATAATTAGATAAAACTATGTAGTGTTTTGTACTGCTTTATAATAATAAGAGGCGTCTTATGGTCGATGTATGTAGTATTACACAGAGATGATCGTTCTAAATTATAAGTCCAGCTGTATATATTATCGTAAGGCTACACGTGGTTATCAAGTTGATTTTCGAGACGCCATGAGTAGCGCGTTTCATATTTCACATTTTAGTGCGGTTCGGTTAAGTGCAGGTCATTTGCGAATGATCACTTCGGTATTTAATTTATAGTGAGCTCTTGCGTATCGCTGAATTTTAAATTTGTACGTCCCGACTTACAGCGGAATGTAATTTATATTTTATAATATTTATCTTTATATTTTTCTAAAAGTAAAATAAAAATGTCTGGAGAAACGGTCGGTAATATAGAGGGTAAAATGTCTAGAGGATGTTCTACTCGTTGGCCTGACGCAGTTTCAAAATATTTAATGGAATCAGGCGTTACCTTGCGGAAGTCCATCCTAAGTAAGAAAAAGACCAATATTTAGCCACTTCCGCACATGCAGTGGTAGTCGTGCAACAAAGTGCACCGCCCGCCCGCAAACACAGTGTTTGGCACTAATCGGTGTAGCATAACTCCTGAAAATGCCCCGTGGAGGGGCGAAGCACGTGTTGAGTGATTTGACGGTGGTGGTTGTGTAATTTGCATTGATTGCCGCATACGCATTTATCAGCCGCTGCATGTGCGGAACTGGCTAAATATTGGTCTTTTTCTTACGCAATTTCAAAAGTCTTGGAAAATAACGTCAGTACAGACTTGCATATTTGGCAACGATTCATATTCATGAAGAAGCGAGTAAACAGAGAACAGCATAGACTTTAAACATGACATAAGCCAGTGAGAGTATGTTTTATATTGTCACGCGTATAAAACTTTGCTTTAATGCGACATTATGTCAAGCTCAAAGCATTTAATTTTAACCGTGTTTTCTTTCTTTAACAATAATACTTATATATTGGTATTTTGAGCAGCGATATCCTAGCGGTCAACGACTGAAACTTGTGATCGTCGATTTCGGGATCAAATCCCGAGAACTTTTATAATAGACGTTATGTGCATTAATTATATAGGGTTGATATAGCTTAAAAATAATTTTCGAGTGAATGATACAATATTATATCATTGAAACATTATGCATTAAATATTTAGGGTTACCACTGCTTACAAACAAGTTTCAACATGGGCAGCAACCTCTTTTTCGTACCATAATACCTACCTGCGACCATCAACCTGCCTACCAGGCGTAACAATTATGATATAATGTTAAATAGATATCTTTAGGTGAGGCATATGCCTTACAGTGGGCGTCTTGCTATTTAACTTATATATTGGTTCTAAATACGAAACTTTCTATCTTTAGGTTCAAATACTTTTTTATATATCTAGACTGTTGAAGATTCTGCGGGTATAAGAGCTCTTGGGATAAATTCGGCTCAGAACATTACATCACATTAATATAGGATTAAATATTCATACCGCAACAAGAAACTGCTATTACAGTTTTGGGTTTAAAAATGGTTTCAATAACTTCGTATGCACTTATAACTTCAATATATAATATTGTTCATTAGATGAATGTTTACTTACTATTCACTTATGGCCTCGTCATAATCTAGACATGGTTAATAACAACCATCAAAACACCATTCATCTGTTAATTAGAAGTATTGATATTAATTTTACGCTTATCATCGTCATCGTCGTAGTCATCGTCGTCATCATCTTCGTCGTCATGGTCGTCATCATCTTCGTCGTCATGGTCGTCATCATCTTCGTCGTCATGGTCGTGGTCATCGTCATCATCTTCGTCGTCTTAGTCATCTTCATTGCTATTACTATCATCATCGTCATTATTATAACTATTCTTTTTATTAATTATTGCACTCCTATCTTCATAACATCTACATAAATAAAATATCATTACAAATCTACGTACATTATCATAATTCATTTTTCGTCATTTTTTTATCTATCATTATCATTAGGCTCGAATAGCTGTATGTTTATTATGTAAATATCGATATAGATACGAGTACCATTTAATTACTAAAATACCAAATAAATTTAGTCAAAATCGCTTTAACTACGCCTCCGCCATATGATACTCAGGTACATGCTGCCCATTCATTCCTGGCCCCCAGCCACGCGGTATTAATACCTTCATCGGTCGCTTGCAACACCACAAATACGTTGCCACACAAGCATCCAGTAAAATAAAACATAAAATCAAAGCGGACGATGTGCCGAAACTAATAGTTTTATAACGTAACGGTATTTTTAACGCATGTGTTATATCACCTTGTTTTCGACGATAAATTTCTTCATTTGTTTATGTTAATCTCATTGCCTTTATTTGCCGTTAACATTACTTTGAAGAGGCTGTAGTAAATTTAAAAAAGTTCAGGAGATATGTGGCGAGGTGAAGTGGCAGAACAGGTGAATGCTAGGTCTTGGGAAAGAATGGAGACCACGATCTGACAAGCCCAGCGAAGGACGTACATCTTCAAGTTGGATTGACCTTGTCAAGGTGATCATAAGATGCTTAATCCAGGCTCCTACCAATGATATTGCAATTCTGTGGTGGAATACCTATGCCTGAAATGATATACATATAGCAAGTAACATTAGAGAGAGAGTTACGTCAAAAATCATAGATGCATAGGTACAAAATTTGTAACAAAATCATCTTTAATATAGTACTAATAAAAGCCATGTTTACGTTTACATTATTCTCTACCTTTTGTAATGTTTCCAATACTAAAGCTATTGTGATATAAAGATTTCGTTGGTAATATAGAAAATATTAAAAGTAACTTACCGAGTCGTTGACTTTAAATACCTCATGCGCATTTATCAGCGGGCTAGCGGGCGGTGCATTTTATTGCACGACTACTGCTACATAGCGGAAGTAGCTACACATTAGTCCTTTTCTTACTTAGGATGGACTTCCGCAAAGTAACACCTGAATCCATTAGATATCTACTCTCCTTCGCAAGTTATTATAGTTATGGAGAAGAACCAGGAAGAAACTCTACAATAACATATCTTTTAATAGTTTAACAATACAGATTTATTAATATAAAGTTTGTCAGATGTAGCCTAAATAAAACCAAAATAATCAGGCGACATCATTACCAAAGATTCTTGTCATTTAAATATTCGTTTATTGAATAATGAATTTTGTTAAAGATAATCCAATAATGTTTTCCGGCAGTTTATAAAAAAATCTAATTCTGTTTATTACAAATCAATAGACTTTTTGCAGTTGAATCTTTGGTACATCCAGTTTTTACGGTGCCTTGTAAATACACTATGGACGTCCACTGTTATTTTGAAATTTATTATAATTATTGTAAAAGTGGTTCGAGAAAAATAGAGTTATTGCGAGGAAAATATTAACAATGCTACTTTCCTTGTATAATCCACTGAGTAATAAAAGCATCTGTTGTTAAAAGTCAAATATTTGACGTCGGACAAAAGACATTTTAAGATGTTATATTTAAATAAGGAATATGAGTACATAACAGAATGAGTATTGTTCATTGTCTATAATTAATTTAATGTTTATCAAAACAAAAAAGAGACGTGATAGTTTGTAATATAATAAAAAATATCATGTACCATAAAGCATTACAATTAAATCATAATTAAATCATTTGATTCTTGTAGTTCAAGAAAAGAAAATTATTTATGTATATTTTGTACGAATGGCTAGAATCTGCGATATATTTTCTTTTTTTATACTGCGACGGGATGATAATGTGTAGATAGCATAAAGCCCGTCGGTAAGATAAATATATTTTTTGGTTATTTATTTTCGTCTTATGTGATTATACGATCATCTTTATAATATGAGATGCAATCCGCATAATTTGTTTATTTATCACATGAGCTGGTTCAGAAATGTCAGGTGAGATCATAAACCTAACAAGCAAGCCCATAACACCATTTCAAATGTAACATAGATTTTATGATAGTTCTAGAAACGTGTGAGACCGACATATCTGCATTTCGTATTCGTGGGAAGACGCTCTGTTTGGCCCAATATGTTGCTAAAACATTTTCACACACGATTTCTATAATTTTATGTGTATTTTGAACTCTCACTCCTTTACAATAAGATTCATTTCCAAGATAATTTGTTTATTTAGTTCATTAGATAAATTATCCATTAAGTGCAAGAGTTGGTGTTGATAGGTTCGTATAATATTAAATTGTTTAACGTTGATTTTATAGCTGGGATAAAATAAGCTTATTGTTTAAATAAATAAGAAAAGTAAAATATTTTTTTTTAGATATTATTATTTATATAACCTTTTCCTCTGCTTAGCTCTATTCGGGTAGAGCGGTTTACTACATACGTACGTCATCGTACAACTCGAAAGCATCTGACCAGTTTCTGGTTTATTTTTAAATGACCTCAGTCTAGACCTCAGTTTCGATGAAGGTGTAAAAGTTCTCGGGCTAACAGCCTTAACTTTAATTAAAACCAAGCACATCCGACGACAGATATTCTGCACGCTGTGGAACCTGCCCTTAAATTTACAAATCAGCTGAGCTTTACGTAAGGTTTCTTTGGTCCGCCTACAGATCCTATCGACCTATAAAAGAGAGAAAAATAATAAGCAGCATTTCAACGTGAGGATTTATTGACCTACTTATATTTCGCATCTTAATACTATTTTTATTGTAGAACAGGGTTTGATATTCCTTAATGATTTTTTCACCATTTGTTCCCTTTATTTCTGTACTCCTCTAACATTCTTCGAATGATAGATCTTTCTTCCTCTTTCATTCTACAATTTTCTTTCATTCTTTTTCATACTTATTTCCGTTCATTCATCGCCTCACTTCCTTTGCCTAGTTCTTCAAATATCACAGATCCGCGTTCAACATTCGTTTACCTTGGTTTATATTAATTTTGGCTTATTTTACATTCTTATTTAATATGCTAATTTATTACAAATTTTCACAATTTACCACAGTTTTTATTTTTTTAACCTAACTTTTTGTTATTTCTTCCCACCTGTTTTAATTCTGGTTTTATTTTTCCCTTCTTTATCTCCCGTTTATTTTGTTGCTTACCCGACCTGTATCAGTTTTATTTCTTTACGACTTCCATTATCCTCCTGCAGCATGTGAGGAACGCCGGCCTGTCACTGTCATCTTTCATAAGTGAGAAGATGTTGTCCTCGCTAATCTTTTTGCGCCACCGGTATTCAAAGGCTAATGCTATTTAAATACATAGTAAAAGCTAAGCTCAATTGGTTACCCGTAAGGCTTCGCCGGAATGCTTACATACTTTATCTAATCTATACTCTTTTCAATCCGCTCACTCCCGATTATCTCAAATCAAGGTTTCAATTTCTTCATAATATACATGAGCTTTAAGATTATCAGAGAATCTGAATTAAAAGTGCCGGCGCATTCTTCTTCCTTTAAAGCCAAATCTTTTACCACACAGACCAGTATAAGACGTGCTAAGTCACTAGCATTTTTAAGAATATAGTTAACAACTATTTACTAGATCTATGATTTTTTATCCGTTAATTCACTTATTTTTCTTCCTGTGTTTCTTTATTCTATCTGAGACAATTGCGATCCAAATCAATTTGATGCTTTTATTTATTTTTGTATTATATTTGTAATATGTGTCATAACCTATTTATTTTAAGTATATACGCTATATATTTATGTATGTTTTGTATACGTTAACAACACATTATTTATACTTCTACTGTTTCCATACTATGGTTGTCTGTAAGATATTGCCACGTGTGATAAAACCGCTCATTGTACTTTATTGTTTATTACTATGAAACTATTTAAATGTATCCTCGAGTGTACAATGAAAAATATTAAATAAATACAACACACAAGCCACAGGTTTCCCTTTTACCTCAGCCCCCGTATTCTATTGCATAAGCACTCAGCGGTTGTGGGAGCACTAATGGTGCTTAAGCCACTGCGTAAATAATTCGCGCCATACCCGATGACCTGTCTTCGAAATAGAATTGAAGTACACATGCACTAAGTAATGATTGTGTCATTTCTACATCGATAATCTTCGTTAACCGTGTTATCAAGTTACATTATAATTCTGTGCAATTCTCGGACTTATTTATTTATACTACTACACATAGGTTTATTTAAATTGCCCACTTTAGTACTAAATTAATAGAAACTAGTATTCGTTAGTACGTTTATTCTCAAGACTTGCTTTGCTAAAAGCTAACTTAGAAAAACACAACATAAACAACTACTGCACCTACCTATCGCACACGATACCGCGTTCTTACAATATAACAATACACACCTCTCTGCAAGATCTGTTTTAGGAGGCATCCTGTCCCCAGAACCGCAAACAGCGTGAGCGATCCGTGGAAAGATCCGGATTCTCTTTCCCACAACAATACACTACACACCTCTACACAGGTAGAGACACTACCTTCTTGCGAACTCGTGCGAAATACGAGTGCCAAGTATTTTTTTAAAAAAAGTTCAGTTTAGTAAAGTCAGTATAAACGATGCTATAAAAGTCCCCCGTTAACAGCAACAACTTTTCCAAAAACATGTGAGAAATAACATTTGTTAACACACAAAATTTTTTATCCTATATTCATATAAATATCGACATAACATCGTTTACAGTGACATGTGATAGTCTAGAAAATAAAATTTAGAAGTTAAGAAAAAAAGAAGGATACAAGGGTTTCAACAGGTTCATCTGAGAAGAGGTCACAATAAACTCAGAAGTGTGTTTCTTATGGACACTTTCACAATATTCTTAATACAGTAGATAGAGCTAGATGGATTGATGTGGTCCAAAAATGACATGAGGTTCTGTAATGTTTCCGAAAATGAAACGTCGGATAGAGTGGAATGGAAGCGGAAAACGAAGAAGGCAGACTCCACTATCAGATGGGAATAATAAATGCCAAGAAGAGAGAGAGAGAGAGAAAGAGAAAGTAGATAGAGCAATTCATTCCAGAGCTTTAATAACGACAGATAAGTTTTTGTTTTATGAACTTCTTAAATATGTTACAAAATAACTTAGATATATTACACAGGAGTGTACTGTGAATATACATTGTGTACAATTACTCATAAAAAATTTAATAATTTTATAAAGCCCTGATAAATGTATAAGTTTCTTTATTTATAGTGCCAATCTTATGTATATGTTCTTCTCAAATTTACTTATATTCTTATGGCCATAGATTAAATCATATGTATGTCGATTATGTATCCATAAGTTGGTGTTATGGTGATAATAATAAAACCTCAAGTAAAAATTAAAAATTTATTACAGTTCGTACATTCCGCGGCGACGTACGGCATGAACTGTCGTGGCTCGATACGCAGTTCCTCCAAAGCGGCGTTAAGGTGGTATATAAGCCATGGTCCTTGACAACAACAAAAATTAAACTAAATTAAGTAACATGAATCCCATCATTTTACAGGATACGACTCACACATAATTTTTTCAATGCAACATACAACGATAGAGACCTGGTTTGACGCCCGGCAACGCACAGAATTGCAATGGTTAATAGAAATATAGTGAGTCACTTGTATAGTCCGAACACATATATCCTCTCACAATATATTCAATATATTTATGTATGTTTTACAGGAGGCATTTATCGGGGCAGGTATTAACAAAAGGTAGCAGAAATATTTAACAATCAACTACTATTAAAAATAAATACATTTGAAAAACTTTTAAGTTAAACGGTTTTTTCATACCCATATTGTGGTGGTTGTGGAAATAAATATGTACCTAGTCCGCCATATTGAAACGGCGTCCATCTTGAATTTAAAATTTTGACATAATCATCGTATTTTACCAGTGTAGCTCTTTCATTTGATACCCATATTGATGGGGGTTAAGGAAAAATATGTAATCCGCCATTTTGAATCGGCGGCTATCTTAGATTTATAATGTTATTGATTTTATTATATTGTATTGTCATCTAAATTAAATGTGTGTACCAAATTTCAGATCAATCTGACAACGGGAAGGTGCTTAAATTTCAACTTCTAATTTTGACCCAAATAAATAAACAAATAAATTCCGTACGGGTCGAACTAAATAAAACCGTTTAATGATATTTGCTGACAAGAATATTACTATGTGATTTATTATGAAAATGTCACTGACTAAGTTATAACTTTTAGAGAACTTAAAGTAAAACCTCGGTTACTTATATCAAATGATACCGGACCGGTTCTCAATTATTAATCTAATATATAAATCTGTCGTAGTCTAGGCAAGGTGGAACGATCGTCCAATTAACAAGTGTCATTTATTCTCCGAGCTATCTGATGTCCGGCACGCGTGTCATGAAGTGTGACCGACATCTCATTCATCATTTACGATAAACTTTAGAAGGTTTAACGCTAGGAAGATTAAAACTATATACTTATATTACTTGAAAGCATTTAATTTTTTGGGAGTAACTAATGTATGTCTGGGGTTTATTAACAAGCTCAGAATTAATCAAGAAAGCCTTTGAGAGACTTTGTTAGATTTATTTCCGAGATGGAATCTGTAATAAGGTGATACGTAGATAAACCAAAGTATCCTGCTGTTATATCTACTTATCTATTTTATGTTACTATTTTTATTTCTACTGTATGTGCATACATTTATTCTATTTGTGTATCTATTCTCAAAATAGATGATTTTAGTACGCTATTATATATATTTCTTTGTTGACTGTATATTCCTTAGTAAGAAAAGGACAAATATTTAGCCACTTCCGCACATGCAGTGGCAGTCATGCAACAAAGTACATCGCCCGCCAGTCCGCTGATAAATGCGTATGCGGCAAACAATGCGAATCACACAACCGCCACCGCCAAATCACTCAACACGTGTTTCACCCCTCCACGGGGCATCTTCAGGAGTTATTGATTGTTTTTGATGAGAGAGAGACTCTGTGTCTGAATCTGTGTGTAAATATTGGTCTTTTTCTTACTTAGGATGGACTTCCGCAACGTAACGCCTGATTCCATTAAATATATATATTCCTTATTTTCATCTTTAATCTGTTTAATTCCTCGACTTATTGTCTCCAACGCATCTGTATTAATTTCGTGTCTTATTCGTGCTTTCGTCTTTGTGCAGTGAACTGCCATTCCAGTGACATTCAGAAATAAACTTCTGCTTATAACAATTTATGTTGTTTAATTGTCCTTTTTAATAAGGATAATACCTTCGTTGTACCAAATATAAATATAGCTTTATAATTTGCTATAATGTTTCTATATGCTTGTTGATAAGTTTCTTATCTTCAATAAATATCTTTATTGATTTCCATTAACATGGATCTACAATTTTAACCTTGCTAACGGAACTCCTCTTACAATGACTAAGCATTACTTACACGCTTGCTTACGAAATAATATCAAAGGCTCAGTGGTTGGAAATTATTAAGACGTGAGATTGTAAGTCGTGAATTCAATTCTGATTTATAAATCTACTAGGGATACAGATGACATCCTTCGTCTGAAATGAGTCGCCCTTTAATTAAGGTAGGTTAGTATACGGAAAAAAAAGCGTGAGTTATAAATTTTATACATATTTTTTTTATTTAATTAAAAATATTTTTTAAACATTTATGGTATATTACAAAGATAGAAAAGGACCAATATTTAGCCACTTCACACAGAGCCAGGACCCTGTGTTTGGCACTAATCGGTGTAACATAACTCCTGAAGATGCCCCGTGGAGGGGTGAAACACGTTAAACCACTCAAGGTTTAAAGGTGGCAGTTATGTAATTCGCATTGTTTGCTGCATACGCATTTAGCAGCGGGCTGACGTGTGGTGCACTTTGTTGCACGACTACCAGTGCATTTGCGGTAGTGGCTAAATATTGCTCCTTTTCTTACTTACGATGGACTTCCGCAAAGTAACGCCTGTTTCCATTAAATATTTTTTACACATTTATGGTAATATATTACAAAGTTGCCTTAATAAAAATATTATCATGACACTTTTGCATAAATTTATTATGGGGTATAAGTTCGTCTTTGATCATCAACTCGCCTGTTGGAAAGCGATATATTCGAACATAGGGTGAAGACCTTGAAGATACCCGGGTTGTACTTCTCAGAAAATAAGAAAGCCCGTAGATTATTTTATACTAGTGCTTTGCGGATCAGAAACTTACAATCACAAGGCTTAAACAACATATAAATATACAAAAATAAATAAATAACAAAATTACTCTACCCATAAATCGAGATTGGCACTACCAATTTGGCAAAGTATTGTAGCAATATTTTAGTTAACACACAGTTTTTTTTTATGGAAATAAGAAATAGAAACATTGCAATAATACAAATATTTTCCCATACAAACTGTAGAAAAAAAGGTATTAACTGTCTTTGACTGTCAAACAAGACGACAGTCAATCCAAAAACATTTAAAAATATTGTTAACTGAATTCATATATATATATATATATATATATATATATATATATATACACATATATATATATATATATATATATATATATATAGCGCAATGTTTGAAGATGAAGATCATTGACCAATGGGTGTTACCGGTGATGACATATGGATCCGAGACGTGGTCACTTACGACGGGCTTCATATGAAGGCTGAAGGTCAACCAAAGAGCAATGGAGAGAGCTATGCTCGGAGTTTTACCGACGTAGCTCGAAGAATTGCTCGTCTGAATTGGCAGTTGGGGGTTCACATTGCTCGTGCAACTCTCGCTCTCCTCTGGGTGTACCAACGACATAATTAAGGTCGCCGAAAGTCGCTGGATACGAGCAGCGCAAGACCAGTCATCGCGGTGATCTTTGTGGGATACCTATGCCCAGTAATGGGCGTGCATCGGCTGAAAACGAGAAGAAAAATCATACTAAATTCCAGTACACAGAAAACTTATATATGTATGTAATAATTGTTAATTATTAAGACATTAAACGGATGTTAAAAGCAATCATACAGAAATATGTTTTATATTTTTTATTGTACTGCAGGTGAGTTTCGATACTATTAAATTTGATGCAGTAAATAAACTTACATGTAAATAAAGTTTTCCGTACAACATAAACTATTAAATACTATACATATACCTATATAAAGCCTTTTCATCTATCTATTTCGCATCATTCTGCATAAATTGATCATACTGAAATAAAAATAAATTTGTAAAAATGTTTTAACTTTTATAAATCGTAAATAATTTTAAGATAATAATTTATTTATTATTTCTAAAACCATTGATTTTTCGATTGGATGCTCCATATATTTTTCACAAAAAATGAGCTATACATTTACTCTATAAAGGCTTTAGGTTTATATATAATCACTCTGTATAAAGTGATTATAAATAGATCTAACACTATTTAATGTTACGTTTAATTATTTTTGTGTATTAAAATGAGACAGACATGTAACTTCTGACAATACAAAATCTGCAGGGATCTCTTAGTATATTTTGTAGTAATTATTTCTGAAACCATTGATTTATAGATAGGGAGTGTAACATAGATTTATCGACAGCAAATGAACTGTAGATGAAAGCTTTTACAAAATTTTCCGATCATCCTGTGTATGGTTTATAATATGTAATATTTAAATTGATATTTTTTAATTTTACAGAGGCCTCCGCTATTGGGACTTCTCCTTCCACCCCTATTTTGTTGGGAACAGGGTTTTTTTATTTCTTAACTATTTTTTCTCATGAATTTTTTATTTTCGTCCTCGGCTTCCATTGTTCACAATATCTTTTTTTCTTCCTTCTATCATTCCATAATTCCATCTTCCTTTCTTAATTATTCCATTCCTTTCATCCATCCTCAAACACTTCAGTTGTATTTTCTATTGCAGTATCACAGCTTTATTTAGTTTATTTATTTTTCTCATGTACATCAATTTTACATTTTTATTTTAATTTCAATAAATCTATCTTAATAAGATTAAATATATAATAAGACTTATAATATTTTATGTTTAACTATGTTTTATTCCTATTAATTACTTATTGTGCAACTTTCCTGAAGAATTTGAGGACGGACTCTCTTGCATCCTTTTCCATTATAATGAAGGCGAGTGTGGCCTCCTCAATAAATTGATATTTACGGTATGAAGAAACGTAATAATGTTTATAATTACAGTAATTAATAAAGCATTTCTAATCGCTCTATAGACTGACATGTGGTCTCCATTTTGCACAAGACTAATAATGTAGGTATGGTCAAATTGCTGCGTGAGTCGCACAAAGAGCTATTGCAGACACACTAATGAAATATTGGAATTCCTTGCGGCGTCATACACGGCCGCTCGCCTGCATCTCGACCTATCGTTATTTGGATCATCGCAGTCACTATTAAGCTGCGTTTACACTTGCACAAAATTTTCAATGAAACGTTCATTTATTTTACCTAATTATTAATTTTGGTACACTGTCGCAGAAAAAATCATATATAATATTTAGTCTAGCAAACGAAAGATCAGTCATTATTTTTTATCTGTATCTAATCTATATTTTGAATATTTATTAAGTTAAATAAATATAACGGTATTAGATGAGGGTCTTTGACCAATGTATGTTGCTTCTGATGATATATGGATCCAAGATATGGTCGCTCACGTCAGATCTTATAAGAAGGCTTTGATCACAATATACCCTTTTAAACATAGCAATCGATGCTTCATTTAACAGTTTCGTTGTACTTCAAGTTAAATCTAAAATATTCTTCTCCTATTTAGTATTCATGTACTAACTATAGCATTTTCATAAATATCTATATATCTATAAAGACATAAAATTATGTATTTAAATAAATTGTTCTAAGATATTTAAATACCTGACTTTTATCTTTGCACCACCTTAGAGTAACTGGTAAAGAATGTCTATACGGTATGTAATAACAACAGCAACAACAATAACGATAGTGATAGTAATGATTATAATAATAATAGTAATAATAATATTAATAATGATGATGATGATAACACTAGTAACAATCACAACAATTGTTATTATTATAACAATAAAGATAAAAACAATTATATTTATAATAATAATGATAATGGTAACAATAATAATAATCTTCTTCTTCTTCTTTCCCTTTTCCCTTTATTTGGGGTCGGGTCTCCTTATCAATTTGCGCCAGGCCACTCTATCCTGGGTTGTCCCTGCATCAAGTTGAAGGGTTTCCAGTTCCTTTCTGATATTAGACCACCACGTAGCTTTTGGACGCCCTCTCCCTCTTGGGAATTCTGGGAGGCTTAAGGCAGTTTTTACTACGTGGTTATCTGGTTTCCGTTGAATGTGGCCATACCATCGTAATCTTTTTTCCTGTAATTTGCTGGGTATCGGAGCTACCTTAAACGAACCTCTCATATATTCGTTCCGTATTTTGTCCATTCTAGTGACGCCACCCGACCATCTAAGCATCTTCATCTCATTGACATGAAGTGTTTGCTCGTGTCTCTGACTTACAGTCCAGCATTCCGAGCCGTAGAGCATAGCTGGTCTGACAACTGCTTTGTAGACTTTACCCTTGGTCTTAATGGGCATACGGTTATCACATAGAACGCCTGACACTTCCCTCCACTTCATCCATGCAGTTTGTACCCTGTTCTTGACATCAGCGGTTGAGTCTGCATCGATACTTAAGGTCGACCCTAGGTACCTGAACTTAGTGACGGATGGTATTGGAATGCCACTGATGTTCAGATTGCTATGGCCTTGTGTTGGTGTTGGTGCAAATGCACAGTGCATGTAACAATAATAATAAATGTAACAATAATAATAATAATATTATTAAATTGGTAGCGAGGCATACGTTATTCATGCTTTTGTTGAAGACCAACTAAATATAGTTCTACGACAAAAACAACACGTAGCTGTCCGGAGTATTATATTTCAAAATCTGCAACTTTTGTATTCCGTGCTATTAACTTAAAATAGGGCTTTTCTCTTTTAACCACTCTAGTGGTATAAATAAAATGATACCAAAAAAAATCTATCTAGATATTGTATCCATGTAAACGTGTCTTATGTTTATTAAGCGGTACCTTTAGACAAGGTTAAGTTATTATTTGTTAATACAAGGTTAAATGTAACCAATTGTTATAATTTAAACTTATTATATATTTAACATCCGCAATGCTAAGCTGGGTAGATTGCTTAGCATGCATAATATTTAGTGTGCTCTCCTAAATATTTATTCAATGTCGTATTGTAGTTTTTTTTTTTGTAACTCGTACCCCTATCTTGTGTGGGATAGGGACTTTATGGGCAAATTTATTAATTCACATTATTATTTATTATTTACATTCTCTCCTTTCATACTTCACATTGTCTTTCGGTCTATTCTTTCATGCCACAATTCTGCTGTCTTTCCCTTTTGCTCTGTGACCTTTTATTCCTCCCTCGTTACACATTACATTTTATATCTTTATTTCTATTTGTTTACATTATTATCACATTTTGTATTTTACATTTTATCACATTTATTTCTTATTATCTATCTATTTACATTTCTAAATTTTCCTTAAGTTTTATTTTTGTCTATTGCTATCATAATGATTTTTTTGCAATATGCGAGGAAGTCTTTTTTAGTGTCTTTTCCGCTTATCAGGGAGGCTATTGACTCCTCCTTGATTTTTACGCCACGTATTGTAGTTTCAGCCCATAGGCCTCCGCCAAAGATATCTGTGGGATATACCATAATCGCCACACTTGGCAGAAGGATTGACTATCGCAGTGTGGTATTATGATATGCAGAAGACGCTGCTGCCCATCTTCTGGAAACTTGATTGTCAGCAGTGGCAATTTTTTATCCACTCTCCTCCTTGATAACAAGATGTTCAGGAATCCTTGTGCATTCAAAGCGAAGGTTCGAAACCTGTTGCTTGACAAGCTGACGGAATTACAATAATTGGATTTTATTATTTATTATATTTACATATATATAGATATTTAAATATATTTATTATGGTATATCTACATTTAATGATGGTAAGTGGTAGCCATTAATATATTTATATAAGGTGTTTCCTTCTTTTTTTATCTGTTATGATATTTACTTATTTAACTTACTATTATTAATTTATCTCCGCACCGCCTAAACGGTTAACTGTAATGAAAGATAGATGATAGAGAATGCCTTCGGCATTAAGTTTGGCTTCATACATAAATAGTATAAGAAGAGTTCAAATAAATAAAACAATTGTGTATAATTAATTTACAAAGTGTGAAATATATAAGATTGATTTTTGCTGGAATAGAACCCGCAACCCACAATAGTACTCGTAATTCTGTTGTTACGTCTGGGCTAATACTACTCAAGTAAGTGTTATTTCATCAGCCGTGGGACATTCACTGGAAGATATAGGCTACCCTCATATATTTCAAATAAGACCGGAAGGAAGCTGCATGCATCCGGCAACTTCCAACGACATTAATACAGTCATCTGTTTAACATTTCGGTGGACCTCCTACGCTTGCCAGGCTCTGGTCTTTACCCCAGAACTTTAAAGCTGAAGCTGCATTCTTCTCTGGCCTGCCAATTGCCATTCCAACTTGCCAATCTTCAAGGTTATATCGGTTACTTTCGTTCATATACATATACATAGTTGTATATACTTATGTATATACATAAGTAAATGTTTATTAAATTATATGTATATAAGCGGCAGCCATCAATATTGACTAGCCAACTGGATGCTCCGCTTGATCAGTCCATGTTTTACAATCTTCTAGAAGGGTGATAATTCTTCTGGATTCACCGCTGTTAAATTACCTCTTGAAACATATGAATAATTTTTTTTTTTAACATAGCTGTAATGGAATAGGCGTTTGTCTTCCATCTCACCTGATGGAAAGTGTATATAAAAACGAAGGTGGCACACGCCATCCTAAAGTAACCTGTTCACTCTAATCTTAAAGGCTAGAGTAAAGGCCTGAGTTTAACTCATCAGGAAAAATAGGCCAAGGCATGTCGTTCCAAATCTTGACGACTCTCGCCAAAAACGAGCTGTCAAACTGTTTAGTTCGACTTTTGGGTATGTCAACAACGTATAGATGAAACTTTTGCCTGCACCTGGTAATCTAGTAAAGGAATGGTTGTGGCTCAATCAGTTCGAAGACCCTTCGAGCACTCTCCAATGTGTATCCTATAAAAACCGATAAGCTGGCAACTCGACGACGATGTCAAGGGTCGATACTCAATTACGTTAGTTCTAGATGAAAAATAATTAATTTAAGTAAATTAAATGTCCTCAAACACACACACACACACACACACACACACACACACACACACAAACACACAAACACACGCGCACACTCACCACGGGCTGAGTTGTACTGCTACGTGGCGCGTCCCCAAGGTTGCGGATAGGGGAAAGCCCGAGAGTCGCAATTTGCGAAACAGGGTAGGGGTGAAATAAAATAGCCCTCGCGGACAAAACACAACCCGATGTCAGTGGTCTAGCGTGCCCAGGACTGGAAGGCGACAGGGTATGGTCGTCGCAAGCGCTCCCCTGAGGGTACCAGGTCCCACCTCAGGCGTACTTAAGTGGCCTTACTTCGGTAACCGGGGCTCTGCCGAAGCGGACTGTATATTTCCCTAGGTTCTCGTGGGAACAGCATGGATAAATTAATCAAAAAAACAAACGAAAATGAAAGTAATATGGAGTTGAAGAAGGCACTACAGCTCCACGAAAATACAATCACTGCCCTGGCGGAGTACATAAAGGGCAAACTAAACGTTCATGGAGAGATCCGCAAACATGTGGCCGCGCTAGGTACATCGTTTGCAAAGATCACCAGGGAAATTGGAAGCGTCGGAAAATCAAACGCCACCACATCTGTAGGAGAAGTGCAAACGTCACCGTCTCTTTACAGAACGTATTCGGACACGACTGTAAAAGAAACCGAAGAAGAATGCAAATCGGCAACACCGAAGAGCCGAAAAGCGCGAAAAGTCAAAAGGACGGAACGCTCTTCACCCTTGGAGATCAGCCAGGCACCGAAACTGCGAAAAGCTAATACAACGGACTTAGCAGTTACGGTAAGGCCAGAGCTGAAGCCAAAGCCGCCACTTCCACACGATCACTCGGAGTGGAAAGAGGTAAAAAAGAAAAAGCAACCCAAGAAAAAAGTAGCAACGCGTCCGAGTGCTCTTATCATTCGCCCAAGCCAGAAGGATCAGTACGCCGAGATCCTTAAGCGGGTCAAAAAAGATGCTACCGCGGATCATATAGGCAAATGTGTTGATAAAATTAGAAGGACGGCTACGGGCGATATGCTTCTTATCCTAGCGAAAAATCAAAAAGATAAAACGCAGGAGATAAGAAACACCATTTCCACAGTTCTTGGAAAAGATGCTACGGTAGTATGCAAAGTACCTGAACAGGAATTAGAGATTAAGGACCTAGACGAAACCACGACGGTGCCTGAAATCGTAGAAGCCCTACAGAAAATAACTGGCGGAGGAAGCCATATTTCTGAACACTGTGTCAAGTCCCTTCGCAAAGCATACGGAGGAACACTTACGGCTTCTATTAGAGTAGCAGCTGAACTGGCAAGAACCTTAACAGAGCGGCAAAACATCAAGATAGGTTGGGTCAATTGTAGAATAAGAGCTACTCAAAGGCCTATAAAATGCTTCAGGTGCTGGCACTATGGTCACGTTGCAAACAAATGCAGCAACAAACATGACAGATCGAAGAGCTGCATCAAATGTGGGGAAATAGGCCACAAAGCCAAAGAGTGCGGTAAGGAAGCCCGATGTATCCTTTGTGTTGATAATGGGAATTCCGAAGACTGTGCTCACATTGCAGGATGTGGTCATTGCCCTGTATTTAAAAAAGCACTTCAGATGTTAAGACAGCCTCAAAAATGATCAAGGTACTACAAATTAATCTTTATCATTGTGAGGTTGCCCAAGACCTACTCATGCAGACTGTACGGGAGCTAAAATTAGACATAGTACTAATTTCAGAACCCTATAAGCACATCAGTGGCCTAAACTGGATCACCGATAAGGAAGGAAAAGCTGTCATCTGGGCATGTGGCACTAAACCTCTCCAGAGTAATCAAAATAATTGTTCTGGATTTGTAAGAGCCAAATTTAACGGAATACATTTCTACAGTTGCTATGCACCACCTAGCCTAACACACGATGAGTTCGTCCGGTTCCTGGCCAAATTAGTGGAGGATGCCCGAATGTACTCCCCGGTAGCTTTAGCTGGAGATTTTAACGCTTGGGCAGTGGACTGGGGTAGTAAAGCTACTAACACTAGAGGTTGCCAGCTTCTGGAAGCGATGTCACTGTTGGACGTCGCCTTACTTAATACAGGCGATAAGCCCACGTTCACAAGAGGCGAGGCGAGCTCAATTGTGGATCTGACTTTCGTCAGCAGTACACTAGCGAGAGGAAATAGCAGTTGGGAGACCTCGGATATTTACACCGCTAGCGACCACTGTGCCATATACTGGGAGGTGTCATGTAAGCCGAATACAAATAGAGTACCACACAGGAACTGGTTTAGTGGGTTGGAGGACTAGCATGTATGATTCCGGCTTGTTCAAGATAGCACTCGAGGATCGACCACTGCTTTCCAAAAGTGCTAGTGAAAAGGCGGTTGAAATCATAAGGAGGCTGACTGAGGCCTGCGATGCAACAATGCCAAGGCGACGCAACAACAACCGAACCCCACCGGTGTACTGGTGGAATGATAACATTGCTGAGCTTAGGAAAATATGTGTTAAGGCGCGTAGAACCTCCCAACGGGCTCGGAAAACACCACAATTCGAGCAGCTCTACGACAAATATAAGGAAGCGCGATTAAAATTAAATAAATCCATTAAAGAGAGCAAGAGAAACGCGTGGAAAATATTGTTGGAAGAGGTTGAAATGAATCCATGGGGCAAGCCGTACCAGGTTGTAGTTAAACAACTGAGACATGAGAATACAACGCCCACTTATCCTATTCTACTAGGAAGAATTGTAAGAGCTCTGTTCCCCACGCAACCAAAATCCTCCTTTCAACTAGGGATTGTGGATCCGAATGAGATCCCCCCTATTACCGAGAAGGAGCTAATGGTAGCATGCGGTAGGGTTGGAAACAACAAAGCTCCGGGACCGGATGGGATCCCCAACGTAGCTCTTAAGCAAGCTATTGTAGCAACACCAGGAGTCTTCTTGGAGGCCTACAATAGCTGCTTACTGGAAGGGACCTTTCCTACCGCGTGGAAACGACAGAGACTGGTACTTCTCCCTAAAGGTAAGAAGCCACCAGACGAGCCATCGTCATACCGGCCCCTCTGTATGCTGGATACTGCGGGGAAATACTAGAACGTATTATCCACAGCAGGATCGAAGCAGCAGTTGAACCCCACCTAGCTAACTCACAGTATGGGTTCAGAAAAGGCCGGTCTACGCTGGATGCTATAGAGCAAGTAGTCAATATAGCAAAACTAGCAGTGTCTGGGAAAAGATGGAAGAGAGGCTCGATAAAATACTGCCTGGTTGCCACCTTGGACATTATAAACGCCTTTAACTCAGCAAAATGGGAGGTTATCATGGGGGCACTTAGCTCACTGAATGTACCTCTATACCTACGTAAAATAGTCGCTAGTTACTTCTCTGATAGGGTCCTCATATACACTACGGAAATCGGGACGGAGGAGTACAAAGTCACTGGAGGCGTCCCACAGGGGTCAGTACTAGGGCCACTTTTGTGGAACGCTATGTACGATGGACTCCTAAAGAAACATCTACCCAGCGAAACTAAACTCGTCGCATTCGCTGATGATCTTGCAGTCGTTATAGTAACGAAACACGTGGAGGAAGTGAAGTGGGCATTTGAAAGATCCTTCCAAATAATCACTCTGTGGATGAGGTCAGTCGGACTAGAACTGGCTGAGCAGAAGACGGAAGCAGTGCTCATCACTGGCAGGAGAGTTGCGGAGACCATCACACTCAATGTCGGCAGCTGTGAAATCGCCACTCAACCAGATATACGGTACCTTGGAGTAATGATCGACCATAGGCTAAACTTTAAAGATCAGGCTGAGAGAGCAGCAGCGAAAGCGTCTCTGGTGACAGCTAAACTCTGCCGACTCATGCCTAATGTCGGAGGTCCCAAACTAAACAGAAGGAAGTTATTAGCGTCGGTGACTACGTCAGTGCTTATGTACGGAGTACCCATATGGTCCGACGCACTGAGCAAACAGGAGTCCCGACGGAAAATCGCCTCTGTTTATAGAGTCAGCACTCTACGGGTAGCTAGCGCCTTTCGTACAGTATCGGAGGATGCGGCATGCGTGATAGCAGGTATGGTTCCTGTTGCGCTTCTTGCAGACGAAAGAACTGATCTGTACCGTAGCAAAAAAAGCAAATCAGACCCAACTTCAGCTGAACTTAGAATTCGGGGAAGACTGAAAAGCTTGCAACAGTGGCAATCGACCTGGGATAAGTCGACGAAAGGAAAATGGACGCGTAAGCTAATACCAAACCTAGAGCCATGGGTGAACCGAGATCATGGAGAGTTGAACTACCTGACTCAGATGATATCCGGCCACGGCTGTTACCGAGCGTATCTCCATAGGTTCAAATACGAAGATTCCCCTGACTGTCCTAATTGTGTCGGAATGATTGAAGATGCAGAGCATGTCTTTTTCGTCTGCCCCCGATTTAACGAAGCCAGGAGGTCTTGGGAAGAAGGTGTAGGATGCAGAATCTATCCTGAAACTCTGATAGCTACAATGCTATCCTCGCCTTCGGCCTGGGAACTTACGAGCGCGTACTGTACGACGGTGCTGAAGGAGTTGCGAAAAACAGAGCAGGAGCGGAGGAAGTTGGCCTGAACAGCCACTCTATCAGAGAAAGCTGCGGCTAAATCCCCCCCGCGAAGTAATGCCTAACGGCCATGCCGTGGGGACCAGGGATACCGAAGAGAGAGGATTGTTTTTAGTCGGTATTGATCTAGATCGAGTCCGACATACGGGGCACCAACATCAGGCCCTATGATACGTAAAAGTATTTTTAAACCTCTATAAAAAAAAAAAAAAAAAACACGCGCACACTCACACACGCTCGTACGCACACGCAAATACACATGTACACACATATATAGATGTATACATCGGTCACTTATAATTTTGTCTATCACAATACCTTTGATTATAAGGATGTAGACGTGGAGAGGAGTTCCCAAGGCGATTAAGTTGGAGGCACGCTTGACATTTGCGAAGCTGTTACCAATTTAGACTCCGGTAATTATCGACGGGTTAACTTTATAATTTAGAACAGTTTATGAGCTCTGCTTAGCATATATATATGTCAAATGATTATGTAGTATACTACCAACCTTTAAACCAACATATAATTGCTTGAATTACGAGTAAAGTATTTTTATTTATTAGTCTCGAGAAATGTACAAATCGATGAAAAAAAAATCGAGAATTATATCCGGAATCAAATCGATTACCCATGATGATCAAGGTGAGGAGGCTTTAAAAATTGTGTCAACACAATTAAACCCTGTTTATAAAAACTGGTTGCAACGTATGTATGCGATCGATGCTTGAACGATTTAAGTGATGCAACTTAGCTGCAATCTTTATACTTTTGATTGAACTAACTTAGAATTTTTTGCTAACAAAATTCTAATTACGGATCATCCATTTTAATAGTGTTTAAAAATACTTTATCAAAATGTATAGTTGTAAATATGTCTAAAATCTCTAAACGGGTGAATGTAAAACTTATTTACAGCAAGCTTATTTATATGTATGATATATTCTACATAAAAATAAATGGCTTTAGAAATAATAAATATCGTAATGGCAATTTGACAAGAAAAAGCGTTTAAAATTTTGAAAAAATATAGATTAAAATTAATTATTGGTTACTATCTCTCTCTTCAGGGACTTCTGATAGTACAATGTCGTACTTTATTACATTATACAGGATGATCGAAAATAGAAGCAAAATCTTTAAAGAATATTGTTGAATAATAAGCAGTACATTTCCCAGTAGACCTTTCACGTGTATAATGTTTTCGTATAATAAGATTTTCCGAATGAAATAAATAAAAATTAATGTAACTTTGAAATTAAAATGTCTATCTAATTAACGGAACATCATATAAATAGACACAAAATAAAAAATCTCAAAGCACTCGTTGCGTGTTACTGATCGCTATTTAAAATGTATATTTTTAAATCACCTTTAATAAGCTCTCAATCAGTTTATAATGAAAACAGTAATAGATGTGAATACGACAGCTATCTGATGTGTTTATAGAACCAACAAAAACCCGCGTGTCTGTGAGATCGAGTGTTTCAATTACACTTAATATTGTAAGGTGCCTGTCTCTTCACGTCTGATATGTTACTACTTCTAAATAGATCTCTAACATGTTTTTTTATCTTTAAATTGATGAGAAAATTTCACGATTAGTTTAACAAAAATAAAATGACATATAACTGCACAAATAACCTGAATTTTTTGTAGTATATTATTCTTTTTAAAAATACTGATATTAATGTGTCAAATTAAATGTTTTTATGCTCATTCAGGAAGCTAATTATTGTCAAGCACTCTTTATAAAACTATATTAGTAAAGAGTTACCTGTTGAGTTTCGCGACGGCGTTTCTCAGCAGAACTGCCTTCTGAGCTGGTGGTAGCTTCCTGTAAGGACAACAATGCCGACATTTTATGTTGATTGACAACTCGAAAGTATTTACTAGTCTGTTTGAAAAAAGAAAGTTTTTTCTTTTCATTTTAGTAATCAATAGGTTCCAGAGTAGATATAATGAGGCAAGCGCAGCTAACCTCGATCACTCATAAAGCACATGTTCAGCAGTGGACGTCTTGGAATGATGATGAAATTGATCACTTGCATATATGATAAAAACAGCTCATTCACCAGTCCCAAATAGTTCTTTTCGATGGAAACTATAATCAGTTCGACATCCTCTATAGGAGTATATTTTTATAAAAAATACGTGACCATAAGTATTTTAAATACACCATGATAAAGTAATTTGTACAGAATAATATTTAATAAATCTTTATTTTGAAACATATAGTTAATAGTTTTTCTTTATATAATTTAAACTTTTCACTGTCTAGGATGATAAAGTCACAGCAAAGATGATTTGCGTCTACCTCTGTTTGTCGAATTAAGGCTATACGTATCTAAGTTACATAGTTGATTAAAAGCTCATAAATATATTTAGTGGCCTATGCCCAGCATTAAGCGTCTGTCGGCTGATACGATAATAATGGTTCATGATGATTGAACATAATGATATAAATAAATAAAATCCGCACTTCAAATATCGCTAGGATAATTAGAAGGTACTTATTTAATTCAATTAACATTTAAAAGTGTAACAATGAACGAATAAATAGAATAAGGATGGGCCATTTTTTATTGCACGTAGACATTACGAATTACCTTCAAAGGAATTGGAGCAACGCTTAGAGACCTTGTGTTCAGTTCATGTTAATAAAAGTCCTCACTGCTATAGTGATGGGTTATGTGAAATAGAATGTACATTTACGAATATAGTTTGCGTATTCAAAAAACTATTGGTAAATTATCTAATATTTTATAACTTACATTTAGTGGTATGCTTTAGTTCATTTAAAACTATATGTATTTATTAATGCGTCATAACTCTTAGAAGTATCAAAGTTATTAAACTTATATTTCCAATAAAATATTGGCTTGTTTTAAATAAATAATATATGATTTAAAGTCGCGGGAAGTCCAAGACAACTCTTAAAAGGCTTAATATTTGTTTAAAAATCTATTAAGACACAAAAAAGATTTTTAACGTCCTAGAAATTTATTTAAAGACAAAGAAAAGTTTTCAAAGACTACGGCAGATTTTTAATTACTTATATTTTAAAAATAAATACTAGGAACTTCATATATCTATTACAATTGAAAATAAATTTAAGGACTAAGAAAAGTCTTTAAAAGCAATGAAAAGTCTCTAACAGAAATAACAAGTATTAACTAATAAAAAATATAAAACAAAGAAAAATTTTCAGTCTAAGACAAGTTTTTACAGACCAATCTTTTTTTTAAAGTACTAATCTTAAGTCTTAAAATCAAGAGTTTTTAGACCAAAAGAAAAGTCTTTAAAGACAAAGAAAGGTTTTCAATATTCATGACTTGTCATACAGATCAATATTTTTTAAAAATTACAGATCTTAAGTCTAAAACCCAACAGTTTTTAAGGACAAAAAAAGTCTTTAAAGACAAAGAAAAGTTTCCAAAGTTTATGACATGTCTTACAGATTAATATTTTTGTAAAAGTACAGATCTCAAGTCTAAAAATCAACAGTTATTATGGACAAAGAAAATGCTTTAAAGACAAAGAAAGGCTTTCAAAATTCATAACATGTCATACAGATCAATATTTTTTAAAGTACAGATCTTAAGTTTAAAAATCTATTCAGACAGAAAGAGGTTTTTAAGAACGAAGAAACGTAGTAAAATACAAAGAAAAGTCTAAATAAAAAAAATATTTTTTAAATAAAGGAACATTGGCAAGATCTAGGGCAAGTTTTTTTAAATTATTAAGATCTTACGTCTAAAAATCTATTAAGTAATGAACTGTTTCTATTTGAAATTAAATGCTATTAGTCCTGAGGATTTAACAGCCTTCTGACATGAGCTCACGGAACTGAAGGGTCCGTGAACTATACTAAATTTAAATTAAGTCATCGCAGTTCAGATTCCATTGTGACTCTCGCATAGGTGAAAGGTAAAGTAACCTCGTCGTATCTGTGTTTATTTATTAACACGTTCACTGCGGGCCCAATTTTGAAGAACTTTCAGCTGATGCGGCTGAGGTCGAATCAGCCTCAAGCTGAACTTCCTAGTAGTGCGGTTGAGACCTTTTCTGCCTCATGTTTCGGTTGAGTGTAAACAGCCGCCGCACTAGAGAGAAAACACGAGTTTTACGCGCCGCACCAGTGCAAAGTCTACCATGAGGCTGAATCGGCCTCAAGCCGCAGTGAACGTGTTAACACAAAAAAGTTTATTAAGTACAAATAAAATCTTTAAATGGTAAATATATCTCTAAAGAGTTTTAATGTCCCATCACTAGTACGTCAAAGCAATAGCAGATGCTGTACAATGATTTACCTTAATTGCCGACTGCGGTTTGCCTATATATGTCGGTTGTTAGAACGATGAGTTGCTAGAGCTCCTTTCGCTCCCATTTTACTAGGCAAAGGTTACATCGTGGCACGCAGCACCGCAACCGTGTCTTGAATGATTACGTTTGTCTAAATCACTCCTAAAGGATACAACTGTAAATAATGAGCGTCTGTTATAAATTTTAAGATACAGATAACTAAAACTGAATTCGTGGTTACACTAACATGTTATTGTAGACACGAAAATACGACTCTATTCGTGTCATTTTAATACTGATTACGAAATTGTATAAAATAAATAGATAAATAATAATTATATTACATATACAGCTAAAATAGAAGGTGCTGAATCAATTAGAAGTGAATTTATTTACTTTATTGGAGATAAACAGTAAAAAAAGGCAGTGTGAAACTACAAACTTAGAAATATAAAATTAGTTACAGTTGTTACCTTATAACTATCTCACTAATAACATTTAATTATTTAAAGTCAATGACAAAACAAAGAAAGACATTACTAAACAGTGATCGAAGATCCAGCGCATTCTGCATATCACACCGCAATAATTACGAGTCACAGCAAGCCGTCACGTTCAAATGAGGTTTAAATTGTATTGTGTGTATATTTGTGTGTGTAATTAATTAAATAAAATCAAACAAACAAGGTATATCATTATGCTAAATGTCATTTATTATATTAAGAGAGACCAAGCATGAATAGTTATAACATTAAAATTACTTAAGTGCACTAAATGATTGCGCAGAATAGACAGATAGTAAGGACTAATTCTACAGTATACATTCAAATTCAAATTCCAAATAAGGAATTTGCATGTGCTTTTGAGTCGTCGATAATTTTAACATTATATGTAACAATCTACCACAAGGTTGGAACGCTGATTTATTGAGAAGAGTCGACTAGAAACTTAACAATTGCTCTTTTAAATGTAATTTAACATTTTTTTCATAAGTAGTAGTAGTATAATATCAATCATGTAAATGAATCTACAAAACAAGTAACAAACATTTCGATCAACTAAAAACTCTTATTTAATAATATACTTTTAATTTTAGATTTAAAACTAAGTATCGGAAGGTCTAAGATATCTTGTGGAACTTTATTATATATACCCAGGTCTATGAAGGATTTGTTAAATTTTCGTAAGACAATATTTAAGTGTTAATGAATGAAAGAATTTACTTTTTGTATTTTTTTTGTATTTATCACGTCTATATTATATGTCATGGTCGTCATTATCATCATTTAAGCTGTGAAACTCCCACTGCTGAGCATAGGGCTCCCACACAGATTTCCAATAAAACCGATCGGAAGCAACCTTCATCCTGATTGTGTAATATATATAAATAAATACAATTGGAGTGTCTGTTAGTAAAATTAAAATCATCGCTTTTATACTACATGCTTATGAATATATATATACGACACATATACAAAAATTATATTTCATAATTTTTGACTGTCTGTCTGTCTCTGTTCTTTTTAATGTTTGAAATGGTTGGACCGATTTTAACGAAGCTTATACTGGCACAGTGACTAGCTGATCAGGTAAGGAGTAACTTGTGCTACTTTTCTTCGTTTCAACAGATGGACGCCCACTGCAAGGTAGAAGACTTCCCCAAAGATCACCCTGATGAATGGTCCTGCGCTGCCCGTATCCAGTGACTGTCCTCAATCCACCTAGTGGCGAGCTCGTGGACGCCACTCGAGAACCTTTCGGCCTCGACGACCATTAATTTCACGAGCGATGTGCTCCGCCCAGTTCCACTTCACACATGCAATTCTTCAAGATACGTCAGTTATCTTGATTCTTCAGCAGATCTACCCATTTGTGATTCGATCTCGCAGTAGAACTCCGAGGATAGCCCTCTTCATTGTTCTCTGGATGACTTTGAGCCTTCTTATGTTCTAATAAGAAGAATAAATAAATAAACCAAATATAAAATTCCACGTAGACGACGTCGCGTGTACAACTAGTGTTAAATAAATAAATATCTTTGCTACGAATTAAAATCACGATGAATATAAGAAGCAAAAGTAATTGACCACAAAAATTGCGTTCTATGAATTTTAAATTAATTGGGTATCCCATGATATCATTGAGTCATATTTCAAAATATTCTTGTTAATTTAGCTTCATAAACATGTCGTGAAATTTTGGATGATCTGATACAAACAACTAAATTCTATCGTTACCGATCCCACGAACTTTGTTCTAGAACCTTCGGTTATGCATTAATATTGGAGATCATATCTGCTTTCGAAGCAAAAATAAGAGCAAGGTCCGCACGTCTTCGATCTCGGTTCTGAATGCGATGATGTCATCATTTTTTTTACTAAATTTAAACTGTTCGGTATGATATCCTGTTTAAAATTAAATATACCATTATTTATTTACCAACTAACCGGTGATACCATCTCTAAAGTTAATTTTTAATATTTTAAACAGTAAGTATATATTATATATTAATTAATAATTTAAAAAAATTCAAAATATGAAGGAAATCTCAACTTTCGTAATCTAACGAAGGCATCGTTCCTGTAGTGTAATCGATATAATTAATTAAAATAAATTAAATAAATGTGTCTGTAATGTATAACCAGCGTTTATCTGGTCAATGTGAACACGTCTTTCTTTAATAGATTGGCTGGGTGATCTATGGATACAATAAATACATATATCCAGTGAAACGGAGAAATATTAGGGGGACCGGAAAGTAATGTCGTTTCTGTCGACATGTTTTACAGAAAAACCGACTGATTTTTACCGCACCGGCATTGAAAAATTGTATACTAGATGGCAAAAGGTTGTTGATAACGAAGGTGAATATATTGTTGATTAGAAATAAATACTTGTCAGAAATGTAGTCGTATGAATTAAACTTAAGAAAACGGCATTACTTTCCGGTCCCCCTAATGTAATGGTAATGTATTTCAGTAACAAATATTGAAGCCTAAAAGATTTTTAATCTTGTAGAAAGAGACAAATCTTTCCGAAAGAGCTCCGAACCTAAAATGAAACTTAACAAAGTATGTTATTAAGAATGATAACCTAAATTTTTTCAAAGTAAACCGTTATAATTTAAAAAATAATCTTAGATCGCGTCTTTACGCTACAAATCAAAATAAAGGCCGATCAAAATGAATCAACTAAAAAAAAAAACTTTACAAAGATTATCTATTTAGATCTAAGTAATGTCTTTGTTTAATACACAAGATTAAAAATATCACAGAATATCTCAGAATATCTCAAAATATCACACAATATCTCAGAATGTATTCTTAAAACATACGAATAACAAACAACTGCTTATTACTAATGAACATCTAACAAACTACATGTATATCTACCGTGTTACAAAACTTCGAGTTTCAAAACAAACACAATGATTGTTGTATCTAGAATCGATCACCTCAGCAGCCTAAATGCCAGACATACAACCTTTCATTATTCTATTTCAAATCAACAACGAATAAGTAATCTTCAAAGAAAGCTTTGTGTTTTTCTTTATAGATAACGTCATTACTGACGCAATAATTTACAACGAATTTACCGCCCACGCCGTGAATCGCTCCAGGCTTAAACAAATCGACCTATTACATATTTAACTTGCTATCAGATCTGTGTCGATCTTCTAAAATATCTATCGAAAATGTCTTACAATTGAAATTAATGTTTATTTAGTACATTCTTATATAATTTGACACATCAAATAAAACACATTTTATCCATTTATTTACATTAATAATAATTGACGATAATTTCAAACTAAACGTGTTATTGTATTATATAGGAAATATAAATGTTGGCGATTAGTATAAATTATCATTTAAAAAAATTACTACCACGTTTATAGAAATATATATTATAAAATGGAGTCCAATAAATAAATATATTTAAAAGTACATTATATCAATGTTTTCATATTGCGAACGTGTGAAAATACCACAGGGAATTTTCACACATTCGAAATTTGAGAGAAACTGAAAATATTAGGATTCTCTATTATGGCATTTTTGAACTAAAAAAACCCTAAGTGCAAGGCACAGGTCGCATTCCGGCATTCGGACGGACTTTTTTTTCTTGATATATTCCTATAAAATTTTTATAACAAAATGACCATAAAATGACCATCGATCAAGACCGATTGATACACGATAAGAAAGCTGTTTAAGTATAGCTATCTCATCAAATTCAGCTTTTATCGAAAAGCTAATTTTTTTTCATCAATAATTTTAAGTAATTTCGTTTTTCTATTAAATTCTTGTTTGTTTGTACATTTTCTATTAAAACTTGTATGTAAAATCTATGTTTTTTTAAGTTTTAATTCTAATCTTAACTTTAAAATAAAGTTTTGTAAAATAATTAATAAATGACACATCATGTGCAACACGCCAAAAAAATTTAAATTGGCACATTTATTAAAAAGGTTGCTCACCTCTGATCTATAGTATAACTATAAACGATCATATGTTTTAAGTTCCGCTTAGTAGTCAATCATTAGATTTACTATTCTCAAATTTACTTAAATTTACTATGTTTATTATTTTCGTAAAGTGTATTACTGTGTATTTATTTTTTCAAAGTTTGTCGCGCGTTGTTGCGCTGTCTGTGCCGTTCGGCGGTGTGTGTTGCTCTAGTACAGTAATACCCCGCTTTACACGACCCCGTTATACGCGGTTTCACTTAACGCGAATTGCAAATTTCGCGCTCAAATGCCTCGAATTACGCGAAAGAGTGCGTATAAATATAATATAGTCATCAACTTCTCTATGGTGTCTTGACCATCTGTCAAACAATTAAAAACAGTGTTGGGTGTTATGAACGTATTTTAAAAGAACGTAAACAAAACGTTACCCAAAAGACAATAGATGTATTTTTCCGTAAAAAATAAGAGTATGTATTGCATAAAGCGTTCCTAGAATTAAAGTGATTGATTTAAATGATTTGTATTTTTTTGTAAAAAATTTTGACTATGTTTAATCATAAACCTCGTTATACGCGAATTTCAGTTAACGCGATTTTTTGGAAAGTATCCCTCGCGTAAAGCGGGGTATTACTGTATAAGATTGTTCATTTTGTATTTGCATTCGACAGTTGATATTTGATTTAAAAATAATATTTGTGAGAGATCCCATACCGGCCCGGATAGCTCAGTCGGTAGAGCATTGGACTTTTAATCCAAGGGTCCAGGGTTCAAGTCCCTGTCCGGGCGAAAATATTTTTGGCTATAGTAAATCCCCAAAACACATGTCCTAACCTCCAAGGAAACTGCATAATATAAGGGTGGTAGAGGGCCGACTTCCTACTTCACTATATATATTTGTATATATATATACATATACATATCTTGATCGTACGTTACTTTCTCATGACTCTAATAAATATTCTTCAAATATATATGTATTAAGAAAGAAATACATAACACGTTAACAAAGAGATCTGAATATTATATATATGTATATATACATATATATTTGAGTAGTCATAAGAAAGTAACATGCGATGAAGATAAACTATTAAAATGTACTTAAATATTAATTTAGACTGCTTCTTCATAACGAGCTTCTGACATGTTAATTACTTGAATGTCTATTCGAATTTCGAATACATAATCTTATGCGGTAACTTGTTTAAAAATTTCAACCTAATCAAAATGTTATAATTTAACTAAAACAGAAGCTTATTTTTTGTTGATTTTCCATATATAGTAACAAAATGACCTATCTCTCGGAAACACAAGATATTTTACACGTTGCGTTTCTAAGTATAACAGAAAAGGCATATGTCCAGCTGTGAACATCCTGCGGCTGAGATAACGATGATGGATGGATGGATGGTTATTAAATACGATAACATTTCGTGCAGTGCAACAGACCGACTTGATATCACCGAGAACCTCAATTCAATTTACGCAAATGAGACTTAAGTAGAGTTCTTCACTATAATCATCATCTTTTCACCCATAAAGCCTTTATTAATGCAAACAGTCTTCTGGCAGATACTTCCAAAACTAGCTAATAATAATAAAGTAGATCCATAATTTATACCCAGTTTTGCTTATTTTTACAGTGCATTAAAATTTCACCTAAGTTTGTAATTCAAATTTTTCTCGAGCAAATAAAACTACAAAGTTTTGGAATATTAAACTGTGTCATTGTTACTGTTATATATTATTTCATTTGGTTTGAAACAACAAATCAATATTCGTGTCTATTAAATACAATAAGTATATATAGAAGAAATGTGTTACATTTAAATTGAATTTTAAATGATCACCCATAAATACATGATAAAATTCACATATTTTCGATTTAGGATATAATACGTACATATATATAATATTTACAATCATGAACTATTAAATCTTTTGATTATCCCATTTACATGCAACAATTATTTAAATCTAAAAAGTATTGATTCTGTAGTGGCCAGTAATATGAAAGGTTTTAAAATTAACGCCGCTAATTATTAGTATAATAAAATATTACAGGTTAAATTATAAATAAAATAAAATTAAAATGCCTTTTATTTCTACGAGGTAAACATTATATAGTATTAAAATTAGTATTAACTTAAAAAATAAAATATGAAAAGATTGAAAAATTGTAAAGTGCCTACAGTGTATATGGTATGGTACACTCTGTGTTTGGCACTAATCGGTGTAACATTACTCCTGAAAATGCCCCGTAGATGAAACAAGTGTTGAGTGATTTAACGGTGGTAGTTGTGTAATTCGCGTTGTTTGCCGCATGCGCATTTATCAGCGGGCTGGCGGGCGGTGCACTTTGTTGCACGACTACTGCTGCATGGCAGAAGTAGCTATAAAGTGGTCCTTTTCTTTCTTACTGTGGTATGATTTTTAATCTTTTGCTAGAACCCCTCTGCAGGTCAAGGCTTCCTCCAAGGATGCCCAATCTTTCCTATATCTAGATTTAGCTTTTTAGAACCAGTCTGCACGGTGATTTTAATTACGTCGTCTTCCCATCTTGCACAGAGTCTCCCTCTCTTTCTTCTGCCATGCTGACCTTTGCACACTTTGATCAACAGCTGATATAACACGCATGTTATATAACCAGCTCATTTCAATTTAATAGTCAAAGCTTGTACTAGTCCATCTTTTGCGTCATCAGCGTTTGTTTTTTCTCTGATTTTGTGTGTCGAACATCGAAAGAATCCAAAAAAATTATTAAGTTATATAAAACCTTAATTATTAGACCCATATTGTAAATATATTCCGCTTCGAATTCTCGCACTAAAATCTTACGCATTATGAAGCTAATCATAACATATTGGTAATTGATGAATGCGAAAGCAGATCGCTCTCAAGGCAGCCGACAGACTGACCTTTCAAGTAGTAAATATAAGAAGGGATTCCAAATACTAACCTTATCACGTATATATACAGTTCATAATGGAATATAAACGATATTCCGTTACGATATGTAACGATGAATCCAGATGGACTGAATTTATTCATCACTAATTATAGGTTTATCTTCGCAACCATCTTAGCTATCACTCGAAATTGGTCTATTGACTATATTTCATAATTATAATTACATATATGCGTTCGATACATCAATAAATTGATTTGATGTACGTGACCTGGATTTAATACTTTTAATTCATTTGCTTTATTCTATTTCATTATATAGGATGTTCTATAAATCAAAGTCAAAACGAAATCGGATGCTAAGGCTTTATGCTGCAAGGTAGTTCATAAAGCCTCCTTTGGTCATTCGAAGTCCTCTGAGAGTAAGAAAGACATTTAGACTACTCTAAGAGATAGAGACACTAGGCTACAGCCTTTAAAACTACGGTAGTACGCAAAAGTACCCATAGTTTGACAAAAGGCAAATCAAAAAGTTTGTACATATGTTTATGTGTATATATTATAAAGGGACCGGAAAGTAATGTCGTTTTGCGCATGCCGATATTTGATTGTTATTTGGTAGCTCATTACGTATTTGGAAGACTTTGTATACTAGACGTCAATAGGTTGTTGATAAAGAAGGCGAATATATTGTTGATAAGAAATAAAAACTTGTTAAAAATGTAGTCTTGTGAATTTAACTAGAGAAAACGACATTAGTTTCCGGTCCCTTTTATATATATAATTAAATAAGTATTTTTGTATATATTTGTGGATAGTAATATATGTATTTATGTATATGTATACCCTAAACTGCCCTCACCTTTATATCTCTCCTCTCCATCCAAAGATTGTATGGTAGAGATCGCCTCGAGCGATAAGACCTTTTGTATATATTAGTTATGACATATAAAAAAGCTGAATTGGTTGATATGCTAACATTACTGCCTTTTCAAAAAGTGTTAGCACTAGAAGAAGTTGCTTAACAGACTATCGCTTCTATCTAGGATGATCAGCGACCTATCTAGACAAAACAAATTTAGTTTTAAAGTTCGAACACGACGCCGATGTAAACGAAACTATTATAATCTTTAATAATATTCGATGCATGTAAAAAGCCATTTAGATAAACGACGTTAATGTATGTAAATGGTATGATTGGGTTACCGGCCTCTTTATTGCAGATTAACAATGTAAATGCTAAAATGAATTCGTAAAATAAAAAATAAACAGCAATTTTAAGGTATTGTAGATGGTTTAACACTATAAACTGTTTAATAAACTATAAAAATCATTAAATATTTTTTTTGTTAAAAATATTAAATTTGCTTCAACAATTGCACTAAGAATTTCAGAACATTCATAGTGCAGTAGTAAAAAAATTGTACCAATTTTTTTGTGAAAATATTGGTACAGAATTTTTTATTTATAATTTCCTTCTTGGGGGCCTTTAATATTCCCCTGTCTAGGGTTAACTGGGACTATTCTTAGAAAATATATTTTTTCATCATATTATCTGCGTTCTCGTCTTTTTTATTCTCAATGTCATTTATGTCATCACCTCAATTTCGTTGCTTTCCCGCAAAAATACTGCAGATTTACATTTTGTCCTGTTTCGCTTCATTTTTATTTGTTCATTTACTTTATTATTACATTTAAATTCGTTATATATATCACAGTTTTAATTATTAATTTTGACTAGTCCACTTTAGTTTATTTGTCTATTTATTCCTTTTAATGGTTTCTCCTATGAAACTTCTGCAGTACTCTAGAAAGGTCCCGTGACTCTCCTCGTTGTCCATAAGCGATGTTTCTTTCTTTGATCCCTTGCTCCACCAAATAGGGGAGTAACAATAATCAGGTGCAACACGGTCTGGACCATCGAGGATCATAGGTACACGAGTGACTCTCCTGGAGTTTAAAGCTATATAGATCTTTCCCTTGAGTTCCCGGAGTGACAACCAATGACCGACGAAGAAAAGGTTAGGTTTCCTCTCACAAGGTCGATAGGCGTACTTATTAAAATCGGTGGGATACGCTGGGGTAGGTCTATGCCCATCAGTGGACGTCCGATTCCTGAAATGATGCTGAAATTAATGAAAGTTATTACAAAAAAGTTGTTTTCAATTCATATTAATTCATAATTATGTATAAATGTGTCAATTTAAAATATTTTTTTTTATGTCTACTTTCGTTTGTTTTCAAGTGCTGTCAAAATTAATATGCAATTAATTTACATGAGACAGTGGCATTTCACCTCCTCTTTATGCAAATAATTTAATACAGTAAATAATTTTTATAATGATCATAAACCTGAAAAAATTTATTATTGCGAACATCTGTAAATATTTATAATAATATTGATTTTCGTGTATTGAATAAAAATCTATAGTTTATTTTACTCCGGCGCGAGATATCAAACAAGTACATTAAAATAAATATTGAACAAATAAAATTAAACTTAACACATGCATTTATAACGAAACGATTTTATAATGCACCGTAAAAAATATTAATTTAATGTAAATTCTGCTTTTCATGTTATTTTAATGTGCATTAAAATTATTTCAAGAATTCTTTAAGCGTCACTCTTTATTAAAATTGTTAACCTTTATAATTTATAAAAAGCATTTTTTTTATAAATTACTTATAATATTTACTGTTTTATTTTAGTACAAGAACGAAGTTACGTACTTTTTCAACAAGCTTTATGCATCTAATTATTTTGTAGATATTTAAATTCCTGATTCAAAGTTTTACGAGTTCCTAGTTAGATAAAGAGAGAATATAAGTGATTGATCAAGAAGTTAAAATAACAATGGGCAGAATGAATAACTTGCAGAACTGATGAGAGCCAGTGCTTTAAGGAGTAAAGACCACGGTTGGGCAAACGTATGACGTCTGCCTATAGGGCCATTGAGGACCCTATAGGTCGTCGGAACACGCTAAATGCAGACCATTTCCAATCAGTACTATTGGAAATCTCTGGAGAAGAGTTATGTCCAACAGTGGACAATGATGATAAAGATGATAATAAAAGATGTAGAGAATTACTGAAAATTGCAGTATTCAGGAGTGAAGGCGAAAGAAGAGAGATGTATAAAAGGCAACATGGTATGGAAATGAATGTTAGGAAGAGAGAAAGACAACAGAGAAATGAATGAAAGATGTTAAGAAGGACTAAACCCTTTTCAGTCCTAGTTTTGAAATGACAAAATTATTTGAAATTTAATGGTACCAACAATATTTTGTTAAACAATATTTTGTCCCTGATTATACATGGCATTCCATGGTTCTCTCCGTACGAAAGGTCCCTAGAAATGAGGCTTCTTTTTTTCAAAATCTTACTATGACGTCAGATCCATATGTCACGTAGCCCTTTATGCCATTTACCTATCTGTGAACACAACAGGATGTTTTCACTTATTGATTTTATTTTAACAAATGTAGTTTAATATATAAATGTTATTTTTCTGTTAAAAAAATACATAATACCTGTATTAAATTGTACAAAAGTTAATGAGTCGCAGCGCCATCTAGCGGCAAATTACTACAAAGATCTTCTCCATTAAAAATACATGTACATTTAAATTTTCTTGCTGTTCAACACTTTTTAGGCTTTATTGTTATACAGCGTGATTAGATATAGGTAAAAGCTTTAAAGTAGTAAATTAATAGTTCATTTGTAATCAAGATACTTAAAATATTTTGCACCTATTTCCAATTAACCTGTATTAAATTATAACAGTGAAATACGTGACATCATTTACTCTTATGTCCCCAAGATGGGGCAGAGGGCGTCCACAATACGTTGCCATCCGGGGCGGTTTTAAACTTCGCGTTTTACTTCGCTCCATGTCATTCGAACTGCCTTCACTTCTTTCTTCTTTCAATGATCATTCGCCGCCAGGTTTGCTTTGGGCGGCCACGTCTTCGCTTTCCTTGAGGATTCCATTCCAGGGCTTGCCTCGGTATGTGATAAGGGTCCCTTCGGAGCGTGTGGCCTATCCAGTTCCACTTGCAGTATTTGATCTACGTTGGAGACTTTCTTAGACAGTTATTAACGAAGACTTGGAACCGAAGCGAAATATCTTTGAAAAGACCACCAAACCATAGATTAACATGTGTTAATCAGAATGTTAAAAACGCTTTTAACGTATGACGTTACAATTAAAATCATTCTTTTTTGGATAGAATGTACCATACAATTGATAGCAAATTAGCTATAAACTTACCAAATTTAAGCTTTTACATCTAACCAATCACTTTGTATATAAACATAGTGTTGTATATATAATTATTACGACATACAACATATAGAATCCCTCTATGCTGTATTTGCGGTAGGAGATGGGTTAAGACGATTTCGTACACTCGCTAATGGAGTTTCGAAAATTTTAATTGCCACTAAGTACAACCACTAACTTCATCGACAAGTTACGTAACCAAGTTCATATCGATCGGTTACAATTGCGTATAATTAAAAAAAAAAATTTGCAATTACATAACGCATTTAGAAATACGCGAATCGTTAAATATATCAAGGATCCGGACAACCGAATCACGAGTCGCGGTAATTCGTGAAGCGATGCGATGTTGCAAGCATTAACATAACGTTTTTAGTGTAGTTTTAGATGTGCAACATCATATCGAATTTCACATTTAATTATCACTGATGTAAATAGAATAGTTTATAACACGAAACCGGTGAATTATTTACAGATGAATTTTTATATAGGTCAAGTGGTAGTATGCAGCCTTTAAGGTTCTAAAGCGAAGACCACGTACAGGCGATCGTAGAAGCAATATATCGTCCACACATTATACGAACAGATAACTTTGTTATAATCGGAAGTCTAGATACAGGCCTTTTGTAATTGGTCTTATTGGAACTATATGAGGCCTTTTTCGTGTAGTAGTAATTATTCAATATAAAACAGATGAAGTTTTTTTTTTTTCAGTTGAAATATCTACCAGTTACAGCTGATGTTTTCCTGGTTCCTGAAAAAGAAGAATCGAAAACCCTATTTATATATTTTTTAGATATTTACAGTGTAGGGCATTGTTTTACAACCTTTATTGTACCATGTCCGACCTTGAAATTCTTATGCTATTTATATATATGTGCATAATTGTTTGATCTTTCTATACCTAAAATGATTTATTTAATCGTTTTTCATTTAAAATTAACTTAGTTTTCTATATTATATACCACTTTCTGATACATATGACGCATAAGAGGAAATGTCAAGTGGAGACAGATATTTACACTGTGGTATCCGAGGGAAGAAAAAAGGAAAAGAGGTGGACAAACAAAAAGATGGGATGACATAAGGGAAGTTGCGGGAGTAACATGGAGCAGAGTGGCCAGAGATAGAGTAGACAAGAGTAGGTTGGAGGAGGCCTTTGCCAACTGGCAAGTATATATATATATATGTGTGTGTGTGTGTGTGTATTTACTTGCCAGTTATATATATACTTAATGTAATATATATATACTTAATCAGCGACGACAATGCGACATGAAACAGCGACGATTGATGATTCGTCAGAAAACTTCGTGCTACCGTTACTGATTAGTAAATCCTTCATTACCTACGGGTCAAACATTTACAAAGGGAATAAGTTTCAGCCGAAATAAAGGCTAACTTACTTTATATTACTGAAAGCATAAGTCAAGAAGGAAGTAACATGATATACTTATGTTATTTCAACTACGTGAACAGTTTTACGAAATGTTATGTGTAAGTAAATTATATATGATGAAACAACTCTTAAGTTTGATATGCCTTAAAGCGATCGATGTTCTTTATCCACCATGGATATATAGCTTCTGCAATCTATTATAGGATGTTATGCAAATTGAATGTAAAGATAATATCTCTATTATTATTTCATAAACTACAATAATCTATTATTACATAGTGAATTCGTCGCCCATTACTATATAAAATATTACAGTCCTAATATAATAAATAGGCCTGACTCTAGGATATGTATGGGATGATATATGCGATCGCCACACTTCACAGCGGAAACTTGTTTGTGAGCAGTGGTAATACCATATAAATTTATGCGAAAAGTGTGAATAACATAAATTTGTATCTCAGGAATTGAACTCACGACTTACAATCGCAAATCTCACTCCTCTACCACTGAGCTACCACTGCCATTCTAATTTAAAAACATGGTGCGGTACATCTTATACAATCATTACGTAACCATAACATTATATGTTGGTATTTGAAAAAATGTAATAGTATTTTTAAATATTGCATCATATAAACAAGTCGTTTTGTGTATGTGTTCAAATTTACTTATATTATTTATGTATAAAATAAAATAAACTAATGAAGAAAAACAAGAAGTCGTTGCACACACACGTGTTGGTTGTTGGTTATATGGTTTTATTATTTGTGTTACTAAAGTAACATATCTCATAAAAATATTTTTATTCGAGTTTCTTTTTTATTTTTATTTGGCCTCCAGTATGATGGCCCCTCGTACCCCTATCTATTGTGGGACTGGTACTTTATTTTCATTTAATAATTTTTTCATATAATGTTTTTTTTAGTTTCGCGCTCTTCTATCGTTCCTCCTACGATCTCTATCATTCCTTTATTTTCTGTCTTTCTACAATTCTTCTTTCTTTACCTTCCATGTCCATTTTCCTTTTATTCGATGCCATTCTTTCTTCTCCTCATACCTTAACTATTACAATTACAATTTCTTTGTTTTTATTCTATATCACATTTTTGATCAATTCTAGACATACATTTTTATATGTATTATTTCATTTACTTATTTATTTAATTACCTATTTTTAAACTTTTATTAACAATTTCTTAATTTTAGCTCAACTCCTGTTTCTTCATATCACGTTTTTCGCGATCGTCCTGCACATTTTTAGGAACGTTAGTCTTCCTTCCTCGTCGTTGATTAGCGATGCCATAGAGTCCTCGCTAATTTTAATGCCTTACCGGCATTTGGACATTTGGAGTCGCCCCGGAGTCCTCCGAATGCGGGACAATGGGCTACCAGGTGGACCACGATCTGATCCACGCCCGGTTCACAGAAGCACGAGGGGTCCTCCATGAACTAAAACTGGTAAAGATACTCAGAGGACCCCCCGTGCCTCGTAAAGAGATGGATCAAGACCGAGTCCACCTCGATACTGCGGAGCTCGCGATAGACTGAGACGGCGTCCGGGAAGAATTTCCGCGTTTGTTTTTTTATATATTAAACTTAAACTCATTGGGTACGATAGAAGTATGACAGCGAAAAAAGAAAAGTGATCATTTAAAACGAATAGAAGAAATATAAATTAGTTAGTTATTTACAATATGCCTAGAGCAGAGATGCACAACATCCGGATAACTAAAATTGTATTTATTTTATCGATTGTCTCTCATCAATAAAAAATGGTATTACATACTAAATCAAAACAAATAATCTAAAATAACCACCAATCAAGACTGATCGATGCATGATTATAAAACTGCATACGTGTATCTACCCCGACATTTACATTTTTTTACATTACGACTTATATTAATCTTATATCGATAAAGCAGTGCCAAATTTTTCATTTAAAATTTCTAGTAATTTGGTTTTAATTTGTACGAGAAATCTAAATTTTTTTACTTAATTTTTTTAATTCAAATGTTTATTATAAATACATTTTTGTTAATAAAAATGCTACCTTTTTTAACACCATATATTAACTCCGTTGGCAAAGCTAACATCGTAACTATTTAAAAAACATAATTCCAGCTATTTATTCGACACGTAGATCATACGTAAGATAAATTTGAGTGATTTGAATGTAACATCGCAATGTACCTTTTGTTATTCGGTAAAAATTCGTGAAGACACACCTTCCGATCTTGAACTGTCGACCTTACTGTTGAGGTTCATTGTTACATGATTCACAAAGCGTTCTACATCTGCAGTTAATTTCCTTTTTAGATTGCACGTAATTATTCTTGTAATATAAAAATAATTTCTTTTGTGTTTTATATTTCAAAAACGTAAGACTGTTTGCAGATAATTTGTCTTTATTTATAATTTACAATTATTAGATTATTGAGAATGCACCTATATTTATGTATTGATAAAAATATAACAGTAGCAAAACTGTCAAGTAGACAACCCTTCTTCACCTTTTGTTATATTATTTAATGGAATCAGGCGTTACCGTGCGGAAGTCCATCCTAAGGAAGAAAAGAACCAATATTTAAAGAAAAAAGAAAAGGACTCTGTGTTTGGCACTAATCGGTGTAACATAACTCCTGAAGATGCCCCGTGTAGGGGTGAAACACGTGTTGAGTAATTTGGCGGTGGCGGTTGTATGATTCGCATTGTTTACCGCATACGCATTTATCAGCGGGCTGACAGGCGTGCATGTGCGGAAGTGGCTAAATATTGGTCCTTTTCTTACTTTTGTCATATTAATTATATCGCTAATTTTTTTTCTTTCTATGTGGAAACGCAATATATAAACTTGCATTTTTCAAGTTCGTTTGATTTCAATATTTGAACCATCAAAATTCTAACAACAATATTTAGACTTCAACAGCTGGACATAGACCTCCAGTAAAATCAATAGTAAATGACCTGAATCTAGCTGACAGATTTTCGGCAACTTCATCAAGGTCATCTGTTCACCTGGATGGAATTCTAGCACTTCGCTTGCAGATCCATGGTCTTTACTCCAGGTTTTATTCTTCAGTTCCACTTGAACTTACTAATCCGTTGAGCTATATCGGTTAACTTCGTTTATGATTCTTTATTTGATCTCGTGGAGAAATCCCGAATCTGTGTTTTCTCCACGATATACAGGAACACTTCATGGCTTATGCCAGAGGGAAGTAAGTGCAGTTTTTATTGCGTCTTGTTTACAGACTCTCGTTATATGTAATTATCAACAGGTTATGAACATTGATAGCACTAAAAATAAAAATTCAATTAAACTGATTATAATTTTAAACATAATTAATATGCAATAAATTTTGTAAATTTAATACTTATAACATAATCGTGCAATATTATAAGCCCAATAAAAATGTTACAGAAGTTTATAGGTGCAATAAAATTTTGTTCTTCTTTTCACCAGGTATGTCGCCACGATGACAGCTCTTGCGCTGCCCGCCCCCAACGACTTCTTCTACCTTATCTCGTTGGTTCACTTAATGGGTAACCTGTTATCAACATCATCATCTTTATTTTAAGCTGTGGTACATCCACTGCCGGGTATAGGCCTCCCCCATATATATTTATTAGCACTAGTTGTCTACCGTCTGAGTTCACATTCGAATTTAGAATCTTAAAGTCCCATCGGCCATCTTTAAAATATGTGTCAAATTTTCACTAATCAATTTTTGCCAATAACGTGACTATATAAAACAATCGAGCCGGAATAGTTATAAAATATAATAAAACATTTCAATAAAAATCATACAAAGATCTGTATTAATTTTCGAAGTAAATACATTTCCAAGTAATCATCTTTAATTTTGATCCTAGTTTTAATTTATGCAGAGTGTTCTCGTTTCACGGATATGGTTTAGTATACATTTGTCCTTGATACAAAGTTCACATTCAACGCGTAAAAAGGGCATTACATAAAATGGTAGAATAGTTAGCAGTCGTAAATTGGCCCATAAAATGATTGAGTTAATTTAATATGCATGTAATAAATATCGTATCCATAACGTTCTGTTTACATTCGCTTTTCAGCTGAGATCGTCGCATACTTTGCCTCATATGTACGCAATCTTGAAGCCGCTTAAGTTAAAAATATTTTTAGTATGAAGTTACTTTGACTTCCCTATTAAACTTTTTAAATAAATCTAAGCATATCTATGGTACATTTATACATAGATTTGTTTTATAATATCTATATTTTATTTTGCACATTGATGACCACAAATATAGCATTAAATTTTAAAACTATAAATACATTAATCATAGATTTAGCACTGTTGTAATTTTCGTGCTTGATGTTAATTACTTTAAAAAATATTTTCCTTTTCTTAATTTATAGGCAAGAAATAAAAAAAAACAAAACTTGTTATTGTAAACTCTGTGGGAGAGACCAATGTCCAGACGTGGGCAAACCACGTCTAAATCAGATGTTAGTGATGACATAAAGACAATAATAAAATAAAATAGCCAGGTGTTTTATTAATGACGTGATTAGGACAAGAAAAATATTCAGTTCAAGCAGCCTGCACTTAGATGGAGTTAAGCATCACCTCGAGAGAGTTGCGCACGACATTAGTACACACCGTACTGAACACAACAGTGCTCATCACTCGGATCCGAGCGCATGTCCCGTTCATTTTGTAGTAGAAGAAAAATCTCCGGCATTTGTGGCGGGTTAGAATTGTTTTGGGTGTTTGTTCTGATAATATCATAAACCTTCGAAAATTAGTATTTAATTCATTCTTACAATGCAGTAGATATTTGTATCAACCTTTAAATTCAGCATCAAAGCGAGGTATATGAGTCAGAAGGTAGTTCTTTTATTCAACGTAAACTATTGAAACTTACGTTTAGTGATGTCTCAATGGAACTTAACTTAGTACAGTACCCGGCAATAAATATTGCACTTCGAACTTTAGAAAGAGACAATCAACTAATTTCGGCTTCGTAGAGCGTTATCTCTGTCGCACAATAAACAACGACTGGCAAAACGTTACATAGGTAGTGTGGGACAGAGATAGTGCTCTATGAAGCCGAAATAAGCCGATTGTCTCTTTCTAATGGTCTATGTGCAAGATTTATCGCCGAGTACTGTATATACGCAAGATGTACCAGCTCAATCTCCAAAGTTACCAAATTTGATATTAATTTCTCAGCTTCGACACTAGTGGTTTGCCTACCAGAATTTGGCAAAAATGTTAGTTTTGAATTCAAAAACTCACTCGAGGAAGAAATATATATGATGTTAGCATATAAACCATTATATTTGTCTAAATAAAATGTTTTATTTGACAACATCAAATCAAAATATGTGACACAGTTTTCGTGCGATCCTACAAGAATTGTATAGCAGTTAAATAGTTAAAATAGTTATGATAATGTATAACATATTAAATAATAAATAAATAATTTAAATATAAAAATTATATAAACATTGTCTCCCCGACTGTACCTCTGTGTGAAACAACATCAAAGTGGACTTTAAATTTCGCGCGAACTTTACAATGATAATAATAATCAAATAAAACTGTTAACCCTTTCAGGACCATAAGGTTACGGCACCTTATTTAATCAATTTAGCTAGATGTAATGAATTAATAGGCATCCTAAAAACATAATTTATACTAAAAATTCAAAAAAGTTTTACATATTTTTTGGAAATTTATGGGACAAATATGTCCCTATGGTCGCTAAGGGTTACTTTCTACTTAAACTCTAAATTTTGGTTTACTTATTGGTAAGTCTGTTTTGTTGAAAATAATGTACATTTGTTACTTAGTGTACTTTTTTTTACTTGTTTATGAATAATATAAATATTATAGGGCAAGTTATTTGTGGTACTCGGCGTAACAATTCCTGTTGTTAGATGAATGGTTACTGATTAGATGGATTGTTTTTTTTGAGATGTTGAAGGTTCAGGTGATTCTTGCCGTTGAAGAGTCGTCGTTTCTTCAACCTCGACATCAAATACCCCTTGGTCATCATCCTGTACTAGAAGTCTTTGGTCTTCGTCATCAAGCACTAAGTCATCTTCCTCATCGCTATTGCCACCCACAAAAATTTGAAGAATTTTATTTTTTCGAAGTTCAAAAACTCCAAGCCCCTTACGAAACATGTTCTGAGAAAAATATGAATAAGAAAATGATAGTATTTTGGTATATCACCAGGCCAAAAGTTAAGAAATTCCGTATAAAAAGTATCCCTTTACGCCGACAGGGACATCCGTGTCCCATAATCTTTATAACGATTTATCACAGAATACAACATAAATACATTACTACTGAATATTTAGAATAACAATTTACTTAACAGGTAATGATAATTTGACACTGTAAAAACTTGAAAAGCACTTTTACAATATCAATTATTTATTCCAAACAGCAGATCATTCGCGCCAAAAGAACTCTAACGTTCCGATGACGATAGACAATAAACGGTGTTAGTTATCCTATATTGCCAGTAAAAAATAATAAAAAGGTACTTTCAGAAATATTAAAACAAAAAAATAATTTACAATGGTTACGTAAATATTTAATTAATCCATGATTTTTGCTTTGGACACCGGCGTCCCCGTGGTCGTGAAAGGGTTAAAACAGTGTATTGTTATTATTACCTTAAAGCTATACTCGATGGTAATTACATTTAAAATAACGCTTTTAGAAACCTTTTGCGAACCGGACCCATTCACACGAGCTTGGCCAGGTGTGTCCAATTCCGTTAAAAATAGGTCCACTTTGTGTGAAAATATTCACGCTTCACATATAGCTATTGTTAATACATATATATTTATATAAATATTTTTCTCGTTTATACCTTAAAACTGACGTAAACATACGATCATACTTGATAGAAGTGTAATGTGCTTTCATCACGTCATTGTTACTATATTTTATCAAGAGTTTAATGTAGTATTTTATTTATCTTAGATAAAAGATCATGATGCGTATTTAGTTTTTTATATAAATTAAATCACTATTTTTCCCTTTTATTTCAAAGATTATTTAACAGAGTCTGTTTCATCGTCTTTCAAAACATAAATCGTATCAGTTACGTAATTTACTTTGTATATATATACAAATGTACATATAGCGAACCTTGGGGAAGGCATAAAAAAGCCTTACAGTGGGCGTCTTTTGGCTGATATGATAAAAAAAAACTTAATTTGAAACAGAACCTTCATAGAATAACATTGAAGGCTGTCATTATGTTTATTTGAGCAAATCAATATTTAACTTAGTTTAGTTAATAAAAACAAACAATATGAGTTACCGCATTGTTCAAGAATGGGTAAAGTTTGTGTTGTATTCCTTTGTATGTGACACATTTTAAACTTCAATACAGTGTATTATTAACATGATTTCACTTATTAAAAATGATATAGATGTCAGGCAGGATAAAGATAGGAGAGTTACAAGACATTTTTCCGACAACGGGGCCAATGTTAGATGGCTTTCATGGAACGTCTGGACAAATGGTACGGCACCTGCAGACGAATAAAGTCTAAAATTATCTAGAGATTTGGCCATTAGGTATTTAATGCAAAAATAGTAGAATTAAAGGAGGACACGTGAAAGTGATTTATACGATGACTATTAGAGATAAGTTAAATATAATTTAATAATCAATTATTTATTATATTGACTGACAAAGTGGAAATAGTTTTAATTAACACGTTCGCGCGCTGTAATGCATGACAAATTTTGGCATTTTGACACACGTTTTTTCCATACTAAGTCCATAGGCGTACTTGCGTAGGTCTGCTTACCAATACCATACCAAATGACAGAACGTCTTCAGGCGTCTACTAGATTTCAAACTTGAACGCCTGTCGACGTAGTGTCGCGTTAGTTTTTTATCTTCTATCGCCCACCGACGTACCGCGCGCGAACGTGTTAAATTCATAAAATTAAATAGATTTACTAGTCAGGAACTTTAAATAGTATTAAATCCAACGTATATATATAACAGAGTCCTTTTAACGTCTGTTGTTCGTTGCGACCCATTTCTGTTTTTAATTATGCAGCCCTGAACTCCATGTATTTGTCAATCTAATACCCGCACGCATAATGTCGGAGTAAACGTGAAATATCGCCACAAGGATTATAATACATACAACGGATGCAAATAAGCGAAGGAATTTTACATTATTTTATTCATATATCAATTTATAAAAAGATTCTAAATTCAAAATTTCTTTATTCAACTTGACATGCGCTTTTGTATCGTAGATAATTTCGATAATATTAACATTATAAGTAGTAAGTTACAATCGATTTTGAATGCTTTGGTGAAAAACCCGGCCAGAAACCCCACAGTTGCTGTTTTAAATGAAATTTAACAATTCTTTTCCTGTACATTATGATATCAATCATGTAACCATACATTTTGATCAACTAAAAACTTTTAAAAGTAAAATTTATTTAGTAATATACTATAAATTTTATATTTAAAACTGAGAAATATAAGCTCTAAGATATGTCGTGAAACTTTATTATATATGCACATAAATGACTTCATAATTTTTAAGTCGATATTTTACTGAAATTTTAAACCAGAGCACCTGAACCTTTATTACGAAACACGCTGTCCCAACTTTATACTGCCAGAAGATACTGCCTCATCGCATTCCTATAAATCATTGTCATTTCAAACATGGAACTCCCACTGACGGACGTAAGCCTTCATAGCTTTTCCAATAGAACCGGAGCAGATTCTACCCAGCATTTTGCAATTACTTAGGTGTTTGACCTCAGGCTTCTGTCTAGCTTGTGGAAGGTCGTCCTGTATTACATTAATCACATTATTTATTCATTAAATATGATATTTAACAAATATATTGTGGAGTTTCTTCCTGATTCTTCTATATTACTACAAAACGGAGCAGAGTAGACACAAAAATTAAAAAGACTTTAAAAGTTGACGATCAGTTAGAATTCTGCTAGAAGTTCCAAATTTGATATAATAATAAATGAATTTTACCTTATCTTTATCTTCATAAATAAATTTACTTTTTAATAGATTAGTAACAGATGCAAATATTAAACAGAGAATATTAATATTCTGTGCGCGAAATGCCGAACGCGCGAAGTTCAAAGCGAACTGTCAATTGAGTAAATATCAGGCGGACCGGAAAGTAATGTCGCTTTCTTAAGTTAAATTCACACAATTACATTTTTAACAAGTTTTTATTACTAATCAACAATGTATTCACCTTCATTATCAACAACCTTTTGCCATCTAGTATAAAAATTCAATGCCGGAGCGGTGAAAATCAATCGGTTTTTCTGTGTAACATGTCGACAGAAACGACATTACTTTCCGATCCCCCTAATATTTGACAAGACTTATTTTATCTGTAGTATGTTTTTAAAAAATTAGGTGGGTTTTAAAGAAAGTGTCGTTCTCGAGCTATACCCGACGCGGGGATACATACATACATACACACAAACACATATATACATATACTTACACAAATACAGGTATATATATATATATACATATATCAATATATACCTTTATATATATATATATACCTTTAGACATAATTTTAATAACACAAATGCAACTGTTTTATAATCCTTGACAAACCATTTCTAGTAGAGAGTCCACGCGCAAGCGATAATTATCTCCTGTAGAATGTGAGTAACTAAACAAAAGGTAGACAAATGACAAGCCATCTTTTATTTTAAAATCTCTTTTGCGTCTTATCAGTGGCACTCTCTCCCATCTCCCTCGACTCTCGTTCCTTCGTTTTTAATCTGTTATTCATTGCTATATTAACAAATACATCATCTATTATAATTCAGTCAATTCGTATTAATAATAAACCATTCAATACTGTTTACTCTAATAAATACTGAGAATTATTAAATGAATATCATCCTTCGCTGAGATGTTGTTATAACTCGATTCGTTGTCAATTACTGAATCTAATAACTTAATATATTTCATTATATACATTATAATGACTGAATGTACAGTCAGCTGATGACTGAGTGTACATTTTTGGAAGTATATTATTCTAATGTGTAAATATTAAACTTTTTATTTATCCTTTACTTTTATTGGACTAATAACACGCATCGATGATGCAGTCAATGGCCCCCAACGGTTTTTAGATGTTGATTGATCAATTAATGTTACACCTTACCCAAAAATTGATAGTTCCAGAAGTAACATATAATCTTTGTAAAGTATATATTAAATCTTTGTGAATTTATACAGCGAATATACTTGACTTTAAAATAAATTTATGTTTAGAAACGTAAAAGTTCTAAAGAAATGAATGTACAGCTTTTTCGCCGTTTACTAATATGATATCTTATATATGTTAACATTATAGCAATATAGTAATAGCATAGTCAACAATATAGTATAGTCTCTGTAAACTATATACTACAAGAAGTTATTGGATTGTTGCGTACAAATAATAAATTAATGTAACATATTTCGTAGTTATCGGTGCCATTTATACATGGCGATTTGAAATTGCAAAAATTTTGACGATTTTCTTTAATAAATGAGCTGTGAATCCACTCTTTAAAGTTTTTATAATCTTATCACCCTATCAAAACTACTAATATACTATACTATCAAAACGACTAAAAGCTTTTTAAGTCTTCATTTATTGCAATTTACATATCTATTGTAATTTGTATCAAAATGTTCGAAAATATCATGTCAACTTTTAATACGCGTATTTAAAATGTATGTAATGTTTCATGTTTCGTAACAATTTTGTCTGTTAATGTCTTAAAACCTGAAAACATCATGATTTCAGACAAACTTTGAACTTCATAGGCTATTTACTATAGCAATAGGAACGGTATGAACCACGACGCCCAACTGTCAACATAATTTTATGGTATTTCTTCGAAAGTCATTTTTAATTTTTTTTTGACACAAAATAGTGTTTTCATATTATGTTCTATCATTTTTCTACTAGAAATATAAAATTTAAACAAAAATCTCTTTAATATAATTTAATACAGGACCAAAAACTTTAAAATATTTTTTTTGTCATGAACTTGTCGTTGATTTATGGGACAAGTAATAAAGGACATTCACCTGTAAAAACAATGCTATTTTTTAAAATTGTTACCAAGAATATGATCATCGTACAGATATCTAAATATCAGATCACATTTGGAACTTGAGGTCCGTCGCACTAGACGATTGTAATTAAGATTATGTCCTCGACCTTGGAGCTTAAAAGATCCGGGTCCATCCGGCACTGGACCCCTATGACCCGAAGCAATTAGGAACGAAAAAATTACGGAATAGAAAAAAACTTGTTAATGTTATGTAAGGTAAGATGGACGAATTTTTTAAAGCGACCTTCAAAATGTCGGTGCGTTCATTAAAAATTCTTAACATGGCAATACACGTTACTCATCTGTCAGCTTCATTATTTTTCTAATTAAAATTGATTACTTATTTATGTCACATTAATAACACATATCTAAATATTTATTTAAATAAGAGCGTTTAATCTTAATTAATATAAAGAAATCAAAAACTTTAGAATTAGATATATTTCAATTCTAGCTGTAATTGTTTTAAAATTAACGATATTATTAGACAAATAAATTTAGCTTGTGCACAAAAGCATCATTTTGTTTTAAATAAAACGTTAAACCATGCTTTTATAATATTTATATTTTTATTTTTTAATTATTAATTTTTATAAAGTATATAGCATCAGATTGGTAAGTGGCACTGGTCACATGCACAGATCACTGCCCAGTAAAGAAATATACAGGTGTAGAAAAAAACTGAGATATAGATATAAGACATATCAAAAAGTAGATTCTTAAAAGAGAATTGTATAAGAAAATGTAAGAAAGGAAAATAAATAAACGATTAAAAAAGTAATATTGTAAGAAATGTGGAGAAGAGAAATAAAATTACAATAAAAATAAAAGAAAATATGAAGATAGAATGAAAATAGAAAGCGCGACGAGATTCAAGAATTTATTGAAATCAAAGTTCCTGTCTCAAAATTGGTAAGGAAACGAATAATAAAAAACACAAGCTAGCTTAAGTGATGATGAGAAAAATTTCTAACACCTAACATATTTCTTCAGCAATTAGTTCTTCAGTACAACATATTTTAATTGTCAAATGGCAGCCTTTTCATGCAGAACTATAGTTAGTATACTAGTTAAAATATTTAATATTTCAAACACGTACGTGTCGTATCTATTAATATATTAATTATTACGCATGATTAATTTTTACTAGACGTTAATGAAAAGGAATAATTAAATCAAGCAAGCCAATAGTCATATGAAACTAACATTAGCTACATTTATTATTATTGAAAGTAAAACTTGCTCATAACCAACACAAAAATATCTGTTTTGTAGGCTGGTATTGAAGCGCCACCTATAGAATTTATTTGTAACCAAATGTCAAAACTGTCGTAGGGCTACAAAGATTATATGTTTTATATAAAGCTCAATAGATGGCGCTATTTTATACTGTGAGGTGTCAACAGATACTGTCAAAAAATAATTACTTGAATATAATTTACTACATATAGTTTATAATAAAACTGTCTGTTTATAAAAAAATATATTTTTATTTATATTTCAAATTAGAAAATATAACGAAACTTTCAATACAGCTTGTTTGTTGTTGACAGTTTTAAAAATACTCATTTCTGCAATAAATAATATTATTTTAAAGTCATAGCAGACTTAAAAATATTATGTAATGGAAATAAATAAATTTTTTGTTAAATAAATTTTAAAACAAATTACAATAAAAGCAATAAAGTCAGCATTCGTTGAAACGAGATGTGCGATAGCTCAATAAATTTTTTAAAGAAATGTCATTGTTTTCCATAGTGACATTTACAAATTAGACGCTCTTGAAGGTTCACTATGAAAATAATACGAGACGGATCGCTTCACGTCATATTTATTATCTGATAGAGTAATTTGAAGGAAATTACAAAATCTGTTTTCTTTTTAATGTTTGATTGTATTGTGTCATTTTATTTTCATAATAATTAGTTTAATTTCTTATATACGCACATAAGATTGTTTATGTATATATAAATATATACAATTAGCTGTCTTTCGCCCACTTCTTAAACTTAATTAATGCCTCTCAAGCTCCTAGCATCTGGAATATCGTGAAATTCGTTCTTAGCAGAATTTTACTTGCCAAAAGGAATATCCCTACCAAATTTCAAGTCACTTTGTTATATCCATGTGTCCACAGATATCCCGATCAGTCAGTACATTAGTAGAAATCTCGTATATATATAGAGGATGATTATTTATAGGTGTAAAAACTTTAATAGAGTGAAAAGTAAATCATTTACAGCTCTTTAAAATCACTCTGTATAAATAGATTACTCTGAAACTCTACTGCAATGCAACATGCCAATAAATTCTACTAGTTCAAAGTCTACAGGGGCAGATAGTAAAAAATAATTGATTTTATTATGTTACAATGGGAATTATGAAAACGCTTTTTCTTACCATGTAATCCTAGCTTTAATTATATTTTTTAATACTGAAATATAAATCGTAAATGTAAAACAAAAGCACGGACGCCTGTGTAAAATCGATCCTAATAATAAAAAAAAAACATTGAACAACCAATGGTAACCAAACTGCGGCTCGCGAGCCACAAGCGGCTCCTTGAACGATTATTTTAGGCTCCGATTGATTGTCGAATTATTTCAATATTTCAATGTACATTACATATGTCAGCTTCTGTGAAATCGAAACAAATTACTGATGTGAATAATAATAATTATTATTCCACCATAAAATTTTCGAATTCCAAACACCGATCATAATTATATAATACTTAAGATGCTGGTAAGTTACCAGCATCTTAAGTATTATTAGGAGTATCTAATGGATTCAGGCGTTACTTCACGGAAATCTACTTCCGCTATGTAGCAGTAGTCATGCAATAAACTGCACCGCCCGCCAGCCCGCTGATAAATGCGCATGCGGCAAACAATGCGAATTACACAACTAACACCGCTAAATTACTCAACACGTGTTTAACTCCTCCATCACGGAGATCTCCTCAGGAGAAATGTTGCACCGATTAGTTTTTTATTTATTAGATAGATTAGTGACTCGGTGTTTGGTACTAATCGGTATAAAAAAGGAAGTAGCTATATATTAGTCCTTTTCTTACTTATTATTAGGAGTGCTGTCATATACATGTGCCATTATAACTAACTTCAATACATATATTTTGTGCTTTTGTCATATAATTTCAACAAATATAATTTTTGTAAAAAAAAATTAAAAATTTTAAATTTCGAACAATGACTTGAACTGTCAAAGAGCTTGATCACACGTGAGCTTTTCATTCGTCCTTTTAAGGTTTTAAATTATATCACCAATTATTCTGTTTGGGGAAACAGAAAGAAAAAAATGTCAATGGTAAAAACGTGGTAGGTAGAAAATGTGTTTTTTTGTTTTAAATTTTTACTTTTATGTCGTCATTTCGGACCTTATATCGGCAATTTCGGTTACATCACGGTCCATAAACCTTTGGGCGTTAAATTATACTCAATGAGGTCAAACTCGACGCGAGTGGGTCAAAATTGAAGTAATCTCCATTGTCTTAGATAATTGCGATCCGGCCGTGACATCTGAACTTGACGTGCGAACGGTATCGCATCATGACAATCCATTTATCAATGTAAGAGCACAAAACTAATTGTTTTTGGCGCTGTGTATTCCATTTATAAATACATTTAAAAAACTTTTAAGTTAAACGGTTTTTTGATACCCATATTGTGGCGGTTGTGGAAAAATATGTACCTAGTCCGCCATATTGGATCGGCGTCCATCTTGAATTTTGTCATAATCATCGTGTTTTACTAGTGTAGCTCTTTCATTTGATACTCATATTGAGATGGTTAAGGAAAAATATGTAATCCGCCATTTTGTACCAGCGGCCATCTTAGATTTATAATGTTATTTATTTTATTATATTGTATTGTCATCTAAATTAAATGTGTGTACCAAATTTCAGATCAATCTGACAACGGGAAGTTGGTTAAATTTCAATTTCTAATTTTGACCCAAATAAACAAATTCCGTACGGCTGGAACTAAATAAAACCGGTTAAAAATATTTTATTATTAGGTAATCGGTTTTTACAAAATGTAATTGTAGGTACCGAAGTTACCTTTGTATTTTTTCGTTTGGTTAGAGCACGATTGTTTTGTCACAATAAAAGTAAAATCACTTTGTATGTACTGCGGGTTATGTGATTATTTTAAAAATAATATATTTTAATCTTATGCTATGTTTTTATTTAACAGATAACTAAAAAAAAACTATTTTACAGATAATCGGTTTATTCAGAATTAAAAACCTAACATATATCAGACAGATAGTGCCCATACTTTAAAAGACATTAGTATATCTAACTCTATCTCCCTGTAATATATATAAACTCTTCTATACAATACCTGGTATTTACGAAAAGTTTTTAATTGAGTCGGTATTCTTGTATATATATGAATATATATAATGTTTTGTTTGTCCGAAAATCATACAAAGTTATGTAAGAAAAGGACCAATATTTAGCCACTTCCGCACATGCAGTGGTAGTCACAAACACAGAGTCCGGCACTTATCGGTGTAACATAACTCCCGAAGATGCCCCGTGGAGGACCTCTGACTTAAAAGCGCAGCGAAAAATGTTCACGAGGTAGACAGACAGCCTTGTCAAGGTCGTCGGAAGATACAGACAGATTGCTACTAATAAGTCCTATTGATAATACGTGGGCGGCGCTAGGTAAATTATATGTTCCAGAGCGCAGGTGACTCGTAGCTTACACCTTCTTTTATATATTTAAATTGGAAAGTCGGCCTCGTAGATCCAAATGAGAAGTGGCAGAATAAAACATGATCATTTCACTTATTAAAAAAAATTGTCAAATGACTTGCGATAAAATATCATAAAATTTACATCGCGCATTGGTGTGATTCATGTAGTGCTTATTGTTGTAATAAATAACTATTGACGTTAGAAGTTTATCGCAAATCAAATTTGAATGATTATAAATATATTATATTAATAAGTGAAATCCTAACAAAACTTACTTTTTTAGTTTGCTGAGTGGTCCATGCTGCACATTAAACTATACGCTTTGCTCACTAGATTATTAACAAACTTGACAAGGTAAGCTTGATGGTAGTGGTGGAATTTTTGAACTACGATGACTTAATTTAAATTTAGAACAGTTCACGAACCCTTCTGGTCCGTGAACTCAAGATAGATGAAGCCTTAAAAGCCTTACTGCTAACAGCATTAACTTCGTCGCAAACAATACAATACAAAACTAATTACATTTCATACACTTTTGATACATAGATTTAAAACTGTTTAAAATTCACATGATGTTTAATTATATACAAATCATGATATTTTAATTTTTAAATAACAATCGATATACAATTTGAAGTTAAAAAACATTCGGTGTAAGCTTTTACTTTTATTTACTATTAGAAACTAACATATTGTTTATTTAAAAAAGTTAATTAAATATATTTGTAGATTTAAGATACCGGTATCTATGAAAAATCCTTAAGGATATTGATCAATTCATTTTACCTCAGAAGGAACCATAAAAATACCAAGGTCATAAATATAAATAATATTTATGGTGGGTTTTTAACTGAGTTACTTTTACTTTACTATAGGGATATAATTATTAGTATTAAATCAGAAATATCATCGCTAAATTAATATGCATAAACTTGTTAACGTAAAACGTATTTTCAAGTTTAAAATTAAGTTAGTACCATTTTATTTCGACCTAAATGTTAAATTATCTTTCTGTCAATAAAAATGAGTTTTGTCCAAAAAAACATGCATCTAATTATCATATTTAAAATGCGAAGTGACTTTTTTCAAACCTATTTTTATAATGAAAGGCAATGGTGTCAAATAACAGTATTAACAGATTATATATTAAACAAAAACATTTTCGCCCGAACAGGGACTTGAACCCTGGACCCTTGGATTAAAAGTCCAATGCTCTACCGACTGAGCTATCCGGGCTGTATCATTAATAACCAAATTATTGATTTTACTTATACAATAATTGTATTATATTAATAGTAGTAATCATTGTAACACCAGCTGTACAGTATTTAGTGCTAGAATGAGGTCTCTCCATAGTTTTTTAAAAGGTTGGAAGTTGTGTCCATTCAGTGTCTTTGGACGACAGGTTCATTGGTCGTTATAACGCTTGCCTGCCCGTGGTATCCACATCAGAACAATAAAGCTTTAATCATAGAGCCTTATTAATATTCATGATGAATATAATTTACTCTAATGACCCGGAAAGCTTAGCGAGTAAAGCAATGAACTTTTAATCCAAGGGTCCAAGGTTCAATCCTTGTTCTGGCAAAAAAAATTGTGTCAATAGTAAATTACTAAACACATGTATTTTGTATGATATTAATTTATAATATCATAATTATTTAACTGAAAAAAACTGAGTCGAAAATCCAAATGAATTTCCTTGCCCTCTAAACGGATATAATAATAATTGTTTCTAATCATTACTTCAATAAGTAATGTTATCATTCTAGAAAATGTCACTTTTAACTACTTATTCTATAAGAAAGCAACGGGACAACAAATTATGCATGTTAACTTGGAGAAACTGTAATGGTTTATCACATGTATATGTGATCAAAAATTAAGGTAAAATTTTCAAACCGTCAAGGACGACGTCCAAAAAGTCTAACATTTGGAGGTTGGCAATCGTCTATTGACAATAAGAGAACTTGCTGATAGTTGGAATATCATTTGCCTCGGCCAAATCATTTTGAAGAATGTTTTGTGTATTAATTTGTCGATGTCATACAGCATTGGTTCTTCGCAACTTTTTTTTCTAAAAACTCGACACGTACCGTTCCTTAACCACCGTATTGGTCTGATTTGGCTATGTGCAACTCCTGGCTATTTAGAAAATTCAAAAGGGCAACGCTGGGACGTCGTTTTGACAAGATTGTGGAAATAAAAATCGAATCGATAGGCCTGAAAGTCCGAAGATTGGAAAAAGCGTCGGCAAAATTGCGTTTTACCGAAAGGGCAGTTGTTTGAAGAGGATAAAATTCAGTTTGGAAGAATAAGTAACACAGTATTACATATGAATGTTATATATGGTTACTTTCTTAGTCCAAAAAGTTGCTTCCGCCCGGACAGGGACTTGAACCCTGGACCCTTGGATTAAAAGTCCAATGCTCTACCGACTGAGCTATCCGGGCTGTATTTAACTTTTATTAAACATAACATCAAATGAACAGTGGTTGCCCAGAAGTGAAAAATGAGACTTGTGATCATAGGTTGCGGGTTCGATTCCTTGTATAATTCACACTTTGCATTAATTATATAGAATTGCCACTGCCCACAAACAAGTTTCCAGAGGATGGGCAGCAGCGTCCGCTACCTACCTTAAAACTATACTGCGATCGCCAATTCACCTGCCATGCGTTGTGATTATGGTACATACTCCACAGATTTCTTTTGGAGTGAACTTGCTATGGGCGTCTGTGGGTTGAAACAACAAAAATAGCATTAACTTTGGTGTGCGTCGATTGGACAATACTAACAATTTTACGTACACCATCCTGTCATATGTTTTCACAAAATGGCGGCAGCTTAATAAATACGTTTAGTACGAAATAATGTGAAACGATTTGAACCAACCAGTCGTTATTTTATACTTCATATTTATATTATTATATTACTTATAGAAATTGTGTAAGTTTAACGACTATTCTAAAAAGGAATCTCGCCCGAACAGGGACTTGAACCCTGGACCCTTGGATTAAAAGTCCAATGCTCTACCGACTGAGCTATCCGGGCAATGGAAATTTTTAGCAAAATAGACATCTATTTTTATTTACATACTCGATATCCTTCGATAGACTATTATCAAAAGTTATTGATTTGTCTTATTCCAATAGAAAAAATAATAAATTTTATATTAAGTTATGTAATGATCAAATGTAAAATAAGTAAATTTATTTTTGATCGATTATATTTAAATCAAAAATCAAAATTGGATTTTGGTTTTAGATTTGATCAGCGTGCGAACGATCAAACGCGCTAAGTTAAACTGTCAAATACAAACAATCTATGTTTTATGAAATGTATGTAGTTACTGCACAATATACTGTTTAGAACCTTTTTCAAAACATTAGGTAAGTTATAAAAATTATTAAAATAGATAAAGTCATTCGCAAGGCGTGTTAGTAGGGTGACCACAGTAAACAGGGATTCTTTTTTATATATAATACTGCTGGTTTTGTTACTAATCTATATTTAATTCAAATATTTTGTTAGTTTTGTCGAAAATATAAAGACACATAAAAGTTCATTGCTATTTTCATATATATGACTTATAGATAAGTGTGAATGAGGTCATACTATGTTACAAAACAGAATAGATAGAGAAATATTTATATATACATATAGGTAATAGCTATAAAAACTTAAAAGGGGTGAATATATAACTCCTTAGGACCCAAGCTGTTCGGAGACATTCGACTGCGGTAACCACCCGAAGAAACCAATGCTGCGCTATCGTCTCAAACCCTTCCATAAAGCAGCCATGGAAGCAGAGATAGAGATGATTGACTTGACAGTCTAATTCAAGAGTGCAAAGCTCTGATGTAAAAGAAGGATGGAGAATACAGATCTTATGTTGAGTACAGAATGCATGGCATGTAATTAATGACCATCTTCTGTACTCCAGACAGACGTTTGAAATTAAGCATTGTGTGCGGTTCTACTGCAGGGCGATACTCTACATGAAAAGAGACCCATCGTGTACGCGAGGGGAATTCTCACATAGGTAGAGAACTTCTCCTCAGAACATGCAGCGATACCATGCTCGGGAAAGCAAGTGGGAAAGAAAGGGGCTTTGAGATCCCAAGCGTCAGCAAAAAAGCTATGTATTCACTCCTTATAAAATTAAAATCGATTATTTATTAAAATAGCAATAATAATCTTGGTAGAGCAGAGTTTACCCATGTTGCTCACATCCCACATAGAGACAATTTCATTGTTAAGGGGGCAATTCGAAAGTGGGACTGGACATGTGTTAAACAATTTAGATTTTAAACTTCATATGTTATGAATTTTAGAAAGTGTTAGGCAGTGCGTAGCAGAAAAGATGTTGGAAAATATTCACGTACAACAAAAATAAATTAATACATCTGTATCAACTGTTACCAAGTAAATCGCTTTTAATATAAGCCTGTTAGCTAATAGCGAAATAACGGCTTCACAATGACAATATACAAATTTCATTATTGACAAAAAATATGTCTCGCCCGGACAGGGACTTGAACCCTGGACCCTTGGATTAAAAGTCCAATGCTCTACCGACTGAGCTATCCGGGCCGGTATACAATCTCTCCCAAATATTGTTTTTAAATCAAATATCAATTGACAAATGCATATACTAAATGAATATTCTAAAACTAGAGCAATTCACACTGCCGACCGACACAGATCATAATAGCACGCGAGATACAGAAAAAAAAACAAATTTTGAAAAATCAGAGATAAAGAATCACGATCTCCAACAGTGAGAGATACAACGCGAAAAAGAGAAAAGGATCCTATAGCAGACGTGACGAAAAACTCCTTTTAATTTGAACTAGTACTCAAAATTTTGAATTTTTCTCGAACAACATTTAAACACATATTTAAAACTTACGAAAAAAGTTATTACAAACTTTTTAACAGAAACTATATTTATTGAAAACAAAAAATATACTATATTATTATATATAAGGCTTGTATGTGCTGAGCGGCAGCCGAAAATCATATGTACGATCATATGTACGATAGCTTTTTATTTTTATAAATTTTGCTTTGATATTTAACGGGTTCCTTTTGTAATTTTTTTCAATTTTAGATTTATCAAAAAGGTTTTAATGCAAACTGTATAGATTGTACAGCTACGTGTGTACCGAATTTAAATATTAAAAAAATTACATATTTACGTTACTTCGCTTTCTTTAATTGTTGAATAATTGGTGACAGTTCTCTAAGATACTTAGTCAATACTGATCGATGTTTGGATGTATATTGAAATGACTCAACAAAAAATCTAAGTCAAAAATAACTTTTAAACCTTCATTGCATTTTATGTAAAATAAATCAGGCTGGCGTAATTGATACGAGTATGTAAGGGAAAAATAATCTAAAAAATTCTAGTGTAAAAATATAACACGAAAATAGTAAAAAAACCATTATCATGCAAAGAAGGATTAAAATAGTCGCATGCAGCATGTCACAGATTGCTCTCCCTATAAAACATCCGCATGTATTTCGGCAGTCGCAGCTTGCTAGCTCCCAAACAATAGAGTTATATTTTTTAATCTGTGTATTCTTATACCAGTAAAGTTTGAATAGTATCATGTTTTGTCATGTGTGTTTTGGGTTCTAAAACGAAATATGTGTTAACAAATATCATATTTTTTTTTTCACAATCTAGTGAGTCCATGGAATATAAGTAAGTTAGTAACAAAATTTACTTAAAGGCTACATTAGTTATGGATTATTATGTCATATAATCTATATATATTATATAATAATATATAATATGTATATATGATATATAAAATTCTCGTGTCACGGTGTTCGAACTTGAACTCCTCCGAAACGGCTCGACCGATTTTTACCAAATTTTATATTCGTATTCAGCAGGTCTGAGAATCGGCTACTATCTATTTTCCATATCCCTAAGTGATAAGGGTTGTTCACCCTTAAAATTTTTTTTTTAATGTTTTGACGAATTTTTATTTTTTTATTTATTTATCATACAGCATACAAAAATACATACAACCCTAAATTTTTACCCCTCTACGATAAACCGTTATTTTTTATTTGTTAATTAATTTTTTTTTGCAAAACAACGTTTGCGGGATCAGCTAGTTTAACTATAACACTAATTTTAAAAACAGTAGCTTAATATAAAAACTTACTGAAGATATTTTTTTTAATAGAAGTGTTTATTTTGCCATTCGTACACTTGTGTATGTGTATCCAATAGTAATAGAAACCACTGGCGTACAAATCATGCTCGATCACAGTTAAAATTTCATTCTTAATATTGCGTAGCTTGTCCCATGTTCTAGCTGCTCGACATCTTAAAATTGCGCAGTACTCGGAAACCCTGGCGTCTGCAAACATGCCCTTGGCGCTGAAATATCTGAGTATGTTTCATAATTATACGAAAAGTGTCATTATACTGTACTCGAAGTACATTGTACGATGCCTTCGAGTCGTCTAGAGTTGGCATGTGTAGTATGTTTTTTTTTTTTGTATCCTGTGTTAGATAGATCTTTCAAAAATTTTATGAGCATTTATTTTTATGGGAATAATAAACCATAAGAAACTTAACAGTAGATAACATTCTAAAAAATAGCACACTTATATTAATTAGACTGCAAAAATAGTAAATAATGAACTTGTTCAGAATTTCAATAAATGAATTCCATACTCGCTCAGAAAAATGCCAACATTTAACTACCTCTACGGTTAAGTATCTGATGTAAACGATAAAAGAACATTGGCAGCGGTGGGATTCGAACCCACGCCTCCGAAGAGACTGGTGCCTTAAACCAGCGCCTTAGACCGCTCGGCCACGCTACCTGATCTTTCCCAGCAAAAAAGAAGATATATTTATATATATATATATATATATATATATTTTTTTTGCTATAATTTATTTCAGCCAGAATTGTAAAAGTATAGAAGACGCGAGACACAAGCCAATTCCAACCTGTCCTATCGGAAAACTGTAGGTGCTATGACTTATGATTGTATATATATATTCCGATATTGTATACATTGGACACAATAGTGGGTGTTTGATGAGCATTGTTTTCTTATTCTAGAACATCGCCAAAAGCCACCCCAAACGCTTGTGAAACATTAAAAAAATCATGTTAAAAAAGTCTTCATAGATGTGAACTCTAAAGATGTATTTGTAACAAACTACACTAGTTCTACTTGATGAATTCCAAACCCATTCTCCAGCTATGAGATAAAAAATGTTAAACGTGTCTTAATTTAAAATGAAAAAAATTCTGTGCTCCCCTCAACACATTAACTTTTATTTAAAACCTACCTTTAATTAACACGTTCACTGCGGCTTGAGGTCGATTCAGCCTCATGGTAGACTTTGCACTGGTGCGGCGCGTAAAACTCGTGTTTTCTCTCTAGTGCGGCGGCTGTTTACACTCAACCGTGTGAGGTATGACAAAGACAAATATAGCTTTCTTTATGTCTGCGAAGCATTGACTCAATATTGTAAAAAAATATTGATGAACACGAGGCAGAAAAGGCCTCAACCGCACTACTAGGAAGTTCAGCTTGAGGCTGATTCGACCTCAGCCGCACCAGCTAAAAGTTCTTCAAAATTGGGCCCGCAGTGAACGTGTTAACAAACTTACAACCAGTAACAAAACATGTTCTGACGAGAAGTTCTCTACCTATGTGAGAATTCCACTCGCGTACGCGATGGGTCTCTTTTCATGAAGAGTATCGCCCTGCAGTAGAGCTGCACACAATGCTTAATTTCAAACGTCTGTCCGGAGTACAGAAGGTGGTCATTAATTACATGCAATGTATTCAGTAGTCTACATAAAATCTGTATTCTCCATCCTTCTTATACATCAGAGCTTCGCACTCTTGAATTAGACTGTCTAGTCAATCATCTCTATCTCTGCTTCCATGGCTGCTTTATGAAAGAGTTTGAGACGATAGCGCAGCATTGGTTTCTTCCGGTGGTTACCGTAGTCGATTGTCTGCGAACGGCGTGGGTCCTAAGGAGTTATATATACCCCTTTTAAGTTTTAATAGCTATTACCTATGTATATATACTTACTTACTTACTCCGCTGGCTCAGTGATCCAAAGTGGGTCTTGGCCTCCGAAGCGAGGGCCTTCCACTTTCCTCTATCTTGCGCCATCGTCTGCCATTGGTTGACATTCAATTCGCGCAAGTCTGCCTCAACGCGATCGATCCAGCGATACCTGGGTCTAACCACTGGTCTTCTACCCCTCGGTTTTTCCAGATACGCTACCTTCACACTCCGATCCGATCCCATATTCACATAAAATATTCATATGTACTCGTATATATGAATATTTTTATATCTATTCTGTTTTGTAATATAGTATGACCTCATTCACACTTATCTATAAGTCATATATATGAAAATAGCAATGAACTTTTATGTGTTTTTATATTTCCGACAAAACTAACAAAATATTTAAATTAAATATAGATTAGTAACAAAACCAGCAGTATTATATAAAAAAGTGTCCCTGTTTATCGTGTTTACGCTATGAATACGCCTTCCGAATGACTTTACCTATTTTAATAATTTTTTATAACTTAACTAATGTTTTGAAGAAGGTTCTAAACAGTTTATTGTGCAGTAACTACATACATTTCATAAAACATAGATTTTACGTATTTGACAGTTCATCTCAATTTCAGTTCAATCAAAAACCAAAATCTAATTTTGATTTTTGATTTAAATATAATCGATCAAAAATTAATTTACTTATTTAACATTTGATCATTATTTTAATTAATTTAAAATTTATTATTTTTTCTATTGGAATAAGACAAATCAATAACTTTTGATAATAGTCTATCGAAGGATATCGAGTATGTAATAAAAATAGATGTCTATTTTGCTAAAAATTTCCATTGCCCGGATAGCTCAGTCGGTAGAGCATTGGACTTTTAATCCAAGGGTCCAGGGTTCAAGTCCCTGTTCGGGCGAGACACCTTTTTTATAATAGTCGTCAAACTTGCACAATTTGTAATAAAGTCAGCAATGGTAGATTAAAATCGTTACAGTTTCACATTATTTCGTAGCAAACGTATTTATTAAGTTGCCGCCATTTTGTGAAAACATATGACAGGATGGTGTACGTAAAATTGTTAGTATTGTCCAATCGACGCACACCAAAGTTAATGCTATTTTTGTTGTTTTAACCTATAAACGCTCATTGCAAGGCCTATCTAAAAGAAATCTGTGGAGTATATATCATAATCACAACGCATGGCAGGTGAGTTGGCGATCGCAGTATAGTTTTAAGGTAGGTAGTGGATACTGCTGCCCATCCTTTGTCAGCAGTGGGAATTTTATATAATTAATATAAAGTGTGAATTATACAGATTCTGGAAATCGAATCCGCAACTGTTTCTATTCATACTTCGGGACTATCACTGCCCTCTTGATGTCATTTTTAGTAAAAGTTAAATACAGCCCGGATAGCTCAGTCGGTAGAGCATTGGACTTTTAATCCAAGGGTCCAGGGTTCAAGTCCCTGTTCGGGCGTATAACATTTTTATTTTGTTTAAATTACATACGGAAATAATCTTAAATATTTTTTTTTATTTTAAGCTTAATAATCATCAATGTTTCAAATATTTATATTTACTTTTATATTTTTTAAAGTAAAAAAAATCAGTTTAAAAAAATTTAAATACATTTTAACATTACGTCGTTTGAATGCGTTATACTGGAAGAGTTTATATGAAATTATATTTACTTAAAAACATTTCTTACAATATATTACCTATTTAATAATTATTGATTTAATTTACACAGGTGGCGCTGTGTTTGTTATTCTCAATGCCATATTTATATTGAAAAAGATACTTACGAATTAATTCTTCACGACTTAAATTACGATATATTTATATTGTAATTAGATTTGTTATTACAAATGTACATTGGTCGGATGTTCTCATATAATTTTAATAAGTATAAATATATGTGTTATTCTTAATGGATTTATTACAGATCTACTCGGGGTTCATTGTTTTCAAAAATATTACAATTAGGATTACTATGTATTAAAATAATCATTGTTAACTATTTGTCCTGCTGTGGTAGCCCTATGATAGATGACTGACCCATGCGATCATATAATATATAGCCTAAATAAAAAAATAATCTAGCAACGTAACTGCCAAGGATTTCTGTCATTTAAATATTAGTTTTTAGAATAATAAGCACTTTACGTCAATTTACTTTTAATATGCGTTTTGAGTTTATTAAATGGTAGTCTAGAATAAAAAAAATCTGAATCCGTTTATTATAAGTGAATTAGATACTTATTGCAGTCGAAACTTTGGTACAGTTAATTTTTACGGTGCCTTGTAAACACACTATGGATTATCTCCATTTTTTATTTATTATAATTATTGTAAACATAATGTTTCTTTTGGACCGACCCCGGTTGACACTAGAATGCCAGGCCAAGGGAGTGGACGGGAAGGTAGTGGGCCCTGAATATATTGTTGTTTTTGTTCTCATTGAGATAGTTATAAGGTAACAATTGTAACTAATTTTATATGTCTAAGCTTTTAAGTTAGTACTTTCTTACTGCCTTTTGTTACTGTTTATCTCCAATAAAAATAAAGTTAAGTTTTACAAATATCAATTTAATATCACATAAACTTTCAGATAATATACTGAAGAGAATGGATACTACACTTTGATCTTAGTCAAAATGGAGAGAAAATATTAAAATGATTTATTAAATGAAAAATATTATTCAGATAATCAATTTATTAATAAATACATTCAAAGTCGTTTATTAGTAGTTATAACCAGTTCTAGGATTGAAACTCGATTGACGGCTCTTGCTGGAAAATCTGGAACCTTCGTTATTCGAGGAACTTGTCGAAGAGGGCGGCAGATATACTTTGTTAATTCTACCTTGGTTTCTCAAGTTACCGTTGCGAAGGTTCGATTGTTGATCGAATCCGTTAATAGCGGAATTAACGACCACACTGTCGTCATCGTTCAGTTTTTCAACTTGATTTCCGTTTCCGCTAAAGCCTGAACTCACGTATCCGCTGCCTCCGTTAGTATATTTATTTTCGTTATAAGAACCTGTAACATATACAGAGTGAAATAATTTTTAACTGCGATTAAATTTACTCATTTATAGATTTAAAACATTTAAAGAGGTGATCGTCTAGCTTATTTTTTAACAATTAATATATGTTACACCCTGCCTAAAAATAAATGCTTTCAGATATAATAATACAATTTTTATTATCTTTCCCTACAGACTTTGTATTTCCAGAAGTTATTAATCTGATATAATACAATCCAAAAAAATAATCTAACAGATGATAACTTTAAACAGGGCTATTGCAAATATGTGCACCATATTTAATCACCCCGCTTAACTTAAGCAAATATAACATATTATGTCCGGCATTTGATTTGGCACTTCGAGTTGAAGAGAAACGCTATTTGCTATTTATCAATTACAACTTCACGGATGATTTAGGCTGATAGAGCATTGATAGCATTTACTCTTATGAACTTAATGGTAGGCTTTATTAAAAAGCCTCGGTATGGGCCTTTAAATGTATACCAGGTTACCTGTATCACTTATCCTTATATAATATATATAATAGTTAATAGACACATAAAACTTTTTCTAGAAGCATATCTACACGTGTAACTAAAAAGTGAAATGTAATGACCTATGTTCAAAATATAAATTACCATCATCATATATGCCGGCGGCCTCGTCTCTTGCATTCTGCTCTAAGGCCATCAGGATCTCTTCTGGGATTGGTGGGGGTGTTGGTAAATGATCACCTTCAGGGATAAAACCGTTCTGACCAGCTGTGTATCTGAAAGAAAATAATCAGTACATTATATCTTTGTATTATGTTCAATCTCACGAATGTACAGTCAATAAATATCTTTCGCGGTGAAGTCTTTAAAAACCATTTAAATAATTCATTGTATCTATAACAGATTTTTAATTTTAATTAAGTACTTTTAAGCACATAGCCTTGAAGAATATTGAGCGGAGGCAAACACTTTCAAATTAAGATCTCTTTTGTAAGAAAAAGAATATATAGCTACTTCCGCTATGTAGCAGTAGTCTGCAATAAAGTGCACCGCCTGCCATTTGCACCAATGCGAATTACACAACTACCACCGCTAATTCACTCAACATGTGTCACCCCTCCCCGGGGCATCCTCAGGAGTCATATTACACCAATTAGTGCCAAACACAGAGTCATTGGCATGCGCATTTATCAGCGGACTGGCGGGCTGTGCACTTCATTGCACGACAACTGCTACATAGCGGAAGTAGCTATATATTAGTCCTTTTCTTACTTAAAATGGACTTCTACAAAGTAACACCTGAATCTATTAGATATTTAAGATCTCTTTTGGTGTTTAAAGTCGTAAGCAAGATGTTTCCTTTTACGTGCGATCACTTTTCTTTTCAATCATTTTTATTACTGCGATCTGATCTTTCTGCAAGGTTGTATAAAGTAAATTTTTAATGTAACGTCACCTATAAAGGAACACATAATAGAACAATTATTTATACGGGAACTTTTAATGTAATTTTAATTTATGTGTACTGCCGGTGTACCTAAATTAATATACACATACACATATATAACATACAATACATTAAGTATGTTATATCGCTTTTGCAGTTCTCTAGTGGCGGTTTGGCACGCCAGATGGACTGACGACTTAAAGTTCGCGAGAAGTCGCCTGATGTGGTCAGAGTAAGAACGATCATTGTGCGAAATTTGGATGAAGCCTTTGCTTTGTGAGCTTCAATCGGCTGACATAATGTCGTTGACATACATCTCTTGGATGAGAGTAACTTAATTAACTTGCATTTTGCCAGAAGAAAAAATTGGTGATGACAAAAAAAAAAACAGTATTTTTGAATCCTTGAGGCTTGTTTAGAAGTTACATATCGTCATTAATTTAGACCATAATATCTATGGGGGATATACCATAATCGCCACACTTAGCAGGTTGGCGATTGCAGTTTGGTATTATGGTACGCAAAGGACGCTGCTGCTGATCCTTTGGAAACTTGTTGTGAGCAGTGGCAATCCTATATAATTAATGCACAAAGTGTGAGTTATACTCATATAAGGTTGTATCATGGGGAATCGAATCTGAGACCTATGATCACAAGTTCCTTTATCACTGGCCTATCTAATATCTGTGTTTTAATTCTTTTTTGCATTTATATTTGGACTTTAAATTTAACAAAAAAGACACAGTTAAATAAAAATTTCGTTACGAATTATCGACAAAAAATTGATGATAGTCCATCGCATATGTGAGTTCATTTAGTTGTATCTCTAACTACATTTCAAAAGATCTTCATTACGTTATACAATATTGATAGATTGCTAATGAAAAGACGATAATTAGTTTTAAAAAAAAACATTAAGTAATAACTTGGTGTTACATCAGAAACTTAACAGTCACGACTCGGATTGTATTTATTTTTATTACGTTTAATCAACAGTTAATTGACCTATACCAGTAGATATTTAATACGGTAAAAGCTCTTAAAGAATTTCTTAAGACTTCGTGAATACGTTTTTTATACAACATGATGAATTGCGTCTCATATTGACGTCAAAATTAGTCTACCTTCTGGAAATAAATACCAACGACATAAGAGGGATCGGTGTAAAAAACACAACGGTAGTGTATAAAATGTAAAAAATACCGGTGCATTCTTCCTCGTTTATGGCCAAATCTTTCACCACGCAGGCCGTTCGATTGTGGAATAATTTACCGCTGAATATAAAACGTGCTAGCTCACTAACTATTTTTAAGAAAATTGTTAAGAACTATTTACTAGACCTATGATTATCTATCTGTTAATTCATTTCTTTTTCCATTTCTCTGTTTTTTTCTGAGGCAAGTGCGATCGAAATCAGTTAGATGTTTTTATTTATTATTGTGTTATATTTATAATATATATGTGTTATATTATAAATATATAAGTTATGTAAATATGTACGTATGTTTATGTATGTATATCTGTGTATGTTTATGTTCGTTTTGTAAATACGTATATTTTGTACACGTCAACTAGCCATTATTAATACTTTATATATTATCATTATTAGTACTTCAACCTTTTCCTTACTATGGTTGTCTGTAAGATATTGCTTTGTGTGATAAGACTGCCCTTAGTATTTTTTTATATATTATTGTGAAACTATTTAAATGCTCCTAACCTGTACAATAAAGAGTATTAAATAAATAAATTAATAAAAAATGTAGGTGTTTTGTTAATAATTTAAATCAACTAAAGCTTTGAAAGCTCAATGATTACAACTCACGTCGAGTCTTCTTTTATTGTACTATTTTTTTATAGGTTATAAGTAACTTAAACATGTTATGTGTAGTTTCTAAAATCTGAGTCAATCATTGATCAAACGAAATAAGGTATAAATATGCTTACCTGATGCTATAAACTTGTCCATCGTCACCGGTATATGAATATCCACCTTGAGCTTCCACACCATCAGTCGCAACCCCATTTTCTTCAGCAACAATTCCATTTTCGGTTTCAAAAGCGTAGGAGTATCTGTCACCGTCATTTTCATTAATCTGACGAAGAATAGCTGCGTTCCTCTCTAAGGCAGCACGAGGTCTTTCGATTCTATCGTAATTCTGATAAGCATTTACATCGTTTTGTCCACCGTTGTATTCAACATCTGTATTGTATTTATCTCCAATGGTAGCGATGGTTTTAGTATTGAAACCATCCTGACCTGCCACCCCATTGTATGATCCAGGATTAATTACAGGTGTTTGTAAGAAGTCACCTGAACCTCCAGATGTTCGTGCTGAATTAGGTGGTAGGTAAACCCTGTTTAGTTTTGCAGCGCGTACGCAAGCAATAGTCGCAATGATAATTATCTGTAAAATAAACATAATTAAAACAACGGTTTTCGGTTGCAGGAAAGAATAGACAAGGGCAACATCATAATGCAGATAGAAGACGAAGAAAAAGACGCCAGAGAAAGACGCCTCATCTTCTTAAAGTATTGCATAAAGGTTATAAGTGATACAATTAAAAAAAATAGTTCTACTCGAGTAACACTACAATGAGATATAAATTGTGAAACTACGGAATATAGAAATAAACAAAATTTAACAGGAAAATGTAAAGTAAAAACTGAAAGTAATTATAAAAATGAAAGTGTATATAGTAGTATTCTGGAAGTGAAGGCGTTGTAAGAAAGGAAAATCGATTCCATAACCTATTATCCTTTCCATAAAGGAATGATAGATTATTTGACTAATAAGAAAAAAATGTGGAGAAAATGATGAAGAAAAAAGGTGAAGGTGAAATAAAATTATTAAGTGAAAAACAAATTATGAAATATAACATATCATATACAATATACAGGGGAAGTACAAGAGGCACCAATAACGGAGACCAAAAAATTAAAAAAAAGACGAAGGCTTCCAAAATTATTAGCTTACATAAAAGATAGGTAAGTAACGTAAGTTGAAGTGACAGCGGATAGGCAACATAGCATAGAACAGATGTCTACTGGGACTTTAAGGATCTGGGATCTGGGAAGATCTTTAAGGATAAACCTTGTTACGGTCTTTGGATGCAATCCACTTTCAATTGGGAATAGGAAAGTTTTTGAGGTAGATCTATATCCAGAAATGGATATCATCAGGCTGAAATGATGATGAAGATGATGAAGTTGTAATTAATTCAAAAGGTAAAAAAAAATACATGTATGTATATATATATATATATATATATATATATATATATATATACATATGTATGTATATATGTGTATATATTTATGTACTAGCTGATCCCGCAAACGCAAACGTTGCTTTGCAAAAAACGTAAAGTTTTTAATTAACAAATAAAAAATAAGGGTTGATCGTAGAGGGGTGAAAATTTAGAGTTGTAAGTATTTTTGTATGTATATCTGTATCATAAAAAATTACAAAAAATTTTGGATAAATATAAAATAAAAAATTAGGGGGTGGGACCCTTATCACTTAGAGATATGGAAAATAGATAGTAACCGATTCTATGACCTACTGAATACGCATATAAAATTTGATAAAAATCGGTCAAGCCGTTTCGGAGAAGTACGGTAACTAACATTGTGACATTGAAATTTTATATATTAGATAAATATTAAAATCAATGTTAAAGGAATTTTGCAATAACAAAAAGATAGAGTTGGCTATATCGATCCGATGGATCTTCGATATAAACAAATCAATAGATTTACCAGTTTCATTTCGAATTGTATTTTTCCACACAAGCTGTTATGCCAATGATGATCAAATAACTGATGCGATTACATACCACGGTACAATATTTATAGTGATGCCTGCACTGTATTATCGATCCACTTTAACATAGAGGATGTTCGCTTAAGCCAAAAGTCGTGGTCTTGTATTGCATAATCCTTACCTTACACTTGCCGTCTAATTGTTGGGAATGGTGTCATGCAACAAGTGATAATCTGATATTCTTATAAATTCACGTATTTATTCGTTTATAATAACCAATGTAAGTTCTGGTAAGAATGGAAGGTAACTCCAATTTTGGTAGAAATTGGAACATTGAAGTTATGCCACAACTTCACTACACTGGTTCCAAACACGCTTTAATCTAATTGAAAGCCACAACAAACACAGATTTCTATGTGGTCACTTTTACAATATTCTTAATACGATTGAAATAGAAATTGGTCTTCTAATTTAGTCCAAACGATTTTTTTACAGGATACTTTAAAAAGTTTTTGTTGAATTTTATATTTATTAAATTCTATTGCAATACACATTTAATCACAAATAATTTACTATTTTATAGGAGAAGGCTTTAATGAGTTAATATATATATTTATATATTGTAAAAGCACCATCGCAGTCTCTTTACTTGCGTACAATCTAAATTATACCGAATAATAAGGTAAGTAATTTACCCAGTAATAAATAAATATGGTAGATGGTCACAGGTGGTGGTCACACAACATGATGATTCGTATAAAGTAATTTATTTTTGTATAAAAATATTGAAAAAATTTTGTTGTAATTTAGATTAAGCTCTTCTTGCATAACACCGTCCATTAGTCCAAAAACTTATTTCAATAAGCTTATTAAGTGCAGACACAGTAGTTAGCCTATATTTCATCTTTTTTTTGACCTCGACTAGTGTACATTCCAATATTTTTAAATCAAGCAATCCATTGATATAAGATTAATTAACTATTATTTAAATTATAAAAAATCTCAATTACATAGATTAATTATAAATATAATTGTATTTCTAAGTTCGAAAATCAAAAAGGTGTAGTTACTTTATAAAGTTGTACTTAGATTATTCGAAATCAAAATATTCTTTTTTCAAATAGGCTGTTACGAATACATTGTCAATGCTACAAGAAGCTACCATGGCTTGTGAGGCAGTTCTGCTGAGGACTCAACAGTTGCTCTTTTTAAATATAGTTAAATAAAGAGTGCTTGACAATAATTTGCTTCCTGAGTGAGCATCAATAACATTTAATTCCACACATTAACATCAGTATAGTATTATTGGATATTTAGATAAAACATAAAGATTTCAACCTAATCATGGCGTAAATGTTATACAATCTATTAAAACACTGGAAGTGTTGTGATATCGATAGAAGAATATTTTGACCTCAATTTCTATTACAGTTCATTCAATACAAGTTGCTCTGCAATACATTCACACTATAATATGCCTTTCTCAGGTTGCTACGATATTTTTTTTTTAGTATAAAATCAAGATTTATTTATTTATTTACTTTATTGGAGATATACAGTAACAAAAGGCAGTAAGAAAGTACAAACTTAGAAGCTTAGAAATATAACTATCTCACTGAGAACATATAATGATTTATAGTCAAACAATGAAAAAACAAATAAAAATAAGAACTTTACTAAAGAGGGATCAAAGACTATGGTTTATACATTTATATTATATTTATTTATTTGTAGAAAACATATGAGTACAAAAAGCAACACAATGCTTTTGTTTTTAAGCAAGACTTCTGATATTGAAGCCGTGTTGGCATCAAAAACAGACTACATAAAAAAGAAAAGAAAAAAACTTCTGGCTACAACATTGTTGCCATGGTATATTTAATGTACGTTTTAACTTTATTATTGTGTACATATTACCATGCCATAATTTTAGCCGAAGGTTGTCTACAATCCTCAAAATCATATGCAATAGAAAGAAATAAAAGTTAGGCAAAGACAACAAATAAAAACTAACAAGACAAGTTAAAAAAAAATAATATAAAACTGTGATATAGAATATAAGATATAGAAAAGAGGATGAAAGAAAGGTAAACAGAGCAAAAGGGAAAGAAAGCAGAATTGTGGCATAAAATAATAGTATGAAAGATTATGTGAAGTATGAAAGTAGAGAATGAAAATAAAAAATAATTATGTGAATAGATAAAATTTCCCATAAAGTCCCTGTCCCACCAAAGATAGGGGTACGAGAGGCCTCCAATAGCGGGGGCCATAAAAAAATCCTCAAAATCAAAGACTTTTCAGCTTCAGCCGAAGTTTGTATACTACTGATCGTAGATGTCCACCATAGATTCCGTATAGGACATGGTGGAAGCGACCGGCATAGAACATATAAAACCCTAACAGTTATTTATTCAACTTGTATAGATATGATTGTTTATTGTTAACTGCAGTAGAGATAAAATAATTGTATCGCAGAAATACCGAACTCCAGAAATAAAAATACTTTAAAAATGTATATTAAACATGTAAAAAATAATTAAGAGTAAAAAAATTATGCAAGGGATATACTATGAGTGTTTATGAATAAGTGTATATGCGTAACAGGAAGAAAAATATAAAATTCACAGGGCGCATTAGCTAAAAAAATAAATAAAACCGGAATGTCTGCTTGTAATATTAAAATTGCCTGTTTGTTTGTTCCGGCTAATCTTTGAAACGGCTGGACCGATTTTAACGGGGCTTATACCGGCACGTAGCTGATGTAATAAAAAATAACTTAGGGAATAATATAACATTTAGGGAAAATATTTAAACGAAAAAAAAATTAAATAGATTAGATATTTTTGGTTCATTTAATTTAAAATGATAATTATAAAAGCACGATATAAGCATTGTATAAAATATTTTAAAATGAAACGAAAATTCGTAAAATATTTTTAACAATTTTTTTAAAACTGACTAATTGCTTTAAATTACTTTACAATTTACGCTTGAGCAGTGATGGTGCTTTTATTTTTCATCTGTAAAGGTCAGAACAGATTGATATCTGCGCTTTAAGCCGGCTTACTACTAAATTGCCTACGGATTTCGTTCAATAAGATTCTAAGAAAGAGGGCTGACTTCATGCGCGTATACTTATTATGTACATACTTTGTGTACACACACACACATATATATACATGTGCGTGTATGTGTTTTAATAAAAATTACTTCAAAAATTTAAAATACACGAATACCTCACTTTGCATCGTGGTTACGTTCCAAAAAAACACGACGCAAATTGAAACGCCGCAAAATGAATTAAGATTTTCTATAGCAAACCATGTTAAGATCGAAGAAAGGTTCCGGGGTCACGAAAATACTACTTTTCCAAAAGAAAATTGAACAAAGTGAACATTTAAAAAACAAAAATAATATAACTCTGCCAATAAATGAATTGGAATAATATTAACCTTTTTTGTAACCAGAAACAACAGGTAAAAATTGATATAAATTTATTATTACCTTTTAAAAAAAGCACAACACACTACGTAATTGAAACTGAACTCTTAAAATTAGCCAAACAAAGTGAAAATAAAACTGTATTCAAATTGCGTTGATTTTTAGTTAAAAAGGGAATCCCCCAGTTTTGATGGTATGGCGCAATTAGAAACAAAAGTTGCCATCTTTTAGAAAAAAAAAGAAAATTAAATAAAAGTTAAAGACTCGAACCCAAAACAAGTGAAAATTAGTACTAATTAAGCAGCGACGCAACTCCGAAAAAAACGCATAACGAAACGACGCAAACCGAGGTATTGGTGTATCTATATATAAGTAGACATTTACATGCGATTTTGAATCATCGATTAATTTAATAATAGTAGTAAGTTACCACCGGCTCAAAACAATGATTTGTCGAGAATGGCCGTCCAGAAATTCAACAGCTGCTTTTTTTAATTGAAATTTAAGAATTTTTCCACTAACAAAGTTTCACGTATTTCGATCAACTAAGAATTCTAGAATGCTATAGTAAGATTTATTTTAAGATATACCTCGAATTATAGATTTAAAACACTAAAAAAACGAGTGTCTATGATATCATATGGAACTATTATTATTGTGTACATATTCATACACATGAAGGATTTGTTAAATTTTTGAAGACGAATAATAGTCATTACGAGTTTATTTTATTTCTTATATTTATCACGTGTCTGTCACTATTTTCATATAAAGTTTATAAAGTAAAGCGCATAAATAATATGATTTTAATAAGATATTGCGAACCGGCTGGTAAAACACCAATTTCTTTAAAAAAATTAACAATTAGATATTTCTCAACTTCTTTTTCTTAATTCTCAATGAGCTATCGTGGATTATAACCAAGTCTAAAGTTTTATGCTAAATATTATAGATTGACATGGATCTTGAAAATGAATCTCTTCAATAGTAAGGTTTCGTGGCGTAGAACGACCATTCATAGTTGTGTCCACCTTATAAGTAGACATTGAAAATAAGTTGTTAACAAAAGTTACTTTGTAAATAGTACTTGATATTTTAATTTTTTTATATTTTTTGTACCAAAATTAGTAGAGAATGTATTAGACACTAAGTCCACTATTGTTCAAAGTGATAAAACTGTCAATAAATAAATAAAAGCCTTTTTTTTTTTCAAAATGCAAATAACGAAGAAGATGCAATAAACGAGTGTTGTTTTTTTAATTCACTGAATGTGAGTCGTCGAGTCTAAAGACGCCCTCTGCAAGGATATGTCTCCCCCAAAGATATCTAAAGCGGAATATAACATACTCGCCACGCTTCGCAGGCTGGTTGGCGATCTCAGTATGATGTTAAGATACGCAGCTGCCAATGCCCTTAAAATTTATTTGTGCTCAAAGTGTGACATAAGATTGAATTCAGGGAATCGAACCTGATATCACAAGTCTTAATCCTTTTTCGCTAGGATACCACTGTTCTGAAAGTGTTCGTTCTAGTTTAAATCCGCTTCATACGTAAATAAATCTTACTTCTTATCAATGGAGCTATCAATGCTCTACAATAGGATTAAATAATTAAAATCGAGTGTACTGCGGGCATCCTGTTATTGCACCCACTGCATTAATTCATAATCTGTTAGATGATCTCACGAGTTCATTGTACCTCCTACGCTGCAATGAACACCTCTTCGACTAACAAAAGTCACGGCCGGACCTCTTAATTGACATATCAGTTTAAATGAGTCAGAGAACGACATCCATTAGTTAAATACCCCCACAGTTCCATTGTGCACGATATTTCGCAATCTAATGCTAGCCGCAATTGAGGGCATCTTCTGTTATGTTTATGTTTCAAGGCTATATGAACCCGATGCGCATCGAACATAAATCACATGCGTTCAACATTTACTAAAAGCGGTGAATGTTGAAACTTAAAATAACACAATTAAACATGGAACATATACTCCTATACCATATTATTCTACGAACATTTACAACAAAAATCTGTTATCGATGAATATGCAAAGCACATAAAAGTGATCTCAGGTTTTTAGGCTCATTACTTATTTTCTTACTCGTTGTTTGGCACTGTTTGGTGTAACATTACTCCGAACGATGCCCCGTGGAGGGGTGAAACACGTGTAGAATGAATTAACAGTGGTAGTTGTGTTTCGCATTGTTTGCCGCACGCACATTTATCAGCGGGCTAGCGGGCGGTGCACTTTATTGCATGACTACTGTTATATAGCGGAAGTAACTATATATTAGTCCCTTTCTTACTAAAGATGGACTTCCGTAAGGTAACGCCTGAATCTATTGGATATTATTTTCTCTTGATGTAGGTGCTGTTAACTCGAAGGCTTTTATAGCTTCGTCTGAGCTGAGTTCATGAAGCGGTAGTGTCCGTGAACTTAAAAAGGCTTATTTACAAGCTCTCATTTGCACAAAGACAGTGTTATGTTTGGCGTTTCTTCATGAGATAGAGTAACGACTAAATCGGTAGATATTATCGATATATCTGAGTAAATATATAGATATATAGGGTTTTCACAATACGTTCTATGCCGGTCGCTTCTACCGTGTCCTATACGGAATCTACGGTGGACGTCTACGGTCAGTAGTAGACAACCTTCGGCTCAAATTATGACATATAAATATGTATAAAATAATAAAGTTAAAACGTAGATTAAATATACCATGGTAACAATGAATATTATAAATATTGATTGGAGCACTCCACATTAATCTTAATTATTAATTAAACATTAATCTTAATTATATATATAACCTAATTATATAAATATCCTTTAAATAAATAAAGGCGATATAATTGTGTATCTATTTATTACAAGATATTTTTTTTTGTTTTAAATCTATTACGATATACATCTGCGTAATCACTCTGACATTTAAATAACGAACGCCCGATAAAATCAGCAGCCAGTACTCATCGTCCCAATATTGAACTTAAAGCTGACCCTAGATCTAGACAGACTTAACGCAATCCACGATTTACGCCTGACGTAAACGTAACTTTGCCTATAAACATGTTCGATAAGGCTGACTACACACTGGATATAAATACAAAGCTTTTTAATCGTCCACGATCAATAATAAATATGTTTTTTTTATTTTTTTTTACCGTCTTTATGAAAACTGTCTATCAAGCATCTTCATTTCAGCCATACGATGCCTATAACTGAACAAAAGCCTTCCCCATAGAATTCACATGTTGACTAAAAATTAGAGGTTTTTAGTTTTGGTGTGGAAACCACAGATCTTGTAAAGGTCGCTGTAAACGCTGAATGCAGGCCGCTTTCAACTGGATCCACTGGAAATCTATAAGGAAAGCCTATGTCCAACAGTGGACGATCTGTGGTTGAAATAATAATGATGATGTATTACAAAAACATGTAGTGTATCACTTACCGGGGCACAGAAAAACAGATTTTTGTACCGGTTTATGGAACGCTGTATAATTTAAGTATAGCAACTTACCATGCTGTGTCAGTCTATCCTTATATAATATAAAATAGTGCCCCCGCCGAGATTGTTTATAGTTATTCATTGGACCCAGAAACTCAATAAACCACCATTCAAAGCGCTCTTCCTTCAATTTTGCGAAATACGCTGTTATTTCAACATATTTCTCCAACTCAATAGATGTCAACATAGCACGATTCATCTAATTCAGTTATTTTCACATCATTATTTCTGATTACTGTTATGGAATAATACTGCTAATATTAACAAGATTTTAATGCTACAAAATAGAGTTTGAGCAATTTACAAGAAAAGTTTCGTAAAGAAAAAATGACAGGATATGTTGTAGATATATAAATGATATATCTTTATGAAAATCTTCTACATAAAGGTTGTAATTAAAAAAAAGCATCAATTTTAGGATTGTATAATGTAAAAAATTATTAACAATATTAAAATTATTAAATTAAATTAAGTACTTATGTAGAATCGTTTCTATTTATGACCTTTTGTTATATAGAAGCCTTTTATAAATATAAACGTAGGCTTTGAAATAAAATAGTTCAGCTAATCTTTGTTTTTATACATATATTACTGACTAAATTATATAGCATAAAATAAAATTTATAATGTAACTAAAACATAGTGAACACAACTTGCATTATTAAATTTGAATATCAAATAATATATAATTTCACTCCCAAATTTCTTTAAATTTTAGTGTCATTCCGTTTATAAATACCAATACAAGGATACACTTTTGATTTTAAAATATGTTAAGAATCAGTAAATTACCGCATAGTGGTAAAGAAATTTAATGTTATAAAAATAGTTTAACATGTAAATGAACGACGGAAAATATTTTATAGCAAAAGAGGAATTTCGTACCGCTCTATATCAAAAGTACAAAGTTGACTTCACCCGTGTAGCTCTTGCGTCATAGACATTTTAGTGATGAAAGATTTTAAAACGGAAAACAACGCCATCTAGCGGCGATAATGGACATCAAATTAACGGGCCTTCACATGCGAAAGATGATAGATGAGTGCTGTAAGTTGATGTACACAAAAAATATAATTCGCTTTTCCCAGGCACTTAATGCTATGTTGCAAAATTAAGTACACAAGTACGACAGTGTCGCGTAATTGTTTTAAGTACATGTATATATTTGTTCGTGTAACATCAGATTATCCAAGCAGCTATTCTATCTTGTCTTGCAAGAATATTAATATAAACAGAGACTATAAAAACGTAATTTATTAGTAATTACGTATTTTACTAGAAATAATTATCCAATATTTTGGTTAAAATTATAAATGAGATAATTAAATAATTAGTCTAGATCTTAAAATTACTAATCTGTAGAGTTTAGCGACTTTGAACTAACGAATAAAAGAAATCTAATTTTAAATTACCAAAATAGTATTTAAAATAATCTACAGGATATTTGGTTATAGTTTTTTTTTTAATAGTTGTAATGGAATAGGCGTTTGTCTTCCATCTCACCTGATGAAAAGTGTACATGAAAACGAAGCTGGTACATGCTCATCCAAAAGAAACCTTTTCACTCTACTCCTAACGGCTCCACAGTTCAACTCACCAAGAAAAAATAAACCCAGGCAGGTCGTTCTAAATCTTGGCAACTCTCACCAAAAACAAGCTGTCAAACCATTTAGTTCGACTTTTGGGTATGTCAATAACGTATGGGTGAAACTTTTGCCTGCGCCTGGTAGTTCGATAAAGGAATGGAGATGGTTCAATCAGTTTGAAAAGAGCCTTTGAATACTCTTCAAAGTGTATCCTATAAAAAACCGATAAGCTGGCAACTCGACGACGATGCTCAAGGGTGTGTAGTCTAGTTGTATGGTTTGGTAAAGGGTTTAAAGAAGTTCATATATACCAACTATTTCCAAACATTTTAAAATATGTTACATTATTTTAATTTTTATTTCGGTATGAGACAGGCAGAAAAAATAGTAAACAATAATTAATTTTATATATATAGTATGTTAATTGGCTGCAAATGAGATATACATTACTATATACCAACATATATAATTTTCTCCAATGGTAGATTAAACTAAAATGTAATCCAAGGCCCTTGCAATCGCATGATCGCGTGCAAGACATCTAAAACAAACGCAAAATTACTCAACTGTTCGCACATTACCCAAGGCAGTTACGCAATATAGGTTGTACTAGAGGGATGCGGATAAATTCAAAGGTCACAGTACGGCATGCTACACGTCCTACATAAGGGCTATGAACAATGCTCACGAAAAGTCAAGGATTAGACGATCCTGTTTGTGACGTTTCGTGTGTTTGAACTTTATAAGCGCTGTGCCGATTTATAGTAAATATTTTAAATTCTTCTAATCACTCACTTAATCCACATCTGGACATAGGCCACATTCCCAATAGAAATGATTGGCGACAGTCTAAAGCATCTTCCAATAACACATGTGGGTATGTTACCCATAAGTGGGATAGTCGTTTTTCCACGCTTAGCGGTCTGTGGTCGTATCTTCAGAATCTTAAGGCTCCAGCGGCCAACCGTACTGCTGTTAATTTATTACAATATTTACAAGATTTTATGTTTATGATATAATTGGTTGCTGTTTTTAAAAATTATATGCTTAAAAAATTATTCATTTGGTATGAAATTAAAATATTCATATAGGCTATACTAAAAGGTTTTGTTGTAAAACATACTGAAAATCAGAATGATTCGAATTTATAGCTAGAAGCTTTTTTAACTTTCCAAATGTTCAGATCATGTAGGTGAAAAACCTTAAAAGAAGTGAAGGTATATCTTATTTTCTGTCGATTATTGTATGGTACATCCTATCCAATAATCATTCGTTTCTGAAATAATAAATAAAGTAATAATAATGTAGTTAGAAAAAGCGTTATATAAAATTCTTTTTCTCTTTTTTATAAACTTTATACTGCTATAATATTATAATAAATTAACATACTATACTTCATAGTAATAACTTTGTTGTTGGTCGTTTATTCGATTCTCGGAATACAATACTATATAATTCACACTTAGTGTTTTAATTATATAGGATTTTCACTATTCATAAACATGAAGCGGCTAGCAGTGTCCTTTTCGTACACTAATACCACAATCCGATCGACTAAAAAGCTTGGCAAGTATGTTATATCCCTCCATAGATATCTTTTGGGGACTATGCCGTCTATAGGTTAAAACAACGACTTTATAACGAAACAAAATGACCTATAAAATGACTGCTTCAAAACTTATACACCTATAACCAATCATCCTGTACAGTTTCAATTACTTGACATAATGGATGCTTTGGTAATATCACATATCAAGTTGATTTAGTAATTGCCGATCAAGCTACATGGAGGTAATGAATTATATGATATACAAAACAAAAAGCTTTTAAAAATATTTGCTGACTTTATTATCATATATTATATTCACACGATTATCATCTATTATGTTGAAATCATATATCTTGATTTGTACAATATATTACACGCAAGACATATATATCTTTTTTTTTCAATTTTCATATGCGAATCAGAATTCTTATTCTAAAATTGCACTACACTCCTTTGGCCTCAATACTTGTAACCTTCCTCGGGACTGAAGCTTGGGGGTTGACGAGGACCTTCGAAGGTTTGACCACGGTTAGCTTGACTCGACGTAGACGGTCCAAATCCGGAACCCTGAGGCCGATTACCTTGTGGGCCCTGGGAACCAGGTCTGTTGTATTGATACCCTTGGCCACCTGCTGAACCACTTGTGGAACCAATCGTTGATTGACCGCCACCGGGTCTGTAGGAAGAGCCCTGGCCATTCGAAGAGGGTGCATTACCCGGTTGATTTTGTGAAAATTGACCACCAGGTTTATACTGAGATCCTTGTCCATTATTATTACCGGATCCACTTGGTCCTTTAGTACCAGGCCCGAAACCTGACCCTTGACCGGAAGAACCTGCTGGTCCGGAATATTGGTTACCATTCGGTCTGTACTGAGGAGAACCTTGACCGGTTGGCTGAGATCCAAACGACGGTAACTTCGACCCAGATCCTGATTGTAAATTAGTTTGTAATGAAAAATCTTGACCAGGTTGGTTGGGTCCTGATGGGAAAGAAGAGCCTTGGGGACGGTTGTAGTTATATCCTGAGTCTCTCTGGCCGCTGCTTGACCCTTGTTGATTAAATTGACCTTGTCCAATTAATTTATTGCCTTGCACGCCTGAACTCTGTCCGAAAGCACCTTGTCTCTGTGAACTACCAGATTGTCCAAATGTACCCTTTCCTTGCGAGCCGCCAAAAGATGCTTGTCCTGTAGATCCAATTCCTACTTGCCCTTGGACACCAGTAGTTTGTCCAAAAGTACTCTGTCCTTGGGAGCTTGCTGTCTGTCCGTAAGAACCTGACCCTTTAGCGCCGCCGTTCTGTCCAAAACCACTTTGTCCTTGACCGGTAGCAGCCTGTCCAAAAGCACCCTGTCCTTGAGCACCGCCAGTCTGGCCAAAAGCACCTTGACCTTTATTTCCTCTATTCGCTTGTCCGAATCCACCTTGGCCTTGAGAGCTAGTGGTTTGTCCGTAAGCACCCTGTCCCTGAGAGCTACTGCTCTGACCGAAAGCACCTTGGCCTTGAGCACCGCCTGTCTGGCCAAAAGCACCTTGTCTTTGAGCACCACCAGTTTGGCCAAAAGCACCTTGACCTTTAATTCCTCCACTCGCTTGTCCAAATCCACCTTGGCCTTGAGAGCTAGTGGTTTGTCCGTAAGCACCCTGTCCCTGAGAGCTACTGCTCTGACCAAAAGCACCTTGTCCTTGAGCACCGCCAGTCTGGCCAAAAGCACCTTGGCCTTTAATTCCTCCACTCGCTTGTCCAAATCCACCTTGGCCTTGAGAGCTAGTGGTTTGTCCGTAAGCACCCTGTCCCTGAGAGCTACTGCTCTGACCAAAAGTACCTTGTCCTTGAGCACCGCCAGTCTGGCCAAAAGCACCTTGACCTTTAATTCCTCCACTCGCTTGTCCGAATCCACCTTGGCCTTGAGAGCTACTGGATTGACCGTAAGCACCCTGTCCTCGTGTGCCAGTACTCTGACCAAAAGCACCTTGTCCTTGAGTTGCGCTGGCTTGGCCGAAAGCACCTTGACCTTTAACTCCACCGGCTTGTGAGCCACTCGCCTGTCCAAATCCACTCTGGCCTTGAGAGCTGCTAGATTGTCCATAAGCACCCTGTCCCCGTGCGCCACTACTCTGTCCAAAAGCACCGCTGGCCTGGCCAAAGGCACTCTGGCCATTTATACCAGCTTGTGAGCCAGTCGTTTGCCCGAATACACCTTGGCCTTGGGATCCAGTCTGTCCGAAACCACTTTGTCCTGATATGCCAGTGGTCTGACCAAAAGGACCTTGTCCTTTAGACCCGGTAGTTTGTCCGTAACTAGTTTGTGAGCCAGTGGTTTGCCCGTAACCTCCTTGCGTTCCTTGCGAGCCCGAGGTCTGTCCAAAGGCAGCCTGAGCACGTTCTCCTTGGTAATTTTGCTGTTTCTTGAACCCTTGTATCTGGTTGAAACTTGAATCCTCTTCTGGTTTATATGCACCTAAAACAGATTAAATAAACGTAAATTTTTACACCAATTTTTTTTTCATATTAATGCATTATTAAATAATTACCTGCATTACAAACATGAAAATAAACCTATAATATTTATTACGGTTTTACCTTGATATTTAATAATTAAGGTAAAACCCTATGATAATACATTAAATAGATCTAAGGAAGAAATTTGAAACGGACTTTGAAAATTTTATGAAAGAACGAAAATCTTATGTTTCATGTTTATTGTTATCTACATTGTCTTTTATCAGTACAACATTCTTTAATAAATCTCTATATATGTATGTACTGTTTAATACTTTACCTTCTTGAGTTCCAGCTGCAGCTGCTCTGGCGTTTTCTTCAATTGATTTAAGTATTTCATCAGGAATTGGAGGAGGAGTAGGCAAATGTTCACCTTGAGGCTGGAAACCATTCTCATCAGCAGTATACGTCACACTGATTTTTTCACCATCGTCAGAAGTATAAGAAAATCCACCTTGTGCCTTAGTACCGTCAATTGCTACACCGGATTCTTCTGCAGATATACCGTTTGAAGTTTCAAAGCTATAAGCATATGATTGTCCGTCGTTTCGATTTTCATATCGCAGAATCTGGGCATTCCTTTCAGCTTCGCTCTGAGCTCGCTGGGACTGATATGACTGAGTTGAAAAGGCATTTGACACTTGTCCAGCTTGATTGAAGGTTGATGTTTGTTTGAAAGTATTCTGGGCATTATATCCTGAACTTTGTTTACCAGCGAACCCATCTCCACCAACACCTGAACCCGGTGACTGTCCAAATCCTGAACTTTGAACATTTTGTCCAAACGCTGAAGTCTTCGATCCACTCACCCCTGTTGAAGAGCCGAATGCATTTGATCCCCCATTTTGACCAATTCCAAATTGGTTAGGAGACTGTCCAAAACCAGGAGACTTTTGCCCTGAACCCGCGCCTGCTGGTCCATTTGGAGAACCAAAGGGAGCGGTTATGGCTCCGGGGCTTCCGCCTGAAATCGCTGCATTGTCTGGTGGCAGATATCTGCGATCCAATTTATCGGCACAGCCATATGCTATGACAGATAATACTAGAAGCTGAAAAAAAATATTATAATATATTACACAGTTTTCTAGTTACGATTTTCATATGTTGTACTAATTTAAAAGCAAACGAAAATCTATTTTTTTCTAAATTTACACGTTACTTATTTAAAATAATCTTTTCGTAACAAGAGTTCAGTAGAATTAATACAATTTAGCTGAAATATGTAATTCATTTTTATATGTAAACATTGTTGAGATATTTAAAAAAACAATTGCACAAATTTTAAAGTAACAAACGAAAGAGCTTATTACCAGCTTCATTTCAAGCTGTACGCGATGCAAAGGACTAAGCGCGAATGTACTGCAAATGTGATGCACATCCCATATTTATATCAAACTAAATTCGTTCGGCTCACTTCGTTAGTTAAAACTGAGCTCACGGTCCTAACCTTTGACTGCTTGTACGGTGAAGATTCTCAAGTATTTTTCAATGTGTGCGCTTCTCTTGCTCAATTTCCCGATCGATATTGCATTTAAACTAATTATTTCGCTCACGAGCGTCGCTTGTGTAAAAGTAATGTGTTTTTCACTTCATATTAACTTTATTTACATGCACAGCTACGATCTCTAGTACAAACTCATACACTGTTTAAGATTACACACATTATTTTCATATTTGTTTATTCATACAGTGATTTACATTTGAAATAAATATATACAGATATAATTAGCTACAGCTGTGAAATCTTTAAATTGGTAAATGTATCGTTCATTTACGATATATTGATATATGTCGCTCCCTATTTAAAAAATCAATTGTTTCATCAATAATAACATATGTAAGCGAAGAATTTTAAAATTAGAATTACTACATATTATATAGGATATTGTGTTCTATCTGCCACTGCAGATTTAACACTGTCTCAAGTTATGTTTGTCGTATTCCTATAAAAAATGACACATATGCCAGAGTAATCACATTATAAATGGTGATTAAAAATAGATGTAAAAGCTTGAAAAGTATTTACTAGTAGTATGCAATCATACTGTATATTAAAAATACTAAAGGTTATATATATATATATATATATATATAGTTTTAATGATTTTTATGAGATTTATTTTATATAAATAAAGTAGATGTCTTTTGTAGTAACAAGTTTTAGAAGGAAATGGATTATATAGGTCCCAATAAATTTTTATCAATGTGTATTTCTGTTCATGTTTAGATACGTTACGGGAAAGCCTTTTAAAAGTATTTTTAATTTGCAAGAAAAACACGACACTACTTCTCTTTGACATAAATTCTTGATTAGATTTAATTAGTAAGGTTGCCAGACTAAAACCTTATGCCATAAAGATCTAGTAGTAATGTCCTATGTAACTAAAAATTTTGTATAAAATAAATTATCATAAAATTTTGTGAATATAAATAATTTGTTAAAAAATGTAAATTAATGATTGCATTTCTTTACCTTTGCAGCCTGCAAACTCAACGGATCATACTTTTAAAGATAGGTTGCTAAGACGAATGACTACATATGTAACGTCAATATAAATGATTGCTTTTGTATTTTTAGATTAGAATGTTAACTGATATGTAATACTATGGCATATATAAATAAATATTATACAAGAAATTTATAAAAAAAATATTTTTCGTTCCTTCCCTATCATCACATTCATAGAAACTGTAACTTGAAAGACTTTATTACCTATGCGTATACTTAAAAAAATTAAGTATTAATTTCAAGTGTTTACTTTTATTTTATTTAAGTGGTAACACTTAATGATTTAGCTTACAGGGAGATTGATTTAAAGCTTTAGAGGAATATATAAGTACCTCATGTAGTCCTATGTGATATTATGGTTAAAATTCCACAAGAATAACAAATTTAGCACTGCTTCTTTCCTGCTATTAACAGTCATAGAAAAAAAAGGTAATAAAATAATCCAATTCAGTTACCAGACACCCTGTATAGCAGTAAAAAATTTTAAAGCCTTTTTTTACTACCAACCGAAAGACGGAGTGTTAAGGCGAGTACAATTAAACTTGGAGATTTGTGACCTACTCTCCTGAACTTTACATGAAGCTTTTACATTTTACAATAACTGTTTGTTTTGATTCTGTAATATGTTATATTAATTTTTTTTTTGCTATTGCAATGCGTCAGACGAATAACTCGTGGCAGTACAAAGTCTGCAAGGATTCCTTTTGGATCTAGTTGTATTATTTATTTAATTCAACCGTGAGATACTGGAGTACAGAATACTAATTCACAAGCATTACCTTTACATTGTTGCACGAAAAATTACTGCGCCAAGAGAAGGTACTGTTTTAAAGCAATGATATAACTAGATCCTTTGCAGAGTTTAAAATTCAATGCAGTGTTTTTCAAAGCAGGGCCCACGCCCCACAGTATGGCAATTTGATTATTGAAGAAGAGCAATTCGAACGTGAAATTTTAAAAATATATATGTTACATGGGGGGCGGAAAATTTAAGAAAAACTATAGTGGGGCATGGCACATAAACGGTTGAAAAATAATGGTTGGAAGTGGCCACTTTGTATGGCTTTATTATAAAGACGAATGAATGAAGAATGAACATATAACATCACCTGTATATAGATGAAGTAATTACAGGCCTTGATTAATCGTAAATAATACAGATATTATTTATTATTACTTGCTTTTAGATAGTATGATGTGTAAAACACAATACCATTTCGTTTATAAAGGTCAAATTAGACAAGAACGTCTTAAGTGCTTTAAGGTACCTTTGTTCATTAAAATCTGTCGAGTAAATTGCATGATGTTTTTGTACAATCCGTCCAATGTTTTGACATCTTAATCGAGAGCATTATATGGAAGAAGAAATAATAAATCCATTAACAAATATACCGAATGCAGAGTCAATAATACTAGTTCGTAATTTTAATTTAAGACGTATTTAATTGAGTAATTTCGGACAACTGGAGAGATGGAGAGGGCTATGATCGGAATTTCACAGAGAGATCGGATTAACAATGAGGAGATCGGAAGCAGATCCAAGAATACCGACGTAGCTTGAAGCAAGCAAGCAAGCTTTAAAATTGCAAAGTCAATAATACTTGTTTTTAATTTTAATTTAACACTGTTTTTAAGTTGAGTTATTTCGGACACGTAGAGAGATGGGGAAGGGTTAAAAATGAGGAGATCAGAAGAAGATCCAAGAATACCGACGTAGCTGTAAGAATTACTCGTCTGTAGTGGCGAGACACATCGGGCCGAAAGCTTCTCGAGTGGCAGCCGTGAGCCGGTAACCGCGGCGTAAGTAAACCCGTCTCTAAGTGTACCGACAACATGGTTAAGATCACGGGCAGCCGCTGAATGAAGACAGCGCAATTCCGGTCATCATCATCTTAGGAGGAGACCTATCCCTTGTAGTGGGCGTCCATCGACTGAAAAGATGAAGAAGAATTGCCGACACGATAGGCATTCTTTACCGTGAAACCAGGGTGGTGCAGAATAATAGGCAGGGTATATAATACTTTATGTTATACCGTTCTTATGTTTTAGCGCATAGATGCTCACGGCAGGGCATAAGCCTCCCTCTAAGATATGAATGTATATATATATATATATATATATATATATATATATATATATATATATATATATATATATACTAGCTGATCTCGCAAACGTTGTTTTGCAAAAAAAAAATAAAGTTTTTAATTAACAAATAAAAAATAAGAGTTAATCGTAGAGGAGTGAAAATTTAAGGTTGTATGTATGTATTTTTGTATGCATGATAAAATAAAAACCAAAAAAATTTTCTAAAAAAATAAAAATGAAATTCAGGTGTGGACCACCCTTAGTACTCAGGGGTATGGAAAATAGATAGTAGCCGATTCTCAGACCTACTGAATACGCTTATAAAATTTGGTAAAAATCGGTCAAGCCGTTTCGGAGGAGTACGGTAACTAACATTGGGACATGGAAATTTTATATATTAGATATACATATTCGCCATGCTTAGCAGGTGAGATGACGAGAGGACGCTGTATCTTCAGGAAATTTGTTTATGAGCAGTGGTTATTCTATAACAAACTGTGAATTACATTAGATTGTAATCCCGGGTATCGAACCCGCGACCCACAATCGCAAGCTTAAAGGATATAATGTATCCATAATATGTAATACAGAACTAGAGAAATGTTAAGTTGATTTAATCTAAGATATATCGGATCTTCTTTAAAACATTTAACGGTTTTCTAACTCTCTTATTCAAAAGGGAAGCTTATTCCAAAGTAGAACACTTTAGACAAGAAAAGAACGAACGAGAAGAAAAAAGTAGTAAAAAAAAGCTACGACAATCGTATTCGAAGATTGCAGATTTCCCTTACAATTTGAGATAAATTATAAAAAAACGTATTTATACTTACCATGTACACACTATGTGTGATAAAGTAAAGTAAGTTACCTAAGATTACAACGAGATTCGAACCCGTGATATACTATCTCGAGTCCCAATTCTCTACAACTGTGCTACTCAGCTACATCACATCCTGTATACGTTGTAAAATAAAAAATTTCTTCATTCGTCCACAAAATATATCAGTAAATACCAACCCTCAAATGTTGCATGTGATGTAATGACCGCAGTCTACATTCCAAAGGGAATCCTCAAGCTTATTTATGTAAACGAAGTTTAGGCTTTCGTTTTCAAACTCTGCCCCCTCATGCACGTGGAATTTGTTAATGGACTAATAAAGTAATATTGTTTATCCAAAGCAAAAAAAAAATCAAGTAAACTCTTCATTTACGTAAAACGTACGAATCTCTCTGTATTTGGCACTAATCGGTGTAACATAACTCCTGAAGATGCCCCGTGGAGAGGTGTAACACGTGTTGAGTGGTTTGGCGGTGGCGGTTGTGTAATTCGCATTGTTTGCCGCATACGCATTTATCAGCAGGCTGGCGGGTGGTGCACTTTATTGCACGACTACCACTGCATATGCGGAAGTGGCTAAATATTGGTAATTTTCTTACCTGAATAAGAAAAATATTTAATGTGTATATAAGACCTCGATGCTCCCACACTTCTCTCTTTTGATAATTTTGGCGTAGTGAACATATCCTTATAATTTAAAATAATATTATTTAACGCAAACGTAACAGTAAGAAAAACAGATTTATGATTGTATATAATAACAAAGCGGTCCTAACGCTCATGGCAATTTATTTCAGAGATAATATAGACATGTAATCTGCATTTGTATGCCATAGGTGTTCTTCAAAGATACCTATGTAGGGATATATCATAATAGCTAGGCTTGGCAGGCGAGTCGCCGATAGTAGTAGTAGTGTGGTTTTATAGTACGCAGAAGACGTTGCTGTTTATACTTAATAAACTTGTTGGCAGTTGCAATCATATATAACTTATGCACAAAGTGTGATTTATGTAAGATTGCATCCTGGAATCGAACTCGCGATCTATGCTCGCAAGTTTAAGTCCTCTACCGCAAAGCTACTACTGCTCAACATACTTGGTGTACATATGGACATATATATATACATTATAAAATGTCACATATATATAATATACATAAAGTATTTATGTATCGATACATAAACATATTAATTTAAATATACCAATAGTCTCTCGGCCATTTAGCGAACTTAAAGAAATGAAATATGGAATTTTGTAAAACTGGTTCTTAGCTCGTTTCTATTTGCTGAAATAAATATTTGTGATTAATTTTAAGTTTCTACGCCTTTTTATTCTAGAGATATCGTGATGAGTGATACACGTGAAAATCTCTATGTATATATAATAAATATATTAAATTACAATAAGAATCGGTAAATAAAAATATCAAATCAATTTGTTTGAAGTTTGCAGTTGAATTAAAAAAAAAAACATAAGTAAATGAATAGTCAATTATTTACAAAATACACTTTAATCATTTTCTTAAAAATTGGTAGCGATTTCCAATGTCATAACCCGTATGAAATAAGGTTAATAATCTATTTAATTTATTTAATTAAACTTAAATATCACTTTTCGATACGATTCAATAGAAAGCGACCCTATTCGAAACAATAATAATTCCACAGTATTTTAAACTTAAAAAATGGTTTAGGAAAAACTATAAAATGATATGAAAAATAAATTTAATAACACTTTTGCGGGCAATCGTCTACCGCAATGTTCCCTAACGTGACGAACGCGCGCCCCATAGAGGGCAATTTGATTGTAAAGACTTTTCTTAACATATTCTTAAAAATAACAATTAAGATGGTAACCTCTGTAACCAAGTTCTACAATGATATACAGTAAATACCTGCTATAAAAATCTATGTAAAGTAATGTTTCCTAAAGTGACTCACACCTCTTTAGGGAGCAATTATATTGTTAAGGGAGCAATCCGAAAGTAACTGGCACGGGTTTAACCCTTTCGCTTTTCTATAAAAATTATTTATGTTACATATGGGGGAATAAGTGTTTTAGAAAGGCTAAGGTGGTGCATGGCATAAAAAAGGTTAAAATACTGGTCAGCGGTATAAAAATTTCATAACAACATTCATATGTCTCTAAATTGTCTTGTAATATATATTACATTTAATTATGACTAATATTGTCGAATTAGAGGTGACATATTCAGATAGCGGAGGCTTAGGGCGTCTCTCACCACATATCGTTAATTTAATTTTGGAAATTCAAAGAATTTTAAGCGAAGATAAAGCCTGGGAGGTAAAGAGATCATTCGCCGAATCCAACTTGCATGGGCAGCGTTAAGAAAGCTTCGAAATCTATTTTTGTCCAAAATACCGCAATGTTTGAAGACGTGTTTTGCCGGTGATGATATGGATCCGAGATGTGGTCACTTACCAAGTACTTCATAACAAGGTCAACCAGAGAGCGATAGAAAGGGCTATGCTCATAGCATGTTTCGCTGCAAGATTGAAACAGAAATGAGGTGATTAACAGAAGAAGCAATATCACCGACGTAGCTTAAAGAATTGCTTGTAAGAAGTAACAGTGGGAGGAGTACATCGCTCGTCTAACTGAGACGGTATATGCTGCATGCGTAGTACCCCCACTAGGTGGGCTGAAAACATAGTAAAGTTGGTAGAAAGTTTGGGAACGACTTGCTCGTCAACTGTATTAAACCTTTCTCTCCTTAGATCAGAAGGCTTTAGCTTTAACTTGAAGGATGATGTCTCTGTTTTAATCAAGGACCCTTCTCATAAGATACACAAATGGTCATTGTAAATGATTCTTTGCGTATAATTATAAATATAAACTTGCTGATCAATGTATGTTATTTCCAGGAAACATAAAAAAAAAACAATAAAAAATATAGGTTGATCGTAGACGGATAAAAATTTAGGTTTGTGTGTTTTTGTATGATGCATCATAAAAAAATAAAAACAAAAAATTTTGTTGAATGAGAAATAGATGTTGTCTGATTCTTTACCCTGGCCAATATGCACGTTAAGATTCACGAAAATCGGTCGAGCCGTTTCGGAGGAGTTCAATCACGCACACCGTGACGCGAGAATTTTATATATTAGATTAATAATCGACAAAGAGAGAATGTCCAAAACGAAATAGATGTTCAATGACTTCAGCTAAGAAGGGCCAGACAAAAACTCGACAGTTATTTTTATTTCTTATAATTATAATATGAATGTCACCATTTTTATATTATTTTTTAGTGTAGATAATATGTTATTAAAATTGTATTCAGAATCCACGGAAAGGATACCAATTTCGTGATGTCAAATTCAATTAAAGAATACATCTCAACCTTGGATTACAACCCTCTAGTTACAAACGATCGCTTGTTCCAATTACGGGTACATATGAAGGTTAATGTTCGACCTCGTCGACGTAAATATCATTATTTGTTTTAGATTATTTTTTTATCGGAACGTGACACGGCACGGATGTTGGTCAGAGACTGTAAACTGCCTCGAGGCGCTTCAGGTCGTTCGCCACACGAACTCGTGAGAGGATATCGCAACGATGACGTCACGCGACCCTTCACGAGCATTTCTATTGCATCGGATTCCTAATAAAATTAACACTTTCAACACACTAATGTTTAGTGTTATAACAATGTTTTTATTTAATAATAGAATGTAAGACAAGAATCTAATGTATTAAAAGTCTAATCTAAACAAATCTGTAATATCAAAAGATAATGATAGAAAATGTAAGAATAAAATAAAGATTAGAAATGAAATTGTATCTAGCCACCTAAGAGTAAAAAAGATGAGGAAAGGAAGGCGATGAAAGCAAGAAGGAATGCAAGAACAAAAAAAAATTGCAAGATATTGTGAAGGGTAAAAGGAAAGAATAAAAGAAATTGAGAAGATTTTGAAAAAATTATTAGTAAATAAAGCCCCTGTCCCAAACAAGGGGTACGAGTTGCTCTCAATAGCGGAGGCCATAAAAAAATGTGTTTATTTATTTCAAATAGAAATGCAAAATGCAATACATAATATAACTCTACCAGCGTTTCATTTAACAAACTTAATGTCTCTCTGAACCTCTTCTGCTCTTCTGAACTTTGAGGGGACTTTCATTGCCCACACAAGCGGACCCAAGAAGGATGGCAATGCAAAGTGGTCTAGTGTTGCTGCGATACATCAAAAATGTCGGAAGAGGCTCAGTTTACCCCCGAGATGTGTCTTGGCACAGTACTGAGGAGTACCTGGGTGATCTGTAAGAGATTCGGCGGCTGGGGGAAGGTGTTTAGAGGGTTTTATTTATTCAGCACTTCTTATACAATGTATAATGACGAAATATACGAACCAAAGCTGCATTCATAATAATGTTTACAGCGTTTTTTTAAATACTTTATTACTTGTAAAATTATTTTAGAAAAATATTTTTCTATGTTTTGTTTAGCAAATGGCATTTTGCCCGAAATTTCGTTCGAGTCGTTGACTTAACCGTAAACGAATTCATATCATAACAAGTAAATTGCTACCGAGTTTTAGTAACACAAAATCTTGCACATTTTTTACGTTTAGATTAAAAAATCTAAAGTTTAGAGATGGCACGTTTCGAACCGCTCAGGAATGTTAATACATATGAACAATAAAAGCAAAACACAGTAATATTACGTCATTAATATTTGTTCATGGAAATCATGATTTTACTTTTATGATTACAACTATTTGGTGGTATTGTGGCAATTTTTAAATGTAAAAGAAGTTAACTAAAATAATAATTATGTTTTCTGTACTTGATTAAGCACAAAGACAATTTATATAAGACATAGGTGTCCTTCAGAGACATCTATCAGGTGAAATACCATAATCGCCAAACTTGGCAGGCGAATTGGCGATCGCAGTGTGGTATTATGGTACGCAGAGGACGCTGCTGCTCATCCCCTGGAAACTTGTTTATGAGCAGTGGTAACCCTGTGTAATTAATGCAAAGTAAGAAACGGACCAATATTTAGCCACTTTCGCACATGCAGTGGTAGTCGTGCAACAAAGTGCACCGCCCGACTACGACTACAACTGCGGAAGTGGCTAAATATTGGTCCTTTTCTTACTCAGAATGGACTTCCGCAAAATAACGCCAGATTCCATTAAATATTTAATGCAAAGTTTGAATTATATCAGGTTGTATCCCTGGAATCGCGCCCGCTTATCGCATCACAAGTCTCAGTTCTCTACCTCTAAACTACAGTACACTACACTGCTCAACGTATATAGTGTACGTATAAAAGTGTAGTCCACGTGTACAATGTACGAATTATTTTAGAATGTCAAAATATATAATGAACTCAAGAAGACAAATAGTTATATACATATAAACAATTATTTACCGATATATATTTATACTAATACATAAATAAAAAAATGTATCACAAAATGTGTTTTAAGACGCAAAACTCGCGAATGTTTCGAAGAAGTTCAGAAAAAAGTTTTATGAGCAGGAAACTAAAAAAGAACTAAAAATTAAAACAACTAAAACTTTGGGATTCCACTTAGAAATAGTCAAAAAGCCACATGTGGTCATATAAACCATAGTGTGTCGGTGTCCAATTTAAATAAAGTCGATATCTATAAATATCAAAGGAATATACATTCGTATACATAGTACAACGAGTCATTTTGAAATAATCACTAAAGTTCAAATCCTATTCAAATCACTGCATCTAATTGGATTGTAGATCAGAATCGAGATAATTGTCTCTAAATACAGCAACTAGCTATACTAGGCTTTACCCGCATGTACTCCTAAACAAAATTTTATTTTTGTAGTAAGTATACTATAATTATATCTGGAAATTGAAGTAATCTCACTGTTGAATTTATATAAATCTATAACTAAGACAAGAATGTAACAAACTTAGATATGAATGTAATTATTTTACAAAAAAAAAACACTACTCAGGGTACGCAGAATGAAATCGGATTGAAAGAGATGTCTTCCTCTAACTAACCTATTTTTATCCTACAGACATCAGTGTCGCTGTGACATGCCCACTTCTTGCAGCCACATTGTTTACAAAATCATGCAACATGCAAAACATATTTTTGTCTTATATTCAGCGTCTTAAGATGAAAATCTACAATCAATGTGTATTACCAGAACAATGTACTAAGAAATCTCAGTCTAGGCTTCATGTGCAAGCTCACAGCTATTAGAGATAGCTCTTAATTTCTCTACGAAATCAAATCAGGAAAATGGATCCGTCGACTATTGGAAGTAAAGCGCAGGTGTTGAGCATGTCGAAGTGTGACGAATGGGCAGAAGTTGGCGAAAATGGAACCATATACTTCTCGAATGTCTTAGGACGTCAAAATATTCAAATACATATTAAAATATATTTAATTTTAAACATATATTTGAATCCATAGACATTATATTTTTATTTAAATGTAACTATGATAGATAAGTAGAGAAAGTTACTTATTCTTCACAACAAAGACATTTCATATATATGTATACATATATATATATATATATATATATATATATATATATATATATATATATATAGAAAGCCTATATCTTGCTGTGAGCAGTGGCTGAAACGATAGTGAAATATTACAAAAAAAATAAAAGTCAGTAGATTAAACTATGCATATTTAAATATATAACAAAAAATCTCCGGAGATATATAAAAAATTTTAAAGTTTACACATCTAAAAATAGTATTATAAAGAAAAAAACCAAATATGAAATTAGCAATGTTTAAACGATCACTATGTTACCAGATTTTTTAAAGTTTTTTCCTAAGAACCTTATAAGAAGTATTAGGAAAATTATATAAAAATACATAATTAAATCATAAAAGTCGCTTTCAAATTAAGTTGCAATTAAAGAAAAAAGGGACTCGTTTATATATATACAGGATGATTAGTAGTGTGAAATGTTTAAAGGGATGAATATATAAGTCATTCGTCAGCAAAAAGCTTTAAAGCTTTTTTATATATTTCCAAGCAACCTGTATAAAATGATTAGTCTTAATCAAATGTTTTATCTATTGAAATGTGCCAGTACTGTAGTCTGGTAGGACAGATAAAAAAATACTTTTAATATGCATTAATTCGAATTTCGAAAAAAAAATCCTTTTTTAGTTTTTATACTAATCGAAACAAATCAAAAGTCAATAATTTAGTATCAAAATGTCTGCAGTGATGGACTGTATACATTAATTATTTTTAATTAATTTATTCGAATTTTAATTACACTTTTTATTACGTTAATCATTATTAATGAAAACATTGATTTTTGTATAGGGTGTAGAATAATTGACAGCGAATGAGGAATGCGTTCACCCTTTTAATCATTTATAAATCATATTGTAATACAATAGATATTGACAACCAACTATTGCAGAAGCTTAGTAACGGATTAGATCATTGTTCTCAGAACGGTTGACGTGTGATAAATTTATCAAAAACCTCTCACAAAGAGCAATGGAGGATTATAAATAAATTGATTTCTATCCATTTAAATCACTAGAACAATTTAATTTCAATGATGTATAACGACAAATTGATTTTACGATTTATGTTTCGTTTATTTTAACCGTTTCACTGCTAAACATTACAACGCATTAAAACTGCTGTACATATTTTGACTTGATATTTTCAAATAAAATATTCTCATTTAGATAAATATCAATCTATTTTAATAATTCTTTTTCGTATTATAAAGAAAAAATATATACACTGACAATGATTTATTTTAGAATAACTTGTAAAACATAAAATACGCGTCAGGCTAGACGATGTTGAATTCCACGGAGTAACAGACATATTGAAATTATCAGCGCAAAAACGCTGCGTCGCAGTTTTAGAGATAAAATAATGCATCGCTTTTTCGCCGCGTAGCAGTGAAACGGTTAAGACGTATTCTTGTAATTATTCAGCCTGGTAATGTATAAAATTTTGTTTTGTTTCTATTTTCAAAACTATTGTACATAGTAAAATGATTAAGTTATTATGATATGTCTTTTGTGTACATTTCGGTAATAAATCGTATTTTTTACAATTAGTCAATAAAAATACTGCTATGTTATTTAATTTTAAAGTCGACATAATTTCGAATTCATATAATAATAAAGATAAAGATAAAATTCATTTATTCAACATTGAAGCTTTTATCAGAACTCTTATTGATCGTCAATTATAATCTTTTTTGGTCTATTGTATTTTTAATTCTTCTTTGCTATAGGTTATAGTTGTGTAAAAGAAGCAGGTAGAAACTCCACAAAAACACATCTTTTAATAAAGTTTAACACAGATTTATATATATACACTTTATCAGATATAGCCTAAATGATATCAAAACAATCAGGCGACATCATTGCCAAGGGTTCTAGTCATTTATATATTCGTTTATTGAATAATAATCTTTTTACGTCAATTTACTACTATTCACCGAATCGGTGCATGTATAAACTTTATAATAACATAGTCAAAGCAATAGATGCTTTAATGTTAAAATATCTCAAATTACGAATCTAGGAATAATCACTTATATAAATGCTTCTTTGTTAACAAGAATGTTCACTTTCAGAAGTTATACACTTGGTTTAATTTTTATCAAATAAAATGACAATCACCGCTATCATTTTTAACGTGTTTTTAAATATTTGCAATCTGTGAGTTATATTACACCTTGACAATTTTTTTTTCATAATTTTCTGGCTAAAAATCGCGGAGATAGGCAAAGTTATCTTTTTTCTCTATAAATCAGGTAAAGTAGAAACAAAAATAAAAAGTAAGAAAAGGACTAATATATAGCTACTTCTGCTACGTAGCGGTAGTCGTGCAATAAAGTGCACCGACCGCCAACCCGCGGATAAATGCATTTATCTGCTACATAGCGGAAATAGCTATACATTAATCCTTTTCTTACTTATGATGGACTTCTACCTAATTCTATTAGATATTTAAGAATAAAAAGGGTATACGATATAAGTAAAACCTTCACTCCTTTTCGGCATGCTAAGAATAGGTACATTTACGTTCTCATAATTTTTTAACCAAGAAAAATAGGGCTATGCAAACATAGTCATATTTTTTAGACATATCCAATATTTTCAACGGGATATCGAATAGGACTGGATATCTTACCATCTTCTACTTACTTCTACTTACTTACCGTCTCTTATTGGATTTCGTAGATAAATCACGAGCTTGCTCATGAAGAGAAACCAGAAAAAAACATAGTAATTAAATACATTGACACAAATTAATGTATAGAAATGTCACATGAAACGATTTAAATAGAAGTTTATTTATCTAAAGTGTATTCTAAGTAATAGATCGATAAATTGCATACAACGTTTCATGATTTGATATTTTTAGACGAGATACATTTGTTATCTCCGCGATCATCGGATTCACGAGTTAAGAGATTGTTTTCAAATATCAGTTTATTGACATCGTATTTATCATTCGACTTATACTAAGTTTTGTATATACGAAGACAGTGTACGACACAATAATATGTCAAATGTCGAAGTTGATTTCTGATTGTATTGAAATCGTCTCTAATAATATCTTGTTAGTAACTTACAATCCTACTCAGGTAATAAGCTTTATGGTTATGCCTAATTGGTTTTGCCTATTAAAATAATTTGCTTTGATATCTAGTGTTATATACATATTGTATAATCTTTGATTGGTTTTAAATATTTTATATATTTTATTCCGTGTTTGGCACTGATTGGTGTAACATAACTCCTGAAGATGCCCCGTGGAGGGGTGAAACACGTGATTTAACGGTGGCAATTGTGTAATTCGCATTGTATGCCGCATACGCATTTATCAGCGGGCTGGCGGGCGATGCACTTTGTTGCACGACTACCACTGCATGTGCGGAAGTGGCTAAATATTGGTCCTTTTCTTACTTAGGATAGACTACCGCAAGGTAATGCCTGATTCCAATAAATATTTTATTCATCATCACCATTCCAACTGCAGAATATTCACGACAGGAATGACCTACATCTAACGTGTTCATTTATTATACTAACTTTAAAAATCAAAATTTATTTTGACTCTATTAAGCAGATAACAGATAAAGGGAACATCGTCTCATTCGTAAGTAAATTTGTGCGTAAATATAATATAGGAAAAACATTAAAAAGCAATAACAAACAACTAAAAATATACAATTTTTGAAAATTTTTAATTAAAAAAAAGTGTTAAAATAGTTGATAAAATAAATGTAAATTAAGTGTGATATACATAGTAGGAATATATATAAGAATTAATAAAAAATAAATTATTAAACAAATGTTATAAATAATAAACATAAAATGTAGCGCTCTGTAAGGAAGACGAAGAAAGTAAAACGATGTATGGAAGGAAGGTATGGAAAGGAGTGAAAGATATAGTAAAGGAAGTTAGAGGAAATAATGAAAGACAAAGAAAATGGCGAAAGATGATAAGATAAAGACCCTGTCCATTAATGGCAGGTGTCGGACTATGAAAATTTAACTCGAGAAAATTAAAAAAGAAATTAACTAAAAAATAAACAACAACAGAACCATTAATGGTTTAAATAAACATTTTATGCGGATATATATACAGAGACTTGTATATCCGAATATACTATACACTACTCCATGGTTTTGTAACAAACAGGATGAAAGCCTGCGCCCATCGTTTTCTCACAACCTTGACATGAATCTCTTCACCTTCTAGGTAGACGCTGATCTTGTCGTTCCTTGATCACCAGAATCTTAACGATAACATGATCTAAAACATAGTAGCGCCATCTAGTAAGGTTATAGGAGTTCACTGGTCTTTTGTTGACATTCATTAATACCTCTGAATATGACAAGTCGAAAAGCCTGCATTCTTACGACGACTTAAACAAGATATTCTCTCCACCTTGCAAGTGGACGACCTTTGCTTTTATTTTTTTCAATTTATACTTAATAAACGCAAGAATTCTAAACGAGTATTTTAATAAAAAATACCTCATAACAGCGTTATAGGAAACTAAAATATTTTACATTTAAAATATCTTTTAAATGTAATTATTAATAAAATGTTTACAAACCGTTTATGTTAATGGATTTTATTTTGTTTTGAATAACAATAAGATAAGGATATTATATTTTGTATTATTAATATCCATTATAAGCAGATAAAGTAAATAAGGTCTTTTACCGTTGTTACTCTCAGGTTATTCAATGCTACCAGAACCAATTAGATGCGCCATATCGCTGTCAGCATTTAAAAAGGGGTAAAAGGGCACTTCCTTCGATTTTAAAATGGACATTTTGTAGCATCTCTTAATTATTCGTATTTATGTAGTGCCTTTTCCAAGTAAATATTCTCTCTCTCTCTCTCTCATAAATATTATATACGTATGCATACATATATATATAAAATATGTATTTGTATATATGTATATGTAACTATTCTTGTATGTATGTATATACACCCTTAACAGCCCTCTCTTTCATGTCTCATGTTCATCCAAAGGTTGTCTGGTAGAGATCGCCTTGAGCGATAAGACTGCCTATATGAATTTTATTTTTTCTCTATTTATTGTCTGTGTGTGTACAAAAAATTATAATATCCATAAAGGTGTCCATTGATCTGTTCTTTTTAGGGATTAGTCATTTATTATATGAACACGTGATTGATTTAACTTGACGAAAGTAAGCTATAAACATAATCAGTATGTTAAGTAGTTAGATACAGTACTAGAGGCCCAGCTGCAGAGGATTGAGATTTGCTATGGTAGGTCGTGGATTTCGATTCCTGGTATAAAGCCTTATATATGATTCACACTTTGTGCATTAATTATATAGGATTGCCACTGCTCACAAGTTTCCTCCTTCAAGCAACCTCCATACTGCACTGCAATAGCCAACACGTCTTCCAAGCGAAACGTCAATGGCATATTTCTTCATAGATATCTTTAATGGAGGCCTATGCTTGAAAATTATATATATGAAGAAACAGATGCAATAATTTTTTTTTAAAGTAAAGATTCACACGCTAACAAGACTACATAATTAACATAACAAAGAAACATAATATTATAAAACGAATATAACATTTAAGGACTGTAAACGAAAAGATATTACACACGAAAACGCAGACGAACAAAGGATAATTCTGAATTTACAACTTCGACATCGCTATGTCAATTACACGAACATAAACAGCATGGTGAACGAGGTGTAGTTACAAATGTAATACATTCAACGAAACCGGCAACAAATCATTTGACAATGTAATGATAGTAAGGTCGACTGGATGCTAAAATGATTGATGAACTTATTCCCACCATTGATAGTACAAAACATAGCATCGATCGATTGATAAAGATAACAATAATATATATGTGGTATTACGGCTAAAGTAATGCTAATTAAAATTTAAATAGCAAGTACTTTTTTGTAAAGATAAAATAATTTTTAAATCCGTATTATCGTCCCAAAGTATCATTATATGCAAGATGCACCTACAAGTCCAACGGCGACCAACACAAAAACACAATATGTTATAAACTAATCTTATTTAGTCCAGAGTGCCCGCAGACATATAACATCACAACATATAACATATAACTTCGTCATGATGGCCCTAAAGAAAGTAGACCGTAGAAGAAAGGCGATGAAGACAGTGATTAAGTCAATGAAAGAAATGTAAATAAACATAAAAAGTTTGTGATAAAAAAGAAATAAACTGTGATCTAGGAATGTAGATAAAGCAAAGGGATGCAAGAAAGAAGATCTGCACGCTAACAATGACAGATCGTATGAATCGTAAAAGGAATGAATAAAAGACAATGAGAAGAACGAAATAGAATGTAGAATAAAAATTGAAAATTTTTAATGGAATCAGGCATTATTTTGCGAAAGTTCATCCTAAGTAAGAAAAGGACCAATATATAGCTACTTCCGCATATGCAGTCGTAGTCGTGCAATAAAGTGCACCACCCGCCAGCCCGCTGATAAATACGCATGCGGCAAACAATGCCAATTACACATCTACCACCGCTAAATCACTCAACATGTGTTTCACCCCTCCACGGGGCATCTTCAGGAGTAATATTACACCAAAATTTAAAAAAATTTAAAGACTCATTTTATCCTAATTTGTAACGTCCCTGATAGAAAGCAGGGGGAACAAGAGGTCCCCGATAGCGGTGGTCATTAACAAAAAATAATAATTGAACACTACAGTTCTGTGAAAAGAAGAGCATAGAATAGCACGGAATCAGTTCACAAAGGCTTTTCAAGATGGACTCTATCTTAATAATGAATAAACAAATAAAAAGATGAATATAATAGTTTTAATCTCAATATATTTACCATGTTTGTTCCGCTTGGGTTGTTAGGTTCTCAAGTGGATACCAACTTGTAGGTAGACGCGGAGTAAAGCCTGCACCCCATTAGGTAGATCAACAACATGGTCAAAGTCAATCCGAATGCCGCTTAGGCGCTAAGATCAGCGAGGACACAATAGCCCCGCTATTTCAGAACGATGAGATGCAACCTAAATTCCTAGGGCTATGCAAAAACATTGTAACGTAAATAATAAAAAGAAATAGGAATAAAAAATGTAAATAAAATAGAAATTATTGTTAATGGTAGTATCATTTGCATAAATTAAATCATGTAAAATAAAATAGAAATAACTATTGTAAAACCTGAGGAATGAGGTGATGGATGAAAGGCGTCGATAAAGAGTGAAAATGGAATGAAAGGATAAGACAGATGAAATGTAGAAAGTAAGGAATAAAATAAAAGATCTTAAGACACATGGAAGAAGAGCGGGAAACCAAAATAATACAATTGAAGTCAACAATAAAAGTCCCTAAACTAGTTAGGGGTAATATGGACCCCAAATAGCAGGGGCCAAAAAAATGTAAGAAAGTCGCTTAATATGTTATGCCTACTATTTTACCAAAGTATTTTTAAACAATCATAATACGTGCCCTTTAGAAATCAACAAATTTGTTGGACTGAATTTGAAACTAAACTATATTATAGATATTCAATCTGTTTCGGAGATTCTCATACCATACCTTGACAAGTATATTATTAAAATTGATGATAATAAACGTTTGGACTACACTATACGGACGTAATTGAACGCTAATGGAAATTATCTTTATTAAATTAGCCAGATAATAACATAATTGTAATGTGTGTTGCATTTTTATGCCGAATATTCACGTCTAAAGAAGGTCGTATTGAGATTTAATCGCCATTCGGACAAAATTCTTGACCATTACCAGCTATGTTTACTTTTATCTAAATATTAGAATAGGAATCTAGGTTTCTTGTTTTTACATTAGTTTTCGTTTGGACTTTTGGTTGGAATAAATCAATTTTCGTTAGGTAATGTTATATATACTTAATTTTATTACTTACCGCACTTATAACTGTAATATTACTTACTTTAAAAATTTATAGTGTTGTTAAAACAACACTGAACTTTGAAGCCGATTATCAAAAGAATCACGCGTTCTCTTCGTGGGAAAATTTCTCTTTGACACTAATAGATTATTCCAGAAACTTCAAATTATAATCGCGTTTAAAGCAAGCTATAGTAAAACTGACTTTATAACTGAACTGTGTATTAATCTCGGGACTAGATGATGGCCAATCTTCAGTTCTAGTCAAGTCCAAAATGTTCGCTTCAAATCATACTTAGGTTGTGTCGGGGTTTATGACTCGATGCTACATACGAGTATCTTGCTAAAAAGTTAAATAATTTTTTTTTATGGAATGTAATGTGTCGAGAAGGTGGTTTAACTTCTTAGTACATCTAGATATATTTATGCCGAGATTTTGACATCTTTTTCATAAAAGTACAGCACAGTTAATCTTTGATTTCTAACATTTCTAAACCATCACTTATGTCGAATAACATCCACATTGTATCCAGCTGACTATTTGTAAAGCTTCTATGAAGCTTTGAACATGAACTTGGTCAATTCGATTATTAAAATGTTGTCTAGTTATAAATATTTTCTCATAGATATATATAATTTTTCTGAGTACCTTTGTGCTTAATAAGTTTTGATATATAATATTAATAAGGGCTGAAAGATGCTTGAGTGGCGACGACGAGACGGTTGTCGCGGTAACTACAAGTGCCTTATTAGAAGACTCAAGTTCACCCAGAAAGCAAAGAGAGCTATGTTCGAATTTTCACTGCGAGATCGAATTAAAAGTATTTAATGGAATCAGGCGTTACTTCGCGGAAGTCCATCCCAAGTAAAAAAAGGACCAATATTTGGCCTATGTTACACCGATTAGTGCCAAGCACAGAGTGACTCTGTGTTTGGCACTAATCGGTGTAACATAGTTTCTGAAGATGCCCCGTGGAGGGGTGAAACACGTGTTGAGTGATTTGGTGGTGGCGGTTGTGTGATTCGCATTGTTTGCCGCATGCGCATTTATCAGCGGGCTGGCGAGCGGTGCATTTCATTGCACGACTGCCACTGCATGTGCGGAAGTGGCTAAATATTGGTCCTTTTCTTACTTCGAACTAAAAGTGAAAAGATCCGCAGAAGATCCAAGGTCACGACATAGCTTGAAGAATTGCTTGTAAGAAGTAGCAGTGGGTGGAGTACATCGCTCGTGCAACTGAGCCGGTAGATGCTGCGTGCTAGATGCTGGTAGTACCACCACTAGGTGGGCCGACGACATAGTTAAGATCGTGGAAAGTCGCTAGATGTCATCGTGGCGATTTTTGAGGAAGAAAAAGAAGAAAAAGAGAAATAGCGCATATTCTTCTCTTCAGTAAAACCTAAGTTAGTCCAATATTAAAGTTATTTATAATTAATATTAACATTATGTACAGTCAGTTCTCGAGTTACGACCACCTCAACTTACGACCATTCGCACTTACGACGAAATAATTTCAATTTCTTTTAAATGTTTCAATTTTTTGTAGTTTTCTTTACATTTATATATCTAATATAATCTTTCACGCTTCTAGAGGCAATTGAAATATTTGAAAATATGGACTCGGACATCGACAGATTTTCGAAAGTACAACGCAATATTCACCAAGAAATTGCCTGTTATAATCAAATTTATAACGAGAGAAAAAATAAACTGTCCAAACAAAATTGGATTTGTTAATAAAAACGCAAAACACTACCACTACACTCGTTGATAAATCTCAAGAGCCAGCAATAAATATCAGAACCTCAGATGATAATTGACCATAAGCCAAAATAATCCTTATAAATATATACTTATTGATGTATGTAGTTATTAACCAACTAAAATAATAACAATTAAAAATCATCAATAAAAGGCATTATATTTGCTAATATAATACATACATATATGTCTATCATATTATATTATTTATTTTGTATGAAATTCGACTGACGACCATTTCGACTTACGTTCGAAGTTGTGGAACCGAACCCCGACAAAAATCCGAAACTGACTGTACTTACTTCACTTTATAGAAAAACCTCGTGATATCATGTCCATAATTCATTATTATGAATAATAATTATCTCTATGCTTTAAGTATTGATAAACACTATCATTTATATCTAGGATGTTAAAATCGTGTGTAACGCGCATCTGTGGTTGAAATTGACATAAGATAAAACGAGCTTAGTTTTATCTTATGTCAATTTCCAAATTGCCAAAGCATAAGCAATAAGATTGTTATTAGTTGAAATGCAAGGATAAAGAGTAATTGTAGGATTGGCAGATTGTACATTATTTATTTATTTATTGAACTTTTTTAAAACTTGGAACCTGGAAGGTTAGACGGCTTCGGCATCGAGAAAGTTCTTCCCGGACGCTGTATCGGCACGTGCATTGTGTATAGTAGATATATAGGTATAGTTGTCTACAACTTCGAGCGTAGCACCTCTGACAACAACTTGAGGGGGTCCTAGTTCTCGTGGTAAATCCAGTCTGGCCAAGCTGATCTAAGTTGGCGTCATGTCCAATATAAACAAGACAACAACTTGATCCACTATTGTCTGTCTATTTTGGACGATAGCAATAATCATTTCATTAAACTATGATAATACAAGCACGCTCTGGAACTTAATATCAAAATTCGTAAACGATGAAAAGGTTGATAAATCTGGCAGTGTAATATCAAGAAATTAATTCATTCCCATTCTTCTTTTTTGCTAATACAGTCGGACTTGCAAAATCTGATCTACTCTATCTAATTCCATGTGAGAGCCATTCATCTGTTTATCAACGACATTCAGTTCGATTTTCGATAAAGCACCTTAAAAACTTTTTTTTGTTTGGTTTTTTATATTGGCACATCCACATACATCTTCAAGTATATTATAAAAATAAATAAATTAGACAATATTAATACAGTTTAACAATAGCTTAATTATTTTGACAATTAACATTAAATTTAACTATTTATATATACATAGCTATAAATAAATTGTTTGTATTTCAATTTGTAGTTATATGTTATATATTTTTAATTTAAACTCCTCGGGGTCTATATTCAGTATATCGGATATAATATAGACTAATATTCGCCATCCGTAATAAATATTAACTTTTTTATTTGCTGATTTCCGCGGGCAATATTCCTCGTGCATATTTTGTATGCATTTGGCCAATGTACCTTCTTGGGCTGTTCTATTAATAATAGCAAGTGAATTCTCTTGTAGATAGGATGTTGCAAGGTATAAAAATATTCGGGATGTTATTGCTGTATTGTGTAATATTTTTTCGAATAAGCAGATGAGTTTGAATTATGCATATTAGAAATATAGAAAACTCAAATCTGGTTAGACGTTTAAGAGTTCATTTGTCATTGTTTTAGTAATATATTCTCCTGTTTATCTTTTCTTATTGTATTATGTATTATTATATAGATATAATAATACAAGTAAATAATGTACATATACCGATGTACATGAACATTATTTTTTACTTTATTATGATGTTTTATTATATGAGTTGAATCGGCAAGTAATGTCGCTTTCTTAAGTTAAATTCACACGACTACATTTTTGACAAGTATTTATTTCTAATCAATAATATATTCATATTCTTTATCAACAACCTTTTGCCATCTAGTATACAAATTTTCAATGCCGGAGCGGTAAAAATGAATCTATTTATACTTTCTGGTCCTCCAAATATATTGTTGCACATCGACATTTCAATTGTCAGATGCCTTCTCATACTTTCTCCAGTTAATCTTTTCTTCATGTTGCTATGAGCTTCAAGAGATTTCTGCCACTGAAATAGACATTTCTGTCACGTGTTTTAGTATCTGTGGCATCAACTATTTTATTCAAAATAACTTTAAGCGTTTTGACATAATTCGATCATTTCTCTCCAATGCGTATATTTTCTGCAATGATAATCATATCTGTTATTAGAGGTAGCAAAAATAATATACCATTAGAAGTACAGATCATGCAATTGAAATGCGAAATGATGATTCAGCGTATACTTAAAAGTAGGCTAAGTTTATTTAAGTGAGCCCAAAGTACAATTTAATAAATGAGACGTATTATTCCACGAAAGGATTGCTCAGAACACAAAAGCTCTTGAATAAAGCTAGTATCTCGTCATTGCGAATTTGTTATACCTGTTGCAGGTATTTATTTAAATTACATAATTATCGTTATAAATTCAGATATAGGACCTTCTTTGCTTAACATAGGCTTCCTCGATATATTCCAATTTCGAAAGAACCAATGGCAGCATCAAGCGTGTTGTGACCACCTTAAGGTTTTTGTCTTCCTTGGATGATCTACGGTTCGCTTATATATCTATAGTGATTACTCCAGCACCATTAGCCTTTCGTTTTGTACGCTATGCTCCTTGCCCACTACCACTCCAACTCGTCAATTCGTTGAGCTAAGTTATTTACTTTCGTTTGTTTAATTATCTCTTCATCAAATTATAATATTTGTGTAAGATATCGAGTGTTGGTCAATTTTCTGAACTTTGTCCATTACAAAAATTTCATTCCTACAAATTTTTTTTTAGTTATTTTTTTCAGCGGATGGACGCCCAAAAGCCTTCCGCAAAGATCGCCATGATGACCGGTTTTGCCTTACCTGCATCTAGCAACTTGCCATAAAATTAACTATGTAGTCGATCCACCCAGTGAGGACTAACCTCGCCTAACCTCGCCACCGAATTTATGTAATTTTCATTTATATTAGCTCAATGATATACGTGTCTATAGGTACGGTTGATTGTTGCTAAGTACAGTAGTTAGAATAACTAACTGAGTCGCAGTTAATAATGTCTTCATTCAGATAAGAACGAATATAATAAATCGTCAAAAAATATTGACTAAAGTTCTCATCCACTCTACTCAAGATCTATTACTTTATGAGATCTTCCGGGGGTTATTGTTTATTCAATGAAATCCTTTTTACACTTTCTAAATGGTAAAGAGACACCGATAGATCCTTAAGAAGAATATAAACTTGAAAGGTTAGGTTAGGAAGAGTTTAACAAACCAATTTTTAACAAAACACAGCATAACCTTTGGGCTAAGGAAATTAAGAATTGTTTTAACGCATAGTCAAGGTTGTTGGATGCCAGCAGTGAAAGACGAAGAAGAGTCAAGGTGATCATTGGCGGAGTTCTAAACATTATAGTGGCCGTCTATAAGCATGAGGGGTGTTCGTTAGTACAGGCCCCTCGTCTTGTAATAGCTAATTCGATGTAAAGAAAAACACTTGCCAGATGGTTAAACTTATATAACATCACAGAACAAGAAATCTCAAGATCTACAAGTATTTCCTTTGTTGAACAGCGGTTGAATCACACGTCCGCTCGGTAGCGCGGCGCGTCAGAGAGAGGGCGAGATGTACCGAGTGTAAAAAGGGGCATGCCGAAAACAGATGCGTTCACAGATAATAAATTTGGGTGCGTTCTAATGAACGCCACAAGCATATATGATGATGATGAAATAGAGCTTTGACCTAGACCTCACTGCAAAGTGTGGTTCTCTCCCAAAAATTCTACGAGGTGATATAACATAATCACCACGCTAGGCAGGCAGGTTGGCAATTGCAGTATGGTATTATCGTACGCGTGAATCTCTTCTGACCATCCATTAGAAACTTGTTCTTAAGCAGTTGCAGTCCTGTGTAATTAAAGCACAAAATGTGAATTATATAAGGTTGTGTTCTAAGGATAGAACCTGCGAGCTAAGCTCGCGAAACTTAGATCTAGTCCTTACCGTCTAAGTAATCAGTTGATTTTGAAATATAACAGAAAGAATTTGCAAACAATGTGGTCGAATTTTCTATCAAAATTATTGAGCATGTACAAATTATTAATTTTTATTTACCTAAATTTAAATTGTAATAACAATAATGAAATCAATTAAAAAATAATTTATAGAATTGTTAATAATACATAAGAAAATTTTCGAAACTATAAACTTAAAAATATCGACAGTTAAAAAAGTACAGTACTAAAATTTTATAAGATTCTTAAAATTTCGTGAGGGCAATAAAATAAACATTTTCTGTTTGCGGTTACATATGTGAGGCAATAAGTTATATTGCATCATCGGTGATAAGCGTGTAGAGATATGGTCCTTTTAGTTACAATTGATATTTTATTAATAAATATAAAAATTTAAAAATTATTTTCAAAAAATAATTTTCTGAATAAATATAAAAATTGACTACAAAATTATGAACTTTATCAACAAATGTATATTGATAGTGTGCTAGACATACATCAGTTATAATTCTGGGCTAAAAACAATTAACAAAGATCATATGTTTATATATACACACACACGTATATTTATACAAATGTACACATATATATATATATATATATATATATATATATATATATATATATATATATAATTGATCTCTTCATAAAACATGTTTGTTATATTATACATTCGGTTGAAAAAATATCTCAGCTATTTACCACTAGATGGCGTTGATGTTTAAACATCCCGCTAATGTAAATGTTAATTTTTCAATTGTCACGATTTGAAATTGCGCCACTTGTGATAATTTTTAAAATAATAAAACAAGAAAAAAAATGACTCATAAATACGATTTTTACAATAATTTATTTAAAATATATAGTACAAAGCTAGCATTTAATGATTATTTTCATTTACAAATTTTCTATGCTTCAAAATAATGTACAATTTCTATTATTAACTATTAAGTCCTTATTTAAGTTTATTCACTTCAAGATGTTGTTAATATTTAATAATGGTATCCAGATGTTTTGTCGAAGCTGGGCGGTCTTCTTGGTCCACCGAATTCTTCAAACGCTTGAAACGTTTGACTAGTTGATGGTAACCTTTGTTGGTCCTCTCTATATTTTACTTCCGTAGATTGAGCATTAAATAAGTTTTCATTCGTTGAACCGGGAGTCCGATTTAAATGTTGGAGTCCGAATTGCGTTGTGCTTCCAGCATTAAACTTTTGCTGTTCTTGTGTAGGCTGTGGTTTTCGAAAGTCTTTTATATTATCTTCAGCTGATGTTCTAGACCCTTGACAACAAGGCTTTATTCTACTGGAGAATTCGAACGGATTTTTTAAATCCATGTTTGGTGTTTCGGAAGGATTATTTGAATCTTTATTGCCAGATTGTTCCCCAATCGTCTGTTCGTTGAAAGAAGGCCTGGTTTGTTTAATGTTTCCATTAGATTCTTGTTTAAACAAATTAGATGTTCCAAATTGTGTCGATAACCCTACAGATGTTAGTTCTTGAGTATTAGAATTAAGTAATGAATCGATTTGCTTATTTGTTTCTGTTGGTCTATTTGTCATTGAAGGTATCTTTTGACCAAACTGTGTAAATCTATCTATAGGTTTAGACTCGCGGTCATTAGTTTCAGGGGGATTGGAAAGAGATTCTTCAGGTTTATTATATTCGTATATTTCTCCTTCGTAATTTTCACTCGATATTTGGGGAGCCATATTATTGTTTCCTGATCCATCAAGATTAGAAGTACTATCAATTAATTCTTGATTACCTACCTGAGTGTCAGTTTGTCCATTAATAACTTTATGTGAGTTTACAAAAGAGCCAGTATTCGAAATAGATGTAGATGGAAAAGGTGAAACTGATGCTTGTGTTAAACCTGTGTATTGTGGGAATTTATTAAAAACTTGCATCGTTGGACTTGTAGGTGAAGGTACAATATGACTCAACACGGGAGGTTGTGGATATTTTGTTGAACCCGTAAATCTATTACTTTGGAAACCAAATGACGCCACTTGAGTTGCACCGGAATATTGATTTTGTGATGCGGTGAACGTATTAGAAGCAGTAGGTGCTACTGTAGGTGGTTGAGGATACTTAGTTGATAAAGCATTTGGAAAACTACTAGTAAAACTATTTTCTGATGTATATGTTGGTTGAGTTGGTCTACTGGTAATGAAAGGTTTCGATGGCTGATTATAATAATAAGACTGATCGGGGCTTTGATATTGTGAGGCATCATTAAAATCTGTTTTTGGTGGGTCTCTAAAACTTTGCTGAGTTGTAACTGCATTCAAGTGAGAGTTCACGTTGTTATTAGAATTAAAACTTGCTCCGATACCTTGAGGTCTAACGTATGATTGGAAATTGGATGTTGTGAATGAATAAGAGGGTACTGTTGGATTTTGAGATATCTGACTTTGTGGTCTATTTGTGTCGTTGTCTTCGAAAGGTGTTGTTAACTCTGCACTTGGTTGTACAGTTGAATGTATTTTGTTAAAATTATTTTGAACTCCGATCTGATCATCTGGATTATTATTGATACTTTGGATAGTTGGAAACACATTTGGAAATTGATTGAAATTTTGTGTGGGTACCACATTGTATGAGTTTTGGTTATAATTGTTAAATTGATTACCGGGGAACGTCTGAGGTCGAGATTGTGAGGCAGACAAATGTGGTTTACTGTTACTTAAGACATGTGATCCAAAGGTAGAACTTTCTGAGTTAGTTTGTGTACTTCCAGAATCAGGAAAGGCAGATGGCCTTATGTTGGTATTATAAACATTAGTATTGGGTGAATAAGTTGGTCTGTTACCAAAACCATTATTTGATTGTTGGTGCGTTTGTTGTCCAAAATTTATTGGCCTCGAATAGTCATCTTCCGAAGACGATTCATCGTCTGTATCTACGGTTTCTTTCTTATTGAATTTGGATGGTTCTTTTGGTGATGTTTGTTGATCTAATATGGATGCAGCGGTAGGTCTTAGCTGATGTACATTGGGTGGTGACCCAAAAATATTACCAGTTTCTTTTGGAATATTGTAAGTTGGTGATACAAATTGTCCCTGAATGTTTATACCTTCAAGCTTTTGTGTATTTTGATTAACGAATGTTTCACTTATGTCTGCATCTGTTACGTGGTTCTGTCCAAATGCAGGCACTCTATTATAATTTCCATTTGCATTGTCACTGTTTGAGTAATCGCCTTCGGCATTGTATTTTGCCGCGTCGTACGAGCCTGTAAATAGAAAATGAAAGTTGTTACACATTTGTCGACTGGCTGCACTGAAGATCAGATGACATCACACGTATCAAAAGATACAAAAGACCTAAACTTGTGTATACGTGAAATCATAAACCAAAGAATTTCTAGCATAATATAATTAATACTGAAATTTTTTTTGAAAATAAAAATAAATTATGAATTTATATTAAAAACTTTGCTTTTATAATAGTTTTAATAAATGCCATGCTTGGCAGATTTGGCAATCGCAGTGTGGTATTATGGTACGCAGGGGACGCTGCTGTCTATCCTATGGAAATTTGTTTGTGAGCAGTAGTAATCTTATATAATTAATATACAAATTGTGAATTACATAAGAATCGAATCCGCGACCTACGACGGCAAGTTAGTCTTCTACTGCTAGGCTTAATACAGTAGACTACCAAAGGTTTATTATCACTAAAAGAAAAACTTTTCATTGTAATATGTTTTTCGATAGGTTTTAAATAAATTACAAGATAATTTAAATATACGGTTATGTATTTTATTACACATTTTTAGGCCGCCAGATGGCTCTGGATGCACGCCTTTAAAAATCTATAAGGTAAGCCTTTTTTCAATCTTATGTTCTACGAGTAAAACGATATATATGATGTTGGTATATACATACTGAATAATAATTTAATAAATGATAATATTTATGTTTCAATAATAATAAAATAATAAATATGCTCAAAACAACGTTCAAAATTGACTCCGAAAATTTAGAATCGACACAACGACCTGCAATGAGCACTACATATTACACTCAAAAACAGCAAAAACAATTTTATCGTATTGGTCATATTACCTTGACATTTCGTACTAGTAAACATAACGTATCGTGAAGAATAAAAAAAAAGTATTCAGATTGAACAGAAAAGGTTCAGGATACGAACTGTGAATACGAAAATAAATGTAAAAAGATACGAAGCGATAAATTATAATTATTGGAATGAATGTCACAGTGTTAATTTTTAAAAGGTTCTCTCTTATCTGATTGAAATCTGTCAAAGCCTGTTTTGGGCTCTTCACAGAACAACACAAGATTAGAACGACTTTAATTTATTTTAAGCTAAAGTATATCACTATGAGAAACAAAGTAAAAAAATTCAATGCTTGTTTCTATCTATCGTCGTCTCTGTTTCAATCCATAGATGCCCACTGCAAGGTACAGGCTTCCCCCAAAGATATCTATGGAGGATATACCACAATAATCACGCTTGGCAGGCGGGATGACGATCCCAGTGTGGTATTATACTCTGGAATGTTTGTATAAAGTAGCAATCCTTTATAATTAAAGCACAAAGTGTAAATTCTAGAAATCGAACCGGAGACCTACGATCACAAGTATGAGTCCTCTATCGCTGGACAACCACTACTTATTTTAATTAAGCATACATATTTGTATACACATATTGTTATACTATCTAAAATGCATAAAACGAACGCAACTGATATGACCAAGGTGGAAGGCTGTTGGCGAAATATATGTGGCAGTTGGCAGGTCAAGTGAGCAATCCAAATATCCGCTGGGAATGGAAGAGAGTCGAGTGCGAAAAGGAACTGGAAGACAGGGTGAGAAGTGACACCGTCGCCCCCCTGATGGGACACAGAGAACGCTGTCATATCTTCTTAAGATATTATCACAGGATTGTAAAGGAGGTGATTAATAAAAATAATAATGTAAATATTGAATTTAAAAAAAAATGGTATAGGAACATATTGTAAACTACTGCGGCATCAAAGAACGTGGCGAAGAAAGAGATGCGACTGGTGTAAAGGAATGAAGGAAAGAAAGAGAATGTAGTTTGAAAGAAGATAATATGATATTGTACAGGATAAGTAAAGAGAATGTAAAAAAAGAATGATGAAAAAATAAATTGTAAAATATTTCCCTGTCTCAACATTAAGATATTCGGCACGAGGAGCCCTCAAAGAGGGTGTCAAGAGGGACCTTTAGAATCTGTATTCGACACCACGGATCAACAAACGCAGTGCAGGATGTCCACCTACGAAGTAGACAGACTACCTTGTTAAAGTCGAACGAAGCTTGTTGCAGACCGCTTCCAAGCGGTCACTTTAGGAATGTACGGAAGAGGCTTATGTTCAGCAGTGAAATAAATACAAAACGCATTCATTGCTGCAGAATTATTATTTTGTTTTTGCTAGTCGCTAACTTGTGAAATGCTAAAACCCACGCTTTAAAACAGAAAGACAGCTTAATGTTTTAATAATTTACGATACATAATACGATATTGCATTCCCGGATGTAATATTACAAGCCGATAATGCAAGCATGTTGTTCTGACACTATCGACATATGTTAACAATTAAAAAAAAAAATCATTCAGAAATATTTACTAGACCATTGATTATTTATCTTTATTTTTTCTTCTTTGTATTTTAATTCTTTACGAGGCCAAGTTAGATGTTGTTATTTATTACTGTATTTATAACTACGTATGTATACTGTATGTATGTTTATGTATGTAAGAGTAACGACACAGTCTACACGATTCGCATTAAAACCTTTTTGATGAATTTAAACAGAAAAGAATTTAAAAAAGAACACGTCAAATGTCATTGCAAAATATGGAGAAACAAAAAGCTATCGACACACAATTTTAACGAACTAACTATAATAGCTAAATCACGTAAGATTCATTAAATATGTTTGTATATATGTATCCTGAAGATGCCCCGTGGAGGGGTGAAACACGTGTTGAGTAATTTGGCGGTGGCGGTTGTGTGATTCGCATTGTTTGCCGCATACGCATTTATCAGCGGGCTGGCGGGCTGTGCATTTCATTGCACGACTGCCATTGCATGTGCGGAAGTGGCTAAATATTGGTCCTTTTCTTACCATACTATGGTTGTCTGGAAGAAATTGTCTAGTGTGATAAGACCGCCCATTGTACTTTTATCTCTACTATTATGCAACTATGTGTATATTTTCTAGTATATTCAAATAAAGAATATTAAATTAAATATCATACAACTGTGCTATAAAACTTTTGCTTTTGTTTTTTATATTATGAAAGGTAGCGTTTAACATAAGTACTTTCCGGTCAAACATTTACGATTTTTTGTCAATTAATATATAGTTTATTCCTTCCAATAATCATCGGTTTAATAAATAATAAATAAAGTTTAACGAATTATTGAAATACGGATAAATGCATATCGAAATGAATTATTGTTTACTATCTGTCCCTTTCGACTTACTGCTAGCAGTTATTGACCTATCACAATGGAAAAAAATGTAATATACTTTAGAGTGATCACTTTATACGTATAATACACTGTACCTACAGTATCCACAGATTCCTGTGGACAGGGCGTAGATGGAGATAGGCTTAAAACTCTTCATTTCAACCGAAGGACGCCCAATATAAAGTACAGAAGACAGAAGAATTGTGGCAAGAATGAAAAGAACGAAAGTTCATACGATGTATGAAAGACGAAAATGAAACTAAAAAAATATGTGAAATATTTAAATAATGTTGAATAGTCCCTGTCTCACACAAGATAGGGAGTACGAGAGACTCCCAATAGCGGGGGCCATAAAAAAAATTAGGAACAGGCTTCCCTCAAAAATCGCTACGATGACAGGTCCTGCGTTGCCGCAACCAGCGACCACTTGCGACCATAATTATCTTCGGTCCACATAGTGATTGCTTACCAACGCCGTGTTTACCGTCACGTGGTCACTCTACAACCTTTCAGCTGCACGATTGACATGCCGCGTCCAATGCCACTACAAATGAGCAATTCTTCAAGCTAGGGTGATCAATTATTTCTAGCAGCCACAAAGTTTCCATGGGCAGATAACAAATAATAATTAGTAGCAATATGCATTATTGTTTATTGCTGATATCGTAACTTTTGGGTAAGGTGTACCAAACGTTTGTTAATAGCATTTTCACAATCATTTCACATATAGCAATAGATATTTAGTATATATAACGTATTGTTTAAAAGTTTTGCAATCTAACTTCAGTCTAATTAGACAACAAAGTTCATATTAAATTTATGTATTCTTGTGCGTAATAAAATATGTAGAGAAGCGCTTCTGCATTATTATAATTAATATGTATCATATGTATTATTATTATGTTATATATTTGTAATATAGCTCTTATTTATATTATATATTATTTATTTAAAACTCCTTTCAACAACACTTTTGCAACGTTGATGACTCTATCACATATTAAAAAAAAGCGCCTCAAATAGTAAAATTCACTAAGAAAACTGAGCTAAGTTATTACTCATTTTTTTGAAAATACAACAAAAAAATCGGATCAGCATTTGTCAGTTTAAAATATAAAATAGCGCTGTTCACTCAATAATTTAAATTGCAAGTTATATATACCGACACATAGAAAAAAGGCTTTCATATAAAAAAAATAAACGTTGATATAAAGCTCTATGAGAACTGAAGACGATAGACCAGCAAGCGCAGCGTTGGGAGACCATTTAAAAAGAGGATATACGATCAAGGTAGCCAGAAGATGCTAGATGCAGTCCAGGTGACAACCGAACCTATTGGAAATCTATCTAGAAGGCCTTTGTCCAGTTGTGGATATCCTAATGCTGAAATGGTTATGATGTAGAAGCTTCCAATAGTTCCCGAACCTAGTTATCTTATTACTGAGTAATTGTAAAGAACATCGATATATCTCTCTAATTTCGGTTCTTAGAACATGCCGGTGTACCGGCTCATATATATAAGACATTTTTTTTATATTCTTTACTCTGTTAAACTATGCTGTTGAGATTCATGACTTTCTCTGCTATGAGAATGAGCTATTACTTCAGTATTTTGTTACACAAAATATCCAAAATTTTATTCCTATTATTTATTAAGATAACTATTGTCAATGATAAAAAGCAACTAAACTTTCCACGAATTTACAGTATGGGTGCTGGCTTCACAGCATGGTAAATAAACTTCTTTCAATATATTCGCATTCACTTTCATTAACTAGACTTCTCTCTTTTACTTATCAAATTTTAAATGATTCAACTACTATAAAAGTTCCATCCAGATATGACCTGATGTTCTGTGTTGATAAATCAAAGTCCTTCTGCCTAACATACCTAAAAGTTTCTACCTAAAGGTTTCTATCTTCACCGCAATCAAGTTCACTATGAATTTAATCCTAGTTATATCTTTGACTAGTTTGTTAACGAAAAACGTAATGGTCAAAATTCTTACCATCATCAATCAAACCAGCTGCAGCTTCCCTCGCGTTCTGTTCTAAGGATCTTAAGATCTCCTCCGGGATGGGTGGTGGGGTAGGCAAATGATCACCACTGGGTTGATAACCACCGTCGCCAGCAGTATAAGTTACTTTGTAAAGTTTTCCATCATCACCCGTGTACGAATAACCACCAGAAGCTTGTATTCCATTGACTGAAACTCCATTCTCTTCTGCCGTTATCCCGTTGTCTGTTTCATATGAATAACTGTATGACTGCGGTCCAACATTACTCTCGTATCGAACTATATTCGAAACTCTATCGAATTCAACCTGAGGACGTTGCAATTGTTTATTGAAATTCTGAACTCCCTGTTGAATATCCAAAAACGTTTGTGATTCGACTTGATCATCTTTATCTTGGAAATTTTGGAATACAGGTCTCTGAGAATATTGGTTCGTCTTGAACGCCGCTCCGCCTACTTTTGAATGTGTTGAACCGTATGATATCCTTGGACCTCCTAATCCAGTTTCACCGGAACCTGAAGCTCTTGTTCCCGGAGCTGCAGCATCAACCACAACGCCTTCGTATTCATTATCAAAAGCTCCTTTAGGGAAAACAGTTTGTTCAGTATGAAAAGCATCTCTTGGAAGTGGAGTTTGTATATCATCTGAGCTACCTCCAGCTGTTTTAGCGGATGCTGGTGGTAAATATGTGCGATCTAGCTTTGCAGCACCGCATACCGCTATTAAAGCGGTTAAATACACCTGGAAGATATGAAATAAAGTTTAGAAGATACTAAATAAATAACTTGTTAACTTCTCTTCTATCTTTTGTGGAGGCTTTTGCCTATCTAAAAGAACTTGAGCAGAAAATTTCTTAATAAATATAATATTTACATAAAAGTGGTTGTTTTATAAAAAAAATCGTCTTAAACTTTGATCGGAATCCGGAACTTTTTACTCGAGTTGAGTTCAACGAAATCGTAAAAGCGTGGTAGTTGAGAGTAAACATAAACTGAATACAAATGAATGAAGAAATAAATTAAACGACTTTAGTAGTGAAATTTTTAAAGAATAACGTATAATATTCCTGAATGATTATTTTTTGTATTGATGCCAGGATGTAAGAGAAAAAGAAACTTTTCAAAGCTGTCCTATTATAACACTGCGAAAGCTGGATTCTATTACACAATTCCATCCGCGGAGCACTATACCCATTTATCACTAGTTCCGGTTCAAAGATGTATAGGATTACCAAATTCATTGTATCCGCGATGATCAGTTGTGTGTGGTTCCACAAAGAGAGGTCAACTCGCACTGTGCTTTTGTGGTTCGACTTTTGCTTTTATATACCAACTCGTAAACTCATCTAAAAAAACGTGCTCGGTTTTTTCACCAACTTAACATTGCGGTCGTTGAACTTGTATTCACGGGATTATAATCTATCTGTCACTGAGTTAAGTGAAGGTTTATATGTATGTTACAGGTTTGTGGGTGCAAGAGTAATTTTGTCGAGATGTACGCATGGTTACCAAGTTCAAGTGGCAACTAAAATGCGATTTATAAAAGTTTTAATTGGTAAAGAATCAGTTACTGTAATCAGCGTAGATCATTAAGACCGTGCGATTTACTTTTGTGTGTATTAATTACTTTGAGATTTCGTGATCGAACACTTCGGATTCCTGTTACAGCGGCTTAATTTGTTTCACGTACAAATGAGGGTTTGTTACTTATCTATATATTTGCTACATATTGTGTTCAATAAGGCTTGCATTTGTAAAACTAATATACATGGTGATTGATCATAGATATAAAAACTTTAAAGCCTGTAATCAAATCAATAGTTTCACACATAATGTACGCTATTATGATAAAGAAAAATGTCTTCAAAATTCGGATAATTGCTTATTAAAATTGAATATTTTCCATCTGTCCTTTTAAACTTTTTGCTGTCAAATGAGTTGTACATTCACCCCTTTACAGTCTTAACACGTATACCCATTCACCCTGTAATAGTTTCAGCACATAAACTGCAAGATAGACCTCCCCTTTAAAAAGTTATAGGGGATATATCATAATCGCTACGCTTGGCAGGGGGATTAGCGATTGCAGTGTGGTATTATGGTATGCAGAGAACGCTGCGGCCCATAATACAGAAAATTATTTGTAAGCAGTGGCAATTTTGTAGAATTATTTCAAAAAGTGTGAATTATATAAGATTGTATTTCGAAAATCGAATCCGCGACCTATGCTATCACAATCAACCCATATACCGTGTAAATGAAAGTATTAGTACATTTCAATATTTTATCATTCTTATATCCCTTATGTTCTTAAATATATTATATTCACGTTGTTCATACATATCCCAGAGTCATACAAGTAATAAACAATAAGGAAGTTATAACTGTTTTATTTACAATCAAATATACAAAATTACATAGAAATAAAAATTAATAATAAAAACACTAGATTATTTTCAATAACAAGCAACCACAACATTCGTTACGTTTAAAAAGTATAATTGAAAAAACGACGATAAAAATGAAGTGTATAAATTATTTTCATTTAATTTTTACATATATATATTTTATATGGGCCACGTTTGGAGAGACCTCTCGTCCTATCTACCATTTGAAAATTAAAAATTAATATTAAAAAAATTTAAAATTTTTAAAAAATAAAAATTTAAAATTTTTATTTTTCATTTTCCTTCCGTCTTTCACAATATTTACATTTCCATAGCTTACATAACATCTTTCTGTCATTTCCTTTCTTCCCTCATCTTCGATATCAGATCAGTTTGCACCACAGTTAAATTTTGGTATTACAATATTGATCCTTATTTAATTATTTACTTATATTTATTACAAATCCTTTTATTTTTACTTTTAAAATTTTTATCTAACACTACTTTTATTTTATTTTTGTTTTTAAAATTATTTTCCTGGCCTTAGGGTTTTGGCCGACCATAGTACCGCTCTTGAGACTTGGTTTTATTTATTGCACACAGCACTACCTTTCTTCAATAACTTAACACTATGCCGTCCGGCGACACTACAGTAGTGTCGTGCTCAAAAACTTAAAAACTTAAAAAGATACTGAATACCAAAGAGAATGGAAATAAGCAAATCTATAAAACAAACTAATTTTGTATTTATTTACGTATGTATATCTTCGAAATTTCATAAAAATAAGGGAACAGGGTTGAGAACGCATGAGAACTGGCGATGAGTTGATTAAAACTTTACAATTCATAATATCCCGATAATGTCAAAAACGGTCGGCGACAAGCCAAGTAATCCGAATTAGCGCTGCCGGCGCCAAGCGAATAAATTTTTACGAAACGTGCGAAAGAAGGATGGGAGCAGTTGGTCGTCGCAAATAACGGCTAAAAATATTATGAATAAATAGTTTAAAAAATGACGAATTATAATCATATTGCGTTTATTATTATCACTAAATATTCATCTCCATACGATACTTCCATTAAATATAGTAACTTTAGCACCGCAAAAAATATTTGTATATAAAATATTTAGATTCACAGTACAAACTTTTACATACTTCTACTGTTTCCATACTATGGTTGTCTATAAGAGATTGCCGCGTATGATAAGACCGCCTATTGTACTATTTTGTTTATGATTATGAAACTATTTATATATATCATAGCCTTTACAATGAAGAATATTAAATAAATAAATAAAACTTTTATAATCTGATGGTTAAAGGATTTACAATTCGTATTAAAATACACTATTTTACTTTGATTTATATTTTATTTCTTTTTAACATTTCAGCCAAAGAACAATTGCTGCTTGACATCTTCTTTGTACATTCCAGCGTCTTCTCAAGATCGCATGTCCAGCTTGTGGGTGGACATCATGCCGGTTGGTTGTCGCCACCTCAGGACGTTGGGACCACAGCGGGCATCTGTTCTATGCGCTAGGTGGCCTGCCAACAATTACTTCAACTTGAACTATGTTGCTTACTTTCATTCTCCTACCAATATCCTAGTTCCCGATTCGATCCCGAATAATCACGAACATAGCTCTTTACTCGTTCAGTGGCTGCGTGTTTACCAATGAGGGTCGAAATGCGACTAGGTCACCATGCTAGTATGTGTAAGTCATTAGTTCTTTTTTGGCCCGGTATTGGGGTCCTCTAGTACATTCCCCTGTCTTAGGTACGCAGGGACATCTTCTCAATAGATTTTTCCATGACTTTTTTATTGTTCTCACCTCACCCATTCCTTTACAAATTTATTTTTCTTTCTTCATGTCAGATTCTTTACTTTGGCCTCACCTCCAGAGAACTGTTTATAAAAGGCACAAGTTAAATAGAGATCCTTGTTTAGGTCATCAGAATAATGAATGGGTGTTATTTCGACCCAGTCCTATTATATTATATAGGATTATTTTTTATATTGGCTCCCACCATGGGACTTCTCGTACCTCCCTTTTTAATCATTTTTTTTTATTTTTACGCTTTTCTGCCATTAATCTTAAGATCTATTTTTCCTCTTCTTTCATTATGCAGTTTTGTTTCATTCTTTTTCATACTAATTTCCGTTCATTCATCGCTTCACTTCTTTTGCCTCGTTTCTCAAGTATCACAGAATTATCACATTTGTATATTTATTAATGCTATTTTATATTTTTATTCTCCTTACATGTGTCTGGAGGTTGGCGTTCCGTCGCTAAAATGATGATAGTCAAATTTTTATGTATATATGTATATATAGTTATATATATATATATATGTATACATACATATATATATATATATATATATGTATGTATATACATACATACATACATATATATATATATATATATATATATATATATATATATATATATATATATATATATATATATATATATATATATATACATACACAAACTCAATACTCTCATGCAAGTGATTAAGCAATAATCTTTCGTATCTAAGATTCATGTCCCATGCTTGTCCACTTTAAAATAATTTTCGCAACGCCATATTTAAATTGAAGTGTGCGGTGTGATTTTGTAAGGTTTGTTTACATTTATAATGCCTTGAAGATACTGTCATAGCGTATGGATGATGTCAACGGAATGAATTTGTATCGGCAGTCAATAATTATAGTTACAATCGCAACATGACATATAGATCAGTAAAGATATATTGTCGTTCACTTTACATAATGTTATGTCAATTTGAATTATATATGTCACAGTGAGACATGCATGTCTTTGAATACCAATTTATTAGTGATACAGCTTTAAACTTTTGATATATGAAAACACATACATACATATATATTAGGGGGACCGGAGTGTAATGTCGCTTTCTTAAGTTAAATTCATATGACTATATTTTTAACAAATTTTAATTTCTAATCAACAGTATATTCTCGTCGTTATCAACAACCTTTTGCCATCTAGTATACAAAATTTCAATGCCGGAGCAATAAAAATCAATCGGTGTTTCTGGAAAATATGTCGACAGATACGACATTACTTTCTGGTCCCCCTAATATAAATATGTGTGTATTTTATTTGACTCAAATTTTTGGGAACCTGTCGTTCAACTGTATATATGAAATAGGGACTTGATTTACAGGGGTTAAATAATATTTTCAGGTAAAATTTCTATTTAATTTTCTTTTTTCATGCTTCACAATTCCCTATTCTATTCTTCATCTTTCTTGCTTTTTTTTAGACAACTCCATTTTCATCGTCGGTTTGTATTTTTCAAAATTATTTTTGAAAAAATAAATTCTCAATTACTAACCTCAGGAACACAAGGCATCCCCTTTTGCCATACATTCTCAAGACTGAATACAATTAAAATTTAAACATGAATATACTCGAATTCAAAAGATATATTTAAATAAGAGGAAATAGGGAAGGGAATAAACACTGGAAGCATCGCCTCCCTTTTGAGCGACAATGAGTGTCGCCCATCGTTTCTGAATTACTGAAGAAAAACAATAAAGGAAGTAATCGAGAGAAATAAAAATTAGATATCTAATGGATTCAGGCGTTATTTTGCGGAACTCTATCCTAAGTAAGAAAAGGACCAATATATAGCTACTTCCGCCAATGCAGTAGTATGATGGACTTCCGCGAGGTAACGCCTGATTCTATTGAATATGAATATATCCGCGTATTATCCGCGTAAGCTGGGATATTTTATTTGTATTATATTTATTCATTCGTCATCAGAATATAGCCGCGATTTAAAAAATTTAATTGAATTATTTTAAAATTCTCCTCAACGGGCTTTTCGTAACCATTTCAGTTCCAACCGATATAAAGTGACTCACTTATTCCTAGGTCAATGTATACAATCTAATAACATTCAAGACATTTATGAATCATATACTCTTCCAAAAGGCATATTACTCTGTTTCAGAGTATGTTTATCTTAAAGATGTTTAGAAACGAACTACTTTAATCTTAACAAAAAAAAAATATTTAGACGAACATAAATTTTTTTTACAAAATTCAATGAGTTTCTTGTTATTTCTTTTAAGTAGGTTAGTCGTTACGAACTAACGTAAACTTAATTTGAAGTTTTAATTGATTTTGACAAAAACCAATAACTACGAATAGCCGGTTATGTACATAAATGAATGTAGTTTCCTGAGCCGAAACAATTGAAGGAGCTTTCTAGATTTGCTAACTATAAAGGATGGTCGTTGGGGCCGAAAGGTTCTGGAATGGTGATCACGAGGAGGTAGACGCAGCGTGGATGAGCTCCTTACTAGGACTACGATCCTGAAACGACGATATAGTGAAGGTTGCGGAAAGTCACTGGATGCGAGTAGCGTAGGACCACTCATCCTGGCGATCTTTGGAAGAATCCTATGTCTGCAGGGAGAGGCATAGCTGAGATATATACGCAAGTTTTCTTATAAGTAATTTTGCATTGTTTTGATTTAAATATTACCAAGGCTATTTTAAAGTAAGACTTCGATAAAGGTTCTTTATATAAATCATTTTAAAAGTTATAAATACAATGCATTATATTTGAACGAAATTAAAAATAAATGATGGTTATATTTCAAAATTTGATGAAATTTATTTTTGCATACATTGCGTGTTCTATTACAATCATGTTTTGGTATGTTTCAATCGTCAACTCTTGGTGGCTGCCATCCATATATCCATAGCTTGCTTGTTCTTTTGCTGTATTCGAAGTTATGCTGCTACCCGATCTAGGCTTTGTGCAGCTTCATCGAAATTGAGCCCGGGGAAACAGAGGTCCACGGACTAAATAATTTAACACTGGCGATCGTACCTCTGTTACAACGAAGACGTCCACACGCGGAGAACTATACCCCTGTAAGTATATATATAGTGAGAGGGGTAAAGTGTATATAGCACGAAGCAAGAACTACTCGACGGTCGGGAGAGACACGGGCCTCTCCGGACCGCCCTCGCTTGAAAGCGGGTTAGGCGGATGCAGCAGCCGTGTCATTTGTAAGTGGGTAGTAAATGACATGTGCATCGTGGCCGCCGGGGCTCGATGTGAGGCGTATATACTGACATTGAGACGGGGAAGCGGATATTATTTAAACAGCGCTTTAAGGGCGGCGAGAAGGGCCGAGTGCTTCACGGTAAAGAGAAAGCAAGGGACTAGTGGCTTTGCAGAGTTTCGCAGCGAGAATGCAGACCTCGTCGAGGTCAACATTGGCGAAGTAGAGAGCAAGGGCTTTGAGCTCCTTTGGGCGAAAGGGAACCCGGTTTAGGGTTCGGAGGGGAGGGTGGAGGGCTTGCCTCTCAGGTAGCTTCCAGGCTGAAGTGGCTGGAGGAGGTGGGGGGAGGAGAAGTGTAGAAGTTGGCTTTGAAACTTTCATCACGGGAGCGGAGGAGGATGGTCGGGCGGCGACTTTGGGGGAGTGGGAGCGAGTCGGTAGACGCAGTGTAGGTAGGCCGCCCACTAAATAGTCGGACGATTTGGTTGAGGCTGCAAGAAGTTAAAGAGCTATGCGGTGCAGTGGGCGTCTATTAGTTCAAAAGAAGAAGAAGTCGCATTCAATACTTAAGCATAAATGTAATGCATTCTGCTGAACATGGGGCTCCCTTAAAGATTACGATCGACTTTAAGCTAGATACAAGCGCAGTATCTTCACTAACTTTATCAAGGTCGTCTGTTAACCTCATTGGTCGACTTCTTACACATTTAGAAACTAGAGACCCCTGTTCAGAGACCCCTGTTCTAGAGTCACCTGTTCTGCTCATCAAAGTTCCTTACCACTGTCACTTCCACATAGCAATCGGCTGAGCCATATATAAATATATTACTACGAAATTATTTTAGAGCAACTGTTATATGAGTATATCAGAGAAATGATAATACCGAAAAATAAAACAGATCGGGTAAGCATGTACGAACAAGAGTAAATGAAAATTAAAGTAAAACAATAATTGTAAACAGAATATGCAGATAATAATAAAATATATATAAATACATTAGAAATAATGTCATAAATTTAAAATATTACTGCGAAAAAAAAATGTCATAACGGTTATAAAATAAGAAAAAATAAATATTTTTTTATTTAATATTCTTTATTGTACACGTTAAGATACATTTAATAAGTTTTACAATAATACACAAAAAGGTACAATAGTCGGTCTTATCACACAAGGCAATCTCTTACAGATAACGTTAGTATGGAAAAGGTAAAAGTACTAATAATGGGTAGTTTACGTGTACAAAAAATACATATTTACAAAGAAACGAACACAAACATACATATGTATATAACATATATACATATAATAAATAAGATTTAATACATATTATAAATATAATACAATAATAAATAAAAACATCTAACTGACTTCGATCAGTATTGGTTCGATCGCTCTTGCTTTGGAAAGAATATGTTGAAAATGTAAGGCCATTTTCACAGACAGTACAATCTATAGTACTAGAAGTTTTGTGGCTAAAATGGTGATGATAAACGTATATTATATAACAATATGTTTTAATATAAAATCAAAATATTCGATAAAATAACTCTAAAGACATAATTGGCGTAATCCACGTCAGAATGGAAATGTTTATATGAATTTAATTCAACGCTCAAACATGATTGAGGGCTTCTGCATGCAACTCATTTATTACACGGCGTGTTTCATTTCGTCATGTCTATGAGTCAACTGTCAGGTCATTTCAAATGCTTCATGAGCTTAATCTGCTAGAACACGTTTATTAATAAAGCCATGACAGTCGAAGCTTAATAGAATATTGAATATTCAAACAGGGGTCATATTTAATTGGATAATCCTAAAATTAATATGTAATCTAATATTAAAACTTTTAGCGAAGGCTATGCTAATGTTAGATGTCTTTAACACTTCTAATAGAGCAAGTGTTCATCTATGTCAGAGCATCGTTATTTTGTAAATGAATGTTTCTCTGCAAACTCCGAACACAAAGCCGTCATTCATCAAAAAGTAAGTCATTTACTTTGAAGTTTGACTCATAGTGGGATTGGAATTTCATCAATTATTAAAACCATAAAAATTAACATAAATACCATCATATAAGGTTCGGGAAATAAACCGTAAACTATATACACTGGATCTTTCCGACGTTTTAGCTACTTTTTACTTACTACTACTAAAATTTCTCTTGCACAGTCACTCCTTCTCCCATCCTTGATTACGCAGATGTCAGCTATCTAGACCTCACAGAAAACCAACTAAATAAACTTGAACGTCTTCAAAACTTTTGTATTGGTTTCATATTTGGCTTCCGAAAATATGATCTTGTTTCGCAATTTCGCGCTAAGCTCAATTGGTTACCCATAAGGCTTCGCCGGAATGCCCACATACTTTATCTACTCTTTAATATTCTTTTCAATTCACTCACTTCCTCTTATCTCAAATCAAGGTTTCAATTTCTTTAGGATACACATGAGAGATCTTTGAGGTTATCAGAGAATCTGGAATTAAAAATACCGGTGCATTCTTCCTCGTTTATGGCTAAATCTTTCACCACGCAGGCCGTTCGATTGTCGAATGATTTACCGCTGAATATAAGACGTGCTAACACACTACCTATTTTCAAGAAAATGGTTGAGAACTATTTACTAGACCTATGATTATCTATCTGTTAATTCATTTATTTTACTTTCTCTGTTTCTTTCTGAGGCAAGTGCGATCGAAGTCAGGTGTTTTAATTTATTATTATATTACATTTGTAATATGTAATATACCTTATTTATTATAAATATATATGCTATACACATATGTATGTATGTTTACGTATGTTTAAGTAAGTATGCCTGTGTATGCTTATGTTCGTTTGTTGGTTAATATGTATTTTTGTGTACACGTAAACTATCCATTATAAGTACTTTTATCTTTCCACACTATGGTTGCCTGTAAGAGATTGCCTTGTGTGATAAGACCGCCCATTGTACTTTTTTGTATATTATTGTAAAACTTATTAAATGTATCCTAACGTGTACATTAAAGAATATTAAATAGATAAATAAGCTAATAGATGCCGACTTATATATGCCTTGTGCATAGGACTCTCCCAACCACATCCACATTCATCGACTTCCCAGTATCTTAACTGTCTTTGGTCTACCTAGTGGGGACCTGCTTACGCCGTGTATCTCGTGATCATCACTAACCCTATAAATCCCTATAACTACATGGTATCCCTTGCAGCTGAGGATCGTGAATATTTTTGGAAATTTTTTCATCTCTCCTATTCCTAAGTGATGTGTATTGCTTCAGCTGTTATAACATCGAGCATGTTTCGTATTTTAAAATTTAAGCAGCTGTAGGAAATACATAGAATTAATAAAAAACAGCATTTTATAACCGTTATGACATTTTTATCACAGTAATATTTTAAATTTATGACATTATTACTAATGTTTTTATATATATTTTATTATTATCTGCATATTCTGTTTAAAATTATTGTTTTACTTTTATTTTCATTTCCTCCTGTTTGTACATGCTTACTCGTCCTGTTTTATTTTGCGGTATTATCATCTCTCTAATATACTCATATAACAGTTGCTCTAAAATAATTTCGTAGTAATATTTACACATGGCCCAGCCGATTGGTTTGTGGAAATGACAGTGGGTAGGAACTTTGCTGAATAGAACAGGTGACCGCTGGGGTTTCTAGCTTCTGAATGTGTAAGAAGTCCACCAATGAGGTGAACAGATGACCTTGATAAGTTTAGTGGAGACGCTGCGCTTCTATCCAGATGAGTGGTCCTGCGCTACTCGCATCCAATGACATTCCGTAACCACTATATCGTCGTTTCAGGATCGTAGTCCCAGTAAGGAGCTTACCCACGCCGCGTCTACTTCCTCGTGATGATCATTCCAGTACCTTTCGGCTCCAACGTCCATCCTAACTACCTTTATAGTTAGCAAATCTAGAAAGCTTTTTTTCATCTCTTCGGTTCCAAAGATATGTGTTGCTTCAGCTGCTATAATATCGAGCATGTTTCGTATTTTAAAATTTAAACAGCTATAGGAAATACATAAAAGTAATAAAAAAAGCAGCATCCTTTTGACATTCGCAAGAGCTGTAGCCATTCTCTACGCGTATCCCTTTACAACCTTTTTATAAACACAAATGTAACATTTAAGTTAAATGATGTATTGACGAGTTATAAGATCCTCTTAGTGACGTCATGCCCTCGATACCGGAACACGACATTTACTAAAGGTCCAACGAAAACTGACTGACATCTCGTCAGGTGTGTAAAAGGAAACGTAAAAAAAATGTATATCTCTTTATCAATACTGTCCGATATGTTTTGCCAATAATTTTAATGTCACAACTGTGAATTTAAGCGTGTTTATTTAATGACTACGTTTTACTCGCGATTTCGTATGATTATTTTTTTTGTTCTTAAATATTTTCCTGTGAATAAGTTATAATGTATCGTGATATATCGTCACAAGACCTCGTTGCGGACAATGTAGTCTTTGGCTAACAATTTTGTTTCTTTACCTAGTATACGCAAAGCAATAGCTTAATACGTTACAATAAACTCCCATGAGACATCTGGGGGGGAGGAGTATTCCTATCAGTGAGCGTCCATCAACTGAAAATAAGAGCACGTATTTTTAAAATTCGTTTAAAACATTTTTAAAGTCGATAATATTAATATCGATATTTATTACACCTTTGTCGATTAGAAAACTTATTTAATTAGATTTAATTTCTCGAATTGTAGTCTAACGTACATTTTATTTTTTTATAGTTTATGTTTATCCTTCATGTTTTGTTTTTGCTTTATGTATATAGAAATACATTCCAGACTCATCAATTACCAATTATAAGAAAATTAAAATGAAACGTAGTAAGTTAAAAAAAAAAGGTTTTTGATTTCTGCATTCTATTTTGGGATATTCTATTCTGATCCTATTTTGGGAGGTAAAGAGTGTTCAGAGTAAATTCCCAGGTGGATCTGACTTGAGATTCACCTCACTCCATGATTTATCGTTACGTTTTACTTTCACCAGTGATGCTATTTGCATTAGGAACGACCACGTTTACGTCGCCCTTGTTTGTTAGCAAGGAGTCATCGTCGTCTTCTTAGCCCAACAACACACATTGAAAAGCTACCAATATACCATCACTATCACTGGCAGGTAGGTTTGCGACTGAGAATAAGTAAAAATGTAAATAAAAAGTAAACTAAAAAAATTATTACGTTACATATAAAAAGTCTCTGTGACTTAACGGCAGAAGTATGGAGGCTAGGAAAAAAATAACTTTATACTAAGTTAACATATCTCGACTGGGTAGTCAAAAGAGACTTAAACCAACTAGCTCATTCATTAATATACGGTAACGTTACATTAAATAAATGTACTACTTGTACTATATATATATAAGGTTAACATTTTTAATAGTTGGTTCGTTAATCTCATTTTTAAATGTCCTTAAAAAAATTAATATTCTGATTTTCTTTTCTGTTACACAGAATAAAGCTTACTCTGAAATTAACAAGAAATATAGTAATTTATTTTTATCATCATATCGGCCTCTGCGATGATCAATCTTGCGGTGCCTGCATCCGGTGATTTCCCGCAACCTTGATTACGTCACGTCACTTAGTGGAGGACCTGTACTACGTCTCCTGGCTCCATGTCGCCACTTGAAAACCTTTGACCCCGAACAGACGTTGTTGAACAGATGTTCTTCAAGCAACATCGATGAACTTTGTCTGCGATATGATTTTCAATTTCACTAAAAGCCTTTAACTGCTACCGTATTACTTTGTCATTACTAATGTCCATCTAATCCTTTCCTGCTGCAGGCTAAGTTATCAGCCCCCATTCAAGCCTTCCAAGTTCTTAACGTATAATGAAAGTATAAAACTATTGATCGATTTGAATTTTACTTAATATATTCAATACGTTATCTTTATAACAAAAATGTAAATACCTGAAATTAGAACACCACAGAGACAATAATCAGTGTTTAAATAACAAATCTATGAAACATTATGCCCAAAATTATTAATGTCCAAATATTTTAATTTTGATGTATATATATATATATATTTATGTGTGTGTGTGTGTATAGATATGTATATATATATATGTATATGTATATGTATATGTATATATAAATAGATAGACGAATACGTTTTACAAATAGTAATTTATAAATATCAAATGATAATCTGTCGCATTAATTCGTAATTAATAACGTCAAGTTACGCCCCCCGCGCAGTTAAAACAAACGGTTAATTTAACCATTAGGTCAAAGACCCAACTGGTTATATATACCGGTTGTAATCCATAACTAAATATTTTTAAAGTAGGTACAAAATAAACTGCACATATAACTAGTCAATTAATAATGGGAAAATTAAACTAAAAATAGGATAAAAACAAAGTAGTATTGTATTAAAAAAGTCAAACCCAAAAATAAGAAAACTGAGACATAAAAAAAATAGGATAAGTAATAAAATAAAGAATAAAAGAAATGTACCTAGCCACCTAAGAGTAATAAGATGTTGGAAGGAAGGCGATGAAAGCAAGAAGGAATGAAAAACAAAATAAATTGAGAAGAATGAAAGTGAGTGAAGAATAAAGATAAAAATTTGAAAAACTTATTTGTAAAGAAAGACCCTGATCCCAACAAATTAGGGGTACGAGAGGCCTCCAATAGCGGGGGCCATAAAAAAAAACTAAATGTTTTAAACTTGTGATACGCTTGGAACACTTTTGGCACACCTGTTGGCACACTCCTGGCTTTGTGGTATACCAGACTGTCTCCAGGTAATCGAACCCGCAACTATAGCTATTCACAGTTATTTCCAATGAACTACCACTGCTCTAATGTTAGTACTGTACTGATAAGCATAATGTAACAGTTAAATCTGAGAAATCTTTAATAGCATAGTAAAGAGGTAAAGAGTAAGGTTTATTCTTAGCAGCTTTAATGGCATTTGTCAAACACTTGTTAATAACGAAAAAATAACGCATATGCTTTCTAATTTTTATTTTAAATATAACATTACATTGTACACCAAAACAACATTATAATTCAAAGTATATACACCACTATATCTTCCAATTTATTTATTGGCAGAGTTATATTATTTTTGTTTTTTAACAAAAATAAATTGTAATTTCGTAATCCTGGAACCTGTCTTCGATCCTTACATGGTTTGCTATGGAAAATCTTAATTCAAATTATATATATATAAAATTTGCGTCGTGTTTTTTTGGAACGTAACCATGACGCAAAGTGAGATATTGGTGTACATAATTTAGTTCTCGTCTTATAAGTCTGTATTACTAATTAAAAAACTAAATAGATTATTTTTAAATTTTGTGTTCTAAAATCTTAGCGAAATAACATCGTTAAGCAATTGACGTGACTTATTTTCAGTCTTTAAAAATATATATAAGGAACACTGTATGTTTTTTAGTTTTGTGTTGCGTTGTTTTTAATAATACTGGTTCAAGGTATAATGAATATATTAAATGAAGTGAGGGGTGATCGTTAGTACAGGCCCCTCGTCCTGTGATAGATAACTCGATGTAAAGAAAAACACTTTCCGGATGGTTAACTTATAATATAACATCACAGAACAAGAAATCTCAATATGCGTTACAAGTATTTCCTTTGTTAAACAGCGGTTGAAGCGACACGTCCGTTCGGTAGCCCGGCGCGTTAGAGAGAGGGCGAGATGTACCGAGTGTAAGAAGGGGCATGCAAAAATAGATGCGTTCATATATAATAAATTTGAGTGCATTCTAATTAACGCCACAGAAGAAATAAGAAAAAGAACCCCTCCCGCTGAAGAACCAAGATCACCAACGTAACTAGAAGAATTGACCGTCTGAAGAGGCAATAGACTGGACACATCGCCCGTGCAACATACGACCATTGGGGCCTGAAGGTTGTCGAGTGGCGACCACCTGCTGGTAGACGTGGCGAGGGTAGGCGCCCACTAGATGGTCCGACGTCATGGTAAAGATCACGGGAAGTCGCTGTAAACAGTCAGCACCAGGGCTGGTTATCGTGATTATCCTCTAGAAAGACCTAGGATTTGAAGAGAGCGTCCATCGGCTGAAAAGAAGAATTAGAAGAAATATGCACGCACATATTATTCTGAAATCACAATGTTTTTTTTTATTATCTACAATCAAAATAACTAAATGACGCCACACTAAAAAGGTTAACAATTTCTACGAGGAGCACTATATCATTTAATACAACTATATGCAACCATACATATACATCACATAGTATATATAAATGCAAAGGGCGTAAACGCGTCGTATATACACTACTACTACTACTACTCCGCTAGCTCAGTGACCCAAAGTGGGTCTTGGCCTCCGAAGCGAGAGACTTCCACTTTCCTCTATCTTGCGCCATCGTCTGCCATTGGCTGACATTCAATTCGCGCAAGTCTGCCTCAACGCGATCGATCCAGCGATACCTGGGTCTACTCACTGGTCTTCGACCCCTCGGTTTTTCCAGGTACGCTACCTTCTCGCTCCGAACCGATCCCATTCGCTCCAAGTGACCAAGCCAGCGGATTCGTTGAGCTTTCGTATATACACTGCAATAAAATTATTTTAAAATATTCTCATTGACGATTTCATTCGGTTGCGAAATCGTATTTAATATACTGCCATCCCAGAGCACGTTCGATACATCAGATTGAATCCGTGAGTTGGAACACGAGACAGAAATTTCGTGACTGTCTAAGGTTATATTGGTCACAAAATAAATACGTACCAAAATGATGAACGGAAAAAAATAAACATTAAAAATATTAAATAACAGCTTTTTAATAATACTAACGTTATAACGGTGAAGGCTATGTAAGCTAAAAGCCATAATAAAAATAAAAAAGATTATTCTTTATTATGAAGTACCGTCTTATATCTCATATCATGTTGTAATTTAAAATGATTTTGAAACAAAAATCGAGCAGTGGTTGCCTACCAGAAGAGAACTGATTCTTTTGTACAGATTAATAAAGAAATGAGTAATAGACATTGGTATGTCTAGATCGTTTATAAATATATTTTAGGCCATGGCAACGGTAGTGCGTACCAATAATTCAGCGGTGTAAGACTGAGATTTGCGATCATAATCGCGGGTTTAATTCCCGGAGTACGATCTTATATTATTTACACTTTGTGCATTAGTTACATAAGATTGCCAGTGCTCAAAAATAAGTAAGAATAGGACCAATATTTAGCCACTTCCGCACATGCAGTGGTAGTCGTGCAACAAAGTGCGCCGCCCGCCAGCCCGCTGATAAATGCGCATGCGGCAAACAATGCAAATTACACTAGCGCCACCGGTAAATCACTTAACACATGTTTCACCCCTCCACGGGACATCTTCAGGAGTTATGTTACACCGATTAGTGCCAAACACAGAGTTGTCCATTAAATGATTATATTAGGTCTCATCAACTTTTATCTTACATTTGGTCTTATCAATTCAATTATTTGACAGTTATCTTTAATCAATGACAATATTATTCAATGGCCTCGTTTTTGGGAACTCTTGTTTAACCCCTGTCGTTGGTGGAGAGTGTCTTTACTTACATGAAAAGTTTATCTTTTTTTAATTTTTGTATTTTCATAATCATATTTTGTTCTTCTCAACGTCTTTTACTCTTTTCTCTAATTACCTTCATAATATCTTTCATTCTTTTCTCTAATTACCTTTAAAATATCTTCCATTCTTTTTTCTAATTACCTTCAAAATATCTTTCATTCTTTTCCTCCAAAGTTCTACAAATTTACGTTTATTATTTTTATAATATGTTTAACAATTACAATACAATATAGTATTTATTCTTAATTATTATTTATTTTTTTACTATGTACATCTCACTTAATTTATGTTTCTATTATCAGCTATTTTATTACTCTTGTTTATTAGATGATGTTCTCCTCCTATATTCTCTCTACTGATAGAGTCTGGTATGGTATGATATGACAGCTATTACTGTACACTCTTTTACTACTACCCAGGTGTGGGCAGAGAATAGGACGGCATGAAAACAGTTCGACATCGATTTCTTGGAGGCTCAAAACGTACACGACCTTGAGTAATGAAACAATAGCGATTTTATTACTACAAATGAATATCGCTTTCATCTTGTCACTTGTGCCTTGTATTTGTGTCTGTCGTAATTGTGAATGACAGACGTTGAATAGGTATATCAAGCCATCCGAACGATGATTCATTGTTTTGATTTTTACTTTTTTAAACTAACAATGCGTATTGTAGAAACCGGTATTATCTAGTCTATATATGTGCTTTTATTTTTAACAATATCGTCGCTTTAACATTTTATCATGGTATAAGGTAATGTGTTCATCTATTTTAAGCATGATCTAATTTATTTTATAGGTGTATTCAACCAATAACTTCTGGCAGAACGAAATCTACAGGAACAGATTGTAACCAATAATTGTTTTAATTCTGAAACCATTGATTTTTGGATGTACTCTATATGTATAGATTATTTACTACATATGAGCTATATATATATATATATATATACATATATATATATATATATATATATATTCCCCCTTTAAAGCTTTTACATTTATAACCGACCATCCAGTATATATAACGGTAGTTGCAAAAGTAATGTCATCATTTGAACCGGCAGCCATTTTGTTATAAATTAAAAGAGAGCTCCGTTGTTAAAAAAAATGTCTATTTGAAAGTGTAAGATTGATGACATTAATCAGAAAAAAAATTAAATCACTAAAATGCACACATCACGACTTGATTTTAGCAAAAAAACATGTGGCTACAAATTGGCGATACCTTCTTCAACGTTAGCTTTTAAGGCTTTTGTAGTGCGTGGTTTGTTGCAGTAAACGCAAGATTTTAGTACACGCAGTTTGCTAGCCACTCTCGGCCAAACACTTGATTGTTCAAGCCCAAGGAACACGACGACGGAATACACGCTGTGTTAAAATAACAGACTAAAACTTTGTTATGCAAAAAACGCAGTAACAATAATTGCACATTTTTGAGAGGCATAGCGCTATATAGCTTATTGACAACTAATTCTCCATATATCTACATCATAAATGACAAAGCACAGTGACATTTGGCGCCATTTGTAAATATTAAGGCACGTTTTCATTATAACATTACTTTTGCGCCACCTGTTACATAAAATATATTTTTAATTTTAATCTTTACTCGTATATATGTATAATGTTCTGCTATGATTTACCCGTTGGGCTAATAAAGCAAAGTTTTATTTTCCATCTATGGAAGTCTTACGGCTGAAAAATGATGATCTTTCAACAAAAAACAAAGTGTTTCACAAAATAATTTGATACTTTGAATTAACATATATTTCGGATTATCCTTGATTTTTAACGATAACATGTTTACCAAGAAGGTAGTTGATTCGTTTCGTACAGTAATTGCATCATAAATTAATGTTTATTTGCAGAAATATATTTACACACATAATCAAATTAAATAATAAACCATATTGCGGCAATAAATAAACAACACTTAGTTTTTGTTGAAATGAGATTTATTAATATCTTTGATACTTCTTATTTAATGAATTAAAATTAGTTTTTGTATAGTTTGGTAATAAATAAACTTTATAAATATGACATCGTAAACAGCTTTACTTGATTATCAGTGTTAACTTAATTACGTGGGCATACATAGTTATTCTTCGAAGTTTTTTCTTTTGAAAGTCTTTCGTTGCCCTGTTCAGCGACTTACTGCAACTTTAACATATAGGAGAAAAAGTAATATGTGAATTATGATACATATATTTATATATATATATATATACATATATAAATACATTTATATATATATTTGTGTGCATATATTAGAGGAACTGGAAAGTAATATCGCTTTTGTCGACATATTTTACAGAATAACCAATTGATTTTTACCGTTGCGATGTTGAAAATTTGTATACAAGATGGCAAAAGGTTGTTGATAATGAAGGTGATTGATTACAAATAATATATATATATATATATATATATATGCTACGACAAGTCCCATCGTCTCCCGATCAAGGACGAGCCCACGTCAAACTCGGTACGTTTATTTTCGTTACTAATCTGTATGTAATAGCGTTTTAAAAAATATTTACATTATTATGGTTTTTTTTTTACTTTTTTATGCATTTTTGCTTACATGAGATCATAAGGTGTCTCTAAAACGGAGGCCATATAAAATAAGCTGTTGTTGAAAACGTGAATGAAATAAGTTTTGCTTAGTTACACTTTCAAATGTTTTAAGTTAAGCTCATGTCACTTCACGTCCGAGACATTCTTAGATAACATCACGCAACCAGCCACTTGTTTGGCTGACAGGCGACCGTTCTAACGGTCACCATTAGTTAACCATCTCGGTGACAAATCGTGGCAGTTCAATGGCCGGTCGGATATGATTTATAGCGCTTCGTATATCTCAGTATTAGACAACATATGTCACGAACTTATCTGCTTATTGCCGAGACACTATACCTGTATATGATTTCTAAAAGTTGATATATGATTCAATAGTACGTAATACAAGAGTTTATAGGTATAATGGAACTGATATAATTGTTAAAATAAATACATTTAAAAAACTTTTAAGTTAAACGGGTTTTTGATAGCCATATTCGAACGACGTCCATCTTGAACTTTGAATTTTGACATAATCATCGTGTTTTACTAGTGTAGCCCTTTCATTTGATACCCATATTAAGGGGGTTAAGGAAAAATATGTAATCCGCCATTTTGTATCGGTGGCCATCTTAGATTTATAATGTTATTGATTTTATTATATTACATTGTCATCTAAATTAAATGTGTGTACCAAATTTCAGATTAATCTGACAACGGGAAGGTGCTTAAATTTCAATTTCTAATTTTGACCCAAATAAACAAATTTCGTATGAGTCGAACTAAATAAAATCGTTTAATTATTTAGTGTATGTATTTTACTACAAACACTGTACTCTATTGTATATATATACACCTTTAATGTTTTTAAACCTATATTTAATCATCAAGTATATATTAGGATGACCGGAAAGTAATTTCGCTTTAAGTTAAATTCACACGGCTACATTTTTAACAAGTTTTTATTACAAATTAACAATATATTCACCTTCGTTATCAACAACATTTGTCATCTAGTATACAAATCAATGCCGGAGCGGTAAAAATCAATCGGTTTTTCTGTTTAATATGTCAACAGAAACGACATTACTTTCCGGTCCCCCTAATATAAAAGGTGTTGCAAAAGTTATAATTTGAACCAGCAGCCATTTTGTTGTAAATTAAAAAGAAGAGCTTTGTTGTTGAATATAATATAAATGAAGTATTTAATGGGCTATAAATTTGTCATAAAGCTTCATCTTTTTTCACTTTTCTTCTCCTTTTTCAATATTCAGGGTCCTCAACCACCAGGACCCTCCATTGCATTTGTAGCTCTCCCGTGGTCTTTATCTCATGGTTTGTACTACAAGCACTGGCGTTAGGAACCTTGTGTTTTTGTAAAATGGCCAGTCCGTCTCATTTAACTCTTGTCACTCTAAGAAAAATATCTGTGTCTTTGCTCAGATCTGTGATCCACTTGTTTGTCTTACGGTCCTTTAGATGGGAACCTGGTGTGTTTCACAACGTCCCTACAAAGTTCTTTATGAGGTTACCGATGACCACCGGACCCTCAAGGCTGTAGTGGACGCCACAGGCTATAGCTTAAGACGTACACTCTCAAGGTAGACGGTCGACCTTCACAAAGGAAACAACTAGGTGCAGGCCCCTTTTAAAATCGTTAATGATGAAGAATATTTCCTATAAAAAGAAGAAATCCTTAATCAAACCTAAGAGATTATTGCCAATTGTTGACGAAATTAACCATCCCATATTTTGATTTAACATACTGCGATCAAAATTTAAGGTGAAATTGTAATTTATAACTCCCAGGCATAAGGAAGACAAGTATATTTTTGTCTTATATTGATAGAATTGTCTATAACATTTGTCAAACGTCTGTTTGTTAAAAGATTTAATTATATCCGAGTTACACGAGGTTCAATTTGTTGTTCAAACACATCAAGTCTCGTTTGGTGCCAAATTCACACAATATTTTAGATATAAAAACGTTAAAACACGACTGATATTGTGCCGCAACCACGGTATTCGCCTGATTTGGCTCTGTGCAACTTCTGGCTATTCCGCAAACTCAAAATTCACACGATTCAAGAGATAAAGATAGAATCACAGTAGATCTTAAAGGCTTTACCGGAAAAAGACCGTGGTACCTGGAAAAAGGGGTGAAAAAGTGCGTTTTATCAGACGGGGGTTACTTTGAAGGGGATGAAATTGATTTGGTAAAATAAAAAATAATTTGCATTTTATAAACAAATTCACGTTAATTATTATCACAGTATTGTATGGATGTTTTATCTTTTCATTTACTATTCATAAACAGAAATACTGCGTGCAAATCTCGTCTAAAACCACTCACAGTAACTGTTATGTATAAACACATAAACATGTAAATATATTCGTGTGTGTGTTCCGTATGAAAACGTTAAAAAACATTTGTTTTATACTAAATGGCCACGACTGGTTATAGTGTCAATGACCTTTTGATGTTTGTTATATGATCTTGAAAATATGAATACATGTGTGGGATATACTTAAAATATTTGCTTTAGATGTCTTAATGCCTCTGTTTGTACTCTGTAGATTTCTGACTTTCAAACCTTTTAAAAACATTTATAAAGTTCTTTGTGGGCGTTGGCCGCCCACTAGGAGAACCTACATTATCGGTCCCGGAAGTCGCTGAATTCGGTCAACTCCGATACAAACACTCGAATATGAGTGCTATAAACGCGTGCGTAGTTATATAATTCGCATTGTTTGAAGCGTGCGCATTTATCAGCGAGCTGGCGGGCTGTGTACTTTGTTGCACGACTACGGCTGCATGTGCGGAAGTTGCTAAATATTGGTCCTTTTCTTACTTAACAACTGTAAATGTTAATAAATCAAACATGACCTTCGCTGCCTTAGTCATAAAAAAATATGGGATGTTGTGTGATATCGTCTAAGATAGTTTCAAATTTTCAAATTCAAATTTAGTTATTCTTTATTCGACAACTTCCAACTTCTCCCATTGACTTCAAATCGACCCTACCGTCTAAAGAAGAAGAGGATTAAAAAGAGAAATAATACAATACACTTATTTAATAAACAATAAAATAGGCTACAAGCCAACACATCACTCTCAAGGCGTGCTATGGTCTATGAAGTCTTTTACAGTGTAGTAACCCTTAGATCACAAAGATTCTAGAATATTTTTTATAAATCTATCAATAGAAGCTTTCAGAACATTATCGGGGTTTTTAAAAGTCTTATGTAACGTTAAAAGGTAATTACTTTCTCTTTCTTTCAATTGTAGCTGCGTTTAAAACAGTCGTGTTGAATGTATTCCTAACAAAAAAACATTGGCTACAAAAGGATTTAAGTCCAACACCCACGTCGTCTGTTCGAGAATAGTGAAGGTAATTCATCATACGTAAGATGACACGTTCAAGTAAATAATTTTTGCAAGAATTTTTTTTAACTTCATTTTTTTTAAGTATCTCAAAATTTTTCACAAGGAATAATTACAATTAAAATTGAGGAATAGGTTGTGTATTATATATATAAAAAAGGTAAGTAAAATAGATTGACGGTAAATAAATCATCATCATTTTCGGCTGTCAAGATGTCCACTGTTGGACATATGCTCTACCTTCCTAGATCCAATCAATTCAAAGATACCAATAAGACCGAATGGAATCCTATATGATGAACAAACAAAGTCATCTATCTATATCCGTGGTCTCCTCGAATGAAACTTGAAGCCCGAGCAGTCATCCGTGCCATACCATGTGCCGTGCCCACTGACAGATTTTATTTAAACGGCAAAACAATTAAAACCTCTTTCGTGTCATTAAAACCAATTTTCCACTTACCAATCAATGTTAACTAAGGTACGTTGCTCGTGTTAAATTTCCACGCATCATATGTTATTTCAATCGACGAATAAACATAAACTTTTACGACTTGGCTACATTTACACAAAAAATAATTAACATGTCTTTTTATTAGCAACGAAATTTGTTATCTATATTCACCCGGTTCTTTGGATATACTACTAACAAGCTTTCCCGTAAGTAAGAAAAGGACCAATATTTAGCCACTTCTGCACATGCAGTGGCTAAATATTGGTCCTTTTCTTACTTAGAATGGCCTTCCGCAAAATAACGCCTGATTCCATTAAATAGCTTTCCCGTATTCGCAAAATAAAGATATGAGTGTAAAGTGGAGCTGAAGAAACGGATGGAAGGTTTCACCATCACCTCCCTAATGGCAGATAAAGAAAACCGTCGCAAATTCATTGAGTAGGTTATAAATAAAATAAAATAAATTATTTATATAATAAAATAGAAAAAAAAAACAAAATAGAAAAAACAGTAATAAGAAATTTGTAAACTTAATAATATCAAAGAATGTGGCGAAGGAATAGATGCGATGAACGCAAGGATTGTAAATTAAAAGAAGAGAACAGAAGAAAATGTGATGTATAAAAGAGGGCGTAGCAATAGAAATTGTAAACAATGAGAGAGAACGAAAATAAAATAGTAACATTGAAAAAGATATAGCGGAAGTCAGTGTCCCAAATACGATAGGGAGAACGAAAGGCCCCCGATAATTGTTGTAGGTCGTCGGAAGACGCGGAATTCAGGCCGGATCCAAACTGTCCTACTAGATATCTATGGAAGAAACCTATATCCAATTATGGACGTCTTAAAGCCTAAATAATGATGACGCAACGTTCTGATTACTAAATAATCTTAATTTTAATTTCATATAATTAACACATAAAGTGTCAATTACAAAATTGTGTCCCGAGAATCGAACCCGCGTCATTATCGCAAGTAAGAAAAGGACCAATATTTAGCCACTTCCGCACATGCAGTAGTAGTCGTGCAACAAAGTGCACCGCCCGCCAGCCCGCTGATAAATGCGTATGCGGCGAACAATGCGAATCACAAAACTGCCACCGCCAAATCACTCAACACGTGTTTCACCTCTCCACGGGGCATCTTCAGGAGTAATGTTACACCGATTAGTGCCAAACACAGAGTCACTCTGCACTTTTTTGGCTAAAAAAATTAACTAAAAAAGCTAACTTTTTTTATTTCTTTTGCCTTAATATTAGTCCTTTTCTTACTTAGGATGAACTTCCGCAAAATAACGCCTGATTCCATTAAATATTATCGCAAGTCTCAGTCCTCTGCTGCTAGGTAAACAATAACCTTATAACCTTTATTAATTGCACGACAGTGCGGTTAGATTTGAGATGTACAATCATGTGCAAAATTTGTTACCGCATACTATCACAGATTTGTACTTTAACTTGTAATGTATTTCTCGTGAAAGTGGAACAGCAACCTTGAAACGTGTACATTTATTTTTGCAATATATTAAAAATCACGTTCAAATAAAGGTTAACGAGCAATTTTGGCAGGTCGATTAGATGATATCATCAAGTTTATAAACTAGTAGTAACTTAACGTACAGATACGAAATAAGACTGAATCTGTGAACACATTTAACGTATTTGACGAACGTAATGATATCAATAAATTTAACCCTTATCGGTCGCAAGTCACCTCTGACGTGACAACGGTAGTTGTCTACAGCGGTCGTATGGCACGTGTGAGGTGACAAGTTGGATCATGTTGAAACTTGCTGCCCATTGAATGCGCATACGGCTGTCTTTTCAGTTTATCATTACCAACAAAGCATTTACCTTATGCAGCATATGAATAATTTATCTTATTATACTATTATCTTCAACATCAGATAATGAGGGGAGATTGGATGGGAAACTACATATCTTGCAACCTGATGGTACAGGAAAATATAACGATTACTTAGTATGTTCTAATCGTAAGTAGCCTGGAGGAAAGGAAAACAACACTACACTATACTGTTCTTAACCCTCTGGAAACATGTTTGGAAACAGTGACAATCCCATATAAAAGAGAAACATGATTAATTTTCAAATTAATAAATTAATACAGAAGATTGTTATACCGCGACCACCCCAACGTGGCTCTGAAAGTAGTATTGAAGCAGTATATATATATTAGTATTTAAATAATTCATAAAAAAATTATTACTAAGAAACTAGATAGGGATGACTAGAGTTTTATAATTAATAAATAAATAAAAATTATTCCACAACTTTACAGTTAATTAACTTCTTTGTATTCCAGAATTTATTTCTAAAAACATTTTTCAATGTACTAATATACCAATCTTATAAACATTATCATAACAAAAAGCTTCGGAGTAAATTATTATAATTACTTTAAAAATGATATAAAGAAACCTGTGAGCTTTCCTCGGATCAGTATGCGTTTGGAATCCTCATAGCTTTAAGTTCAAGGATGCCATTATTAAAAAGTTCAATCAGATTCTAATTTTAATCAAATTTGACTTTGGCTTATGTTCATGACATAAAAAAGTAGTAATGTAAATATTTGTACACCCTAAACTGCCCTCTCCTTCATGTCTCTCATCTCCATCCAAAGGTTGTTTGATAGAGATCGCCTCGAGCGATAAGGCCGCCTCTTGTACCAAATGAATTGTTTCTTTTTTTTCTCTATTTATTGTATATGGTTCAAGAATTGTAAATAGATAAAAAGTAAAAAATATTATTAAATTAATAAATATATATCGCCTTTTCTAGATTGCTAACAACACAAAGACTACTTGTTTACTCCTATGTTAATATAGATTTTTTATCTGTAAAAAAAAATTCTGAATGCGTTCAAATTAACAACCTGAATTCCATTGATCGTAATCAAGCATGGATTGTATGTTTGCTTTTTAATATTACTGATTTCAATGATCGATTTTTCAAGGTACAAAAACCGGTGCTATTCATGGATTCGTGATAAGCGTATTTAATAGAAATAGCAGTGTTGATTAACTATATGTAACGATAAATAGCAATTAGAACACTACTGCTATATTACATATGAAAATTTTCATATATGAGATAGATTATTGGATGTTTTATTCCTTTTAAGATTTAGATTTCAAAACCATAACAATCTTTTTTTATTATTTATCGCTGCTACCAAAACCACTGTACCGCGTCTTAAATATTCTCTCTATTGTAGTATAGTAGCGCCACGGCGGAATCTCAAGTTCGGTTTTCTCGCTGCTCCACAAAATTGTTTTTCAACGGTACAGCTGTTACGGTCGAACTATAAAAATCAAATACAACTTAACAGGTAAATATTTTACATTGACTTAAGCAGCTAAACCTTTGACCATAACACACATACAACTACATACAAAGGTCATAAGATATACAAAGGCTGCATATTTTTCTACCCACCCATTATGTCAACAGACGGCCGCCCTTTGCAAGGCATATATCTAAGGATCGCAATGATTGCATCCATTTCTGGTGGTGTACTTCCTTAAAAACCGTCAACTATGGATAAATGACATACAATGTGGTCAATTTTATATTGGACGTTTTTTTTTACATTTTGTAACTCACAGAACTAAATATTCCTCAAGTATATGAGAACATAGCGTGCGTACTCAAATACAATTACAAAAAAAATGTTTGTTTATATGAATGTGATTTAAATAAAATCCGTTTTTCTTTAACAATAGTCATTTTTATAATTTTTCTCGGCTCCAAGGAACAAAAGTTTTATGTTACCACTCATTACGTTTTGAGCATTAATTAGTAATTAATATCATCTTTATTGTTATATATATATATTTATTGCAATTCATGGGATCCAAGTATTTAACACTTAGATTATACGAATCTGAGGTAATCGATCTTTACGATCGATTTTAACTCGATATTAATATAATTTCTCGATTTTAACAGAACTCTTATTGATCGTAAAGTTATTATTATTTTTTAATATATTTCATTTTTGACTCTACTATACTTTGCAAGGTTTTATAGTTGTGGAGAAGAAACAGGAAACAAGAACAACACATCTTTTAATAGTTCGACATAGCTTTATACATATACACTTTACCGCATATAGCCTAAATGAAATCAAAATAATCAGGCGACATCACTGCCAAGGATTCTTGTCATTTATATATTCGCTTTTTCAATAAGTCTTCCTCGTCAATTTACTACTATAATACTATTCACAGATTTGGTGCACGTATTAGTTTATTGAATAACAAGCTTTTCCGTCAATTTATTTTAAATTTCGTTAGTGGTAGTCCAATAATGATTGAACGGAATTTTATTTAAAAAAATCTGATTCCGTTTATTACAAATGAATTAAAAATTATTGCAGTTGAAACTTTAGTATAGACAGTTTTTCACAGTGCTTTGTAAATGCACTAAGGGCGTAAAAAATAAAACACAATTTTTTGGAATTTATTGTATTTATTGTAGATGTAGTATGAGAAAAATAAAGATCTAAAATTGCAAGAAATATATTAACAGCGCTCCTTTTGTTATACAATCCACTGAGTAAAGTATTATAAATATTATAATTTACTTTTAATATGGGTTTTAAATTTTGTGGAATTTCATTACAAATCTGATTGCGCTTGTTACAAATAAGATAGAGTTTTTTATTACGGCTTAAAGTGTTAATTATATTTTGAGTTTCGAAACACGTTGCACTCGATTTAAGAAATAATGTTATTAAATAGACGATTATTTCATATGCGTTATAAATCACAGGCGGTCACGAACTTGAAACTCGGAGTTGAGTTCGTGAAGACGCTCCCTCACGTTTCTCTGCCACTCTGCACATGTTGCGGCGACAGTCGAACATTTTGCTAACGTTTATTTGCTAATAATCCAATTTAATACGATGTAAGTTAAATAAGTTACTTATTAACTGTTATTCTATACAGGATGATTGTAAATACCTGTAGATAAAAAGTTTTAAAGTATACATCTATTTCCAATCTGAAATATGTTACATTGACTTTATTTATTGGTGTATGATGGGCCAATAACATCTGACATTACAAAGTCACCAATGACAGATAGAGTCAAGTTTAATTAATCTGAGACTTCTTTTAAAAAAGTTGTCAAGAATATATTCCTATTGTTTAACTCAGAGGTCGGCAACGTTTTTAAAGTTTAGTTAGGTTTGTAAAGACTGAAATACTAATTTTAAAAAACATGGCGGACGCCAACTATTTTTTGACCTAAAAAATATATAAAATGGTTAAGAACTATTTACTAGATCTATCTGTTAATCCATTTCTTTTTCTTCTTCTATTTCTTTCTGAGGCAATGCGATCGAAATCAGTAAGATGTTTATATTTATTATTGTATAATATTTATAATATGTATTATACCTGATGGCAACACTTGTTTCTAATTAGAAACAAGTGTTGCCATCTTTTGGAAAAAAAATTAAAGACTCGAATCCAAAACAACGCAACCTCAAAAATCTAACGACGCACAGTGCAAATTAGTACTAATTCAGCAGCACCTATTGGGCGATAACATACTACATATGTTATCGCCCAATAGGTAACCCGCAAGTTTAGGCCGATGCTATAATTCAAACGAAGAGAGAATAATCGACTGACAGGTTGACTTCACGCATGCGTTGACAGGGCGGCCCATAAAATAGTTAACATTGGAAAAGTTCTTATAAAAGAGACATCAAATAATTTAAAAATTTGTTTAATCAATTTTTAAATAATTAATTTTTTTTTTAAATATCATGTTATTTGAAAGATCACCATTTCGATTTTTGCAAATATTCTTCGCCAATGCGACTGCGAGATCACCTTCACCTATTCGATATATTTTTTTTCAGTAGACTCAGCGTATTTGGCTTATGGATGTAGTCTTTAAATGATCCCATAAAAAGGAGTCTGCTAGATATAGATCTCAGCTCCTGGGTGGCATGGGATATCGCCTCGTCTGGAAATCAACTTTTTCGGAAACATTTGACCACAGGGACTCGGATGTGTGACAAGTGGCTCCATCTAACTGAAACCATGTGTTAAGATTGCAGCCAGCATATTTCAATAGCATTTATGCAAAGAGCTCCTGTAACTTTTTGATATACTGTGTAAAATTGACAGTAATCAAACGGCAGCAAGAATCTTCAATAAAATAGGGTCCAATCATTCAATTTTCTGAAATTGCATTCCATAAATAAAATTTTACTAAAATGATTGAAACGATCTAACATAGTTTCGGCATACGGAAACTTGCTACACGTTCTATTTGGTCCGCGAAGTCTGTTGTTTGCTAGTTTCATATTTAGTATAGATCCCGTCCCTTCGAACTTCTCCACCCATTTCTTTATTAATAGAGTAGTCAGCCATTGGCTTAAGTCGTGTAAATCGCGGAATAACTGTTTCATAATAATGAGCAAACTGTTGTTTAAATTATTTAAAAACGCCCCGTGAAGTGACTGTCAACGAGACGCTTGTTCACTCTTCGCCCAAGTGTGGGATAGGTCGGGACTCACGATGTAGCAATGAGGCGATGGTCTATATCAGGGGTGGCCAAACTGCGGCTCGCAAGCCACATGCGGCTCTTTGAACGATTACTTTTGCCTCCGATTGATTGGTGTATTATTTCAATTTTTAAATTTATATTACTTATGTCATATGAAATTATAAATAAAGTAATACATAAAAAGCGTTTTAAAAATTAGAATTACTACATATAAAATGCAATACACCAATACCTCGCTTTGCGTCGCGGTTACGTTCCAAAAAAACACGACGCAAATTGAAACGCCGCAAAGTGAATTAAGATTTTCTATAGCAAACCATGTAAAGATCGAAGATAGGTTCCAGGGTTACGAAAACACTACTTTTTAAAAAGAAAATTGAACAAAGTAAACATTTAAAAAATAATATAACTCTGCCAATAAATAAATTGGAAAAATATATACCTTTTTTGTAACCAGAAACAACACGTTAAATTTATTTAAATTTATTATTCTCTTTTACAAAAAGCACAACACACTACGTAATTAAAACTCCAAAATTAGCAAAACAAAGTGAAAACAAAACTATTAAAATTGCGTTGATTTTTAGTTAGAAAAGGAATCCCCGAGTTTTGATGGCATTTTCCACATGGCATACTTTTATTTTGTAAAATGATATATACTTTTGTCTTTGTAAATAAAATTTACCTTAGTAAAATCTGATTATTATTAAAAAGAATTGATCATTTAAACTATTATTTAACAATATGATCAAGACATATTAACATTTGTAAATTTTGACAAACGTTTTTTCATGTCAATTATTTCAACAGTGCTTTTTGAACGCATCGAGCGTCATGACAACGTGAATGTTTGAGGTTGACAATTATTATTGAATTAATGACCGAAAAATTTTTCTATCGATTAAACAGCAGGTAAAGATTCTTTGTTTCTAATAATTATGAAAAAGGCTTATGAAATTCAGAAAAACGCACGAGACAACGTGAAAACGTTGCAATCGTACATGACAGACTTGCAAAATTGGGAGAGCGAGATGAAACGCAAAGAAGCCGCACTTAACGGTGATTTTGTGAAGGTTCTGATCATTGTATTAATGTCTCTATCGGTGTTTAGTCTATGTAGCACGCATTGTTATATTTTCAGTTAAACCTTTAAGTGAATTGTAAACACTAAGATATATCTATAGTTTCGCATTGATTGTTAGTTGTAGTTTCTCTGTACGATGTAACGTATGAGTGTTCTGAAGATCTTATTATTATGAATAGGATCTGCCACCAGTGAGGAGCAAAGTGAAAAAGGAGAGGCCGTTGAAACCGAAGACTACGACACAGAAAAGAATCTCTTCCTCCGACTACACAGCGTGGGAAAAATTCGATGTCGTACGTAAAATATTGATTTATAACAAAATAAACAGATTACCTCACTATTATAATTTTTTTTTACTATTTTACATTACTCTTTCGAACATTCTTTGCATCCATGCATCTTAGGCCTTCCTTTTCTAAGTTTTTAAATCTAAAATGATATTATATTAACAGCATTCAAGAATTTTTAGTAGAACAAAATGAATAGAACTGGATTTGTGAACTCATTTAGTGTTGATATTATATGTATATATGTATTAACAAACATTTAATTTTTTATTTTAAAACATTAACTGTGGGGGTTGGCTTTTTTGGGTAGATCAGCATTCTGAGCCGGTGGTAGCTTAATTGTAGACCGACCACATTGCCTTTTTTTAATATTAAAATGATTGATGATTCAAAAAAGTGTAAATGCCAACTGGAATACAAATAGTTTGAATTTCTTGTCATAAACCATGGTTTTTTGTGGTGCATTACTATTTAGTTTTGCCTAAACTTCAGCAGTGTCTGAGATCAAAGGCCTCTGCAGACTGCTGTTACATTAGCACTATACAAAGCACAATTTTGCCTTGGTGGGTACTCTATAAATTGATTCTCTCACTCAAAACACATTTAGCTTTTATATTACCTTCATTTTAAATATATTAGGGGATTAATTCAGGTGTTAAATATGTAAAAAAGGTAGTAATTAATAAATTTTCAAACCTAAATTAACCTGTCAACTGCTTATGGACATATCTGTCGGAACTCCCCGAGTGTGTATGGGTCAAATCTGTCTGAAATGAAGCACACTACATTATATTAAATCACCTTAAAAATATAGTTTACAAACGCTTGCTATTTCATTAATCATTTAAAAAAAAATCATTCCTGACTGGCGCTATATTGCGGCACAGAAAGGGTTAAGTATGCCAGATTTTGTGGCAAAATTCTGTTACAATTCCTATATGGTGCACGGGGTTTGTTGTTTGCTAAATATACAGTTGTGTTATCTTCTAAGTTTCTTTGATTTTTCTCATAAGGTAGCTGGCATATAAAAAAAATATTCATGTCTACTACCTTCTAAAGTATATTAGTGGAAGAAATAGGTAAATGTTGCTCCGTTTGTTCTCAAATATCTCATGTATACCTTGTAAATAAGAACCTTTCCCGACTGACCATGCAAATTGTGTGACAAGCACTTCTAAACCTATTAAAAATACAAACCATCCCTTTTAGAATAAATTGTAGAAGTTTCTAGTTTTATACTTTAAGATCAATTCATAAAAATTTTTGCAATTCCATTTTTATTACTACAAATCAATGTTATAATTTTTCTGATTTCATATTAATGTGGGTAAATCTTCTCCTCAAAATAACAGTAAAAAGTGGCATTAACCTGGTTTTGTATGAAGATAGTAAGTAAAACCAAATGCTTAAATTATCACTATTTCCAAATTAGGTCTTTTTATATATATCATTGTGATTGAGGGCTATGGCTAATCATGTCTGTATCCGCTACCATTATCTCCAGGCTTCTTAGTTTTCGGAAAGTTTTTCTGAAGCCTTGCCCCTGGTGCGTTTGTAATTATATGTCAAGCAAATGACCCTCCTCTAGCCTGACCTTCTACATCAGAGACAACTGTATTCCCCATTACATGTAACAAGCTCTTCTTTGCAATGTGGAAGTACTTAAGGACTCTTAGTTATCCTACAACCTTAAAGAAATTGACCATTTTTACTTGTAACTGCAAATATATATGCAAAGTTGTAAACTATAATTGTCAGTCGTGTCTCTAAAAATCATAATTTTATATTTACAGGAAAAAGCATGTGAAGACGTAGATATGGCAGACATTGGGCCTGTGTCCTTAGATAGTAAGAAGAGCCAAAAAGACAAACAGGAGAAACTGCGGGAAGAAGCACAGTATGAAAAGGAAAGGGTATGTATTATTTTATTTATTGTTTATTTAAATCTAATCTTTAATTGCATGTTTTATTTGTCATTTTTGTTTAAAAAACTAGCTTTAAAAAATATTTGATAGTATGTTATATTATTCTTTTGAACATTTAAATTTAACCTACCCACCTTGAAATATTATTGGCATTAAGTAAATATGTGAATAATGTTTGCAAATCAATTGCAATGTGTTACTCTTTGCTAGGAAACAATAGTCTTCAAAAAAAAAATGTGATGAATAGTTTTCTTCTCGGCAAGTATTTGCCATTGTTGTTTGCCACATCATAGCTTAACATCAAGTAAGAAAGATGGTAAAAGCTTTGTCTCTAAACGAAAAAAAAATGTGTTGTATCCATCTAAATATGTCCAAGCTAATAAGAGTTACCAAAAATATTAAAAATGTTACAAATCTATTATAAAAAGCTAAAAAATACCTTAAGCAGATAATATTAAAAACATGATCATGACTATTTCAGCCATAGGATGTCCACTGCTGGGTTAGAAACTTGTGGAGCAGGCCCACAGATTAACCCATCTTCCAGTGTTTGATGATGTTCTGTTGGTTCAAGTTTGTCTGTCAACCTTGTTGGTGGCTGACCGATGTTGTGCTTGCTAATTCAAAGTCCCGACTATAGAATCTTAAGATCCCAGCGGCTATCTATTGTGTGCCAAGTTGCATGCCCATGTCAATCAGCTGAGCTGTATCAGTTATTTTTGTTCAGGGACAAATCTTGTCATACCCAATATTTACATTACAAAAAGTCTGAAGCTTTTGAGTACAGAAGTTTGTTTTTACTGTTTGTAAGACTTTTAATGGTAAAAACCTTGCCTAAATTAAAATATAAAAAGCAGTCTGAAGGTGTCTAAGTTTCTTCTGCAATCTCCCACTCTTAAGGTGAAAATTTAATATTAAAAGGGTAAATTTAAATTTAATTCAAGTGTTTTATTCATTTTTAGGGCAACACATTTGTGAAGCAAGAGAAATGGGATGAAGCTATAACATGCTACAACAGGGCTATAGAATTGGTGAAAGATGATGCCATTTATTATGCAAACAGGGGTTTGTGTTATCTAAAGAAAGATAGGTAAGTGAGAAACAAAGGACAAACACAATGTGAACAGATAACTTTGTAAGGTTGTCAGAGGATGGTACATGAAGGCTTATGTCCAGCTAAGTAATCCTATGTCAGAAATGATGATGATAAATAGAGGCAGAAGTGAAAATGATTACCTTTGTTTATATATTACCTGCTAGGGCGATCCAAGGTAGGAAACATATCCAGCATCAGGTTTCTGAGTGGTTTCAGGCTGCCTTCACGACACATGTAGAGGTAGCATCTTCGTGCGAACGACAACTGAAATATGACTGACCCATAAAAATTTTTTGCAAGTTTGCCATCCCTTCTATTCAGTGAACTCATTGAAGAAGCTGTAAAAGCTCCCAGGCTAACAGCATTTATATTTACAAAAAACATTAATATAGGTTATGAATTAAGGTTACTGACTATATGCCGCAAGTGTAATTGGTAGAGATTTTGTTATGAAGGAACATTCATAATTATTATTAATTGCATCATTTTTTGGTACCCACAAGACCATAGTATGGTGAAATATCATGAAATTATCCAAGTTCTGAACATTTTATTTTGCACTATCCAATTATAATGTAAATTAAAATATAAAAATATCAATATCATATAAATGTATAACAATGGGTCAGATCAGAATCAATAATTACTTGTTAAACCTGTATTACAGTCTTCATCAGGCGGAGAACGACTGTACGGCGGCACTAAAGATAGACCCTACATATGTGAAGGCACTGCAAAGACGTGCAACGGCAAGGGAGAGACTGGGTTCTCTCCGAGCTGCCTCCCATGATCTCAATGAAGTACTTAAATTGGAACCCCACAATGCAGCGGCTAAACGACAATTGGAAGCTATCAAGACTCGTATGGGAACGAAAGGAGTGAGTAATTATATTATTTCTATATTTATTTTTCCAATAAGAACTTTGTTTCATAAAAAAAAAATAGAAAAAAAAATAACATTAAAATCCTGAATATTTTAGTTGTGTTAGTAAGAACAGAGTTTGGTAATTATGGTAGATTTGGTAGAAACTAAATAATCAAAAAAGGTTATGACAAAAACATGGTGTATACTATGATATTTAATATACATCATAGGAGCATATTCTGGTGCGTAAATATCTGTATCTGATACGTAAATGTTTGTTGAAACTGGAATAAGAGACAAACAAATAGCTTTATTGACATTGAAAATCATGGCTTGACCATGGGAAATAGAGATTGACTTTTGTATATACTCCCCTTAATTCTCCTGGCAACACTGACATATGTTCTTTAATAGATTTCCACATCTGTTACAATTAATAACAGCCTATGTGAAATCATAATGTCCTATTTAAATCATAATTTTTATGAAACTTTGTTCTTGTTGAAAAATTAAAAAAAATATTAAATACAGATAAAAAAGTTTATTTGTGTGGGTATTTAAAAAAAATTGTATTGAGTGTGTTTTATCATTAGTTAAAATTGTAGAATGTAATAATCATTCATGCATTTTTTATCAATTAAAGCAACAACACATACAGGATGCTAATAATTTGGTAAGTTTTATGCTAAAATAATTGTAGTATTTACGTCACATATACATGCTTAACCCTTTCACGACTACGGGGACGCCGGTGTCCCAAGCAAAAATCATGGATTAATTAAATATTTACGTAACCATTGTGAATTATTTTTTTGTTTTAATATTTCGGAAAGTGCCTTTTTATTATTTTTTACTGGCAATATAGGATAACTAACACCGTTTATTGTTTATCGTCATCGGAACGTTAGAGTTCTTTTGGCGCGAATGATCTGCTGTTTGGAATAAATAATTGATATTGTAAAAGTGCTTTTCAAGTTTTTACAGTGTCAAATTATCATTACCTGGTAAGTAAATTGTTATTCTAAATATTCAGTAGTAATGTATTTATGTTGTATTCTGTGATAAATCGTTATAAAGATTATGGGACACGGATGTCCCTGTCGGCGTAAAGGGATACTTTTTTTACGGAATTTCTTAACTTTTGGCCTGGTGATATACCAAAATGCTATCATTTTCTTGTTCACATTTTTCTCAGAATATGTTTCGTAAGGGACGTGGAGTTTTTGAACTTCGAAAGAATAAAATTCTTCATATTTTGGTGGGTGACAATAGCGATGAGGAAGATGACTTAGTGCTTGATGACGAAGACCAAAGACTTCTAGTACAGGATGATGACCAAGGGGTATTTGATGTCGAGGTTGAAGAAACGACGACTCTTCAACGACGACTCTTCTCAATCACCTGAACCTTCAATGTCTCAAAAAACAATCCATCTAATCATTAACCAATCATCTAACAACAGGAATTGTTTCGCCGAGTATCACAAATAACTTGCCCTATTATATTTATATTATTCATAAACAAGTTAAAAAAAGTACACTAAGTAACAAATGTACATTATTTACAACAAAACAGACTTACCAACAAGTAAACCAAAATTTAGAGCTTAAGTAGAAAGTAACCCTTAGCGACCATAGGGACATATTTGTCCCATAAATTTCCAAAAAAAATGTAAAACTTTTTTGAATTTTTATTATAAATTATGTTTTTAGGATGCCTATTAATTCATTACATCTAGCTAAATTGATTAAATAAGGTACCGTAACCTTATGGTCCTGAAAGGGTTAAAAATACTAGAATATGCTGAATTCTAGCACATATCATAGTTAAATATGCTAGAATTTTTAAAATGTATGGCTTTATTTTGGTAATTTATTCACGTTTTTATTATTTTAATTTGGCATGTCAACAAATATTGCATAAAGTTTTATCTGTTTGCCACGCACTAGATGATATGAAAACATGTTTATCATGAACACACTCCGTAAATTTCTCGAATTTACAAGGATATAAATTTAGTAACATATTTAGTAGTTTGTTATAGAATTGTATACATTGAGGTATATGCATCCCCATAGATATCTATGGGGATATACTGCAATCGCTACCCTTGGCAGTCAGGTTGGCGATCGCATTGTGGTTTTGTGGTACGTAGTGGGCACTATTGTCCATCCTCCGGAAACTTCTTTGTGAGCAGAGGCAATCTTATAGATTGTATAACGGGAATCCAACCCGCGACTTATGATTGCATGCTAATCGGTACACTAAAATTTGTAAATATTAAAGCATGTTTTGCTCTGTAATATACATAATATGAAAACAGATTGGAAATTTATTTTGAAATTTAATTTTACAGGCCAAATCCAAGTCATCACCAGCAACAACACCGACTTTTGACGCAAAGACATCTAAAGAGACAGCCAAAAAAACACCACAGCCAAAGATTATTGAGTTACCGGAGGAGCCTGTAAAAGCCAAAGAACAGAGTGAATTGGAAAAATGGAGAATCGGTGAAGGCGAAGATATAAATGTTATGATACCGGTGAAGAAACCTCCGCATTTGAGATCAAAGGTGTGTATTTAATAAAATGTGCCTCCGTTTTGAATTTTTTTTTTAAAAAAAATATTTTTTGGCCAGCTCTATATGTCGTTTCTTTAGTTCAAACTTCAAGCTCCATTGACAAACTTACAGTTGTTTAACAAGCCATGAAGAATGGAGACGGGGTTATTCTGGAAATTTCTTTACGAGCTCAAATAAGGATTGAGGCAATCCATAGACAAAATAAATTAACCAACAGCTCAGCGGAATGGCAAGTCTAAATGGCAGTGAATGATTTCTACAGTCGAGACGATAGATTGGCAAGCGTAGAATCAGGAAATCAGGCGTTACCTTGCGGAAGTCCATCCTAAGTAAGAAAAAGACCAATATTTAGCCACTTCTGCACATGCAGTAGTAGCCGTGCAACAAAGTGCACCGCCCGCCAGCCCTGTTGTTGCACGACTACTACAGTATGTGCGGAAGTGGCTAAATATTGGTTGTTTTCTTACTTAGGATGGACTTCCCCAAGGTAACGGCAGATTCCATTAAATATCCACCAACAAGAACAAACGAGGGTCGACTCACTCAGATTGTAGTAAAATGCTTGATGCAGGCTGCATTAATTTGGTCCTAGAAGACCTATGTTCGTTAGTAGATGTTCTATGGCGGATGATGATGATGATGAAATATTGACACACTAAACAAATTTAACAAATTTTTTTTGATTATCTATTCTAATGTCAAAAATATTGAACATGTAGTTTTCATGGTATGCTTAAGAGATAAGGTTCGCTACAGGATGAAATCATTGACGATCAACAAAGAATATGAACCTGTCAATTTTAAATTAAAGTTTTTTAGTACAAATTAATTTTCATTCATCATGTAAGCCATAACACGTCAACTGTTGGACATAAACATCTATAGATACAGAGGCAAAGCATATAAATGTACTTATACTTTTATGTAATATTTAACATGTTTACAGAGGGCTTTGAAGTCAATTCCCATCCAAGAGATACCACTAGGTAAAACATCACCAGAGAAACCAACTCGCATGAAAATTATAGAAATAGAAGACAACATGGCTCAAGGCGACACTGGCAACAATGATTCAAACATATTAGATTCAAAAGAAGAAGCAGCCGATAAAAGTGATAAAGTTGGTGAAGGTGATTCAAAGACAATTCCAGAGTCCTTGAAGCTTATCACCGATGAAGTAACAACTGAGAAACAAATATATGCCCGTGATGTGGTGCCACCAGTTAACAGCGTCCAGTTCATGGCGGAATGGAAGTATCTTAAAGGACATGATGCAGCTAGAGGCAATTATTTAAGTGTGAGTTATATATAGATATAAATCATAAAGTTAAGCACTAATACATTCAAGCTTACGACATATAGGATGATTAAAAATTTCATTTCATTTGTTGACAATGTCCATCCTCCAACACCCTCTAAAAGTAATGGTATAGTAAGAAAAAACATTTTTGAAATTCGGATCACTATGTATAATTATTTATTAATTACTATATGTCCCTGAGCGTATGTAAGTGCCCACTATGTGTAACGATAACATATTAATGAAGTTGTTGGCTGTGGATAGTGCGAGACCAGGGAACTTTAGGAGGGGGGGGGGGGGGGGGCTATGCTTTGCAGTGTGCATCTATTTGGGTGATATGATAATGAAAACTATTTATCGTTCACTATTTGTCCCCGCAGACTTGATCATTTTACACAGAATGATTGGAAATAGGTGTAGAAGTTTTTAAGTTTTTTGCAGTCAGCTATACATCCACACCTGCAAGGCTGTTATGTCTATGACCAATCATCTTGTAATGCTGTGATCATAAAGTAAGATGAATTTGTTTAAAAAATGCAAATTTATTTATTCTTTTAACTTTCATACCATTTAAAGTAATCCCCGTCTGAGAAAAGGCAGTTTTTTCTGTCCTCAAAACAGTCAACAGAATAGTCTTTTCGATATAGCCTTCAAGTCCTTCACGGCTTTTATGCATTGGATTTTTGTGTTTGCTGAAAAGACAGAAGTTACATGGAGCGAAATCAGGTTAGTATGTTGGTTTCGCAACGATATGAGTCAAGTTTTTTTTGGCAAAAGACAGTTACGCGTCGCAAAACGTCCTTCAAAAAGGTTTAGCCTGAGCTAGACGATATTTTACTTTTGACAAACAGACACTTGGAAATTGTTATGAATTGACAGTCCTACCAAGGGAAAAAAATACCTGCCTTAATGCCCGGAAATTTTAAATAACAATTTTATTTTACTTCTTGATCACAGTGAAAATTCCACAAAATTTCAGATTATAGAACCAACAAAAATCCCCTCCATCTTCGAGAATGCTCTAGAAAGCGATGTGCTATCAGAGATACTTCAGGTACTATGGAAGGATAAGGAAAAATTCAGAGAAAAGTCAATTACAGCTTACCTTAAAGGACTTTGTAGAGTAAAGAGGTTTTCTGCTCTTGCCATGTTCCTGTCTTCTAGTGATAAAAAAGGTATGTTTGTTTTACAAAATTATTAATATTGATATGTGACGCTAATTGCTCGTTCAGGAAGCTATAGTATTAAAAGTGAAAGCAGTGGACAATGGGAAAAACAATTGGTAGTGAATTAGACAAAATATAGAAAATGGCCACATGTAAACGCATCTAACTCAGTCTCATGTCAGGTGAACATCCGAGAACTCTGTTTTGAAAGTCCTCAGTTTGGGACCTTATCCTGCTTTTCAGCTGATAAACGCTCACTATACATAAGCCACATAAGCCTCTTCGAAAGTTGTGAGGAGCCTATCTAAGCCGCGCTTATCGGTTCGTGTTCGTCACTCGAAAACCTTTCATCGCCAACAGTTATTGATTGCACAAGCGATCTGTATTTGTAAATTTGGTTCTGCTGCGAACATTCCTCTTAGAGAAATGATATGGAATAATCCATTACAGGAACCCATTTGATAATAACATTAATGTGTTCTATTTTGTTTATGTTTAGGAATTAATTTAAGGTATATAAGTAATGTTTTATACACTGGCATAGGCTTTATGTCCATTTGGGTCATAAAACATTGAGCTATCTCTCCCTCTTTTTATGACTAGTTTTTCTCTATTTTTATGTCTCTCTTCTCTCCCACTTTGTTATATAAGATGTATATCTTTTCTCTCTCATCATTTCTCACATTCTCTATCTCCTTCTTCCTCCTCTCTTTCTCACTCTTTCTATGTAGGTCTTGATAAAAAAATATAATTTTGACATATTTGCTCGTTTCAGTGTTAAATGAACTACTAGAACACTGCAAGAGTTCAGAGAATTGCACTGAAGACGATCTTGTTGATCTGAAGAACAAATATGAACTTTAATCCTGTTACATTAATGTTTAGATTATAAAATTTGTTTGTCGACCTGCGCTTGCTGTGCCGGAACTATATCGCCACTGAGATATCACAATTCTCTCTATGCATGTGTATCACTAGATATTAATTGTTATGTAATATAAAAGATATGGAATTATGTATTTTTGATGGTCTATCATTTGAATCCTTTTAGCCATTAATATGAGAAGAAGCAATATATGTATATTTCAGTCCATCTTGTATAAACCGTAAAGTTACAATATATACATATATATAAACTGGTTTTCAGGTAATTATTTTAAATTATCGTGCCTGAAACTGTAATGTATTGCCAATTATCTGAATTTCAAAATATCTTTGTGTTTAAAGACACCAAAACATAAAAAGGTTTTTTTTTTTAATTACTATGATCTATTTTGTTTATTCGTATTATATACTACTAATACATATCAATTATAATACAGTAGTTTAGATCCGCGTTATAAGAACACATTGAACGAGAACTCTACCGTGCTCGTTTTACTTGTATAACGCGTTGAATATTAAGTACTTATGAATGATATACGTATTTGAAGTGGATGCAAGTTATAAATCTCATAGAAATGTAATAGGAATTTGCCCGCGTTGTAGGGGGGAAACGCTTGTACGAGGGACATGAAAGTGTGGACAGAATTAAACATCTTAAATGGATATTATTTTTAAAATCCACAATATTTTAAATAACGTACAAAAAATAATTTCAATTATTTATAAAAATGATGTATTGTATTTCATAAATATAAAATATTTTTACTTATACCACAAAAAATATAAGAAGCTAAATTGATATCTAAATGGGATATTGTTTTTAAAAAATAAACTTGCCATTGGCTTCATGTATTGATTGTTTACGTATTTAAAAAAAAAAAAAAGAAATTCCATTCTAAGTTGTCAGATGTTTGGCTATGGTGCTGGAATGATTTAATTTTATATATTTATTTCAATTGTCATACTGTGTTATAATTTAATTTACTTTATTATTTTAATAAATAAAATTGGTAGTCTGATGGTTATGTTGTTTTATTTTTTGTGTAAATAAATTTAAAAAAAATAGAAAATTTTACACCTTTATATTATACAATTTTTTTATTCCTAGAAATTAAACATGGCGTTGTTGCAATGAAGCTCCTGAAAAGCAAGAAAAAAACATTGTCTCTATTGTCTATTGTCTCATGGGAAGTTTTTGCTGTTAGTCTTGTGGCTTTTAAAGCTTCATCGGAAACGAGTTCACGGAACGGAGGGGTACGTGAACAATATAAAATTACAGGATTCGAGTTTCCGAACCAGTATCAGTACTCGGCGGGGAGACGAGGAAGTCACAAAGGTAGTGGCCGCGAGATAGTAGCAGCGGGGCTCACCCAGCCAGCCCTCGAGGACTCAAACCCAGTCGGCCGGCAGAACTCGCGGCTAGCGCGCCTGTCTGGTCAGTGTTACTGAGGTGTACTGAATAAGGAATTAAGTGTGGACGGCAGCGTGGACCCAGTGGCGTAGCTAGGGGGTGGCGAGCGGGGCGGCCACACCGGGCACCACAAGTAGGGGGGGGGGCACCAAAGTTGAAAATAATTTTTTTTATTTATTTTTTTTGAATGATGAATTATGAAATGGTAAAAGAAAAATGAAAACCATAAATTAAAGTAAATAACATAAAAAGAATATCGAATTTTACTATTTTTATGCTGAAAAAGTTGTTAAATAATATGAACATTAAAAAAAATAAACGGTTACAAATTATAATATACACAGTGTTTAAGCCTTTTCATTCACAAAACACATAGTGTTTTTTAAAAGGGCCCTAAATGACAAAATAATAAATTATTACATTATTGCAAGATTATTTAATGATAAATAGATTAAATAATCTTGCATGTCAATAGAACATTAACTAGTCGACACTATTGATTTTGAAAATGTGATTAATGACTGCAGCAAAAAGCGAGGAATGTTCGTTTTTAAATTTTCCCAATAAATTTTATTAAGATCTAATGTTATTTTATATATATTTATTATTATTTTGTACCAAAAAAATATATTAACTACATTTTGTTCTGAATTTTGAAATTATTTAGACTCTTTAGGGGGGGGGGGGGGCACCAAGCCCCAATCTGCCCCAGGCCCCGAATACCACAGCTACGCCACTGCGTGGACCACTCTGCAATCTAAGGAAGGATACTGATCCTACCTCGGATCGCCCACGCTTTTGAACATTGTAGTTGGGAGTTCGTATTTATATGGTGGGACAATGAAGAGCGTACGAAGCTAACATATCCGAAGTCTCGTACAAACCTACGGGACAATGTTCTATAGAGGAACTCAGTACCATGATGCAGTAAAATCCAGAAAAGCTAACAGCACCCAAGAATAATTCAAAATAGTTTGTAGCATTACTAAAGTCTGAACAATAAAAGGACCAATATTTAGCCACTTTCGCACATGCAGTAGTAGTCGTGCAACAAAGTGCACCGCCCGCTTAGTGCCAAAACCGTTTTGGCACTAATCGGTGTAACATAGCTCCTGAAGTTGCCCCGTGGAGGGGTGAAACACGTGTTGAATGATTTGGCGGTGGCAGTTGTGTGATTCGCATTGTTTGCCGCATCCGCATTTATCAGCGGGCTGGCGGGCAGTGCACTTTGTTACACGAATACTACTGCATGTGCGGAAGTGGCTAAATATTGGTCCTTTTCTTACTTAGGATGGACTTCCGCAAGGTAACGCCTGATTCCAGTAAATATAGAAGTCTGAACAGTAAGGCCTCTTGCACGCACGTACTGGTAATTTTCAAAAAGAATTTGCAGATTCCATTGGTTTTAGATGGACGACGTCTAATCTAAAACCTCTTAAGGTTGTAAATCTCGTGGGCTCCTTGAAGAGCCTCGACTTAGGCCCTTATATACGACTAATTCACCGGATTGTAAGGCAGCCGAGCTTTTAGATTTTCGGCTGATACACCATGAAGTGACTAAGCTCAAAGGTCCTACTAGGAGATCATAATTTGGACTGTCTCTCGTCAATAACACTCTCTTGACATTCGACGCAAGGAAGCCTGAGAGGGCTGAACCTAAGCTTGGTCGGATCTTATGGCCTGGTTAATATATAGGGTATTAGAGTTCAGTGTGTTCACCATCATTGTTATGGGAGATGGAAAGAAAGCCTTTGGAAACAACTTAAATTTCGTGAGACACGATAGGTTCTCTGAGTACCTTCACCGGTTTAAGCTCAAGGAGGACCCCTCGTGCTTCTGTGAATCGGGCGTGGACCAGACCGTGTGTCCACTTTGTAGCCCGCTGGCCCACGTTTGGACGACTCCGAATGCCGGTTAAACATGAAGGTTCACGAAGAAACAATGGCTTTATTAATAAGAGATGAATATACGAGACCTACATTCCTAAAACTGTGTAGAAAAATTGTGAAAGATATAATAAAACGAAATAAGACGAGAAAAATTGTTAAACCAAATTGAAAATTATTGTAAACAATTTTGTAAAAGAAAATGTAAGTAAAACCTAAAACTAAGGAATTAGGTGACGGAAGAAATGAATCGGAAAAGAGGAAATGGAATGAAATGGGTAAGACCGTCGAAATGTGGAAAGTAAGAAAAAGAATGAAAGAACTTTAGATGAATGGATGTAGAGTGCGGAATTAAGATGTGAAAGATTATTAAACAAAAAGAAACGATCCAGTCCTTCCACAAGATAGGGGAACAAGAAGCCCATAATAATGGAGGTTTTCTTAAACAAAAAAAGAAACAGTTTAAATTATCTCTCACACACACACTACGACACAGTCCGTCCTTCGCTCACGCGTCGCTAAATACGCTGACACTTTAAAGTGTATGAGTACTAAAACCATTATTACGACTTCTTCTTTTTCTTCTTCTTCGGAACGAGTTATCGCTGGGAGTAGTAGGTGATGAAACTCCAGCGATACTTTATCTAATATGATCGGAGATTGACGTCCCATGTGGTATATGATTTTTACATCCTCAATTGTGTCAAAATGGCGTCCACGCGTTGGCTTTTTGAGTTTGCTGAATACAAAGTCACACGGAGCCAGATTAAGTGAAAACAGTGCCTGCATAGCGGTGTCAGACGAATTTTGGTCGCTTTTTTGAAAAAATTTTAAAACATTAACAAAAACACGTTCAACTCCGAAATACTTAAAACTTGTCAAACAGACGCTTGGCAAATGTTATAGACATTCCTACCAACCGAGGAATAAAATTACCTGCCTTTTAAATGCCCGGGAGATTTAAATTACAATTTACTAACGCCTTACTTTTTATCATGTTATGTTTCTCATATCTATAGTGTAAATATTGCAACAAAACATATTAATTAGTTGATAAAATCATTAAATGCAATTATCATGTTCCATAACACGACGCAACTACATCATATCGTGCAGATATACATAAATGTTTTAAATGAGCTGAGCGTAGAGTTGTCTTTTATTTTCTAGAAAAAAAACTCGTCACAAAGAAGATTTGTCATTGTCATTTTTGACAATAGGATTAAATATTTTTATATACATTTTTCAGCATATATTAAATGTATAGACAATGTTTTAATCAATAATGCGTTACAGATCGTTTAAATATTTTTACGTGGCCGCCATCTTGTTATTTTTTGGTAACTTACTCGGATCATGTGTGGTATTTCTTCAAATACGCGATACTACACATTTTTTTCTTGTTAATCCTCTATCGTATATCATTCCGCGGAGAGAATTCGAGTGTTATAGAAAAAGACACGAGAACCATGTTAATATTACAAAAAATAGTTTTTTCTCCCGTCAATCTATCTTTTTTCACTCGATATCTTGCAGTAAGATGTTGGGAGTACACGGAGCATGTGCTATAGAGGCAGCCGCAAGACTTCATCCGGATTCTGAAATAAACCTTCTTTATTGTAGCCCCGTGTCGGTCAGTTCTTGGAGCAGTCACCTCGATCATTTGGTGAAACTCAATAATTTCCGACTAATAGGTATACATCTTCAAAGTTACGCTGATGGAACAGAGTTCGAAGAGTTCTGGAAGAGAGTATTAACACATAATAAGATAGGAAACGAAAGAGATGTAGTGGAGTATATAAAATTCCTGACTCTTCACAAGTTTGGCGGAACGGTGCTGGATTTAGATGTAATAGTTAATAAGCCGTTGGAAGGTCTTGGTGGCAACTGGATGGTCAGAGATGGTAGATCATTGGCTACGGATGCAATGTCTATATTAAGAAGTAATCTCGGACGAAATATCACGGGAAAAATTTTAAGGTATGCAATCAAATTTGCGTAGATATATATTGTTCATATGCCGCCCGTCCCTAACAGCAAACAGTGTGGGCGAACCGGTTGGGTCCAGATCCATCCTTGGCTCCCTTGTGATCCACGCTGCTGTCCCATGTGGCATACACAACATCAACACTACACAGCTCTACTCAGGTAGAGCGGTTTACTACATTCGATTGTCATCGTACAACTGGAATGCGTCTGTTGGCCTTCTGCTTTATTTTTAAGTTCACGGATCCTTCCGGTCCGTGATCTTAGTTCTGGAAAAGAACCTGAGCTTACAGCATGAACTTCAACTGAAACCAAGCAGCGTTCTTTAGGAACTGTTGGAATATTATTCTAAGTTTTTATTCCCTCAGAAGCACAGGCTCGGGGCCGTTACATATTACTTTATGCACACTCATCCTCTTCATAAAAATAAGCACAATATATTAATAATTGAATAAGAATTAAAATAAACTGATTGAAAGAAGATTGATATGTACATACGACTTTAAATACAAAAAGAGCCAATTTGAAAATGTTTCTTTAATTTGATTCAATTTTTCTTGAATTGTTTCAAGGTTTTGTTAAACATACGCAATTAAAAATTAAAAATCTGTTATGAATTATGAAGGTATAAACAAATACGTATTCTTTTAATGATTAAGCTGGATGCTCGGTTTTGTTTTAGGTTGCTCAGCAAGCAGGTTTTGGAGGGCGGTATATTGGCAGGTGAAGCTTTGTCCGCTGGCCTCAATGATCTATGCCCCGGTCAGGATATTGCTAACAAGGAAATAAACACTTGCCACGGTATTAGACACATTTATAGTTCAAATACCAGGCAATTTTAAAGTTTAGCTATATGAATTTAGTATAATTACAAGTTAAAATATGTTATGTCAGTTATATCAATCTTATTTATCGTAATGTTAAAAACTAGAAATCTTTAGGGCGTCGTAAAAAACAAACAAGACACCAATAATTTAATAGCCTGTGGCGTTCATTTGAACGCACCCAAATTCATCGTTTAAGAACGCATTAATTTTTCATCTCCCTCTGAAGAATGTGTGTATCTTGCTCTCTCTGACGCGCTGCGCTACGGACTATCTACTCATTTCGATCGCTGTAGTAACAAAAAGATTATTGTAACTTAGATCTAGATTTAAATCATCCGGCAAGTCTTCCTTACATCGTATAACCTATTACGGTGAAGGGTCATGTACAAACAACCACCCCTCCAACCTAAGATTTAAGTTTGGAAATACAATAGTTTAAGAGACTTCATAAACACTGGCAAGCAGAATTGCGTACAAAAAAAAAGTAGAAAAAATTAAATAATTGTAAAAACACAGACACGTTCTAATGTCTGGAATATATAAAAAAAAGTTTTTTCCTCTCTATATTCTATTTAGATTAATGATAATAATGTATATATTGCATAAAATACAAACAAACACAAGGTTAGGATACAAATACAAAAAAAAAACAACGAAAATAAAATAGAAATGTTCTGTCCATATGTATGTGATTGTTTATATGTGTAAAAGTTTTAAATGGGTGAATGTAAGGCACATTTGTTAGTACAACGCTTAACAAATTTTACACCAGTTTCCGATCACCTATATAAAGTGATCACATATAAAAATAGTTTTTGTTCTATTGTAATGTGAGGAGGCAATAATTTCTTGTAATAGTCTGCAAGTACTGACAGTAAACAATATATCAAATTTTAATCTGTGTAAATGTAAAGATTCGCTAGATTTATTAACTTATTTAACAATTACGAAATTATCATTTTATAGTGTTTTTATATATATTGCCATATGATACCTTTTATGATATATGTGTTATAAACACTTTCACATGTGCATCTAATGTTTTTTTTTTGGTAGAAATCGTTATTCGTATTTCAAACTTTTCCACTATTTTATATATTATTAAATGTAAAATTAAAAAAAAAAAACAATATTTTTTAATATTTCCCATAGCCTTGCATAGCTAGCTAGCTGGGAAAGGACTTATATATCTAAACTTAGTTCGAGTGAAACAATAACGATATTGCATTTTATTTGACTTAAAATCGAAAGGTAAATGTTTTTCTTTCCTACTGTATAAAATATTCACGAAATGTAAATAAATAAGTAAATTGTGATAATTAAAAGCATGATTGATTTGATTAAATTTCCACAGGTTTCGAGATCTTGGAAGACAGATTGTTCCATCCAATCAGTCGAGAGAACCGAAGGTATTTCTATGAAACGGGAAATTACGACAAGCAAGCCTTCGCACACAGACTGTGGAATATAGATTATCCGGAAAATCTCGTCTCGCAAAGAACATTGTACGCCGACTTAACTCAGACATTTTGTCCGTCTGTGTATTCTAAAATATATACATATTATTAACTACCTTGTTTTATACCGCAATCCAAATATAATACTTTACGTATTCCTAGCGGGAGGTGAAAAAGGTGTCAAACCTAACATATTACCTCATATTTAATATTGCAATTTTAACTCTTTTCATTATTTATTTAAAAACAACCATTTATAAAATTGTTATCATTTAAATTTGTACACAATATTGATGTAGCTTTATAATTTTATTTTATTTAGTAGTTTACACGTTTATTTTATTGAGTAGTACACGTTAGGATATAATTAAATAGTTTCATAATAAACAAAAAAGTACAATGGATGATCTTATCACACAAGGCAATATCTTACAGACACCCATGGCATGGAAACGGTAGAAGTATAAATACTGGGTAGTTAACGTGTACAATGTTTATATATATATATATATATATATATATATATACATATATATATATATATATATATATATATATATATATATATATATATATATAATAAAAAAAACCATCAAAATGATCTGGATCGCACTTGCCTCAGAAAGAATAAAAAACAGAGGAAGAAAAAGAAATGAATTGAATGATAAATAATCATAGCCATAGTAAATAGTTCCTATCTATTTTCTAGTTTGACTAGACTGACATGATCTAAGACAGACTTATACAGTGGCTGTGTTATTGACCTGGTTCCTCTCTTCTTGCCTTCCGCTGTCAATGACAAGTTGTTTTCTTCCCATTATGCAAATGAAGAATGTAAGATTTTCAATAAGTAGGTAGCAGTAGTCGTGCAACAAAGTGCACAGTAGTCACTCGGTGTTTGGCACTAATCGGTGTAACATCACTCCTGAGGATGCCCCGTGGAGGGATGAAACACGTGTTGAGTGATTTAACGGTGGCGGTTGTGTAATTCGCATTGTTTGCCGTATGCGCATTTATCAGCGGGTTGGCGGGCGGTGCACTTTGTTGCACGACTGCTGGTACATGGCGGAAGTGGCTGTATATTGGTCCTTTTCTTACTTGGGTTTTTCATCGAGATATAGGAGAAATTGAGAAGTGACCTAGGCATATCGATTGGTAAATCGAAGACGTCCACGAAGGCCGAAAGACAGCTCGTTTTTATTAATTAAGCAATGTACGATGTACGTTATATCGCTATAGTTATACTGTTAAAATCTAAATACGTTAACATTCTTCAGAAACGAATTTAAACAGTAACAATTTAATATTTCATTTAATCTTATATTTCATATATTAATTTATTTTAAACGAACACTGTATAAAAATCAAAAAGACAATGTAACGAAATAACATTTATAACAACAACAATAAAAATAACAATTTATATAGAGGTAAAAGAGGCGATCTCTACCGGACAACCTTTAAATGGAGATGAGAGACATGAAGGAGAGGGCAGTTTAGGGTTTTATATATCTCCGTAATAAATATATACTTGTTATTTTATATATTTTTTGCTGTGATATTTCCCCTTATCAAATATGAAACGTAACTTATAAAACAATGATACGAAAATAACAAAATGTTTTAAAGATAATTAATTTTTTACTTATGTATATTTTAATACATCTGTCGTCAATATTTCAATTCATAACTCGCATAGAAACGGTACAAGATACACGCATTAGTCGACATTCATCTACAGTTAAGTGTAAAGGCGGATTATTCAGTTGCAGCGTTCAGAAATAAGACATAAAAATACTTAATAAATAATTTAAAATGGAAAGAATTCTAGTACTGTTTCTAATGTTTAAAGTTTCCAGCTGTATTATATATGATTTAAATGGTAAGTTATTATGTATAGCAGTGGTGTAAACTTCAGAGTTTAATGTGTTGTTTTTGGTTGGATAAAAAAGGACCAAATTAAAGGTAACATCTTTTACATTTTTATCGAGGTTGATTACATCTAAATATTATATGAGATGTTTTATTTTTACACCTGTAATGTCATTTTTTTGATAATGTATATGTAGATACTGTAAAATTGAAAAAATAAAAGTCAATAAAAAAGTAGAAAAGCTGAGTGAAGATTGTATATTTAGATAAATATTTACTCTTATCTAAGGTTATTTTTTTAAAAAAAGTGGTTGTGAAGGCGACTCGATGACAGACAGAATAACAAAAACTATCATAGTATCCTTATCAGCTAATGCAGTATATCAAGTGAATGTGGATATATAAAAACAAAGTATGTAACTGGATTTTGTTTGATCTGTGCGCATTTGAAAGCCTTATATCTTAAAGTAGAAGGATGTCGTTATAAGAGAGCTTAACCTGTTGAATACCCATGGACATAATATATTTGTCCGAGCTCTCCGGGCGCGTGTGGATGAGATCTGCCCGAAATAAATTAGGCTATATTATATCGAATTACCTTAAAAATACAGTTTAGTCGCTCACTCTGGATGTACTACAGACTTCATGATAATAATATTTCATTTATGGTTTAAAAAAAATCGTTCTAGATTTAATTCTTTATTTTTGCACAGTGTACCAAATAATAATATTGTGTTTTTTATCGTACATGCTGTTTTTATATAGTCGGGAATGCATCCTAGAATAAACACACAGGCCGTGTATAAAATGTTGTATGTGACATACATGTAAATTAAAGAAAAGGTCAGAAAGCAATCGAAACATCCACGCTAAGTGTTGTCGTTTTACGATGCTATTATTATTATTTTTTTTAATAACAACATTGTGATATGTATATATAGTGTAGCAGACATATTTGATATTCTGATATGATTCTCTTGACGTTTACAATTATTCAATTTTTTAGTTACTTCATTAAGAAAAGCCGAGATAGATGTCTATTGCATAGGTCTCGCAGGAAAATCGCTGCAATGACCGTTCTAGCTCTGCCCGTATCTAGTGCTTTCAACCTTTCGTTCCCAAGGGTCATTTGTTGAACGAGGCATCGATTCGATTTTATTCCATAAGCCTGTAAAAAAGATTTTTTTTTCCTTATTTTCAATTTTGTTCATTAATATAAATATATTAAATAAACTTTTAATACACATAAACTATATAATATTAAATAACAAAGTAATTATAAATATACATCATGTAATAAAACGTTACACTAGCACATAATTATGTTAATAGTAGACTGTAACATTGTAACAAAATTGAGTTTAAATTCCGTCTAGAAATGTATATCCCTGATAATTACCATAAAAATATTTACTAAAAAAATATTATTTGATTATTCGATATCCTCTCACAATTATATTGAAAAATATTGATAAAACATCAATTAAAATTTAAATGAACTAACATATGTGGTGGTGAAATGGTTGGACGCTGGAAGTGCGACACTATTGTGGCAATCTTTGGGAAAGGCCTACTCCAAGCCGTGGGCGTCTTTCTTCATCATTTCAGATTTTAAAACAGAGATAGGTAAAAGGTAGTATAGAAGAGTTTTAGTAGCGATTTATTTTGAAACACCGTGTGTAATTTTAACTTGTTAAGTGTTTCTATTTAGTTTAACCGTAGAAACAAAACAGGTATGGGTGTGGCTGCTATAATTTATTGACGTATTTTTTATCTGTTTGTATATATTAGGCAGCATTTTTTTTAATTCTTTTAATGCAAGTAGAATTCTCATCGTATAGTGATATAGGTTCGTTTTGACTTTCCAAATCTATTTCATAAACCGACCCGGTCATGGAATCTATGACAAAGGTTTAAACGGATGAATGTATAGCTCTGTTGTAAAATATTGAATACATAACCTATTTGACATGTTTTCTAAAATTAAAAATTATGTAATGATATTTAATGTGAAAAAATACTTTTCAAAATTTTAATCACTACATAAAGAAAATCTTTCCAATCTGTCCCTTCAGACTTTTTACTGTCAGAAATTATTGACCTGTTGCATTTCAATAGAAAATTAAAGATAATTTAACATATTTAATGCTCAATTTGAACAAGGCAATTGAAAATAGGTTTGCTAAAATAGAATTGATTTTCCAAGGAAACGAGATATACATTCTCCCCTTCAAAGTTTTTTTCAGCAATCACTCTATATAAATATTACTATTTTCATTACTAAAAATAATATTCGCTCTACCAGACAATTTTTGTTTAGTATCGAGCAGGGGTGAGCAACATTTTTAATCGCCGAAATTAAGGTTTAAAATTGTTTAGCGTGCTGCACATAAAGCACACTCAAAAATTTCATATACAAATTCAATACAAATAAAATACAGCAAACGCATTGCATTCGTATTCCATATTTGAACAACTAGCCGACAAGGTACTCGCTTGTCACATTCGAACTGTTTAAGTTTAGTACGTATTACCATTTTATCATGAAAAAGTCGAAAAAATTAATTAAATTTTAGAAATGAACGGAACACAACCCGCGCGTCACGCGTTGCACATTCCATTTTAGTGTTTGGTTGAGAAATTTAAACAACTTGAGAGTATAGAAATAAAATTATTATTATTAAATGATAACGTATAATATTAATCATCGTGTCGGCCTTTAGACGCCCACTACAAAGTAAAAGCCTCTCATAATCACCACGCTTGGCAGGTGGGTTGCTGATCACAGTATGATAGACAGAGAATGTTGCTGCCCAGTCTCTGGAAACATGCTTGTGAGCAGTGACAATCCTATATTGCACAAAATTGCACAAAACGCAAAGCCTGAATGATATAAGATTGTATCACGGGAACCGTACTCGCTACCTACGCCGTCGCAAGCTTCCGTCCTCTTGCTGGGACAGAGGTAGCTCAGTACTCCCTACCTTACCTAATGTAAAATGATTTTGCTTCCAAGGACTGCAATACCAGTGTCGATTAGAGTGGATTTGAACTCGGGACTTACGATCGCAAGTCTGACACTACCGCTGTGTTACCACTGTTCATAATCTTAATATCATATCAAGTTTCGAATTATACGCGGTGTAGGATACATACCAACCGGAAATAAATCATCTAAACGACGCACGATCATGCGATTTTAAAATTTTGTCAATTATAGTGAATTATTTGTACATTAGTAAATAATTCGAGGGTAGAGTACTCATTTTTTTTTTGTTTCTGTACAATGTTATACGAAGATCTTATTATATCAATTATTTTATAGTGACATGCTAGATCTCGAAAACTTTAAGTCATTATTTCTTTTTGATAAAATCTAATGGAATATCTTTGACCTTTTTTTAAAAAAAAATAGTCCGAAAGACTCTAGTGGAAGGTTGCTTTGAAGCAGTTCTCTTTGAAATCTCTAGAGGAGGCTTTTGTGTATACAAATTATAGAAAATTACAAAAATAAGTTACACACAGTTACAACTTAATCGTTAAATAAAAAAATAACAAATTTACATAAAATCGACTTGATGTTTTGTAGGCAGCGATAGTGATTCTAAATTTAACCCTTAATTAGGCGCATGGGGTCAGGGCCGCTTGAAATTCAAAAAATAATGGCTTACAGTCTTCAGAGCGTACTAACGCTCTTTCTAGCTTCCTCACTCCCCGCGGGGTACATAAATTAGTCGCATCCAGAACATTAACTCCTGCGCACACATCGCTGTCCTTTAGAGAGCTGACCCCATGCGCCCAGTTACGTTCCATTTTTTGGCAAAGGTAAGTATTTACTTTTGTGATTTTTTTGTGTTTATATTAGTATATTGTTTACTGTTTATCTTTGTATGTGTGTATTTTAATACGGTATGATTTCTTTATGTATTTTTGAGTTTTTTTCTATGCTTTTTCTTTTTTTTGAATTGAAATGCCTAAGGACAAACAAGTATTGCAATGGCTGGATGAAGTGCTTGATGAAGAGCAAGATGTTGCTGGTTCGGATTCGCAAGACGAAACTTTAAAAGATGCTGTCATTGATAGTGCTCATAATTCAGAAAGCGAAATTGAGGAGTCTGAACATATCCATGACATCCCTGTATCAACGGAAGATATTTATTTTTTATCTCGACATACTCAAAGAAATGGCCCGAAAGTGAAATGGTGTAAAGTACCACCATCGAAAGCAGTAAGGATCCGAGCACAAAATATTATTTTACATTTACCTGGAGTATAAACATATCTGGCATCAACACATTTGTCATACACAAAGCAAATACTGAGAAGACTTTGACATATACAAGACGGATTTTCTTAAAGAAAATAGCTGCGGCACTTGTGGAAGATCACCAAAAACGTCGCATACAACTACGTGCTGTACCAGCGACAACAAAAAGACGGCTCCATGAAGTTTATAATGTAAACAAGGCGGTTTATCAATCGACAGCTAAGCGCGGGCGCTGTTCATCATGTCCTAGAAAGGACGACAAAAAAGTGCCACCAAAATGTTTCAAGTGTCGTAAATTTATTTGCCAGCAACAATCAAGGATTTACTGCATCGGATGCAAAACAGAAGATTCCGCTGATGATGCTGAATAAACTTTATTTCTTAAGTTGATCTTAGCTATGCCAAAAAAATTAGTTTAAAGAGAGGTTTGCTGTTTTTGTTTTTTTTTTAATATTTTTAATGTCATAGTACGTATTTGTTTCTTAAAGTTAAGTATATTAAAGAACTTTATTAATTACTATAGAAATCCATCAAGTTTTATTCCTTTTTGATACTCTTTTCCCAATATTTTTTTGGGGTCATTTAAGACCCCATGCGCCTAATTGAGTGATTTTCTTAATGCGCCTAATTAAGGGTTAAAAGTTTTTTTCTTAATCTTTTTTGTAGTAATGTTTAAATGACATCACACCACACATTTCCATCTAGAAAGATGATTCAAAAATTTGGGTCTTGTTTTTTAATATACATTTTTACTGCAAGCGCAGCTTGGGACGTATGCCCACTGGGTGGACAAACTGGCATAGCCCAGCCATACTAGCATAGACCTTATTTTTTTTTAAATGTTAATGGGGACCTCTTGTACCACCTTCTATTTGTTCGGAACAGGGATTTACTTTCTTTATTAAATTTTTCACTTCTTTTTTATTATTTTTACATACATACCCTTCTTCTATTCTTCACAATCTCCATTATTCTGTTCTAATATTTCATAATTCAGTCTACTTTTCTCTTCCGCTCTAATATCCTTTCATCTATTTTCAATTATTGCAGTTTAGTTTATTTATACATTAAATATATATCAGTTCTCTTATTTCTCCTATTTTCAATATTAGTATTTATATATTTAATATATTTCTATTATAATTAGTTTTTATGTACATTTTTGTATTGCACTGTTTAACTTATCATTTGTTCCTATTTAATACTGTTTTGGCTACTGTTCTGCAGAAGTTGAAGGAGGTTTTTCTGCCTTCTTTCTCTATCAAAGTGGAAGCGATAGTGGCCTCCTTTATCCTTTTTTCTATGCGGCATTCGATTTGGAAGCGAAGCTCTCCAAATGCGGGGCATTCTGCTACCAGGTGGATCACGGTCTTTACCTTATAGACCTTATTAAGATATGGCTAATGGGTCTTTAAGGCTATAGAGCGGAGTCCATAGATCGACAAGTGCAGTGTAAGAGGTCCAAACTCGAGGCGGACAGGGACAAGAATGTAAATCATTAAGGGAGGTGTATATCCAGTAATAGACGTCATATACACCGATGATGTTATCTTTTTTAACATGCTTTTTCTTATTTTTCCAGATACCATGTATTATAGTATGCCGCCACTTTTTCATTTAGACGATTACGGATCGTGTTTAGGTGATCCGGGAGGAGTTTATTGTTTTATTAAATTTGACCTCGTATCCGACGCGCCCAGCGAGCTTTTAAACATGATTCATGTAAGTTATTATTGTTAAGTATATACAGCTTAATTTCACTTAGAACATGTAGTCTATTGTAGATTAAAAAAAATACTGTGGTTACTGTACATCGCCACAGATTAAAAATGATGAAGAAAAACCTCTTTAGATTAACGCGAAATTAATTTATTCGTGAATTAAAAATAATTTTCAATTTAAAAATTCTCGGGTTGTTTTATCTTCTTATATACTCGTACGTACATACAGGGTGAATGTATCCTGTTCATTTGCAGTCAAATAACGTATTGTACAACCAATTAAAAAAAAAACCCAATGGTTTTTGAAATAATAAATAATGTAATGATAATAAAAAGCGTTTTAATAGTTCGGCGTATTATTTATTAAAATTAATTATCTACTATTTATTTCAGCAGAATTTGTGCATGTCAAAGTTATTGGCCACTCGTATTCCGATACGATTAAAAAAATATGTACCTGATTAAAATTAGTTGTAAAAGATCCATACATTCACCATTTTTATATCTATAACCAATCTTCCTATATATTATATTGTTTAAAAATCAATATATTTAATATACTGGTTCATTCTAAATTTTAAAATTGTTCCCCTGTGGGTGGTGGCCCCATGTAAGGAAACACTGATCTATACGTCCTCACGGTTTTATTGGAATTCTTCAGAGCAAGCCTGTGTTTAGCTGTTGACGTCTTACAGCTGGAATTGTGATGATATTGAATTACTCTATTATATACATAATTTAGTTTTGTAAAAAACTGAATAGGTTGTTTATTATTTTTGATGTAATATAAAATAAGTGTACGCAACTGTTAGTAAACCAACATGAGTGCCATTATCTTACTGTTTATAGTACAGTAATACCCCGCTTTACGCGACCCCGTTATACGCGGTTTCACTATAACGCGAATTGCAAATTTCGCGCTCAAATGCCTCGAATTACGCGAAAGAGTGCGTATTAATATAATTTAGTCATCAACTTCTCTATGGTGTCTTGACCATCTGCCAAACAATTAAAAAGAGTGTTGGGTGTTATGAACGTATTTTACAAGAACGTAAACAAAACGTTACCCAAAAGACAATAGATGTATTTTTCCGTAAAAAACAAAGAGTATGTATTGCATAAAGTGTTCCTAGAATTAAAGTGATTGATTAAAATGATTTGTATTTTTTGTAATAATTTTTGACTATGTTTAATCATAAACCTCGTTATACGCGAATTTCAGTTAACGCGATTTTTTTTGGAACGTATCCCTCGCGTAAAGCGGGGTATTACTGTATGTTGTTATTAACGATATAATTTTTAAATTACAGAACTTTTCAGATCATCACGTGAAGCATTATAATCACACAAAACTTCACTACGGCATATGTGCGACGCAGTCGTGCAAGACTTATTACAATGATGTACGTAATAAAGAAGAACTGAGAGCGGTCCTCGAAGCTTGCCAGAACCATACGTTTGAGAACAAATACGAACTCAAAACTAGAATCAATACTTTATATTGCAACTCTGAAGAAGATCAAATTAAAATAGGATATCCGGAATATGTTGTAGCGGCTGTTTGCATTTTTTTGTTGATGATTAACATTATAGGGAGCTGTTATGATGTGTTTTATGTCAAAAAAGATAAGGAAAAAGGTTAGTTTTAATCTACTTCTTTAGATAATATTAATAAAATCAATTTGAATGCAAAATACAGGTGTAAAAGATTTACAAGAGTGAAACTTTAGCGTATTTGTATTTTGCTATGGTGTAATGAAACTAGTATAGATGTTGACTCGTATAATGCTACATAAATAAATATTAAAATGGAACTGTTCCATATTTCCAAAATGGGTCGTATGTAGCACGTGTGAAAGAGTGACGTCACAGACGTTTAGATTTGCGTTCGGAAACGTTGAATGTTATGGCCTAGACCAGAGTTCCCCAAACTTTTTTGTGTCGTAGACCCCTTGCCATGTTTTTCCGTGTTGGGTAGAACCCCACTTACCTGATATTGATTTCCAGTAAATTTCTAACTATAGTGAAGTTTAAATAAATGTATCTGTTAAGTAAATAGGTACTATCAGTGTATGTGTTGAGATCCACTATTGTGGACCCCCATTTTCATTTCATGTAACCCCCAAATTTTTTTCGCTGACGTAGACCCCTTGCAGGTTGTCATAGATCCCTAGGGGTCGATATAGACCACTTTGGGAATCACTAGCCATGAGGGTCGTCACAGTACTGTTATTAGTCTATAATAGATAAGCATATAATTTTGTAATCATAAGATATCAATTTTAAAAATAGAATTTAAAATAAAAGCGCAACCGTTTAGTGCGGAGGATGGATGGAGACTGACTCGGCGGAGTGGTTGCATTGACAAAGCGCTAGGAAATGCTAAGTACGCGAGAGTGGGAACATTTAACGGATAGAAAGCTGGATGTAAAAGTTTTCTTAATTATGTTTATGGAATCAGGCTTTAAGTCCATCCTAAGTAAGAAAAGGACCAATATTTAGCCACTTCCGCACATGCAGTGGTAGTCGTGCAACAAAGTGCACTGCCCGCCAGCCCGCTGATAAATGCGTATGCGGCAAACAATGCGAATCACACAACCACCACCGCCAAATTACTTAACGCGTGTTTCACCCCTCCACGGGGCATCTTCAGGAGTTATGTTACACCAATTAGTGTTCTGTGTTTGGCACAAATATTTGTTCTTTTCTTACTTCTTAATTATGGTCATCGGCATTTTAATTAGGGGACATTTGCGCCTGGATATAGACTTCCCCCAGAAATATTAAATAGTTGGAAGCAGCGTGTACCCGGCTTTCGACAAACTTTACTATGACGTCATTCAACCTAATAAGTGGACGTCTTACTCTACTTGCTGTTCCTTGGTCTGCTCTCCAAAACCTCTAGACTCCAGCGGTCATCTGTTCTGCATGCTAAGTGGCCAAGCTACTGCCAGTTTAACTTACCAATTTTCTGGACTAAGTCGACGACAATCTTAACCATGACGTCATTTCACCTGATGAGTGGACGGTCCTACTCTACTTGCCGTTCATCGGTCTCCTCTCCAGAACCTTTAGGCTCCAGCGGTCATCTGTTCTGCGTGCTAAGTGGCTAAGCTACTGCTACTTTAACTTACGAATTTTCTGGACTAAGTCGACGACAATCTTAACCATGACGTCATTTCACCTGATGAGTGGACGGTCCTACTCTACTTGCCGTTCATCGGTCTCCTCTCCAGAACCTTTAGGCTCCAGCGGTCATCTGTTCTGCGTGCTAAGTGGCTAAGCTACTGCCACTTTAACTTACCAATTTTCTGGACTAAGTAGACGACAATCTTAACCATCACGTCATTCCATCTAATGAGTGGACGTCTTACTCTACTTGCCGTCCCTTGGTCTCCTCGCCAGAACCTTTAGGCTATCATCTGTTCTGCGTGCTAAGTGGCTAAGTTACTGCCATTTCCACTTACCAATTTTCCGTACTAAGTCGGCTCATAACACTTACTTGATAACATTGTGTAATTTTATTCAATCATTAATTTTCAGGAAACAACTACCTCTTAGCTTTTTCTCTGAAGCAAAATTGGGCAAAATTAGTAGCAGACGAGATATCTTTTAAAGATATGAAAAAATTTACAGCATTAAACGGCGTGAGGTGATATATATTTTTATTATGTATGACATTTTTTTTAAAGTAAGAAAAGGACCAATATTTAGCTACTTCCGCACATGCAGTGGTAGTCGTGCAATAAAGTGCACCGCCCACCAGCCCGCCGATAAATGCGTATGCGGCAAACAATGCGAATCACACAACCGCCACCGCCAAATTACTCAACACGTGTTTCACCCCTCCACGGGGCATGTTCAGGAGTTATGTTACACCGATTAGTGCCAAAGACAGAGATTTTTTTAAAACTAATTTCCTACTAGCTGTGCCCGCAACTTCGTCCCGGGTTTTCGGTTTCTTAATAAATAATCTTTCCCATTAAATAAAATTGTAATGTATGTCTGTAACATTAAAATAACTGCTTTTTATTACATGCATTTACATTCACAATTTTTAATTTTTGTCTGTCTGATTGTTCCGGCTGATATCTGAAATGAATGGACCGATTTTAAAGGCACTTACACGGTCAGATAGCTAATATAGTAAGGAGCAACTATGGCTAATTTTATTTTAGAAAAGTTGAATAAAAGAAACTAAATAAACTATTTTTTTTGTTAAATACCACGCGAACAAAGTCGTGGGCATAGTTTGTAAATAAATCATCTTTCATCCATGTCTTACTATAATAAAAATGCTGTGAAAATAATATCCATCTATTTAAAAAACGAATACCAGATATATAGCAGTGATTGCTATGTGGCTGAGAACAGTTACATGTAAACGAAGTTCCCGGATTCGATTTTCAAAAGGCAGGAAGACCGACTTATGAAAAAAAAAAATATTATAAATATATTTGACAACCATTTCGTACTGGAACTGCATTCATTTATTCACTCATTCATTCACGAATTCATTTATTCATTCATTCAATAATATATATTGTAATTTTTTTCAGGACGATTATAATGGCTTTAGTTATAACAGTGCACAGTTTCATGCAGTATTTTATGACTCCACAGAGCGTACGTGATGTGGAATCAGTAAGTATTATTAAACGGTTTTATTTAGTTCGACTTGTACGGAATTTATTTGGGTCAAAATTAGAAATTGAAATTTAAGCACCTTTCCGTTGTCAGATTGATCTGAAATTTGGTACACTCATTTAATTTAGATGACAATACAATATAATAAAATCAATAACATTATAAATCTAAGATGGCCGCCGATAAAAAATGGCAGATTACATATTTTTCCTTAACCTAATCAAATAGGGTATCAAATAAAAGGGCTACACTAGTAAAACACGATGATTATGTCAAAATTTAAAATTCAAGATGGACGCCGTTCCAATATGGCGGACTAGGTACAAATTTTTCCACAACCACCACAATATGGGTATCAAAAAACCGTTTAACTTAAAAGTATTTTAAATGTATTTATTTGTTCGTATATTTTGACATTTCATCGTCGAGCAACTGTAAGAGATCTTACTAAAATAAAATACTATAACACTGCAAAGAAATCGCGCGCGTTAAATACGTTTTTCAAAGTACAAAAGCCACGCTTATTGCATAAAAAATCGGATTATAATGGAATTAACTTAATTGTTTATATTTTTGTTTTGTTCATTCCAGATCTACGACAACATGTTTTACCATGTGTTTCTGAACGGTACACCGATCATACAAGTTTTCTTCATCATAACTGGTTTTCTTCTAGGTTACAAAACTCGAATACAGTCTGAGAAGATAACAATGACCTTGAAAATGATACCAAAGCTAATATTTCTCCGATGGATAAGGTTGTTTTATGTATATTCATTACCACTTTAATTGTATAAGCATTGTCTTACCAAAGATTCACTTACTTCCTTTTTAATTTATTTATTCATGTTGTTTCTTATTTTGAATCATTCGTACATATACGTCAAGAGAGGAATAAAGATTCCAATTTTATAGAAATGAAAACCAAATTGACTTCCCCTATATTCCTTCTGCTTTAAATTGAAGCTGGTATAAGATAGAAGGAGTATGATCATCATCATCTTAGCAGTAAATATCACCTTTCCCTAATTTGTAATAAGACCACCTGAAAGTGGTTTATGTTCAAAGTTTTCCAATAACATTAACAAGGTCAACTGAAGTGAATTTATAGAAGCAATTGTGACATTGTATGTGTGAAGTTTTTGTATTTAAAAATAAAACTTCCTTATGTAAATATTTAAAGACCAAAATATCTATTTTTAGAATTATTTCTTATTACATAAATCCTAAAGAGTCCGCTTTGGGTTCTTTCTGTGTGCTTAAATAATTTTAACAAATTTTTGGGTTTAGGAGGTAATCTATATCGTCGTGATATTTTTAGCAAAATGACGTCTTAATCTGGACAATAGGCCTTTCTCATAGATTTCAAATAGAACTGGTAAGAAGCCGCCTGCATCCAGTGTCTATTGACGACTTTAATAAATGTCATCACCTTATGGATGGATGTTCTTCGTTGAGCTTCTCGCTCTGTGGTCTATCCTCTAGAACCTTAAGGCTGCTGCGGCTAACTGTCCTGCACGCTGTGGTCAAACTGCCACTTGCCAATCCTCTGGGCTATGTCGGAATATTATTATTTCGATTGTGTAATTACCTTCAATTTATCTCCGAAGTACTTCAGTCTTAGTAATGGACTCATATCATTAGTTTCTATTTCAGGTTAGTCCCAGTGTATGCTTTTGTGTTAGCAATTATTTGCACTTGGCTTCGATTTGCATGGACCGGACCTCTATGGCACGTACGTATTTGTTTTAAAACGTAATAACTTATTAGTCAAAATGTAATAAACCTACAAACACTCTTTTGTATTACATAAAAAATAAATATATTAGTACTTCTAATAATCTCGAAAAAAATAAGAATATTTGTGTGTTAACATGGCATTGATTTATATAATTTATAAATTGAATAAAGAATATGTAATACATCATTTAATTGATAAGGAATTATTAAACTTAAATTTAGAGTTTTTGTCTGGTTACGTTATTGGGCTCTCCGAAAATTATGACAAATTTGAAGCCTTAGAAAGTTTATTTTAAGTAGAGCAATGTTATTTTAATATTAATCAAAGTTATTATAATAATAAAACCTTTTATTAAATCATATGTTAACCTTATTTCTGGTATTAGTATGGATAGTAAATTATGTTCTGAGATATAAATCTCGGTTTGAATAAATTATTTATTTCATTGCTTCCTAGTTTCATTGTTGCTAAATTATAAAATAGCTTGTTGGAATATAAAAAACTTTCTTGTTACGACGGCAAAGTTAATAGTTAAAGCCGCGGGGGAGAGGGGAGGGGTTCAGGCCTAGGAGGCGCCAGGGTTTCACTGCACACGGGTGCTACACGAGCTAAAGCCTCCCCTGTATGCAGTAATTTCTTTCCGTCTTCTATGTCCTGTTCATCTAGATGTTCTTATAGAGAAGTTAACCCTTAAATGCGTAGTGATGGATAACTGCAACATATCACATAAACGGCATAAGTAGCATTAAATACATAAATAAGTATATATATATATACACATGTACATATTCTATTTTTCCTTGCATTGTAGTGTACTTATCTGCAAGATATATATTTTTAAAGTATAAATAAAAGTCATGCATTTAAGGGTTAAAAAAATTCTCATTGCTATTATACATAATCAATATAGTATACGTAGAATAAAACTCAAAAATCGTTAAATTATAAGTGGTGAAAATTCCGACTACAGTAAATGATGGGCTGTTGGTTAAGAAAGCTTTTTGAGAGGCGTCGATCCGCTGGTTAAGGCTGTGTGGGTAGGCTTCTATTAGATGAACCGGCGATATAGTTAAGATCATAAGAAGTTGCTGGAAGATCAGTTATCGAAACAATTTTTGGTGTGGTTTAAACCTTACACAGCTATTAGCTGATATGATGATGACATGAACTTTTGTTAGTTAAGAGTGAATTTCTCTATCTCCATAAGCACATGCAAACTTAAACCAGTTATGTTTATTTATACTTTAACTGAATGAATAATCAACGTTTCTTCGACTTCTTGTTCTACAGTTAGCGGTGGTCGAGGAAGCGGAGCACTGCCGACAGGAATTCTGGCAGAATCTCCTCTTTATCAACAACTACTTCGATAACACGCAGTGTATGCCCCAGACCTGGTAACTCTTCTTCTCTATCTCTTCTGATCGGTATAGTCTTGAAATCAAAATAAAACTAAGAATTTATACCATTAAAAATTTTACTGAATTTAAGGAAGTTTTTGATCGGCAATTATCGACATTTTTTTATTGTCACGAAATACAGTAGACTGTATATTTTCTTACCACTCAACGTTTTTACATTACTGTCACGATACCGTATAAATAGAAAAATAACTTAAAAGTGATGTCAAATAAATTACTAAGATGATCAAAATTGATGATTTAGACTAAAAAAAATATTAGAATTAAGTTTTTGACATTTTGTGCTTCTATTAAAAAATAGTAACTTGTTTGTTAGCAACTGTGTACGGATTTAAAATATAGTCCAATGTGATGTTTCCGAGTTATTATATTATAACTCAGTGATTCCCAAAGTGGTCTATTTCGACCCCTAGGGGTCTATGACAACCTGCAAGGGGTCTACGTCAGCGAAAAAAAAATTGGGGGTCCATGAAATGAAAATGGGGGTCCACAGACTGGACATCATTAGCCGAGGAGATTTAAGATTAACCCTTACAAAATTGACGCCAAATGTTGATAATTTATTATTAAAGCATCAGGTTCATCCTTCTCATTAAAAATATTGACTTATTGCTTATGTTATTTTATTTATAGTTTATTGTTATTTTGTTTATTTAATGTTACGTATATTTTACATAACAGATACAAAATTATTTTTTGAGTAGTATTAATTTAAATTCAATTGATAAATTTATAAATTAACATGTGTTTTTACTTTAAGTCTTTAACACTAAATTTCGCTACAGTTAGAAATTTACAGGAAAACAATATCAAGTAAGTAGGGGGTCTACCCAACACGGAAAAACATGGCAAGGGGTCTACAGCACAAAAAAGTTTGGGGAACTCTGTTATAACTTAAACACACGAAGTGGTGGATGCAGGCTTCTTCCAACTGATCCTATTGAAAATCAAACCATGTCCAACAATAGAAGTCTTACGGCTGAAATGATGATCATAAAAAATATAAGAGGAGATGAGAGGATTTTGTTAAACAAAAACTTGTAAAAAAGTCTCTATATATTGAGATTTAGGACTTTTAAGTGATAATAAATCTTGGGAATTCATTTCTCTACCACTGCCTTAAGGATCGTGTTAAAGTGACCACAAAAAGACTCCTTTTAGGTTTGGTGTCGGCTTTTCTCATATCTGGTCGCTTTCATAACCTACGTAGTTTAAATTTGAAGGATACCATTTTAATGTTTAATCTGATTTTACCTTCAATCTATTTAAATTCTTCTAATATTTTTTTTCGTCTTATATGATCGAAATGGTTGATAATATAAATAAATAAATTCCAGGTATTTAGGAGCGGATATGCAGTTGTATTGTCTCGGTCTGATCTTATGCGTTATATTAAAAACTGACGCATCAAGAAAAGTGGTTATATCGTTTCTCATGGTCGCTGGTGTCGTGATACAGGGCATCGTCACATACGTAATGGATCTGGACGGACCACTGCTGATATACCCTGAGTAAGAATCAAATGCATATTAATGTAAGAACACATTGCTAAGTATATGTGTGTATTTATACACACATAGCACATAGCACTTAGCAATAGTTAAACGGTTTTTTGATACCCATATTGTGGTGGTTGTGGAAAAATATGTACCTGGTCCGCCATATTGGAACGGCGTCCATTTTGAATTTTAAATTTTGACATAATCATCGTGTTTTACTAGTGTAGCCCTTTCATTTGATACCCATATTGAGGGGGTTAAGGAAAAATACGTAATCCGCCATTTTGTATCGGCGGCCATCATAGATTTATAATATTATTGATTTTATTATATTGTATTGTCATCTAAATTAAATGTGTGTACCAAATTTCAGATCAATCTGACAACGGAAAGGTGCTTAAATTTCAATTTCTAATTTTGATCCAAATAAATTCCGTACGGGTCGAACTATATAAAACCGTTTAATAAAGAAAACCATATGTTGGTTGCATAGTATCATTATTCCAATGAAAACATAACAGCGGTGACATACGTTCGAGCTTATAAAGATCGCGATGTTTAAGCTCGCTAACTTAGTTCGACGTTGGCGACAAACGGGCAGATCAGTTTAAAATAAGTTATTTAACTCTTGTTGTCAAAGTCTAAAAATTAAGGAAATGTTATTAATTACTGAAATTCATTTTATATGATTTACTGTACATGTACTTTACAATTTTTCTTCATCTGTTTAACTTTAGTGCACTTAATAGTATACTTTTTCCTTTCATACATACAAAGATCCTTTTGGTTAAATAATAACATTTTAAAATTTTATGTTATTTGTCCATAAACGTTTTTGGTTTGCTTTATTTATTGGTATTAAAAAAAATCTGATAATCATTTTTCAACATGCAGACAGATCTTTTAATAATCAGTACACATATTTCAATAATAACAGAAGCAAGTCAAAGTTTATCGAGAGACGAATAATTAAATTTACAGATAAATAAAACAAAGTAATATAATTAAACACAAAAGAAGGACGAATTGATTTACTCAATAAAAAAATATGAAAAATATATACAGTTGCCGCCGATTCAAATCCTTAAACAATATGGCGGCGCGTAACTAGCTGTTCTACAACAGCTGTCAGTCGAGACAGTCTACGAGAATTTCTAACCAGTTGGATCGTTGATGATCTTACGCGGCGATTTTATAAAACTTGAAGTGACATTCGCGCGAACAAAGTCGCCGAGCTACAAGTACGCATACTTACTCGAACGTTTGTGACCGTTATAATAAGCGTTCCATTTATTTAATGGAATCAGGCGTTACCTCGCGGAAGTCCGTCCTAAGTAAGAAAAGGACCAATATTTAGCCACTTCCGCACATGCAGTGGTAGTCGTGCAATAAAGTGCACCGCCCGCCAGCCCGCTGTTAAATGCGTTTGCGGCAAACAATGCGAATCACACAACCGCCACCACCAAATTACTCAACACGTGTTTCACCCCTCCACGGGGCATCTTCAGGAGTTATGCTACACTGATTAGTGCCAAACACAGAGTATAATAAGCGTTCTGTGGGAGTCGTATATACACTGATGTGATGTCTGAATGAATAAAAGGTGTAAGATTTTGTGGGCGAGCGTAGCCGACGGGCGAACTTAGTGTGCCGAATTAGTGCAGCGAGCACATGCACGCACCGGTGACGCGGGCGCAGACCTTTTGTTACTTTTGTTTCTTTTATTTCTTTTGCGCCTTTGTTCTATTGCCCGCTTTCACTCGGTCGCAGAGCACAGTGCGCCCCAGAGTCCTACGACAAATGCACGTCCTTTTTGCTCGCACTCAAGCGCTAATAAAAATTTGTTCGTGTGTTAAATAAATTGATAAAGTGTTACAAACATCTTTTAATAAGACGCTAACTCTTTAGTTCCACTCACAAAAATTGCAACTTGTTGAAATGACTACTGTCTGTATTTATTTATGTATACGTTTGTATTTATATATGCATGTCTGTCGTATTTATATATATATGTCCTGCTATTATATGTTTATCTACAGTACTTTAGCAGTATAAAGCAATTGTTATGCAACTCTAATTTTGATTGCTCAAGAAATGGATCTCAGTTTTGATACCCCCGAAAATAGCAAAGTATTTTTTTAGTTTGTCGCAATATTAATTATATCTTAACTCTAAAGTTTACTGCTTACTTTATGTGAATACGTAAATACTTTTAATTTGTCTTCTGATATCTGTACTACCTACATGTTTTTCATTTTGTAATAATGATTCTTAATGAACATTATGAATAGGAATTAGAATTTATAAAAATCACATTAGAAGAAACAATAGGAAGATTTAAAAATATGTCCATAAATCGATTTTAAAATTGGTTTAACGTTATAGTTCATTATTACACTTGACTTAGTCCAATGCAAAACAAATTTAGGTATTTTCGTCATTAATTCAATGTCTATGTTCATTTGAAAAAACAATGTTGTTATTCATGTAGTTACATGATTTATTAAGTGATTAATTAAAATAAATTGTTTCAGTTCCATCATCAACTTTTTCGTAATCGATCCAACTTTTAACAACATGTACAAACGCGGTCACACAAACCTGTCTAGCTTCATCATCGGACTTGGTATCGGCTTCTTGGCTTATTATTTAATAAAAAATAACTTCAATATACAAAGATACAAGGTAAGGTTTTATAGTATCTTTTGAAATTTATTATTGACAATTAAGCTATTACGCAGAACCAAAAATAAGGAAGAGAGCAGGAAGCTGATAGCCAACCTCCACTAGTTGGAGAGGCACTTCAAGAAGAAGAAGAGAAGATTAACAATTAAACCAAATACCTTTAGAGCCTTTGAATGTTAGACTTTTATTATTTTATAAAGGCTGAATGTTTCTAAAATCATGATGCTTTTAAAAAAGGTAGAAGCAATACCGATTGTAAGGTTTCACTTATATTAACTTCGGGAGATAGCTGGGACTAACTGCGTGTAATGTAACACCATCATCGTCATCATAATTTGAGTCGTACAAAGATCACAACGATGACACCGGACTCTTCCATAGATTTAAAATGGGACTCGTACAAAGCGGCTTGCATCCAACGTCCTTCGACAGTCTTAACAAAGTCGTCTATCTTCCTGATGTGACTATCTGTGGACGTTCTACGTTGCGCTTGCCATTCCGTGGTCTACACTTATAAACCTTAACCCTTTCCACTCCAAGGCTGTTATGTAGCATCGATAAAATTTAATTGAATTATAGTATCTTGCGATTCTAGAATATGTTTCATTCATTCGTGATTCAAACATTTTAGTAACAAAAATCTTTCCTGTTTTAAAATTTTCCGCAAAAAGAAATATTACACTATGTCGAGTATCAATCGACAGTGGAGCTTGTGGAACAAAATCAGTGTCGAGTGACACTCGACATTGGAGTGGAAAGGGCTTGCACACTGCAACTTCATTTTGCTAATCCGCTGGGTTATACTATATAGGTTACTTTCTCCTCCTCATTTATTATTTGATACCGAGAATCGCCTTATATATGGCTCGTTGAACAACTGTGGATTTTCCTATACATCCGAAGTTAGAGATAAATGTGACCTATCCTTTGATTTGTCTGAATTACTTTCGTCGAGTAATAAAGAGTAATTTTTTTGATTTCATTTTGGGAGCCACATCGGAAATCATGTCTAGTAAAGTTTCTATATTTAATATTATGTATTGCACATGTAAATATAGATTAAAAATTTATTTTCAGAAATATTTATGGTTGTACCAGTTCCTGATACCATCTTTTATCGCTCTATCATTGTCGAGCAGCGTGTTCTTCCGCGACGCACCACGGTATCCGATCTATGTGAGAATTGCATACGTATTGTTAATAAAGCCAATGTTTATAGTCATACTGGCTCTATTCCTTTTAGGTCTGATACTGAAATGTGACAGTAAGTTATATTTTTTATTTAATACGCCAAAGCTTTAATACATATTTATAATCGATGTATTTGTCTATTTACCTATCTTAATATATATAAATCTCGTGTCACAATGTTTATACTCAATGGACTTCTAAACCACTTAACCGATTATAATAAAATTTGCACACCAGGATTAAATCTAGATAGTTTAAATCTCAAATTATAGTCGCAATTTTAATTTATTGCTAATTATTGTCTGTTATTATTTGACAGTCACAATTATCTGTTAACTCCAAATGATTCTAACAGATGTCGATACCTTTCGACTGGGTTGAGTAAGTAATCAATAGATGGCGCTGCTATGGTAAATCTACGAACGTGTCATATAAGCTACATTTTAACAGCATAATTACCACGTGTTGTTGACGCTATAAAATTAATTAAATTTATTTTGTAGTGAACGAAATACCGTATAATTCAATTATTTCCACTTTTTAAATTTTCACAGCAACGCGTGGCCGGGTCAGCTAGTTTAATATAAAACCAATAACCAGCTTATATGTTATTTATATATGTAGCATTGTTTAATATACCCTTATTGCATTAAAATTTAAGCCAGTTTTTATTTATTTATTACATCTATATTGTTCTGGAGGCATCTCAGCCTACAGATCCCTGCTGCAAGACAGGCCTCCCTTAAAGATATCTATGGGGGATATACCATAATCGCTACGCTAGGCAGGCGTGTTAACGATTGCAGTCTGGTATTATGACACGCAGAGTACCCATCTTCTGGAAACTTGTCTCTGAGTAGTGGGAATGTTATATAACTAATGAACAGATTGTGACTTATTTAAATTTCTATCTCAGGAAACGTACCAGGGATCTAAACTCACGATTGTGATATGTACATCGTTTATGTAGGGTTACAATATTTTCTTTACTAATTTTTTCGGCATGATATCCTGAAGCTGCATGAACGAATATAGCTCTATGTGAAAAGTGGGTGGTTTCGTTGGAAGCCACTCCTACCTATAATCACCAGAGGGATTGCAGAGAATTTTTTTTTCTATAAGAGAGCCAAAGACTGTTTAGTGATTCACATTATGACACTTTATGTATTTTTGATTACTAAAATAATATTTTATCGTATGTCTTATGTTATATTTTCATTGCCTGCCTACCTCTTAAATAATATTTATTATTTCAGAGCTATATTGTGGTATAATGGAAATAAAATTCTGGACTATCACTAGCCGCTTGACGTACAGTGCATATTTGGTGCATGCGATCTTAATTCGCACCTGTTTTGGATCAAATGAAACGTTGTTGTCATCTTACTTTATACATCTGGTAAGCTTATTATGTTAATATTTATAATCTTAAATATCATATTATTTTGACAAAAATCTTTGTGTTTTGAAGTAAAATTAAACAAAGTGTTTGCACAATAATAAATTTAAAAAAATTGTTGAAAATAGATGTCCACTACGACTACAAACAATTGGATTCTTTCTTCGAAATTTCCTACCAGATTTTGCAGAAATGGTAGTTTTGTTTTAGTAATATTTAAGGATATCATTCTCGCCTAAGCAGTAGTCGCCTCATGCGTGGGCCTCATAAGAGAGTACGAGGTCACCAAGAGAGAATCGAAACAGAAATGAGATGAAGAATCAAAGTCATCGACGAGACTCGAAGAATTCCTCGTCTGAAATGGCAGTAGATGGGGCAATCAATGGCCGTTAGGGCTGATAGATTCTTAAGTGGCAATCACGAGCTGATAGACGCGGCGTGCACATATTTATACATGAATATTTATATATAAAATATATGATGGAACCTTCTACTTCGGGATAAATTTTTAAATTTTAATTCCACAGCTACCTAAATGGCGTAATGGGAACAAGGTACGAATAGTGCTTGGCCTAAATCTATTTTATAGGTAGCGAATCCTACTTTCGAGAACCTTGACTCTTGCCGCTACATCCTCTACCTTCTACTGTTTCTATTTGGAAGCTGTCGAGCGCTTACATTCCTTAGGCGGACGCTCCACGGAGAGTCCTTCCGGCCCCCGAGTTCTTGGCTGTCAATTGATACCTGTTTGGTATTCCGACTCAACGGTGACGAAGAGAGTCATACTTAGACCTGATCGGTTGCTATTACTTACATCGGCAATCATTAGTGCTGGAATAAGTGGGGGGAAGAAACTTAAGTTATACTTCGTTCTAATATTAGAGGGTTGGCGTTTCCTGTAATTTATGACCTTGTTTCTGACTACCCCAGTAGGTTTTTGAATGGCTGTTTATACATTTGTACAGTACCTGGCGATAACTATTGCTTATCGACCTTTGGAAAGAGACAAACGGCAAATTTCGGCTTTGCAGAGCGTAATAGAAAAAATTAAAATAATTATCAAAAGAAGCAAATGATACTTGTTTTAACAGCTCCTAATAGATACCGGACTGTTTGTATTTCGTAAGACAGAGATAACGCTCTACGAAGCCGAAATTTAAACAAGCTACGTAAAGTAGCTTGTTTAAAAAAAACGTGTAGTCCGGGGATCCGCGTAGGCGTCACGGTCTTAGGATGGCATTGTCGCACATGCATCTTGGTCTCACGATGGCACGGCGTTTGAAAGTACTGCGTGGAATTGTTTTGTTAATGGTGATACTTATAATTTAGTAATCTGCATACAAACTCAACAGAGTGGTTCCCTTTTGTACTATTTCTTACGTCAGTTCGGAGCGCGAGGCAATCTACTACCAACGCCATCTATTGGCACCGTGCGAATTTTTATGATTCCAGTATATATCCGTTGAAAAAAAAACTTCTTGTTAAAAAGTTCGTTCATTTAATTAAATTTTTTATTGGTATTAAAGTAATGAATCTTTTTTTACAGATAACCAACTGCGTGTCGATGGTAATAGGGTCTTTCTTCCTCGCAATACCGGTTTGGTTACTCGTAGAAGCGCCTTTTAGTCAGTTAGTAAAGGTGATTTTAAAAGGTCAAAAAGATCCCGATGGAATGGTAAAAGTTAACTTACCAGAAGTTAAGGCGCCAAATGACAATTCTTAATCTTTAATTATAAATATGGTTATTTATTTTAATTGTTAATTTTACACAAATATAAGGAAAAAAAAATTTGTATTTTGATTTAATATTTTAATGTAGTTATTTCCTTTTTAATTCTCAGATTAAAAATTGACACCCGATTTTGAAGAACTCCTAATTAAAATAAAATACACTTATGAACACGCGCCATCTTTATTAATAACTGTCAAAAGTGGTATCGACTGACGCGCTGTCAGAATTTATGGGCTTTTTGCAGTTCAAAACAAAAAAAATAAATAATATAAGATTTTACTATGGTAAAAATAATTCATTTTGTAGAGGTAACTCAATAAATGCTGACCGCTGTGAGAAAAGATGACATAAATTTGGCGTGTGAAATCAATATCCATTGCATTTTATAAATAAAAAAAAGTCTTTAACAACAATTACAGGTTTTTAAAACATTCGATCAAACAATATAATCATCACCCTAAAATATTTTACTCAATAACTTTTTATTGAAATATGGACGGCTAAGAATTTTGACAATGCAATACCTTTCGCGACAGTTGTTGATTCGAGAAGTAATACAAATTTATTTTGTATAATAATTTATTTAAAATTACATTTACACAAGTCATTAAAATTATTATTTCGTTTATATTAAGGGAACCGTAAAGTACTGTACCTTTCTTAAGTTAAATTCACACGACTACATTTTTAACAAGTTTTTATGCCTAATAAACAATATATTCACCTTCTTTATCAACAACCTTTTGTTATCTGGTATAGAAGTTTTCAATGACGGAGCAGAAAAAATAAATCGGTTTCGGATCCGCCTAATAGTACAAACCATTAGTTTTCAAGTCGTATTTATATAAAAAAAAAAAATTAAGTCCTTTACCGAATGATTAAACATTGTTTGGCACCAAAGTCTTAATTATTATAGTACGTAATTATTCTTTCGTGTCCTTTTTTAATTTCACACCGTTCAAGGATTTTTGTTCATTATTCTGTGAGATGTTTTTATCTTGGAGAGTGTTCTTCGTCTTTTTATCTTCTGGATTAAAAATCATCTTTAACAATTGCGCACACGGCTTTTCAACAATCAGCCAAAACGGAAAAGCTAATAAATAGCACAGGAATGGCGTTCCGAGTCCATTTAGGAACTGAAACATAAAGTTATATTATTTGTTATTTATTACTAAATAGATTCATACATACATAGTATTTATATCTTTTTTTCTATATTCGATTATATACAACAGTGTTCCCCAAACTGTTTTGTGTTGTAGACCCCTTGCCATGTTTTTCCGTGTTGGGTAGACCCCCTACTTACCTGATATTGATTTCCTGTAAATTTCTAACTGTAGTGAAGTTTAGTGTGTGTTCAAAATGTATTGCGACCACAAAGCGTATACCAACATCCTACAACTTACACAATTTTATAAACATATATAATAATTCTTTTACTTCATAGGTACTTTTATAAATAATGTAAATGTTTTGATATAATAACATAGTATGATGTAAGTAAATAGGTACTATCAGTTATATGTTGAGATCCATTATCGTGGATCCCCATTTTCATTTCATGGACACCCAAATTTTTTTTCGCAGACGTAGACCCCTTGCAGGTTGTCATAGACCCCTAGGGGTCGATATAGACCACTTTGGAAATCACTGATATACAGCGTCCGTGCGTTTGTTTTAACAATTGCATTTAATATTTCAGACTTTTTTTGCTTGCGTTTCATCATGTCACAGCGTATACTAAGTCTCTCAAACTATATCCTAACTTAACCTTATCTTAGGTTTCTATTGTTGGTCCCTTGTTAGTTTTTCACGACACCCAAACAATGCTCAGCTTTCAGTTTAGTATCAAAATCATCAAATTTACAAAGTATTAGTGACAACAGGTTTGACAAGAATGGAAAATGAAAAGTGCTACCAGAGTGCTGTCGATTTTGTGGATAAAAAGGTAGATTTACTTTGTTACTAACTTATCGATAATTTTAATCCACTACAGACTTTAATTGGAACCTAACATCATAATATTCATCATCATTTCAGTCATAAGACGTCCACAGCTGGGAACAGGCTTTCCCAATAGCTTTACAAAGCAATCGATCGTCTTTTGATCTTTACTAGATCTTCGTAGCAGAAGTAATACTATTGACAAGCTTGCAGGTTCGTGGTCTCCAGGACTTCAAAAATCCAGCTGCCATCAGTCCTGCGCGCTAGCTCAATGACTTGGACTAGAGCTCCCAACGCCTTAAAACGCAGACATTCCGTTGCGCTATTAGGAAACATGACATGCAGCTGTTCACTCTCGAATTCATCACCAATGTCTTGTTGATGATGATCAAAAGACGTACCCTAACGTCCAGAGACCTGGGCTTCAGATGTATAGATCTAGTCTGATATATTTCATTGTTTTATATGGAATATGTCTTTGCGTATCCACTATTGTAAAGACGGCTTATGATTTGGACCCACTTAAACCTCTACAATGTTTTTTTAAACGCACGCAAACTTACAGTTACATAGTATAGCTTGCGGACTTTTCAGCAGACTTACTTTCGATTAATCTGTTAGAATCTTAAGGCCAATAGCATTAATATCATCAGAAAAATAACATATAAAAAATAACTTCAGTCTACTTCAACGATATATCTTTAAAGAAATAGTTGATAAACACATTATACTTACAATATGCCAATATGAACTGTGAATTAATGTAGTCCTCGCGCCTGTTATAATCTGTATAACTATGTAATGCAAAAGGTAAGCAGTGTAGGAAACTCGGGAGAGTAACGTCCAAACTGGCCATTCTAGTATCCCTCTATATGTATCTAGAAATTAAAAAAATATCATTGATTTTTAAAATATCCTGTGTTTACATTTTTAGAGATGGGCAAATTGTATCTGTATGTATAAAGATATAAAAGAGTGATATATATTGGGATATATATCACTCTTATATCTTTATCTCATTTAGCTCAGTATGGCGTAAAGAGAGAATATGGCAGCTATGACTAAAAATATGTCCTCTATATCTTGGGATCTTTTAGCTCAGACTTAGAACTCATATATACAGTGGCGTACCTAGAACTTTTGCCGCCCGGGGCGTTCTCCAGTTTGCCGCCCTTTCTATTATAAGTCAATCAAATAGTGGTTTTTATAAATTAATAAATAAATAAATTGTGTTAATTACACATAAATAAATTATTAAGTTATTTAATCAATATTAATTAATACACAGAGTAATTTTTTTAGACATATTTGTATGCACTCGTAAATATATTTATACAATATCTACTCTTCTAGCTTTCATACTAGAAAAATCGTGTATAATGCTCTCAAAATTTATATTATTTATAATTTCTTGTTCTATTGACAATATTGCAAGATTTTGTAGTCTTAATTGACTTATTGTAGAACGAAGATAATTTTTTATCAACTTCAATTTTGAGAAGATTCTTTCGCAACTAGCGACACTGATTGAAATTGTTAAAAAAATTCTTAACAAAATTACAATTTTGGGAACAGAATTTTCTAACCTCTACTGCTGAATAAATTTTAGTACAAATACACATACAGTACAATGTCAATCAAGTCATTTATTTGACATTCAAATTCTTCATTTAGTAGGTTACACGGTATTATTATACACGAATATTTTCTTACAAGGCCATGCAACTGATTGAAGCGATCTTTTATTCCTTTATAATTCTGTCCATAGATGAAAACATTTCTCTTCGTACTTCTTCTTCTAAGGATAGCCTCACGTCTCCACGTCGAATTTTCCCCACTCATATTTTTTCTCCTTATAACTCGACGCTTAGTCGATATCTCTAACTCTTCACAAATTATTTTGGCTGCTATAACAGCGTTTTGTACTAGCGTATCTCTTTGTTCCATGAAATGTGTTTGCAAAGAATTTTGTTTTATATGGCATTGGTGGACATTTAACCCTTTTATAAGTTGCTTTTTACAACTTTAAGTAAATATAATATAAAAAATGCCGCCCCAAGGTAAGTGCCGCCCGGTGCGGACCGCACCCACCGCCCCCCCCCTAGGTACGCCACTGCATATATATATACATACATACATAGACTTAGAACTCATATATATACATATATACATACAGAACAAAAGTAATGAAACTGAGAATTGAATGTAAATAAACAAATCAGCAAATTATTGAGGTTTTTTAGTTGCATTTGCTTCCTATTAAACATTTCACGTCATTGTCATAAAGCACAAAAAAGCTAAACGCCTGCGCGTGTGATGTTGTCGTTCCGAAAATCCATACTTTACATTTTTAATACAAATATGCAATAGCTATCCATCTCTCACTTTTATCTGTAATTTGTTATATAAGCCTATCTCTTTCTCTCTAATTCTGAACGAGCCATAACACATCACGAAATTTGAGTCTTAAATGTAAAGATATAGATATATAATTGAAACACGCGAGCTGGAGAGTGATTATATCTTTTGTAAAGATACAGTACAATGCGATAAATATACCACATCGACCTTTAGAAAGAGACAATCGGCTTATTTCGGCTTCGTAGAGCGTTATCTCTGTCGCACGAAATACGAGTGACAAAATGTCACATAGGTAGTGTGGGACAGAGATATTGCTATACGAAGCCGAAATTAGTCGATTGTCTCTTTCTAAAGCTCAATTTGCAATATTTATCGCCGGGTAATGTATATATCTTTCTTATCTTTGGCTCGCGAGCTACCCATCATAATTGTTATTAATTATATCTGACAATTACTCATATTATCTGTGATAAACAGAGTGCTAGAAGTAGAGTAGAGTCATAGAAATTATAATCAAATTATGTTGCAAAAAAGCAATATCTTTCAACATAAAAGTACAAGGATTTCAAATGCGCTCTTATGCTGTAGTGTAGGAACCATATAACGTCATCATCAGCGGCGTATCGAACAAGAAAATCGCACACGTTTTTGTTTTTAGCCAGTTCGGTTTTGTGCACCTTCATCAATTGAGCCCGAGGAAACAATATATAAATAAAAAAAAAATTGCCAGAATATTCTTTTGGGCATCTTTAAACTTACTAAGAATAAGTCTTATGTAACAACACACCACATAAAAGTCAAGAATAAAAGATATAAAGTCTTTACCTTCAATTTTCATAGCCATTCCCAAAATTAAAATAAATAATAAAAATCCATAGATTGCCCTTATGACAGCGGAATATGCAGATTTAGCTAATAAAGACGGTTCATATCCATCGATGTAGAATAGTCCGCTGAATAGAATAAGACCAACTCCTACTGGTACAGTGGCCCAGACCAGAGCTCTGAATCTCTGAAAAGGAGTATTTATAATTAATAAAGGATTTACCATGAAATTTACAATGTTAAATTCAAACATTTTATACATAAATAGTGTTAAACGTTGAATTAATTTCAAATTGGATATTATAAACCACAACACGCGCCAAGTTTAAAAATCAAAATCTATTTATGTACTCATCACGTTATCTGAGGAACCATAAGACGTAAAGAATAGAAATTTGGTCAGAATATTTCGTTTACCGAGTAAAATCTAGCTAAGAACGGGTTCCATAAAATTCTTACAACAAAGAGGTTGAAAGGGTATATCCCTTGTAGGTTTAAAACTTTCCAATAATATTTTTTGGTAAATTAAAAATTACCATGAATCATTTCATGAAGTTACATGGTAGACAGTGCAAGGTCACGCGAAAAGGTCTCAACGAACCTATGTAGCTGACTCATCACGATATCTATAAAACTATAATACCAACAAACTCAAAACTAAACATAAATATTTCTTTTATCAAGCTAAGATCAGCTAAGAAAGAAATATAGGAAATTCCACCTACAAGGCGTTGAATTTTAAGATTTGTGGAGGGTTGAATTGAAGGTTAATATGTGTTCAACTATTAGATCTCTGTGTAATTTTTTTACATATATTTGTTGTTTATCAGAAATATTCCAAATGTCTTACATGCTTAAGTTATGTAGCAGCACATGAATCAGAATTTTTAATTAATATAAAGCTTTTTCCTAACATTTTAAAGTTCTAAGGAGTTTTCATCAATAAATAAATAAAATATGAAAATTCTTTACTACCTTATATTTTTCAATATCGACATTCTCTTGCTGTAGTTTGTATATTAGCTGACCCAGTATAATCCCCGCAAAGTAACTTGTCATGTTGTTGTGACCACGTCTGTGCGAATTGAACGTGGGATCATTTCTAAAGAAACGCCTTACAAATCTGAAAGATAATACGAATTTTACGTTAAAAATAAAGTTTACAATAAAACGCAAGAAACACTACCTTTCTTCATTTATAACACAGACACTTGTTTGTAATAAGTATTTATTAAATTACCAAATTTTGGAATAGTGACAATATGTTTACATTATTAGTCCAAAACCCTAAAACTAGATTGATTTGAGTCCTAAATCTAATCTTAAATATTCCACATTTACTTTACTATTAAAATCTAGATTAAGAGCGTTAGTATTTAGTCCTAAATTAATTAGTAAATAAAGGATAAGACAGGTATTGCACTAATTTTATTCGCAAACCCCCTAACTTAAGATTTATTTTAATTTAGAGAGTTTGCTTGGTTTGTTTGGTTTTTAGTATTTTAGTCCTAACTCATATTCACTTTATTCTTAAATTTTAGAATAAGAATTTTGCTAAGGGTATAGTACTTATTTTCATCCTAAAATAAGTCCTTAGTCTTATGTTAATACTTTTAACAACTGCCATATATTATAGAAAATATCTATAAACAATTAAGTTTTATACTTACTCAGGAGTGACGGTAAAGTATGCATACAATTCATGGCGATAGGTTTCAAGAGCGGGAATGATTATAGATATAACTAGCATTAGATACAAAATGGCCGACCTGACCCGACCGCTCGTTAGGATTAATATGACCATTGCTACAATAAACACTTGCATTTCTGCTGCCAGGTACCTGGAATAATAAACATGAATGTTAACCTGAGAAACTTCTGGATATAAAATAACATATGGCTTATTTAGTCTACATTTTTTTTTGATTTTTTGTGTGTTATATCTATCACTATTATTTGAATTGACGAGGTAACAACACATATGCAGCTTTCTAATTGTACATCACTCAGTCTTGATCTATAGTCATATACGATTAAGTGTTTCTGTTTTGGATGTACTACAGTTTACAGCTTTCTAATTGTACATCACTCAGTCTTGATCTATAGTCATTTAGGATTAATTGTTTCTGTTTTGGATGTACTACTGTTTTATTATAATAAACTTTATAACAATTTGATGAGAGAAAATCGATATAATAAATTCAATTTTAGAAACACTTCGTGGGCTACATAAGCATGTTTAACGGGGCGCGGGTTTTTCATCTCTGTTTTATGATATGTATATGTGCGTAAGTCAATCAAATCAGAGGTTTATGTTATAAATTTATATATATAATTTATTCCCGGGATACACATCTAACATATCACACACTTTGCGCATTAATTATATAGGATTGCCACTATTCATAAATAAATTTCCAGAGGATGGGCGGCAGCGTCCTTCGCATACCATAATACTAGACAGAGATCGTCAACCCGTCTGACAATGGTGACTTATTGCATATACCCTTATAGATTGTTTACATCCCAAGAGAAAAAATTGATTTCCATCAAAAATTTCAAAGCAAGGGACAGTTGTATTAAAAGTTTTCATTTTACTCATTTCGCTGTCATTTACGAGTTGCTTTTTCGAATTTATTTTTCAAAAATCGAGAGTAGCTTTACTAATGTACAATACAAACCGCAGAGTATATATATATATATATATATATATATATATATATATTATGTAGTAGCTCAATATATCTCTATATATCTTTTTTTAATTCTATTTCTAGTGTTTTATGATATTACTAGTTTCGCCTATCATTATTAATTTATCTTTGCACCGCCCAAACGGCTAACTGGCAGAGAATGCTTTCAGCATTAAGTTCGCCGTTATACGAAAAAGTATAAAAAGTTTTTTTTTAATAAAATAAATAAATTAAATAATGTGTCAGGTTTGAACAATCGAAAAAGAAAACTCTTTTGTAAATAGATAAAGTTTTGCTTCTTTATTATTTTAGATATAAAAAAGGGGTAATTAAAAAAGTACTTGCCATGTGTGCATCATGCACTGAGTCCTGTCAATGTAGTTGTTAAAATACAACATGTTCATCCACCCATCTCTCCTGCAATCCCCAACCTCTAGATTGACGACTCTCTAGAAAGTAAATTTATAATCAATCAATGAAACTGTATTTTCAAAATAACGATGTTACATTTTCGCTTTTATGCGAAAATATGATATAATTTTTTTTTCAGTCCATAGTATGTTGAGAGATCAACTAGGGTCACCGTAGTGAGGAAAAAAGGAAGTAGAACCATCGTCTCTCTCTTGGGCAACGTCAAGTGGCGGCCACCATTACTAAGATATTAAAAGAATATTATAAAGAAGGTAATTCAACAGAATAATAAAAACGTCAAAAATAGAACAAAAATAAAAAAAAAATGGTTAACTTGAGAATAGCCATATCATAAAGTAAAAATTGGAGATAAAATAATAAAAATAAATAAATTAAACAAAATGTGATACAAAACTGTGATAATAAAACAAGTAGAAACTGTAATATTTTTGGAAAAGGAATAGGGGGATGAAAGGCGATGAGTGTGAGAATGATAATAATAACAAAAGTATGAATAATTTTCTGGCGGATGAACAGTAAAGAAAGAAGAAGAAACTATAAATAAAAACTATAAATAAAAACTATAAATGAAAAAAATATTACCTCCAAAAAACCTATATTCCTGTCCCCACCAAGATAGTGGTGGAACAAGAAGTCCACGATAACGGGGGCCATGAAAATAAAGACTCTGACGGATGAACGGTAAAGGAAGATGAAAAAACTATGAATGAAAAAATATTACCTCCAAAAAACTTATATTCCTGTCCCCACTAAGATAGTGGTAGAACAAGAGGTACACGATAACGGGGGCCATAAAAAATCGATGGCCGCTGATGCCGAAAGGATCCCTCGAGTTGTAATCAGGATCCGGTAGACGCGGCGCAGATAAAGAGAGAACCTTAAATATGTTGTGGGTCTACCTAATGGACCTAGGTGGACCCACAACATATTTAAGGTCACTAGAAGTTGCTGAATGCAGGCGCAAGGCCAGTTAAAACGATCGTTGGGAGAGTCCTATGTCCAGTTTTGGACATCCTACTCCTGAAATTGTGATGATATTGAAGCTTTCAATTCTCACTGCTGGTACTGACTGAAACTGGGCTTCCGAATGTATATATATATAAATATATATGCGCTTTTTAGTTAACATTAAATGCTAATGCAGAGTGATTGGTTTTGTATTAATTTTAGTACGTACGGATTATTACGGAATTTATTTGAAATATATATATGGAAACTAGCTGATCCCGCAAACGTTGTTTGGCAAAAAAAATATTTTTAATATTTAATTTAAAAATAAGGGTTAATCGTAAAGGGGTGAAAATTTAGGGTTGTATGTATTTTTGTATGTTGTATCATAAAAAAATAAAAACGAAAAATTCCGTCAAAAAATAAAAAATAAATTTAATGGTGAACAACCCTTATGACTTAGGGGTATGAAAAATAGATAGTAGCTGATTCTCAGACCTACTAAATACGCATATAAAATTTAGTAAAAATCGGTCAAGCCGTTTCAGAGGAGTTCAAGTTCGAACACCGTGACACGAGAATTTTATATATTAGATAATCCATTTCATTAAGGTCAACTCACATTCCATAGTACTCCGGATCCAGCGTATCTAGCCCAAGTGATTGTATAAGCCAGGATAAAAGCATACGATGGAGTTAATCTAAAAAATTATTCAAACATGTATCTACTTGCCCAACTTTACCTATGTATAGCAGATAAAATAGTTAAAGGTGTTCGTCATTTATAGACAGTGAAATATATTACATTAGTTTTCTTTGTCTTCTAATCCGACAGACCTATATTAAACAATAAATAAATTAAACATGTTGCAATTCGAATTTTTACAAAGATTTTTCTTTGTATATCATTTTCATTACGTTATTATTTATGAAACACTCGACTTCTAACTTAAAGTAACATATTGACAAGTTGAAGTAGCAGTGGGAGGCCATAGATTACACTTAACAGATGACTACTGCGGCCTTAAGGTTTTGGAGTAGAAACCACAAAGCGTCAAGTGTAGGACTTCCAGCATCAAAGTGAATAGAAGCCTTGATTAAAGTTAACTGAAGATTCAGCGCAGGAAGCCCGCAAAACTTACCTTAACCATCTCAAGGCAATTCCTTTCGGAATCATTTTCCAGTTCAACGTTAGTTTTTCCGAAGCGATTTCCAGATAAAATGCCAGCAGACATCCGGATATGAAGAAGAAGGTCTGCACTACAACTGTACCATCGAATAGAACGTGGAACAGGTAATTGTTGTATGACTGTAGAAAAAATACAAATTTAGTATTTTTTTTTAATTGCAATACCACCAGACACCACGTGAAGATAATGCAGACATAAGTTTTTACTATATGTATTTGTATGAGAAAAATAATTATGGTACTTTCACTATCCTTTTGTACATAAATTATTTATTTCATTGCATTTGATGTGATAGACGTTATGCATATTTAATGGAATCAGGCGTTACCTTGCGGAAGTTCATCCTAAGTAAGGAAAGGACCAATATTTAGCCACTTCCGCAGATGCAGTGGTAGTCGTGCAACAAATTGCACCGCCCGCCAGCTCGCTTATAAATGCGTATACGGCAAACAATACGAATCACACAACTTCCACCATCAAATCACTCAACACATGTTTCACCCCTCCACGGGGCATCTTCAGGAGTTATGTTACACCGATTAGTGCTAAACACAGAGGACAAGACACGACGTTATGCAGCTTTATCGATATTGAGCTCGCGTAACCAGGAGATCCGTGAGCTAAAAATTTACGCTGGGAGATCGCATCGTCACGTCATTCCAACTGCCTTTACTTCTGCACTAATCGTCCGCCGCCAGGTTTGCTCTGGACGGCCACGTCTTTTCTTTTCTTGAGGATTCCATTCTGGGGTTTGCCTCGGTATGTGATCTGGGTCCCGTCGGAGCGTGTGGCCTATCCACTTGCGGCTTTTGATTTGCTGGTCGATAGGCATCTCACCGCAGCGTTTCCAAAGGTCTACGTTGGAGACTTTCTCAGGCCGGTATAAATCGAGAATACGTCGAAGACAGTTGTTAAAGAAGGCTCGAAGCCGACGCGAGGTATCTTTGGTGACCTTCCACGTCTCGCATCCATATAGACACACGGTTTTCACATTGGACAGGAATATTTTGATCTTAATTCTCCTAGTCAGTTTCCGTGATTGCCATATGGATTGGAACCGTGTGGAGGCGAGATAGTTTACTACGACGTAAAGTGGCAGGCTACTTGCAGATGATGGCTTTAAATTTCTGAAATGTGGACCACTGACCGGCAAGCCCAGCGTGGTCCACAGGTGGACAAACGACTTTATTAAATTTGTCGAAAGACGCTAGATGCAGCGGTTCCAATCAGATATATAGAATATATATGAAAGAGGTATATGTTCAGCAGTGGGCGTTCTATAGATGGAATAATAATGATGAGATAGCCGTTTTCCATTCCAGATCTTTCTTTGAGGTCTATTTGAAGAACTTAATTTAGTTATAGAACTTTAGTAAAACTTACCGTTTCTGTCAAATGCGGGTTATCTGCAGCAATTACGAACGGCATGAAGGAATGTTGCAATATCACGAGGAATATTGTTATCGCTCTGAAGGAAAAAACATTTTTTATTGAATCATATGTTATATATTTATATTTTAGTTTCTAAATTATGTATATATACTGTTAAATTGATAACTACACATTGTTATTTGAGTTAAAAAGTGATACATTGGAATTTCCTTCACCCTTTAGTTAATTCACTTCGTTAGTAGCAGCATTACAGGTAAGTCACGGTTCAATTTCTGATCGGGTTTGTTAAGATTTTACGCTTAAGTTTTCTAAGTGTGATAAATATAATATTTAAAGAGAACTTTTTCTTTTTTAGCCTTTTTAAACGGTTTTATTTAGTTCGACCCGTACGGAATTTGTTTATTTATTTGGGTCAAAATTAGAAATTGAAATTTAAGCACTTTCCCGCTGTCAGATTGATCTGAAATTTGGTACACACATTTAATTTAGATGACAATACAATATAATAAAATCAATAACATTATAAATCTAAGATGGCCGCCGATACAAAATGGCGGATTAAATATTTTTTCTTAACCCCCTCATTTTGGGTATCAAATGAAAGGGCTACACTAGTAAAACACGATGATTATGTCAATATTTAAAATTCAAGATGGACGCCATTCCAATATGGCGGACTAGGTACATATTTTTCCACAACCACCACAATATGGGTATCAAATAAAACCGTTTAAAAACCGTTTAACTTAAAAGTTTTTTAAATGTATTTATTTAGATCCTTAATCCTAGAGTAATTTCGATGTTTCATGGGCCCCTTCAGTTTCAGGAACAAAAAGATGTCACAGGATCCGAAGATAATGACAGCGTTATGGCTAGTGTGTTGTTTTTAGACAAAAATACACGCACAAGTTCATTAGGGTCTATTATGCAAATTTTGATGTAATAATATTCCTTGTTAATTATTCCACACAAATATATCTATACGGGGATATATCATAATCGCCACGCTTGGCAAGTTGGCGATACCAGTGTGGTATTATGGTACGCAGTGGACCCTGCAGCTCACCATCTGGAAACTAGTTTGTGAGCAGTGGCAATCCTATGTAATTAATGCACAAAGTGTGGATTATATATGAATGTATCCCGGGAATAGATCCCGTGACCTCTCGAAAAATAAAACCCTCTACAGCTGCTTAATATATTCAACACTTTGGCAAGAGTTACCGGTGGCCAAATTTATATCTACAGAAGTATAAAATTCAAATATATATATATATATAAATATATATTCAATCAAAATTCTGTTATTTATTTATTAACTATTGACAAGCATATGCTTAGCTTGGAGACTAAAATTGCTCATCAATCTAATCACAAAAGCAATAGAAGATAGCAAATATTACAAAGAAACTGAAAAATTGAAATAAAAATATATGTTTATATATATATATATATATATATATATATATATATATATATATATATATATATATATATATATATATATATATATATATTTATATATATATATATATATAAACATTAAAAACTAGACCACGTACTTCATGCCGTCAAAGCATTTGAAGCATCTTGTTCTTGATTCGGGCACAGATTCTGAAGAAGCTGTCAGTTTACGAAAGTTTCGGCAGAACGAAAAGCAGAGTAACCATTTGTTTCCTGAAAAATAAATTTTCTTTAATATATATATGTATACTTTAAACTCGGGATATGTGAGTCTTTGCGATTATTCATTCAACGCTATTTGCTATTTATTCTTTCATGCCGGCGATATATTTAGTTTGTAATAGGTATATGTTAAATACATTAATCGATTATAATTCACCATCAAAAAAATACAACACCAGTATTACTTATGATTTTTTTCTTATTATTTTTAATAAAGTTTATTAAATATGTTGATGAGATTCATCATCAAACTGATGATGAATATCTCTATTCGTTCATCTTGTGGGTAGTCACGTTGCACTTACGGTACATAGTCACCTTTATAAAACCTTAAGACTCAAGCTGTTAGGCTCCAATTTGTTCTACGTGCCATGTGGCCTGCACACTGTCATTTCAACTTACCTGTTAATGTACTGCATTAAAATCTATTTAAATATATATCTAACAAAATTACCTTCTATATCATTTTTCGTAGTAAAAAAATCATAAACGCTTCCAATAAAAACAGCGAAAATTAAACCACAAAAAACAGATACAAAAAGGATATCAATTAGCTCGAACTGTGTGTCCTTCTCGTGAATATTACAGGTAACAGGATCCTGTATTTTCGATTTCAGCTTATATTCCTCCCATAGTGAATCGTTGAGACATCTCTCTATAACTGCCTCCAGGTCCTCCGTTGGATTCTCCTTTAGATATTTTTTACATGTTCTTGTTACACAAACACCACGGAAAATTTTTGTATGGTTGAAATGTGTCTCTACTCTCGCGCTGTATTCCTGAAACATATATATTATATATTTAAAACAATATCTTTTTATTTATTTATACATTGTATGCATATATGTGTGCATGAACATGCATATATATGCATATGTATGCGAGTATATGTTTATATGTTTCTTGTAAGACTTTGTTGCACATCCTGTATGTGCTATAGAGTTTACTGAGTAACTTTCTTCTATGTAGGATTATGATCCTTCTGCACGACCTCACAATGTAAATAATGCTAAAAGCGGAAACTTGTCATGACCCCTTGTTGTATAAGTCGCTAGTTATAGTGCAATTAGTTTTTAAGTTTTCTGAACGAGTAAAAAAAGATTCTCGAATTATAAATACTGTAATCAAAAGGTAAGGCGTTTTTGAAAATCAATTTGATCCCCTTCAAAGTAATCTTTGTCTGATAAATTCATTTGCTAAAGATTTTCCAAGTCCTCGAAACAGACGGAAAAGTCTTTTTCCAGTCTAACCTTCGAAACCTTCAATTCAGTTTTTATCTCCTCAATCGAATCAAATATTAAAACAGAGTTGCACGGACTTAAATCAGGCGAATACGATAAGAGGAAAAGAAAGATGTGTGGAAGATATTGAGAATGATAAAAGATAAGGGTGAAAATAAAATTATAAAATGAAAAACTTGTTAAGAAAAATAATATGTACGCAAGACACCTAATAAAAGGAGCTATGAAAAGATTCTAAACTATCTAGCTGACTAAATTCCGTCTTCATCCTAATAATGCTATTGTTTCTTCAAGTTTTTTTCCTAAATAATCGCATAAGTATTAATACAAATGTTCATACTAGAAGCTACACGCCAAAACTGTAACAAATCTGTGCTTATTGGCGAAATCTTAGTCAAAAACAACTCATTAATGATGCTACAAAAAATGTTCTTCACACCTGACCAGAGGTCACAATTTCTTGTCCTCGACACTGAGGAGGTTTGTTAAAGGATGAACCTGCGTTGAATTTTAAAGACATAAAAACGGCTTTAAAAAGAAGCTGAACATGACCACAATGATTTATTATTCTATCCTTTGAGGTTTGTAAAAAAACGTTGGCATAAAAATTTATATTTGATGAAGTAATTTTTTACAAATTCGAAATATATTTCGCAAGATCGCAAGACTATCTGCCGCAGGGCTATTGCAGCTTAATATATCATAAGAATTCGACAAAAGAAATAAAAAAGAAAAAAATGCAGGATGTTAATAAAAACTTTTAAACATCATCCTTGTGTTAATATATTTTGTTGTTTTTTGTTATCTGTTATTCAAATTTCGAATTTCATTTTTAATGAAACAATGATCCTTTCTAACCGCAAATTGTGCACATAATTTTTGTTTTAATCAATTATTCAATGTGCAAAATTGTCTCTGGATTTTTACGCGACCTTTCGATCTTTTCATTATGTTTGCTTATTATATTAAAAATATTTTAAACTCTTACAGAATAATAATTTAAATTCAATATAATTATCTTCAATTAGCTTGCAATTCACTTGATTTTTTGTAGCTTTTATGACTTTTAAGAATATTCTTGTTTAATTACGTGAAATATGTGAACGTACTATAATGCTATTTTCGTTATAAGAAACCTGATAGAGATTCTTTCTCTCTTGTAAATGCCCGCCGGCATATGTTAGACTTGTCTAACTATAAACAGACATTAGCTAGCATTTATAGATAAAGATACGTACGATTATTTAATTTTTAAACTTTTAACAGAACTCTTATTGATCGTCAACTTATAATCTATTTATTTTTTCAATCTATTTTATTATTGAATCTACTTTGCCTCGCAAGGTGTTATAGCTATGGAGAAGAATCAGAAAGAAACTTCACAACAACACATCTATTAATAAAGTTTAACAATACAGATTTACACATATAAACTGTATTAAATGTTGCTTAAATGAAATCAAAATAATCAGGGGACATCACTGCAAAGGATTCTTATCATTCAAATATTCATTTATTGAGTAATAAGATTTTTCCGTAAATTTATTTATATATGCGTTTTGAATATTTTAAGTGGCTGTCCAACAATTATTAAAAATTATTTCAAATGAACAAATGAATTAGAGCATTTTTGCAGTTGAAACTTTGGTACAGAGAGTTTTTCACGGTGCCTTGTAAATACACTATGGACGTCCACTATTTTTTCTAATTTATTATGATTAATGTAAATGTACAAAATATTATCATTAATATATTGTGAGACCACTGTAAGAATTTTGACCTCTTTAAGCCGATTTCACAAACAGATTCGCGGCCCTAAGTCGTGAATAACTCGTATGGCTCTGTTTTTGTAATAATAATAATAGTGCGAAATGTCCTCGGAGTTCGTTAGTTTAAAAAAGGTCTTTGACCTTACCTAGTTAGGAATCTGCAAATGCAATTTGGGAAAGAGTGAAAGTGCCAGTCCAAAAAGTGCTTGGTATTCACTATTTTATTAAACTTTCTTTTTTCTTTCTATCCAGCCGATGGATGCTCATTGCAAGGAATAGGTTCCCCTTTTGGCTCGATCGGCCTCCGGTTACACGAGAGATGTGCCACTTCGAGCTACGTCAGCGATTTTGGTTCTTTAGCGGATCTCCTTATTTCTAATTCGATCTCGCAGTGAAACTCCCTTACATTACACCTTAACACGTTCACTGCGGGCCCAATTTTGAAGAACTTACAGCTGGTGCGGCTGAGGTCGAATCAGCCTCAAGCTGAACTTCCTAGTAGTGCGGTTGAGGCCTTTTCTGCCTCATGTTTCAATCATTTTTTTTTACAATAATGAGTCAATACTTCACAGACATAAAGAAAGCTATATTTGTCTTTGTCATACCTCATACGGTTGAGTGTAAACAGCCGCCGCACAAGAGAGAAAACACGAGTTTTACGCGCCGCACCAGTGCAAAGTCTACCATGAGGCTGAATCGACCTCAAGCCGCAGTGAACGTGTTAACATATATTACTTTAGTTACGATTGATTTTGTCTTTGAAATCTTGGGATTGGTTTCGTAATACACTCTATGGCTTGTATGGAAGAAAAAGTTTTGTTTTAACTATTAAACTTTTCTGGGCTCTTAAAGAAAACATGCAAAAATACTGCAATTGGTCGAATCGTTGTGTTTTCTGTCATATTTTTTTGTTGAATTAGAATGTACAAAAACGAACAAAATTATTGAATTTTAATATCAACAGTGAATATACGCAGTATTAAGATAATTACAATTGTAAAATCACTAACAAATACACGCGAAAATTTTTAAATAATTTATGCATGAATTCGAATGTGTATAGAATTGCTAATTTACGTTGAACAATGCCTGTTAACACATAAATAAAATCTTTATTTTAAATTTATGCAAAATATTCATAATTATCATTTACAAAATCCTCAAAAACCTTTTTGTCTATGAATTACTAAAATTATACATTTATTTTTAGTTTACGGTATACAAAATAGTGAAAATGAAAAGATAATAAGTAATTAATAAAAATTAAGGCAGTTGGCACGTGTAAAAAGATAAATAAATAAACAAATTGAAATAAATTAATTTCACCAAATTGATATCGTCACTTTTGCCTTCTGAAAGCGAAGCAAGCGTGGGCTCCCTCGGAAGCTTGGTTTGGGCGGTAACATTGTATTTTCATTATCAAATCAGGTTTAATTACAATAAATAATAAAAATTGTAGAAACTTCCTATCTTTTTTTTCTTCAATTTTTAATGATGTACATGGTGATTGGTAAGAGAAGCAAAAGGTTTAAGAGATGCCACTATGACCTACCCTGAGATGCGACTATGACTAACCCTGACATGCCACTATGACCTACCCTGAGATGCCACTATGACCAACCCTGAGATGTGATTATGTCCAACCCTGAGATGCCACTATGACCAACCCTGAGATGCCACTATGATCAGCCCTGAGATGCCTGCATCCAGTATCTTTAAGGATTGTAATAAGTGACCACGTCGCGGATCCGTATGTCATCACACAATGGTCAAAGAATTGAAGACTTCTTCTTGCAGTATTTTGGACGAGAACAGGTTATATGTATAGCGCATTTGCTGTCAATAAATGTATTTTATACATTACAAGCTGATCCCGCAAACGTTATTTAGCCATATATGTTATTTCTAGGAAACATTAAAAAACAAATAAAAAATAAGGGTTGATCGTAGAGGGGTGAAAATTTAGGGTTGTATGCTGTATCATAAAAAAACGAAAAATTTTGAGGTGGACCACCCTTAACATTTAGGGGGATAAAAAATAGATGTCCGATTCTCCACCCTGGCCGATATGCACGCTAAGATTCACGAAAATCGGTCGAGCCGTTTCGGAGGAGTTCAATCACGCACACCGTGACACGAGAATTTTATATATTAGATTAAAACCTAATGACAATACATATGAAAATTAATTAATTGTTTGATATACATGCCTGCAAACTTTATATTGATATAAGTATTATTAAGTATTCCAATAGGAAATATAAGTTAATTAATGTTCCATATTTCAGAATAGTAATTACTCTTTATACAGAGTAATTAGATATAGGTCTAAAAACTTTTTCGCCGACAAATGGTCTATTGACCTCATTACATATATAGCCAATTATATAAATATATGTATATATATATATATATATATATATATATATATATATATTACAAATTACAAATTAGCAACAGCGGGTTCCACACAGTTATTACATTGTCGATTCTATTTTTAAATAAAAAGTAATACAATATGTCTATCACTATATTATCTATTATATGACAGATTGTCGGTGTAAAAGATTTACAGGTGTAACCTTCAATGTTATGTCATGTTGCAATTACTAAAATAGAATAAATAGATACATAGAGCTAACATAAAACTTACCTTCATCATTGTATATAGTTCATTGTTATCATCAGAAACGATCGGCAAGTCGAGAGTGCAGTATATACCTCCCTCTTGGCTCACACATGGTTCGTAAGGATCCAGATGATATAGTGGTGGCATACTTGCGTACATTGTTTCTGTAAATAAAATTGTTTAGTATTTATACATATTATTTATTCATGTAACTTTTTATAGTGAGACAATTAGTTCTCTAACGTTATTTCTCATTATTCTTTGCTTATGTAAGTCATGAGAAGAATGCAAGAAGATACAAAGCTTTAAGCTAAGCTAGCTAAGTTAAAAGGGTTCCTAAAGCGTACGGATCTGTAGAGAGGTACAAACATAAAGGTTCTTTTGTGGTAACTTACAAAATCCTATAATACAAAAGAAACGCAATTAAATCCCTAGCTTTAAGGTAAAGAACTGTTCACGCTACAACAGAAATAACTGTAAAAATATGATAATACATGTATATATTGTTTGCAAATTATTCTTATTGAAGTGTTTATATTTGTATAAATTACTTGTAGTATTTTCTGCAGATCTAGGTGTTGATAACTAACATGTGAACACACACACACTTATATACATACATATATATATATATATATATACATACGTATTTAGATATATACTCTCAAAATAAAACGTCGTCTCAAAATAAAACCCCCTTTTATACCACCACGTTAACGGTATCTTCCTTCTTGAATCGTTATTCTCTGTGATCTTCTGAAAACAGAGTAATCTTCATTTCCGTTACGTTACGTGACTTGTTCGTTTGGAAATGCGGAGTTTCGAATGATTGGTGTCAAGTGGCTGCGTCGTTTTCCACATTAGCCCTCGACTTTCCAAGTCATCATCAGCTGTTCGTGGTTTTTACAGCCCTTATTTTAACTTTTTTTTTAAGATCGATGTTCCACTGATGTTAATATTCGTGCTTTTGTTTTACATTTACTTTTATTACCATCAATTTTCACGATGTTCACGTTTTTGTATATTACAGTATTTAAATCAAAAAGTAAGTCTTTTAATCTTTCTCGACGTACTTTCCTGACGTCCTGTGCTACAAGTTTATTCTGGCAGAAAAAAAAAACAGTACTAAAGAAGTAAAAAGGTGTGGAGGTGCTTGATATATAGATCGCGCAGAATGTACTCGTAGCCTTATATAAACTATCATTTATTATTATGAATTTGTTATTATTCACACTATTACATTTACTTCTTGTCCTATTATGTTAGTATTTATTACACAAAATTGGAGAGTTTAGAATCATTTCGATCAATTACGAAAGCATGCCGGAATAAGGAAATAAAAAAAAATCACATAACTATTTGAATTATGTTATTTAACGTTTATACCGTGTCAGTTATAAAATTACAGCAGCTTAAAAACAGCCAATAGATTTGAAGGCGTGTTCGATAATTTGTAATATGTATGACATACATCGATTCGTATTGTTGCGTATTCCCGAATAGTACTCGACCTTTTTCTGGCCTGCCGATATTGTAACTGTTGCTTTGTTGTTGAAGATGAAAGATATAGGTTCTTTTTTAACTCAACACTTTAACCTAGATTCATTAGAACAGGCCCAAGGTATCTCATGATTGTTTAAGATTTGAAAAGAGTTTAGTTCAAGAGTTTTTAGAATTGGGACTTTTATCATCCTCTCTGTCAGAATCTAATTAGAGGAACAACGCGAAGTAGCCTCGTCTTGCATCATGACAAATCGAGGATTCCGAACGAGGTTTAGTTTATTATCCGCTAAGTGCCTTGGCACAGTACTAAGATGGCTACGTCAATACATATCTATAATAATGTTTTGTTTGTCAGCAAACACATTCAAAATAATTTAAACAATAACGATAAACACGATTTTAATATGAGAAATAAAAATCAGGTGATCAATCCTAGTTTTCGTTTTCAAAAATAAAATAAATCGTTTATGGCACTCGGTATACGTATGTGCAAAAAAATTCAGATTTTCTTCTGAAGAAATTTAAACTCAATTTTAATATTGAATTATTCAGTAGTAAAATATTTAATCCAAGAATATTTCATTGATATTAATGTGTGGAATTAAATGTTGTTGATCCTCACTTGGGAAGCTAATTATTGTCAACTCTTTATAATGATATATTTGTAAAGAGCAACTGTTAAGTTTCTCGCCGGCTCTTTTTGGCAGAACTTCTTTCAGTGCCGCTGGTATCTTCCTGTATGACTGATAATACCGACATTTTATCTTTATCACGTTGAACGCCATGGCGGACACCATGTGTCCGACAGCATACTGTCCCCTGGGACCATACCATTAAATCGAAAATCGTCAAAAAATCGCCAAGGTGTTTTTTTGCAAATATTGTCAGTAAAAGCCTTAAAAATAATGGGCGACTTACGGAAACAGAGATTTACCCATTATATTTTTGCGTGGCCGCGCGGGTCACATGCCTTGGTAAAAACAGTCGAAACACTGTCCGTTGGTTCCCTAGAGGCTTCTGAAGTGATCGAGGGCATGCGGACCCATAGTGGCCGACGCGGCCTCTTGGACCCAACATGATGGCAGTCACATGGTGTCCGTCGCGGCCCACTGAACTAAACATGGTTTTTAGTCTGGCGTTCAACGTGTTATTGATGATTCTTGTAACAGTATATTTGAATAAAGAATACTTTGATTTTTATTTTTACAACCGTCAAGGAGGTTTTAGTGTGTAAGAATACATCTCTCATTGACGACAAGCTAAGTCTACCACTCGTTCGTATGATCAGGATTAGACTTGAAAAAAAAAAAAACAGAACAAAAAAATACAACGGAACAAAAAATTTCAACTTATATATGTATATTTTTAGAAAATGTAAATATATTTATTTTAATATTAACGTAGTAGTACGTATATTAACGTATGTAGTATCGATATTGAGTTAAATAATACACATTTACTATTATATAGCTATACTAAAAAATTTTTGATTACTTACCGTTCAATTGATATATAATGGCAGTTGCACGAGTGATGACAGTGAATAAAAGTATCAATACTATTCGCCCCATCTTTAATTAAACGACATTTATTACCAATCAAGTATCAAAACACTTCGGGTTAGATCAATAAAAAAAAACCAAGTTAACGTGTATACGCTTGAATTCTGTGCACATTATTGACGTTATTTCGACTCCGATAAGGTTATATATTAATTTAAATATGTAAAAATGTAGTAAGAATTTGAAAAGTTTTTGTTAAGTTTTATTTTTTTTTAAATACGACCTTGCATTACGGCAATGGTTAAACGTTATGCGCTTACCGTCTTTTAATAATAAATTTAACCACAAAAACATTTTTGTGAGGTTGAATTATATAGTTTGGTATATACTTTACGAGTTTAGGTACATAACATATATATACCGTAATTGCTATGATAAATGTATGCTTCGAAATAAATGTATACAATATCCGGCGATAAAAATTTCACATCGACGTTTGGAAAGAGACAATCGGCTAGTTTCGGCTTTGTAGAGCGTTATCGCTGTCGCACGACTGACAAAAAGTCATATAGGTAGTGTGCCTCTTTCTAAATGTCGATGTGCAATATTTATTGCCGGGTACTCAACGTCTTAAAACAAAGAAGTAATAATTTTATCAACACGCCTACGTTCAAGCAAGAGCCACGGCTAGTATTTCTTCAGCATACATTTTCATATAAATGCAGAAGACTACTCTTCATATGTCTTCGTAAAAATATTTAATATCATCCCTATTTCATATGACTTTCTTTTGCAACATTTCTTTTACGACCTCCATCTGGCATTAGATTTATGCCAAGTGTCCCTTGTCATGCTAAATTCAGTCACGGATTAGTACTTCAGGTATAAATATATAATATACGTGCACTTAAGAATAACATAAAAAAGATAAATCTTATAAATGGGCATGCAATGAAACGTATTATGGAAATAAAGTAAAAACCTTTGAAGAATTGTTATTGGTAAAATTTAATATTTGGCCATTAGATAATGATGAATTATAACGCCAACGACCTATAGTTTCAAATACAATAAAAATTTTGAAAGCATATATTCTTGTAACTCTAAGAATAAGAACAATTCGATTACCTATGGCTCGGTTAGCGGACAATGATTATGCTTAACGCGAATGACCTATAGATTCAAATATAACCAAAATTTTTAAAGCCAATACTCTTGTCCAATCTATTCTAGTAACTCTAGGAACTAGAACGATTCGATTGATTATAAGGTATTGTTTGGCGAGCGTGATTATTCCTAACGAGAAGAACCTATAGATTCAAACACATTAAAATATGTGAAAGCTGATACTCTTACTCAATTCATTCTTATAACTCTAGGAAGAAGTATGATTCGCTTGATTATAAGGCATGGTTTAATATTTAGCCACTTCCGCACATGCAGTAGGAGTCGTGCAACAAAGTGCACCGCCCGAGGACTTTGTGTTTGGCACTAATCGGTGTAACATAGCTCCTGAAGATGCCCCGTGGAGGGGTGAACCACGAGTTGAGTGATTTGGCGGTGGCAGTTGTGTGATTCACATTGTTTACAGCATGCGCATTTATCAGCGGGATGGCGGGCGGTGCAAATTGATGCATGACTACCACTGCATGTGGGGAAGTGGCTAAATATTGGTCCTTTTCTTACTTAGGATGGACTTACGCAAAGTAACGCCTCCATTAAATAAAAAAAAATAAGGTATGGTTCTGCCTGCGGACAATGATCATTTTTAACGCGAGCGATCTATAAATTCTAATGAAATAAAATTTGAAAGCCGATAGCCTTGCGCAAGCTATTCTAGTAAATATAGGAATAAGAACAATGTAATTGATTACAGGACGTTACAATGTCGGCCTTGCTAGATTTTACTAATATCGGAACTATTCACAGGATGAAGTCTGTTTAGAATTGAAGCCAGCAAAACATGATTTTGTTGAAGCAAAATGAATGTTCAATTATAACTGGTGTATTTCGTGAAGTTAAATATTATGGAATATTTATTCTGAAACACTAAACATATCATGCTAGGGCAAATGATCATTTTAAACTTTTGCATTGAAATGGACGTATAATTTTATTGCTTTTGCATATTTGACTTCATGACTTTTTCTTAATGATTAATCAAATTATTGTACTTTTTCTTTTCATTTTATACAACCATATTTCATACATTCAAGGAGTAAACGTAAATTCGTAAGTTTTGGTATGGTTAGTGTAAAAATGTATGTATAAACTCACAAATAAAAACATTACAATTTATAAATATCGGACCGTCGATTGTAGCGGTAAATAGACTTAGGTCATGAATTATCTAAGAGGTAGAAAAATATAGGAGTTTCGTAAACGAACTAAAGTAATTGACACAGCCCTGAAGATTTAGAACTTGAAGTAGCAGTGGGCAGTCTACATAGCGTGGAGAACAGCCTCTGGGTCATTAAGTTTCCGAAGTGAAGATCACGAAGCGACAAAGCGGCGATACACGACTTTGTAAAGATCTTCGGAAGACTTTACATAAAAACCGCTTCCACGTGGTCCTACTGAAGATCTATGTGGGAGATCTATGTCCAGCTGTGGACTCTCTAGTATAAAATGACTATAATTGCTTCACGAAACGTTGGTACAGTAAATTCATAGCTAGAAAATAGATTAAGAGCTTTAATGTGTGATGTAATTAAAATAATTTATTTAATGGAATCAGGCGTTACCTTGCGGAAGTCCATCCTAAGTAAGAAAAGGACCAATATTTAGCCACTTCCGCACATGCAGTGGTTCACATTGTTTGCCGCATACGCATTTATCAGCGGGCTGGCGGTCGGTGCATTTTATTGCACGACTACCACTGCATGTGCGGAAGTGGCTAAATATTGGTCCTTTTCTTACTTAAAATAATTTAAATTTGAAATTAACAAATACGCCTCAGAATGGATTCCAATTTATAAAATTGAATTTAATATATTTCATATTATAGTAATAAAGGTTATCTAGGATACGAACATGTCTTGGATTAGTTTCATAGTGATTTTCTTGATGGTTGTCAAACGAAGCTAGATGGAAATATATAGGGAAAGTCTATGTCCAACGCTGGACGTTCTGTGGCTGAAATCATGAGGATTAAGTCATGACAAATCAATTGATACTAAAATAAACAAGTTCAGAAACAGAGGTCAAAGAAGCTAACCTACCAGACCGGTTGTGAAGGTACTGTAGTATTGACAAACTTGACAGTACTAGTATACACCGAGCCAAACGAAAATTTTATTATATTTTAAGAATGTTCCATATTTAAAACCTTCCACTATCTGACCCACTTTAGAACTGGTCTTTCCGTATTTTAAAATTCGTGTTGTTATTGTGTTTTTATTTGTCATATATTATATGATTCAATTATTTGACCATGAATTTTAAAATAAATTCGTACATTTATACATAAAGATTTTATTAGAAAAATAAAAAAATAGGTAAACAAATCATTCACGAACATACTAGGTATATACAAGGTGAACGGTTAATGGTCTACAAGATTTAAAGGTGTGAATGTATGTACATATGACATGTATATTCATAAGAAATAATAATTAGTATATTAGTAAAGTAATTACTCTGAAAGTGTTCTATTAATTTATTTTTTTCATTTGAAATACGACTGCCTAATAACTTGTCAGTATAAAATTAAAAACGCATTAGAATTAAACGAATAGTTATATGACAAGAATCCTTGACGTCGCCTGATTATTTTCATTTCATTTAGGCTTTATTTGATACAGTGTATATGTATAAATCTGTATTGTTAAACTTTATTAAAATATGTGTTGTTGTGGAGTTCTTCTTGCTTCTTCTCCACAATTTTAACACCTTGCGAAGCAGAGTAGAATCAAAAATAAAATAGATTTATAAATAAATAAAAAGTAACTTGACAATTAATAAATCTGTTAAAAGTTTCAACGTTGAATATTTTTTTTTCTACAAGGCAAAAAAATATACCTAAACTTTATGATTCCAGAGGAAACAAATTGTGGTGTTGTGGTGAGCAATACGTAGGAAGAAATCTTATATATTTTTTTAAAGTTGATTAAATTTACTTATAGTACGTATTAAGATTTTTTTGATGACTTTTTGCCATCTTTAAGGGTAATGATGCTGTTGTTGTAAAAAATGGGATTTGTAATAAAAAAAACGCGACAAGAAGTTTTAACAGTTCTTTGTTGATAAACTTAACTCTGCTTAAAGAAATTTAAGTCCGAAACAGGTAAAAATCCGTACAAACTTGCCCAATTTTTTTCTACATCATTATGGTTACCACACTATATTTTCTTACGCCGCTTATTGTTGAGTTTATTAGATATAATTATTACTTATTCATCATATTACATATTTGCATAAAACATATAGTGACCAGCATGTAAATAAAATTTTAACTATCATATAACATTGATTGATAGACTGCGTTTTATTTACATCGTTATACGAAATGGTCCACTTGATTTTAAATGTTTATTTTAAATTTGAATTAGCAATTAGCAATTTATTTTAGTGTCAAAGTACAAATTGGTGCACTGAAAAAAATAAACATTTAAAAAAATTCAGTAATTAAGTGAATTCTCTCCAAAATTTTTGAACATACCTGTCTGCTTGCTATGTATATAAATAAATAAATATATTTATATATATATATATATATATATATATATATATATATATATATATAAATATATATATATTTTTACGTATATATTGCAAATGTAGCATGTGTTACTGAGGAACAGTAAAACTAACTAGACTTACGTTGCTATGAAAAGAGTGTTTATTATTTACACAACTGTTAAAATTGTTACAAAACATTGTTTATAATATTAAAAATTCTAAATAATGAACTAACCTGGAAAGAGAAACGACAGTTAAAGCTATGATTTCACTATTATAATTTGATTAAAAGTAAAGTAGGAGATAAAAATTCTCGTTTGTTCTTATCATATCCACCATGCTGTCCCGACGTCAATGCCACAGACGCCACAGATCACAGAACCGCATACAGAACGCAGATACCAAAATATATCAATGATGTGTCACACACTTCATTTACATAGATATATTTATATATATGCATATATACATGTCTATGTGAGTATATGTTTAAATGTATCTTGTAAGATTGTGGCAAATCCTGTATATGTTATAAAGTAACTGTCTTCTATATAGGATTATGATCCTTATGCACATCCTCACACACAAGGAGCTTGGGGCCCTAGCGATCATTCGTTCTGCGCTTCACGTGGCCGATTTATTGCCACTTAAATTTTTTTATCAGCCGGTATATATCGTTTACATTCGCACTTCTACGGATCATCTTATTTTTTATCGAAATGAAATGTTTTGTATTTAAAATTTAGGTGATAATATGCTATATATATAAATGAGCTAAAAACAAGTTTGAATTGAAACAATTTTTGAGTTTTCTTTGTGAGGTGAAATATCATTTCCGCTTTCACAATCCGGTTTCTTTTCGTCCTTATCACCGTTTGGTAATATAAGCTTTACCAGTTGAGCTAACGGTGCCTCAACTATTAAAGAAAATGGAAAAGCAGCCAAATAACTGATCAACGCTGTACCGATGCAAATAAGGACCTGAAAAAATATTTTTAAAATATTTAAAGGCAATTCATCAGAAATTATTACTTTTTGAAAAACTATACATAAATTTCAATTAATAAAAACCGTTACTAGTGTAACTACTACACATATTAATAATAAAAGTGGAACATGGTATGATTTTGGTGAATAAAAGTGCCTATTTCAATTTACAAAAATCTTTATAATCAAATATTTGCCGCACAAAACTGTCAGGCGCTATTTACAATAAAAGTTATATTTGAATAAAATTAACCTAATAAATTAACAGATTGGGGTAATATAATTAGATAAATCTGTTGGTAACAATACCTTAGCATGAGAGTTAAAAAAATACATTGTACTTTGTAATCATATGAAAAAAATCAAGTAATGCAAGTTACACATTATCTAAAAAACTATGAATTCAGGAATCACATAGTGATAATTTAGTAAGAAAAGGAGTTTTGAAAATTTGTATTAGAATATTTAGCAAAATTAAATATTATTTACTATCGGTCCCTGAAGTTTATGTACTACCAGAAATTATTACCTTGTCTTATTAACCAGAGTGGATAGTGGTAATCAAAGGAAATTAAAACCCTGAAGGAGGGATAAGACAAAATAGAACAATAAGATTATAAGCAGAAATCATTTGTTTATTATATTTACTTACAATTTGAGGTACTGTTATATGAATAAGTGTGGTACGAGAGCCAGATAAAATTTGTATAACCATCAAATGCAATAAATATGCAGAGTATGATATACGGGCGGGTGTAACCCATCCACGCCATTCTAAAATTGGCCGGTATATATCTGAAAACACAAATATTTTATAAATATGAAATAAATCGCAATTATCTCTTTCCAAAATACACCATAAAGGTTATTTGGCAACATGGTAAAAACAATACTAAACGTAATGATTAGTATGAGAATCACAGAGTAAATAATAAATTAGCTGTCAAATTTGACGCCAATTGAAACAAAAAAATTGGTTTTATGGATGATTAATATACATAATCTAGATATATAGAATTAGATAGAATATTATTATATAGAAATATTATACAAGTGATTAGATATTCGTGTGAATACATTTTGTGTGTTGGCTTAATATGGAAGGTACTTTTGTATCGGAAAATTATCCAAATACGAATGGCGGAGTGTGAAATATATTTATAACCACTTATGTGAGTGGGTCAACGAATGACACCTGCTCGGGAGAACTCATCGAAGCAGTCTCCAGAATTTGTTAGCGGAACAGGCTTTATCAAAATATTTATCCGACTGTCCAATCTCTTATTCTTATTGTCTAAATAAATACTCACTTTCAATCTTGAACACCATTCCAAGAATAAAAATAAATAGTAGAACTCCAATGAATGTTCTGAATATGCCGGAAAATACAGCTCTGACGATCAAAGATGGCTCAAACCCATCCATGTACAGAAAACCACTGGAAATTATCATCATTATTGCTACAGGAACCGTTGCCCAGAATAAATATTTATACTTCTGTAAAAAAGATGTGCATTAATTATCTTGCAGCAGAAAATAGAAGGGATTTGGAAGATCTGATTGTTTATAAAGTAAGATTAAGGGATCATTATCGCCATCTGGTTGAAAGCCACCTGTATCAATTCTTCCACCGACTTTTTTCGACTTGATTCTGATTGGATGTCCTTCTTGTCAGTTTCGTAGTCTCCTCCCAGAAACCCGAAGACCCAAGCCTCTCAAGTGTTCTGCCTCCTACGTCAATTTACCAATCCACTGTGCTATATCGGTTACTTTAGGTCACGTATGGACCCCCTCATTCCTGATTTAAATCAGGATTAATTACCGCATTACCGCACGAGATTAATCTCTAAGTGAAATCTGAAACATCGCTCTAACGGCTCGGTAAATTAATCGTCAGACAGTATGAGGGATGTCTCTGTATGCAACCCTTCCATATCTTGGAGGCTTTACTAATTACCTGTAAAACTACAACGAATCTTACTGCATAGTTGGACATCGTCTGTGTTTGAAAGCATGCACAGAAATTACAGCTTTTATAAAGTAAAAGTTTGGTTCCGACCTCTTGTACTATATGCTTTACTTTGACCTTTTCTACTCATACTTCTAGTGTCGTATCCCTTTACTGAAGAACCAAAATATTCTACAAAGGGTCACGACATTATTTTGCAAACTATTCGCGCCATTTTTGCTGATCTTCAAGAGTCAGCATTGCTTCGTCTACTATAGTATCAAGCCTACTTTGGATCTTATTGGACCAATGCTTGAATCTGTGAATATTATTGAACTAACCTTTAACTTTTCTGCATCGAACTGCCTTTGCTGAAGTTCATATACTAGAAGACCAACACTTATTCCCAATATATAGCATGATAGATTGGTATGTCCGCGTTTGTAAGAATTATTAAAAGTTGGATCTTTAATAAACACCTCTCTAGCGACTCTGAAAGAGATATTGAAATTTATTAATCAGTTATAATTATATAATGACATTATCAAAACAACATTAGTGGTGGCCAGAGTAGTGTCAAATGGATAGTAATATGATTAGATCGGGGATGAGTAACCCGCGGCATGCAATTAATTTTTGTATTTTTTTAAATGCTAGAATCAAGGCTTTAAAGACAATAAAAGTGTCTAATTAGTTGTAAATCGGTTGATTACTAACATAAATTACTTTTAGAACATGGTGGTTTGAACCTTAAATATATACTTTATTTTTTTTCATAGCCCACTGTTTTTGAAACTGCGGCCCTCCGACCAAAAAAGGTTGCTCACCCCTGGATTAGATGAATATAAAACATTTCAATTATAGTTAACTATATATAAACTTTATTTAAATTTAAATCTGTTTCGTTATTATCATCATTTCAGTCAAAGGATTTCTCCTAGACATTAGCTTCCTAATAAATTTCTTTATAACGATCTTAAACAGATTACTTTTCCATCAAAGACATCTTATGCTGCGCTTGTCAGTTAATGGTCTTCATTTTAAAATCTAATGTCTTCAAGCTGAAACTCTTCCGTCATCCTTTACTTTAACCTGCCAATCTGCTAGTCTTTGCCAGTTTTTTTATTAGCCTACATGTCTTCTCATTGGCAATTCGATTCCGCAGAGAATTCTCATGTATAGTCCCCTTTTTGGTTCCGCAACTTAAGAAAACTAAAAAACTAATCGTCTAAACCAAAAATGAACGACAATATCTACTTACTCAGGTGAAATAATCAGATGAGCGCGTAAATTTTGAAAGTACGTATGCAGCGGAGGTATCAAAACGGATACAGCAAACAAAACGGCGAGCACAACTTTTCTGGTACCACGGTTTTTCGCCAGCACCAACGTGAAGGTTCCCAGAACAAAAAGTTGCATATCAGCCGCTAGATACCTGGAAATATTTATAAGCGATTAGTAGGCAGTGGTGTGTTATCACCCGTATCTGATCTTCCTTGGACTAAGTATACGCGTTTAGCAAGTGGAAGTTATTTACCAACCGAGCACGTTTGCGAGGAAGATATCAACGAAGAGTGGTCGATAAAGGTATGTCACATATGTACAAAGGGTGTTTACAATTTAAACGAACCTAACAAGGCAGAAACCACATCACTGATGGCGCCCGAATTAAAATCGGCGTTAGCGATACGGAGCTTGAGCTCATCCACCACCACCACCCTCACTGGTTGAAGACCAGATGGAGAAGTATGACCCACATGAGGGCAAGTACATGGCGTTCTGCTGTAGTACTGCGGCGACTTGGTACCCAAAAACTACATATTGTTAAAAACGTATGTTACATACAGAATATCGTGGGTGAAATGCCATTTTAAAACTAACAGATGTCAAGTGACAGCTGCTTAAAAGTTGTGTGAACGTTACAATATGAACCGCAACGACGATAGTTTGTTTGTTAGAAAACCGCCATCTCTGTATATGTTTCTTTTGTATTGTCATATTAGCGTATTCTTTACTTAATTCAAATGTAAGAGAAAAAAATATTCAATCACTAAAAGCACCTCTTATGTTTTCTCCGAATCATAAACAAAGTAAAAAATATTTCTATTTAATTGTACAAATACATATACTTTTTTATTAAAATCCATAAAAAGATCCAAAAAGAATGTTTGTTACTACTCTTAGCTATACATTTGGAGCAGTTAAATAATTGTAAATTAGAAAGCCGTGTACACATTGGCCAGTATAACCAAGCCTTTCAATAAATACGAACGTGTTATTAAGACATTTAAAAATTATGATATTTATAAAAAAATAACAATAATAATTTTAAATGCTTTTAAAGTGACGGCTTAGGATGGAAGGTTCTCGTGTGAACATGGGCGGGTAGACGTGACGTGGATAGGTCCTCCACTAAGTTGACCGACATAGAAAGTCGCTATATCGTGTCATCGTGGCGATATCTCAGGGAGGCATATGCCTTGCAAGGTGTCTGTTGGCTCATATAATGTTGATGGCGATGAAAAATGTGGTGATCAAAACTAGGTGTTTGTATCAAACAAAATCTTACCAAGTATGACCCATGCATTGTACTTGATCGAAGTAATTGTTTATATAGAGCAGATTTTTCCAACCATATCGTCGACAGTTCTCGACGTCGCCATCTGTCAGCGTCTGTGGACAATTAGCTTCGTAGATTAGCATTTTAATATCATCATTGCAGGATGGAGACATACAATAAACAGGGTGATGCGATACGCATGTGTTGATGTTGGTGCTCATATATGAGACGAGTAAAATCTCTAAACTTAGCCTAAAATGAAACAGTAGGCCTGCAGTTTTTAAACTACAATAGTATGTGAAAAAACTGCGGTACTTTTGACCACATGCGTATTAACTTAAAATATATTATATACTATACATTATATACATTTTGTCATCTGTCGCTACGTATTTATAAGGACATATATAACGTTTTTTAAGAAGTAAGACTACCCAAAGTTTTAAATGGGTTAAAGTATAGATTATTTTCTGGCAAGTAATTTATGCTATATCCTGTAGGAGCTACGAACAGGGTAATCCCACGATAGGGAGCGCACTTTACGTCGTGCGAAAGAGACAGCGCTCTACAATAATTATTAGTTTTCTAGTTCTAACAATCGGTATAGATATGGACTGATTTAAATCATGTATGTATATCATCATATATGTATATATAAATGCTTGCCTCCTCTATTCCTCCTCCAAATAAAGCAGGGGGAACGAGTATTTTTAAAAAAAAAAAACAAACAACGAAACACTACCACGTATATATATGGATATAATTGATCAAAGTAAAATCAAAATAATTAAATTTTTGATTATAATCATTTATAACCATCACTTCATATATATATATATATATATATATATACACATAAATATATATATATTGTTCACAGACCCTTACGTTCCGTCAACTCATTTCAGATGAAACTGTAAAAATTTTAGAGCTATCAGCAAAAATTTCAGATAGAATACAATATCAATTTACGTAATCATACTTTGAACTTCGTGTTGTGATTAACTACAAGATCTAGGAAGAATACCACAAGCCTATTCAAAAACTATATAAACAAACCTTTACTACAGTACGAAAATTCTTTTTTTCAAATCGGGTTAAAACATATTAAAGTTAATTTATATATAACATCACTTTAGACTTTATACTGACGAAAAAAATTAATATAAAATATTATTAAATAAAATAAAACGACCCTGTGCTTCCCAAAGATACTAGTTCCCATAGATAAGGGATAAGGGAAATCCCCAATAGCGGAGCCTTTTTTAAAATACCTATTGGTAAATAATTGAAAATCAATAATAAAATATTACTATATAACTTAAACTATTCCAAACAAGGTTAACTTAAGAAATAACTTACATGCCACAGAGGTCCAGAACCCGCAAATCTGAACCATGTCATCGTCACAATCAGTACTATAGCGTACGACGGTGTTAGCCTGTTGATAGAAATAATTTTAGTTAGCTTTGTCTTACTTCCAAAGGTCTCGCTACCAACAGTTGGGTCTTAAAGGCTAACATTTTTAGGCTACCGCTCGCCAACATTACGAATGTACAAATAAGCTAGCAAAAGTAGTAGTAACATACAGTAGCAACATAATAGATGTAAAAGCTTGAAAGTAGCGAATCTATCTCATTTTTTTGCAATTAGCCTCAATACCAGTGTCCTGAACACGAGAGTCAGTCAGAAGCCAACTCTCCTTTCTTTATTTTTTTGTTTAAAAGGGTTCAAATATTCTTAATAATAAAAAAAAAATTATTCGCGCGATGCCGGTGTCGTGTTGGCTCATAAAAGTCGTTCGGTACGCATCTCGCACCGGCGCGAGACCGGCTTCTCACTGTATACACCACATCACGCGCCCGCGCGAGACCGATAGCTATGTTGCATATTATACACCTATCTATGATCTGTATAAAATGGTCACTCTGAAATATGTTAATAAATCTATTTTTTCTTATTCAATGTCTAAATCTATAGGGAAAGGTATAAATTAAAATTTAACTTTAATATGAAATAAACCAAATTTATAAAACGATTTTTCATACAATATTATTATTAAGCTATGTAATATTTCCGAAAGAATTCATTTTGGAATAGGGCTACTGTATGAATAACTTCTGGCGATTTTTGTCCGTTACTAAAACCGGTATTTATGTAAAAATATTGATATTTTGTTATTATACTAGATGATAAAAATTTTGAATGAATGTAATGATTTAAAATAATATTAATTAATTACAAGAATTTTATTGAAGGTATACAAACAATTGCATTGTATTAAAATCTTTATAACTTATCTGTTGCAGGCGATGCTACTAGATGGCGTTGTTTTCAATAAGTAGTATTCGCGTAAATAAATTAGTTTACGAATATTTGCTCTTACCTCAGCCACCTCAGTAAAATCCCTTTCGGTATCAATTTCCAAGTAATCTTCTCTTTTTCTCCATACATTTGTATGTGGTATGCCAACAGACAACCGGAGATCACAAAGAACGTCTGAACGAGCACTGTTGCGTCCATCAGTAAGTGATATAGGTGTTGTTTGTATGTCTGTTGCAAAAATAAATTATATGTAACATACATAATTTTTATATTGAAGCAAAAGGGTTAAACTCGTGTCGTATCCATTTCGAAATAGCCCCCTTTAACAATCATATTGCCCTCCTGTGGGGTGTGGGCCACACGTTGGGAAACACTACATAGTAACTCGTAGTTTTCAAAAAGTCAATCTTTTGCGTTCCAATAATGTCATTTCTAATTATATACGGTGATTGGTTATTATAGTAAAAGTTTCTAACAGTGAATTTATAGCTCATTTATCAGATAGAAATTTTAAAGCATTATATAAGTATTTAAATGTAAATATGTTAATTAAATTGAATTTTATATTAGAATGTGACAGACATATACCTTCTGGTAGTACAAAGTCTGGAGTGAAACATAGAAAACAATTAGTTAGAAAAGGACCAATATTTAGCCACTTCCGCACATGCAGTGGTAGTAGTACAACAAAGTGCACCGCCCGCCGAAATGGTGATAAATGCGCATGCGGCAAACGATGCGAATTACACAACTGCCACCGTTAAATCACTCAACACGTGTTTCACCCTCACAGAGCTCTATGTTTGACACTAATCGATGTAAAATAACCCCTGAAGATGCCCCGTGGAATCTGACTAAATATTGGTCCTTTTCTTACTAAGGATGGACTTCCGCAAAATAATGCTTGATTCCATTAAATATAGAAAACAATAATCAATTTTAATAGATAGTAATTGCTATTTAGTTAATTCAAAATGCCAACGCGGTGACGCCGTGTTGACACGATTCAGAAGATAAAAAACGAAGTAAAAAAAGGACCAATATTTAGCCACTTCCGCACATGCTGTGGTAGTCGTGCAACAAAGTGCACCGCCCGCCAGCCCGCTGACAAATGCGTATGCGGGCACGACTACCACTGCATGTGCGAAAGTGGCTAAATATTGGTCCTTTTCTTACTTAGGTTGGACTTCCGCAAGGTAACGCCTGGTTTCATTAGATAAAAACCGAATCGAAGGTCGAAAAAGACTATTCCGACTGTTTCAAGGATTGGAAAAATCTTTGGAAAAAGTGCCTATACTTTAAAGGGAACGAAGTTGAATTAGAAGAACAAATTAAGAATTTACAACAATTTTAATTTTTTTAAAAAAATCACCATTCTTTTTTATCACAGTATTTTATACTATATATAAGTTATTTCTAACGGTAGAGTAGAGTTCAGATATATATAGATATAAATAGATAGATAATAACATAAACAGATCTTACCTTCTCAAAAAAGTGTACGTTATCTGGTACCATTACAAAAGGAAGCAGAGAATGTTCAATTATAACAAATGCGATTGTGAGAGCTCTGAAAAGAATATTTTATAATTTATTTAATTCTGTTGTATTTAAACATTTGTGTATTTCGTTATCATTTTAATGTTTAGAATTATGAGAAATGATTAATGAACATCTTTTGCTGCTTACAACTATTACTACTAGAGATAAGTCTTCACAGATACACATATATAAGGTACAAAATAACATATACAAGTGTAAAATGTGTGAATATATATAAACTACTAAAAATTAAACACAGTTTATACATAGAAGAAGTAAAAAATTCTTTAGATGATCCTTTATAATTTGATGCATAAGCAATGACAGATATTGTATGTATTTTATATATTACTGTACTATACTTTCAGACCCTGATTAATCTTACGTAATTTTTTTTGCTGTGAAGAATTTCACCTCTCTCTCGCCTGATGCTAAGCGATGACAAAGTTTACGATGGTACTTGTTTGCTTAGAAAATGCACATTTACTCTTGATTTGAAGACACCCTAGTTATAGCTAGCAGAAAAAATTGATACTAGTAGCTTGTTCCATTCCTTGTCTGTTCGTACTATGAAAGTAGTGGAGAAACTTTTAGTGCTCTTCACAGGGCATGGGGGGTTCTCCGAGTACCTTCACCGGTTTAAGATTTTTTTTTAAATGACCCCCGCTATTGGGGCCTCTCGTACCCCTATTTATGGTGTATTTTTTATTTTCTCTCTCTTCTTTCATATTTTACTTTCTATTTCGGTCTATTATCTATCTTTCTACTACATTTCTACTTTCTTACCCTTTTGCTCTGTTCATCTATCATTCTTTCCTCTTTTCTTTTTACATTTTTTCATTTTACCTTTTTATTTTACATTTTTACTCACATTTAAGTTTTATTTTATCACATTTTATCACATTTCTTATTGTATATTTGGATTTTTATTTTTTTGTAAAACGTTTCTAACTATTTTCTTGCAACAAGCGAGGAATTCTTTCCTAGTTTCTTTTTCGCCTATCATGGAGGCTATTGTCTCCTCCCTGATTTTAACGCCAGACCGACACTCGAATTCTAGCCGGAGTCCCCCGAATGCGGGACACTGGGCCACAAGGTGGATCACGGTCTGGTCCACGCCCGGTTCACAGAAGCACGAGGGATCCTCCTTGAACCGAATTTCAACTGTGTACGGATGTTCTGAATCTCTCCAATGGAATGGAAATAGTGGAAATAATTCACGTTAATCCAACCCGCACTATAATAACACGCAAATGAAAATTAAATTCGGATAGAAGATATTTAATGGAATCAGGCGTTACCTTGCAGAAGTCCATCCTAAGTAAGAAAAGAACCAATATTTAGCCACTTCAGCACATCCGAATCTCTGTGTTTAGCACTAATCGGTGTAACATAACTCCTGAAGATGCCCCGTGGAGGGTAAAACACGTGTTGAGTGATTTGGCGGTGGCGGTTGTGTAATTCGCATTGTTTGCCGCATACGCATTTATCAGGGAGCTGGCGGGCGGTGTACTTTGTTGCACGACTACCACTGCATGTGCGGAAGTGGCTAAATATTGGTCCTTTACTTAGGATGGAGGATTCGAGAGCCACAAATAATGTTCAAAGATCGCCACGATGATTGATCCTAAGCTGCCCGCATTTAGCGACTTTCCGCCACTTCATCCATGTCATTCATCCATCTAGTGGGAGGCTTACCCACGCTGTGTCTACCATGGTCGCCATTTGAAAACCTTTCGATCCCAACGACCATCGGTTGCAAGAGTGACGTATCCTACCCACTGCCATTTCAGACGACCAATTCTTAGAGCTACGTAATTATGTGATTACTTTAGCTATAATATTTAGAACTTTACCTCATCCCGCTAAAACCCCTAAAGCAACTTGCTCCTTGTCTACTGTCGTCTGCGAAATTTGTCGTCAACTTAAGCCAATTGCGTCTTATTGAGAAACATAACAACCATTTGTTTCCTGAAAAAATTAAAAACAATGAAGCCATTCAACTCCACAAACATCTAAAGTAGATCTATATTTCTTTTTGAAAAGTTATGATCTATTACATAAAGTTATTTGCGACGGAGGGAAGTGAAGGAAGAAGATGTAATTATTGTTTGCAGTGAAGAAATATTCATTTCAACCTCATCGTTCAACCAAGCAAAAGTTGATTCTTAAAGTTTGACTTAATAGTACGAACTTAAAATCCTTATTTAAATAACCTTTTCTGATCTGCAACTTAAAGATTATTAGACAGCTACAGGGTGATACAAATGTTTGAAATATTTAAAGGGATAAATGAGCTATATATTCACCATATATAGCTCATTTGTCAGCAAAAAATCTTTTAAACTTTTAAACGTATCAATATCAACCAAACACCCTGTATATCTTATACAAGGGTCACTCTGAAGCAAAGTATACAGACAAATAGTTAAGGAATAATATGTTTTATTATGTAGTAATTTATTCGTTACTTCTTCTGTTTCGATAATATAGTTGTCTGAAAGAGATTGCCTTGTGTGATAAGACCGCTCATTGTACTTTATTCTTTAATATGATATTATATATATATATATATATATATATAATATCAAATTGATAGTATATATATATATATATATAATATCAATTTGATATTATATGTATATATATATAATATCAAAAATCTAAGTTTTTTATCGTTATGTTAGAATATCACATTGTAGAAATATAAATAAATGTAGATACATAAATTTATTTGCAAAATTACAAGAAAACATGAACATGAACCGGCGTAAATCGGAATAGTATTTTTAACACTTTGTTAAAGTGTGAAGAAAGCTTTTATGATAGTAAAAAAGTAAGTAAAAGAAAGGGCAACGATATTTCTATTTAAAACAAATGACAAATTAAAACGCCTGTTCCTTAGCTGACAAATATTTAACGGCGATACAAAATTAAACATGTAAATAAGCGAAGGATAAGTTATAATGTTAGGTTATAAAATATTCACGAAAAGAAAAAACATATTATCATATATACACTGGTAAACATACAAAAACATTTCATGAATTTTTTTATTCAACGTAATTTAGTTTAATTCACGTTGTTATTCCGGTGTAAATTTTATTATTTCGTGTAGATTTAAGATATCGCGCGTGTTTTAATGCGAAATATAAAACAGGGGTGGTCAAACTGCGGCTCGCGAGCCTTATGTCGCTTTTTGGACGATTATTTATGGCACGGATACATTGTCGAATTATTTCAATATTTAAATTTTCATAACGTATGTCATCTTCCGGGAAATCGAAACAAATTACTGGCGCGAATGATTATTTTTATTATTCCATCATACAATTAGCGAAATACAAACACCGATTCTAATTAACTAACCGTCATATAAAGCATTATTAGGAGTACTGTCATATACGTGTGCCATACCATTATAAACTACTCAAAACAAAATAGGGCCCACCGCAACTTTGTCTCTAATCGTGTTTATAAATAACTCATATACTAATCATTGACAAAATGAAGCACTACCACTTCTAGCACACATGTTTATTAGTTCATAATGATGTTTTAAAAGTAAACTTTTTTTTTGATTTCAAGTGGGTAGACAAAAAAGTAAAGTGCTCAAAATTTATCCATTTCTTAAATTTTCAATCGTTTGTGTTCTCAGTCTTGCTTTAAGCGCAATACTTTGATCACACTTTGTTTAGCTGTGTTTTTTTCGTTTCGGCATTATTCCCGATTACAATGCCAGGTTCTCGTCATCATATGGATGTGGAAACTTCGACAAGAGCAGTTCTTTCGCTTCAAGAGGGAGAATCGCAAAGATCGGTTGCATCTCGCCTTGGTGTGTCACGGCGAGCTATTCGAAACGTATGGGAGCGGTTCCAGGAGACAGGTAGTGTAGGTAGAAGACCTGGATCAGGAAGGATTCGAGCCACAACTGCTCAAGAAGACCGGTACATTCGATTGACTGTGCGCCAGGACCGCACGACTACCGCCCGGACCTTGCAATCCCGGCTAAGGCAATCTACTGGCACACGCGTTAGTGGTCAAACCATTCGGAATCGACTCCACGAGGACGGGCAACATTCTAGGATGCGTGTTCTTCGTTTAAAATTAACAAGGGCTCACCGGGCAACACGTTTAAGGTTTGCGCGTGAGCATTTCGATTGGACCATGGACAATTGTAGGACAGTACTCTTTTCATACGAGTGTAAAGTTAAGTTTTTTAGCGATGACAGACGTGTACGTGTGTGGGGAAGAGAAGGAGAACGTTTTACTGAACCATGCATGCACGGTACTGATCGTTTTGGGGGCCCGAGTGTGATGATATGGGGCGGTATAAGCTTGTTAGGCAAAACAGAGCTGGTGATCTTGAACGAAGGGACGGTCACTGCAGCCAGTTACGTCGAGCAAGTAATCCGACCTTATGTCATCCCATATTCACAAAGAGTAGGTGATAATTTTGTGTTTATGCAAGACAACGCTCGTGCGCATACAGCTAGGGTCACTCAGAGGGCACTTTCTGATGCCAATATCTCGGTTTTACCTTGGCCAGCAATGAGTCCCGATCTCAACCCGATTGAGCATTTATGGGATCAATTGAAAAGAAGTCTTAAAGAGACCCATAGCCACGTTAACAGCCAACAGGACCTCATAAACGCGCTGAAACTCTGTTGGGAACGAATACACGACCAAAACATCACTCATCTGATTGAGAGTGTTCCAGATAGGCTCAGAGAGTGCATACGGAGCAAAGGAGGTCCTACTCGATACTAAAGAATAGCTCCCGGCAAGTTTATTAAAAACAAACAGTGACTATAAAAGTTTTTATTGACAGTCTACTTAGTGCTCATTTTCTCTAAAAATGTGTATTTGAGTGTATTGCGATAAAATTAAACAATTCAAACGTTATTTTGTGTTTACTTAATGTGTAAAACTCTAATTCAACATCGACTAATTGTAAAAATTTAATAATCATGTATGCACATAAATTAAGGGGCAAAATGATGGTGGGCCCTATTTTGTTTTGAGTAGTATATAATTTCAATAAATATGATTTTTGTAAAAAAATATTAGTTTGCGTGTTTTAAATGCGTATTGAATTGCGGTTCCCGAATTATTTCAAATTTCGAACCTTGGCTCAAACTATCAAGGTGCTTGGCCAGCCCTGCTGTAAAACATTGAGTTTTATAACTAACCACAGTAATACGCGCAGTTTAATTTGAGAAACAAATAAATAAAGTAAAAAAAATATATGTACGTATCACGAAACCTGTCTGTGACGATTAAATTTTTTTAAAAAAATATATTTCTGGCAAACTATACTCGTTCAGTTAATACAAAAAAAAACTAAAACAATAATATCGCGTAGATAGTAAAGACGGCAAAAATATAGATAAAAACATGCAAAACCTATTTTTAATTATTACTTTGAAATTTATATTTATAAACTAACTCTCCTGACCTGCTTTGTACTGCCAAAAGTATGATTTTATCATTTTAATCAAAAATAATTATTATTTATTGGGTCGTTTCGTAATAAGAGTAATTTATTACGAAACTCAACATCATATAAAAAAATGTATGTATATATAAAATATATATATATATGTATATATACTAACCACACCTTGGAAACTAAACAACATAATCACAATAAATATATTTAAAAGCACATTGTTTTCCAAGTCAATTTAAATAACAATCGTTTTAACGGATATAAAATATATTATCTCGTCAATTAAACTAATTAATTGCAAGTTTGTTTATTTAATATATTTTCTAGATAACATTACCTTCTAGGTTTTCCTTTTTCATAAATAGCAGGTCGTATGCGGTGCCGCAAAGGTTAAGTATAATTAAACTTAAACATATTACAGCTACAATTATGTCTCCAGTTTCAAGCTTTTTAAACCAATCCCGTTCCTTATTACTACAGAGAACATCATCGTTTATTCTTGTCTTGAGTCCGTATTCTTTCTCGAACGTATCGTTTAAACATTTCTCTATAGTTAATTTCAAATCAGCTTCTGGATTTTGATCTAAGTATGGCTTGCACAAATTAGTCACACATATACCATGATGTAATCTCGTGTGATTGTAATGGGTTTCTGTCCTTTCGCTGTATTCCTGCAAAATATCAATAATTATTTATTAATTTATTCTTATTATGTCATCTTTTGTAATTTTATTTTATTTTCTGGATTAATACTTTTCACATCGTCATCATCATTTCAGTTGTAAGATGTCCACAGCTGGGCATGGGCCTGCAGCAAGCGCAACCTTTGGCCTCACTCACAAGACATTTTATGATGCCTTTTTTATGTTTCCTCTACCACGTTTGGGGCAGGTGCTTACATTATCAGTAAATATTATTTTTACAAAATTTTAATTTTATTCATAAATTTCCTTTCATTCTTCCCAATATCTTGCCATTTAATGGAATCAGGCGTTACCTTGCGGAAGTAAGTAAGGAGTAAGAAGGAAGGAAAAGTGCGTATGTGGCAAACTATACGAATTACACAACTGCCACCGTTAATTCACCCCTCCACGGGGCATCTTCAGGAGTTATGTTACACCGATTAGTGCCCAACACAGAGACAAACAAGAGAGTTACTCTGTGTTTACGCATTTACCAGCGGGCTGGCAGGCGGTGCACTTTATTGCACGACTACCACTGCATGTGCGGAAGTGGCTAAATATTGGTCCTTTTCTTACTTAATATCTTGCCAAACTGCGGCTCGCGAGCGACTTGCAGCTTTTTGAACAATTATTTTTTAGCTTCGATTGATTTTCGAATTATTTCAATATTTAAATTTATATAACCTATATTAGCTCCAGGTAAATCGAAACAAATTACTAGTTTGAATAATAATAATTATTATTCCACCATTAAATTACTGAAATACAAATACCGATATATTAGTCGATCGGGGCCTGCTTAAACTGCTGATTTAATAACGTTTATACTAACCTTTATTAACTGTAAAAGATCATTATGGTCATCAGCTACTAGATCCACTTCTACTGTGCAGTAAATTCCACCTTTTTTTAATATACATCTCTCGTAGGGATCGAGGTGAAAGAGAGGTGGCATCCGTATATATTCCGTTTCTGTAAATTTAAACATATTTTTTTAATATTATTTCTGTATATGGGATAAAGGTATGGACTACAGAGAAACCATTTAGTCAGTTATTTTTATTACGATAAAAACATTCAATTCCAGCGAAACTCTTGGATAATCTAAATGAGATTTTAACAGGAAAAATTCTTTATAAAATTGTTTAACGTGTTTCAACGTTCAAAAACTGTCATTACTTATAATGTACAGGAAAAAATTACCAAATTATCGAATTGGTTTTTTAAGTAGATCAAGTCGTACAATTATACTTATGCATGAAATTGCAAAAAGCAAAAGGAGTTGGATACAATTCAAGGTGGACCAATCTAGGATTGGAAAGAGTAGGATGCAATTCAAGATGGACAAATGATCAATCTAGGATTGGAAGCAGTTGGATGCGATCAAAGATGGACGAAGGATCAATCTAGGATTGGAAGAAATTTGATGCAATCCTTTTCCACTCGGTTCTATTAGGAATTTATGGGAACTGAAATTTATCTAATTAAAATAAAAAAATACATTGTCGTTGAATTTTTCGAATAATAATTTAAACACGTAACAATTTTTACTTGCACATAGACCTTGCATTACATTTTATTTATTTTTATAAGTAATTTTATTTCAATATTACCAGCAATAAACATTATAGTGGTTTTAATTTAAAATAATTGAGGATATGAAACGCAATGCTAAAAATGTCAATGAAACCCTGTATTAAAAATAGAGGGTATCCATTATAGAATTCAACTTTATTTTTTATCAAATTCGGTTTTTTTTTTAATTTTTTGATGTACATAATTAATTACTATATGTAAATCAAAGTGTAATATATTCTTTAAGAGGTTAACAATTTATTCAAAATAATTTCATTGAAGTAGTTAGGTACATGCACTTGTGAATTATTATTTTAACATTATAAATAGTGAACTACCACCAGCTCGGAACACTGATCTGCTGAGAAGAGCCAACCGGAAACTAAATATTTGCTCTTTTTAAATGAAATTTAAAAATGATTGATGTATGTACAATATAATATTAAACATATAAATGAGTCGACAAACCAAGTTCCACACATTTGTATCAACTAAAACTTCTTGAATGCAAATAAGATTTATAAAATAACATAAATTTAATTTTAGATTTAAAACTAAGAAATGGAAGGTTTTAGATATCTTGCTGAATTATAAATCTTTATAATATATGTACAAATACATTATATATATATATATATATATATATATATATATATATATATATATGTCTTTATGATGCGCATTACCAAACATAATCTCCAGTTTTTTTTTACCAGCTGTCCAAAATTTAAATAAAGAATTTTGATACAATGATTAATTCATTAATGCAAAAAAATAACAGGTTTTTTGTGTTTATAGTTAGTGCAATGTACTCTGCATTCACCTTATGTTAAACAATGCGGATTTATTTAATAGTTTTTAGTTTATGATTAATGGAAAATTTCCAGCTAGATTAAATAATAACAGAACACATACGAAGACCATTGAAATTTTTTTGCAAGAATATAAAATTGTTATCTTAACAAAACAATGTATAAATATATAATTCTGCTGTCAATATACATTTTGATTTTATTTAGGCTATATCTGATAAAGTGTGTATGTATAAATCTGTATTGTCAAGCTTTATTAAAAGATCTATCATTTTGGAGGTTCTTCCTGTTTCTTCTCCACAACTATAACATATTGCGAAGCAGATTATAATTAAAAATAAAATAAATAGATAATAAGGTGACGATCAATAAAAGTTCAGTTCCAATGTTGTATAAACGCTTTTTTTATTTTTATCTAATATATTTAATATAAATATGTCTACGCTTTATCTCATAATTTAAAGTAAAAATTTCGAAAAAAAAAATTCGAACTAAAAATCATTTTTACGAACTAAGTGTTCAAAGAATGTATTCTCACGGAACTTATTCTAAGTGAGTATGAAACAAATTAAATTACACCATATTAACTATTTTAGGTTAAGTTTAAATTTGCTTTAAACATTACAATATCTTCACATTACTAAAATAATTGGGTAGTCAATTGAACAACAACAACAACTGTACTCTTTGAAAAAATATAGTTTTCTTTCCGTAGTTTGATATGACGTTAACTAATTGTATTCTGTTTCCGTTTCTTAAAATCTAATTATGCTGTGTTTTTTTAAAATTTAGATGAGAATCGTTGGAATTCAAGTACGTTTTTTTTTTAATTATAATACATATACGAGTTCTTTTATTGAGTTGCTAAATAATGATCTCATTAAACGGTTTTATTTAGTTCGACTCGTACGGAATTTATTTGTATCAAAATTAGAAATTGAAATTTAGGCACCTTCCTGTTGTCAGATTAATCTGAAATTTAGTACACAAATTTAATTTAGATGACAATACATTATAACAAAATCAATAACATTATAAATCTAAGATGGCCGCTGACACAAAATGGCGGATTACATATTTTTCCTTAACCACCTCAATATGGGTATCAAATGAAAGGGGTACATTAGTAAAACACGATGATTATGTCAAAATTTAAAATTCAAGATGGACGCCGTTCCAATATGGCGGACCAGGTACATATTTTTCCACAACCACCACAATGGTTGTCAAACCATGGGTATCAAATAAAACTGTTTAACTTAAAAGTTTTTTTTACCGATTTTTATTATTATTCTAGTTCACAATTATAGATAAGTAAGTATAAGTAAGTGGTAACGTATGGGTCCGATATGTGGTCGCTTAAGACGGGCCTCATACGAAGGCACAACGTTCCTCATAGAGCAAAGAAGAGGATGATTTAAGTTCTGCTGCGGATTCGAATCATAAATGAGAAGATTCAGATTTCTTCGTCTGAAGTAGCAGTAGGTAGAGCAACAACGAACTAATAGACACTGAATGGGAATCTCCTCTGGGTGGACCGACGATATATTTCAGGTCGTGGGTCTCTGTATGCGGACAGAAGAAGTAGACCGGGCATGGTAGCGATCTTTGGGGGATGCCTTACCATTGCAGTGGGCGTCTATCAGCTAAATAAGAGAAGAATTAAGAGTCGTAATGGTGTTAGGAGATTTACTATTTTGTAATATAAATTTCCTCACAAGGCTATATATTCCTTAGCTGCATGTTTCAGACGAGCACGAAAAGACTTCTTGATTTTATGGCACAGAGATACTGGAGATGTTCCACGCATAAACTAAAAAACGGAAAGAATAATATCTTATGGAACTTTATATATATGCGTACATCCAGACACATCAAGGATTGAACTTAAGAGGCTTAGCAAAGGATCCTGGTCCAGGAAATGGAATGGGATGTTTTTTCTGCCAGAAACAGTTTCAACTACAAGTTAATTAGCAAATAAATACGAATTAGTATCACTGTCCTATGAAAATATCGTAGCTCGAAAGGCATCCGTGGAGAGTTGTACTACACACACACACACACACACACACACATATATATATATATATATATATATATATATATATATGCGCGCGCGTGTGTGTGTATATATATATATGAATGTACGCGTGTTTAAATTAGGAAAATTATTAAACGATAACTAATTAAATAAAATCTAGAATCAGATTGACCTATAATATATCCCTATAATAGAATCATTCTACTTTTAATCTGAAAAGTAAATAACTCAGAGAATTTATTCTTTTAATCATATTTACCGTATCTTTAATAAAATAATAACATAATTAATAAATAAGCATTAATACTATTAAACAATATATAGGCAATGTAAAATAATTTATCGTAAATTTTTATGTAAGGCCACGAATTCTTTTATAATACAACATGGTAAATAAACGATATTACTATCAAGTACATTGTAATATCGTATTAGGTTGCCTATAACAGTTTCCTCTGTTTGAATATATAAGCTAACAAAAATATATCGTTAAAACAAAAGTAAAATAGTTCAATCTTATTGTTAATATTATAAATAATTCTTTATGTATATTTCATTAACTAAAATAGCCACCAAAAATAAGTTTAGTTGGTTAATTAAAATTGATTTGATTAAAATTAACAAAGAGTATTCATTTCGATATTAGTATTCTTAACTGAACTAACTCAATAAGGTCAGAAAAATAGAATTTTTTTTCATTCCGTTAAATCTTGTTGATATCATTGGGAATTTTCAACGTTTCAGACCATAGACACCAACTGTAGAGATAGGCCTCCCTTAAAGATATCTATGGAGAGATATACCAAAATCTCAACGATTTGCAGGCGGGTTGGCGATCATAAGGTAGTATTATGGTACGCAGAGGATGCTGAATTATAAAGACGCCTATATTAAGCCTAGGACGCTGCTGCCCATCCTCTGGAAACATGTTTATAAGCAGTAGAAACACTATAATTAATACACAAAGTTTAAAATGTATTATGTTGTATTCCGGGTATCAAACCCGAAACCTATGATCGCAAGTCTCACTCCTATACCACAAGAATACAACTGTTCAATATTCGAAACAAAGTACTTATTTAAGTTATATTTCAACTTTAACCAAACTTGTTTGTGAGCAGTGGCAAACATGTGTTATTAATGCACAATGTGTCAATTATATAAGATTGTATTCCAGGAATCAAGCCTGGAATCTGTTCGGGTACTTGGCAATTTTAATATGGAATAAATAAAAAAAATCTATATATTATATAAATCACTCACCATTTAATTGATATATCACAGCCGAAGAACTACAGAAAAAAAACGATAAAATAAAAAATATCTTCTCCATGCTCCACATTGAAACGAATTTTAATAACCAAACTCTATATAAAAAACACTAAAGAAACTATAACTTCATATATTGCTCATAAATAATAAAATGATCTGTCCGAATGTCCTTAACGGACGCGAGTTTTTAATCAACTAAACTAAAAAATAAACTTACAACATACAAATTTATAAAGACAATAAAATAATAAGGCTGTAACCGAAAAACCTTGAATAATTATACTATGTTATACACGCTTACATATGTTTAAAGTAACAAAAAATGTTTAAAAAAAATTCTGTAATTCAAATACCATTTGGTCATTTAAATATAATGAACCAAGAAAAACAGACATATGTAACTAAATTACTTTTTGTATATTTATTTTTCAACTATTTATCCTCGGCATTGAGTGAATTTTTGCAAATAGATACATACATACTTACATATACATACCTATATATCGTGTATTTGATTGTTGTTAGATTTTAGAGGCAGCAGTGAGAAATGATAGCTCAGTGGTAGTGTGATCGTAGGTCGCGGATTCGATTCGTCGGAATACAATCTTATTCATTTATTTAATATTCATTATTGTACACGCTAGGATACATTTAAAAAGTTTCATATTAACCCTTTCAGATCTGGCGTACACAAATGTACACATAAAATACAAAGAAATGTTTTGGTATTTACTTCGTTACAAGTGCCATTGAGAACGCTTGTGTTCATATGGCACATTTGTACACAAGAAGAAAAACTATTTTTTCTGAAAAACCTGACAAACAGTTTTTTTTTATAATATTTTCCTTAGTCATTTTATACCAATTTAGCTACAGTTTTTTTTAGATTTATTGGATACAAAAAAATAATTCAGGTCTGAAAGGGTTAATAAACGAAAAATTACAATGGGCGGTCTTATCACATGAAGCAATCTCTTACAACAACCTTAAGATGGAAAAGGTAATAGTGTAAATAATGGGTAGTTAACGTGTACAAAACATACTTATATTCAAGCATACATATGAATATAACATGTATACTTATAATAAATAATGTATAATAAATATTATGGTATAATATATATTATAAGTATAAAAAAAATTATCAATAAAAAATTCTAACTGATTTGGATCGCACTTGCCTCAGATATAATAAAGAAAAACAGGAAGAAAAGAAATTAATAAACAGATAGATACTCATAGGTCTAGTAAATAGTTCTTAACCATTTTTTAAAAATAGGAAGTGACAGCACGTCTTAAATTGATACTGTGGTAAAAGAATTGGCCATAAACGATGAAAAATGCGCCGGTATTTTTAATTTCAGATTCATGATCTCAAAGACCTATCACGTGTATGATGAAAAAATTAAAACTTTGATTTGAGACAATAAGGAGTGAGCGAATTAAAAAGAATATTATAGAGTAGATAAAAAATTACTGTAGATCATTCCGACGAAGCCTTATATAATTAACACTGTGCATTAATTATATAGGATTGTTACCCATGACACGATAATTAGATGACCCTAGCTGTTGTACTGCCTTATAAATGAATAAACAAATTAAACATAAATGAATAAAAGGGAATATTTCAAAAATATACAACTATGGTAATACTTTTTGATACACATAACTATATGTTCTATTTTGATACGTATATAACTTGTCCAATACGGGAACAGGTTACATATGACCACGTGGAAAACATAAAGTTTCTAGATTGATCTATTAAACACTTAACGTACTCACTTCCTATTTACAATATATATATCTATATCACAAAAGCAAGTTATGCTAATGATCAGTGGTCTGTAGGTCGCGGGTTCAATTCCCGGAATACAATGTATAATAAACACTATATGCATTAATCATGAATATTTTGATGAGTTGGCCCGGCACATTGTCCTAAATCTTAAGGCTTTTAACGGTCTGTAGCGCTTGGGCAGCGACTTGAAATAAAATAATGTAGCAACTAATATATAATTGAGTATTCCTAATTATATTGTTAATATATATAAATTTTAGCTGTATTTATCCATAAGAGAAAATTGTGTAAGAAAAATTGTTAAAAATTATAAAACGCTGTCGTACCCCGCAGCTGGGAGAAGAAAGATCCGTATCAAATAGCGGCAACCCTCTCCCAACTGTCTGCGTTTAGTTTAAGCGAAAAATAAATATTGTAAAAAAAACACTAGCAATACAAATTAGAATTAATTCAAAAAATGCATTAATCATGCATGACTACCCCTGCCCAAAAGCCTCCAGAAGATGAAGAAAGCCTATGTCTGGCAGGGGGCATCTACGACCTGAAACGACAACACGTGGTTAAAAGGTTTTGGATACGGCACGATTTTGATCACAGATTTTAAATTTGCCTAGTGTAGATCATACAACATTACGCTGTATGGTCACCTACTGTACACAGAAGTAACAACCTATTTTTGTTTTTTTTTTTGTAGTAGTGAGATAGTGAACTACAATTATCATAAATTCATCAGCATGGAGTTCAGTACTGATCACATGTATCCCACAAAGACTTTTAATAAGGCATCTCCGCTTGCAGAACCATGGCGTCCACTCCCGAACCACAAAGCCTTAGTAATTAATTCTGCGCGCTATGTCACCTATCTACTCTCTTTACTTGAAATTTATTATTCCCAACTGATGGTGGGATCTGCATTCTTAGTTTTCCGCTTCAAATTCGTTCTATCGAACTTTTCATTTTCGGAAACATTGCAAAACCGCATGTATTTTTTTACCACATCCATCCATCTAGATTTCGGTAGCTCTCTGGGTCTGGAACCTAGTATGTTGGGATTGGATGCGTCGTTGGCTACGTTCTCTAGGGGTCTCGTCTTAAACTTGTTCAAACCAACGTAGTCTGCTTTCTTTAAGCTTATCAGCGATGTCAAGTACACCAAAACTACCGCGAACGTATTCGTAACTAATTTTGTTGACTCTCGTCACTCGGCACATCAACCAAAGCATCTTCATTTCTGCAACTTAGATGGTATGGACTTGGCGCTTTGTTACTGGCCTGATGATGTTTTTGTAAACTAAGGCCTTGTCAGTAAGAAAGGCACTAATACATAGCTACTTTAGTTATGTAGCAATAGTCGTGCAATGAAATGCACCGCCCGCCAGCCCGCTGATAAATGCTCATGCGGCAAACAATGCGACACCGAGTCGGTGTTTGGCACTGATAGGTGTAATATAACTCCTGATGATGCCCCGTGGAGAGGTGAAACACGTGTGGTGTAATTTGGCGGTGGCGGTTGTGTGATTCGCATTGTTTGCCGCATACGAATTTATCAGCGGGCTGGCGGGCGGTGCATTTTGTTGCACGACTACCACTGCAAATGACTGCATGTGCATATGAGTGCATTTGCGGAAGTGGCTAAATATTGGTCCTTTTCTTAAATATAAAGAGAAGAATACAAAAAGGACCGAAGTGCCAAATGTTAATAAATTGTACACTTTATTTGTGGCATAGATATGATTTATACGAAATATGTTTTCCAGTTGATATACTTAGTATAACCATAAATATTAAAAATGTTAAAAATGGAACAGAAATAAAACACAAAATGAATCAAAATTTTCATATTCACCCGCCACTCTATAAAAAACTTTTCCAAAAGGGAAGCGATGTATCCGCAAGCAATATACCTACCCATTTCCACTTGCAAGCCCCTCTAAGCCCTCCATATACGTGGCAGCAAGTGATTGCGTGCACCACGGTCTGGTCTACCATTGGGTCACAAATGCACGAGGGACTTCCTTTGAGCTTAAACTTGTACAGGTGCTCTGAGGATCCCCCGTGCCCCGTGAAGATTTGGGTCAGACACGTGTCCAGTTCCACTGTGTGCAGTACTCGGTAGGCTTTTTTAGCGTCCAGGAAGATTTTCCTCTTGTCATGTCGGCTTTCTAAGTGGAACTGAGGTCATGTATAGAAGAAGATAATGTATGAATAGAAATGGAAGAATTCGTGATGAAAAGAATAAAGAACATGTGACATTGAGACGGATAAAAGAGGTGATGAAATATTAAAAAAAAATATATGAAAAAACAATTTTGTAAAACCTGTGAACCATAACGGTGGAGAACCTGAGGTCCTTAAAAACAAGGGCAATAAAAGAGAAAAGAAAAATAAAAAACCTTTTTGTACTAAAAATAAAAAGTTTTGCATAATTTTATTAAAATATATGTAAAATCTATATAATCCAACAAGGCGTTCGTAAATAGAAACGTTACAAACATGTACAGTAAGCGCCGATGAATATTGCACATCGACCTTTGGAATGAGACGATCGGCTAATTTAGGCTTGGTAGAGCATCATCTTTGTCCCACACTACCTATGTAATGTTTTGTCAGTCGTTGTATTTCGTGCGACAGAGATAACACTCTACGAAGCCGATTGTCTCTTTCCTAAGGTCGACGTGCAATATTTATCGCCGGATATTATATTTACATTGTTCATTCATTCTTTTTTAATTTATTACTACTTCTTTTGATTTAAACATAAACAACAAAACAGTGTACTTGTGTTAATTAGTTTAATTTATCAACTTGAACCTTCACCCAATTTAAGGTCGATATAATTGTTTTATTGCGGAAATATTGTTTACTTTATTAATATCAATTCGGATTTTTTTTCGCTGATATCAATACTAGAAAACCGAAATACAATTCTAAAATATAATAATTTAGTGAATCGAACGTGTTATAAAATGCTTGTCTGTTACAGCGATATTTCAATATTTCAATGATTACGTTTCGTAAGTTATTTTAATACAAATTAGTATCTGTTTTCGCCTTACATTATTCCGATTTGGCATTTTTTCATACTGTGCACAGTACACAGTACAAATAACAATAAGCCTGCTATACGTTTTCCTTTCATAAAATTGGTACTTAACTCGGCAACTATGTATGGTATTACGCTTCCATGGAATGTAATGTTTATATATATATATATATATATATATATATATATATATATATATATATATATATATATATATATATATATATATATATATATATATATATGTACATACGTATCATACTTAAACATCTATTATTATAGATTCGAAAGTCGTCGATGAATGAGCAAAAGACCTCGAAAAAGAACCTTCCGGCTTGAACCTACCTCAATTACTCTTAAGTTAATTTTGGTGTTCGACTACCGGTTTTTTGTCGCAAAAGACTTTACTATAAACTTTCATGAATGGACATCAACAACAACAATCACTTCGATAACACAGGTATTGAACAACAGAAATAAGCGAAATAAAATAGAACAAGAGATTAACAGAGTAATCCGTCACTTTTCGATATTATTTCGCTAATACGTAGTAGAAACACAGAAGGCAAAAAGAAAAAGAGATAGGTCCGAAGATAAAAGTGAAAATCAAAGTAAGTTTATACATGAGAAGATAACACAGACAACAGTGCGAATCGTTAGATGAGAGCCTTTCTTAAAATATATCCGAGAAACTGAAAAAACATATGACGATGCAAATAGGTTCTTATTTTAAAATTCACACACACACAATCGTATTAAAAACTTAAATACTTGAAACAACTTTACACAAATTAAACATTTATTAAAATTAATTTAATACACTTTATTGTATACACTAAAAAATATATACATAGTTGTTTAATAGTAAAATAAAAGTACAATCGGCAGTATTATTACACGAGGCAATTTCTTCTAGACAACTATAGTATGGAAACAGTAGAGAAATAAATAAAGGGTGTACATATAAAAAACATATAATATAATAAACACAAATTTCAACTAAAACCATTCGTTCAACAAATGCATATAAAACCTTGATTGTTATTAAACCAAAATATGTTTGTCAAATTTTAATATCTTCGCAAATTGTCCGGTTTTACACCTTGAAAGTAACGTTTTATTTATATAATTTTTTTATGTATTTTATACTTCCTAATTCCAAGTGTCAAGATTTACACTTGAAAAGTTATATTAAAGTGAACATTATAGTTTTAATTCTCCGGACTTTATTTATAAATACACTTCTCATATAGTCGACGACATTTAAAACCAAAAAAGGCTTGAAAGGATATAAGAAAAAATAAAAATATCGTATACCTTGAATTTTTTTTTCATTATTATATTATGAAAGTCATATAGTGTATGGAATTGTAAACATTACTATGTTTTTATTGCGCCAACCGACTGTATTCCACAGAGGCGTTTTTATTTAAATACTACCTGATCCCGCAAACGTTGTTTTGCAAAAAAAAAATGATATTTTAATTTACAAATAAAAAATTAGGGTTGATCGTAGAGGGGTGAAAATTTAAGGTTGTATGTATTCTTGTATGCTGTATCATAAAAAAATAAAAACAAAAAATTTCGTTAAAAAAATAATTATTTTTTAAGTGTGAACAACCTTTATCACTTAGGGGTATAGAAAATAGATAGTAGCCGATTCTCAGACCTACTGAATACGCATATTAAATTTGGTAAAAATCAGTCAAGCCGTTTCAGAGGAGTTCAAGTTCGAACACCGTGACACGAGAATTTTATATATTAGATTTAGTACGTGGAGTAAGATTTCATAAGAAACTCATTTATAAATAATTTAAATACGCAAAAACTAATAAATACACAAACTAGTTTTAGTTTATGATTTAAACACATGCTTAAATTAATTAATATAAAATAACTACGCTTTGTTACGAGATACCGTATCAGAGAGAGAGAGAGAGCGATATCTTATTATAAAATCTCTCTCGGTCGGACTCTGTGTTTGGCACTAATCGGTGTAACATAACTCCTGAATATGCCCCGGGGAGGGGTGAAACACGTGTTGAGTGATTTGACGGTGGCAGTTGTGTAGTTCGCATTGTTTGCCGCATGCGCATTTGTCAGCGGGCTAGCGGGCAGTGCACTTTGTTGCACGACTACCACTGCATGTGCGGAAGTGGCTAAATATTGGTCCTTTTCTTACTTAGGATAAATCTCCATCTGGTCTTTTTCCCAACTCAGATTCAGCAAAAATATCTTCGTAGAAAAGGATCACCACACCTTTCTCCGAAAACCTATTAGGTCAATTATTCAATACAGTATATATTTTTTTAATTTATTAGCTCGAGGATTTCGACTCGCAAGCCATAAATCTGAAGAAGCTGTAAAAGCCAGAACCGCTAACGTCTAGGTGTGGGCCCAGGGTTGCAGGTTCATTAATTCCCGATCAGCACAACGCTAGTTGCTCGTCAGAATTTATTCCTTTTATTATCAATTTAAGATCATTTAAAGCAGAGTTCCCCAAACTTTTATGTGTCGTAGACCCCTTGCCATGTTTTTCCGTGTTGGGTAGACCCCTACTTACCTGATATTGATTTCCTGTAAATTTCTAACTGTAGTGAAGTTTAGTGTTAAAAACTTAAAGTAAAAACACATGCTAATTTATACATTTATTAATTGAATTTAAATTAAAACTACTCAAAATAAATCTATCTGTTAAGTAAATAGGTACTATCAGTGTATGTGTTGAGATCCACTATCGTGGACCCCCATTTTCATTTCATGGACCCCCCAATTTTTTTTTGCTCACGTAGACCCCTTGCAGGTTGTCATAGACCCCTAGGGGTCGATATAGACCACTTTGGGAATCACTGATTTATAGTAAACACTTCTGCATTATGAAAAGAGGAATGGTCATAATGACAACCGGATGATGACATCTGCAAAACATAAGCCTATAGCGAAGATCGATGCCCGTATCCAATGACTTCCGACAACCTTGACCACTAAAGTGCTTACCCATGCCCGAATTAAGACAAAATAACTTTGATTTTTTTTAAAAAAACAAGTTGCAAGTTGTTTTTAAGTTACTTGTTTTTAAATTATGCGAGTTTGAAGTCTGCCGAAGTTTTACTTATTAAAATTTACTTCAACAATTTTTTTTTTTCATGTAATTCACTTGTCTTGTATACATGATTTATATTAAAAAGGTTCCCAGCTATGTATGAACGAAAAACGACTTTATCACTTAGCAAATATAACATATTTTCCGTTTGCGTTTTAAATGCATTCGATAAAATAAAAACAAACTTTTGTCATTGATCCCGTTTTCAAGTTCACGGAACTGTCTAAAAAAGAAACATATTAAGTTGATAATTTAAGTGATATTATATGATATATGATTTTTTTATTAATAAGGCCAGTGGCATACCGAGCTTTAACTTATCTAAAAATACTTTTTAAAGTATTGACCGTGTGACCAGTGTTTCCCAACGTGGACTCCGCAGGTGAGCAATTTAATGTTTAAGGGTGCAAATTCGAAGTAGGACTATGAAAAATATATGTATTACATAGGGGGACGTAAAAATATTAGAAAGACTAAGGTGGGGCATGTAACGTGGTGTGTGTGCGTGTGCGCGCGTGTGTGTGTGTGAGTGCGTGTGCGTGCGTGCGTGTGTGTGTGTGTGTGTGTATGTGCGTGTACGCGCGTGTGGGCTGCCCGCACCGACTTTCCAACGGGTTGGACTGTTAGTTAATTATATTCATCTAAGATTCAAATTAAATGGGAGAGAAGAGGGCATAGCCCCCTCCATAGCTCGTTGAGTAACAGCGAGCTTGACATATAAGCCCAAATTAAATAAGACATGGTTCATGTTCATGGTTAATAATTATGCATACGAGTAGTAGATTTTATAATTTTGAATTACAATTTTGTAAATTTTAATTCATATAGTTTAATAGAAAGAAATATTCAATTAATAACTTCTTATCTCAGTTGTACGTTGACATTACCTGGTGTATTATGACCTTAAATCGCATTGAATTACTTCCTACAATATATTTTAACAATATATTTTATTTACAAATACTGTTTGTTTGTTGGCATTTACATTTCAACTTGATTTGTGGTAATCGAGCGCAGAAGGTGCCTAGTCTTAACATCTGTTTTCGTACTTTATTTCCAACCACGCTTGGGTATGTCCTGATCTATGATCCGGTACTGAGCTATGTTGAAAGGACCATTCTTGGTAAATGGACAATGTGTATTTATGGCCCCACTATTGGGGACCTCTCATACTCCCCCTATCCTGGGTACACAGAGATAACATTTACAATAATAATTTATTCACTATATTCTCTTCTGTCTTAATGTCATACATTCATTTCTCTTTTATTCGTCACAGTTACAATCATTCGATTTCATTCTTTGCATTCCATTCATACCTCTCCTCACTTATGTCTACTTTCCTCAACCAATAACTACAGATATATATAATACATTTTGTTTATTTGATTGATTTTTATTTATTTTGCTTTATTATATAATTTATACATTTTATATCTACTTCTTATTTCTATCTTCTTAAAACTATATCACAATTCTGTCAAATGTTTTTAAATGTATCACAATTCATTGTTATATTATTTATTGTGCCTATTTGTTTCTTTTTATACTTACTTCTATAAACCTTCTGTAGTACTCACATGGTATTGTTAAGAGAGTTCATCATCTCAATAATTTTATCCTGATATACTTGTGCCGATTTTTTGATAGATTTTTTAGGAAAATACGGCTCAGTCACCCCTTGATAACTAGCACCGTAGATCGTCTCTGTAGTCAGATAACCCACGTTGTACTTAACTAATTAAAAAGCTTCTAGAGATTGGATCATAAATCCAGTAATGTTTGTTAAAATATTAATCAGTAGTAAAAACATTCTCGACAGTTATTTTTTTTTTATCTGCGGCTATTAAAGTTTTCATCATTTGACTGTTCACTATGAACTTCGAGCGTTTGACTATTCGCTACGAACTGCGCGCGTTTGACTGTTCGCTATGAACTTCGCGCGTTTAATTTTCCGCTGTGAACTTCGCACGTTTCACACTTCATTTTGAACTCCGCATGTTTGGAAGTTCACGCGCTCCAAATTTATATAGTCGTTTGACAGCGACATCTGTCAGTATTTATAGGTCACAAATTAATTAATTAATTTTCCATTTATTCAATAAATTTACTTAAATATGTGAAACATTTTGCAACAGTTAAAGACTTGTCAGTACGTCGGGACATTTTTTGACAGTTTTTCATAAAGAGGGCGAGTGTTTATACTTGTATTGTATTAAAATTAGGCGTCCTTTAAATTCAAGAAGTATTTTTTTTCTATACATAAAAAATATACATAACATAAAATGTGCAAACTTAAGATTTTTTTTTTATTAACTTAATACTTAAAACAGCTTGCCATACTTATAATTAATGTTTACGGATTGTCATCTGGCGTTTTAACTTCACGTAAGTCAACCTTTTTCGTCCCATCGGGATCTTTTTACCTGTAAAAATTAGCTTTACTAGTTGACTACAAGGTGCTTCTATGAGTAACCAAACAGGTATTGCTAACAAGAATGACCCAACCACCATCGACACGCAGTGAGATATCTGTAAAAGAAGATACATTACTTTATTAGTAATTAAAATTTTAATTTGCGCGATCATCAGTAAAAGGGTTTTTCAATTATAACTTTTATTTTCAACTGATATGTGAGCCAATACGTATAAGTTCCTTTTATTATATTTACTGTTTTTAGGAAATTTTGTTAAATTAAATGATAATCTTTTTAGTTATCAAAAGATTTACTCGTTGGTTGGTTTTTCTAGGTTAGACAACCCTTTTTAATTGCTTCTATATAATATATTGTATAATTATTCCAGAAGCTATTATCAACAACTCTACCTTTTAACAATATTGTTTTTATATTTTTCAGCTGCCAAATGCTATGTCCTAAAATAATTAAAAATACATACTTATTTTTTTACACACCTGTACATATTTTTTTTTGCAGAGTTTACACCTCGCAATGACCTATACACTTTTCTAATTAAATTAGTAAACCAAGAATTTTAAAAACTAATGTATCAAAAATATTGATTTTCTCAATATATGTATTTTGTCTTAACCGCATTGGCTTCTGAGTGGCTCATATATCAGAACGTCGGAACTTCACACAGCGCCGATAGACGGCGTTGGTGGTAGATTGCCTCGCACTGCGGGCTGACGGGATAAGTTGTACAAAAAGACAGCGCTCTGTTTTTTTTTTCAATTAAATCACACCTTCGCGAAGGTGAAGTACGAAGTTTCGTACCTTTATTGTGTAACGGCAGATTCCTTTAATCTTAGTACAATATTTTTTTTTTAATTAACTTAATCTATTTTTGATTTCGGCGACCTTTCCTTGACTTTAGTGATTTTTATCCTAGTTTGTCAAATCTTAGCCTCTATTTTTTATATATCAATGTTCTACTATTTTGTATTCTAGATGCTATCTCCCATTCTTTAACGGGAACACCGCTTAGATAAGTTGGAAGTTAATTAAAAAAGGAAAATCAGTACAAGCACTTAGGCTAAATGATTACGGATTCGTAAACATAAGAATATTAAAATAATAGATCAAATCTTTAGTTGTTTTCAGAGTCTATTCAAAAACCAAAGTTATTATTGGAAAACCATTAAGAGCCTGAATATAGTAATAAACCTACCAGATGTATAAAATAAGACGACAACAACGTTTCATGTGATCCTAAACAGGAACGGATTAAAATCGCGTGCACTAAATAAGTACTGTAAGATAAACGACCAGTGATAGTCCAGTATTTTGATTCCATTATACCACAATACAGTTCTGAAACAAAACACATTATTTTAAAAACAATAAAGATATAATATGAGATATACGATAAAATATACTTTCACTAAACAATAATACAGAAAGTCTGATAATGTAAACCATTATATCCCTGATCTCTTTAACACGTTCACTGCGGCTTGAGGCCGATTCAGCCTCATGGTAGACTTTGCACTGGTGCGGCGCGTAAAACTCGTGTTTTCTCTCTAGTGCGGCGGCTGTTTACACTCAACCGAAACATGAGGCAGAAAAGGCCTCAACCGCACTACTAGGACGTTCAGCTTGAGGCTGATTGGACCTCAGCCGCACCAGCTGAAAGTTCTTCAAAATTGGGCCCGCAGTGAACGTGTTAAGAGAATTATTTTATTCTTCTCCACGATCAGTCTGGTGATTATAAGCGGATGTTTTATATGCAGTATGTCAAGGTAGGGGTGGCTTCCACGAAACCACTCTCTTTACACATAGCTACATTCGTTCATGCAGCTTCATCAGTTGCATCCCAGCGATATAGGAATAACACTTGCGATTGTAGTTCGCGGGTTCGATACCCTGTATACAATCATATATAATTCTATCTTTGTGAGTTAGAAAAGGACCAATATTTAGCCACTTCCGCACATGCAGTGGTAGTCGTGCAACAAAGTGCACCGCCCGCCAGCCCGCTGATAAATGCTTATGCGGCAAACAATGCGAATTACACAACTACCACTGTTAAATCACTCAACACGTGTTTCACCCCTCCGCGGGGCATCTTCAGAAGTTATGTTACACCGATTAGTGCCAAACACAGAGTCTGATTCCATTAAATATTTAATCTTTGTGCATTAATTATATAGATTTGCCACAGCTTACAAACAAGTTTCTAGAGGATGGGTAGCAGTGTCCTAAGGGTACAATAATGCCTCACTTCGCTTATTTGCCAAGCGTGGCGATTACGGAATATCGCCCATAGATATCTTTAGGAGATACCCATCCCTTGCAGTAGGCTTCTGTGGGTTGAAACGACAACTCCAGATTTATATAGATGCGATAAAATAAGGCTGTATATAACAAAGGTATTAAAATATAAATAAGGTATGAGCTAGTTGTTAGTTCTCTAATAAATAGATAAATAAACAAAAATATGGAATAAATATAATAAAATAAAATAACTAAGGCGAATAAATAAAAAAAACTTACCGTCAAATCTGAGTATCAGACCTAGAAGGAATAGAGCCAGTATGATTGTAAACATTGGCTTTATTAACAATACGTATGCAATTCTCACATAGATCGGATACCGTGGTGCGTCGCGGAAGAACACGCTGCTCAACAATGATAGAGCGACGAAAGATGGTATCAGGTACTTGTATAACCATAAATATTTCTGAAAATAGATATTTAATCTATATTTACATGAACGACATAATATTGTCAATCCATTTTAAAACACATTATAAGTCGAGCAAGTCGAACGACGCACTAAGTCCTCTTTTACATTTAGCTCTTCTCTCTACCTCTTACCCAATTCAGACCCCTCTTTGTCTAATAACACAAAAGACAGCAGGTAGTAAATATGAAGGTCACACGACCCATTTCACCCTAGTAAAGTAACCATTTTAACATTTAAATTTGTTATTTTATTACACTGAAATAAGTTAATCTCTAATACTAAATTTGGTTTCAATTTGTTTAAAAATAGCTGTTTTCATGTATGATCAACTCCTGATGTGTTTTTATTAATCCCCAATGATCAGAGACAATTCAATTTAAAAAATGTTCCCATATTACAAATTTTGTTACTTAGTCAAATTTTCTCCTTTTCTACATTAATGGCAATAAGTCACTATTTATGGAAGATACATTTATGAATTATACCATTATAAAATCTACATGAAACCGACATTATTTTAAAATTATTGGCCACCCATACATTCATACATTTTTTTCATACCCAATAGGTTTGAACTTTGCTTAAATAATATTTTTTGCGTGTTTTTCAGAAATAAATTAATTTGCGAATTTTTTTTGAATAAAAACTGCAAAAGCTATTCATACTGTTTACTTTTTATCGATTAGCACAGTTAGTGTATAATAATAAAATAATAAAAAACCAATAGAAATCATTCATTTTTGGTCATAGTGTTCAAGACAGTAAAATAAGATAGAAAAAAATTGACTTTTCTTTAAAAAAAATATATCAAAGGTACTACTTGTGATATATTATGTTTCGTATTTTTTTCAAAACGGACATAAGTTGTACTATAAGACATTTCAAGGTTATCCATTCATTACCGGACACCCTGTATATGAGATCCTTCGAACGTAGTAGCCTAGATAGTATATAGCCTAGCGAATTGAAAAGGTGAAGTGACAGTAGGCAGGCCACATAGCGCGCAGATGGGGCATCTTCAGGAGTTATGTTACACCGATTAGTGCCAACCACTGAGTCGATAATGGCAATAATAATGTTGCTACATCATACGCAGTTTGTCCCGATTATCTACCGAAGCTACTATAAGTGGAATTTTACAGTTGGTCCCGTTTTAAAATCATCATGATTTTAGAAAATTTAGCTTGCTCTGGTATGGCATTAATATGTTAGGTATTTAGTTTAATCGTAAATAATAGATTATAGATAATATAAAACCTTACCTTGTATTTTTGTACATTGAAGTTGTTTTTTATTAAGTGATATACCAAGAAGCCCATGCCAAGTCCGATGATGAAACTGGACAGGTTGGTGTGACCGCGTTTGTACATGTTGTTAAATGTTGGGTCGTTTATGAAAAAGTTAATGATGGAACTGAAACAAATTTTTTTTAATTCAATCACGTAAAAAATCAAATAACTGGCTATTCAATGATAATTTTGTTTTTCGAATGCACATAGACAATGAATTTGTGATAAAAATACCTAAATCTATTTTCCATTTGAATGAGTAAAGTGTAATAATGGATTATATTATAAACAATAAAAATACATATATTTAAATCTTTCTATCATTACTTTTAATTTGATTATTCTCATTTCAAATTCATATTCAAAATGTTTATTAAAAATCATTCTCACCTAAATGTTATATATCATACATCATTACATAACTTTTTATTTATTTAGTTGATTATAAAAAACTTGACGCTTATACACGAAGCAAAGGCCAAATCAAATGTTTTCATTTAAAGTAAGCAGTGCACTCTAAAATTAAGACTTAAGTAAAATAACTGCAAAGTAAAAAAATACATTGCTATTTGCCAGGGGTATCCAAACTGAGGTCTGTTTCTTGAGCAAACAAAATTAGAGTTACGTAATTGCTTTATACTGCTAAATGACTGTAGATAAACATATAAGAGCGATAAAATATAAATACGTTCGAGACATATATAAATACAGACGTAACTGTAAATGCAAACAGTTGTCACTTTAATAAGTTGCAGTTTTTGTGACAGGGGCGCTTATTACAGCGGTGACATACATTCGAGTAAGTGCGAGTACTAGCGGCCCTGCAAATTTTTTCACACGAGGTCATCAGCGATTCAATTGGTTTGACAATATGCTCACAGTTCGTCTCGGCTCGAAGCTGTTGCAGAACAGCTTGCTATGAGACGCCATATTGTTTAACACTGGCACTAATCGGTGTAACATAACTCCTGACGATGCCCTGTGGCGGGGTGAAACACGTGTTGAGTGATTTGACGGGGACAGTTGTGTGATTCGCATTGTTTGCCGCATACGCATTTATCAGCGGGCTGGCGGGTGGTGCACTTTGTTGCACGACTACCACTGCATTTGCGGAAGTGGCTAAAAATTGGTCTTTTCTTACTTAGGATGGACTTCCACAAGGTAACGCCTGATTCCATTAAATATTTATTTTAATTTGTTTATTATATTTTTCAATGATTTCAGCTATGTTTCTCCTCAATACTAATACGGTAGGTAATAGCGGTTATATTCTTATTTTTGAATTTATAAATAAATCTCTATATGTTTAACCTTGATTTATATCACTGTGTTTTATTTATCTGTAGATTTAACTATACTTGTCTCGATAAACTTTGACTAGTTGTTTTTATTATTGAAATATATTTACAGATTTTTAAATGGTCTATCCGCACGATGCAAAATTATCATCATTTATTTTTTTAATACCAATTAATATGGTAAACCAAAAACTTTTATGATCAAATAACATAATATTTCAAAATGCTAATGTTATGTTATCGAAAGGATCTATGTAAATATGAAAGGATAAAATTTATTATTAAGTGCACAAAAGTTTAACACATGAATAAAAATTGTAAAGTACATATACAGTAAATCATTTAAAATAAATTTTAGTATTGGATTATATTCCCTTAATAACATGACGTTAAAAACTAGATTTAGCTAATCTGTGTTAAACTGAAATATCCGTGTATCACTCACGTTGATTTAACTAAGCTAGCGTACTTTAAAGTCGCGGTCTTTATAAGCTCGAACGTCTGTCACCGTTGTTATGGTTTAGTGTAATGCTAATTAATACTATGCTACCAACATATGGTTTTATACACACACATGCTTAGGAATATGTTCGTATAGTAATATGTATTTGATTCTTACTCAGGGTAAACCAGTAGGGCTCCATCCAGATCCATGACGTAAGTGACGATGCCCTGTATCACGACACCAGCGACCATGAGAAACGATATAACCACTTTTCTTGATGCGTCAGTTTTTAATACAACGCATAAGATTAGACCGAGACAATACAGCTGCGTATCCGCACTTACATACCTGGAATTTATTTATTTGTATTATCAACCATTTCGATCATTTAATACGACACAAAAATTTACTAGAAGATTCTAAATATATCCAAACTAAAATCAGATCGAACATTATAATGATATCCTTCAAATTAAAACTACAAAGGTTCTGAAAGCGACCTGATCTGAGAAATGTCTACGCCAAACTCGGATTGTGTATTTTTATGGTCACTTTCATATGATCTTTAAGGTAGTGGAAGTAAATAAAATCCTCTAATCTCCTCTTAAATTTCATCAACATCATTTCAGCCGTAAGACGTCTACTAGTTGACAGTATATCACTTATGATTTTCAATAAGACCAGATAAAAGCGGCCTTTTTTTGCATTTGATGTAATTGAAGTTTTGCTGCTAGCCGAATATCGTTTTTTTTATGTTCTTAGAAATTTGTTCGATATCTATTTTAATATTTTTCGACTAATATGTCACGATGAGACTAAGATTTAATAACGAGGAGAGGCACATGACAATCGAAAACATACTATCTATTGTATTTCGTGACGATAAAAAAATGTTCATAGTAGTCAAATAATAACTTAGATAAATTTAATAATGAGTTAATATATACTTTATGACACATATACATTTTTAGTTTTAATTTTATTGCAAGACGATATCAATTAGAAAGGATAGTGGAGAAAACTTACCAGGTCTGCGGCATGCACTGCGTGTTATCGAAGTAGTTGTTGATAAAGAGGAGATTCTGCCAGAATTTCTGTCGACAGTGCTCCGCTTCCTCGACCACCGCTAACTGTAGAACAAGAAGTAGAAGAAACAATGGTTGTGCGTTCGTTAAATTACGGCATCATTACCAGTTTAAGTAACCGTTATAGCATCTTCTAGAGAAAGAGTAATTAATTTCTTTAACTGTAACGGGAAACCATATCATCATATCAGCTAAGAAACGCATAAAATTGAAATAGTAGTGAGACAAAAATCATTTTCAAATTATGTTATCTTCTGTGAAGTTATTTATTCAAAAACAACCCAGCACACAAACGTTTTTTTGACATTTTTTTTAAATTTAGCAAAGCAGCTTGCATTAATTGTGAACATTATATGGAATCTTATTCTAAATCAAGTCATATATAAGCTATAATATCACTCAAGGAATTTATTTCTTAAATTTTAACTAATATATTTATTGCTAATATAATACGAAACAGAGTTTTTAAGTGTAAGATTTGGATTGACCTTTAAATGCATGACTTATTTACACTTTTAATGTACATACTACTACACTTTTAATATATAATATGTATATATATATATATATATATATATATACATATATATATATATATATATATATATATACATATATATATATATATATATACATATATGTGCGTGTGTGTGTATGTGTATCTTGCAGATAAGTGCACTACAACGCAGGGAAAATAATATATATATATATATAGATAACATTTTTTTATACTTATTTATTAAAAAAACCTTATGTAGTACATAATGATGAAAATCTGCAATTTTCATCATTATGTATTTAAAAGTTAAGAATACATAACGTTGTAAAACAAATACGTACGTGCCATAAAGGTCCGGTCCATGCAATCCGATGCCACGTGGAAATGATTGCTAACACAAAAGCATACACTGGGACTAACCTGAAATAGAATAGAATGATATGACTGAAGTACTTCGAAGACATATTGGACGTAATTATACAATCGAAATAAATAATATACCGACATAGTCCAGATTAGCAAGAGGAAGTGGCAATGTGACCACAGCACGCAGGATAGTTGGCCACTGGAGCCTTAAGGTTTTGGATTGGAGACCAAAGACCGGGAATCTCAACGTAGAATGTTCATCCATAAGGTTTATTAAGGTCCTCGAAAGACGGTGGATGCAGGCGACTTCCAACTGGTTCTTTTGAAAATCTATGAGGAAGGCCTATGTCCAGGTGTAAACATCATACATATCTATATATATGTATATATTCTTGTATATGTATGTATAGTAATGTTTGTACACCCTAAACTGCCCTTTCCTTCATGACTCTCATCTCCATCCAAAGGTTGTTTGGTAGATATCGCCTCGAGCGATAAGACCGCCTCTTATACCTCTATATGTCTTTTCTTTTTTTAATTATTGTATAATGTGTACAAAAAAGTGTTTTCTCTTCTGAAAATATGTATCCTGACATGTTTTTTAAAAAAATCGCTTCATTAAATTCACTTCAGTTGACCTAAATGTAATTGAATAACGAAAGTTGCTTTAAAACTTTAAAATATATATATATATATATATATATATATTTGGAAGGGGGCGATGTCTATTGAACGTCTTAAAGCTAAGATGATGATGATACTCCTTCTAGCGTAAAGCAGCTTCAATTTAAAGCAGAAGGAAAATCGGGGAGCTCAATTTGTTTCAAGTTTATATAAAATTGGAATCTTCCCGTATTCTTCTCTTGACGTATATGTAAATAATATATAAATTATAGTATATGTAAATTAATAAGAAAGTAAGCGAATCCTTGGTAAGACAATGCTTATACAATTAAAGCGGTAATGAATATACATAAAACAACCTTATCCATCGGAGGAATATTAACTTTGGTATCATTTTCAAGGACAATGTTATCTTCTCTGACTGTTGTCGAGTTTTATATCCTAGAAGAAAACCGGTGATGATGAAGAAAACTTGTATGATCGGTGTACCGTTCAGAAACACTTGGTAAAACATATTGTCGTAGATCTGGAATATGAAACAAAAATATAAAGCAAAAATATAATACCAATGTAAGACGTACTCAAGCAAGCTCATCGACGCTCTACGTATTATGGAGATTTTTATAATATATCAAATGTAGAGAATTATATACAAAGGAAAGTAACCAATATAGTCCAGGGAGTTGACAAGTTTAAGTGACTCTGGCAGGCAATATGGTGATTAGATGACTGCATGGATCTCAGGGTTCTGGAGTGAAAACCACGGATTGGTAAGCGCAGCGCAGGACTTCCATCTACAAGATGGACGTATGACCTTTTGAAGGTCGTCGAAAGACACTGAATGCCTCCAACCGGTCTTATTGTAAACCTCTGGAAGTGGTCTATATTTAGCAGTGGGCATCTTATGCCTTAAATGACAATGATGATTTTAATTTGGAAAAATAATATATTATTTTACGGTAACACATAAAATAATTTTGTAAATTCAATTAATATGAAGTAACAGTTTTGTAAGTACTTAGTAAACATGCAAGTGCAATAGAAAAACGTTCATGTGATTCAATTAGAGTTATAATCATGTATGTGTCTTAAAGAAAAGTTTAGTGAAGCAAAATACTATCATAGTACACAGTCAATCAATTATAAGGGGGTCAACCAGAGGGATGGAGAGAGCTATACTCGGAGTTTTGCATTGAGATCGAATCAGAAACGAGATCAGAAGGATCAAGTTCACCGACATAGCTTGAAGAATTGCTCGTCTGGTTGGGGCTGAAAGGTTATCAAGTAGCAACCACGGAAGACGCAGAGAAGGCAAACTGCCCACTTGTGGGCCAACTACATAGTTAAGGTCGCGTGAAGTCGCTGAACGCGGGCAGCGTAAAACCATATATTGTAATATACACCAATACCTCACTTTGCGTCGCGGTTACGTTCCAAAAAAACACGACGCAAATTGAAACGCCGCAAAGTGAATTAAGATTTTCTATAGCAAACCATGTAAAGATCGAAGATAGGTTCCAGGGTCACGAAAATACTAGTTAAAAAGAAAATTGAACATAGTAAACATTTATAAAAACAAAAATAATATAACTCTGCCAATAAATAAATTGGAATAATATTTACCTTTTTTTGTAACCAGAAACAACACGTAAAAATTTATATCAATTTATTATTCTCTTTTATGAAAAAGCACAACACCCTACATTACAGCATACTACGTAATTGAAACTGAACTCTTAAAATTAGCAAAACAAAGTGAAAATAAAACTGTATTCAAATTGAGTTGATTTTTAGTTAGAAAGGGAATCCCCGAGTTTTAATGACATGGCGCAATTAGAAACAAAAGTGTTGCTATCTTTTAGAAAAAAAAAGAAAATTTGAAAAAAAATTAAAGACTCGAACCCAAAACAACGCAACCTTGAAAATCTAACGACGTACATTGAAAATGAGTACTAATTAAGCTGCGACGCAACTTCGGAAAAAAGGCAAAACGAAACGACGCAAAGCGAGGTATTGGTATACACCAATATAATATTACATGATATTACATGGTAGCCTGCTTACAAAGACCCCGTTTCTAATTACCAATTCGTTGTCTCATAAACCTAATCAAGGATTGTAGACATTATCCGTCATTTACATAAAAAATATGTAAAATTAAATAAATGAAAACGTTGTCGATATTTACAAAAAATACTTACAGATTCAATATTACGTACGCTATGTGGAATAATGAAAAACTGCAAGGCACTGTGCACTGATATAACTAAAATTATTAAAATTGTCCTGAAACAAAATAAAGGAATATATATTAACACATGTCAAATGAGTACAGACACTCGTTTGGACTCGGCAGTTACGTCGTTTATTTCATCGGATTAAGTATTTATATTTTTTACAAGAAATTTGATATATATATATATATGTCATATGTTAATACGAGGGCCAAACTGAAAGTTTTTAGAACTGGCAACTTAAAAGCATTATATTAAAAAAATAAGTTTAAATTTTGAAAATAGAACTCTTTACCAATAATATTGAGTATACATTTCATTCATTTGTCATTTGTTTTACGATTTGGCGGCAAATTGAAAATTGTCTGTGCACGTCAGAATGAATTTAAGCCGAGAAAATTTTCGTGCAATGATTTTTTATGACTTTCGATGTCATATAAGTCAACAAGAAAGTTATGATAGACTTCGATTGGCTTTTCACGATGAAGCCCCATCTCGTGCCACAGTTTACAACTGGTTTAATGAATTCAAACGTGGTCGAACTAATCTCACCGATGATTTGCGTGAGGGACGGCCTTCTACAGCGACGACTGAAGACAATATCAGTGTTGTGCGGCGTATGATAGAGACTGACAAAAGAGTGACCTATCAGCAAATTCGGACAAGTCTAGGCATAGGTATGAGTCAAGTGCACAAAATCCTCCATGAACATTTAGCGGTCAGGAAGCTTTGTGCCCGCTGGATACCGCATAATTTGACCGAGGCTCAAAAACTCCGCCGTGTTGATTGGTGCCGAGAAATGATCCAAAAATTTAACGGAGGTGACTCAAATGCTGTGTTCGACATACTAACGGGTGACGAAAGCTGGATTTACTGTTATGATCCGGAAACTAAAAGACAGTCTGCTCAGTGGGTGTTTCCTTCCGAAGAGTTGCCAACTAAAGTGAAGAGAGGTGGAAGTGTTGGAAAAAAGATGGTGGCCTCGTTCTTCGGAAAGACAGGTCATTACGCGACAGTTGTCTTAGAGGATCAGAAAACGGTTAATGCAGAGTGGTACACTAACAACTGTTTGCCACTTGTCTTGGAAAAAGTTCGAGAGAAACGACCTCGCAGCAGGATCCTCCTTCATCACGACAATGCCTCGTCGCACACCGCCAGGCAAACGATCGACTATTTGGCGACCTCAGACGTGGAATTACTGGGTCACCCGCCGTATAGCCCCGACCTCGCACCCTGCGATTTTTATTTATTCCCGAAAATAAAAGAAAAACTTCGAGGAAAATATTTTATGGACGCCGAAGAAGCAGTGGCTGCGTTTCAAAACGCCGTCGAAGAGACCCCTAAGGCCGAGTGGGCAAGGTGCTTTTCTCAATGGTTCCATCGAATGCAGCGATGTATTGATGTAAATGGACGCTATTTTGAAAAGTTATAATAAAAATAATAACTTGCTAGAATGCTTAGTTTTTGATTTTCTAAGAACTTTCAGTTTGACCCTCGTATATACTATTGTGCTAAAAGCTGCAGGTTTTACTTAATTTATAAAATTCTAAAAACTTTCGTACAAATTACAATTATTGAAATTTACTAGAGATTTTGAGATTTATTTTCGAGTGGTGATCACGTGCCAGTTGACAAGGAGTGAGAGAAGAATTAACTGTCTGAAATGACAGTAGACGTTAATCGACTAACATGAATGAATGAATGGATTGATGTAGTTCCAGCACGAAATGATTGTCAAATTTTTGATTTTGATAATCCGAGATACAATATGCCTTTTGAATATCGAATCCACGAACTTCGATCACATGTAACAATTCACTGCTCTGTATCTCCTTTTTGTTTTTTTAAATACATGGAATATAGATATTTTACAATATTATTATATTATTGACACATGGATGAAAGAGGATTTACTTATGAATTTAATCTTAATATCAAAGACACAATAAATATAAAACATCGCACCTCATGCCATTGAATGCCGTAAATCTTTTCATATCTTCAAATGATATGTCGTCTGCTACTAATTTTGCCCAATTTTGTTTCAGAGAAAATGCTAAGAGGTAGTTGTTTTCTGAAAATTAATAATTGAAATAATTACACAATGTGTTAGTGGGATCGGAAAGTAATATGGTTTTCATAAGTTAAATTCAAACGACTACATTTTTAACAAGTTATTATTTCTAATCAACCATATATTCACATTCGTTATCAACAATCTTTTGCCATCTAATATACAAATTATCAACGCTGGAGTGGTAAAAATTAATTTGTTTTTCTGTAAAATATGTCGACAGCAACGACATTACTTTCTGGTCCCTCTAATATTATCAGGTGACTACTAAGGGAGATGCATAGATAAACAAAAGGAGTCGAAGTCAGGTCATATGGCAGGCAGAACAGTTGGCCGCCGAGTTTTTAAGATTCTAGAGTGAACATGAACCGGCAAGAACTGGGCAAAAAGAAATGGACAGCAGCGACCTCTGCGTACCATATACCAGGCTACGTCAACCTGCCTGCCAAACGTGTTGATTATGGTACATCCTCACACAGATGTCTCTGGAAGCGGCTTACTTCTCGTAGTGAGCGTTAATGAGTTGAAACGACGACTATTGATAACTACCACGAAAGTGACCATCAAAAACATCTTTTGCAGTATGTCAAGTCAACCGCTGCTCTTATTCAACAACTTTCAGCGACAATGACTTTGCCGTCGGTCCAACTAGAGTAGAGCCTACTCACGCCGTTTTCTAGCGGCAATAGTACTTGCGAACCTGTCAGTCAACTGTTTTCATAGCTCTTTCTCTTAATTAAATATAAAAAAAATACTCAAAGTGTAGCATAGTAAGCAAATTATCAACGCTACAGCGGTAAAAATCAATTTGTTTTTCTGTAAAATATGTCGACAGAAACGACATTACTTTCTGGTGCCTCTAATATAATCAGGTGACAACTAAGGGAGATGCGTAGATGAACAAAAGTAGTCGAAGTCAGATCATATGGCACGCAGAACAGTTGGCCGCCGAGTTCTCCGTTCCGTTTCGAGTACATGGTGATTGATATTAGGTGTAAAAGCTTTAAAGAGATGAATATATATCGCATTTGTCATCAAAAAACCTTTAAAGATTTACATTATTTTATTTATAGTAATTTCAAACTAATTAATATAACTAAAAATGTAATTTTAATCTTTATTGAAATGCGAAAAATCAATAATTACTGGCAGTGCAAAGTATGCAGGGATGGATAGATAAACAATATTTAATTTTATTATGTACTTATTAGGATCTCGGAAAGGCCTTTTCTTGGTATGTTACTGTAATGTTAACATTTCTGCAATGAATATATAGAATGTGGTTAGAGTGCTGCTATTGGCTTTTCAGTCCAGCCAGTGTGATATAAACAGTGGAACTCGCTCTCCATCCTCCGGAAACTTGTATATGGGCTGTGAAAATCTCATATAATTCAATGCACATAGTGTGAATTGTATAGAATTTTATCCCGGGAATTGAACCTGTGACCTTCAAACCCAAATCTCGGCCCTCTACCGCTGAACTACCACTGCTCACCTCATTCTCATGGCTAATGTACTAAACATTGGGTATATCATTAATTGATATCAAATTCTATACACTCTCTACGTTCACTTTTAAAGCTTTTTATCACTTATAGGCGAAAATTTTACCTCTGTTTAGCCTGATCTTAAGCGATCACGAAGCCTTCGATACTACATACTTACCTAGAAGAAACCTATTCAGTCTAGTCTTGTCGACTTCTAAGATATCATTGGCTGGAAAAAACGCCTGTAGGTTGTTTTACTCCTGGGCTGTTCGCGCTATAAATTTATTAGCAAAACGCTTAGTGCAGGTGGAAGAAGTTTCAATAGTGTACGGATGTCGTGAATCCGTACGTCTTATTACAATAATTTTATTCATATTATATGAAAAAGTAAATTAAAACTAACCTTTTTCTTTACCTTTTCTGACATGATTCACATCATAACAGCTACCTATAATGTTAATCATTAACAAAACAATGCAAACAACCGCTACAACATATTCCGGATATCCTATTTCAATTTGATCTTCTTCAGTGTTACAATGTAGAGTATTGATTCTAGTTTTGAGTTTGTATTTGTTCTCAAACGTATGATTCTGGCAAGCTTCGTGGACCGCTCTCAGTTCTTCTTTATTACGTACATCATTGTAATAAGTCTTGCACGACTGCGTCGCACATATACCGTAGTGAAGTTTCGTGTGATTATAATGCTTCACGCGATGATCTGAAAAGTTCTGTAATTTATAAATAATATCATTAATAACATCATACTATAAACAGTAAGATCCTTTGAACTCATGTTGGTTTACTATTAGTTACGTGCACTTATTCTCTATTACGAGAAAAATAATAAACAACCTATTCGATTTTTTACGAAACTAAATTATGTATATAATAGAGTTATTCAATATCATCATAATTTCAGCCTTAAGATATCTATAGCTAAGTATAAGTCTTTACTTATCTCTAAATATTTAATATTTTCAGGCGTTACTTTGCAGATGTCCATCCCAAGTAAGAAAAGGACTTAAATATAGCTACTTCCGCTATGTAGCAGTAGTTGTGTAATGAAGTGCATCGCCCGCTGTTGCTGTTTGGCACTAATCGGTGTAACATTACTCCTGGTGATGCCTCATGGAGGGGTGAAACACGTGTTGAGTAATTTAACGGTGGTAGTTGTGTAATTCGCATTGTTTACCGCATGCGCATTTATCTGCGGGCTGGCGGGCGGTGCACTTCATTGCACGACTACTGCTACATAGCGGAAGTAGATATATTAGTCCTTTTCTTACTATAAGCCTCCTCCAAAGAATTCCAATAGAAACGTTAGGCCGTATAAAGAATGTAGGGAGCAGATGATCGCTATGACCTACCGACATGGTGAACAAACGACTATATTAAAGTTGTTGAAGGACCCTGGATGCAGGTTGTTTATAACAGTGATATCAGAAAACTATAAGGCTTTTGTCCAGCTGTGAACGTCTTACGGCTTAAATGATGATACTCTTACAACCTGTTCAGTTTTTTTGTGAGAAAATAATATCAAACCGGAGAATGAGATGAAGTATTTCACCTAATGAAATATGTTAATTTTATTTATATGTATTTATATGTTATAACGAAACGCATCAAGCTTTATTTAGTTTACAATAATAACTTACATGGATCATATTTAAAAGCTCGCTGGGTGCATCGGATACGAGGTCAAATTGAGTAAAACAATAAACTCCTCCCGGATCACCTAAGCACGATCCGTAATCGTCTAAATGAAAAATAGGCGGCATTTTATAATACATGGTATCTGGAAAAATAAAAAACTTGTTAAAAAGGGCAGACAACGTCGTTGCAACTATACGTCTATTGCCACATACGCCACTTCCTCAGATTTCTATAGAACTGGTTGGCGACAGTTGGTGCATAAAACGTCATCCTTGTCAATTCAAAACCTTAAGGCTCCAACGGGAATCTTTCCTGCTTGGTAGGTGGCTTGCCCGTTGTTACTTCGACTTACCAATCCACAGGGATATGATGATCTGTCCACCTATTGGCCCCACAGCTTGAAGTCCTATCTCTCTCTCTCTCTTTATACATATATATGTATGTATATATTGATATATACATAAATATGTATGTATATAGTCGTCTCTGATAGAAATGTCACTAACCTCCTTGGTGTGACGTTATTTAAATAGTATGAAAATAAAAAGTTAAAAAAAAACTTAAATTTAGAATGATGCAGCCGATTAAACAAGCCAATTAAATATCAATTTTTTAATATATACATTTTATATTTCATCTCTTCTTATGACTACTTTGGTAATGACTATCGGTTTGTTTTTTAATTTAACAATGGTATAGTTAAGTTAGAAGTTAATATATAAACTAAATGAGAGATAGCGTGCATTTATTAGATATTTAGTTCGTCGAGTAAGCATTATTAAAAATTGAGTAATATAAAGTTTGCAATGCAAAGAACAGCGTCTAAGGGTTTAGTTAGTTTTAACTTTGTCTCGGGGAGAACCGCTGCGCACCAGTTTCAATAAATAGAGCCACTAAATATATATATATATATGTATATATATTTAATTTAGTCCGTCTAATCTAGCCTAGTCTGTCGATCTTGAAATTTGATTACAATGTATATATTTTGTTAATCCCTTTGTGTGTTATAAATTTTTATTGTTACTATTTTTTGGTTTATTTTTACCGTTTTATATCAAAGACTAAAATTTCAGAAAGGACGAATCGTATATATTTATTCGTGTTCATGACTACATACAATAAAACAATGTATGATTTTAAAAATATGAATGCTATTTAATGTATCAAATATATAAAATATTTAGTATGAAAACTAAAAAAAAATTTACACTTATTTTAAACAAGTTAATAAAATTATTTTAAAATACTGTATGTATAAATAAATAGAAAAATAAAACGTTAAAACTTTTGGAGATTATGCCACTGTTTTGTACATTTATTTAATTAATCGACATTAATTTGTTTACCCAGATGAACTTAATTTGACATAAACTAGAAAAAGAATGATCTCCCTTGTAATTACGTTATTCAATTTAAACATATGAGGCTTTCAAACTGGTGGAGATCAATTAAAACTCCTTAACAAACTTTGTGATTTTTTTATTAACTTTCACATGAGGTACAAAATGACAGGAGACTACGTTAGTTTTTTTTTTTTAATTCTATCTGCCAGTATTTCATGGAACCACCTTCACCACTACGTTTTTTTTTAAATAACTTTATGTAAGAGTAAATATTCATCTAAATATCCAATGTTCACTCTTTAGCCTTTTTTATTTTATACCGTGTATCATTTTTTTGTAATTTGTACAATATGTAGATTGATTACTTCTAAATATTATATATGTTATTTTTTGATCCTCCTTGTATTTTTTTTGCAAATATTGGTATGTTTAAACGTATATGTAGATATTATTTATTGTATATTTTTCAAAAAAAATAATACACGGTAAAAACTAAAAAAAACATTAAAGAGTGAAGATATGGATATATAGATGAACATTTATTCTTACGTAAAGTTATTTTTAACTTAAGAAATATCGTGTAAAAGACGTTACCAGTAACTTGGACCTTCTTTTATTCCACCACAAATCGCACTACACCACTGTTATACACAATAACTTACCATTTAATTCATATATAACACAGTTGGAAAAGTTAAACATTAGAAACAGTACTAATAATGTTATTTCCATTTTCATATAATTTATTAATTATATTTTTTGTCCAGCGGAATGTATTGTTATTTTTACACGCGGTAGTTGAATAATAATCTTTACATTTCAACTTGAGATAGATGTCTAAATAATACGTGCAACTTACAACGTTTTAAGTGAGATATGAATTTACGCGTTAATGACAGTGTAATAGATATATATATAAAAAAAAACATTAAGTTCAAACTCAAATATTTTTTTCTAATAATAGATATTAAGGGGCAATTTCACTGTAAAAAATGTATCATGTAAAATATATTTTTATTGTTTATTGAGATGCACAATTGAGAGATAAATAATTGTCAATTTTAAAAGTCATCTTTATGGAATGCTAATGTATTTTAACTGCATTTATGCAAAATACTTATAAAGTAACATTGGATCATTTAAAATTTAATTAAGTTAGGTTAGTATAGATAGAACATAGTGTTCCATGGGAAATAAATGTAAAAAACCATACAAATATGGTAAACAAGTATTGTAAGCTTGTAAATGAAAGAACTAGGAATAAATATATATTGAACTTCCATGCGGTGGAGATACAAGATAAATTACTTCACATTTTGCTATAGAAAGACCGTCTGTTCGTTTTTGGAACATCATTTTAAAATAGATAAGATAACTAATGGCTAATGGACCTGGTACCCGAATTGTTAATAATTACAATAATGAGTTACGTATGTGAGAATACTACTTGTGAATGTTTTTGAGAGGTTAAATATCACATTTTACCGTACTAACATTTTTAGAATCTGCTGATTGCAATAACTAAGCAACTCCTTTTTGCAGACCGCTTCCAAGCAGTACTATTACAAATCTATGGGAAGGGATATGTCCAGCTGTGGACAAATTATGGTTGAAATGATAATGACCTTGAATGACTTCTCTAGAAGTTGAAGACTAAAAAGCAATTTTGGACAGTCGCTTCATGGAGCAATCAGCTATAAGAGCTCCCAAGAGTAAAAGATTTAAAGAGATAAAAATCAATGGCTTTAGATATTTTAAATAATCTAATGGTGATATATTAAGAAAAGGCGTTTTCAAATTTCGAATTACAACATATTAAAATAAAACATTTTTGTCTGTGTTTGCAATAATTTTGCCAGAAGCTATTGTGTCATATTCCTATGTAAACAAATCATTAATGTAACATATGTCAACGTGATTGAAATGAAAATATAAATTAAAAGAAAATATAATTCTGACAAATTAACTATATAATAACACTTGTAAAACTTCATAGGCTTTTATATATTTAACGGTTTTATTTAGTTCGATCCGTACGGAATTTTGTTTATTTATTTGGGTCAAAGTTAGAAATTGAAATTTAAGCACCTTCCCGTTGTCAGATTGATCTGAAATTTGGTACACACATTTAATTTAGATGGCAATACAATATTATAAAATCAATAACATTATAAATCTGAAATATGGCGGACTAGGTACATATTTTTCCACAACCACCACAATATGGGTATCAAAAAACCGTTTAACTCAAAAGTTTTTTAAATATGTTTATTTTTAATATAAACACATAGATGCTTCATATATACGAAAATTGTTCAAGATTTGCAGATAGCGTTTATATATGTATTTATATTAATTTATATCTGTATATTCGGTTGTGGAACATGACCTTTTTTGTATGTCAAGGTTCCACTATTAAGATAATAGTGTAGATAGTGATATTAAGTTAACGCTAGAATCAAATCTCTGTTTATATAGTGTTCCATATTTAAAACTTTACATATGTCTCTTTAGTAAGAAAAGGACCAATATTTAGCCACTTCCGCACATGCAGTGGTAGTCGTGCAACAAAGTGCACCGCCCGCCAGCCCGCTGACAAATGCGTATGCGGCAACACAGACTTTGGCACTAATCGGTGTAACATAACTCCTGAAGATGCCCCATGGAGGGGTGAAACACGTGTTGAGTGATTTGATGGTGGTAGTTGTGTAGTTCGCATTGTTTCCGGGCTGGTGGGCGGTGCACTTTGTTGCACGACTACCACTGCATGTGCGGAAGTGGCTAAATATTGGTCCTTTTCTTACTTAGGATGGACTTCCGCAATGTAACGCCTGATTCCATTAAATATATGTCTCTTTTACTAGGTGCTATTTAGTAATTTATTTTCTCTTAATTGTACTTTATCAGAACATAGTCTACTGTTGTCGCATCAAACTGCAAGCGCACTCTTTCGCATCTCAACTGTCAGTTCTCTACAACAAACAGTCTATGAACATAATTAAGACACATGATGTCTTATCTAAATTCAAACAATATTTTTTGATACATGTTAATGACGCATAGCATTCTGATAAAAGTATATAAATAAATCGTTAACTAAAGTAGAATAATTGCCTAGTTTCTTTTATTAATTAAATTTAAATTGTTAGTACGTAATTTATTTTTTTATTAAACTTGTACATGTGGTACCTGTCTGTCAGTTCGAGTTATAATATTTAGTTAAATGATATATCGTCAATATATATATGTTTAGTATTTTATATAAGACATTGTATATTTACATAAAATAGTCAAATTTTGTGGCAAACTTAAATTGAATTTAAAGAAAATACAAATGAAGTACAAAAGGCGGTTTTATCGCAAGCAGTGATATCTTAATCACTGTGTTAATTGGTGAAGCAAACATAACTGTCAAAGTTTTTCTTTGTTCCAATTTATCATATTTATATGTATTTATTTAACCAAATAGCTAGCAGCTAATAGCAACGCGTTAAGAATTTAAAAAAAAATGTGAAATAAAAATTATCCTCTTGAGGATTTCTTCGGTATATCAGCTTGCCTGATATGAACACCATATATTAATAGTAGAAACGACTCGGAAGTTACTTTCGTCACTTCTCAATATAGTATCAGTTATATTATTTTCAGAAGTTTTTCTAAAAACAGTAAAGAATTTCTTCATCATATTAATTTGTATCATGTGAAGGCAAAATATGTTAATTTTTTTTTCGTCTGATAATTGGATACATAATGGCATGTAAATTAAATTATAGTATATAAAAAAACATTGTAAAATAATCATGTATGTACACATGCGCTTCATGTATTCTAGTGGTACAAGCAATATCTTGACTCATTTATCCATTTATCTTAAATCAATTTTAAATGAAAAATATATAAAAATAAATGAACTGAATTATAAAAAGAATAAACATGTAATACACAGGAATTTTGTAGTATCTAAGACATAAGCTGGGCACAGTTTAGATACAAAAGAAAAATCAATATCATCATAATATACATACACTTATATTATAGTACAATAAGCGGCGATAAATATTGCACATCGAACTTTGGAAAGAGACAATCGGGTAATTTCGGCTTCGTAGAGCACTATCTCTGTCCCACACTACCTATGTGACGTTTTGTCATTCGTATTTCGTACGACATAGCTCGAGTGTCAAATGTAGAGTGGCTATAGCTTCATATGAATGTATGAGAAAGAAATGTGCAAGTGTTGTTCATTAGAGGGTCAGAAAGTAATGTCGTTTATGTCGACATATTTTACTGAAAAACCAATTGATTTGACTCCGGCATTGAAAATTTGTATATTACACAGCAAAAGGTTGTCGACACCGAAGGTGAATGTATTGTTGATAAGAAATAAAAACTTGTTAAAAACGTAGTCGTGTGAATTTAACTTGAGAAAGCGACATTATTTTCCGGTGCCCTTAAAATATTGCATTTTGATTTCATTTTTCACCTCCCGAGGTAATACGGAAAGTTAGCAAAAATCCTGTATATTATTTTAATGTGACAATTATTTGAATTATTTGAATTGCAATATTAACGAATAAAATATATATGTTTTAGAATAAACAGACGGACAAAATGTCTGAGCTAAGTCGAAGAGGTTTTCTAGGTAATTTATATTCCACAGTCTATGTGCGAAGGCTTTACTGTCGTAATTTCCCGTTTTGTAGTGAAGTCGGTTTTCTGGACTGATTTGATGGAAAAATCTGTCCTCCAAGACTTCGAAATATGTGGAAATAGCTACATAAACTGTCTGATGAAGTTGAGAGATAGCTACCTGGATTACTTCTAGCAAGAGAGCTGGTGAAGTAGCTCTCTGAACAGACCCTGGACTTTCTAAATATTCTAACCAATATATATATATATATATATATATATATATATATATATATATATATATATATATATATATATCATAATGTTATCATCAAAAATAGGTTATTTCTAGATTTTTTTTCTGTGTATATATGTATATCAAAGACGTGTTGTTTCAATAGGACGGCTTTGTAACAACGTAAACAGTAAATTTATTGAAACGCAAATATCATAATAAAAAACAGCTGACGCGACGAACTTAGTTCCGCATAACAGTCAATGAATAAGCAGATTTTGAATTTTAAAATTGGAACGCATTCATCAAGTTATTCTTTTATTAGGGTAATCAAAACAAAAGAAATATATATTTAAAATTTAGTTTTTAAAACGACCCATTACACTGTTCCGGATTCAAAAGCAAATAAATCATAAGATTTGTATCAGTCTTTCTTGAGTTATTGTGAAAATAATACGACTTTGGTTTATACAGGCTGATTGATTATAAGTATATAATGTTTAATGCAATGAATGCTCATTTGCTATCAATGTAATGTAAATCCCGTTCAAAAATAAATGGTTTCAAAAATAAGAAATGACGCAATGATAATAAAGCAAGTAAAAGAGTCTTAAAAATTCAGACGACTACATATTAGAATTGACTATATTTTACTATATGTGTCTACAGATTTAGTTCTAAATTATTGACCGATTGAATTATTTTGCTGTGACCACTCTGTACATTGATTTTTCTGACAAATGTGCAATACATTCACCAAACAAAAACAATACGTTGGCAGAACATCTCGGTTTTCTTTCGTTCTATTTTATTATTTGTTTATATTTTTATTATTATTCTGTACCTCTAGTGTCTTTTATATGTATTGTGTGTAATAAATATGTTACTATATTTATGTAAATAACTACAAATAAATGAAATTGTAGTGTCTGTATGCAATATTAAAATAACCGCTTTTTACTACATCCATATTAATAAATGTACGGTACATATACGAAATTCACAATTTGTAATATTTTTGTTTGTCTGTATGGTTGTTCCTGCTAATGCCTGAAACGGCTAGTCTGATTTTAACGGAACTTATACTGGAAGGTAGGTGATGTGATAAAAAGTAATTTGGCTACTTTTACTTTGGACAAATGATTAAACGACAAAAAGAAATTTTGATATATTATATATATATATATACATATATATGTGTGCATATCATACAGCTGTATAATCTTATTAGTTAACATACTGTAACCTGTGTTTAAATATTGTACACCGAGCCGAGCGGTGCTATTTTATGCGACCACTAGCGCCATCTTTTGGTGACGAAGTAACAACGTTCTGACTTAAATATAAAAGGCAATTTTTTAATGCTGTCATTTACGATAGATACCAAAGTTTTGGTATTGAAAATTTTTGGATATAACAATACACAGGGTTTAGCTTTTCAATAGAACATTTTGCTGTGGCCCTCGATCTGTTACTGCAAGGTTTTTCAAGTTAAGTGCCTTCAATAATTCTGCGACTTTCACGGTGAATTTGTTAATTTCAAAACTTAAACAATGTTTGTTAATTACCCACCATTCTTTTATTATTTTCCAAATTACTTACAATTTGTATACATGTCCATCTTAGATGGAATTGGGTGTACTAAATTATCTATCTTAACTTATATTTCATATATCGTAATATTTGCGTATCAAGTACATCAACTTAATTTATTGAAAGTAGCTTAAATCGCGAAGTTCATTTAATTTGTTTCTTTAGTTCATATATTCAATTATCTAAGCCCTAAAAGATATTTCTCATATTAATATATCTCAGAGGAAAGTTATTTAATTTTTAAAGCCTGTCAAAATTTAATAGCAATTATGTTGAATGGAAATTTGTTGTTGAAAATTTTTTCGATACTGTTTTATTGCAACAAATTATCAAATGTTAGCCTATGAAAAAGGAGTTTTATTTATTTTTTTTAACCTTTAAAAATAATTAATTGAATAATCTCATTAATATTACATGACAGAATACCATAAATGACTTATCAAAGATACCTGTAATAACGCAATTGGACAAAATCTTAGTAATTTATGAAATACAGGAATGTTATCAGTGTACGAAAATTAATAAAAAAACTTTAGGAAGATTGTAAATAGAAAATAGACATCAAGAACTACAGAGAGTAACTGTGCGCTTTAATTTCATGTATTTGAGTAATGGATGGCGCACACTTAAATAATAACAATAAATATCATTATAGATATATGCAAATAAGTTTAGTTATAAAGAATAGGATAGTATACCAAAAATAAAATGTATAACGAAAAGATTAGTAAAAATATATAGCTAGTAATTTATAAATAGTAATTGAAATCAAACTAAGAAAAAAAATTAAGCAGGAATAAATATACAAGCTCGTCTAAGTCGATCGAATATATACACAAAAATAGGGGAGTAATAATAGGGAAATAAGTAAGTAAGGGATTAACATATAGCTACTTCCGTTATGCAGCAGTAGTCGTGCAATGAAGTACACCGAGGAGCTCACTCAATGTTTGGCATTGGTCGGTGTAACATTACTCCTGAAGATGCCCCGTGGAGGGGCGGAACACGTGTAGAGTAGATTAACTGTGTTTCGCATAGTTTACCGCACGCGCATTTATCAGCAGGCTGGCGGGCGGTGCACTTAATTGCACATAATAAAGTAAATAAATAAATAAATAAACAGCTGCACGTTTTAAAAAGCAACCCTTCAATTGCGTCGACGATGAGTATTCAATCGTAGAAGAGAATATATTATAATTTCGCTTTTAATGCAGTTTCGCTTTAATGCCACAATTATAAAACAACCTACAGTGATATCTATTTTGACGACATCTCTGATGTTTTAGTGACCATAAAAACACAATTAAGGTATTCCTTATTTCCAAATAATCCTCTTATATTTGACTAACAGAAACAACGTCTTCCGAGATTCTTACCATAGATTCCATAGACGCTTTGTTAATCCACCAAAAATCTCATGAACGTTTATCTATCATCATTAATTGTTTTTTTAACACTACAATTATAAATTTTTAACATTCACACGATTTTACAACGCGGTCTTATCATATGTATCGTCGTCATTATTATTTCTATTTTAAAACGTATTGTAAGTAAATAAAACAACTAAATATATATTGCTTATTGAGAACCCATGTAAATAGGAATATAGATGAGGAAGAAAGGTGAAGTGTGAAAGATGTGAGAAAAAGAGGTAAAAAATTTGTGAGAAAAGAAAGGAGAAAGGGCAATAAAAATAAATTATATATATTTAGACCCGCATTGTAATTTCCTGTACCAAACAAAGTAGGGAGGAAGATATGTCCCTTAAAAAACAGGGACCACTTAAAAAGTAAAAAAAAACATCATAGGTCCGCAGCTAGACATATGCCACCTCCAGGGATTTCCAAAAACCAATCAGAAATCACCTGCATCCACCATCTTTCGACATGTTAGCAAATGTATTATTTAATAATCTAGTCTGTGTTCCTGATAGCCTAATTATGAACGTTTAAAAAAAAACTTTACTCTTAACCTTGTAAAATAGTTTCATAAATGTAATTAGTTTTCTTTTTTTTTAATTAATTACTACGCACTAACAAAATCATTGTCGAACATTAAATCCTCTCAGACCATTGTAATGAGTTTTTGTTCTAATATAATTTTGAATGTCTTATTCATATGTAAATCGTACAATTAATATTTTCCCACGGTTAAAATTATACAAAATAATTTTAAAAATGTTGTTAATGTTTCATGTAACTGCCAACGCTTTGATATTTCAACTGAACGGTGAGTATTTTTAATATTTATGTTATACTATCTGACCTAATAGACGATGTCCTTTTTGTCGTGGGGAAATACTGCATGGGATATCTCTCCGCTGTGGATACATCGAAAGGATTATGCTGTACTCCGAGTAAAACCTCACGTCTTCATTGGCGCCTTTAGTTAAATCTACAAGAATTCCTTCGCATACTAACGTAGTTTTAACGGTAGTGACCTAGTGTCCCGTATGATAGAGTTGCAGTTACTCATTCGTTATTACACGCAATAATACGTGCAACGATTTATCCCGAATCCATCTTCAAAGCCTTGTTATTGGGACGAAACAATGAAATCAATTATAAATTCGAAAAATTAAAAATTCTAAAAGAACAAAGTGTTTATTGCAATATATAATTTTTACTTATACTTTCTAGTAAATAATGTTTATGTTTTTAGGCAGTCATCTGTTTTGGGCGCCAACTGCCACTAAAACTTGCCAGTTAGTTGGACTTTACCGGTTACATAAGTTCGTCTACGGATTTTCTTATTCCTGGGCTGGTAGGCGGTGCCCATTGTTGCACGACTACCACTGCATATGCGGAAGTGGCTAAATATTGGTCCTTTTCTTACTTTGCATTTAACCAGTCATGGTTATCGATGGGTAAGGCTTATGTCCAGCTGTGAATGTTCTACGGCTGCAATGACGATAATGAAGTTGGATTCTTTTTAAGTACATCATTGGTTATAATTTTGTAATAAAAAAACAACACTATAGTGTATTATTTATACCAGCTTTATAGGCCTGTGCAAAATATCGCCTCTGTGACCGGTCCTGCGTTGTGCGCATCCAGGGGATTCCCGCGACCTTTACTATGTCGTCGATCCACCTAGTGGGGGATAAACCCATGTCGCGTCTACCAGCTAGACAACAACATTATCGAAAGAAACACTTAAAAACCTTTCGGCCCCAACGGCCATCCGTTGCACAAGCGATGTGTCACTTCTATTAACACCTAGGGATTCTAATTTACTTTGTCATTTTTATTAATCAAGTGTTTTCTGGCAGAAGTCAGTTATTAATCCGATAAGCACGAAATTAATTAGTGTTTTTAATGATGCAATTAAATTCTAATTTTATTAATATATTCAAATAAAATGTGGGAATTTATTACAATACAATTATGATTAACCACATGAAACTTCACGATAATGTTTCAAATGTTTAATTTTAAAATATTTAACTATTTATTATTAACATTTATATAGTATATTATAAAGTATAAGTGCCGGCCTATATACAACTATTAAAATAGTGTTTATTTTAATATGATTCATTTATTCAAGTCCATTTATTTTTCTACCATTTAAAATGTTTCAATTAGATGTTACATACTTAAGCAAATGTATTTACAGATTCTGTAAACCAATTAAAAAAATATTGGTTATGATTGATTAGATTTCTGAATATCATTTAGATCCTTATTTACTTGACCGTAAGGTGCTTTATCGTGCGTCTTCAGTTTTAAAAACAAGAAATATGTCACAAGATAACTGACCTGTCCAATACCTTAGCTGTCATTATTATGTCGACGTAATTACCGCTACAAAACACAGCACTCTCACACAGACATCCTGACATTTCTCGTTCATACGTCACTCACACACACATTGATACTTCACCTCACCTTTTCTCTGTTAGGACAACGTTCGTTTACATTCTGTATTTAAATTATTATTAGCAATACAATCCTTCTGTCTGATAATAAACACATTTAAAAAACTTTTAAGTTAAACGGTTTTTTGATACCCATACTGTGGTGGTTGTGGAAAAATATATACCTAGTCCGCCATATTGGAACGGCGTCCATCTTGATATTTTAAATTTTGACATAATCATCGTGTTTTACTAGTGTAGCCCTTTCATTTGATACCCATATTGAGGGGGTTAAGGAAAAATATGTAGTCCGCCATTTAGTATCGGCGGCCATCTTAGATTTATAATGTTATTGATTTTATTATATTGTATTGTAATCTAAATTAAATATGTCTACCAAATTTCAGACAACGGGAAGGTGCTTAAATTTCAATTTCGAATTTTGACCCAAATAAACAAATTCCGTACGGGTCGAACTAAATAGAACCGTTTAATAACTAGTCAATAGTGGTATGGTGACGTGTTATTTCATTAAAAATTGGAGTCAGAATAAACAGGAGGTTTCTATTCGTATCACCTCCTGAAAATTCCCACACAAACACAGATAATCATCAGTAGGAACGATATTATGATGCACAAGCCTATTTGTTTTTCCAAAAATTCACAAAAATCAGGTGTTTTGTTTTACGCAAATTGCGCATATTTTTTTAACTTTATAGGCGAAGCATTTGATATACGATGGAATATGCTTGCCCAGAAGAAACCTGTTCACTCTTATCGAAAAGACTTCTTCAATTATAGATCCTTGATCTCAAGGTTGGGACGGGCAAGAAAGTGGATGTTGAAAGTGTTGCCTCCCACATGAGCGATGACAAATGTTGTCAAGCATCTTGAGGTTCTGCAGAGAAGAGATGCTGCAGATCATTGGTCGGAACAAGAGCAAGGATTAAAATAACAATGAAAAAAAGATAACAAAAAAATATTTTAACTCATATTGTTTCTGCCCCAAACAAAGTATGGCAGACAAATATTTAAAATAATAAAAAAAAACTTTATAGTTGTCTGGGAACATTGACGCCGGTAGGTTGTTCAATTCCCTGGCTGTCCTCTGCTGCGGCTGTGATCTCTACTCCAGAAGTTTAAGCCCCCAGCGGTCAACTGTTATATGTTGAATAATTATATAAAATATTTGCTTTATTAGATCCAAAGTTACAACTTGCGATCTGAACAGAGTTGATTTAATTATTTAACGGTTTTATTTAGTTCGACCCGTACGGAGTTTGTTTATTTGGGTCAAAATTAGGAATTGAAATTTAAGCATCTTCCCGTTGTCAGATTGATCTGAAATTTGGTACACATATTTAATTTAGATGACAATACAATATAATGAAATCAATAACATTATAAATCTTAGATGGCCGCCGATACAAAATGGCGGATTACATATTTTGCCTTAACCACCTCAATATGGGTATCAAATGAAAGGGCTACACTAGTAAAACACGATGATTATGTCAAAATTTAAAATTCAAGATGGACGCCGTTTCAATATGGCGGACTAGGTATATATTTTTCCACAACCACCACAATATGGGTATCAAAAAACCGTTTAACTTAAAAGTTTTGTTAAATGTATTTATTTTCTAAATCAGTTTTATTTCAATAATAAGACATAAGTTCGAGTGTCTGGTGGCAGATTTAGGTTTTTAAATTCAATTTTGTCAAAAAAATAATACATAACACTGATCAAAAGTAATGTAATTGGAATAATATATCGTGCGTATTTTTTTAATTGTAATGTAGTGGTTTTGGTCGAATACAGTCGAGACATTTTTTAAAAGTAATAACTTTTACGTCTATTGCGTTGTCGATAATTTTGTTCACACTTCAAAATAAGTGATGGATCCGGTGTATATTAATTCGCTCCTGGATGATCACATTCTTCACAACTGCTTTGGTCATGCACATCTTACGAACAGAGTCCTGTCTATCTTCAAGAACTCCTAAAAACTTTGAACCTATTTAAAGCATTTTACATGAACCATAACTTCCAGAACACTATTAAAAATAAATTAGATGTAAGTCAATAGAAGAGAAATAAATGCTGTAAAAAATGACAATTACGATGTAGAAATGTATGATAATTAAAATAATGGACACAAAATAGATCTTAAATATATATAAATATTGTAGAATAGCATAAGACATACGTGTTCCTTATTGATGATCGCAAAATGATCGTACTGGAATTTTATTACGTAAATACCAAGCTAAAAGTAGGCTCATACAATACCACAACAGGGTCACCCATCTTGTCTTATTAGTTACGTATTAAAATACAGGTTTTCTTACCAAAACCGTTTATGTTTCCCGGGAAATTCCGATTTTAAATATCCATAGATTACCAGAGATGCTAATTACAACATATTTATTCTAGAATTCATCACATATTACAAACATTAATTTTAATGTATGCATTAATCATATATACTGAAATAATATTATCAACAGAATTTATACCTAACATACCTGAACATGTCAATTAGAAGAAACAAAATTAACACGAAATTATGAGTAATCACTTCAACCTTTCACAGTCCGCTGACGTTAATTCAAGCCCGAGGAACCAACTTTCGATTTTTTTTTTATTAAAATAATAAAGCATATATTTCTAATTAGAATACGACATCAAGTACTTAATCTATCTATCTTTAATCTGAATCTATTTTTAACAGTAGAATAATGTTTTAAAAATATTTTGAATGTTTTATAAGCAAAAACTTCCGATGTCAAGTACCTCGAACGATGACGTAATGGCTGCAAGCCAAGGGTTATTCACTATCATTTCAGATATAGTACGACATCATTAAATGGTGGTGCAAAAGTAATGTCATAATTTGAACGCACTGGAATTTACTGTGCACATATAAATATACTATATTATATACTAGCAAATATTTTTCTAAATATCTTCATTATAAATATAAAAGCAAAAAATCATTTGGTACCATATGTAAAAATTAAGGTACCTTTACATTATGACATTACTTTTGCGCCACATTCGATATAGTTTCACAGTTCGGAATAAGCTGTGAATCCATTTTATTTTTAAAATTTTCTAATCGATGTCATTAATTGTAACGAGAAATAAATGTCACAGGTAGGATGCAATATATCATAACAGTACCACAGTGTTAGACACGTATGACTTACAATGCAGTATTTTAATAAATAATTAATATCTATGAATTAAATTACCAATCATTAATATATATTTGTAATACATATAATTTATGCTTTAGTATATCTTGCATTATTTGGGTGAAAAAAGACAAAGTATGCCGGAGTCCATAAACAAAAAACCAGATCCTGAAATTCAGTCACTACCGAAGACCAGAGATATGTAAACTTAAGAGATTTTACAGCTGACTTATTACTTCTGGAAGTACAACATTTGCAGGTAATGATAATAAACAATAATTAATTTTATATGTTAGAATTTTGAAAACGATTTTTCTGTTTTATGTTATTTATTACTTAAACCATTGATTTTTAATTAGAATATAGCATACATCAATTCATTTTCCATCTATTCCCAATCATCTTGAATATAATTGTAACAATTTTCACCTTACAATTTGATCACAGTATGAAATCAATCGTAGAATTTCATGATAAGGCACTAAAGGCTCTTTATCAGAATTAAACCTTATTTTAATTCTGATAAAGATAATAAAAAAAAACAATACAGCGTTTTATACTTACATTACAGTGACATTGTTAATAAATAAGAATGTATATACGAATATATTAATAAGAGGTTCAATATTCTTGTTTTGAAAGTAACTTCGTATTAAAAAATGTCCAACTCAGATATTTTTGTTTGGAATTTTTTTCATCTTTTTACAATATTCCGATCGGGTGATATGGTCCGAGGTTAGTTTTATGCCGATGGATATTATATTTTTTTTTTATTTGAATACGGTTTTAATAGTAAGAAACGCCTACATTGATATTATCACGTATGTTGACGTGAATACACCGTTACAATTTTTAGAGGTCAGAACATAAACGACGTATGCGGTGGGTAGGCATTTTAAAAATTTTATTAGTGCCGGTTACTGGATTCCTTACATAAAATTCAATTTGCAGTTAATATGACTAAGGCTTTTACAGCTTCATCGGTACTGAGTTCACGGAGCGGAAGGGTCCGTGAACTAGATTTAAAAACTAGAAACTAAAAGATGGTGGGGCGCCTACCAGTTGCACGGGGACGCTCGCACGCTGTTAAGGCTCTTCGCGGTAGAGCTTTGACGGGGTGTGTTGCTGGAGTGTGCTTGCGAGTTGGTACGGCAGCGTAAACCACAGGCGAGCCGAAGAGGGATCCGGATCCAACCACGGTCCGCCCACGCTGTTCGCGGTTAGAACGCGACGATCTGTGTAAAGTGTTGCAGGTGCAGTGGTTGCTGATGATGCTCAGTGGTTTGCGCTTGCAGTGCTGTGAGTGTCTGCAGGGGGTGCGGTGTGGCGAGTGTTCCGTGGGAACCCTCTGATGGGCGTCAGAAGAACGTCTTTAGCAAGTCTCTTGGTCTTTACTGGGGTGCGGGGGGAGTAGCGTGAGGCGCTAGCTATTAGGAGATTAGGATGTGCGGAGGCCGACACAAAGTAAGTTTTTGAGCAAGCCAGAAACATCTTGGACCGTGGGGAGTTTGAGGTCGCTATGGAGGTCAAAGTTACGCTGGAACCAATCCGCCCCCGTTTCTAACCGGGTGAAGCGGTTTTAGAGCGTTTGTAGAGCGTTGATGTTGGTGGGCTTTCGTGTAATTACTTAGATGAAGATAATCATAACTAAGTCCGCTCAAAGAGACGTAATTGTCAATTTAGTGTCAAGAAATTGGTTTATTTTTGTTTTACCCTTGTTAATGATTACAGGGAATTTAAAATAAATATTATTGATATAATTATAATAGAAATAGTTAAATAATTGCAAATAAATAGTAAATGCGCATTTATCAGCGGGCTGGCGGGCGGTGCACTTTATTGCACGACTACTGCTACATAGCGGAAGTAGCTATATATTAGTCCTTTTCTTTCTTAGGATGGATTTTTGCAAAGTAACGCCTGAATCCATTAAATATATAATATATAATACAACGCTCGCGTAAGAGAAAACTGGTCTTACACAAGCCTTGTACTAGTGCAGCTTATGCCTAAGGTACAGTTTGCTTAAAGAGCAGACGAGAGGGTAAAGCCTACTGAGAATGTGAGAGGCTTTATTCCTGACTTGGCAATTATGTTGTTTAAATGATAGTTTGGAGTCGAAGGTAACCCCTAGGTATGTGACCGAATCCTTCCTTCCGAATCCGGTATCGATGAAGATGTGTAAGCCCCTGGGTTAACAGCAGCAACTTCTGCAGAAACGATGCTGTTGTATCTTGGTGTGACATCGTATTTTATGAACGGCCCCAAACAATCGATATACGGGATGTTTTTTTTTTCTTTTAGTTAATCATAATATTTGTGTACATTTTTTGAATTTTTTTATTTACAGCTCCTTTTTTGTCTTTGGAACATCGTCTGTGACTTTTCTAGACACTTATCTGTTTCGGTTGGTGATAGAAGCTCTCCTAGCACAATTATTCAAAGTAATTACTGTAAAAAGGAAGAAAACAGACCCCAACACCACTATATGCAAAGATATATCTTAATATTTATTTATGAAATTGAAAACGATCATGTATTTGACGACTTTCTGTTTTATTATTTTAAAGAAATTTAACTATTAAGTCCTTTTCTTGTCTATTTCTGAAATTAACATATTTTTAAATAGCCGCCGTTATAAGGGAATTCTCATACTCCCTATCATGCTGTAAGATAAGGTTTGAAATTCTTTAATGATTCTTTCACTTTCTTTTCCTTTTATTTCTGCACTCTTCTATCATTCTTCTTATAATCTATCTCTCTTCTTCATCCATTCTACAATTTTCTATCATTCTTTTTCATACTTAGTCTCGTTCGACTCGTTCCTCAAATATCACAGATCCTTATGATATAACATTTGTTTACGTTAATATATATTTATTTTGTGCTATTTCTCATTCTTATTTGACATCCTAATTTATTACGAATTATCACTTATCAAAGTTTCCAGTTTTAATTTTATTAACCTAACATTATTTTGGATTTTCATTATGAAACCGACTTTCACTCTACACCTATCCCCCGATTTACACGGTACTTGTTTACACGTTTTTGCTTTTACACGGTTTTCCAAATATGTTTTTTTTTGTTTTAATAACCGATTTTGTTACCATCTCTCATAATGTAAATATATATTTCTGCTTCAAACATCGAATCGGCACAAATAATTTCGAGTGATGAAAGTGAATTCGAACCTTCGATTCCAAAAAAAGAATGTGAGTAATTTCTGACAGTGATAAAGGATATAAAAACACCTTTGGTTTTATTTTTTGTTCTTCTGTTTAATTATTGTAATAAATAAATAAAAAAACAGTGTTTTCGTAATACATTAAATATGTTAACCTGTCAATTCATTTTATTCTTATTTCTGTGTACATCAAAAAATATTGAAAAAAATCACAACTGTTAAATAGCAAAATTATGCACTTTTTGCAAGTTTTTCGATTTACACGGTTTTGACGTGAAAATTTTAAATTTTCGATTTACACGTTTTTCTCAGGAACGTATCAACCGTGTAAATCGGGGGATAGGTGTATTTGATTTAACGTGGTATTTTTAAACACATTTTGAAATGGCGTCGGTAATTAAAAAATGCTTTTATCTGTGAAACAGAATATACCATCAGTGGACACTCAACTAGTTTAGATGGATACTTTGTCAATACTTATTTAGTGCTTATTAAAAAACCTAAGATACTTAAGTCCAAAAGTTACTTTACCTTATTATTGTTAGTCTAAAACTACCTATTGTTAATATCATTATATGAATATATTATATAGATTAAATACAACCTTAAATTTGCTAACTTTAATGTACTTTTTACTCTGTGTGATAAGTTACCTGTCTAAATAAATGTCATACACTGTGTACATTGTTGCGTAGATAACAAAGTGATTATTTACAAGAATACAAAGCAAAAGCTCATAGGTGTTTTTCAATATTTCATATAAATCTTGAAATTTTATCACCACGATCTAAATACCAGTTCTGCCAGTCAACACCAGGAAGTTTCATTGAATCAAATAACCAAGAATAAACCGGTATGGAGTTAAAAAAATATTTCGTCTTGTAAGCTGATTTCAATTCTTTCAATTTCAATGTCAAGGCATTCGTGTAAATGTTCGGAATCGTGTAAAAATTAACGTATTTTTGATACATAAATATATCTTTTAATTAGTCAAATTACTTTTATTAATAATTTAATTACTCAACAATTCTTATCGTAATTTTAACTAGTATACAATTGTGGTTATTTCAATTTGTTTTCAGTTTCCGTCAAATTGTTCTCTTGGTTGTACATATATTTGTTTTGATTTATTTGTTCTAATATTTATTTTCATGGACTAACTTTTCTCCTCCTCCTACCGTCATATCCATCATAAAAGACTGTCACACTTTTTGGTAAATCAGTCGCCCAATATATTACACCATCTACGAGTATACTGATCTTCGGTGGTGTTGTATTGGTTGCCTCTGTTGAGAATGAAAGGATGTATTTAATGGAATCAGGCGTTACCTTGCGGAAGTTCATCCTAAGTAAGAAAAGGACCAATATTTAGCCACTTCCGCACATGCAGTGGTAGTCGTGCAACAAAGTGCATCTCCCGCCAGCCCGCTGATAAATGCGTTTGCGGCAAATAATGCGAATTACACAACTGCCACCGTCAAATCACTCAACACGTGTTCACCCCTCCACGGGGCATCTTCAGGAGTTATGTTACACCGATTAGTGCCAAACACGCATTTATCATCGAGCTGGCGGGCGGTGCACTTTGTTGCACGACCACCACTGCATGTGCCGAAGTGGCTAAATATTGGTCCTTTTCTTACTTAATGAAAGGAGGGTTGTCTAGAGAAGGTCTACCGGGCCACAAAATGAATGCAACTCCAAGTGATATGCCGTGGTTAAATAAATCAATCTAAGTTTGAATTTGAGAAGGTTAAATTTTGAGAGGATTTAGTCGCTCATGGTGGGCCTTACTTAGGAAGCATAACACAAACTCACATGTATTTTCCCGAGATTACCTTTTGAAATGATGGATAGAATAACAACAGCTGGTAAAAATGAAAGTATTGACATAAAGTTATTACTCGCTCGCATAATAAAACTATCAAGTACATATATGAGTGATTTACACGAAAGTATTATACATGGGAGGAAGTTTATTTTGAATAGAAAATCAGAGGAATAAGCAATTTCATTTATTACTTTTATAATAAATTAAATATCAGCTATATTTAATGGAATCAGGCGTTACCTTGCGGAAGTCCAACCTAAGTAAGAAAAGGGCCAATATTTAGCCACTTCCGCACATGCAGTGGTAGTCGTGCAACAAAGTGCACCGCCCGCCAGCCCGCTGATAAATGCGTAAGCGATATACGACTACCACTGCATGTGTGGAAGTGGCTAGATATTGGTCCTTTTCTTAATGAGCTATATTTATTTACTTACAATATATTAAATAGTTTTTTGATTCGTACCTAATTATTTCGTAATGATATGTGAATGTGTATAGGTTAGGAATAAATAAGAGTATTAAAAAAGGTCAAAGTCATCCAGAAAGCAACAGAGTGGGCTATACTTGGATTTTCGAAATCGAATGAGAAATGAGGAGAAACAAAGTCGCGGTAGTTCGAAGAATTATCTGAAGAATTCTCTAAAGTGGCAGTTAAAAGGTTCTCGAGTGATGACGGGCTAGTAGATGCGGCATGGGTACATCCCCTACATTGATCCTTTCCCTTCAATCATAAGGACCTATTAATCCTTAACTATTTGTATTTTGTTATAACACTATCCACTTTGGATCATCGATGGCTGTTACTTTTCTTGCTTGTGGTGGAGTTTAACAGGTAAGGTGGGCAATGTTAGAGACAAAACCTAGCGATCTGGAGCACAATAATTAAAACGCTTGGATGAAAGATAGACACAGTTTATTTTAAAGGTCATCCGCCTACAACTTCAAATAGACCAACGCCGTAATAATTTATTTATCATGCGAATGAAATAATATATAAAACTTTCACCACTCATTTGTAAATATTAAACATTGATTCAAAATTAATATAAGATAGTCTTTAATTCAATTCAATTCATTCAAAATTCAAGCACTAAAGATTTAATACAAATTCACAAAACAACAACACATATGTCACTTGACGCCGTTCGCCATTATTATATTTCTTAATATTTTTCGACGTGAGACGCGATTTTGACAACCGCCTACAAATCATACGCCGCGCGTCTTTATATTGCGCATGCGTAGACCGATGGATTGACAGATAAGCGAAAGCATTTTGACAACTGTGATTATTTCGCTACAAGCTCGTGAGAAAAATGCCATAAAAAGCTAATTTAACAGAAATTGGAATTAAATCTTTGTTCTTATATGAAGACCTATTCCTCCTTGGTGAATCGACGACATAATTATGGTCATCTTTCAGGGTGGCCAATGCCTTACAGTGGGTGTCTATCGGATAAAAGGTAAATAAATAAAATAAATGATGAAAATTTAGAAGCATCTTTTATAATATTTCTAATTGGCGACAAATAATGTTAATTTTTTCACGACTTGAGTCTTTTTCGTAAAATCGTTTTTTATTAAAACAAGTTTAAATTTTTTGTTTTATTCAATTTTAACAACAATTTAAGTAAGTCGAACTTAACAGAACTTATAAATTTTGTTTTAAATTACAATAAATTTATATATATTTTATTATTCTATTGTATTAACGATATCATAACTTTATATTGTTTATATTTGTAAAAATCTATTTTTATTTAATCAAACTATAAGTTTTCTCAATAATAAACAAATAAATAGGTATTTTAAACGTGCAATGTTTACGGATTGGTTTTAAGACAATATATAACTCGATTTGTGAATGAATCAACACTAAATCAATCTCCGGAATGAAATCCAGAGGATTGGCTGCGTAAACCCTTTGAACGAATGGTTTTTAAACGAATTTTGTTTTCGAATAACGAACATTTACATTTTAAATGATCGTACGTAACTGTAACTAAATGCAATAAACAAGATACGTGAATGTATTTTTAAAATTATTTTAATCTTTTCAAAAGAGAAATGTTTTGGAACCTTGAAATCGAATGGATTTCATTTTATATTTTGTTTCATCTTAACTCAATAGACGAATGAAAGAAACCGACATAGCCTAGCGAAGTGGCAGTGGTCAGGTCATTCTGAAAATTAAATAGCCGCTGGAGCCTTAAGGCTTTTATATATAAGACCTTTATTAGGTCTAATTACCAACAAGGAGGATATATGACGTTGGATTCCGACCGCTTCTAACCGGTTCTCTTTTACACCTATAGGATACGTCTTTGCACAGCTGTGGAACTCAATTAATGATGATGATGATGATGATTCTAAAACTTGTACAATGAATATAAGTCCAAACAAAATTTCTCGAATTTTAAAATTAAATAATGAATCATCATTTAATTATCTATACAATACAAAATATATAATCCCATAACACTATTCAATACAACCGTATTTAAGCCAGGTATTATTTTACAAGAATCCTAACTGGTTTCAAATGACAGCCTAATTCGTTTATTTAAATTTTTTGGACAGCACTATATGTCACGGGTTACTTTTATGTTTATTATCATAAATATACCAAGTCATTGAAGTTCAATTAATTTCACGTTTGAAGTGGCAGTAGGAGGGGTACGTGGCTAGTGCAACTGATGGCTATGTCGAAAGATTCTCTAGTGGCGTCCACGAACCGGTGGACGCGGCGTGAATTGCCCTCTCATTAGCTGGACCGTCGACATAGCTTGCAGGAAGTGAGAAAACTCATCAAGACATCTTTCCATCTCACACAACTGCTAAGCGGGCACGGGTACTGCAAGCAGTACCTACCTGCACCGTTATAAAATAATCGATAATAAGACTTGCCCACGTGACGACTCCACAGTACAGACTTTTGATCACTTTCTCAGACACAACTCCCGATTCGAATCCAAAAGACGTAATCACGTTACCTTATTAAACCTTAATATACCTCCGTTCAACTTACCGGACCTTCTCAAGAAAAAATCTACAGCAGAATCTTTTGATGAGTTGGCCCGGCACATTGTCCTAAATCTCAAGGCATTTAACGGTCTGTAGCGCTTGGGCAGCGACTTGAAATTAAATAATGTAGCAACTAATATATAATTGAGTATTTCCAAATTGTATTGTTAAGTTATAAATTTAACTGTATTTACCCATAAGAGAAAAATTGTGTAAGAAAAATTGTAAAAATTTATAAAACGCTGTCGCGCCTCGCAGCTGGGAGAAGAAAGATCCGTATAAAATAGCGGCAACCCTCTCCCAACTGTCTGCGTTTAGTTTAATCGAAAAATAAATATTGTGAAAAAACACTAGCGATACAAATTAGAATTAATAAAAAAAAAAGTCGCTGAATGTGAGCAGCGCGAGACTGGTCATAGTGGCGACCTTGGATGGACGACGCACGGCTGAAAATAAAAAGAAAAACTCATCATTAATTCAATAAAATATTTTTGAACTTGAATTTGAATTTAGTTATACAGTATCATAATCAAAAAAATTTTTTTTTAAAAAAAGAATGAGGTCATGATACCAGCCAGATTAGGCTTTGTATAGCTTAATCGATACAGAGGTCGCGAAAAAAGGAGATCGCGCGAGCTACAAAAATTACTCTGAATGATGGTATCCCAATTGTAGTGTTGTGACTGTAGTGTAGTGTTGCGAAGCAAGGACTACTCGGCGGTTGGATGCGACGCGGGATCTGGGATCCGGGATACCGAATACCGGAGTCCCGGACGATTTTAATCCGTTATTTAAAACCGGTATTCATGTAAAAATACCGGTATTTTGGTATTACATTAGTTGATAAAAATTGAATTTATGCACAATATAAATCTAATTTATTTTGTACGAAAATTCGGTCCTCGTTTGATAAAACTAATGGTTGTTTATGTTTTTTAAGAGCATACTTTAATAAACAAGACGCAGGATATTAATATTATTTCATAAATACTCTCAATTTAATTATATTTTCTGCTTCTTTAATTATACGAGTATAATGCCATACGAGTCTGCTACATGTGAAATGTAACATACAATTTAATATGTACTTATTTTTAGCTTCCACGTTTTTTGTACCTATCTACTCCTACTTTCTATGTAATAGAATAAATAATATCTACTCATTTCGGAACAATATTTATTGGATTTCATATATTTTTTGTTAACAAGTCAAAAAAGCAACTGAGATAAATAAAAACATAAATAAATATTTGTTAATAATACCGGTTTTAATACCGGTATCCTGGTATTTAAAATTTCAAATATCAAATACCGGTATTCAGATTTTAGTTCGGTATTGTAAGCTCTACGGACTGACCTTGACTTCCTGTATTTGTATATGCGATGTGCGGAAATAAAGCCTGGGAATAAATTTCTTTATTTATTAAGGATGTAATAAAAATGACCACAAAAATACCGTCTAGAGCAGTGATTCCCAAAGTGGTCTAAACCGACCCCTAGGGGTCTATGACAACCTGCAAGAGGTCTACGTCAGCGAAAAAAAATTTGGGGGTCCATGAAATGAAAATGGGGGTCCATGAAATGAAAAAGGGGGCCCACGATAATGGATCTCAACACATACACTGATAGTACCTATTTACTTACATCAGACTATCTTATAATATCAAAATATTTACATTATTTATAAAAGTACCTATGAAGTAAAAAAATTATTATATACGTTTATAAAATTGTGTAACAATACATTTTGAAAATACACTAAACTTGACTACAGTTAGAAATTTACAGGAAATCAATATTAGGTAAGTAGGGGGTCTACTCAACACGGAAAAACAGAGCAAGGGGTCTACGACACAAAAAAGTTTGAGGAACTCTGGTCTTGCTGTCCACACATTGAGTATACAAAAATGCTGTTATAGGATAGTTCAATATGTTTCCAGTTCATATCTAATTGGATTTTTCGTGTCTATCTCATGACGTACACGAGATTTAAAATAATTTTAATTATTTATCAAACAATATACATAAAATACATATATGCATATAAAAATAACCTTCAGTTATGACCTTTTCGAATTCGCATTAATAACTTCCAAAATTTTAGGGAAAAACCATATTTTTTTAAAACTAAATCGTAATATTAACATAATTTAATGGTTTACTTATATGATACATAAATAATTTGTATTTTTTTATTAGCGATATTTTTATTTTCAGCAAATATTTCTATGGACTATCTTAAAATGATCTCAGATAATATTGAAAAAAGTTTCTATTGCCAGATTTAAAAAAAAATTATTTCTCCTCTAGGTCAACAAAATATAAGGCTGAAAAAGATAGCATATCAGATCATGTGTTCACCTACATGGTATTTCAATGCTTGGCAATCGTAATTATTTAAAAAAAATATATATTCTTTCTCAGTTTCTTTCAACTTAACTCAACAACTGAAACTGTTCAACTAAACTCTTCGGGTCTGTGGAATTTATCATCCGAACACGTGGAACGATGATCAACGATTACTTGAATTTGATGAAAATAATCAAGTACTGTAAAAGTTATGGAATACGTTGCGACAAAATGGTGAACGTAACTTAATTTTTTGGTTTTAGGATTGATATTCCACAGAAATTAGCGTGCATGACTTTGTTTTACATTGACTTTTATTATTTATATATTTTTTCTGTAACGTTTTCACATGTTTTAGTAAGAATGTAAGCCTTAATCTATCTTAAGGACTCTCTAACAATATTAAGTTTTTAGGATTACGTTTTGTGCGATAACTTCCTCATATCACTCCATATTGGCATCCTCAGGTTGTGCGCCAGTATCTGTGCAGAGGTTGCCTTATTCGCCGCATCGATGAATCGATACGTAAAATATTTAGCATGAGTTAATCTTCAAGGGAACGTTAGTGTCAAGATGTAACGAGTGTATGCCTTCAGACTTCTCCTTGAAAAGGCTTTCAACTTGATTTATTCATTAAGTTAGTATATGTTTCAAACTAAGTAATCATTTGACAAATTAAGGCTTATGTAATATGTTAATTTTAAATTTTTTAATTTAAAATTACTGCATATATCAGAAAAACTCCAATTCACAGCACAGTAAATACCTTTTATTCGACTTTTAACACTTATAGGCCGATTAGCATAGTTTTCACTAGACAACATATCAATGCGATGGTTATCGAACGAGTTACCGAGCTCCTGTCTCAATAATCAAAACGCTGTTTCAACCCCACCACTCTCAATCTTTTATCGGAAGTTGTCACAAAAGAGTGACGGGGTCGAGTAGTGTTGCCATTTAAGAAAAATAAAACTACCTTTTATAAAATTATTACACATGGATTAAAATAAATTTACACTTTAAGCTTTAAATTGAATTTATTTCCGAAATTAATAAACTTAAATATAGTAACCGATGTAGCGCAAAGGATTAGGAAGCTAAAGTAGCAGTGGGTCAATATAGCGCGCAGAATAGGTGACCGTCGGGGCCTAAAAGATTTTCATCCACAAGGTGAACAGATGACTTCTTTAAGTTCGTTGGAAGATCGGATGCTGGGCAATTGGTGCAACCTTTTATGTCATAAAAGGATCAATATTTAGCCACTTCCGCACATGCAGTAGTAGTCGTGCAACAAAGTGCACCGCCCGCCAACCTGCTGATATAAGCATATGCGGCAAACAGTGCGATGGCATATAAATAACAAAGCAGGCGACGGCTCACTCTGTTTGGCGCTAATTGGTGTAACATAACTCCTGAAGATGCCCCGTGGCCCCTCCACGAAACACGTGTTGAGTGGTTTAATGGTGGCAGTTGTGTAATTCGCATTGGAGTGGTTTAACGGTGGCAGTTGTGTAATTAGCATTGTTGTTGCACGATTACCACTGCATGTGCGGAAGTGGCTAAATATTGGTCCTTTTTCTTACTTAGGATGGACTTCCGCAAGGTAACGCCTGATTCCATTAAATACCTTTTAAGTCATTTATGACCAGTTATTACTCGCGACATCTTCTTCTTTTCGATATATGAACGCCTTCTACAAGAAATAGGCCGTCCCCAAAGATCGCGGTGATGATCCGCCATACACTACCTGCATCTTGCGACTTTCCCTGACTTTAAATATTTCGACGGTACATCTAGGAATCTACCCACGCCACTTTTTCCGGCTCATGGTAGCAACTCAATAACCATACGACCCCAGCAGCTGATGAGGGTAAATGTAACAAGACAAATTCAAACACGTATTAAATATAAAAAGACGACAAATAAAATAACAACTTAAATGCTTATAAAGCTTATGTTATGACTTAAAACATGTTAATACTACCTCACGTAGGTTTTTAAATATGTTCCCGTTTGCATACGAATTGTCTTTAAACACGATAATAGATATAATCACATGTATAAAGTAAGATTTTGAGATAAACTGTACAACAATTTCAAATGTACGCAACAAAGAAGCTATAGGAATGTTTATCATATATCTTATAATACTGTGATCATAAAGTGAATTTGTTTATAAAATGTATATTCTTTATTTATTCTTTCAAATCAATTTTATGCCCTTCAATGTATATCCTGTCTGATGAGAAACACTTTTGCCAACGCTTTTTTCAGACTTTAAAACAATCGGTATAGCCTTTAAGATCTTCTTCGATTTGGTTTTTATCTCCTCAATAGTGTTAAATTGACGTCCCCGCGTTGGCCTTTTGAGTTTGCTAAACTGCCAGAAGTCACACGGAACCATATCAAGTGAATACAGTGGTCGCGGAACGATATCAGTCGAGTTTTTTGGCAAAAAATTCGTGAAGAATCACAGCATGACATCGACTAATAAACTTGACGCATTTGAGACATAAAACATACTTAAAAATATTAGGGGGACCGGAAAGTAGTGTAGTTTCTGTCGAAATATTTTACAAAAAAAAAACCGATTGATTTTTTCCGCTCCGGCGTTGAAAATTTGTATACTAGATCGCAAAAGGTTGTTGATAATAAAAGTGAATATATTGTTGATTAGAAATAAAAACTTGTTAAAAATGTAGTCTTGTGAATTTAACTTAAGCAAGCGACATTACTTTCCGGTCCCCCTAATAGTTTGAGCCAAATGATATTCCGAATATTATAGACAGTTCTGTAAACATAATGTGCGGGAGTTTCAAATAACAATTTGACCATACACTTTGATCACAGTAATATATCTCAAAATATAATCTATTCGATGTATCGATTAATTTTGACATTGACGATATGTATATTAATGTTAATGATTCATATTTTTTAATAAAATACTAATACCAATGCTAATTATTAAAATTAAGAAGACTTATTTCTTTTTCATTTAAAAATTTCCGTTTAGCATGATCGAATATTATTTATTAGGATTATTATTGTAGAATAATTAATAATTATACTTAATTAAATTTACACTTTAGCTAAAATTCATGATAATTATATAACTATATACGTTGTAATAATTCGAAAGTGTTTCAAGTTTTGCAAATTTTATTGATAATAAGCGTTTTGAATTTTTTAAGGTGCATGCACAGGGGTGTTAAAAATATTCTTTATTCGAATAGGTTATTACAAGCAAAGATATAATATTGACTTGTTGTCCCTACAGGAATCTACCACCTGCTCAAAAAGCAGTTCTGCTGAGAAGAGACGGCGAGGAACTCAACAGTTGCTCTTTACAAATATAGTTTTATAAAGAGTGCTTGACACTTACCTTCCTGGTAGAGTATCAACAACATTCAACGCATTAACATCAATTTGTCATCCTTGGATTGAATGAATTTAAAACTAGTTGACCCGGCGAACTTCGTACAGCCTAATTAATGTCGTGTTACCTTTCAGCTGAACTAATCCAGGCTTTGATGAACGTAATACAACGATACAAAATAATATTAATATAGATAGAAATATAAAAGTATTTTATTATGATGAATAATTAATACATACAGAATGAGAATCAAAATTAAAAAAATAATAATAATTAAAGACTTCAAACACGTTTAAAAAAAATGATTGAAAATTATGTTGTCCAGATTGAGATACACTGGGATTAATCCATTAATCGGATTTTCATTCAAGCACCTTGTGGTAAACTACATTCTCTGTTTTTTGGTCAGACGCAATAACAAATAAAGCGGATGGTTTGCCGATACGTGAGTATGCCACGTACAATTGACCATGAGAAAAACATGCATTTTCTAGATTGAGGCCATAAATAGTCAAGGATTGGCCCTGTGATTTGTTGATCGACATGACGAAGGCAAGACGAATCGGGAATTGAATTCGTTTAAACTACGGGCATATCTGTCATATTATTATTTTAATATAGTTTTTAAGTCTCTCCAGTGGCAGATGTGAAATCGATTATGGCATTTTATTTTATTACATACATACTTATTATTTTATTTTTAAACACATAAGCTGGGAGTAAAAAAAAATATTCTTTGTATTAACACCATGTCTATAGCTGGTTAATAAATAATTTTAGACCTTTTGTGGACGAACAAAATCTTATTGTAACATAAAACCTTAAATTGTCACGCAACTGTACGAATACCAGCCATATTAAAAACTTCTCGCTAAGAGCTCCCAAGCATTAAAAGGCCCATAAGCTATCCCATTATTTCAACTGTAGCACGAACCCTGTTAGATGTAGACCTCCTATTTACATTTCCAATAGGATCGAAAGGCCTACAGATAAAGATAATATCATTTTATTCAAAATTGGAACTCTTAACGGAACTCTTATTGATCGTAAATTTTTTTGTCTATTGTATTTTTGATTCTCTTCTTCTTCGCGAGTTTTTAGTAGTATAGTAGCAGAAAGAAATTCAATAAACACATATAATGGAAATTTATGAACTATGAGCTAGCATTCATTGTCTTCGGGTGAGTTTAACCAGGTCAATCGTCCACCTTATGGGTCTAGTTCTTCCTACATATATATCCAATAAGACCAGTAGACCTATTGGAAACATTTGGGCTATGAGCCCGCATACAGCGTCATCCAACGACTTTGACTAGAACGTCTGTACATCTTATTGGTCTAGTTCCTTCCACATACATTACCATTAAGAACAGTAGGCCTATTGGAAACATTTAGGCTATTAGCCCGCATACAGCGTCTTCCCACCACTTTGACCAGAACGTCTGTACTCCTAATGGGTCAAGTTCTTCCTACATACATATCCCCAATAAGACAGGTAGGCCTATTGGAAACATTTGAGCTATGAGCCCGCATACAGCGTCTTCCAACCACTTTGACTAGAACATCTGTGTACACCTTATGGGTCCAGTTCTTCCTACATACATATCCCCAATAAGACAGGTAAGCCTATTGGAAACATTTGGGCTATTAGCCCGCATACAGCGTCTTCCAACCACTTTGACCAGAACGTCTGTACACCTAATGGGTCTAGTTCTTCCTACATAGATATCCAATAAGGTAGGCCTATTGGAAACTTACAGGCTATGATCCCGTGTGCAGCATTTTCTAACGGCTGTGACCAGATCGTCTGTCCACATCATGGGTAAATGGTCTATTTTAGGCTTGCCAGTCCGTGGTTTCCACTCTCGAACCAAACACCAGCGGACATTTGAGTGACCAACTGCCACTCTAATTAATTTACATTATACTTAAAATGTAAATAACTGTGTATAAAATAGCATGGGAAGATAGTGAAGTGACGAAATTTAAAATATAAAAATGGTTTATAAGCCAATGGACCCTGGAAGTATCAATGATTGACATTACATTTCAAATATGTTAGGTTCTTATCTTAATTGGATTTTTTATTGATTTTCTTAATGTCAAGTAACCTTTCAATTGAATTTAATAAACTAATAAGTTATATAAATTTATTTAAAGATCAACCTCTGTTTTAATCTGCTTGGCGTGAAGTATCACAAGTTTAAATTTAAAGTTATTAAAATTTTGATCGATTCAACTTTTCATTATACAGGTTAATTTATTATATGTGTGAAAACTTTAAAGGAGTGAATGTATAACTCATTCGTCAACAAAAGTTATGTACTTACGATCCCAATAAGATTCAAGATTCAAGAAAGCAAATTTTCATCTCCTAAAATTATTTATCTTAGGAGGAATATGCTTATTCTGTCTGTTTACAAAAAAAAACTTTTTAAGTAAATTATTATCAATAATTAAAAAGATTACTAGTATAAAATTAAAACAGCAAATATAAAAACGTTTTTTTTTTATCTTTTCACGTTTAATAATAGACTTGATTTTATAATCTGTAAAATTAAAAAAAATATATTGTCTCCGCAGTTATATTAAAAAGTCAATGAACTTATATGTGATGGTATAATACTTGCGGATACGATAATAAATTCCATTTTGTTTATTTATAACACCAAAAGTACTTTATTCGTGAATTTATTAATTGTATAGTGTTTCTGATTTTTCTTTTTATATTTACAGTGAACTTACTTAAAGTAAAAATAGATTGTATTAATGATAAGAAGATTGTACTAATTATTTTTAATCTGGTATCATTTAAGTTCTGTTTTCAGTTTTGTTATATACATATATTTATTTTTAATTTAATTTTTGTAACCTATACAATATTATACATACATATATATGATAATTTCTCTAAATTTAAATTATGTTACGTATTCGGCAATTTAAAACAATCTGCTAGCGGCTGCGACACACGACATTTTTTGTACCGCTGTTTATGAAGTATGGCCATAAATACATTGAATAAAAATCGGTAAAAAACCTTTTAAGTTAAACGGTTTTATTTGATACCCATATTGTGGTGGTTGTGGTAAAATATGTACCTAGTCCGCCATATTGGAACGGCGTCCATCTTGAATTTTAAATTTTGACATAATCATCGTGTTTTACTAGTGTAGCCCTTTCATTTGATACCCATATTGAGGGGGTTAAGGAAAAATATGTAATCCGCCATTTTGTATCGGGAGCCATCTTAGATTTATAATGTAATTGATTTTATTATACTGTATTGTCATCTAAATTAAATGTGTGTACCAAATTTCAGATCAATCTGACAACGGGAAGGTGCTTAAATTTCAATTTCTAATTTTGACCCAAATAAATAAACAAATTCCGTACGGGTCGAACTAAATAAAATCGTTTAATAAAAACAGATCGTGTCAGTTTAAAAAGTCAAAGATTTGGTTTTTATAAACCTTCGATTGACAATTATAGACCTTTATGATAATATTGGAATATCATTTGGCTCGGCCCAAATCATTTTGAAGGATATTTTGTGTATTAATTAGTCAATGTCATAATGTAATAATTCTTCGAGACTTTTTTGCCAAAAACTCGACAGATATCGTTCCGCAACCACCGTATTCGCCTGATTTATCTCTGACTTCTAGCTATTCATCAAACCCAAAAGATCAAAGCCGGGACGCCGTTTTCACACAATTGTGGTGATATAAACCAAATTTAAGGTTTTGAAGGATAAACCGGAAAAAGACTATTCCGAATGTTTCGAAGACCAGAAAAAGCGTTGGGAAAAAAATTTCTATATATCAGACGGCGATTATATGCAAGAGATTAGATTTACTAAAAAAAAAGTTCACTTTACTTTTTGACCTCCGTATCAATATACGAAAGTAAAGATAAATCATACTAACATATAATAGTTACGATCATGTTATTTGTAAAGAGAAATTGATAGAACGATATAGGTGATTAAAAATGTTAGGTATTTTCCTATAAAAACACACTTAAGGACAATCCGCGTTACTAGTAGTATCCTTGTCATTTCTAAATAAGGAGAGACGGCATCAAATTTGCATTGTGACACGATAGAGGACGATAGATACGTCATAATCGCCTCAAAAGTAAACGATTGGCGATTAGTTTTATAATATATATCGTACCAAAAACAGTAGCGCATTACTAGTGATTTATATACAAGCTAAACAGTTTTCATATGAGTACGGTTTTTAAAATGACCTTTCGCGTGAATTTGACTTATGTGATACTACCACTGTTACCTTAAAAATAGATAATTATGAAGGGAAAAAAATAGAGAATTATGAAGGGAAACTTATATATATATTTTATATATAAACATGATGATATTTTTATACAAGCAAAACAGTTTTCATATGAGTACGGTTTTTAAAATAACTTTTCGCTTTTGACTTATGTGATACTACTGTCACCTGTAAAATAGTCAAGCACTTATTTAAGAATTATGAGAGGAAACTTATATATATATATATTTTATGTATAAATATGATGATATTTTTGTACAAGCAAAACAGTTTTCATATGAGTACGGTTTTTAAAATGACTTTTCGCTTTTGACTTATGTGATACTACTGTCACCTTAAAAATATAGAAGCACTTATTTAAGAATTATGGGAGGAAATATATATATTTTTTATATAAATATGATGATATTTTGTACAAGCAAAACAGTTTTCATAAGAGTACGGTTTTTATAATGATCTTTCGCGTGAATTTGACTTATATGATACTACTGTCACCTGTAAAATAGACAAGCAATTATTTAAGAATTATGAGAGGAAACTTATATATATATTTTATATATAAATATGATGATATTTTGTACAAGCAAAACAGTTTTCATAAGAGTACGGTTTTTATAATGATCTTTCGCGTGAATTTGACTTATATGATACTACTGTCACCTGTAAAATAGACAAGCAATTATTTAAGAATTATGAGAGGAAACTTATATATATATTTTATATATAAATATGATGATATTTTGTACAAGCAAAACAGTTTTCATAAGAGTACGGTTTTTATAATGATCTTTCGCGTGAATTTGACTTATATGATACTACTGTCACCTGTAAAATAGACAAGCAATTATTTAAGAATTATGAGAGGAAACTTATATATATATTTTATATATAAATATGATGATATTTTGTACAAGCAAAACAGTTTTCATATGAGTACGGTTTTTAAAATGACTTTTCGCTGTTGACTTGTGTGATACTACTGTCACCTTAAATATAGAATATATATAATATAGAAGCACATATTTGAGATTTATTAGAGGAAACTTATATATATTATATATATAAATATGATGATGTTTAGCATTTTATTATATTTTTAATATTAACTGTTGAGTCGATTTAAAAAAATTTAGAAGAATTTGTGGACAAAATTTCGCAATGTTTGCAGACGAAGGTCTTTGACCTTATAAGAAGACTGAAGAGTAGGTCACCCAGAGACCAATAGAGATGGCTATGCTCTGAGTTCTAGGAGGTCTTTCTGGGAGGGAAGGCCTATGCTTTGCAGGGGCGTGTATCCGCTGAAAAGAGAGAGATAGAGAGAGAGAGAAGCACTTTATTCTGAATTTAATAGTAAGGGGTAAATTTAATTATTAATTCGGCATAGACAGAATTTCAGAAAAATATATAGCTATTAGAATTATATTTATGACAATAAAACTTTACATTGTTTTTTATTACGTGAAACGTTTTTAATGATCATGCCATATTTAATTTCCTTCTTTATTATTTGAAATATCTTAATGATTTCTTTAAAAGATAAATAAATAAATCTAAATAATATTAAATAAATAAATAGTCTTGCATTCTTAGCACGATTTTCAAAATTCCTAATAACAGTTGACTATGTCTACAGTGAATTTTCAAATAAATCTTTTTTTCTGTTTTGCTATTGTGTATTTCTTTTATCAGTGTAATGGGTCAATAGCGTCAATTCATTTTAATTAGTTAATTACCAAAAATTAATTAACAATTGCTTCAAAGTCAAATTCAAAATCGTCTGGAGAACAATGGCTCGTATCCAATCCACAAAATAACTAAAAATACAACTTTATCAAGGTTTATCAGTTAATTACGAAAACTTGAAAGACCATAAAAAATAACGAAGGCGATTATGCATTATGTTTTTATTGCCTTATATTGTTTATTCACTCAACTCACTTTTATTCATCGACAAAGGTGACATGGTTAATGAGGAGTTACATCATCATCATTTTAACTGTAAGACCTCCACAGCTGGGCATAGGTCGCCCACATAGATTACCATTAGTACCGGCTCCAAGTGGACTGTATCCAGGGAGTAGTACCACAACCCATTTTTAGAAAGAGGCCGCCCGCTCTGTGACCGCGAACAATGTGATCGGTATATCTCCTTTGCTCGCCTGTGGTCCACGCTACCGTATCAAGCCACGCACAACACAAACACCACCAGCTCTACTCGGGTAGAGTGCTTTACTACGTGCGAACGCCTTCGTAGAACTGTAATGCGTCTGTCCAGCCGTGTTTATTTTTAAGTTCATGGACCCTTCCATTTCGTGAACACAGCTCTGGTGAAGCTGTAAAAGCCTTTGGACTAACATCAACAGAAAGGACCCCTCGTGCTAGTGCGTGGACCAGACCGTGGCCCACCTTGTGGCCTATTATCCCGCACATGCAAGGATGCGCAGTGTTCTGAAAACGTTGACTAAAATGGAAATAGATACGAAAAGCATCGCCTAAATGATGGGCGACGACAACCTTCGCCCATCATTTCTAATGTTTGCTCGCAGGGTGGTAAGCAATGCAATAAAAATAACAAAACCAAATAGGAAAACTTGAACCAAAATGAATAATATGCGCATGTAAAAGAACTTATTAAATAATAATAGAATATAAGACAAGACTTTAATGTATTAAAAAGTCTAATCTAAACAAACCTGTAATATCAAAAGATAATATTAGAAAATGTAAGAATAAAATAAAGATTAGAAATAAAATTGTACCCAGCCACCTAAGAGTAAAAAAGATGAGGAAAGTAAAGCGATGAAAGCAAAAAGGAACGAAAGAACAAAAAAATTGCAAGATATTGTGAAGAATAAAAGGAAAGAATAAAAGAAACTGAGAAGAATGAAAGTGAGTGTAGAATAACGATAAAACCCTGAAAAAATTATTTGTAAATAAAGTCCCTGTCCCAAACAAAATAGGGGTACGAGAGGCTCCCAATATCGGGGGCATAAGAAAAACATCAACAGAGAATAAGTAAGGGAGTAGTAGTACGAGAGTGCTCTCTCTATGACTTCTAGAGATTGTGAGCTTGCCAATGACGCTCTGAGAGGTAAAGGTAAGTAAAGTCATAAATCAATACATGCATTTAGTAGTCATAGTCATCTATGTAAGACATATATCATCGGTGAGATACTTAGAATTAATTTTTCACATTAATCAAATGCTATTCTTTTTTTCTTTGTCCATTTAACACGGAAAACGTTTACGCACGTACCCGTAACAAAATTATAATAAACGTAATTAGCATATTATATGCAACAAGAATTGTATTTTATATAATAGTTCAGGTTACTTTAAATGTAGATCGTATCTTTAAATAAATCAAAATATAAACTATTTCGTTGCAGATCTTAACAAGAAGAATTATGAATTAAATATAAAAAATATAACGTGGCTAAAACGAAAATTTAATTTAAATATGGAATAAGTGTAGAACATAATAAATTTTAGACAGTGAACTGGACGCTTAGATATTAAAATATGAAGTAAAACATACAAATAAGGTTAACTCATTCTTATTCTTCTGCTTTTCAGCCAATGTACGCCCACTACAAGGGATAGTACTTCCCCTAAAATCGCTAACTGCCATGCCAAGCGCGGCGATTATGGTATATCCCAATAAATATCTTTAGGAGAGGCCTAGGTAGTGCAGTAGGCGTCTATGGGCTGAAATGACGGAAAATTAAGGCTTTAATATTTTTTGCCACTTTTAAACTCTACCTTCTATTGACAGTCTTTTTATATAGGATAGTTAAGAACCAAGATCACTGACATAGCTCGAAGAATTGCTCATCTGAAATGGCAGTGTGGTTGGCTGTTGGGACAAAAAGGTTCTAGAATGTGTCCACTTAGATGCGGCGTGGGTATGCTTCTCATTACGTGTAGCGACGAAATATTTAAGTAAGAAAAGGACCAATATTTAGCCACTTCCGCACATGCAGTGGCAGTCGTGCAATAAAGTGTACCGCCCGTCAGCCCGCTGATAAATGCGTATGCGGCAAACAATGCGAATCACTCAACCGCCACCGCCAAATTACTCAACACGTGTTTGACCCCTCCACGGGGCATATTCAGGAGTTATGTTATACCGATTAGTGCCAAACACAGAGTCCAAACATTTATCAGCGGGCTAACGGGCGGTGCGCTTTATTTCACGACTACCACTGCATGTGCGGAAGTGGCTAAATATTGGTCCTTTTCTTACTTAGGATGGACTTCCGCGAAGTAACGTATGATTCCATGAAATATTTAAAGCTGCAGGAAGTCGCTCGATGCAGGCAACGTACCTTGCAGTAGGCGTATATAAGTTAATATTGACGACGAGAAATACAAAAACGTGTAAAAGTAAACGTTTATTGTGTTTTTTATTTAAACGGTTTTTTGATATCAATAATTTGTCTGGTTCGCTCTACAAGTTATAAAATTATATATTAAATCATAATATAGTAGTAACTTATATTAATTTCTCTATACAACATAATTTATTTATTGCTAATAATTACAACATGCCTCATTAAAATTTTATTCACTCTTTATGTGCAGTTAACGATTAGTGTTCACATAACTCGACCGGTTTATGTCTGTTTAAAGAGAGGATAAAAATAAATAATTGTTGATATATCTTTTAATGTCTCTATTTATCTTTAACATTAATAGTGACATATGTATATTGTATTGCCATTGCTCTTAAAAAAGCTTCGTACCATAATACATACTACTTAATGGAATCAGGCGTTACCTTGCGAAAGTCCATCATAAGTAAGAAAAAGACTAATATTTAGCCACTTTCGCACATGCAGTGGTAGTCGTGCAACAAAGTGCACCGCCCACCAGCGCGCAAAAATCACTCTGTGTTTGGCACTAATCGGTGTAACATAACTCCTGAAGATGCCCCGTGGAGGTGTGAAACACGTGTTGAGTGATTTGACGGTGGCATTTGTGTAGTTCGCATTGTTTGCCGCATGCGCATTTGTCAGCGGGCTGGCGGGCGGTGCACTTTGTTGCACGACTACCACTGCATGTGCGGAAGTAGTTAAATTTTGGTCCTTCTTTTACTTATAAAACCTCACTGCGATCGCCAACCCACCTGCCAAACTTTGCGATTATGATATCATAGATTTGGGCATTTCATTAAGCATCTGTGGTCTGAAACGACAACGAGGAATGAAAGAAGTAATAAATTATGTTTTTATACAAAAATAAGTATTTAATATACAACTGTTTCTTCTTTCTATCATGTTTAATCACTGTTTTCCTTTTATTTAATAGAAATATAGTCGTCATCATTTAAGCCATAGGAAGCCCACTGTTGGATATCAACTCTGTAAATATATAAATGTATAAATTTACTTTACAACATGTTCCTTTTTATAGTTTATTTCATATCTATAAACAATCTATAAGTTTAATGTGACAATGAAATTAGTACAAAATTGTGCTTCTCGTAAATATATATATATTTTAATTTATATTATGTTCATAATAATGATTCGCTGGGTAATGGTAACACAGGGATAGGGAATTTAGACTTAAGATCATAAGTCGTGAGTTTTATTTCCAAGATACAATCTTATATAATTTACACTTTCTGCATTAATTATGCAGAATTTCCACTGCTTACAGAGAAGTTTCCAGAGGATGGTCAGTAGCGTCCCCTGCGTACCATAATTCAACACTGTGATCGCCAATGCCTGCCAAGCGTGGCGATAAAAGTATATCTCCATTTAGATATTTTTTGAGAAGGCCTACTCCCTTGCAGTCGGCGTCTATGGAATTAAACAATGACGAATTATTTGCTCCATGTAATATAATTAAATAGTATTTTGTTATGTTTATTGGGAAGAATGAAAGAAGTACTACAATAGCTTTCTTTACAAATGTAAATATTTTAAATATAATAATTTTTTGTTGGTGATTTATTTCATTTATTTATATCTACTATATAAATACTGTATTTAATAGGTATATTGAAACAAGAATTATTTGTGTTTCAATGTAAATATAAATATTTTATTTACAAACTTAAATATTTCATCACCGTCATCATATGCTGATATGCTGATATCTCCCACTGGTAGACATATACTTGCCTCAAAGATCGCCTCGATTACCTTGCTCTCCATACCTTGCTCTTGCCCGCATTCAGCTTCTAGCAACATTAAAGTATATCGTCGATAACCAAACATTATATTTATAGGTGATTAAATGAACATATAATTATCTTTTTTATCCTTTGTATCGATAAATTTGACGTCTGCCTTGCCTTATGTCTGCGACGGTACATGCTTGCCCAAAATAAACCTTTTCACTCTTGTCTTGAAGACTCCTAAGTTAAAATTGTCTGGAAACAATGACTCGGGGGGATTTTTACACTTCTTGGCTGTTTGCACTATAAAAATATAAGAAAAACTCTGAATGCAGGTAGAAGTAATTTCAAATGACTACGGATGTCGTGAATCCGTACGACTTGTCGTCCGATAGAAGAAAGGAGATGGGGAAATTATTTGGTGTAATTCCGACACACTCCAAAATGCAGTCTGTATAATACCGATAAACTGGCAACTGACGATATTCGAAGCTTTGAAACATAGTGTTCATTAAGACATCCTAAGTAAAAAAAGGACCAATATTTAGCCACTTCCGCACATGCAGTGGTAGTTGTGCAATAAATTGCACCGCCCGCCAGCCCGCTGACAAATGCGTATGCGGCAAACAATGCGAATCACACAACCGCCACCGCCAAATAACTCAACACGAGTTTCACCCCTCCACGGGGCATCTTCAGGAGTTATGTTACACCAATTAGTGCCAAACACAGAGTCACGTAGGCGGGTGGTGCACTTTGTTGCACGACTACCACTGCATGTGCTGAAGTGGCTATATATTGGTCCTTTTCTTACTTTGGATGGACTTCCGCAAGGTAACGCCTGATTTCATTAAACATTAAGACATCGTTACCAATCAGCCTCTTGGTTCATCTCTGTTTAGAGTTCATAGCTTCGAGTTGGTACTTCGCCGATTCATCCCACAGACGGATAAAGTATTTTACTTATAAATGTAAAAGAAACATTAATAGTAATGTTATGTAAGTGAGACAACTTTGAAGAGCGTCTAAACTTTGACCCAATCACACTTTTTACACAGCTATTAATGGCAACTGTCTATTAAAATTATGACTAAATAGACAGCTGTAAAAATGATGACTACAAAATATTTCAAAGTATGTAACTGTACTTCTAATATATCACGATGAGTATTCAGAATTTTAATAAACAATATCTTGGACACTGACTTCTTTTCTATCAAGATTCTGTTATTTATTTATTATCTATTTACAAGACTATGATTAGCTTGAAAACTAAAATTGCTTATCAATCTAATCACAAAAGCAAAAGAAGATAGTTAATATTACGAAGAAACTGAAAAAAGGAAATGGACATATATATATATGTGTGTGTGTTGTTAATAAATTTTTGTTTCTTTCTTCATTCCTTTGAAATTCGACTGGTCTATATCTTATATGGTCTATATCTTATCTGGTCTATATCTATCAGTAAAAAATAAATAAATATAAAAATTGTTAAGGACATAAACAAAAATATAGAACTGTTACAGTATCCTGGAGGGAAAGCGATGGAAGAGAGGCGATGAAAAATAGGTCAAAGGTATGGGATTGAATGAAAGAGAGTGAGCAAGACAACAGAGGAATGAATGAAAGACCTTGAGAAGAACACAAGAGTATCGCCTGTCGAATACTGGTGGTACGCCGACAACAAAAATAATACTCTCGTACATTCGAAAAATACTAAATTCTATTCCAGAATAAAACCAAAACAATTTAATTACCTATACTTCTTGCGGCCGGCCCGCCATCAGTTCATGATTTGCCCGGGTGGCCCCTAGTCTTAATAAGTCTGTGCAACCATGGTCTAAAAGCTAGCTTTGAAGTTCGAACGAAGACCGCTAAGATTTAACTTGTGAGCTATGTTCTGATAATAGTAGCATATCTCATGTGACTCTTTCGCTACAAAATAAGGACCCACTTAAGTACTTCTTAACTTTGAGACAGTGGATGACTGCGTATGGTTTTTTTTTTATGGCTCTCGCTATTGGAAACCTCTTGTACCCCTAATTAATTGGGATCAGGGTTTTAGTTTACAAATAAGTTTTTCAGATTTTTCATCTTTATTCTTCACTCACTGTCATACTTCTCAATTTCTTTTATTCTTACCTTATTTCCATCACAATATCTTTCATTTTGTTCTTTCATTCCTTCTTGCTTTCATCGCCTTCCTTCCACCATCTTATTACTCTTAGGTGGCTAGGTACATTTTTTTATTCTTTATTTCATTATTTACATATTCTATTTTATATATCGTACCAAAAACAGTAGCACATTACTAGTGATTTATATACAAGCTAAACAGATTTCATATGAGTACGGTATTATAATGACTTTTATACTACTGTCACCTTAAAAATAAAAAAGCACTTATTTGAGAATTATGAGAGAAAACATGTTTATATATATAATAAATATGATGAGATTTGTATACAAGCAATGACGCACTAAGTCCTCTTTTACATTTAGCTCTTCTCTCTCCCTCTTACCCAATTCAGACCCCTCTTTGTCTAATAACACAAAAGACAGCAGGTAGTAAATATGAAGGTCACACGACCCATTTCACCCTAGTAAAGTAACCATTTTAACATTTAAATTGGTTATTTTATTACATTGAAATAAGTTAATTTCTAATACTAAATTTAGTTTCAATTTGTTTAAAAATAGCTGTTTTCATGTATGATCAACTCCTGGTGTGTTTTTATTAATCCCCAATGATCAGAGACGATTCAATTTAAAAAATGTTCCCATATTACAAATTTTGTTACTTAGTCAAATTTTCTCCTTTTCTACATTAATGGCAATAAGTCACTATTTATGGAAGATAAATTTATGAATTATACCATTATAAAATCTACATGAAACCGACATTATTTTAAAATGATTGGCCACCCATACATTCATACATTTTTTTCATACCCAAGAGGTTTGAACTTCGCTTAAATAATATTTTTTTGCATGTTTTTCAGAAATAAATTAATTAGCGAATTTTTTAAAATAAAAACTGCAAAAGCTATTCATACTGTTTACTTTTTATCTATTAGCACAGTTAGTGTATAATAATAAAATAACAAAAACCAATAGAAATCATTCATTTCTGGTCATAGTGTTCAAGACAGTAAAATAAGACAGAAAAAATCGACTTTTCTTTAAAAAAAATATATCAAAGGTAGTACTTGTGATATATTATGTTTCGTATTTTTTCCAAAACGGACATAAGTTGTTCTATAAGACATTTCAAGGTTATCCATTCATTACCGGACACCCTGTATATATTATATATATAAATATGATGATGTTTAGCACTTTATTCTATTTTTAATATTAACTGTTGAGTCGATATAAAAAAATTTAGAAGAATTTGTGGACGAAATTTTGCAATGTTTGCAGACGAAGGTCTTTGACCTCTTACGAAGACTGAAGAGTAGGTCACCCAGAGACCAATAGAGATGGCTATGCTCTGAGTTCTAGGAGGTCTGTTCTGGGAGGGGAGGCCTATGCTTTGCAGGGGGCGTGTATCCGCTGAAAAGAGAGAGAGATAGAGAGAGAGAGAGAAGCACTTTATTCTGAATTTAATAATAAGGGGTAAATTTAATTGTTAAGTCGGCATAGACAGAATTTTATAAATATATTTAGCTATCAGAATTATATTTATGACAATAAAACTTTACATTGTTTTTTATTACGTGAAAAATTTTTAATGATCATGCCATATTTAATTTCCTTATTTATTATTTGAAATATCTTAATGATTTCTTAAAAAGATAAATAAATCAATTTCAAATAAATATTTTCTCTATGTTTTGCTATTGTGTATCTCTTTTGCCAGTATAATGGGTCAATTGCGTCAATTCATTTTAATTAAATAATAATTACCAGTTATTATTTATTACCAAAAATTAATTAACAATTGCTACAAAGTCAAATACAAAATCGTCCGGAGAACAATGGCGCATATACAATCCAAAAAATAACTAAAAATACAACTTTATCAAGGTTTATCAGTTAATTACGAAAATTTGAAAGACCATAACAAAATAACGAAGGCGATTAAAATGTATTATGTTTTTTATTGCCTTATATTGTTTATTCACTTAACTCACTTTTATTCATCGACAAAGGTGACTTGGTTAATGAGGAGTTACATCATTATCATTTCAACTGTAAGACCTCCACTGCTGGGCAAAGTTCGCCCACATATATTACCATTAGTATCGGCTTCAAGTGGACTGTATCCAGGGAGTAGCACCAAAACCCATTTTTAGGAAGAGACCGCCCGCTCCGTAACCACGAACAGTGTGATCGGTGTCTCTCCTTGGCTCGCCTATGGTCCACGCTGCCGTATAGCCACGCATAACACAAATACCACCAGCTCTACACAGGTAGAGTGCTTTACTACGTGCGAACGCCTTCGTACAACTGTAATGCGTCTGTCCAGCCGTGTTTATTTTTAAGTTCACGGACCCTTCCATTTCGTGAACACAGCTCTGATGAAGCAGTAAAATCCTTTGGACTAACATCAACAGAGAGGACCCCTCGTGCCCTCAAGGAGGACCCCTCGTGCTACTGTGAACCGGGCGTGGACCAGACCGTGGCCCACCTTGTGGCCTATTGTCTCGCACATGCAAGGATGCGCAGTGCCCTGGAAACGTTGACTAAAATGAAAATATATACGAATAGCATCGCCTAAATGATGGACAACGACAACCTTCGCCCATCATTTCTATCGTTTGCTCGCAGGGTGGCAAGCAATGCAATAAAAAATAACAAAACCTTATAGGAAAACTTGAATCAAAATGAATAATCTGCACATGTAAAAGAACTTATTAAATAATAATAGAATGTAAGACAAGACTCTAATGTATTAAAAAGTCTAATCTAAACAAACCTGTTATATCAAAAGATAATAATAGAAAATATAAGTATAAAATAAAGATTAGAAATAAAATTGTACCTAGCCACCTAAGAGTGAAAAAGATGAGGAAAGTAAGGCGATGAAAGCAAGAAGGAATGAAAGAACAAAAAAAAATTGCGAGATATTGTGAAGAATAAAAGAAATTGACAAGAATGAAAGTGAGTGTAGAATAAAAATAAAACCCTGAAAAAATTATTTGTAAATAAAGTCCCTGTTCCAAACAAAATAGGGGTACGAGAGGCTCCCGATATCGGGGGCATAAAAAAACATCAACAGAGAATAAGTAAGGGAGTAGTAGTACGAGAGGACTCTCTCTATGACTCGTAGAGATTGTAAGTTTGCCAATGATGCTCAGAGAGGTAAAGGTAAGTAAAGTCATAAATCAATACATGCATTTAGTAGTCATAGTCATCTATTTAAGACATATATCATCGGTGAGATACTTAGAATTAATTTTTCACATTATTCAAATGCTGTTCTTTTTTTCTTTGTCCATTTAACACGGAAAACGTTTACGCACGTACCTGTAACAAAATTATAATAAACGTAATTAGCATATTATATGCAACAAGAATTGTATTTTTTACATAACATTCCAGGTTACCATAAATGTAGATATTTAAATTAAAATATAAACTGTTTCGTTGCAGATCTTAACAAGAAGAATTATGAATTAAATATAAAAAATATAACGTGGCTAGAACGAAAATTTAATTTAAATATGGAATTAGTGTAGAACATAATAAATTTTAAATTAGACAATGAAGTGGACGATTAGATATTAAAATATGAAATAAAAAGATACAAATCGAATTCACTCATTTTTATTCTTCTGCTTTTCAGCCGATGTACGCCCACTACAAGGGATAGACCAGAGTTCCTCAAACTTTTTTGTGTCGTAGACCCCTTGCCATGTTTTTTCGATATATCATATCGATTTTCTGTAAATTTCTAACTGTAGTAAAGTTTAGTGTAAAAAACTTAAAGTAAAAACACATGTTAATTTATACATTTATTAATTGAATTTAAATTAAAACTACTCAAAATAATTTTTTTATCTGTTATGTGAAATATACGTAACATTAAATAAACATAAAATAAACTATAAATAAAATAACATAAGCAATAAGTCAATATTTTTAGTGAGAAGCAAGAACCTGATGCTTAATAATATATTATCAACATTTGGCGTCAATTTTGTAAGGGTTAATCTTAAATCTTCTCAGCTAATGATGTCCAGTCTGTGGACCCTCATTTTCATTTCATGGACCCCCAAATTTTTTTCCGCTGACGTAGACCCCTTGCAGGTTATCATAGACCCCTAGGGGTCGATATAGACCACTTTGGGAATCACTAGGATAAAACTTCCCCCAAGATCGCTAACTGCCCTGCGAAGAGTGACGATTATAGTATATCTCCATAGATATCTTTGGGAGAGTCATGGGTAGTGCAGTGAGCGTCTATGGGCTGAAATGACGGAAAATTAAGGCTTTAATTTTCTTTTTTGCCATCTTTAACCTCTACCTTCTATTGGCAGTCTTTTTATATAGGGTAATTAAGAACCAAGATCACTGATGTACCTCGAAGAATTGCTCGTCCGAAATGGCAGTGTGGTTGGCTGTTGGGACAGAAAGGTTCTAGAATGTGTCCACGAACTCTTAGATGCGGCGTGGGTATGCTTCTCATTAGGTGTAGCGACGAAATATTTAAGTAAGAAAAGGACCAATATTTAACCACTTCCGCACATGCAGTGGTAGTCGTGCAATAAAGTGTACCGCCCGTCAGCCCGCTGATAAATGCGTACGCGGCAAACAATGCGAATCACACAACCGCCACCGCCAAATTACTCAACACGTGTTTGACCCCTCCACGGGGCATATTCAGGAGTTATGTTACACCGATTAGTGCCAAACACAGAGTCCAAACATTTATCAGTGGGCTGGCGGGCGGTGCACTTTATTTCACGACTACCACTGCATGTGCGGAAGTGGCTAAATATTGGTCCTTTTCCTACTCAGGATGGACTTCCGCGAAGTAACGCCTGATTCCATTAAATATTTAAGGCTGCAGGAAGTCGCTCGATGCAGGCAACGTACCTTGCAGTAGGCGTATATAAGTTAATATTGACGACGAGATATACAAAAACATGTAAAAGTAAACGTTTATTGTGTTTTTTAGTTAATTTTTTAATATCAATAATTTGTCTGCTTTGCTCTACAAGTTATAAAATTATATATTAAATCATAATATAGCAGTAACTTATATTAATTTCTCTATACAACATATTTTATTTATTGCTAATAATTACAACATGCATCATTAAAATTTTATTCACTCTTTATGTGCAGTTAACAATTTGTGTTCACATAACTCGACCGGTTTATGTCTGTTTAAAGAGAATATAAAAATAAATAATTGTTGATATATCTCTTAATGTCTCTATTTATCTTTAACATTAATAGTGACATATGTTTATGTGATCATATTGGATTGCCATTGCTCTTAAAGAAGCTTCCAGGTGATTGGCAGCAGTGTCCTCTGTGTACCATAATACCACAATATTTAATGGAATCAGGCGTTACCTTGCGGAAGTCAATCTTAAGTAAGAAAAGGACCAAGCCACTTCCGCACATGCAGTGGTAGTCGTGCAACAAAGTGCACCGCCCGCCAGCCCGCAAAAATCACTCTGTATTTGGTACTAATCGGTGTAACATAACTCCTGAAGATGCCCCGTGGAGAAGTGAAACACGTGTTGAGTAATTTGGCGGTGGCGGTTGTGTGATTCGCATTGTTTGCCGCATGCGCATTTGTCAGCTGGCTGGCGGGCGGTGCAATTCGTTGCACGACTACCACTGTATGTGCGGAAGTGGCTAAATATTGGTCTTTTTCTTACTTATAATGCCACACTGCGATCGCCAACCCACTTGCCAAACTTGTCGATTATGATGTCATAGATTTGAGCATTTCATTAAGTATCTGTTGGCTGAAACGACAATGAGGAATGAAAGAAGGAATAAATTATATTTTATACAAAAACAAGTATTTATTATACAACTGTTTCTTCTTCATATATCATGTTTAATCACTGCTTTTTTTATTTAATAGAAATATAGTCGTCATCATTTAAGCCATAGGAAGCCCACTGTTGGATATCAACTCTGTAAATATATAAATGTATAAATTTACTTTACAACATGTTTCTTTTAATAGTTTACTTCATATCTATAAACAATGTATAAGTTTAATGTGACAATAAAATAAGTACAAAATTGTGTTTCTCGTAAATATATAAATATTTTAATTTATATTATGTTCATAATAATGATTCGCTGGGTAATGGTAACCCAGGGTTAGAGGACTGAGATTTAAGATCATAAGTCGCGAGTTTTATTTCCGGGATACAATCTTATATAAATCACACTTTCTGCATTAATTATACAGAATTTCCACTGCTTACAGAGAAGTTTCCAGAGGATGGTCAGTAGCGTCCCCTGCGTACCATAATTCAACACTGTGATCGCCAATGCCTGCCAAGCGTGGCGATAAAAGTATATCTCCATTTAGATATTTTTTGAGAAGGCCTACTCCCTTGCAGTCGGCGTCTATGGAATTAAACAAGGACGATTTGCTCCATGTAATATTTTTTTGTTATGTTTATTGGGAAGAATGAAAGAAGCTTTCTTTATAAATGTAAATATTTTAAATATAATACTTTTCTGTTCGTGATTTTTTTCACATATATATATGTTTGTGTTGTATTTAATAGGTATATTGAAACAATGACTAATTGTGTTTACATGTATATATAAATGTTTTATTTGCAAACTTAAATATTTCCTATTTTATTATTTTAATATCACCGTCATGATGACGATCATCATAGACACCCACTGAAAGGCATAGAACTGCCTCAAATATCGCCTCGATTACCTTGCTCTGCCCGCATTCAGTTTCTAGCAATATTAAAGTATATCGTCGATAACCAAACATTGTATTTATAGGTGATTAAATGAACATATAATTATCTTTTGTAGCGAAGAATTTGACGTCTGCCTTGCCTTATGCCTGGGATGGTACATGCTTGCCCAAAAGAAATCTTTTCACTCTTGTATTAAAGACTCTTACGTTAAAATTGTCTGGAAACAATGACTCCAGGTGATTATCACTTCTTGGCTGTTTGTACTGTAAAAATATAAGAAAAACTCTCAGTGCAGGTGGGAGTAATTTCAAATGACTACGGATGTCGTGAATCCGTACGTCTTGTCGTCCGATGGAAGAAAGGAGATGGGGATATTATTTGGTGTAATTCCGACACACACTCCAAAATGCAGTCTGTATAATACCGATAAACTGGCAACTGACGATGTTCGAAGCTTTGAAACATAGTGTTCATTAAGACATCCTAAGTAAGAAAAGGACCAATATTTAGCCACTTCCGCACATGCAGTGGTAGTTGTGCAATAAAGTACACCGCCCGCCAATAAATGCGTATGCGGCAAACAATGCGAATCACACAACCGTCACCGCCAAATCACTCAACACGTGTTTCACCCCTCCACGGGGCATCTTCAGGAGTTATGTTACACCGATTAGTACCAAACACAGAGTCACGTAGGCGGGCGGTGCACTTTGTTGCACGACTACCACGGCATGTGCAGAAGTAGCTAAATATTGGTCGTTTTTTTACTTAGGTTGGACTTCCGCAAGGTAACGCCTGATTTCATTAAACATTAAGACATCGTTACCAATCAGCCTCTTGGTTCATCTCTGTTTAGAGTTCATAGCTTCGAGTTGGTACTTCGCCGATTCATCCCACAGACGGATAAAGTATTTTACTTATAAATGTAAAAGAAACATTAATAGTAATGTTATGTAAGTGAGACAACTTTGAAGAGCGTCTAAACTTTGACCCAATCACACTTTTTACACAGCTATTAATGGCAACTGTCTATTAAAATTATGACTAAATAGACAGCTGTAAAAATGATGACTACAAAATATTTCAAAGTATGTAACTGTACTTCTAATATATCACGATGAGTATTCAGAATTTTAATAAACAATATCTTGGACACTGACTTCTTTTCTATCAAGATTCTGTTATTTATTTATTATCTATTTACAAGACTATGATTAGCTTGAAAACTAAAATTGCTTATCAATCTAATCACAAAAGCAAAAGAAGATAGTTAATATTACGAAGAAACTGAAAAAAGGAAATGGACATATATATATATGTGTGTGTGTTGTTAATAAATTTTTGTTTCTTTCTTCATTCCTTTGAAATTCGACTGGTCTATATCTTATATGGTCTATATCTTATCTGGTCTATATCTATCAGTAAAAAATAAATAAATATAAAAATTGTTAAGGACATAAACAAAAATATAGAACTGTTACAGTATCCTGGAGGGAAAGCGATGGAAGAGAGGCGATGAAAAATAGGTCAAAGGTATGGGATTGAATGAAAGAGAGTGAGCAGGACAACAGAGGAATGAATGAAAGACCTTGAGAAGAACACAAGAGTATCGCCTGTCGAATACTGGTGGTACGCCGACAACAAAAATAATACTCTCGTACATTCGAAAAATACTAAATTCTATTCCAGAATAAAACCAAAACAATTTAATTACCTATACTTCTTGCGGCCGGCCCGCCATCAGTTCATGATTTGCCCGAGTGGCCCCTAGTCTTAATAAGTCTGTGCAACCATGGTCTAAAAGCTAGCTTTGAAGTTCGAACGAAGACCGCTAAGATTTAACTTGTGAGCTATGTTCTGATAATAGTAGCATATCCCATGTGACTCTTTCGCTACAAAATAAGGACCCACTTAAGTACTTCTTAACTTTGAGACAGTGGATGACTGCGTATGGTTTTTTTTTATGGCCCTCGCTATTGGAAACCTCTTGTACCCCTAATTAATTGGGATCAGGGTTTTAGTTTACAAATAAGTTTTTCAGATTTTTCATCTTTATTCTTCACTCACTGTCATACTTCTCAATTTCTTTTATTCTTACCTTATTTCCATCACAATATCTTTCATTTTGTTCTTTCATTCCTTCTTGCTTTCATCGCCTTCCTTCCACCATCTTATTACTCTTAGGTGGCTAGGTACATTTTTTTATTCTTTATTTCATTATTTACATATTCTATTTTTTTCACAGTTTTCTTTGGGTTATGCTTTCTTAATACATTACTACACTTTTCTTATTCTATTTTTAGTCTATTTTTCCTATTATTAATTGACTAGTTATTTTATGTGCAGTTTATTAGGTACCTACTTATCTATACTGTTTTGTTTCTATTAACAGTGTCACTCACCATCCTACGAGGAAATACTGACTGCGTATGGTGTGGAACCAAGGGGTAATAAAAATACAACTTACGTGTGCCACGATGACGACGCATGCTTCCAGTCTTTGTGGAAGTTGGGAAAGGTTATGTCACTTATAATATTCTAATATAATCAGAAAGAGATTACTTTCAATCTTTAATTATTTACTTAAAATTATTAAATAATTTTTAATATTTAACACGCGTATGCTCTTTGCTAACTCCGCTAATATCTTAACATGGTACACTGATTTATATCTATTTTTAAATGAAATATGATATCCTAAGGCTGGAGTGACGTGAAGGATAAGCGGATGGTGTACCTGGGGTTCCTTCCTACTAAAATCCTTTCGGAGTCTTCTTCCGTATCTTAGGATAAGTACCAGGACCTAAGGAGTGTGCCGGTGCTAAGTACCATGTCAAAGTACACCTATCCCCCGATTTACACGGTAGATACGTTCCTAAAATGAAACGTGTAAATGGAAAATTAAAAATTTTCAAGTCAAAACCGTGTAAATTGAAAAACTTGCAAGAAATGCATAATTTTGCTATTAAACAGTTGTGATTTTTTGGTGTACACAGAAATAAGAATAATATGCATTGACAAGATAAAATATTTAATATATTACGGAAACACTGTTTTTTTTATTATTTAATTACAATAAATTAGACAGAAGAACAAAAAATAAAACCAAAAATGTTTTATTATCCTTTATCACTGTCAGTAATAACTCTCATTCTTTTTTTTTTTGAATCGAAGGTTCCAATTCACTTTCATCACTCGAAATTATTTGTGCCGATTCGATGTTTGAAGCAGAAATATTTACATTATGAGAGATGGTAATAAAATCGGTTATTAAAAGAAAAAAAAAACCTTATTTGGAAAACCGTGTAAAAGCGACAACGTGTAAAACAAGTACCGTGTAAATCGGGGGATAGGTGTACATTAAAGTAAAGCTGAACCTCCTGTGGAATTTTTGCTGGTGCACAGTGACACAAGATAACTTCTTTGCCCTGGAGTGGGCAAAGTATATGCGCGTTATATGTACGTTAAAGGCCTCCACCATCAACACCACATTTAGGTGCAACAATATATCTATTCCAAGGAACTCAGACTAAATGGGAACTTTGAAATGCGACTGGTAAATATCTTCGGCCAGTACAAAATCTGTGTAACTAAACGTGAGAGATTAAATGTTTAAATATAAAATCATTAAAATTTTAATCAATTCATTATCTATATTATACAAGATGTTTGGTTATACGTGTGAAAACTATAAAGGGGTGAATGTATATATATATACATGTGTGCGTGTGTGTATGTTTGTGTGTGTGTGCATGTATGTGAATCTTTCGTTCACTTTGAAATATATAACTTTTTGTTATTTTTCTATTGGAATACAACAGACCAACAATTTCTTACTATATAAAGCCTAAAGGAACAGATAGTCAACAATAAATAATTTTACTATGTAGAAATTTTTTAAAAACGCTTTTTCTAACGTTATATATTTCATTTATAAAAACCTACAATCTATACAATCACTGTAAGGATTTTACGTATATAAACAATCAACCTGTATGTTGCATGTGAGACTAAACTTGCGCTAAAACGGGAAATGTAACCTTCGATATGAAATACGTGTTCGTTAAAAGAATCACTTCATACGTAATAGTATATATCGAGTCATTTATAAAATTTAGATCAGCACAACAAGACGCGGAGTTTACATTTCCATTTCACGAGGGAACTACACATGCGTTGCACATAATTATGCGTCTCGTGTATTATAAACATTAAAATTATATTAATTTATATTTAAAAATACTTTGGTTCTGTGTGAAAAGCTTACAAGACAGATTTAAGATACAGTGAGGTTTTTCAAAGTGAACTATATATAGTGGGCACGTGCTAATTCAAAATGGTTTTATTAAAATCAATAATAATCATTACTTTTTTAATAAATAGATGTTATGCTATTATTTACGAATTAAACGGTAAGTGAATTATTTTAATTATTTAATAATAATATTAAGTCTCCTTTTATAAATAAATGTTTTATTAAAATATATTATTACGTATTAATACTAAATATTTTTGACGATTATCTGTATATTTATACAGAGGTATATATATAGGTGTTAAAATATTGGTAAAAGTGAGGCGAATTTGTCTACAAAATCATTATCCACAAACATCCTGTATAAATTTATCACACGGAAATATGTTATATTAATTTTATTTTTTTATTCAAATGCGATACGCAAATTCTTCTGGAAGTACAAAAAAGCCTACAGGGAGAGATAGGAAACAATAATTAATTTTATTTTGCAGTAATCCTTATTTACAATTTCTGAATATTTGATTTTTGAATAAGGTATAACATATATTAATTGAAGCAAAAGACCTTTAAACTGAGCCTTTTTTAAACTTTTACACCTGTAAACAATCATCCTGTATTTTCATTTCTGTTCCACTTAAACATGCTATATATATGATTATGATTAGTGAGTGATCTAGGATCCATATTTATTGTTATATAGAACTATATATAATATACATACATATAAAAATAAAAACAATAAATATTCAAAAAAGGAATTTCATAAAGCTATAAAATGCTAGTGGCGTTCATAACAGCACATATTTTTATATTGATTGCATAATCTTAAAATTTAAATAATAAAACATATTTAAAGTCCTTGCAATGTGCGTCACGTGGACAATTATTATTGAATTTAATTTTATATCCATAATAGCTTTTTTATTGCGTAAATCTAGATTAAAAAATCGAACTATAAATCCGATAGATTCCTGTAATATGAACAAATATTTACGTATCTTATTTAATTTTAATTATAAGCCTATTTTATTATATGGATCTAAATAGGAAATGCAATTAAATTTAAATAGAGAATTATAGATATGTGTGTAATTTACTCAAGTATTATTAAATTTTTATTTATTTATTATCTGCCAATGTGCGTTATTACTTATATGAATTAAAAAAATATATTGATGTCTTATAAAATTTTTAAATGAATATGATTATTCTTTATTCATTATATTTTTAAACATATTTTATTACGTAAATTAAATAATGTATGTACGTATGTATGATCTTCAATTAAATTCTTAATTATTGAAAATAGTCACGGGAATATTCAAACTTGTTTTTATTAGAGGAATTGTTTAATTTATTCCTATTATAAAGTTTAAATATTCAATAGTTCTGTTAAAAATCCAAATAACTTAGGCCCTGCGGTAGAGGACTTAGTTTTGTTCAAATGTCGCGGGTTCAATTCGCGCGATACTATCTTATATAATTCACACTTTGTTCATTAATTATATAGGATTGCCACTGTTTACAAACAAGCTTCCAGAGGTGCAGCGGCATTCTCTGCGTACCATAATACCACACTGCGATCCCCAACCCGTCTGCCAATCGTGGCAATTAAAGTATAGCCTCCTGAAAATATATTTGCGGAAGGCCTGGCCTATCTCTTGCAGTGAGTATATATGGGTTGAAACGACGACGAAAAACAACGGAATGAAAGGTTCCTTCAATTCCAATAGGCCATTGTAACTTTATAGGAACCTAAAATTTCAGGTATTGCTATCATCATCACCATTTAAACCGTTAGACCTTCTTCCGAGGAGAAAGATCTACTCAGACACTAGTGGCAGGTATAGTTCAGACAGCTCTTTTTTGTTTTTAACTCAAATTTATATCACTAGAGTGTATCGCTTACAATATATTGTATTGATGAAAGATGATCAAAATGTGGAATCTAAAAATGTATGAGTATGTAATCATGTGAAGTATGTTATAAGACCGAATGAATGGTCTTACGAAGACTGAAAGTGGAGCAAAGAAAAGAAATGATGGATGAGGAATAGTTTATTAAAAATTGCAAGTTCCCTGTCTGTAAACGAGATAGAGGAGAACAAAATGGCCCCAATAACGGGGGCCTTAAAAATTTATTGTTTTCTTCATATGTTTATTGAGCCCAGATACTTGGGAGCGAAATTCCCGCTATTTGATACGGCGAATCACAACGAAAGGCTTTTACTGTGTACCTATATGTATATATATATAAAGGGATTGGCCAGCTCATCAAAAGTTTCTGCAGTAGATTCCTTCTTAGGGAGTTTCGACAAGTACGGTGTATTGGATTCGAATAGAGAACAGTGTCTGAGTAGGCGTTGAAAGGTGTTTCCTGTGGAGCAGTCACAAATGCAGGCATCGTTGTTATTTTAAAACAGCGCAGGTACTGCTTGCAGTAACCATAGCCGCTTAGCATTTGCGCGAGATAAAAAGATATTTTATGAGTTTATTTATGTCGGTGACTTTCGGAAGGAATCCTATGGTGTGTTGACTCTGAGCACAGTTCTCGTGTGTAAATTGTTGAGGATTGATGAATTAAAAAGTCACTTGTTTGTTAATGTATAATGTATTTCAAGGAAATTGTCCTGTAAACAATGTGTTATATGTTTTACAAAATGATATAATATTAGCAAATGTGGCATAGTATGAAAGGATTGTAAAGAAATGTTATAAATCGATATAAGTCAAACCGCGTTAAGACGATAAAGGACTCTCCAACAAACATTTGCGTATAAATGCCAAAAAAAGTAATGTATTGGCAATAAATTTATAAAAACAATATTTATTAGATCACTACATATTAAATAGAAGGGCCCTCTGATTTATTTAGCGTAATATAACTGTGTTATTAATATCAGAATAATTGAATTTGTTCCCAAAATCAAAAATAATAGTAAAAACTATGAATAATTAGAACTAGTTTGATCAATTGTTACACCGAAGATTCTAGAATTGAAAATTCAAAAAAGAACTAATTAGTAATCTTTTTAAATCAACGGAAACTTAAATAATAACTTTAAACATTAACGATTATTTAGCGTGTGAAAATTTTGTAAAAACAGACAACCTTGTCAATGTCACGCGGTCTCCAGCAGGCCGGTTCCTGAAAGTTTTTGGAAATATTAGAAGCCAGCTGTGGACATCTTTTTGCTGAGTAAGAAAATAAATAATATATAGCTACTTCCGCTATGTAGCAGTAGTCGTGCACGTGCTTTATTGCACGATTACTGCTACAGAGAAAGTAGCTATATATTAGTCCTTTTCTTACTTAGGATGGATTTCCGCAAAGTAACGCCTGAATCTATTAGATATCCTTTTCTGATCTGAAACGTTTTCTGAAAAACAGAATCACAATATAGCTTAGCTTTTGGAGATAAGTATATTATTCTTTCCTAAAATATTAATGAAACTCACTCAGCACTTTTATAAAACTATATTTGTTAAGAGCAACTGAGTTTCGCGCCGGCTATTCTCAACAGAATTGCCTTCCGATCCAGTGGTATCTTCCTGTAGAGACAACAAAATCAATATTTTATATTAATTGACGATTAGCTTTTGCGATAGGTGATTTCATAAAGCTCTATCTCGAGCTATTAATCCTCGCTTCGCACTTTACATGCAAACGTAATCTTTTTAACTGGAATACAATTGCCCAGGGTTTATAGTAAAAGAATAAATAAAAACTTATGTATATGTTAAAGTTTTAGATTAATTTTAACTATATAACCTTCGTACTGTGGGTCTGTTAATTAGAAGTTAGATTAGATCGTTTAATTATAATATTACTTACGAAAATAAGTATAATTTCGTTTCCTCCAATCATTAAAAACTGACAAAATTTACGAATATATAATGTGGGATTTCACTCATTTTTACCATTCAACATTGTAACGTAATTTCCTGTTGTTTTGTTAAGTATTTTTTTTAATATTTTTCTAGGTTATTATCTTTATAATTGCAATTTTAAGAGGTCCACAGCTGGATATAGGCCTTCACAAATTTTTTTTTCTCTTATAGTTCTCCGCTATTGGGGACCTCTCGTTCCCCTATCTCGTGTGGGACAGGGACTTTTTATTTCTAATAATTTATTCATATAATTTTTTATTATTATCATTCTCCTCTTTCATGTATCATATTATCTCTCGTACTGTTTCTTTCGTTCTACAATTTTCCCAGTCTTTCTCTTTCATTCCATTAGCGATACTTCCATCCTCAACCACTACATTCTAGGTTTCCTTACTATTTTATTTTGCAACGTTACATTTATTGTTCAAACATTTAACACATATTTTCTTTATAATTATCATATTATATTATACCGTTTATTGCACTATTTTTGGTACTACTTTATTTATTTTATTTCTGTATTTTAGTGTTTTCTTTACTTTTTTATTCATATTCAATCCCAAAGATTTACAGTAGCGGTTGGAAGCGACTTTGATCGATCGTCTTCCGAAGACCTTTTATTATTTATTCATTTATTCTTTTCTTTCCTCACAGTTTCAGGCTCTCTTTCACCACATCCTTCACAGCATCTGTCATTCTTTACGTTCTGATGTTACATTCACACATCGCCTTACTTCCATCATCTACATTCCTACATTTGCTTCTAATATTCACTATTATTAATAGTTGAACTTATTCTTTTATTACATTTAACTTTTCATTAGTTGTTATCGGGCTTACCCGACACCTTATTTTCATCCCTAGTTTTATCCGACGACCTTTATAAAGTGTTCTGTTCACTTTATGAATGAACGTTTTGTGTTGTTTGTCGGTCAAATTTCTTCACTCCAGAACGTTAAGGTTCCAGTATTCATCTAATCTGCGTGCCAAATGGCCTGCCTTCTCACAAGCTAGGACAACTCATGAAAACTGATACAACCGTTAATAAATGCAGAATCGAATCAAACTGAAAACTATGTATCTCGCAATAATATCCAACCTTGACAAGATGATCATAATGTACCAATTGCATGTATGATGGTCACTACTACTGGACATATGCCTCCCTCAAAGATTTATAATAAGAACAGTTGGTCTACTGCAAGAGCAACGACAATACGACAACGACAACGACATGTTGAGTTATTTGGCGGTGGCAGTTGTGTGATTCGCATTGTTTGCCGCATACGCATTTATCAGCGGGCTGGCGGGCGGTGCACTTTGTTGCACGACTACTACTGCATGTACGGAAATGGCTAAATATTGGTCCTTTTCTCACTTAGGATGGACTTCCGCAAGATAACGCCTGATTCCATTAAATATTTAAGAGCAACGACAACCTGCGCCTATCGTTTCTAGAATTTGGTAGTGGTAAACTGCAACAAAAGGAAAGCAGACACAGAAATAGAAATCCGAGTAAGTCTTGCTAAAGACAAGAAAATTTTTTTATCAAAGTTCGGGGGATATCGGTATTAGATGTACTGCCATTTTATTATTATTATAAAAATATTTTGGTTAGAAAAAATCGATAAAAAAATTGATTTTTAAAAATACTTGGCGGGTCGCATAAGCATATTTAAAGGGTCCGCACGCCACGTGTTACACTTCCTTGATTCAGTATGTTATACATGAACAGTTAACTACAATATCAACATGTATATCCTTTATGTTTCTTTTCTATTTTCATTTTTTCATTCATTTTCAAATTTGCCTAAAGATTAAAAATCGAAGAGTACGACAAGAGCGCCATCTGTGCTCCTGTTATTATAATAAAGCTGTCGCGCTTAAAAATGTTTAGAAAAAGTTCAAGAAGTTGTTATGACTAAAATCCATTAGAAAAAATATCCAAATTATACTTAGTCTTGCCATAAATATTGTTATAAAGAAAAGCACGATTTTTTTTTTATACGTAACATTTATTCCTTTCATAGTGAGTTAGTTTAATACATCAATATATAACTATTAAAAATATACAATGTTTATTCGAAGTGGTCTCCATTGGCTGCAATACAGTCTTTTAAACGTTGAGGCCAGTTATCAATAGCAGCACGAACTCTTTCTAGAGGAAAATTCTTCACTGCCAACCGAATGGATCGTTTTAGGGACTCCAAATTATCATGGCGTTTAGAGCAAGCCTTACTCTCTAAAACTGACCATAAATCATAATCCAATGGATTTAGGTCAGGACTTGACGACGGCCAGTTTTCAGTGCTGATAAAGTCCGGAACGTTAGTTTTCAACCAAGATTGGGTGGATCGAGCTCTATGACCCGGTGCCGAGTCTTGTTGAAAGCACCATTCTTTGTTATTGAACATGGTGTTAGTTAAAGGCTTAACTACCGTCTCAAGAATGGTATTTTGATAAACTTGTGCCGACGTTTTAATACTTTTTTCACAAAAATATGGCTCAGTCACCCCTTCATAGCTAACACCCCACCAAACCATCACTGAAGTGGGATAATGCCCACGTTGTACTCTGTTTACTAATTGCGAAGCTTCTTTAGAGCTTCCAGCATAAATACGGTCATTTTGTTTATTAAAATACTGCTCAATTGTAAAAATTTTCTCATCCGTAAACAAAATTTTTTTGTGACCTCCCTTTGCGTACCGCTTAAGTAGTTGTTTGGATTTTACCACCCTATTCTTCTTTAAATTATCAGTTAAGAAGTGACCAGTACGTCTCTTATAGGCTGCAAGTCCTAAGTCATCTTTTAATATACGCGACATGGTTCTAGGAGCTATCTTCATCTCCCGAGATAAAATCTTTTGCTTACGGACAGGATTTCTTCGAATTCTTTCCCTAACTGCTTTAATCACCTTTTTCACACGAACGGTACGTGGACGGCCAGATCTTTTTCTGTCACAAACAGAGGAGGTATCATTGTACCTATCAATAGCCCGGTAAACAAACATTTGACTAATACCAAGCGGGTGGAGGGTTTTAAAAATTGCACTTTTCTCCATACCTACTTTATGTAAGGCAATCACAGCGATTCGGTTCTCTTTATCACCCCACTCCATTTTAATATAACAAAATATTTAACAATATAATGGCGCGAAAATAAGAAAACACATCAAGCAATCATATAAAAATGACAGATTCCAAATTCAAACGTAATATTTTTTTTTTTTGAATAGTAACAGTATTTATGGCCAGACTAAGTAGTTTTGTAACGACTGCAGAGGTTTTATACTGCAGCTGGCTTGCGAGAAAATTGACAATTGTTGTTAATTTCAAACTTTCAAATATAAAAATTATTACGTACGAGAATCCCGATTCAATTTTATTGACGACTATAAAAGCCGATACTAGGAGCATTCTAAATCAGTCTACATTCTGAAGTGAAAAACAAGAAGACACATGAAAGTGAGATCCGTAGAGAAAAAGTTGCTGTTGGCAGAATCGCTGCCAGTTTCGTTGCCCGAACTTTAGAACATTAAAAGGCGTATTTTTGGAAGAGTGCGTTTCCCTATCCCCAACCCATGTCTTCACATTATATTTGTAACAAGTACCATAAGGTTATGAATTAAGAATAATACTCTATCAGACTCTTATTTATATTTTCTATGTCTGTTCTATATTTTAGCTGAGAACTTATGTTTTTTTTACACTTCGAACTCACAAACTAAAAGCACGAAAACGTCAATAAATTCGCATTAAGATCATAAAGTGTGTTTCAGTCTGAATTTATATTTCAAGTACATTGAATATTTTAACAAAATGTCATTTAAAAACCAATCTAATTATATCCATAAATAGTTAATCCTTAAAAGGTAAACTAACTGTTTCTTAGATTCCACTTTTTGGATTATCCACCTACGCTTTACCCTGACCTAGATCTCCAAGGTTAGATGAATAATCAATGTAACAGATCCTTGTCGCAGATGTCCAAAAATACCTTCTAAGGACATGTAAGGTGTTTATGCTAAATCAATCTCGTCAATAGATATTACCTATTTAGATCATTTAGCAGTGGTAGCCCAAAAGTATAGGACTAAGATCTGAGTTCGATTCGCGGTATACTGTCTTATATAATTCACACATTTGTACATTTATAGGATTACCACAGCATACAAATAAGTTACCAGAGGATAGGCAGGAGCATCCTTTGCTTACTATTATACCACACTGCGATCGCCAACCCGCCTGCCAAGCGTGGCGATTATAGTATAACCCCCACAAGATATCTTTTGGGGAAGCCTATTTCTGGCAGTGAGCATCGCTTAGTTGAAACGACGACAATAAAAACAAACAGAACTAGAAACATTATTAAGGATATATATACATGCATAGCATAAATATTCATTATTATCGTCTATAAGTTAATATACACTTCAATAGATATTTATATTATTTGTTTTTGCAACCAAGAACTAATTAATATCGATATATAACAAAATAATTCATAGTAACACTTTTTTATTATTATACCACATTATCGAATAGCCATAGAAACAATACTTTTTCGGTATCTTTTGAAAAAGTAGTGGTTTCTTATTAAACAGGTCAATGTAAAAGGATTCAACACTGAGGATCTGACGGTCATATACTGGGAAATCTTTTATCATCCTTACTACATATATATAAAATTATTTTCAAAATAAATTTTCAAAGCTAAACACTTTTGGTTTCTAAACGAAAAAACTTGCCAAATTTAAATAAACACAGTGGTATTCCCAACAATGTAGACCAGGGGTGAGCAACCTTTTTTGGTCGGAGGGCCGCAGTTTCAAAAACAGTGGGCCATGAAAAAAAAAAGTATATATTCAAGGTTCATACCATGTTCTAAACGTAGTTTATGTTCGTAATCAACCGATTTACAACTAATTAGACACTTTTATTGTCTTTAAAGCCTTGATTCTTGCATTTTTTTTTTAAATCCAAAAATAAATTAAAATTATTTGCCTCGAGGGCCGCATGCGGCTCGCGGGCCGCGGGTTGCTCATCCCTGATGTAGACTATAGTTTTCATGGGTATCACAATCGATTCTAAACTTCAATGAAGGCATTACATTGAGGCTTGCAATCAGGCTTAGTGCTGCAGCTTATGCCTTTGGGAAGATAAAATTTTACTCTGATATTTATACTGCTATGATGCTTTGGAGTATAGGTATGGGTATTGAAAATATGTTTGTTTTCCAAAAGAGAGCCATCATAGATATTTACGGCTCAAATCCGAAAATCTCTTTAAGAAAACGTTACAAAGAAATCAATATTCTTACTATGGTCTGACAGTTTTATAATAATATTTTGTACGGATACAATAATTATAAGTAATTCAATAAAATAGGGAACACCGCAAAAAATTAAAGATCTCTTAATACATTTTTTATAAACGGAATCAGATTTTTAATAAAATCCCACAAAACATTATAAGACTCCGATAATAAAATTCGAAATGCATATTAAATGTAATTCGACGGAAAAGGTATGTTATTAAAAACACGAATTTTTAAATGACAATAAACCTTAACAATGATGTAGCTTGATTATTTTGTTTTAGTTTTGGCTTTATCTCACAGAACATGTATTGTTAAACTTTTTTTAAAAAAATATGCGTTGTGAAGTTTCTTCACGAGAATTAAAAAGGTAGTCGATCGATTAAAATTTCCAAAGTTGAATAAATTAGTTTTATATTTATATTTACAATGAAACCAATATATGGCGAATTAATAATGTATATGGCCTTGACCCTATGCCTAAATTGCGAACAACCTTTGCGAATTGAACACTGTTTCTAAAAAAGTAAACACGTTTTACATATTTAATGTTAACAATTCGGTCGATACGAGTCATTCATCCTTGTGTATCGAAGAGAAACAGATTTAATTATCATAATTGGATAATCTGACTCGATGACTAATTTTACCAACTTTTATATTTTATTTATTAAACAGATTCTGAATTGGACTTCTTAGAGAAATTTTGAACTCCCACTCCATGCTTCTACTAGAGACTGAACTAGATAATAAGACTAGAATTAAGAGACCATGTTTCTGAACTTCAGGATGTCACGGCTGACATACATATACTGTATTTGTCATGCAAGTAGCAGAAAGAGGTCATAGAAAAGGACATTGCATCACTTAGGGACAACGACGAGAGTCGAGAGAACCATTCTAGAGTACTGTAGAGTCATAAGAGAGATCATTTAAAGCATGGTTGCACATACTTATTAAGACTAGGGGCCACTCGGGCAAATCATGAACTGATGGCGGGCCGGCCGCCAGAAGTATAGGTAATTATTATATTTTTTTTGTTTTATTCTGGAATAGAATTCATTATTTTTCGAATGTACGAGAGTATTATTTTTGTTGTCGGCGGGCCACCAGTATTCGACCGGCGGGCCGCGGTCTGTGCATCCATGACTTTAAGGAACAAATAGGCAAAAAAACAAGTGTCTAAAACTAATCAAGATAAGTCAAACCTGAGATAAATGTAAATAAAATAGGAAAGTAAAAATTATATTATAAATAAAAATAAAATGAAATGCATTCCTTTTGTATAACAGAGGGAAGAAATAAGGAATTAGTGAAGAATAAAAATAAAAGACTAAATGACGTTTAAAATGCAAATAAAAAGATATCTAAAAGTCTTTTTTTTTTTGGGAAAATAACCCCTGTGTATCTAAGACAGAAGAAGAAGAAAACGCCAAAAATGTGTGCCAAAAAAAAAATAACACATTGGTAAGCGCAGACGTCGACCAATAAACAGCTGAGTGCAGATTGCTTCCAGCCAGTGTTATTGGATATATATAGAGGATGTATGTCCACGGTTTTTCTTGGCTATCATTTACCTCGAGATGAAATAGGAACGAATTATTTTTTGCGCGCTAATCGCGTATATATTTGATACTTACTTACCTATGCTTCCTTACCATCCTATTCCCTTCGATTCTCAGGTTTGTGTTCCACTTAAAACTTGATTGGTTCAGAGGATTTGCGATCGTTCACTTGGTATTTATCCCTCTACTTTCCCTAGAACCAGTGGTCTGAATGAAATATCAATTTGTCAGGTAGTAAGCATTAGCACAGTTTTGATTTTGAATTAAGACACCAATATTTAATGAAATCAGGCGTTACCTTGCGGAAGTCCATCCTAAGTAAGAAAAAGACCAATATTTTGCCACTTCCGCACATTGTTTGCCGCATGCGCATTTGTCAGCGGGCTGGCAGGCGGTGCACTATGTTGCACGACTACCACTGCATATGCGGAAGTGGCTAAATTTTGGTCCTTTTCGTACTTAAGACACCAATACTGTTATAATCTCTCCGCACGCCGAGACTGCCTGTGGTACTGCGCTCAGAGAAGCTGGGCACGTATCTCAAATGTTCATGGAGGAACGGGGAATTTTTAGAGTACCTGTATAAGTTTTAGCTCAAAGGGAGCCTCGTGCATTTGTGACCCAGCGGTGGATCAGACTGTGATTAACACAGTAACTTTCTGTCTCGTATATGGAGTGCTAAGATTGGCTTGCGAAGTGGAAATGAAGATCTCTTTAGTAAGAGGAGAGCCACCACACTTTCTTGAGGTTTTGTTGCAGGGTGGTGGGTGACATAATTAGGCTTAACAAAACCGTGTAATAGGAAATGTGGCGAGGGATGGAAGACGATGCGTGAATTTAATGTGGATGAATTCTGTGTTTTTTTATTGACGCCCTATTTATGTGGGAACAGGGTTTTCAATTTTTTTTTCAAATTGATTTTTTATTTCATTCTCCTCTTCCACGCTTCACATGTTCTTTTTCTCCTTTCTTTCATTTCACAATTCTATCTGTCTTTATCAACCATTTCGTTCCTTTTATCCATCCTCAAACACTGCAGTTAAATCTGTTCTGTTTATAAATTATATTATTATTATCACAGATTTGCATCACAGTCTTATCACTGCTACATAATTACATATATAATTATACATTTTTATTTTATTTTCAGTAACATTATTGTACAAATTTACAGCATTCTATAATCTAACTCGGTTTTGTTTCTTTTTTTTTACGTGTTTCGCCACTTTGTGTTTATGCTGAATGATAGAAAGTAGAAGGATGAAAGAGAGAATAAAAAGAGAAATTTTGAAAGATGAGAGAGGAAAGGTGAAAGTAGGAGAGTCCCGAAAACAAGATAGGGAAAAGGAGTAATTAAAAATTTTGCTTTAAGTAATGAATGTTATTTAAGATTTTGAAATACACATTCATGTACTGCACAAATAGTCCAACGATGATTTAGTGATAAAATTTACTATCGTGTGTATTAAACTATATTATACAGGAAATTGAACAAGATTCTGCGTAAAACCACACTTAAATATCACATACTGTTTGACGACACAAACAAGTTACGTTTACAATCAATGCAATCTTCGAAGACTAGAGTTACCGCTGTTCAAAAAAGAATGCGATTGGACTTAAAAAAAAAACAAACAACACCATGAATTTCAAGTTATTTTGGCTAGCTTGACTAAATATCACGGGGAAAATCGATGCTACGAAAGCAATCGAGAAATTTATTTTTGTCGAATTTTAATATACACTTTATTTTACTCTAATAATAGTGGTAATTAAAATAATGTCGAGCAAAGAAATATAAAAATAACTGTTATATAGAAAGATTTTAGTCGTGCAACAAAGTGTACCGCCCGCCCGCCCGCTGATAAATGCGTATGCGGCAAACAATGCGAATCACACAACCACCACCGCCAAATTACTCAACACGTGTTTCACCCCTCCACGGGGCATCTTCAGGAGTTATGTTACACCGATTAGTGCCAAACACAGAGTCACATAGGCGGGCGGTGCACTTTGTTGCACGACTACCACTGCAAGTGCGAAAGTGGCTAAATATTGGTCCTTTTCTTACTTAGGATGGACTTCCGCAAGGTAACGCCTGATTCCATTAAATTTTATTTAGTTCACACTTTGTGCATTAGTTATACAGGACTACCCCTGATCAAAAATCTCATTATGATGAACAGCAGCGATTTCTGCGTACAAAAATACCACAATGGGATTGCTGACCTGCCTGTAAAGCGTGGCGATTATCGTACATCCCCCCATAGATATCTATAGGAGAGACCTATTTCTTGCAGTAGATATCTATCGACTGTGAAGCTATACTCGTAGTAATCTTTAGTATAAACGTGAGACAAAAATGTTTATATATAAAAGCCCTAACTCATCTAAATTTCATTTATTTAATTATGTATAATACACTAGAAACATATGCATATCTAAATAATTACAATTATCACACACCATTAAAAATTCGGATGCACTCTCTTGTTTTTCTTTCTCTTAGTTTCCAAATATTTAATTTATTGTCATCGATTCAGCTGTAAGATGTCCAAAGGACATTGACCTTCCCGTACATATCCAATAAAACCGGTTGTAATCGGCGTTCAGCGCTTTTCAAGGAACTAAAAGGTTGTATGTCCACTTCGTGACGTACGCTGCACTTGCCGGTTCGTCAACTCCCTCCGAAACCTTATTATATTTTAAATATAGAATTAATAAGTTATTTTAAACAGTAACAAAGAAATTAAATATACTACGAGTAGGTTAAAGTATGTCTGATGTCCGAAGACTAAGGTCTTTGACCAATGTGTGTTGCCGATGATGATGTACAGAACCGAGACGTGGTCACTTACGACGGATCTCATAACATTCAAGATCATCCAGAGAGTAATGGAAAGGGCTGTGTTCGGAGGATCAGAAATAAGGTGTTCCGCAAAAGAAACAAGATCACCGACGTTGCTTGAAGAATTGATCATCTGAAGTGGACGGGAGGCGTTAGGGCCAAAAAGGTTCTAGGGTGATGATCACAATCCGGTATACGTAGCGCGGAACCTCCACTAGGTGAAGGGTCGCGGAAATTCGCTGGTAGCGGGCAAAGAACAAAACAAACCATATTCCTATTTAAATTTATGAAGTAATAATTTTATATATAAAATATTCAACTCTATATCAATAAATCAAGTAAATTACATTACATACGTAACGTGAACATATATATGTAAAATATTCTAAATACAATTTAAAATATATGGAGCATTTGATCTCATACATATTAAAATAAACCGAGAAAAAGCATTTTTTTTTAAATATTACCCGGTCATAAATTAAGGTGACTCGCAAATAATTAACATATTGTTAAATGTATTAACAATACGGATTTTTTACGTAATTTTAGAGGACAAGATCATACGGATTTATTACAGATAAATTTATCACAAGACAATCCTACGTGATATATTTTGGTTGTTTTAATGTATATTTAAACACTCGTAAGTTTACCAACATAGCCCAATTGGTAAATTGAAGTTGCATTTGGAAAGGAAGTGTAGAACAGACTAGAACAGTCTAGAGCAGAGTTCCCCAAACTTTTTTGTGTCGTAGACCCTTGCCATGTTTTTCCGTGTTGGGTAGACCCCCTGCTTACCTGATATTGATTTCCTGTAAATTTCTAACTGTAGTGAAGTTTAGTGTTAAAAACTTAAAGTAAAAACATAAGTTAATTTATACATTTATTAATTGAATTTAAATTAAAACTACTAAAAATAAAATTTTGTATCTGTTATGTAAAATATACGTAACATTAAATAAACTTAAAAAATAAATAAATAAAATAATATAAAATATATGCTTCATAGGTACTTTTATAAATAATGTAAATGTTTTGATATTATAAGATAGTATGATGTAAGTAAATAGGTACTATCAGTGTATGTGTTGAGATCCACTATCGTGGACTCCCATTTTCATTTCATGGACCCCCAATTTTTTTTTCGCTGACGTAGACCCCTTGCAGGTTGTCATAGACCCCTAGGGATCGATATAGACCACTTTGGGAATCACTGGTTTAGAGCGAAGCGTAGAACATCAACTCCCAAGGTAGCTCCTAGAAAACGATGAATACTACCTTTCCTATTGAAAACCTTTGGAGGTTTATGTTTACCAGTGGACGACTTACAACTGAAATGATTTTGATTATTTATAATCAAGACTACATAGTTTATTTAATTATTTTCCTATTTACATTAATTGCATATTAATTCGAGAGATTATATAAAATAATAAGGTTAACTTACGAAGGGCTATAAGAAGACTCAAGATCAATCAGAGAACGATAGAAAGGGCTATGCTCATAAAATGTTTCGCTGCGAGATTGAAACAGAAATGAGGTGATCAACAGAAGAAGAAACATCAACGACGTAGCTCGGAGTGTTGCATCGCTTGTGCCGAAAGCTCCTCGAGTTACTACCACGAGGGGGTAAAGGCAGCGTAGGTACGCGCCCCACTAAGTGGACCCACGACATAGTTAGGGGTCACGGGAGGTCGTTGAATACGGGCAGCGCAGTACCGGTCATCTTGGTGAACTTTGGGGGAGACTTAAACCTTCCAATGGGCATCCATCGGCTGAAAAGAAAAAAATTAATGAGTTTATATGAATTTGAATGTTTACAACAGTGATTCCCAAAGTGGTCTATATCGACCCCTAGGTGTCTATGATAACCTGCAAAGGGTCTACGGCAGCGAAAAAAATTTGGATGTCCATGAAATTAAAATGGGGGTCCACGATAGTGGATCTCAACACATACACTGATAGTGTATATTTACTTACATCATACTATCTTATAATATCAAAACATTTACATTATTTATAAAAGTACCTTTGAAGTAAAAAATTTAAGATTAACCCAAAACTTAAATTGACGCCAAATGTTGATAATTTATTGTTAAAGCATTAGGTTCATCCTTCTCACTAAAAATATTGACTTATTGCTTATGTTATTTTATTTATAGTTTATTTTATGTTTATTTAATGTCACGTATATTTTACATAACAGATACAAAATTTTATTTCGAGTAGTATTAATTTAAATTCAATTTAAAATTTATTAATTAACATGTGTTTTTACTTTAAGTTTTTAACACTAAACTTCACTACAGTTAGAAATTTACAGGAAATCAATATCAGGTAAGTAGGGGGTCTACCCAACACGGCAAAACATGGCAAGGGGTCCACGACACAAAAAAGTTTGAGGAACTCTCTGGTTTACAAGATGAACTGATTTTTTTTGTATTTTATTAATTGCCGTATAAAGATGAAAAGTTGCAAGTTACACTTAAATTAAATCATTTTATATGACAATGTATTTTCACTTGCTCTTGTTATGTTCATGTTTAGATAACTCCCGACATTTTTTCTAACTTAATGAAGTTTCTCTTACTCTCTTTTCGACTAGAATTTATAAAATGCGTATTAATCCGAATCGATAAAACTCTCTTCTGTCTGAAACTATTGTTTTTAGTTTATAATATACCATTGAATAACAGTAAATCTTATATTTACACTCCTTTACCTCATATAAAGGACTTTTCACCTATGTACAAACTCATCACGATATCTCTTGAACGATTAAGTTCATAAACTTGAAATTTGGTTAATATATTTATTTAGCTATGTATAATTTAGCTAAGAAAGGATTTTACGAAAATCTACGTTTAAGGAGAGTTAAAGAGGAGTATATTAAATTCGCGAAGCAAGCGTATGATTATTAGTACTTGAAATAAATGAATGTAATTATCATTATTATTTTTATATTTACAGATACAGAGTACAACAAGATGCCCCCAATGTTCCGACTGGACCCGTACGGGCCGTGTGTACACGAACCAGGGGGTCTGTATTGCACTGTCGAATTGAAACTAGTCTCCGACGGACCCAGCGAGCTTATGCAGATGATTGAGGTAAATATTTATATCATCACTTTCGTCATCATCTCACAAATGATCTCCACTTCTGGGAGTGGGCCTACTCAGTTTCTAGAGCAGTGTAGTCTGCGGTTATTATGCTTTATACCCCCCATAGATTTTTGGGAGAGGCCTATACCTTGCAGTACGGAAACTGAGCTGAAACAATTTAACATCAATTGGCGCGAAAATAAGAAAAAATATTAAATATATATTTTATTGTTATAATATTTAGGGACAGATGAAGTATACAGAATGATTATTTAATGGAATCAGGCGTTACCTTGCGGAAGTCCATCCTAAGTAAGAAAAGGACCAATATTTAGCCACTTCCGTACATGCCGTAGTAGTCGTGCAACAAAGTGCACCGCCCGCCAGTCCGCTCATAAGTAGCCCGCTGATAGTGTCTCTGTGTTTGGCGCTAATCAGTGTAACATAACTTCTGAAGATGCCCCGTGGAGGGGTGAAACAAATGTTGAGTGATTTGACGGCGGCAGTTGTGTAATTCGCATTGTTTGTCGCATTGTTTGCCGCATACGCATTTATCAGCGGGCTGGCGGGCGGGGCACTTTGTTGCACGACTACCACTGCATGTGCGGAAGTGGCTAAATATTGGTCCTTTTCTTACAGGATGATTGTTTCTAGGTGTAAAAAGCCTTAAAGGAGTTAATGTATAGATTGATTAAATGATGTATGGATTTATCAGAAAACACTTCAAAGTTTTTTCACCTATTTCCAATCTGTATAAAATGAATACTGTGAAATATTATACAATATTATTTGTTTACGTTCATATATTTCTTTCTGCAGGAATGCGCCAAGTGAATTATAATAAAATGAATTTATTATATTTTAGGTTAACTTTTAAACTAAGTCGATATACGATGTTCCTGGGTATCACAATCGATTCTAAACTTCAATTGGCGCCTCAAATTGAGTCTCTTGCGCTCATCCGTGGTATTTACGACTAATGGCCGCGAATATCTGTGCGGAATCGATGTAACGAGGTCAATATTTCAGCAGTGGCTTCATAATATAATAATTATAATCTAATATATAAAATTCTCGTGTCACGGTGTTCGAACTTGAACTCCTCTGAAACGGCTTGACTGATTTTTACCAAATTTAATATGCGTATTCAGTAGGTCAGAGAATCGGCTACTATCTATTTTCTATACCCCTAAGTGATAAAGGTTGTTCACACTTAAAAAACTTTTTTTTATTTTTTTAACTAAATTTTTTGTTTTTATTTTTTTATGATACAGCATACAAGAATACATACAACCATAAATTTTCACCCCTCTACGATCAACCCTTATTTTTTATTTGTAAATTAAAATATCAATTTTTTTTTGCAAAACGACGTTTGCGGGATCAGCTAGTAATATCTAAAACATAGGGGACGTCCACAGTGTATTTACAATGCTCCGTGAAAATCAGCTGTACCAAAGTTTTTACTGCAAAAAGTCTCTAATTCGTATATAATAGAATATAAATATAAAGAATCAAATGTTTAATAAAATACCGCGAAACATTATTGGACCACCAATAATAAAATTCAAAACGCAAAAAATAAATTAACATTAAAAGATTATTATTCAATAAATTCATATTTTGATGATAAGAATCCTTGGCAGTGATTTTGCCTAATTATTTTGATTCGTTTAGGCTATATCTGATAGCATATATATATAAATCTGTGTTAAACTTTATTAAAAGATGTACCGTTGTGGAGTTTCTTCCTGCTTCTTCTCAACAACTATAACACATTGCGAAGCAGAGTAGAATCAAAAATAAGTTCTGTTAAAAGTTCATATGTAAAAGTAACGTATTTAACTTTATATACATTATCATATAAAATACAACAAATGACCTATATATCACTTGGGATCTTTAAAAGCTATAACCAATAATCTCGTGTTTATTTATTTAATGATATTGTAAATTGTTTTTATTTTTCAGGATTATTCAGCACGAAGAGAAATGCACTTCAACCACACTAGACTTCATCGAGGAGTCTGTGTTACAAAGAAATGTAAAGATTATCTCAGACAAACATCAGATGACCTGGATCTAGTGCTTGAGGGATGTCTGAACGATACTCTATGGGAAGAATATAAACTGAAAAGCAAACTTACCAGTAAAGTACTTTGTAATAATTTGGATCATAAAATGGACATAGATTTCGGTGATATTTCTGTAGCTGTGATTTGCTTGTCGATTTTACTGCTCAATATAATTGGAAGTATTTACGATTTCTTCTTTGTTCCGAATAAGGATAGTAAAGGTATTGTATCGGTACATATTTTTAACAGTTATTTTAATTTTAAAATAAAGTACAATGTTTAAAACAGAATTGTCAGTTATTTTTAACGTTATAATAAGTTCAGTGTAATCATTCCGTGTTTAAGCTACTAGAGGTTCAAAATAAATTATATAAATACATTAAAATCATTAAAGTTCGTTCAGAGAGCAACTGTTACGTTTCTGACTGGCTTGTAACATTAAAATAATAAACGATTCGAAAGAATAAATGTCCGCTTGAAAAAAAATATTTCGAATTTCAAATGCTGGCCAGAAACACAACAGTTGCTTTTTTAAAAGTAAATTTAATAATGTTTAATCTGTACTAAGTTCCACACATTTCTATCGTCTATACACACTTTTATTCTGTGTTAATATATTTATATTGAAAGTAAGAAACGAAAGATCTAAGATATCATGTGGAACTTTACTATTTATGAAAACTCAGACTAGTGAACAAAGGTAACTGTTTATTATAGAGATGGGTAGCTCGCGAGCAAAAGACAAGAAAGATATATATATTTGCAAAAGATATAATCACTATCAAGCTTGCGTGTGTTAATTTTTTTTTGTACTTTATGACAAAGACATAAAATGCTTAATATTCAGACATATACGCAAATAATTTGTTTATTTATTTACATTCTCAATTTGTATATATTTTGGTTGACAATCCAAAGCCTGTCAAGTATGAATGAAAATCATTGGCTCTAATAGATTCCATTATTTCAATTCCACAAGTATTATTGCGTTACTGAATTTTAAATTTGAGCTAAAATAGGCGAAGATGTAAAGGATATATAGTGTTAGCTGTCTTATTCTCTCTGAGCCGCACTGAGCTATATATAATATAAAGTTATAAATCACTCTTTTCTTGTCAGATATACATTTTACTCATGTCTAGTTTAATAAAATTAACACATTTAATTAACTTGTGCGTAGAAAAGAAAAATAATTAAAAACCTGTTTATTTAGTGTACCGAGAAATATCCGAGCTATATATGTACGATAGCATTGCAAGTCATTCTCGAATGGACTGTTAACGTAAAAATAAAAAAGACCAGTTAAAATGTGAATTACTCGTTTTAAACTTCGAATCCGTTGTCAATAATATGCTTTTTGTTTTTGCTGTGCTGTTGCCTTTTACGACATATATGTAAAATTTCCACTATAACAGTTGCATAGTAAAGAACTAAATTAAATTTAATATTTTTTAACTACACGTGTACATGTAAAATTATATTTTTAAACTTGTCTCATTCTCATATAGCTTCTTTCATTTAATTATAATATATTTATTATCATTATTATTATTTTAGCTATAGGTCGTCCATAGCTGAAGATAGATCTCCTTTGTAGATATCCAAAAGCCTTCGCCTACATCCAGCGTCTTTCGACAACCTTAACCAGACACTTGCTGTTCCGTCGTATATACTCCAGAACTTTAAGGCTTCGTTATGCAACCTACTCTCTGTCACTCAAATTTACTAACCAGCCGAGCTATGTCAGTTATTTTTAAACGGTTTTATTTAGTTCGACCCGTACGGAATTTGTTTAGGGCAAAATAAGAAATTGAAATTTAAGCACCTTCCCGTTGTCGGATTGATCTGAAATTTGGTACACACATTTAATTTAGATGACAATACAATATAATAAAATCAATAACTTTATAAATCTAAGATGGCCGCCGATACAAAATGGCGTATTACATATTTTTCCTTAACCCCCTCTATATGGGTATCAAATGAAAGGGCTACACTAGTAAAACACGATGATTATGTCAAAATTTAAAATTCAAGATGGACGCCATTCCAATATGGAGGACTAGGTACATATTTTTCCACAACCACCAAAATTTGGGTATCAAAAAACCGATTAACTTAAAAGTTTTTTAAATGTATTTATTGTTCATACACATCTCCTCATTCCTTATTAGTTCCCTTAAACAAATTATAGGCAGAAAATGTATTTATATTAATCATTAGATAGAAAGCTACGTTTATTTTGGCATTGTTAAAACATATTGAATGTATATAATGTTACAGGGAACAAGGTGCTTTTATGTTTCTCTGTGAAACGTAATTGGAAAAAATTAGTGGCGATTTCTGGAAATGGTCCAGATCCACGTTTAAAACGACTGAAAGGCTTTAACGGTTTAAGGTAAACTTATTTATTTATTTAATATTCTTTATTGTACACGATAAGATACATTTAATAAGTTTTACAATAATATACAGAAAAGTACAATGGGCGGTCTTATCACACAAGGCAATCTCTTACAGACAACCATAGTAAAGAAAAGATAAAATTACTTTTAAAGGGTAGTTCACGTGTACAAAAAAATACATATTCACAAACAAATGAACATAAATATACATAAACATCCATAGACATACATACGTATATAACAAAAATACTTATAATAAAAAAGTTTTGATACTTATTATAAATATGTACAATAATAAATAAAAACATCTAACTGACTTCGATCAGTATTGATTCGATCGCACTTGCCTCAGAAAGAAGTAAGAAGAAGAAAAAGAAATGAACTAAGACATAGATAATTATAGGTCTAATAAATGGTTCTTAACCTTTTTCTTGAAAATAGGTAGTGAGTTAGCACGTTTAGCAAACTTTTATAACTATATCATCACCATAATCATTTCAAATGATATACGTCTACTGCAAGGCATAGGCCTGGTTCAGATAACACCACGGTGACGGGCCTCGCGCTGCTCGCATCTAACGACTTTCCTCTACCTTAACACGTTCACTGCGGGCCCAATTTTGAAGAACTTTCAGCTGGTGCGGCTGAGGTCGAATCAGCCTCAAGCTGAACTTTCTAGTAGTGCGGTTGAGGCCTTTTCTGCCTCATGTTCATCAATATTTTTTTACAATATTGAGTCAATGCTTCGCAGACATAAAGAAAGCTATATTTGTCTTTGTCATACCTCATACGGTTGAGTGTAAACAGCCGCCGCACTAGAGAGAAAACACGAGTTTTACGCGCCGCACCAGTGCAAAGTTTACCATGAGGCTGAATCGACCTCAAGCCGCAGTGAACGTATTAATTATGTAGTGGGTCTACCTAATGGATATGCGGTCCCACGTGGCGCCCAAAACTACATTATTCTGTAAAACACATAAACTACTAATTAACCTGACAGTTAATAAACTGTCAAAAATAATAGTTTAATCACATTTCAATAAATAAATCAATATCAAAAAGTGATCGCTTTGTTTATTGATTTAATCTTTTAATTATTAATATCTGTTATAAAACTAAGTTTCTATTTCGTAAAAGGTCTTAACCCTTAATAGCCCGATTTACGAAAGTGTTTTTTGTTTAATATTACTGTGTTTGCTAGAGGGTCTAGATGAAGGGAAAAATAGATTTTTTTTAAATTTTGTTGGAAAGAATATTATACAACAGTAAATTCGTACAGCCAACCTATAAAAAAACTAATAGTAATGTGAACATTCGGTTTAAAAGATTGGTATCAAAATTGAAACTATAGGTTATTAAGGGTTAAGTCGCTTTTTTTTAATTTACACTGTTACAAGTAGTATGTTATTATGACACATAGTCAACGACATAACTAAGGATACATAAAAAATATCTGCTGAAGTAATTGGCCTGTCAAGAGCGAAAATCGCCTCATTATATGTTCACTTTTTTTTATATATGGTTCTTTGATCGCTGTTGTGATTTTAAAAGCAGATATTAAAAAAAACGTAATAACATTTCAATACGAAATTTAAAAATTTCAAACTACCAGTATTTCAAAATAGAATTGAGTAAACTCAAAATTATTGAAATAGGTGAAAATATATTAGAAAAACTGAGTCAAATGCGTATTTTAATATCGGCGTGTATTCATATTTCTGTAACATTTAGTAGATAGTAATATCATGATAATTTACTCCATTTAAAAATGTTGATAGTTCTCTTTGTTAGTTTTTGTAAGTACAAGACCGCTTATTGTGGAGGTCGTTGGAAAAAATCTGTACCTTGAAATGGGCGTCTATCGGCATAAAAGAAGAAGTTTCCAGAAGTTGACATATAAAGTAATCAATGAAATAATATATATTTATATTTACAGAACTTTATCTATTATAATTGTTATAATAGAACACGCTTTGCTGCCAATTGTAATCAGCTCTGAAAATCCTCATGATTTTGAAAGGGTGAGTATATTTCTCCAATAGTTATCTCCAGGAATAAAACTGCTATGTTATTTTTTTCTTTATTTGAATAAGTAATATCAGAAAGAAAACATTGTTACGAATATATTACAATTAAAAATAAATTACAATGTAAATAAAATTAAAAAATTATTATAAGTAGCTATTATTCGATGTACGTATTATACGAGATAGTTTTAGTTACTGCTTGAAATATGTGTCATCAAGAGATTTAAAATAGGAACGGTTGGAAGCGGCGTGCCTTTATAAAAAGACAAATACTTACTACTAATATACATACGTATAATAAATATAACAATATATATATATAAAACCTCATATCGACGGTGATGAAGTGATCTATAATATGAGAGATAAAGAAGAGAAAAAAAATTATAAATAAATCAAATATAAATTCGGAAGACAAAATATCATAAACATTTTCTTGAAATATGGTAAAAACAAAGTCAGAGCATTTCATTGCACGACTACCACTGCATGTGTGGAAGTGGCTAAATATTGGTCCTTTACTTACTTAAGATGGACTTCCGCAAGGTAACGCCTGATTCCATTAAATACGTAGTTGTACAAAGGCATGTACTCGTACGCTAATGTCTGTGGAATATATATCCCAATAATAAACAAAAAAGAGATATTGGGAATTTATATAGAATTTATATAGATATCATGAACAATCAGATGATGATTCAATCGTAATGTCTTATGCTCTTTCTCTCTCTGACAGTTATTCAGTGTTGCTATTTTCGTAATGAAATTTGCTACTATAGCAGATCGGTTTTTTTCATTTAAAATTTTTCCTTCTTAAATCTATTTCTTATTTTGAAAAAATGTATATAGATAAATGTGTATTAAACGTTATTAGAATATGTGTTGTTCTGGAGTTTTTTCTGATTTTTCTCCACAATTATAGCACTTTGTGTAGTAGAGTAGAGTCAGAAATAAAATTAAATAGATAAACAGATAATAAATTAACGATCAATAAGATTTCTGTTAAATGTTCAAAAATTAAATAAATTATTTTTATCTTTATATATAAATGATGATATATTCTTTTACAGAAATACTACAACATTGTATCTCATCTGTTTATTGACGGTGCTTTAGTGGTTCAGACCTTCTTCGTGATGTCAGGATGTCTGTTGGCTTACAACTTGGATGTTTTCGCTGAGAAGAGAAAAATCACTTGGGTTATGATACCGAAGGGAATTATTTTAAGATGGTTAAGGTATAAATAACATATACCTATTTTGTAAACTAAGTCTAAAAGGCCTTAAGTCGCTCTTTTTTTTTAATTTACACTGTTACAAGTAGTATGTTATTATGACACATAGTCAACGACATAACTAAGGATACCTAAAAAATATCTGGTGAAGTAATTGGTTAAGGTATAAATAACATATATAATATTGCTTATGTGAAATTATTTAAAAAAAAAGGAATTGAATATAATGATTAATTGCTAATATGTTCCTTAACAAGCTGACAAAATCATCACAATTTATTATTTATTATACTCGTATTAGGAGGACCGGAAAGTAATTTCGTTTCTGTACATGTCGATATTTGATTGTCATTTGGTAGCTTATTACATACTTGGAAAATGTATACAAGATGTCAAAAGGTTGTTGACAATGAAGGTGAATATATTGTTGAAAGATGTAGTCGTATGAATTTAACTTAAGTAAGCGACATTACTTTCCGGTCCCCCTAATGTTTATATAAGTATTATATCTAAATGTATATTTATATATAATTTGGTATATTTATGTATAATTATAATAAGTATGAGCCATATATATATTTATAGAAATTTGTTTTTTATCTTAACGTTTATTTACTTCCTCAATTTATTTTTTCCTTTTACGATAGTTATAAATAATTACAGAAAGTGCGCTATATATAAAATCAGAAAGAATACATTAGAACTGTGTATATTAAGTATAGTAAACACTACGTGACATAAAATTAAAAATCTGAAAAAATGAAGCATGGATGTTAAAGTCTGTGGAACATAAAAAACGTGTCGTATACAACAGGTCTAATTAGTTGGCAGTGTTGCAAAAGTAAAAGTCAATTCGAGATCCTGCTAAAATTAATTACTCTATGTTACAGTTATTGACAGCCCACAGCTGGGTAAAACCAAATCTGTCGATACGTTTTTATGTCCATGCGCTACAATTATCAAAATATATAATAAACTAGCTGACCCGGCCACGCGTTGCTGTGAAAATTTAAAAAGTGGAAATAATTGAATTATACGGTATTTCGTTCACTACAAATTAAATTTAATTAATTTTATAGCGTCAACAACACGTGGTAATTATGCTGTTAAAATGTAGCTTATATGACACGTTCGTAGATTTACCATAGCAGCGCCATCTATTGATTACTTACTCAACCCAGTCGAAAGGTATCGACATCTGTTAGAATCATTTGGAGTTAACAGATAATTGTGACTGTCAAATAATAACAGACAATAATTAGCAATAAATTAAAATTGCGACTATAATTTGAGATTTAAACTATCCTATCTCTCAAGTTAGATCGAACTGCACATGGTGTGCGAATTTTATTATAATCGGTTAAGTGGTTTAGAAGTCCATTGAGTATAAACATTGTGACACGAGATTTATATATATTAAGATATCGGTTTTATAACATTAGGGAAAAAGTGTTTATTAATATTTTTAAACTGAAACCTCTTTCACATGTTAAAGATTAACACCGCCATATGCCGTTGTGTTGGCAATCACGACAACTTGGCTGCGTTTTGCGGGTTCCGGACCTCTTTGGCAGGTATAATCCTAATTTAAATTTATTCTATTAAAAAGTGTCCCATAAATCAACGTCAAGTTGCATAACGATTATGTACAACCTGAGCTGCTCTTTCAGTTAATTCTGTAGTTTCTATCTATATATAGTAAAACACAGCGGCTTTTTTCCATTCAGGAATTTCCCTTCTTAAATATAATTTTTATTCGGAAAAAGTGTACATGTATAAATCTTTGTTAAACTTTAAGAGATTTGTTGTTGCGTTTCTACCTACTTCTTCTCCACAACTATAACACTTTGCGAAGTAGAATAGAATCAAAGGCAAAAAAGAGTTTGAAAACATAAGTTCACGATCAATAAGTCTTCTGTGTTTTATCGGAATCAGGAGGGACCGAAGAAGACAAGAGGCTTCGAGAATCTCCAAGGGAAAGGCAGCCTTCGCACAGCTCCGTTCTGTATAGCATTCACGAAAGCTGACTAGAAGAGTAAAGCTCAAAATATTCCGGTCCAATGTGAAAACCGTGTCGCTATATGCGAGACGTGGAAGGTTGACAAAGATATCACGCATCGGCTCCAAGTCTTCGTTTACAACTGTCTTCGACGTATTCTCGGTATATACTGTCCTGAAAAAGTCTCCAACGTAGACTTCTAGAAACGCTGCGGTGAAATGCTGATCGACTAGCAGATAAAACGCTGCAAGTGGAACTGGATAGGCCACACGCTCAGAAGGGACCCTGATCACATACCGAGGCAAGCCCTAGAATGGAATCCTCAAGGAAAGCGAAGACATGGCCGTCCAGAGCAAACCTGGCGGCGGACGATCATTGCAGAAGTGAAGGCAGTTGGAATGACGTGGAGCGAAGTAAAGCGCGAGGCTCAAGACCGCTCGGGATGGCGACGTACTGTGGACGCCCTCTGCCACATCTTGGGGACATAGGAATGAATGATGAATGACGAAGATATCTGTTAAAAACTTCAAAGTTGAAACAAATGTTTCTTGTTATTTCTTGTTATAATGTTGTTCTCTATAACATCTTAAATTTATTTTGACCACCGGTAAGCGCAGCGTGGAACGTGCACTTACAAGATCAAAAGCCGATCCTCTTAAGGTTGTAGTAAAAAGCTGAATGGCGGCTTTTTCGAATCATGGTAATTTCCAAATAGAAGTTGAATGGGTAGGCTTTTGTCCAACAGTGGACCTGCCAATGCTACAATAACGGGAGATGTAGCTATTACTGTAACATTAACTGATAAAGTATTTTATAATTCAAAATATATTATCGTTTCAGTCAACCGTTGGTGTGGAAGTTCATGATTGCAGGAAAGACGGCTGGCTAAACCTGATATACCTGAACAATTACATCGACAACTCGCAATGCATGCCTCAGACATGGTAAATGGTTTAACTTGACTTTTACTAACCACAATTACTTTTTCAATAAATAAAAGCATATCACGTGTAACGGCGTCTGCGACTGCTTTACATTTAGATCACTCTACGATATTTTACAACATAAGGTGCAATTACCAATGATAGTATTGCTATCATTGGTAATTGCACCTTATGTTAGCTTATTTATTTATGAGTTATGACGTTGCAACTGATCTTTAAAGTAATTACAGCTAAGTAACTTAAAACACAAACAACCTTGTAAAGGTTGTTGAAAGACGCTAGATGCAGACCCCTTCTACCTCGTTCTATTATACATATGTCTACGGAGAAGGCCTAGGTACAGTAATAAAGGTCAACGTAATAAATGGCCGAAATGATGATGGTAATGAACGTACAGTACCTGGCAAAAAATATTGCACATCGACCTTTGGAAAGAGACAATCGGCTAATTTCGGCTTTGTCGAGCGTTATCTCTGTCGCACGAAATACAAACAGTCCGGTATCTACTAGGAGCAGATAAAACAAATATCATTTGCTTCTTTTGATAATTATTTTTATTCTTTGCATAAAATATATCAATTTTTCTATAAGCAGTGGCTTTAAGTTAGGGTAAAATAAAATAAAACTTGACCTCTTTGAGAGCATAGATAGTTAAATGGAAGTAACTGACTTAAAATTAATATTATTTTTATTACAATGACTGATTTTAACAATAGGTATTATGGTGTTTATTAGCTACAGTTATAATTTTCCTAAATAATTATATACGTATACATAATGTGAATATGTTTTTTTTTTATTTTATTTTACCCCAACCTAAAGCCATCGCTTATAAAAAAATTGGTGTATTTTATACAAAAAATTAAAAAAAAGCAAATGATACTTGTTTTAACAGCTCCTAATAGATACCGGACTGTTTGTATTTCGTGCGACAGAGATAACGCCCGACGAAGCGGAAATTAGCCGATTGTCTCTTTCCAAAGATCGATGTGCAATTAATATCATCGGGTACTGCAAAATATTTCAGGGTATAAATCCCTAAACGGCATGATTTCCATGTGAAATTTATATATTGATATAATTTCTTTATCGTTGTGGTATTACTAGTTCTGCATGCAGTAGGCTATTTAAAGAAATATTCACTTTCTAAGCTTCGATACATTAAAACCTTGACATTTACATGGTTCCGTGACGTCAATGAGCAAATAAATGAAACCAAATACATTACCCGGCGTTAAATATTGTACATCGACATTTAGAAAGAGACAATCGGCTAATTTCGGCTTAGTACTCAAGTGAAGACGACAATAGACGAGAAAAGACGACATGCACATAATGATGAATTATTTGTTCACAGGTACATTGCATCAGATATGCAACTATATATTGTAGGTTTGATAATATTCTCGTTGGTGACGACTTTGACCTCAAGAAAAATTGTACTCGCGCTGCTATTTATTGTCAGTATCATCATTCCTATCTGTCATACATATCTACAGAACTTGGATGCCGGATTAATAATATCACCTGAGTACGTCCCTGTCTTGTTTTTTATTTTAATTAAATTTACTAAATATTTTTTAGCACAAATGGCGGCTGTTTGTTTTAAAAATTTATGTCTGATTTATAATTTAAGTCAAAGTTAAACTTTCGTGTATTTACTTCTCAGTAGTAACCTATTTTTTAAAATGCAAAAGTATCCTTGTACTTCAAATCTTTTTAATTGATTTTATAAAAAATCGCGTTTTCTTATTATATTTGTACATACATATATTCGTAATTTAGAAATTCCATAAATTTCACTGTGATCATAAACCAAGATGAAATTGTCATTTAAAACTTCCGGGCAAGGCAGATAAATATTTTTTCACTAGGTTGTCAAAAGTCGAAGTATCATTTGGCTCAGCCAAAACTATTTTCATGGGTGTTTTATATCTTAAACGCGTCGTCTTAATCAGTGCCAAAATCGTCCAATTTTTTGGAAAAAATCGTTAAAAAAGTTCACTCATATCGTTCCTCGACTATTATATTCGCCTGATTTGATGCGGTGCAACTTCTGGCTATTCAGTAAACACAAAAGACCAATGATGACGACTGAAAAAAGCGTTACTTTGTAAGTTATTAAATTGATTTGGAAGAATATGTTTTATAAACAAATTCATCTTATTTTTTGATCGGTCGTATATATATATTTATATATATATATATATATATATATATATGTGTGTGTGTGTGTGTGTGTGTGTGTGTGTGTATATATGTATATATATATTAATGTTTCAGATTAGTCCGAGATTACTTCGTCAAAGATCCAACTTTCAATAACACTTACAAAAGAGGACATACTAATCTAGCTTCATACATATTAGGACTCAGTTTAGGAATGCTCATATATTATCTACAGAAAAAGGAATTCAACATTCAAAGATTTAAGGTAATTAGTTTTACAGCGAGTGCTTTATTTTTTAAATTAAAATAAATTTTCAATTTTTTTTTGAGTGATTTAACGGTGGTAGTTGTGTAATTCGCATTGTTTGCCGCATGCGCATTTATAAGCGGGCTGGCGGGCGGTGCACTTTGTTGCACGACTACCACTGCATATGCGGAAGTGACTAAAAATTGGTCCTTTTCTTCTAATTGTTTTCTTTGTTTCACTGCAGACTTTGTACTGCCAGAAGGTATATGTCTATTGCATTCTAATATAAAAATTCAATTTAATACACATTTTTACACTTTAATACTTATAAAATGCTTTAAAATTTCTAGCTGATAAATGAGCTTTAAATTCACTGTTAGAAACTTTTACTATAATAACCAATCACCGTATATAATTTGAAATGACATTATTGGAACGCACTTTGTTGCACGACTACTGCTGCATTGGCGGAAGTAGCTATATATTGGTCATTTTCTTACTTAGAATGGACTCTCGCAATATAACGCCTGAATCCATTAGATATTATTTCCGCTGTTCAAAGTCAATCGGTTCAAGAATCGGTTGAAAGTAACCTGCATCCAATTAACTTAGTTGCAACCGTTTCGCCTACGTACATGTATGCTTTTTTGATATTTTTTCAGAAATACAAATGGATTTACTGGATCAGTGCTCCATCAATACTTATTATTCTGCCATCAGGAGCATTCTTCTATTTCTTTGAAAGCGCACCACTTTACGCCAAAGCTATATACTCAGGTCTTGCGAAACCTATTTTTGGATCAGTAATTGCATTCATTGTCCTCGGAATGGCTTTCAAGTTTGAAGGTTGGTTAAATTTAAATTTTTCTATCACTTAATATTCAGTGTTCAGATAATAGTTTGGACACTCTCAATCATGATTTAACAACTAAGAAGATGATAGAAATTAGGCTTTAAATACCATTTTAAACTATATTAATAACTTGATCATAATACATTTTCATTTGTATAATATCTTTTTACATGTTTAATTTTTTAATTATTTTATTAATTACAAATTGTTTTCATGTATATTTATGTATTCATCATTTATATATCACCGAATCCCATTAATTATAATTGTCCACTAGACATATGAATAACCAAATATCCCGGGTCTCTTACTCAAAACCATCGTAACGCTCACGTAATTGAATAAAGGGTCCCATTGTTGACACTATTACTTTATTAATTAACTTGTAATATTCCATTCTTTCTTTCGTTCTTTCTTCCTTCCTTTAAAACGGTTAATCCGTGACATTCTTAATTTCAATGAAATGGTACCAAGTTGAAGCGTTCACGCTTCATATTGCTGGCCAGTACGACCACAATACTTTTGTATAAAAACATTCGAATTTAGAATTCGAACGCCGGTTTAAATTCGAGCGCTTTCACTGATGTATTCGCAGCCGTTGTGTTAGGGTAGTGTAAATTATAAATACTCTTTGTACATTTATAACACCTTCTTCGATCACACTGGTTGTCATCTTCCTCGCCAACATGCTCGGTATATATATATATATATATATATATATATATATATATATATATATATATTAGTTAAGTCGTATTAGTTATAATAGTTAATTCTTCTTCATTCCCTTTTTCTGCTGTATGTATCGGCCGTGAAATAAACAATTAACATAGACAATATCTACCAAGTGCACTACAATAAATAACCCCTAAAATCAATGTTTATCAATATCAATAATCTAAATTATTTCCAGGTATTTACAGAGGTATATTAGAATGGAACGGTTGGTCGTCGCCTGCAAGAGTTTCTTACTGCGCTTACATCCTTCACGTCCTTTTCGTTAGGACTTTGACGGGATCACGTACTACCTTGATGCATGTGTCCGTAGCACATATTGTAAGTATGCAGAGTACATTGTACCTTTCGCCTCTATAATTAAGACCTATTCTTGCGTGTGTATTTATTTTTGTTTTATTACTTTTCACTTTGGATTATCGATGGATTATTTGACATAAACTAGAATCCAAGTCTACATTTGGGTAGCCTTCCACTAGTTGGTCTGACAACATAGCTAAAGACATTTTGGTGATCTCTTCCTTGCATCACGTTCATCAGCTGAAAATAAGAATCAGAAACAAATCATGATCACCTCTCACTACGGGGGCCTCTAATTCCGTCTATGTTTTTAGGAGAAGGACTTATATTATAAATAATACTTCGCCTTTTTCTTTTAATACACACTCTCTCGTCCATCACAGTTTTTTCCATCTTACCTTCTTTTATCCTTCACATTATCTATCATTCTCACAGCATCTGTTTACAATTAGCAAATTAAAGTTGCAATAGGCACATTAACAATAACAGATGTCCGCTGCGGTCTTAGGATTTTGGAGTGTTGACCACGGATAGATAAGTCCAGTGAGAGATCCAACCATAAAGTAAACAAAAAAACTTCTCAATGTCATGACAACACTCTGGATGCAAGCCTTGTTTTTCACAATTAAAATATAAGGCCAGAAAAAGTAAAAACAAATACAGATTGAGAAATAAAATCATTAAAGAGAGTAAAGACAGGGATTCAAAATTATAACTGTATTACCATGCACCTGTAACCAAAGAATGTGACGAAGGAAGAGAGACGATGTCTCCAAGGAATGTTAATAAAACAAGAGAACACAAGAAAATGTGATGAATGAAAGATGATGTGGTAACAGAAATTGTGAATGACGAGAGAGAAGAACATAAATAAAAAAAAAACGTAAAATAAAGTCCCCGTGCTAAAACATGATAGGGGAAACAAGAGGCCCCAGTAACGGAAGCTATTGAAAAAACTAATAGTCCGTCCTATTTTAAAAATTTGGAAGAAGGTAGTTCGGCAGAGAAATTACAGCTGGAATAATGGTATGATAATATATATTAAAAGATTAAAATCACTATTAAAAAAATAAATATTTAATGGAATCAGGCGTTACCTTGCGGAAGTCCATCCTAAGTAAGAAAAGGACCAATATTTAGCCACTTCTGCACATGCAGTGGTAGTCGTGCACCTTAATGCACCGCCCGCCAGCCCGCTGTTAAATGCGCATGCGGCAAACAATGCGAATTACACAACTGCCACCGTCAAATCACTCAACACGTGTTTCACCCCTCCACGGGGCATCTCCAGGAGCTATGTTACACCGACAAAAATTGTTTTAGAACATGTTATTTTTTTCTATGTTTAGCTAAAGTATTATTAAAAAACTCCATGGGTTATTTATCTATATTTTTTGCGATGATTTCTAAACAGATTAAATTTCATTTATTTCAGTTCTTGGTCTGCTTAGGAACAGTTGTGATAACATACATCGTCTCCTATCCATTTTGGTTGCTGGTAGAAGCTCCGTCAATAGCAATATCGAAAATAATCCTACCTATAGGGAAGAAAGAGGACACAACAGATATCGAGACAAAGAGAGAAAGAAATGACGTTTAAAATGCTACTGAACATTCTGGTAACAAATTTAATTATTTCGATAATAGATCGCTGTTCAGTTTCTTACGGAAAAGTAATTAAACAATCTCGAAGGTCATAACATATTTTAATAATAAAAACAAACATTTAAATCTAAATAGTATTGTAAAATCTAATCAAAGGTAATTTCAGAAATCATTCGAATTATTTATTTCAAATTTTTACCATTTTTCTGTACTTCCTACTATTTTATATGTAAAATAAGTTAATAAAATAAGAAACATACTTGTTTCATGATGTTTCTATATTTATTAAATCACGACTCAACTCAACGGTGACCTTTAAACGACTACACGTTCCTAATAACGGAGCGAAACATTCAACTAGTAGCGCCATCTATCGGCACATTTGTAACAAAAATGCATCTTGTATTTTTCATTATTTAATTTCTTTAACTTGGTCTTAATAAATCAATTTGATACAAAAAAATAAATTTAATCTATACTGTATATTGTTATAATTAAGTAAAAAAATCACGGAATTTTTAATAAAAATATTAACATCAAATAGGTTAGATATTTATTATAGAATATAGAAATATGTTACTGCAGTAATTATATTCAATAGCTAGATTACGTTTTTTTTATTTAGGGACTTATTTGTTGTGTTAATATTTAATAAACTCGGGTATAACTTAAGTATTGCGTTAAGTGGGATGAATGTATCAAACTCAAAACTAAATGTCATTGACTTCGCTTTCACGCGCGCTAGTTAAAAACACGCGAAATATCGATTTATTTTATCGATTTTCTTGTGGACCTATGTAGCCTTGGCTATGTCATTATTATATCATCATCACTAATCATTTTTATATTATATCAAAACAGATGACGAAATCATATACAACTTTCCCTTAGTTCGATCGAAATGACAAATGAAACAAATGTACATAATAAAAAAAAATGTTGTCAAAGTAATGTATTTAATATATTTTAATAATTTAGAATAACGATTAATTTATATTATATATTGAATAATATTTGTCAAAGCACTACATCAATTCTGAAAAATACGGTTGTAAATAGAATGATTTGTAAAGCGCCATCTAGGGACAACCTTGCGAACTTTTTAGAGGAAAAAAACAATTTTTTTTTGTGATAAAATATTTAGAAATTACCTATTAAAATGTGTAAATACTTCTTTTATTACGCTACTAAGATTTTTGCGCATACTATTCTTCTTCAGTGAACGAATTTTTTACGTAATAAAGCCTTCTGTGAGATGACCCAATTATATCGGTTCATATGTCAAATTATTCGTCCTTTTTATTTGTGTACTGTCTGTCTTTGTAACTGTATATATAATGTAAATAGCTAGTCTTAATTAAGTGTATTTTAAGAAGGTATTATTCGTTAAAACAATTGAACTAATATAATAATATTTACGAAATCTTATTTATGTGTTTGATTTAAAAAAATATATTATCCTATTAGACGTAAACAATGACGTCACTATTATATGAGAACTTTGGTAAAACACCTATTACTTTCACCCAGTGCTGAAGAAGTCCCATTCTGTTTATTATAAGAAGAATCAGGCACAATCATAATAGAATCAGCCACTATCTCCCGGAAGTCTATCCTAACTAAGAAAGGTAATATACAGCTACTTTCACTTTGCAGCATATAAATGCGCGTGCGGTAAACAATGTGAAACACAACTACCCCCACACCCCACCCCCGCTACCACTCAAGATCACGTGACTATCAGCAGGCTGGCGGGCGGTGCACTTCATTGCACGACTACTGCTGCATAGCAGAAATAACTATATACAAGCTAACTATTATCAATGCAGTAATGATTTTGTATACTAGACATTTTAAGATTATTTATATTAAGATACAATACTAGTTCGTGTAAATAATAAAGGATCCCTGTTTCCTTCGAATAAGCTATAACTTGAAAACTACTTACACAGACCAACAGATTTAATCATGTCTTTTTGTTTGAGTTTATCAATTAGATGCAGATTGTTTTTAAGGAAACACTAAAAATTCAAGATGCGCTTGAATTTTTTATGTCGCCTATTCCCGTGTTAGAAAATCAAAAATATGCCGTGTTTATCTATTCTCATTAGTCATATGTTCGTATTATTACCCACCGGGAGCGTTCTAGGCAACAGTGAGTAAGTATGTTCTAAGCAAGCATATATATGTCGTAGCCTTCGTAATCGCGTAACATCAAGCAAGACAGAAAACAAATGATTTGTTTATAAACAATTTAAAAACAACCGTCGACAATTGACAGCGCGAACCAATCTGCAATTAACGCCATCTTTCAGCAACTTTCGAACTAACAGCGTTTCAGAAAATATAAATCAAAGATTTTATCTATCAAAAAGAATTACAATTAACACTATGTTTGCAAAATTATTTTTTATTTATATTAAGGGTCGTATTCATAGATAAAACATAACATCGCAGCAGAACGCCTGTGGAATTAGTAAGATAAAAATAAAAACTCTTTTTAACAATGTGTCCGAATTTAATGTTTGAATAAATCACTTACCGGCCCCCTTATAATAATAAGTTTTAGAACCGATACAGATAAAACAGTGAACAAATAAAATACGAAATTTCAATATTTTCCGATTATTCCTTGACAATTTGTACGTTTTTCATGTTATCTGTATCCTGTTTTGGTCGGCTTTCGAATAGAATTGCGACGATTTGACTCATGGGTGCCTCCACCAGAAGCCAGAGCAGAACCGCCCCAAGGAACGAAACGGTGATAACGCCAGCAATGATCATCTAAAAAAAAACATTTCGGATGTGTTAGCAGCAGTATGTATATTTAAAGTATGTTAAGGGTGATTTATTGTAGCTGGTATCTATCAGGAAAAAGCTTTAAAACACCTATTCCCAATCATCCTGTATAAATAGATCACTCGGGTGTATTTTACGTTTTTGTTTCTATTCAAATGCCATAGGCCAATAACTTAGTCAACTTTAAAAAAAATTCACATGTAGAAATTCGAATTTTGAAAATACATTCTCTTACTGTTTTATCAACACGTGATTTTATACAATATATATACATTCATATCTAGACTATACATCCATCACTCAAAAGCTTTCGCACCGTTAACTGGTCATCTTTTATAAATCTAGTAAGATTTTTAGAACATTTGGTTTCTAACTGTATCTAACTGGTAGTCTATGGGCTTTTTTATCCTTTATAGGCGAAGCATTCTACCTTGATGATAAGCAATGACGAGGTCTACGACGTTAAGTGCTTGTCTAGAAGAAACCTATTCACTCTTGTCTAGAAGATTCCTAACTTATAATTGACTGGAAATAATGACGCCGGTATATTGTTCCATTCTTTGGGTGTTCGGACTATAAAAGAACACGCAAAACGCTTAGAACAGGTGGAATTAATTTCAACCGTAAACGAATGTCGTGAAGAAAGAAGATGGGAGAATTATTTGATGTAATTCCAATAGACACTCTTCAAAATGCAGTCTGTAAAATACCGATAAGCTGGCAACTTTTTGCCGATGCTCCAAGCTTTGCACTCGACAAAGCATCGTTACCAATCAGCCTCTTGGCTCTTGTCTGTACGTAGTCCAAAGTTTCGAGCTGGTACTTCGCTGAAGCTTCGGGTTGATCTATATCCAGCTCTGGATATTCTACAGCTAAAATTATGTTGATGTTATATAGTTCAGCAGCACAGTGATTATAATCCTCTTGCAATAGATATTGGCCTTGTCTGATATTTTTTATATTAAGAAATATCAACACAAATATCACTATTATTCAATCTTCTAATTGAGACATTTAAATTGTAATATTAAAATAAATAAATGTTATAAATTTTATAAATCTTATATATATAGTCTTCAGTATAATTAATATAGTTTTTTTGATAAAAGCATATGATGGCATAGTGTTTATCTAATTTACCTATGTAACCAGAGTTTTGTAGCATTATATAGTATATATCTTTATCCAGATGAGGTTTTTTGCAAAGTTACCCGCCTGCATCTAGTTATCGCTCGAAAGAAACTACCACCAGCGCCATCTATTTATGTCATTTGGAATTATAACGTCTCCAGCGCCATCTTATGTCAAATTTAGTAAACTTCGTACATTACGATTTGTATGACATTACATTGCATCGATACTCTAGTTTATCAATATTTATTAACGACATAGGAAATTTTAGAATAAATATAATAACTTACTAGTAAAGGTTTCAATAAACTGTATAATTCTGTCGAACTTGCGTAAGTCAAGCGTATGATTGTGAAATGGAACAAGTAGGCTGAATAGGAAACCTTTGCCATCCAGGACCATCCATTCCATTCTGCTAATCCCCGGTATATTGCTGAAAAGATAAATTAATATTGTCTTGTGAAGATAACAGGTTTCAACATTTTTCTTACATCAAAAAAACTAAGAAAATCAAATATCATATGGAAAGAAGCGTAAATAAAGTTGTTTATATCACAACACATAGATATACATTTCATATATTAAAAGGCGACTGAATACTCCGATCATCGCAAATCTGGGCGAACTCTAGTTCTTAAACCCTAACATATTGAATAACCAGTATTTCCATAGCGACGCCTTTTGAATCTAAATCATTTCAAAGTTCTATCTTCATCATCTTTCAAGACGCAGGAGGCCCATAATAAAGGACTTCCCCGAAGATATCCTAACAAACCGGATCGATCATCATCCGACCTCACCAGAGGCGATTGTCCACCTTTTGGGTAGACTTCCCAGGATGCGCTTGTCGGGACATGGTCCACTGCAAAACAATTTATTCTAAATTCAAGAGAGAACAATTGGCGATCTTGATCTTCTGAATGGAGACTTTAGTTAGCGACACGTCTATGTGACCTGTATCATTGCTCTTTCATTCTTTTTCTCTGTCTCATTGTCTATATTTTTTCTCTTTCCATCTTTTTTCTGAGCCGTAAGGTCTAAAGTCTTAAGTTTGAAAAATACTGGAACGTCACTTTATAAATTATGCTTTCTTTCTATAGTCTCAGCGATATCTGTAGCCGAAAGTAGATCTCCCTTTTGGATTTTCAATAAGAATAGTGGTAAGGAGCCCGCATCTAGCTTCTTTAGGCCAACCTTCCTTTACAAGGTTTGCTGATAAATGGTCTTTAAGCAGCAACTTAAACTTACTAAGTCAGTTTGTTCGTCTACAAATCTCTTCATTCGAAATTCGACGTTATAGAAAAATCCCGAGCATAACTCTTTCTATGTATCCGGGCAGTAAGGTGGTAAGTGATTGATTAAAATAAAAAAAAACTATATTTATACTTACACTCCATTTTGAAGACCATCCCAATAGCAAATAAGGCAAACAATGCACCAAATACTGGTCTCTGGAGGACTTGAATCATGACCCTCAAAGATAAAGGATAATGTGATCCTTCCACATAGAATATGGAACTTATAAATATTACTCCAAAGAAGCTAGGCACTGTAGCCCAGTATAGTATCTTGAATTTCTGTAAAAACAGTTTCATTTATACTTCCGAACTTAACTAGACTTACAATAATCAAATACAAAACTTACGTTTTATTAAGTTTATCCTAAGATAAATAATGTATTGTTTCGATTATTGTGAGAACAGAACTATGAAAAAACCTGAAATGGTGATGATATATCTATATATCATCACCATTTCAGCTGAAGGACAATCAATGATATATACCACCTGATTAAAGGCATTATTGTCTATCGACGTTAAAAAGGTCATCTGGATGTAGAAGTAATACGCTGTGGTAACTAGTTAGTGGTTTTAACTACAAAACATTAAAAGTCAAGCATTCTGTGTCCTGGCGATTGCCACATCAATTTGTTAATGCTATGTCAGTAGCTTTCTTTCATCATCGTATCTGTTCACTCCAGATTCGAACTTGTAGAGAAAACCAGAACATAACCTACCCACAAATCATTGAGAAACTGCAAACTTGTTTTACTTTAATTTTTCCACTATCTAAATTTTCTCAGAGTACAATTTTAAGCATTTAGGCTTAATTTAAGGATAATAGGGCCGCCACACTTGCGGTTTTGTTAAAAGATAATAAGTGATGTGAATAAGCGTAACAAATCTTTGTAAGAAGACATTATAATATATTGACTTATTTATGATATTGAGAAGAAACAGTTGTATATAAAATGAGATAGTTATAATAGAATTGTATAAAATAACACAAAAAAGAAAAATTGAACAAAAGAAAAATATAATAATCAAGAATAGATTATGGCGAAGAATTGGAGGCGTTATGTAAATGAAAGCTGTGATGATAACAGAAAATATGAATCATGAAAGAAGGAACAGACGGAGAAATTGTGAAGAATGCGAGAGAGCGAGAGAAAAAATATCCCTGTCCAAATATAAGATATGAGAACAAAAAGCCCCCAATAACGGGGGGCATATAAAAAAAGGTTTAAGAATGATGCATATATGTGGTCATTACATGTTAAGTTAAAGGTTTCTCAAAAGAAAGTATTTATTTTCTCAAGCAATCTTTACCAATAAATACTTTATTTTAAGAAACCTTTAAACTGTCGGGTAAGAACCAGGTAAAATAAGCGTGCTATAAAATTACTGAAAAAATCTCTCCTTTTATGTTTCCCACATCTCATTCTTACTATTTTATATTAGAATCAAGTGTCTGTTAATAGTATTACAAACGGCTAATAGTGTTCGGCACTTGATTTGGCACGTGTGAAAGAACTAGTATATGCAGCAATGTTTAGTTTTACAAAGCATTATATGTGTCTACATATCGCTGAAGAAGCACTGTGCGATAAAGTTCACGCTGTACAAAACCAAACGCAACCGATCTGTATAGTAAATATTACTCTTCGGCCCGATGTGCCGAATCAAATTCGGGGTGTTCCTAACAAAGACTTCACGATAGAAATAATAAGTCAATTTTATTACAATTTAAACATATGTAGCGTAAAAATTCTGTACAAGCAGTATTCTTTAAATTTGATTTAGCACGTCAAGTGTCAAGTACTACGACTCGTATTACAACGTACTATGCTTATATTCATAATGAAATATTATTATGAACATAATTGAAATCTTATGTACAAGATAAAAATGTAATTTTATAAAAAAATAATTGTAATATTAAAATTTATGTTGACGTTATCGCTTTGTAAAATCGTTTAATAGTGTTGGATTAAAATATTTAATTGTTGCAAAGCAGAGACATAAGTGACAGTGAGCTGGGCTCATCGCTCGTGCGACCAATTGTCGTTGAAGTTGAAAGGTTCTCGAGAGGCGATCACGAATGGCGTGGGCATCCCTCTCCCTCCCACTAGGTAGACTGATGACTTAGTCAAGGTCGCGAAAACACGCCGGATGCAAGCAGCGCAAGACCAGACATCGTGGCGATGTTTAGAGAAGGCCTATGCCTTGCAGTGGGCATCTATTCATTGATAATGATAATAATAATGATGATGAGATTTAAGTTTTACAAAAATCTAGTTAATAAAAAGGTAATGTAAAGAAAGAATAAAACTTTAAAGGTATTAGTGGTATAAATAACGAGAATGAGTTGCCACTTGAACTGTCGGATCATACACGTTAGATATGAAAGTTTAATATAAGGAGATTCTCAGAAACTTATTTGTATATTGTTTTTCAATTACAGAAATATTTATAGTAATGTAAGAGTTGATGACGTCACGCTTTTTAAAAATACAACTACGGATATTTTACTAGATGAACCGATGACATAATCAAGGCTGCGAGAAGTGTAGATGCAGGCATCGATAAACCTGTAATTGTAACTATCTTTGGGGAAAGCTTACGCCGTTCAGTTGGTGTTTAACAACTGAAATAAGTCAATAAATCAATATTATTTCCTACAAATTAATAAAATAACTTACCTTGAACCTTTGTATGTCAATTTTATTTTTCTGCAACTCGTGAACAAGGATACCGGAGCAAAGACCGATAATATAACTGCATATATTGTTATGTGTTGGTTTGTATAGATAGTCAAATGATGGTTCTCCTACAAAAAAACGCCTTATCGATCTGGAAGAGAAATATTTTTTTTTTTATTTATGAAGAAATATTAACTTTTATTTATCTCTATTTATTGTAAGTTATCTATGACAATGAATGATTTGGTTAATTAGTACCTATCATAAACTTGCGATCCTAATTCGCAGGTTCGGTTTCAGGGATACAATATCATATAATTCACACTTTTTGCAAAAATTACATAGGATTGCCATTGCTCATAAACTAGTTTCCAGAGAATGAGCAGCAGCATCCTCTGCATACCATAATACCACACTACCATCGCCAAATCGCCAGCTTATCGTGGCGATTATGATAAATCCCCTTATAGATATCTTTTGGGAAAACTCAAACCTTGCAGTGCGCGTCTATGGTCTAAAACGATGAGAGCTTACATATTTAAAAAAATATAAGGACTTCGTTTATTAGTAAACTTCATTATTATTAGATTCATTAATATTAAAAAATAATTAAACTAATTAAAACTGTGATACTGTAATAGAAATGGATAACTAAAGTGTTTGAGGATGTACGAAAGGAATGGAATGATTCAGAAAGGAAGATGGAATTGTAGAATGATAGAAGGGTTAAAAAAATATATTGTGTACTATGGAAGACGAGAACAAAAATAAAAATTCTAGTGAAAAAAAAATTATTAAGAAATACAAAACCCTGTTCCCAATAAAACAGGGGGTGGAAGGAGAGGTCAAAAGCGATATCCCCAGGAGGAATGAAATAGGTTGTCTGTATCAATAATTTCCTCTAAATACGGAAATTGCTAATGGTTGGAGCGCTTGTCTACAGTTGAAGGTCTTTGTCGTTTCAGGCCATAGTCGCCTACTGCACTGCTGTTGAGATCTGAGACTTGAGATCGTAGGTCGCAAGTTCGATTCCAGAGATACAACCTTATTTAATTTACATGTTATGAATTAATTATATAGAATTATCATTATGTGTCGAAACGATGACAAAGTGTCCATATAAATCACCGTGTTTAACTCGAATACAGTACATTGCTTTTTACTTAGTAAAGCTAAAATTATAGGTTCTTTTGTAAATTATTATAAAAAAACGATATTTACTCTGGTGACACCAGCAACACTACCGTCATGTCGTAAAAGTAAGTCACGAAACCAGGTGCCAACAGTCCTAAAATAAACGATGTCCCCAACACCACTTTCCTCCAGGAGCTGTTCCTCACCAGAACCAAAACTATTACACCGTAACAGTATAAATGCATATCAGCTGATACATACCTGTAAAAGATTAGTTAATTAGTCTTTGATGAAGAAAGAAAAGAAAGAAAGATGTAAAGAAAAAGATTTATTATCATCGTCTCTTCATCATCGTCATTTCATGAATTATTGTCATCATATCTAACTTCTTGTGATGTATTGTCATTATTTCATCATCGCTGCGATTTATTATTATCATCTCATCACCATCATAATGGTTTATTGTCATCATCATCATTATCGTCATCATCGCTGCGATTTGTTATTTTCATCTCATCACCATCATAATGATTTATTGTCATCGTCATCATCAATTAATGAATTATTGTCGTCATTTCAAACTCGTCATGATTTATTGTCATCATATCTTCGTCATCATCATTTCACGAGTTATTGTCATCATCTCAACCTAGTCGTGGTTTATTGTCATCGTCTCTTCATAATGATTTGATTATCACCCCATCATCTTCACGGTTAATTGTCATCATCTCATCGTCATTGTGTTGAATATGGGCCTCTTACAAATATTTCCAATACGTCCGAATGCTATCGACCCATCTTCAGCAACACTCAGACGTCCCTCTCAGTCCCACCAGGATTTTAAGATCCAAGCAGCTCTCTGGTTTTAGTTTTATACTATATAGATTACATTTTTTCGTCTACTGTTCTTCTCTTATATGTTTCATTCTTCTCTTGTTCTCAATTTTTTGCATTCACCCGCACAATTACAACATTACTTTTCATAAGTTCTATCTTTAATTATATGATATGTACATATATAATATTATAGTTTTCTATCTTTAACTCAAGACTATTTAGATCACTATACCAATGACCAAAGACCAGATTATTATGTTCTGTGTTACTATACATTGTTTCAAGACCATAAAAGAACTCTATGATTATTTTAATGAGTACTGGAGGTTGTAAATGTTATGCTCATTTTCTTGTTAATGAAGCAATTTCTGACTCTATTACCGTTTTTAAAATATCAATGTATATCTATTGTAATAAACTTTTTAATGATGTTTCAAGGGTGAACAATTTTGATTATATCAACTATGGAATGTCAATACTTATCGGTTTTATCATTGTATTTAATTAAAGATGAATTTTATTAATAGAAAATCTAACAGCAAAACAATAATTTAAAAATAAGTCGCCATAGATATGTGTAGACTTCTTTCGCGTGAAATTAAACAAAAAAAAATATTTAGATCATTCACTTTTTTTCGTTTAAGAATTTATCTTAAATAAAAGTATCCTTAGTTACTTCTCATTCACATCAGCTATATGCCAGTTTAAATCCTGTCAAAAACAATCTAGATGTTTCAAAGATTTTCCGGAACAAACAAATATTTAAAAAAAATTGGTAATTGTCGTTTCTGTCGACATATTTTACAGAAAAACCGATTAATTTTTACCGCTCCCGCATTGATTTGTATACTAGACAGCAAAAGGTTGTTGATAACGAAGGTGAATATATTGTTGATTAGAAATAAAAACTTGCTAAAAATGTAATTGATTGAATTTAACTTAAGAAAGCGTCGTTACTTTTCGGTCCCTCTAATAATATTTAAAACAGACACTCCAATTTTATTCGTAGTAGTATTTTATTTTCTAACTTATAAGTGTTTTAAAATATTGTAGTACTAACCAAATACATATAAAGACAGAAAAATTCACTTTTAGCAATACGAATTAAAAAGTAGCAAACGGATCGTACGATATAAGAAAATTTTAATTAATAAAATATTGGCACATGAATAATTATAATTATTGTATATTCCATAATTGACAACTTATAACAAGGATAGCAAAGACACCGGTAGGTATCTTTCGTCACTGAAAGGAACGTCAGAGCCTAGAGGGACGATAAGTTTGGAAAGCCCTGAAAAAACTCTTGAATCTGTCTTGTCATCCATTTATATAACCTATCTTTGCTTAGTTATAAACACTATCTATTTGATATTTAATGGAATCAGGCGTTACTATGCGGAAGTCCATCCTAAGTAAGAAAAGGACCAATATTTAGCCACTTCCGCACATGCAATGGTAGTCGTCCAACAAAGTGTACCCCCGCACTCTGTGTTTGTCACTAATCGGTGTAACATAACTCTTGAAGATGCCCCGTGGAGGGGCGAAACACGTGTTAAGTGATTTGGCGATGGCGGTTGTGTGATTCGCATTGTTTGCCGCATACGCATTTATCAACGGGCTGGCGGGCGGTGCACTTTGTTTCACGACTACCACTGCATGTGCGGAAGTGGCTAAATATTGGTCCTTTTCTTACTATCTATTTACTTCACATGGCCCGCGCTGTCTTTTGTAGACATAATTTGATAATTATTTTTTATCAAGTTTTTCATACCTATGAACAGTACCCCAATCCTCCTTTTCGTGTCGAATTAAAATTAATTGCTAAATGAACTGTTCTCGGTAAAAAGAATAACTTCTTTTCAGCCGATAAAAGCTCACTGAAATTTATAAGCCTCCAAACATCGCCTCGATCACCGGTATTGCGCTGCCTTCATTCAGTCACTTTCCACAACCCCAACTATGTCCTGGTTGAAGGCCACGGCCCACGAACAATATGCCCAGTCTGCTGCCACTTCAGACAAACAATTCTTAGACCTACGTCATTGACCTTCCTTTTTTCTGCGGCTCCATGTATTTCTAATTCGATCTAGCAACTAATCTTCGAGCTTATCCCCCTTCTTTGCTCTTTGCTGACCTAGTGCAGGCCCATCATTCACATACTTTCCATCCAAAATTTTCAAGTCTCTAAACCCTTTGGTTCCAGGGATATTGTGAGATGGTACATAAAATGAAAATCTTTATATATATGTATATATATATGTATATATGTATGTATATACGTATATATACATATATAGATGAACGATACAATTCAGAGTAAGCGCGTGTTTTATGTAGGTATAAAACGCATTATTATTTGTAATACATGAAAAATCATTACCATGTATGAATCATACAGTTAGATCCATTTTTGTAGTTCGCCAAATAAAATAAATTCCAAAACCAGTATCGCCTGCAATCGTCAATTTCTGATTTTTGAATGTACTGAAAAATAAAAAAAAATGTATTTTTTTATCGTACTCATATAAAATCATTTAAGATAAATGTATCAAAATTCATCATATAAGAATTTTCATCAGTTCCAAAAGAGTGGATATAAAGAAATAAAATTAGAATTAATAATAATAATAAAAAATCATAGTTCTGTATAAAACTACATACGTGTGTATTAAAATGAAAATTTTATATTTTAATATTCTATGTTGACGCAGTGTAAATTTATTTTTATTGGACACAGGCCTCGTCTACAGGCTTGTGGTCGCCTCTCTAAAACCTACCAACAGCTACGGCATTTTTACTAAAGAAGTTTTTTCTAGCAGAAATCGAGTTTTTAGTGATGTACCTGCCTAAAACAAAACAGGGGATGGAGGGGGGGCGGATGATAGGTCTCCAAAAACAAAAATATTATTAGTTACGAAATAAATATTGGTGTAGTGTATAACATATTTTTAATATCACCTGCCATAATGGTCCAGAACCGGCATACCGTAACAGAGTGGAAATGATTGCAAGAATAATTGCAAGCATTGGTGTTAATCTGAAAAAGGTAATGTTAGTTCAAATCAACGTTATTACAACAATAAAACACCATTATTTAATGTTGATCAATTAATAGTTTTTGGCTGTGAGACTTGATCATCAACTGTTCAATTTCAGGTGCATCCAAAACATTATGTTACAATACCCAGCGATAAATATTGCACATCGAGTTGTGGAAAGAGACAGTCGACTAATTTCGGCTTAATAGAGCGTTATCTCTGTCGCACGACGGACAAAACGTCCCATAGGTAGTGTGGGACAGAGATAATGCTCTACGAAGCCGAAAAAACCCGATTGTCTCTTTCTAAATGTCGAGGTGCTATATTTATCGCAGGTTACTGTACATGTTTGTCAAATATATCGTGCATTATATAAATATACTGTATATTTTTTGTTATGAATAAAAAAAAGCTTTAATTGTAACATTTATGGAACTGTTCCGCAATTTACTGTATGCCCTAGGAGTTTAGCCACAGGTACTTTGAATTTTTGTTCCACTGAGATATAAGTAACATATTTAGTAACAAAACGTATAAATTTTAAGGTAACAATAAGTATAAATTTTAAAATTACCTTAACCATCTTTTAAAAATATAAGACGTAATAAGGGTCCAATGTAATTTTTTCTTTTCGGCCAATCTCTGTATATTGTAACTTAAAAGCATTCCGGACATGACGAAATATATTTGAACTATAAGTAGTCCGTTCAAAAAGATGTGATACATTATATTATTATACATCTGTAAATTTAAAATATTCATTATTTGTATCACTAACAAATTGTCAACAATCTGTTTTAATATGAAATACACTTATAATTACAACACTAATATATTTACATCAACAATCATTACAATAAAAAGTCGTCTATTCTGGACATAGATCTCTGCAATAGTTTTTCAATAGAACAGATTAAAATCGATCCGCATCCAGTTTCCTTGTGGGTAACTACCATTATAGGTAATGAATTGATTTGGAAGAATAAATAATAAACTATTTTTTATTACATTGACAACTGTCCACATTATTCCACAAGTATGCTATTTTCTATTTAATCATACAACATTGTACACAAATCTCTTTGATTTTTTTTTAATTAAACAGTAAAGTGTATAAATTGCCCATAGATATAATTGCTAACAGAATTTGTTTTTGGTTCTAGTGATATTAATTATGTAGCAGCTAATAATAAAGTTTTATTTATACTTATAACGTACACAATTAATCGCAATAGATGATAATTATTGTAAAGTAGAAATCTGTAATTAATAATTATTTTTAATAATTATTTCTTACCCGCTCAAAATTGTGAGAATCCGAAATTGCGAATGCGTAAGGTGCAAGCGAATGCCCTATTAAGAGAAGCACCATTGAAATTGCTCTGAAATAATAAATAATTACAGTGATCCTTAGAAACTACTGATGCAATGCGATTTTTCTAACATTTTTTTAAATGCGAAAGATTTACAAATTGGTACAGGTTACATAAAACGCAAACGTTAGTACATTTAGTGTCATTGACAAACAATGGAATTTCTTCCTGCTTCTTCTCCACAATTATAACACCTTGTGAATACGTTAAAATAGATTAAACAAAGTAAATGTGTAAATATAAAAATTTGACGATCAAAAAGAGTTCTGTGAAGTTCCAATGTTGAATAAGCGTACTATATTATATCTGTAACCACGGGACGTCCACTGGTGGACATAAATGTCTCCCGTACCCGAAAGGACTAGTTGAAAGTAACCGCATTTAACATCTTTCAATGACCTCAACAAGAGTAGAAACAATAAAAGACTGAAAAATCAGTACAGATTAAAAACAACCTTGTCCCAAATCAGATAGGGTAGGAGCAGAGATCTCCAACATAAACGAGATCGTCTGTTCATCTTGAAGGTAAACGATTTTTACTACTTTACGAAGTACACACACACACACACACATACACACACACACGCGCGCGCGCACACACACATACGCACACGCGCACACACGCACACACACACACAAACGTGTATATATATATAATTGAGTATGTATATAAAAGTAAATGAATGTACACTTACCTAGCTCCATCTAGCCCTTTGAGTCGATCCACCGGCGGTTTTTCTCTATAACTCGTACTATGAAATCTTTTCCAATTTCGTTTTATTGAAAACGACATTAACACATCGTACGCTAAAAATATGATCGATATTAATGACAAAAAATAAAGTCGAACTTAAATTAAATGCAATTTTTTTTGAGACATGGGCTTTGTTTTGTTGTAATAATTTTATCATTTAATTATTTTATTTTCGCGCTATTAATCTCATGAACTTTCTTACTTTCTGCATTGCTTCTACCTTTCCGTTTCGTTAAATTTTTTCTTATGTTCGACCATTCTTTCTTCTCCTCATATCTTAATTATGACTATATTTAATTTTGTATTATTTTCAATTTAGATGTTACCTAAATGTAACATTTTTTTTAACAATTTTTGATTGACGCTATCAATTTTTACATTTTAGCTCTTATTTCTGTCGATTGCGTCTGCTGCAATTTTTTTAGGACCATGAGGAAAATTGGTCTCGTTTCACCATTCTTTATTTGCGAGGCCAAAAATTCCTCGGCAATATTTCTACCTAAACGACATTCGGAATCGACCCGGAGTCCTCCGAATGTGGGACAATGGGCTACCAATTGGATCACGGTCTGGTCCACACCCGGTTCACAGAAACACGACGGATTCTTCTTGAGTTTAAACCATTTAAACACTATTACCTAATTTAGATCTAACTACTAAAAAACTAACCATTTGCAGATTGATCGGTTATATGTGAAAAGATTTCGGTTAAATGCATAAACCGCTAACTGTTAATTCATGTTACACACTATCCGAATATCAATATTTAGATATTTCATATTAGATTCAGAGTTTATACTGCCAGAAGTGATAGGCATGTGTCATTACAATAAAATAATGATATATTGTAACATATTTCCGAAAGGTAATTTTATACAGGGTCTTTACAAAAATCGTAAATATTTTCGCTAAAAAATTTACTATCCATTTGGCTTTTACATTTGTAACCAAACATCCTGTATATATATAAGTATTTCTCGAAATATTTTATAATATTAATTTAAATGTATTATCTCATTATTCACAACAATTACAATGCTAATAGGAAATACTCAACAGAGTAATTATTGCATTTAAAAATCCCTTAAAATAAAGAGAGAAACAGAATTTTATTAACAGGTTAAAATAAATACCTTTGTTATTAAATTTCTTCATTCCGAACACATCGTACGAAGTTGCAATCACATTGACGGCTAATATCGTTGCACATGATATACCAACGAACATGTCCCATAAATCCAATTTTATTCGATCATCCTTTGAATAACACAAAGGTGTTGATATCTTGGTCTTAAGACCATAGTCTCTACTGAAAGACTCATTTAAACAAGCCTCTAGAGAATCTGATATACTTGAAGATATATTTTCTTTCTTTATCCTACATGTTCTGGTCAAGCATACCCCACGATATAAGCTACTGTGATTGTAATGTGTGAAAGTCCATTCGGAATAATTCTGTAAAAGAGAATAATTTATTGTCGATTCATTTAATATTGGTAGATAGAAACAATGATGTGATAAAAATTTTACTCTTCGATCTACTCTCTCTCTACTCTCTCGCTATGGAAAGGGCTATGCCAATATAAGGCGAATTCACGTGGCTTTGCGTGGGCCTAAATTAGATGAATCTTAACGTATTGAAGTGGACATTACTAACCTTACCTTAATTATAAGGTAGATAGTTTACTTTGTAAAAAACAAGATACATGTCAACCTACTTATCATATCTTTTAATATGATGCAAAGTGAACTTTACGAAATTTTTATCGTCAAGTAATTTTTTAGAACCAATTTAATTGCATAACTTTTGAGAAAACTTTTTTATCTTCCGCCATTACTCGTCTTCTTTTGGTAAAAAAAATTAAAACTTTTATCGTCTGAAAACAACACTATATCATGTTTATCTCTCACAAGTTATTTCAGGTCATTTAAATTTGGATAAATAATGATCTTATATAGCTTTGCAAATTAACACTGTACAATGTTACCCGAATTAAATCAAATAAATCATTCGATGTCTCCGTCACCAAATCCAATTTCGTGGAACAGTACAATGGATTATCATCGTTGAAGCAATCGTAGTAGCTATCCAAATGAACCAATGGCGGCATCCGATCATATTCACTTTCTGAAAAATAAAAATCATATTTATATCTCGTAAGACATAAGCAAATGCTACGATATAAAAAACACGTTTAAATAAAAAGAATTTACAAATTCCCGCAACATCATATAAGATATCAAGCAGTCTGGTCTTAAATATCTCATATGCGTTTTGTCAACCTCGCTTTTTATATACCTCACGCGGTCTATAACAAAGACGAACTCGTGTTAGATCAAAGCAAACTGAGATGCGCAATGTTTGAAGACAAAGATCTTTGGACAGTGTGTTACCGGTGATGACGTATGGATCCAAGACGTGATCACTTACGACAGGCTTTATAGGAAGGCTGAAGTTCACCCAGAGACCAATGAAGAGAGCTATGTGCGGAGTTTCAGTAGATTAAGTCAGAAATGAAAAGATCTGCAAAACCTGGATTATTGACAGGTCGAAGATTTGCTCGTCCACATCAACCTACGACATATTTAGGGTCACAGGAAATCGAAGGATGCAGACAGCGCAGGACTAATCCTTGTGGCGATCGTTGTGGGGCATATCCCTTACAGTGGACGTCCATCGGCTAATAAGAAGAATGTTACCATAAAGAGAATATATATTATATTTATAGTTGACGTAAGTAAGAAAAGGACCAATATTTAGCTACTTCCACATATGCAGTGGTAGTCGTGCAACAAAGCGAACCGCCCGCCAGCCCGCTGATGAATGCGTATGCGGCAAACAATGCGAATTACACCTCCGCCACTGTCAGATCACTCAACACGTGCTTCACCTCTCCACAGGGCATCTTTAGGAGTTATGTTACACCGATTAGTGCCTCCTTGTTTGGCAGCGGGCTAGCGGGCGGTGCAATTTGTTGCACGACTACCACTGCATGTGCGAAAGTGGCTAAATATTGGTCCTTTTCTTACTTTGCATTTAACCAGCCATGGTTATCAATGGGTCAGGCTTATGTCCAGCTGTGAACGTTACACCGATAAGTGCCATACACAGAGTCAAAAAAAAAATCAAAAACTCTATAGTTGACTAGTTTAAACCAAATATTCTAATATTAATAGCTCTTTGATTGTCTAAAGTCGTAAGCCAGATGTTTTACTTTACGTATTGTTTATTTTTATAACTTTTTATGTAGTTAATTTTAATCAATAAGGGGTTTATGATTTTATCATAATTTTAATCATTATAACAAACCATTATCTAAATTAGTGATTCCCAAAGTGGTCTGTATCGACCCCTTGGGGTCTATGACAACCTGCAAGGGGTCTACGTCAGCGAAAAAAAAAATTGGGGATCCATGAAATGAAAATAGGGGTCCACGATAGTGGATCTCAACACATACACTGATAGTACCTATTTACTTACATCATACTATCTTATAATATCAAAACATATACATTATTAATAAAAGTACCTATGAAGTAAAATTTTTTTAATATGTTTTTTAATTTAAATTCAATTTATAAATGTATACATTAACATTATATGTATGTATATATAAAAGTGTTTTTACTTTAAGTTTATAACACTAAACTTCACTACAGTTAGAAATTTACAGGAAATCAATATCAGGTAAGTAGGGGGTCTACCCAACACGGAAAAACATGACAAGGGGTCTACGACTTGTGACACTATTGATAACTGATCTTTGAGTTTATATGACTACACAAACCAGTGGAGATATTTTTAAATGAGCTACATATTGATATTTTTAGTTTTAATGTATTTGTAAAGTATATAAATATGAAGTTAAACAAATTGTAAAAATGATTTAAAATTAATAAGAAATTAATTGTTTATTTATATATTAAATCAAATAACACTAAATAATGTTTTATGTGTTACAAAATAAAAAGTTTTTTTTCCTCTTTTTAATATTAATGTCTTGAAAAGATAATCTTTTCTCACGAGTATATTTAATACAATACGAGTATATTATAATGGAACATGTTTTTACGTGTTCAAAACATGCAACGATGGACATGACACGTTTCCTGGAAACTTTTTGCGTTTATTTTAGTTTGTTCAAATATTCATGCTAAAAAAGACTTTTACATATCTTGAATATACTGTTACATTCCCCTTTGACTTTATGTATAACAACTAACTGTCTTTTCTCCGCTCCGAAAAGGTCACGTTGCCTTTTGTGGGTGTAAATTCAATATATCAATTAACATGCCAAAAAAAGTCCAGGCCTAGTTTTCTAGAACCTTCTAAAGGTATTGTTTGAAAATATGCATTTTTAATAAAACTCCTTTCAACCCCATTGCGGATGCAATTAAATTAAATCGCGATAGGGGTATTTCTACCAAATATCAAGTCTCTTGGTCTTATGGTTCCAGAGATATTGTGATAAGTCTGTATAATGGTGGAAATCGTATATATATATATATATATATATATATATATATATATATATTCATGAAATATACAATATATTCCAAGGATTATAACCTAACAATAAACATTACAATTAATAATAAAAAATAACTTTAATCCAATAAAAAAATCACGGGTTCTTCACCATCCTAGCTGTTTCTTCACAAAATCTAACACTAGTGTCTGAAGAGGATGTCTATTTCCTTAGAGGATTTCCTATGATTGTAATTTTAGTATATATAAATATATATTTCAACATGCAATAAATTGAAAAAGTCTATTCAACAAAAACTGCTACAAAAAACCTATCTATTGTGATTTATTTAAAATACAACTACCGATTCATTGAAATAATAAAAATCAATCATTATATACCCGCCTTATATTTATTAAATACCGAATAAAAACAATTGTTATTCTAATTGAAGTTTCTAGTGTTCGTGACAGTACACCATTATTATTAATTAAAAATACAAAAAAACATATTATAATAAATAAATATAATGTTTAATTACGTTCTAGTAAAATGATAAACATTTAAGCATGGTTTAGCTTGGTTACATAAAATAGTTTTTATTTCATATCGTAACCTATTTGTCTTTAGCACGCCAACGCTTCCTATAAAAAAATCAGTGACTTCTAGTTGGGAAATATCGCATGTTTATGTAATGTTTGATATAAATATTATTAATACATGTTTCCAAAATTTCTAATGGAAAAACAAAAAGATGCATTTTCTCTTTACCTAAAAGAAAATTGTCTTCGATATTTACGTCTTTAAATATTTAATGGAATCAGGCGTTATTTTGCAGAAGTCCATCCTAAGCAACCTGCAACCAAGTACACCGCCCGCTAGCCCGCTGATAACACAGAGTTACTCGGGTGAGTTGACTGCGAGTTTGACTCTGTGTTTGGTACTAATCGGTGTAACATAACTCCTGAAGATTCCCCGTGGGAGGGTGAAACACGTGTTGAGTGATTTGGCGGTGGCAGTTGTGTAATTCGCACGACTACCACTGCATGTGCGGAAGTGGCTAAATATTGGTCCTTTTCTTATTTACGTCCTATACACCCTTACTTATGCACACCAAACGTGCACATATAACACCATTATTAAATCTGTACTGGTATCATATCAAAAGCACAATATTTTTTTTATTTAATATCCTTAATTATACAGGCTAGGATATATTAGAATTGTTTCGTAAATAATAAATAAAAATAGAAAGCATACAAAAACATATACCATATACCAAAACATACAGACGAAAGATGGACACTGGAGACAACAATATGAAAAGAATCGAAAGGAAAAATAAAAAGAGGATTCCCGGAGGATAGTGGATAGAAGATACTTACATAAGCAATAGCAGAAAATGATAGGAGAAGGAAAGCTGTGGACGTCTGTAAAAAGTTGTAAAAAAGTTGCCTCTACCCGAGAAGGGGTTCCGATCAAAACAATTGAAAAAAATAGAGATGGCGAATAAGATAAAAATGAAAATAAATGTAATCACATGTAAACTTATATTTAACAAGTGTTACATTTATTTATACTATGACGCATGTAACAGAAATTGTGGATCGTAAATTAAAAAAAAATTATTATTTTGATTCCAACGAAATTATGTAAGAAATTCACCATGAGAGTGACTGGTCTATTACGTTATAAAGACACCAGATTTAAAGAGATAAATACATATGTATACACCCAATACAAATATATCGATAGACAAGAGATATATAGGTTATAATATTTTTTATAATTATAAAGAGCTGTATTTCACAGAAATTAGCGTCAATGCCTTTATTTTTACATTTACGTTTAATATTTCCGAAAAATTTTTTGCTCACTTCTTTCCATGTCATACCATGTCTATTAATCCAATTTAATTTTTTTTCATTTATTTAATATTCTTTATTGTACACGTTAAAATACATTCAATAAGTTTCACAATAAAATACAAAAAAGTACAATGGGCCTTATCACACAAGGCAATCTCTTACAGACAACCTTAGTATGAAAAAAGTAAAAGTACTAATAATGGGTAGTTTACGTGTACAAAAAATATATATTTACAAACAAACGAACATAAACATATATACTTGCGTATATAACATATATACGTATAATAAATAAAGTTTAATACATATTATAAATATAACACAATATAATAAATATAAACATCTAACTGACTTCGATCAGTATTGGTTCGATCGCACTTGCCTCAGAAAGAAACAGAAGAAGAAAAAGAAATGAATTAACAGATAGATAATCGTGGTCTAGTAAATGGTTCTTAACCATATTCTCGAAAATAGATAGTGAGTTAGCACGACTTATATTCAGCGATAAATCATTCCACAATCGAACGGCTATTAAATCTATTTTGTAAACTAAGTAAAAGTCAACTAATAATTATAATTACATTTTAAAAAAAATAGGTTTCTAGTTTATTTTTAACAATGCCTTAACAATGTACAGTTCAGACCACTTCCTTATCCCTACATCAAATCCTCAGGTTGTATGTACACCAGTATTGCCGTATTCATCACGTCGATGAATCTTGCGATCGCATCTTGAGTCTCGTCCGTGTATACACGCACGAGTTCATGGGATGTGATATTGCTACCACCTCATGGATACTCTTATGCAGCCCAAGCGTTTCTGTTGTTCCACAACGATGACCGCCTCACTTTTCAGCCCCTGATCCTCATTACTGGTGAGCGTCCTTGAACCTGTCTCTGAACCGCTGCCTTGGTTAATGAGAACTTGTTTATTGATTTGTGTGTTAGGTACAGGGTGTTTCTCTGTTCAGAGATATTCTTTTTGGACAAATAGGTCGTAGTACTTGTTCGTCTTATTTTTGCGGTTTTTTAAATGTTCGTTAAATAGGAATATCTTGGCTAAGCTACCGCTATATTATCAGGTATACTCTATTATCGATAACAAGTGAAATACTGAAAAATTTCCAGTCGTTTAGTTTAATTAAATATATAATTGTTCCTGTTTCTCTTTTGTTTGACTCTTCCAAAATACACGAAACAAATCTGTGAGTGTGTTTAACAAAACATCTAAGCTATTTATCAAATAAGTAATAGAATAATTAAATTTAATTAATACTGCTAGGATAGTGAATTTTAATTACTTCCACAGCATTATGTCTTAAGAACTGATGGTGTTTTACAAAAGATAGAAATCGGCTTAAAGAGGTCAATATTCTTACTGTGGTCTCACAATATATTTATGATAATATATTGCAGATTTACAACAATGATAATACATTAGAAAAAATTGGAAACGTAAATAATTACAAAGAGCCGTGGAAAACTAGCTGTAGCTATTTTTTTCATTTGTAATAAACGGAATCAGCAAAAACATTGTTAGACTACTTTTTACAAAATTCAATATACATATTAAAAATGAATTGACGGAAAAGGCTTATTATTCAATGAACGAATATTTGAATGATAAGAATCCTTGGCAGTGATGTCGTCTGATTATTTTGATTTCATTCAGGCTATATCTGATAAAGTGTATGTATGTATCTGTGGTAGATTTTATTAACGATGTTTTGTTATGGAATTTCTTCCTGCTTCTTCTTCACAACTATAACACCTTGCAATGCAGAGTCAAAAACAAAATAGATTAAAAATATAAATAGATAACTTAATGATCAATAAGAGTTCTGTTAAAAGTTCTTATGATGAATAAACTTATTTTATCTTTTGTCTTTTTTTTATAATAAATGAAACTACTTCTATACGTGGAACAAATCTTGAATGATTTAACTTGAATGATTTTAATTGAAAACACAGACTTCTCAATAATAAAACACTTTTATACAAATGTATATAATATGTTAAATAAATAAATAAATTTAAAAAAGAAATGAGAACAGTTTATTTTATCGTATTTAACTGCATGAAATATACAATTACATATAGAAGCAAGAAAACAAAAACGCATTAAATGACAAAAACATAATTGTTCAGTAGAACCAAAAAACTTTTTTACTACACCTATAGTAATATCGTAAAACGCGATGTTTATAATAAGAAACTTTTATATAAGCGATGTAATACACATGTAATAATTTTTACTTGTATAAATTTGACACGTTTCATTTTTTTTTTAGGTGCACCAGCAGTACATACAATTTTAAGTACATTAAAAGTTACCGTATTAATAATTGTTCTGTTATGTGTTCCTTTATAGGTGATACAACATTAAAAGTTTACTATAAACAACCTTGCAGAAAGATCAGAGTAGATTAAATTCAAAAAAAGATTGAAGAGAAAAGTGATTGCACATAAGAAGAAACATCTGGCTTATGACTTTAGACACCAAAACAGGTCTTAATTTGAATATAACAATCTATTATAATATTGATAGTGACTATCATCGTTTTAACTCTAGGATTTCCACTGCTTTTTTCACTATTTGAATCAGTATATAGCTTCTTCCGAGAACCTTAACAATATATTTTTCTTTATCATTTTCTCTCTGCGCTGTGTAGACAGGGACGTTATATTTCAGGTGTAAATGTTTTTCAAATTATTTTTTTTCATTCTCTCTTCTTACTTTCCACCCAAATTCTCTTTCTCATCATCATTTCTCATCAATATATACATAGACATTCAGAAGATGGACGCCCACTGCAAGGCCTCTCTAAAAGATCGCCACGATGAACAATCTTGCGCTGGTTGCTTGCTTTGCAAGATCGGTATCAAAATTACTGCTTATTTATACAGGACAGGTCCTTCTTTTTTGAAGCAAGCCTATACCTTGCAGCTTCTATGCGTTGACAACAAGGTGATGAAGACATTTACACAACATCGTCTTATGCCAACCAACCAAAAGTCGAACTAAACGGTTTGATAGCTCGGTTGAGAGTTGCCAAGATTTGGAACGAACTGCCTGGGTCTAATTTGAACTCTGCAAGGCCTCTCTAAAAGATCGCCACGATGAACAATCTTGCGCTGGTTGCTTGCTTTGCAAGATCGGTATCAAAATTACTGCTTATTTATACAGGACAGGTCCTTCTTTTTGGAAGCAAGCCTATACCTTGCAGCTTCTATGCGTTGACAACAAGGTGATGAAGACATTTACACAACATCGTCTTATGCCAACCAACCAAAAGTCGAACTAAACGGTTTGATAGCTCGGTTGAGAGTTGCCAAGATTTGGAACGAACTGCCTGGGTCTAATTTGAACTCTGGAGCCTTTAAGACTAGAGTGAACAGGTTTCTTTTGGATGGCCGTGTACCACCTTCGTTTTCATCTACACTTTTCATTAGGTGAGATGGAAGACAAATGCCTATTCCATTACAACTATATAAGAAAACCTATAATAATTATTAAATAATGTGACCAGCTAAAGGTACGAAAGCTTTACAAGGGGGAATTTATAACTCATTTTCTGTCAATGAATGTATGTCAATAGATATGTAATTTTGACAGGGTACAATACTTTTATAAATAATAAAAACGACAATGCGTAGAATGCGTTTTCAAATATAGAATAACTTTTTTTTAATTATTTAGTCACTATCTGCCCCTTTAGATTTTGTACAGCCAAAAGTTAATAGCACGTTGTATTTCTTCAGATAAAATAAATTAATAAATTAATAAAAAAAATTCTTAACATTTTTTTTTGAAATTCACTCACCGTTAAGACTGTAAATGACTCCGTAACTTAGATCCACAGATAACAAAAAAATTAAAAACCAATTACACATTTTTTTTTCAAATATTTCAATTGAATATTGTTACACTATAATGCACTGTGAATTAAAAATTACATCACCGCTTGCAGCTGTGGCAGGCTGAAACAAACTGACATAATGTGGAAGCATTCGCGTATATATCTAAGATATTAATATACTAGTTTCACTGTCGCAATCAAGCAAGCGAATGAACTAAGGAATTTAATATAAATTTATTTTATTTAAGCAATAATAATGCACTGTAATATTCTTAAATAATACAATTTATTATGCAGTGTCTAATCCGAGTATGGCTGCAAGATTAAAGGAGAGAAAGTTCAAATTATATCCGAAAAAGATCCAAGGTCCAGGATATAGCTTAAAGAATTGCTAGTATGAAGCTATATATATATAATATATATAATATAAGCTCTGTATATACTCTTATATATAAAGCGTCAAAAAATAATTTGAAGAATTGAGGATTTTGTAAAGATGGCGATGAAAAACAAGTTCGTAATACAATTGCATATTCGATTTTATAACAAGTGATACTTCTTAAGTTATGCAATACACTTTAAACAAGAATCGTTTATAGTTTAATCGTTGCATGAGCGATGTGGGGCACACGGCCACTACAAACGTGTAATTCTTCTATCTACGTTGGTTACTTGGTTCTTCTGCGTATCTTATTTCGAGTTCGACCAGGCAGTGAACATAGAATTTACTTATGTACCTACTCATCACGATATCTCTTGAAACATAAAAAATCTTAACTTAAAATTTTGTTAAAATATTCCTTTTGCTAAGTATAGTTCTGCTAAGAAATTTTATAATTACAATTTACACAACAAATTAAATATATATTTATATATAACATACATTATTTCCGAGGCGTATTTATTATGATAACAAAAAAAATATGTAAACATTTATTAATAATATGTAAAATTAAGACGCGTTTTTATATTACAATTCACAGAGTTTAATTAAAAGCGGAAAAAAATTATTAAAATTATTGATTAGATATATTAATGCATGCAAATTACGATTTATCAATAGGATGACGACATCTATTGAGATGATATTTTTTACTGTATTTTCCGGTGAGTGCATTCTCTTACATAATAGAAAATAGCATTTTCCACTTACCACCAACCATAACAGGGTCTCAAAGGCCCTACACTACGCTACCCAATCTACTCCGGAACTTAGGGTCTCATATAAAAGGCCTGTAATAATTCTTCTTCCTTCTTTTTTAGGAGATCGCTGCCCGCTACAACGCATACTCCAGCAACTCCTCGTGAACTTAGCTATATCTTCAGTCCGTCAAATGGAGGCCTATATTTCGGCCCCAATGTCCATCAGTTGCGCACTACAATGTACAAAATCATTTAATTATATTAATAATTCTTTCGAACAACAGCGCATATTCGATATAATAATATGACAGCGAGTCGAACAAGATCCCAAGACTATCATAAAAAAATAAAGATTTATTAAATAAGAAGAAATAAGAAAATAGCTATTTGTAACCAAACTAGAAATAAAAATTACAAGAAACAGTAAAACATAAATAAGATCGAAAAATTTAGTCAAAACTGAGACAATGTAGCAAACTGCGGTCTGAGAATTAAGATGAGGAAAGGAATGTGCTTTTTTGCTTTTTCTATGATGATTTTGGTGCTTTAAGGCCTAAGGCTTTTACAGCTTCGCCGGTACTGAGTTCACGGAGCGGAAGAGTCCATGAACTAGATTTAAAACTAGAAACTAAAAGCTGGTAGGGCACCTACCACTTGCATGGGAACGCTCGGACGTTGTTAAGACTCTTCGCGATAGAGCTTTGACGGGGTGTGTTGCTGGAGTGTGCTTGCGGGTTGGGTTGGCAGCGTGGACCACAGGCGAGCCGAGGAGGGATCCGGATACAATCACGGTTCGCCCACGCTGTTCGCGGTTAGGGTGCGGGCGGCCGCTCACTAAAAACTGGTGTTGTGGCGTGGTGGGTTATTTGTTTTGTTATGTATAACGCGACGACCTGTATAAAGTGTTGCAGGTGCAGTGGTTGCTGATGATGCTGAGTGGTTTGCGCTTGCAGTGTTATGGGTGTCTGCAGGGGGTGCGGTGTGGCAAGCGTTTTGTGGGAACCCTCTGATGAACGTGAGGATAACGTCTTTAGCACGTCTCTTGGTCTTTACTGAGGTGCGGGGGGAGTAGCGTGAGGCGCTAGCTAGCTAGGGGATTGGGATGTACGGAAGCCGACTCAAAGTAAGTTTTTGAGCAAGCCAGAAAGAACTCTTGGACCGAGGGGAGTTTGAGGTTGCTATGGAGGTCAAAGTTGCACTGGAACCAATCTGCCCCCGTTGCTATCCGGATGAAGCGGTTTTGGAGCGTCTGTAGAGCATTGATGTCGGTGGGTGCGGCGTGCGTGAATACAACGCTCGCGTAAGAGAAAACTGAAAGAACAAAAAAGAAGGAAAGACTGAAAAGCTTGCAACAGTGGCAGTCGTCCTGGGATAAGTCAACGAAAGGAAAATGGACGCGTAAGCTAATACGAGACCTAGAGCCGTGGGTGAACCTGAATCATGGAGAGTTGAACTACTACCTAACTTACCTCCATAGGTTGAAATACGAAGATTCCCCTGACTGTCCTAATTGTGTCGGAATGATTGAAGATGCAGAGCACGTCTTTTCCGTATGCCCCCGATTTTAACGAAGCCAGAAAGTCTTGGGAAGAAGGTGTAGGATATAAAATCTATCCTGAAACTCTGAAAGCTACAATGCTATCCTCACCTTCGGCCTGGGAACTTACGAGCGCGTACTGTACGACCGTGCTGAAGGACTTGCGAATAGTAGAGCAGGAGCGGAGGGAGCTGGCCTGAATAGCCAGTTTATCAGAGAAAGCTGCGGCGTAATCCCCCCCCGCAAAGTAATGCCTAGCGGCTATGCCAAGGATTGTTTTTAGTCGGTATTGACGCCTAGATCGAGTCCGACATACGGGGCACCACCATCAGGCCCTATGATACGTAAACGTATTTTTAAACCTCTTGGAAAAAAAACCACACACAAAGAGAGAGAGAGAGACACGCACACACACGTTTTTTTTGTTTTTTTTTTGTGTGTTTGTGTGTATGTACACAATATGTGTGCGTGTGTATATATATATACACACATACGCATTGACTTGTTTATTTAAGAAAAACGCAGTAAGTTAATTTAACAATAAACATTAGTGTTTATATACATGCGTTGAATTTTTTACAAAATAAAAATTACATATTGAAACACTAGACAGGTTTAAATCGTTCTTATTTGAACTTCTTATCTACCCTTTTTTTAAATAACCGCCTCATAATCAGACATAAATATTAAAAATCGTATAAATAAATTTAATTTAAAAAAAAAATAATAATTAGTTATTACAAAATACTGCGCCGTCGAAAGAACATTTGATTAAAACAATTTAAATGTCGTGAGAACTTATATTTCGTCTGTGCACTTCATGTCGTGTTTTTACAATAAATCTATCTTAACTATAAATATGCATATGAGATATATATCTTACAAGACATGTTAGCATTATAAATTATATCACACTGATGTTTTTAATAAAAATTACGAATGATTTGGATTTGGAAAGAATTTTATAAATATTTAAGAGATGATGACTACTTACTTCAAGCCACCCCTGTAAGCTTACTTAGTTACTTAATGAGCAATGTAAGGGGCAATTTACATATGTATGTAAGGGCAACCACGTTTCAACTCGTTAAGCCGATTCGTTATAAATAGTTGAACAATAGTGTCATCAGCAAAAGCTAATTGAAGTCTATTATAACTTTGTTGATGTCTGATAGAGATTGAAACTGCAAAGAAAATAATAAAAGACACATAAGAGACAACAAAAATTATCATTTCTCAAATGCCATAATGAGCCGTGGTAGCTCGGCGATAAACTTACGATCGTAGGTAGAAGGTTCAATTCTCGGAATACAACTTTATAAAATTTACATTCTAAACATTAATTATAAAGAATTTCTACTGCTATCAAACATCACGATCGTCAACCCGCCTATCGACGAAGATTGTATTTAATGGAATCAGGCGTTACCTTGCGGAAGTCCATCCCAAGTAAGAAAAGGACCAATACCTAGCCACTTCTGCACATGCAGTGGCCGTCGTGCAACAAAGTGCACCGCCCGCCGGCAATGCGTATGCGGCAAACAATGCGAATCACTCAACTGCCACCGCCAAATTCTGAGAAACACGCGCATACGCATTTATCAGTCCTTTTCTTGCTGACGAAGACTATGGTATATCGCCCCATGGATATCTCGGAAAAGACACCAATTTTTTTTTTAAATAAATGTAACCTAAGTTACGCCTTATTACATCAGCTACCTGCCAGTATAAATCACGTCAAAATCTGCTCCGCTATTTCAGAGGTTAGTCGGAAGAAATAGATGAAAATTTAAAAACTTGTTATTTTGGTTTATGTATTTTTTAGGGTCTGAAGGAATTACTGAGATTTTTTTATTCAAATTCTAAATCTGATTCTTAAACACGTATTTTGTATTAATTTATATGTTGCCAGTAAATATAATTTTTTATACATACGTACCTTTTCAATATGTATTTTTTATCATTTATAGGAGAAGCATTTGACATTTGTCTCGCCTGATGCTAAGCGATGACATTTTTGATGTTGGCTTGCTTAGAAGAAACCTGTTCACTCTTGTCTTGAAGACTCCTAACTTATAATTGGTTGGAAGCAATGACGCCCTCAAGTTGTTCCACTCCTTGGCTATTCGCATTATAAGAAGTATTATCAAAACAGTTTTTTTCGTAGCCTCGTTTTTGGAAGGTTCTCTCGTTTCTCTATCTTAATCTATGACAGAAACTTTGCTTACGGAATATTTTTTTAAGTAAATTGTTTTTCACTATAGTTTTTTCATCCGCCACATAACTTCACTTTCTCTCTTCTTCCTTCCTTCACAATATCTTTCACTCTATAACTTTTATCTACATTCTGTTCATACGTTTCTTTTAGCAAAACGCTTAGTGCCGATGGAAGAAAGGAGATGAGGGAATAATTTGATATAGTTCAGCTGCACACTCTCCAAAATGGAGTCTGTAGAATAATTTAATTAAAAAAATCGTGAAAAATTAATTATTTCAAATTTAGCCAGAACTATCAAAAATAATGGCCAACCGTGGTATAGTTAATTCTTACATAAGCGTTTTAGATTTTATAGATACAAAATTAAGTACTTTACAATAAAGTAACATACAAACTTTAGGCATATATGCATCCAAATATCATCATGGAATGAAAAAAAAACAAATGACGTTATTGTTGAAAACAAATAAAAAAATAAACGTTTATTTTTAAATAAAGAACTAGTTTTTGTTGATAATTATACTATAATAGTTTACATAGTTATCTGTGATTAAAAAAACTGATTGTCATTGTCAAAAGATGTTTTCTTGCGAATACATTATCTGAGTTATTCATAAATTGGTATAGCGTCGGATCAGATTCACGTTATTGTTGTGAAACAAAATGTTTGACAATTTTTATCTCTTCTTAGAGTACTTTCTTCTTACGAAGATCAGGGGTCAGGTCTCAGCGGTCAGCTATCATCTAACAGGTGCTCTTAAAGTTTTTCAACTAGGACAATCATTTTCCTCCAAAACTTGACTTTCTGTAAATTTTACCTTGTACCATAAATTGCAGCACCTTGTATTTTGACATTCTAATCATATGCTCAAAATATAGCATTCCTGTTTCTGATTTTTTCTTCATACAACTTAACACTGTTGAATTATTAACTTTATTTCTTAAGGATATCCTCAGCATTCTCCTATATACCCTTCGAAGGCTTTAACTTTCTTGTTTAAAAATTCTTTAAGAGTCCACACTTGAACGCCGTGAAGTAGAACAGAAATAAAAATCCCAGCGTTCTAGTCGAATTCATAGCTCGATATTCAACTTTTTACTGCACAGAAGTAACTTTAACCAAAAGAACGCATTCAGGGGGTGTTCTATGAGGCATCTAATTTCGATATTACGATCTTCAGTACACTCTACCTATTATTATGTATTTTAGATGTAATAAATTATTTAAAAACTCACTGAATAGCAACGTGTGTCTCACAACGTCTAATTGAACGGTGTTTACAAGGAGCAATGTTTCCGCTACATTCTTTCTCTTTTTCAGTTGATGTTCGCTCACTGCAAAGCAAAAGACTTCTTCAAAGATCGACATGATGACTAGTCTTACATTTCCCGCGTCAGGTGACTCTCCTCTAGGGTCCATCTAGGGAGGCCTATCCATGCTGCGTCTACCATGCCATAAGGTACTTGGGTGGCTACCATGCTCTTGGTAGCCACTCAAATACCTTTCAGCCCCAACTGCCATCAATTGTCTCCGCTACTACTTTCTCGAATTACCCTCCATCTCTAATCATATAATTGATTGCCATTATTAAAATAAAACGTACCTAACATAAACTGGATGTCAGGCAGAACTATCAAGAAGTAGCACTTAAACTGACGACAGTATTGTGAACTCCTCTTTTACTGTTGCACCAGCTCCGTCATCCCTTCTTCTTTTCTGCAGACAGACGCCCTTGCAAGGCATATGCCTACCTCAAATATTGTCACGATAACATTCAAATATAACATATTCTACACAGACCCGCTTAAATAACAAGGTCTGGCAAAGTGTTAAACCAAAAAAGATGTCTGATTTTGTATAGATATTTTGTTGATTCTGTGTAAATATATTATTGATTTTGTGTACATCTTATATTGATTTTGTGAAGATACAATGTTAATTTTGTATAGATATTGTTTTGATTTTGTACAGATATTTTGTTGTTTCTATGTAAATATATTGTTGATTTTGTGCACTTTTTATATTAATTTTTTGTTTTTGTGTAGATATAGTCTTGATTTTGTAAAGATATTTTGTTGTTTCTGTGTAAATATATTATTGATTTTGTGTACATTTTATATTGATTTTGTGTAGATATTACATTGGTTTTGTTTAGATATTATTTTATTTTTGTACATATTATGTCGATATTTCATTAATTATTGCATTATCTATGTAAGTTAACCCAAAATACAATCTAACATTACTTATTCTCATTGAGTCATGAAGTCATTTCTATAAACGCCTGTTTTTATTTGAACGATATTCCTTGAGCAGTATTAAAAAAGTCAATACCGGCAGGCGCTTTAATTGTATAATTATGTTTCGGATTTTAATTTTAATTTTTTAATTTATAATCTTAAGCCATTAGTTACACCATTAATAAATAGAAGAAACGACAGGAATCAATATTTAGGCATTTAGATGTTATCTAGACTTAGTGAAGTAAAACTAGTAGAATGTGTACTTTTAACAACGTATGGATTGCGATAGATGGCATTACTTACTCCATTTTATGATATATATTTTTCACTACCATTCTTACTTTTATAGCAAGCACATGCATTTAGACATAAAATTGCATCTTGTAATTAAAATTTATGATACCAGTGTGGTTCCTTTATGCAAGTAATGTAGTTCAAAAAGCTGATCCATACGGATTAGTTTTGTTCACAAAATCCATTAGTTTTTTAAGTATATTAGGTGTACAGAATTTCTATACCGTATGTGAAATAAATATACTATGTGAAGCAAATTTTATATGGAATGCTTGTATTGACAATCACATAGCTTTTATACGCATATGAGAGTAATATTATAGAAAGTTTTGACAGTTGTGTGTTGAATAAATGGCATGGCAACGTTTATCAGTTGCGGCGGTTTCATTCGAAGGCGAATCGCATGTCAAAGAAAACGTTTATTTTTTTAAAAATGTTCCAATTTTTGAGACCTCTGTTTCAACCCCTATAATGAAGGAACAGGGTCAACACAAAATGACAATTTAATTTATAACAACGACAATTTGAAAGTTGACTTGACATAAATTTAATCCTTTCGCTTCGATGTAAAAAAATATATTTGTTACATATGGGTGTGTTAGAATTTAAAAAAGGCGAAAAATTTTGAAGGAATGTCACATAAAAAGTTGAAAAATACGGCACTATAAGGTTTTATATTAAAAAGAATAATTGTTTTCCTAAGTCAACCGAGCGAAATTAGGTTCTATTAGGACTACTTTAAAATTAGGAAAAATGGAACAGTTGGCAAATCTCCAGTTAATACAGTAAACCAATGGATCTAAAATCAAATAAAAAAGAAGATCTTTGACCTACGTAACGAAATAACTAGAAATAAATTCATAGTGACTTTGTATGCGGTGGAGATTTCTTTATCATCAGCTGAAGGTTTCTGAGTCATAAATCACGAGATCCAGAAGAATCAAGATCACCAACGTTGCTTGAAGAATTGCCCGTCTGAAATGGCAGTGGGCGTGGTATAAGGCTCCTGCAACCCATGGCCGAAAGGTTCTCGAGTAGCAACCACGAGATGGAAGACATGGCATGGCTATACTCCTCATTAGGTTGACTGACGAAATAGTTAAATACGCGAGAAGCTGCAAGATACGGTCAGCGCGGGACCGGTCATCATCGCAAGCTTTGGAGAAGGTCTATACCTTGCGGTGAGGGTCCATCGGCTGAAAAGAGAGAAAATAGATGAAGGATAGTTGATTTTTTTTAATAACTAATGATCTCTGTTACATTATTGACAATTTCAACTAAACATTGTTTGTTGTTTGTTGCATGGTTGTTTACAAAGGGTATATATGCTTTTTCCATTTATTTTGATTATATATAGAGATTTAAATACTTGTAATTTTAACAGACAAAACAAAAAAAAACACTTGGCTTTATATTGAAGCCATAAATATTATCATAGCGGAAAAACTATTATAAAATGTAATATTTATACAAAACCGATTTAGACTTGACTTGTTATTACGCTTCTAACTAAAATAAATTCGAAGAAAAGACTCGATCATACCGACTTAGAAACCTTTGTGGTCAAGCACATCATCATATGATAAATTCATAGTTTACAATTGTACGAACTACATACAGACAAGTATTAATTTTAATATATATATATATATATATATATATATATATATATATGTAGACAAGTATAATGTAAGTTAAACAGTAGGAAGTGAATTCTATTTAAAGCAACGACAATACGTAAAAACACACTGTATTTGTTTGCTGATTTGTGTTGTTGTTTTTAATAAAACTATATAATTCTGAATATTTCACGGAAATGTTTTTTTTTAATTATTTATAATCGCTATACATCTCTACCCTAATACGGCAGATACATTGTACAACCTCATTTGCAGTTTTTTTTTAAATTACTATATCAAATTACTTAAAGCTCTTACTTTTAATTAATCTGAAAGCGCAGGAGAGACTTCATCAGAATCCATGTCAAGTGGGCGTGGTTCGTGGAAGTATCCTTACATATTACATATTACACTGTATAAGAACACAACACTAAGACTCTACTGTTATAAATATTGTAATCTACAATCAACTTGCTTCGCATTTCGACTTTAGGTTCATATAGAAAATCAATTTGGCGACAAAAGCACGTTGATGTATACCGACAAATCGAGACCCAACACATGTAAACATGTAACTGAACACGCACTGACTCACGAAACGTACCTGGGAGTCATCAAACGGTGCACGACCCCCACAGGACGGACACGCCCGCTGCCAACTACAGAGTAACACCGATAGCGAAACACCCAGGAGGCCCAGAAACCCGGGCACGGCTCCCGTGTTAAACATGTAGGCCCGTCATTTCTTTTGTTATTTCACTGTTTGGTTTCGCTATGTTATAAGTTTTTTGTACAATCCTTAAGCTTAATATTTTTTCTCTATGTCTAAAATAAATTTTGTATTCCTTTATTTTATTTTCTTGACTTACAAGTCTTACCTTTTTTTCTCTTTCCGAGTCTGGTTTACTTTTGTTGCAGCCTGTACCACTTTTCTACCGAATTCTAGGAATTATGGGTGCAAGGTATCGTCGCCAAGAAGTAGGCGATACTTCCTCCCTCTACCTGTTTCCCTAACCAATCCTAGAGATCAAGGCGGAGACCTCCAAATACAGGTCAGCCGGTGATAAGATGCCCCACGGTTTGGTCCACTTCCAGGTCACAGATGCACAAGGGACTCTCCTTGAGCAACTTTGCAGGTACTCAGAGAATCCTTCGTGCCACTTGGGCATCTGGACCGGACACATTTCCAGCTGAAGCTTTCGGAGTACGCGGTCGGCTGATACGGCGTCCGGAGGAATTTCCTCATTGTATTGTAAATATTTAAATTTTAACTGTACATACTTTTACCCATAAGAAGAATTGAAAAAACTTAAAGGCTGTTACATGAATCGAAGCTGGGAAAAAAAAGATCAGTATCAAATACTGACAATGCCTCTTCCAACTGCGCTCAGTGAACGGAAGATAAATTCAAAATATTATATGCAAACACCTTGACGATTCAAATTGTAATTAATAATAAAACCTTATCGCATATGACGCACTTCGAGAAATGCGGCCACAACAGGACACAGAGTTTAGTCACGTCACTATTCGCGCGCAAACATTTTCTCAAAATATTCAGTTTTTGAGTAAATTGTAAATACGTGTTATTATAACCAATAAAAATATAAAAAAAATCTTTGGAACTTAAAAGAAAACAAGGATTAATAAGAAAAATATAATAAATGCATGAACAGCATGAAATATAATAAGATAATTACAAAATATAATTAAAAAATTGTTGTGATAAGAAACGTTTCCTTTTTGGTAATTATAAAAAGTATTATTTAGTACATGTCTTCGTATTTTAATTACTGGATAATAATAATTCATTTACATATATTTACACATACTTATATGTATGCATGTATATATACACACATAAATTATACACATATATACATGGTGATATTGTCATTTAAAATGCCCAGGATTTAAGAAGGCAGGTGATTATCTTTTCCTAGGTTGATAGGACTGTCTATAACATTTGCGAAGCGTCTCTTTGTTAAAAGCCGGAAAATCTCAAGTGCTAAAATCTCACAATTTTTTGGAAAAAAACGTCAAAAACATGATTCATATCGTTCGGCTAACACCGAATTCTGTCTCCGTGCGACTCCTGTGTAAGCAAACACAAAAAGCCAATTGAGGAGATAAAAACCAAATCGGAGGTCTAGAAGAATGTGCCGAAAAGAGACTTTGGAAAGGTTTGTTTTTAAAATCAAAAAAAAAAACGTTGGCAAAAGTGGTTTTTATCAGACGAGGATTACTCTGAAGAGGATAAGATGTGATGAAGAATTAAATGAAATTGATTGAGAAGAATAGGCATAAGCAAAGAATTTACATTTTGTAAATTCATCCCACTTTTTGATCACAGTATTGTATAGTATATATATAAATGCTACTTATTTAGGTGGAAAATATAAAAAGCTATGCAAGCTAGGGATTGTTTTTTTACGTAAATATAAGAACGTAAAATTAAAAAAAAAACAAGAGGTCCTTTTCGTTTGCGTCATTCAAAAAAAATATTCCATAGAAAATAATATACAAATAACATCGGTCGAGTCAGCTAGTTTTAAAATAGTAATAATTTTAAAATTTAAATGCTAAATAAGTTCATTTCGCTATAAATTTTTTTTAACACGTTCACTGCGGCTTGAGGCCGATTCAGCCTCATGGTAGACTTTGCACTGGTGCGGCGCGTAAAACTCGTGTTTTCTCGCTAGTGCGGCGGCTGTTTACACTCAACCGTATGAGATATGACAAAGATAAATATAGCTTTCTTTATGTCTGCGAAGCATTGACTCAATATTGTAAAAAAAATGATTGAAACATGAGGCAGAAAAGGCCTCAACCACACTACTAGGAAGTTCAGCTTGAGGCTAATTCGACCTCAACCGCACCAGCTGAAAGTTCTTCAAAATTGGGCCCGCAGTGAACGTGTTAAAATAATTGTACATTAGTTATTTTTAACGAAACGCGTTAATTAATTACATTTTACTCGTTTTAAAAAGTTGTTCATAAAGAGAACACTAACATCGTTCAAGGTTTATCATTTCTTAATTGGGCTCACTTCGATGAATCGAAATTTATACGTTCTTTGGTAGAGATGTGAAGTAATCGAACAAGGAAAAAATAGTGTTTAATCTTGTAAATTCATTATGGTTCAGATAAAATAATATTGTTCTCTAAAACATGCCTCGTTATAATAGAACAATCGCATTGAAAACAGTCGAATTCATTTGGTCTTTAATATTTCCATTCTTCTTTCCAGATAGGATTAAAACTACTTATTATTTACCATTGGACGATCCAATATATATATAGTGCCGTATTTGGTAGATCCAGGGTAGATATCGGGAGAAAAATAGAAGGCGAAATTATCCCTTTCCTTTCAGGCGACGATGAGTGTCGCCCACCATTTCTAAATTAATGCAGAGCAATTGAAAAGGAGGTTATTTAAAGAAACAAATATTAGTTATAAGATGTAAAACCGAAGTAAAGTAGTGCCCATCATTCCTATTATTTGCTCGCAGTGTGGCAAGTAATGCTATTAAAATGAACAAAACCAAATAGAAAAATTGGAACCAAAAATGAAATAAATACACATGTAAACGAACTTGTCAAATGATAAAGGAATATAAGACAAATCTAGCAACGTATTAAAAAGTTCAAATCCAAACATATTTGTGATATCAAAAAATAAAGATAAAGATTGGAAAATAAAAATGTACCTAGCCAACTAAGAGTAAAAAGATGAGGAAAGGAAGGCGATGAAAGCAAGAAGGAATGAAAGAACTAAAATTGCAAGATATTGTGAAGAATAAAAGGAAAGAATAAAAGAAATTGAGACGTATGAAAGTGAGTGTCGAATAAAGATAAAACTCTGAAAAATTATTTGTAAATAAAGTCCCTGTCCCAAACTAGATAGGAGGTACGAAAGGCTCCCAATAGCGGAGGCTTTAAAAAAGTAAATTAGTAATAGAACTGAATTTAATGTACACCATAAACAAGTCAAATAACACAATAAAAATTTGTAGATTAAAACCAAAATAAAATAGATAAGGTAACAATGTAAATATGAAAGTTCATGCCTCTGAAAGAAAAGAAAAAAAAACAAAAGGTACTGTAAAGAAATAAAGAAGAAAACTGTAAATATAAATGAAAAACGTGTTATACCGGAAAATTTAAATCCTTGTCCCAACAATATGATAGGGGGAATGAAAGGCCCTCAAAAAAGGGGTCATATAAAACATAATATTTACATACACAAAGCAGTATAAGGTCTAAATAAAGTAATTGGAAGACGCTGGATTCAGGCCGATTGTCACCGGACTTTTTCGAAATCTATATCTATATATAGAGAAGGCACATGTCCAACGGTGCAACTATGCCTATAATAATGATGATGAGACTATCAGACTAGATAGATAGATATATAATAATAATAATAATAATAATAATAAAGCCCTTTATTCCGAAATTAGTATTTACAAAATAATCTATTGCTACACATTTTAAAACTAAATTTATTTTTAAAGTATGTCTCTAATTTCAGTGTGCCTGTTGGCATAGGCCTCCTCCAAAAACTTCCATTGACTTCTGTCGTTTGCAACCCTTCTCCATTTTACACCCGCAGTCAGTTTTAAATCATCTTCCCATCTTATTTTTTGTCTTCCTCGATTTCTATTTCCGTCTCTCGGGTACCATTCTGTTATGGCCTTGCTCCATTTCCCATTCTTGTCACGAATCATGTGACCGGTCCATCGCCACTTTTGCTGGTCTATTCTTTTTAATATATCCGTCAGTTTAGTTTTCGATCTTACAATGGTATTTCTGATCCGATCTTGTCTTCGTATTCCTGTCATACTTCGCTCCATTGCTCTTTGACATATGGCTAGTTTTTCCCTGAGCGATTTAGTTAGTGACCAAGTTTCGCATCCATAAGTTAGACAAGGTAGTATGCATGTGTTAAAGGTTTTTCTTTTTATTGCCATTCCAAGGTCTTTAGACTTCATTATTTCCTTTAGGGCCCAGTACTTTCTCCATCCCATAGCTATCCTCAGATTTATCTCTTTTGTATTTTGTTCCTCGGTAGAGATAACCTGCCCTAGGTATATGTATTCTTTAACATATTCGAGGTATTCATGTCCAATTTTTATGTTCCTCTGTTGATTATTAGTCATAATTTTCGTTTTTGCGGCGTTCATTTTTAATCCGACTTTCTGACTTTCCTTATTTAGACCTTGGATCATGATCTCTAAATTATCGGCTTTTTCCTCGAAGAGGACTAAGTCGTCTGCAAACCTGAGGTGGTTCAATCTTTTCCCGTTTATATTTAAACCATAATTTTCCCAGTCCAATTTCCTAAAAATATTCTCAAGAACTGCGGAGAACAGTTTGGGTGAGAGTGGGTCTCCCTGCCTAACTCCTTTCTCAATGTTAAATTCGCTGCCCAAGGACTCTAATTGGATTCTAGCTTTACTGTTGGAATAGATATTTGCTATGATATTTATATATACTGCCGGTACTCCTTGTTGTTTAAGTGCCTCCCATATGTACTCGTGTTTTATACTATCGAAGGCCTTGGCATAATCTATAAAGGCGATATATAGGGTTTTGTTGTATTCATTGTATTTTTCCAGGACCTGTTTAACTGTGTGGATGTGGTCTATCGTCGAAAACCCTTTTCTAAAGCCCGCCTGTTCGATCGGTTGCTGCTCATCTAGCATTGGGGTGATTCTATTCAGTATAAGTTTAGCAAACACCTTGTATACATTTGACATTAGGCTTATTGGCCTGTAGTTTCCAATGTCTTCTTTATCTCCCTTTTTGTACAGTAATATTATATGGGATTCTGTCCATTGTTCTGGGATACAGCCGCTTGTCAAGATCTCATAGAATATTTTGGTTAAAACTGGTGCTAGCTCTTCCATTGTTCCTTTCATTAATTCGTTTGTTATTTTATCTGGCCCTGGTGCCTTGCCCATCTTTTGGCTTGCAATAGCCTTCTCTACTTCTTTTGGAAGAATACTGGGGATGGTTTCTTCGTCGTCTGTATTACTACAGTTGCGATTTTTGGGTGTTTCTGGTCCTTGGTGTGCGTATAACTGTCGGTAGAAATCTGTGGCTATGTCTTTAATAGTTTTTCTCTTCGCGGTGGTCTTCGATCTCTTTTTCAGTTTTGGTATCCACTCTTTGCCTTTCTCTTTTAATTCATTTAATGCTTTTTTAACTCCTCCTGTTTTTGATATGTGGAATTCTAGGGTTTGTAATCTTTTTATTTTACGGTCTTTCCTAATGTTTTCTCTTATTTTCTTGCTTAATTCTGATATCAGTTTTATGTTTTCTTTCCCTATTTGGTTGAATATTAACTTCTTTCTTTCATTTATTAGTTCTAGAGTTTGGTTGCTAAGTTGATACTTGTTGTGGGTTTGGTTTTCACTAGTGGTCATATATTTATGTAGTTGTTTTCCAAGGAGACTATACTTTTCTCTCACATCAATCTTGTCGCTGTTTACTACGTTTTCCAAGTCTCCTAGATAATTTGTGTTGCAGCTGCTATAGTCTACTTTGAGCTGTTCTGTCACCAAGTTTTTAATATGCTTCCGCGAAGTTTTATTTGGGTACTTTCTGAGAGAGCTTCTTACCATACGATGATTTGTGTTGAAATTGAGGGTAGATATGACTGTGGTGTCTGTAAATGCCTTAGGGTAGCTACTTATTACAAAGTCAATCTCGTTTTTGTATGCTCCATCTGGGGAGATCCAAGTCCACTTATTCTTGTTCTTTTTCTTAAAAATTGAGTTCATCAAGGTTAAGTTATGTTCCATTAGAAAGCTGATTAACTTCTCTCCGTTTTTACTTCTTTTTCCTTGTCCATACTTTCCAAGAACATATTCTTCGTTGTTTTGCCTGCCACCCACCTGAGCGTTAAAATCTCCCATCAAGATTATGTGCTTATCTGTGTTAGTTTTCACTGTTAGTGAAACTTCCTCGTAAAACGCGTCTACTACTGATTGTTCCGCTTGTTCCGTAGGCGCATATACTTGCATTATTGCCCATTGCTTCTTGTAACCTGGGAATTTTATGATCAGTAATGCCAGCCTTTCAGAGATCCCGATCAGTTCCTGTATATATTGTTTCAGGGATTTCTTGATTATGAAGCCCACTCCTCGTTGGCCTGCCGTTTCTCCCTTTTGAAATAGAATGTAATTTTTATGCTCTTCAATTCTTTCTCCTAGCCTTCTCATTTCACTTATACCCAGTATGTCAAATCTTATCTCCTCCAGCGCTTTTTCCAATTCCATCAGGCTTTCATGTGTCCTGAGTGTTCTCACGTTTAGGGTAGCTATATTGAATATTTGACATCTTTTGATTTGGAGAATCGGGGGCTCTACATGGCCATTTTGATTTGTGTTTAGTTGCGTTTGTGTCTGTAAACTGCATGATATGTTGTCGTTGTTGTTATTTGTTTTTGGAGGGTTTCGGTCTACTTCTCCCACGGTGACCGGCCGGATTGGGATGCTGTTTTTGTTAGTTAGTTTTGACAGAGTTGTGGTTTTTCTAGTGTTTTGGTTCCAGGTGCCTATGCCCGTCGCTAGTTTTTTGTTGTTTTACCAGGTGAGGCTGATCTCCCACTGTTAACGTATTTAAGTATGCTTGGTTTCATTATTTCTTTTGTTGAGCTGCCTGCTTGTGGTAGTACAGATTCATTTTCTATGGTCGCTTTTTTTTGCGCTGGCGTGTTTGGGGAGCCCGACTCACCCCTCTTTCTTTTTTCTCTGTTTTTGTCTGTTGTTTTTCTCACTACAAGTTTATCATAGTTTATGTAAGCGATATTTCCTTTCTGTCTCTCTTCCTTAACTTGTCCCTGAAGTTGCTTCCTCGTTTCCAATACCTCTTTGGGGAAGTCCTTATTTACATATAATCCTGCTGGGAATTTCGACTTATTTTTCAATATTATGTGTTTTTTCCAAGTAGTCGTGATGGTGACAACAACCGGGCGGTTTTTGTTTTTGACCTTTTGGCCTATTCTGTATATATTGCTTATCTCTTGGCTATCCATATGTGTTCCGGTTTTTATTATGATTTCTTTAATGTAGTTTACTAACTCGTTTTCTGTTCTACCCATTTCGTCTATTCCGTAGAATACTAGATTGTTCTTCCTCTTATCTTTTTCAATCCAGTTAAGTTTTTGTTCCAAAGTTGCTACTTTAGTTTTTAGAGCTTCGTTTTCTTCTGTGAGGTTTTTTAATTTTTTATCTATACCTTCCATAACGCTTTTCGTCACTGCTGTTGTTATTTCCAGAGTTTGTTGTTTCATCTTCTCCTCCATCTTCTCTAATAATAATGCTATGTTTATATCCATATTTAGGGTAAATTCAACTTTTGCAGTGGCAACACTAGTTTTGGTAGGTTTTGAAATTTTATGCTGGCAACCCCACAAGTGACTATTTAATACGTTTGTCACTATTTAATGACAGATGATAGATGTTCTCTTGTCTATGTTGTGATCGTGATTATAACTTTTTAGGTTAGAACTTGCCGAATGGAATTCGTTTTTTTTTTTTCTTGCCGAAGCTTTTGTATTGCACTTTGTTCACTCACAGTTATTAGTTATTTGTGTTTCTGTGGTATTTTTGTGACTCGACACAATTGTTCAAGAACTATTTATCACTGGTTTAAATATTTTATTTGCGGAGCTTCGTGACGCACTTGTTTACAGTATGGACACCGGAACCGGAACCCAGATAGATATACTAGATAGTATTTCTGTAAGAATAATAAACTTTTTCTACCAATGGATAAGATTAACATGTCTACGACTGATGCAATTATAATTGAATTGAAACTATTCAGAATAGTAAACGTTAGTCACTTCGAATGAACTATGATAAGACGTTTAAATGATCGGATGTAAGAAAGAAAAGGACCAATATTTAGCCACTTCCGCACATGCAGTGGTAGTCGTGCGACAAAGTGTACCGCCCGCCAGCCCGCTGACAAATGCGCTTGCGGCAAACAATGCGAACTGTGCGGAAGTGGCTAAATATTGGTCCTTTTCTTACTTAGGATGTACTTCCGCAAGGTAACGCCTGATTCCATTCAATAGAACGGATGTAATACGCATAGCCAAGCGGATTGGAAAGTTTAAGTGGCAGGAGGCAAACCAAAGCTAGCAGAACTGATGTTCGTTGCAGCACAAGCGCAGCACAGGTAGTCTAATGAATGGACGGACAGGCGAGCTAATTAAGGTTGTCGAAAGGCAAAATTTTGCAGGAAGGTGTTACGGAATATCATACGCCCAAATAAGACTAAGGAATAAAAGAAGGGGTAGGGTAAAGACCAAACAAGAAATCTAAATAAATAAATAGGAAGTTATAAGAAAAGTGTTTACAGTTAAAGGTGCCACTGAAAAACTAAGAATGTAAATAAATCTATAACTAAGTCATACTGTGATACTGTAAAGTAATTTTTAGATTTTAAAATGAAGAAGGAAGAAAGGCGATGCATGTTAGATTGATACAACGAAATGTGGAATAAATTGTGAAGTAAATGAGTCGACCCTGGACGTTGACCTTGTCGGTTGTACGACAACAGAATAAGCCTCGTCACTTCTATATAATTCTGGCCAATTATGCGGACATTCTTTATTTGAAGTGTACTTACTCAATTAACAACTTTTCAGTTTTATTGATTACTAGCTGAACCCGCAAACGTTGTTTTGCAAAAAAAATTAAAGTTTTTAATTAACAAATGTAAGATAAGGGTTGATCGTAGAGAGGTGAAAATTTAGTTTTGTATGTATTTTTGTATGTTGTATCAAAATAAAATAAAAACCAAAAAAATTGTCTAAAAAATTAAAAATAAAATTTAGGGGTGGACCACCCTTATCACTTAGGGGTATGGAAAATAGATAGTAGCCGATTCTCAGACATATTGAATACGCATGTAAAATTTGGTAAAAATCGGTCAAGCCGTTTCGGAGGTGTTCAAGTTCGAACACCGTGACACGAGAATTTTATATATTAGATAAGCTATTGGAATAACACCCACAATTCTTTTTGGTTGTACACCATCGAGGTAGCAACTTCTTAATTGTACACAGAATTATGTGTCACTTCTTCGCAGTAGTATAAAGTTACAGTAAGATTCTGTCGCTACTTCTTAGTTATACAACACCAGGCAAACATCATGCCATTACTGCGAAGTTTTACTTCAATAGATTAATACAATGTTACTTCAACGTGATTTTAAACCAGTGGATTAATACTTTCTTGCTTCTACGCACATACACTATTATTTTAACACCTAATTCTTTCTTGGTACAAGATTATTCTATTTTACCTTAATTATACATCCTATTAAAACAATGTGACATTATTTATTCTATACTATCAAGTACTATTTCATTGTACAACACTTGTTAACATATTAAAATGTGCCGCGCATCGATGTTATTTAACTGCGAAGAAAAATTTATTTCGTATTTACGCTTAAAAGTAAATTTTAAAGGAACCGCACTTTAATTCGCGTTCAAGTTAACTTTATATTAGCAGAGTGTTTATAATCATAACACATAGAGACAGCGCAGTGTAAACTCATCTCACGTTTAAATTCTGTGAATTGTTAAAATTACTTTAAGATTTCATATGATGATTACGTTTTTAATTTTTTTATACATTGTGCGTGTATGTAGTGGTGTTATTTACGACTTAAATGGTGAGTAATTTTAAAATATTATTATTAAGCATGTTTTAAGCAGTTTCATATAACTATCATAATTTATAGATGTAAAATTTTTAATGACATTTATTCCTATAGCTCATTTACTGTGAATTTATATATGGTTCACCTTATCCAATAATGGAAGATTCCAGAAATAATAAATAATGTAAAGATGATATTATAAAGAAACCGTTTTTTTTAAATTGAAATTACTACATATAAAAATTAATTATTTTATTTATCCATTTAATATTCTTTATTGTACACGCTGGGATACTTTTAAATGATTTCAATGGGCGGTCTTATCACACGAGGCAATCTCTTCCAGACAACCACAGTGTGGAAAAAGTAGAAGTATAAATAATCGGTAAAAAAATATTCTTATAATAAATAAATTGTAATACATATTACGGTATTATCTTTATTTTTAGCCTTATATTGCTATTTTATTCAAATGTTAATTTATGCACATTTACAAAAATCAAAAATATATATATAAATATACATATGTATATATTTATATATAAAAGGAAAGTAATGTCACTTTCTTAAGTTAAATTCACACGACTACATTTTTAAATTGAAATACTGGGAAGTTATATCGACAGAAACGACATTAATTTACGATTTATATTTATTTATTAATATTGATAAACGCAGATTGCAGGGGTATTTTTTTGTGTTTGCACTTAATATATATTGTCTATGTTCATTGTTTATTTCACGGCATCACGCTAGATAAAATATGGACAGTAGAAAAAGCGAATGAAGCAGAATCAACTAATGTGTATATATATGTATATATGTGTGTGTATGTGTATATACATTTATATTTATATATAATACAATACAATAACAGATTTAAAAAAAATCAAACTGATTTGGATCGCAGTTGCCACAGAAAAAAAAAGAAACAGAGGAAGAAAATTGAAATTAATAAACAGATAAATAATCATAGGTCTAGTAAATAATTCTTAACCATTTTCTTAAAAATTTTCTTTTATCTGTCCCACCAAACTTTGTACTGCTAGAAGTAATTGGCCGGATGCATATCAAATAAAAATAAATTGATGTAACCTATTTCTATGCGAACACTTTATGCACGGTGATTGGAGATAAAATAAAAGCTTCAAAGTTTGTTTCTGACTAATGATCTAAACTCTACACATTAAAAAAAAAAACACAGAAAAAACTGGATGATGAGGCGTTTTTACCCGTCTTTTTCTTATTGTCTCATGTGAGGAGTTCAAAGAATGGAATGTGAGATAATATTGCAAAGAAACATAGACATTGACAGTATCGTGTCCCCCATGGGTGGCGGTCAACTTCGCCCAACATATTTGTAAATTTGAAGGAAGTTGTTACGAAACACCATACGCTATATATACAATTAAGGAATAAAAGAAGGGTTAGGATAAACGCCTAAGGAAAGATTTAACTAACATACAGTATATTAGCAAACAAGATATATAAATATATAAATGAGATATCATAAAAACAGTGTTCACTGTTAAAGGCGCCACTCAAAAATTAAAAATGTAATTAAAACCAAAACTAAGTACTGTGATACTGTAAAAGACAGTGATATAGAATTGACGAGGAAAGAAGGCGATGCATGGTAGAAGATATATGAGTAGGAAGTGAAGTGAAAAAAGGAAGTGTAGAAGAAATTGTGAAAGGAGTAAAGAGAATGTCAAATGAAAAAAAAATACCAATTAAAAAATCCCTGTCAAAACCACGATAGAGAGAAAGAGAAACCCTAAAAATGATATCATTTTGGAAATCTATGAGGGAGGCCTATTCCCGGCAATGAATATCTTACAGCTGATTGATGGTCGAAAGAAGAAACATAAATAAACCTAATTAGAAAAAACTTAGTGAAATCAACGTTCCTGTCCCAAAAAATGGGGGAACGGGAGGTCCCCGAAAACGGGGACCATTTTAGAATAAATTCTTCATCTAAAATAAAGGTGATGATCATGATTAGCCAATACAATGTTTTGTGTAGTCTGAGAAAGATTGTTTTTTTTTTTAAATCTTGTAAATCTCTATCAAAGTTAAACGGAATGCAATCTCATATTTTTTTAACTATTAAGAAACTGTTTTAAATGACTGTAATTAAAGTTTTGCAAACCTGATTTTTAAATGGTCAATTTGTCATTCTTTAAAATTCCACAAAGATTTGTTTCGATTATTGGTCGTTTATAGGAAATATTTCTTTTAAAATGCAAAATAACACTGTAAACATTACAATTTTAATATGAATTACTCTTAAAGAAATATATTTTAAAAACTTTATTGAATAAAATAAAATGTTTTGTTAACAATATATATCTACAAATTTATGTAAAGTATTTATAAATATGAGTAGATTTGAAAATAGGACAGTGTTTTACGTTGAAATTTACAATTATTCACATATAGAAACTCTTTGCAAAAGGAACTGGCTACATGATAATATATATTTTTTTAATTGCGCAATTGTTCCATAAGATGTTTCCTTATATACAGGTGTTCTCTTATTTCGCATTCTCTAAAATTATATATTGTCTGTCTGTTTATATTAGCTATGTAATTTTGACACATAGTTGATATGTTTTTTGTTCTGTTTGTATAAAAACATACATTTTTCAAAACAAGTTTTTATTACAGCAATATTGTACAACTTGAAAAGTTTCTTTACTTATTTAAATAACAGGATAATTATAATAAAAAATATGTAAAAAACATCCTAAAAGCTGGCTTAACAACACGTAAATATAAAAGAAAATTTTCATTGCATATATATAAATATATGTTGTCTTTTAATATTTGTTATTGTACACGAAGAAAATTTACATGTTAGTAAAGAAAAAAATACAATAGTACCATCACACGGGGCATTTCCTCCACAACAACATTATAAAAATAAATAACTTAAAATAATATAATATAAATGAAGTTAAAATAAGTGACAACATCTTTGTACCTACGAAGTTATTATTAAATCATCATTATTTGGTCAGCCGATAGCTTCAAGGCATAAACCACCTATAAATATTACCACCTCGACGGTTTTACCCGCTTGCATCTAGCATCGATGATCAAACAAGTTGAAGGCCTATCCTCGTCGCATCCTCCAACTCTTGATCGCCACTGGAGAAGCTTCTTCCTACGAACTACGTCGTTGCCCTTGTTTCTTCGGTGACCGGACATCATGTTGATCTTTAATGGGTTCCCATACCTTGTAGTGGACGTCTAACTATAAAATAAATACATTTACAAAACTTTTAAGTTAAACGGTTTTTTGATACCCATATTGTGGTGGTTGTGGAAAAATATGTTCCTAGTCCGCCATATTGGAACGGCGTCCATTTTGAATTTTAAATTTTGACATAATCATCATGTTTTACTAGTGTAGCCATTTCATTTGATACCCATATTGAAGGGGTTAAGGAAAAATATGTAATCCGCCATTTTGTATCGCCGGCCATCTTAGATTTATAATGTTATTGATTTTATTATGTTGTATTGTCATCTAAATTAAATGTGTGTACCAAATTTCAGATCAATCTGACAACGGGAAGGTGCTTAAATTTCAATTTCTAATTTTGACCCAAATAAACAAATTCCGTACGGGTCGAACTAAATAAAACCGTGTAAAAATAAAGAGAGCATAACATTTCTTATACATAATAATTGAATTTCATCTTATCTATCTAATATAATTTCCAAGTATTTTCTTCATATTTTTTTTTTCATTTGAAAAATAAACTTCTCGTTAATAATTATGCAATAATTATTTTCTTATAATTCTTAATCATATTATATTATTTTATACTATATTATATAAGTTTACTTGTGTTAATACATTTGATTGATAACTATCTATTGTTTTTTTTTAAATACCTTGACAAAAACCGGTTAGAAATACATTTAAAGCAGCTTGAATAATAATATTAGACATTGATATTTGACCTTTGACAATACACATAAAAACAACCTTATTTTGTTTATTATCAATACATAGACACACGAAGCGCTGAAAACAAGAATTGTTAATGAGGAGTTACAAGTAGCAGAGTATAAATATAAATATATATATTAACTGACAAATCGCGCGACCGAATCTTTTTTTTTTAAATCGAAAAAAAATATTTTTAAATATTTGACTATATATACAATTTGTTTGTTTTAGTACCTACATTAACCTTCTTACATCTTCATTTACATTGTAAATTAAATAATTAAATGAACGATATATTTTTTTATATTATTTTTTTAAGTAAAAAATGTTTTTAAATATTGGACCATATAAACCAATCCTTTGTTTTAGTGCACAGATTGACCTTCTTACATCTTCATTTACATTGTAAATTAAATAATTAAATGAACGAATTTTTTTTTGTGAATCGAAAAAAAATACTGCACTTAGCAAGCTTTTTCTTTAATATGGTGCTCAGATTCACTTATTTAGATCTTCATTTAAATTTTGAATTAAACCAATTAGGTATACTTTATTGATATTTCATAGTAAACTAAATTACATAACCATCTATTTCTACCTCCCAAAGTTGGGGCAGAGGGCGTCCACAGTACGTCGCCATCCCGAGCGGTCTTGAGCCTCGCGCTTGACTTCTCTCCGCGTTATTCCAACTGCCTTCACTTCTGCAGAAAGCGAAGACGTGGATCAGCCTTCGCTTTCTTTGAGGATTCCATTCTAGGGCTTGCGGTATGTGATCAGGGTTCCTTCGGGGCGTGTGGCCTATCCAGTTCCACTTGCGGCGTTTGATCTGCTGGTCGATCAGCATCTCACCGTAGCGTTTCCAGAGATCTTCTTTGGAGAATTTCTCAGGACAGTATCTGTGCTCGATGGCTACAAAAACTAATTCAATCTCAATTCTTCAATCAAAATTAAACAAATTCAATCGCTGTGAAAATTGATTAATTATTATGTATATCCCCAGGAAGTCATTTAAAAATTGATTATTTTTTATTATTATATTTTTGATACCGCTTTTTGTTCAGATTTTTAATTAACATAACATAGCAACGCATAAACGAATATATTTAGTTATTAATATTAGCAATAGATCTTGAAAATAGGCATAAGAAGACGTCACTATATTCTCAGAAATCTACGAGGTCTTGATTTTGATTGGTCGGAGGAATAAAATCTTTTAACCTTTAAACCAGAGTTCCCCAAACTTTTTTGTGTCGTAGACCCCTTGCCATGTTTTTCCGTGTTGGGTAGACACCCTACCTACCTGATATTGATTTCCTGCAAATTTCTTACTGTAGTGAAGTTAAGTGTTAAAAACTTAAAGTAAAAACACATGTTAATTTATACATTTATTAATTGAATTTAAATTAAAACAACTCAAAGTAAAATTTTGTATTTGTTATGTAAAATATACGTAACAAATAAACATAAAATAAACTATAAATAAAATAACATAAGCAATAAGTCAATATTTTTAGTGAGAAGGATGAACCTGATGCTTTAATAATAAATTATCAACATTTGGCGTCAATTTTGTAAGGGTTATAATAAATCTCCTCGCCTAATGATGTCTAGTCTGTGGACCCCCATTTTCATTTCATGGACCCCCAATTTTTTTTTCGCCGACGTAGACCCCTTGCCTGTTGCCATAGACCCCTAGGGGTCGGTATAGACCACTTTGGGAATCACTGCTTTAAACGTTTGTAAGCTTTTATACCAACATACAATCATCCTGTGTAAAGTGGTCATTTTAAAATTGTTACAGTACATAGTTTCTTAGAATGCGTTTTGTCAAAAACTTCTGGCAGTACAGCTGGCGGGACAGATAATAATCAATAAATAATACGCGGTATTTTTTACGTTCGAAATTTGAATTTTTTTCTTGTTGTTTGACCATTACGTTATTTATAATGTTAGAAACTATTTATTTCTAAAAAAAGGATTTACTATACAATAATTGACAGCAAAACTATACATTTATCCCTTTAAATATTTTACATCTATAACCATTATATAATTCCTTATAAAATCTTATTACGTTTATTATTGTTACAGAAACGGAATATGAACGTATGCCGCCGTTATTTCACTTGGATAACTATGAGTCATGTCTAAGAAAAGGCATGGAACCTTATTGTTTGGCTCGCTTCGACTTATTTTCTGACTCGCCGAACGATCTTTTGAATCTTATCAAGGTAAATAAATTCAATTTTTAACTTGCGAAACCATGAACCGTATGGAATACGTACGAAGTTAAGTTTTTTAACCAGAGAATATTAATTATATATTATAGCCCATATTGCAAAAACTGCCATGTATAATTTTTCTACATTATCTTTTAATTTAAATTATTTTTCTTTTAAAAAAATTAGTAAAAAATTTCTATTATAGTTTTAAGTAGATTTAAGTAGGTTAAGAGTTGTAAAGTAGAGACCTCAACGAACAAGCACAGCCTGCGTTGTCCGCCCATGAGATGGACTCCCTCACGGCATTAAACGAAAGACGCAATCGGTTCCATTAAAAATATGTGGGGTAGTTCAATGTCTAATAGTGGACATCCTATAGCTGAAACAATGATCATTATTAATTCTGCGCAAGCATTACGTACAAATGATTATTTCTTGGTGTTAGAGCTAGCGCCATCTATAGAGGCAGCCAAGTGCAAGCTGGCTGTGAGTGAAGATAGCTGCGAGTCGACTGCTACACGATCCGCGATTAACTTCACTTCTTTCACTTTTTCTATGTACTCTCATTCTTTCTAGTTTCGTGAAGAGCGCAATCCGCTCTGAACACAACCGCATTTGGCAGGCTAGATACGAGAGCTCGGCTCAAGGTCGACATACCATAGGACTCCTTTCGAAACTCACCGGCATAAACAAACTGCGAAAGCTCATCAAGACATCTTTCCATCTCACACAACTACTAAGCGGGCACGGGTACTGCAAGCAGTACCTGCACCGTTTTAAAATAATCGATAATGACACTTGCCCATATGACGACTCCACAGTACAGACTTTTCATCACTTACTCAGACACTGCTCCCGATTCGAATCCAAAAGACGTAACCACGTTACCTTATGTAAAAACCTTAATATACCTCCGTCCAACTTACCAGACCTTCTCAAGAAAAAATGTACCGCAGAATCTTTTGATGAATTGGCCCGGCACATTGTCCTAAATCTCAAGGCATTTAACGGTCTGTAGCGCTTGAGCAGCGACTTGAAATAAAATAATGTACCAACTAATATAAAATTGAGTGAAACTTACAAATTTATTGTTAATATGTATACATTTTAGCTGTATATACCCATAAGAGAAAATTGTGTAAGAAAAATTGTAAAAATTATAAAACGCTGTCGTGTCTCGCAGCTGGGAGAAGAAAGATCCATATTAAATAGCGGCAACCCTCTCCCAACTGTCTGCGTTTAGCAAAAGCGAAATAAAAATTGTAAAAAAACGCTAGCGGTACAAATTAGAATTAATAAAAAAAACTTCCATTGTTTCGAATGTCACATTGGACCTGTTTACTTAAGAAGTGCAATACCTGTCCACATAATATTTTTAATTTTCTTTTTAATTAACGTCATTGTCTAAGTTTAAATAACACCATTCAATGAAGACGATCCCTGGCTGTTCTACTACCTACACGATAAATATCCCAGAGCTAAACACTTGGATAAACCAGAAGATAAAACTCAACGCCTGCTTACTTAGCGATTTAGAGATGTTCTAAACATCACATTTATGTTAATTTTGACTTACACGTGCTACTCAGTTCAAATTGGACTTTTTAGGACTTATTTTGTCCTTCGCAAAAATTATCAACCATTTAAATACAGTTTTCATGACTAGAATATAACTGTCTGGATTTGAGAAGACCAGAAAAGTTGAGGAATTACCAATGTCAGAAATTTGAAAATCGATTTAAATGAAGCCTTGTTTATAAACTAGTTTTGAGTTCTACGAAGTGATTTTATAAAAACACGTGAATAGACGAATTCAATTACGAGAAGCTTCATAAAAAGGCTCAAGGTCACCTAGAGAGCAATGTTGGGGGCTATGCTCTAAGTTTCGCTGCGAGGTCGATTCAGAAATGAGGTGTTCTGCAAAAGAACCAAGGTCATTGACGTAGCTTGAAGATTTGCTTGTCTGTGATAGTGGTGGGCGGGGCATATTGCTCTTGCAATCGATGCTCGTAAGGTTCTCGAGTGGCGACCACGAGTCAGTAGATGCGGCGAGCATAGCCTCCCCCTCCCCCTCTCCCCACTAGTAGCTTGTTTACTCATCTGTGGTAGTAGTGGGTGGGGCATATTGCTCTTGCTATCGATGCCCGAAAGGTTCTCAGGTGGCGACCACGAGTCTGTAGATGCGGCGAGCATAGCCTCCCCCTCCCTCTCCCCCACTTGGTAGACCGTCGACATAGCTCAGGTAACAGGAAGTCTGAATGAAGGCAGCGCAGGGCCGGTCAGTGTTTTTTGGGGTCGTCTATAACTTTCGGTGGGCGTCCATCTGAAAATAAAAAGAATAAAAACATTCAGATTAAAGGACTTTCCTATGTCAAATATACTATATAATTTGCATGTTAATATGAGTACATACTCCCCCTTTCCTTTCCTAAGTAAACAACTTTAAAAATCGTTTTAAGATTTTTGTTTTCATTTCGCTATTGATGAATTCGTAAGAAGTTTTAAGGAATTGATTTATATTTATTATGACATATTTAATATTATTATATATATTATTTAATATGCAAATGTTTTTTCTGGTATATTATACGTATATACATGGGTCTGAGTGTACGCATATGATAGGTGGTGCAATAGTGTCATAATGTGAACACACCTTAATTTTTACAAAGCTATATATATATGTGTATATATATATATATATATATATATATATATATATATATATACTCTATTGCTTACCAGTAACAAATTCTCAATATATCTACATCATAAATATTAAAGCACAGTGGAATTTAATGCCATTAGTAAAAATTATGTCACGTTCACATTAAAACATTACTTTTGCGTCACCATGCATAATAAGTTCCACGAGATATCTTGGACCTTCATTTTCTTAGCTTTTAATCTCATATTAAAAGCATATTATTAAATAAATCTTATTACAGATATCAACAGTTTTTAATTTATCGAAACGTGAACTTGATTTATTAATTCATTTACACGATTCATATTGTAATTTAGATAAAAATTGATCAATTATGTTTCAAATAGCATATTTTGATCCGGGTTTGTGGTAAGCTTACTGCTTATTATGTTGATATAATCGACGATTTCAAAGCCAACTCGACTAGAGATTATATAAATTTACATTTAAATTATAATAATCCCATCTATCTTATAAACTGTATAAATTTATTTTATCTGTTTAATTGTAGGAATATTCCGAATTCGAAGTAAAGCATTATAATCACACTTATATAGAAAGAGGCGTGTGTATTGGTAAATGTAAACGATATATGAAAAGTTCAGATACGAATAAAGACCAGGACCTGAAGTCGGTCTTGGAAGCATGCATCAACGAAACAATCTGGAAAGACTTCGGTCTTCAAGCGAAACTTTCACATATATATTACTGTGACGGTCAAATTAAAGAAACGGTGTTAGACAGCGGCGACTGGTTATTCGGAACGACGTTATTAGTTTTGATATTGGTTAATATAGTCGCAAGTGTTTATGCGATAAGGTACAAAAATAAACAAACTGATGACAATCATAATTGCGGTAAGTTGTTTTTAAAAATTATTTATTTAACTGTATGTAAGGCATGAACTTTAAGATAGTTAAAAATTTTATATATATATATATATATATATATATATATATATATATATACTACACAATACTGTGATCAAAAAGTGGGATGAATTTTCAAAATATAAATTCTTTGCTTATTCCTGTTCTTCCAAATCAAGTTCATTTAATTCTTTATCTCATCATTTACTGTTCAGAGTAATCCCCGTGTGATAAAAAGCACTTTTGCCGACGCTTTTTTTAATTCTTAATACGAACTCAATAGTCTTTTTCCGGCACCGCCTTCTAGACCTCCGATTTGGCTTTTATCTCCTCAATAGTGTCAAAACGGCGTCTCAACATACATACACTATATATATATATATATATATATATATATATATATATATATATATATTGTTTGAATAAAATGGTAAATATGCAAAGGTCGTGGGCTCAATCCCGGAAATAATAATTTTTATTTCAAAATTTCGGCATTTATTATATTGAACTTGCAGAGGATAGATAGCAGCGTCCTCGGCATACCAAAATACTGCACTGCTATCTCCAACCCGCCTGCCAAGCGTGTCGATTATGGTGTATCTCCACATAGATATCTTTGGAATCTTATATTTTGCAGTGGGGTCATTCAATCTGACACGGCGACCACGAAATTAGGGACTTATGTAAAAGTTAAATTTGTTTTTCTATTTTGATTAATTATATTTATATCCTGTTGTTTTTTTTTTCTTTTTTTATAAATAAATCCACAAATGACCTACTTGCACAGTTTATTAAACTTTTGTTGTTTTGTATTATAATTAATAATGAATGTAAAACTATGTATACACATATGAAGTAAGCCTTATATATATAAAAAGTTACATTTAAAAATAATGTTAATAAATCTATATATGTGAAAATAAATGTCTGTCTGTATGTCCTTTATGGAATCATAAGCTATGATCATGAGCTGATGATCTTTAGCAAAGTAGTTGTGCAACCACGATAGTGTCAAAGTTGGTTTGAAAAATTTTCGACAGATGGCATTTGGCATGGAATTACATGTATTGCCGTGACAGTTCATGCTGATTTGAATTGATAATGAAAACAGATAACGAACGATGACGTTTCCATTTGTGAGTGACGTAAAAATTTATGTTGATCGTGAAATTTACGTTTCGGTCACGTATTTAAAACGAATTATTTTTTTTTAAATACACACAGGCAAAGGCACAGATAGTGTTTAATATTTTTATACAATTTCATGTTTGATATCCATAAGTCATACTCCGTTGAATATTCATATTCTTTTCTTTTCTCTTTAGGGCCTAATATCTCATTCATTCTATGTTTTTTTTTGCTTTGCTTTACATTTTATTAGCTGCCAGTTCTGCGAGACATTCCACACTAGAATTAGTTATATTCTAGTTCGATGGTAGTTTGACATTATCCCCTTCCATGTATAAGTTGTTTGAACATGTCCTGTAAGATCCTTGGATCCTTACACATTATCATCAGCGAATCTAGTGTATTAAAATGTAAGTATCATTATATTAACTAGTAAATATACTTTTTGTATTACAGGTAATCAGTACTTACTATGTTTTTCATTATTATCGAATTGGAATGACTTGCTTTCCACAGAAATTAAAGATGAACGCAACAATAATCTTAGAGGATTAAATGGATTAAGGTAACTATTTTAAATACAATATAATAATTCTAGAAAATAATAATAGATAATAATTCCATCCCACAAAGTGGATCCACAGTGGTCAGACGACCAAGTTAAGATCGACGGAAGAAGATGGTTGCAGACGTATTAAAAATTTCCGAGCAATGATAGCTTAGCAGTAGAGGACTGAGACTTGCGATCCTAAGTCGCAGGTTCGATTACGAGATACAATCTCATATAAGTTTTAATGGAATCAGGCGTTACCTTGCGGAAGTCCATCCTAAGTAAGAAATGGACTAATATTTAGCCACTTCCGCACATGCAGTGGTAGTCGTGCAACAAAGTGCACCGCCCGCCAGCCCGCTGGTAAATGTATATGCGGCAAACAATGCGCATCACACAACCGCCAAATTACTCAACACGTGTTTCATCCCTCTACGGCGCATCTTCAAGAGTTATGTTACACCGATTAGTGCCAAACACAGAGGCACACAGACTGTAGCGGCGGTACACTTTTTTGCACGACTACCACTGCATGTGCGAAAGTGGCTAAATATTGGTCCTTTTCTTACAATCTCATATAAGTCACGCTAGTACATTATTTATATACGATATAGCTGTGGTCGCGACATCATTTGTGTGAAATTTAACATGAAAAATATTTAGTTTTTTTTTACACATTAAATAAGCTACCTGTCAGTATAAGACCCGTCAAAATCAGTCCAGCCATTTCAGAGATAGGCCGGAAATTAAAAAATTAAAAAAGAACATAATTTTCTGAAAAAAAAATAATTATATAGAACTAGCTGTGCTGGCCACTTTGCCGAGAGGAAGTGGAAGTGGTTTTTCTTAAATAAAAGTAGCCTAAGTTACACCTCAGTACATAAGATACCTGACAGTATAGATCCCGTCAAAATCAGATAAGCCAGAACACAGACAAAAATATAAAAAAACGTAATCTTGTGGAGAAATGTAATTGTGCATTAAATATATAGGATTGTCACTGCTGACAGAGTTTCCAGAGCAACATCCCCTGCGTACCATAATAAAACACTTCGATCGCCAACCCGCCTGCCAAGCGTGGCGACTATGGTATATATCCCCATAGGTATCTTAGAGAGAGATAGATAGAGAAAGATAGCGGAGATCTAATGGCCGTCTATGGGTTGAAACGACGACGGCTGCTTCATTTATATGTACATATACACACTACTAACTTTCCCCCACCCGTGGTGCCCGCACTGCCTTTTAGGAGTTTAAATAAATAAAATTCAACTTTTTTATTTTTCGTAATTTCAAATAAATATTTTGGCCGTGATATATAAGAGCTGTTTTTTTAAATTTAAAAATATGCTTCACTACGGCCATTCCCATTCCCATTTTTTTTGAATCCTTCTGACTGAAAGTTATCTTATTTATACATTTATTTATTTACACTTCATTGTTCACCAAAAGTCTACAAATGAAAATCAGAAAATAAATGTTAAAAAATGACATAAATGATTATTAAAAAGTTAAAATAGTTTATGTACTAAATGATAGGCGGTGTTAAAGCACGAAGCGATCTCTACCAGACAACCTTTGGATGGAGATGTGAGATGAGAGTGCAATTTAGGGTGTACATAGTAACAAAAATACAATACATATACATCTTACATTTGACAAAAGGAATATTCCAGCAAATTTTCAAGTCTCTGAACTTTATGTTATAAGAGGTATCTAGATATTGTTGGATATAGGAAAACGCTTAGTTTGTGCACCTGTTTAATTTCTTATATTAATCTTATTATTAACAGCATCGATGAATACATTTAAAAAACTTTTAAGTTAAACGGTTTTTTGATACCCATATTGTGGTGGTTGTGGAAAAATATGTACCTAGTCCGCCATATTGAAACGGCGTCCATCTTGAATTTTAAATTTTGACATAATCATCGTGTTTTACTAGTGTAGCCCTTTCATTTGATACCCATATTGAGGGGGATTGAGGGAGAAGGAAAAATATGTAATCCGCCATTTTGTATCGGCGGCCATCTTAGATTTATAATATTTTCGATTTTATTATATTATATTATCATCTAAATTAAATGTGTGTACCAAATTTCAGATCAATCTGACAACGGGAAGGTGCTTAAATTTTCAATTTATAATTTTGACCCAAATAAACAAATTCCGTACGGGTCGAACTAAATAAAACCGTTTAATAAAAATAAAAGATATGAATAATCGTAACTTTTTCTAACTTTCAGATTTTTTATAAACTTTTTAATACCAATTGTACACGTTATGTGGCTCGTCGGCAACGGTTTCACGGATAATCCAAGAGAATTAGAAAAGGTAATATAAACCATTTTTCTTAAATAATAAGACGCGATAGATTATAAGAAGGTAATAATATAGTAAACGGTAAAAGGTTCGTTTTATTTGGCACATCAAAATTAGAGAATATTCTTTATTTTTTATTCTCTACATGTGTTTATACAAAAGTGATCACAAAATGAGATTGATGATGTTAAGCTGCTCCTTTAATATCTAGAAAGACAAAAACACAACTTTTGTGGTATGTAATTATAGATTATTTAGAACACGTTACAAGCATACAGAGTGATTAGAGAGAACAAAACGTCGGTAAATCAGTACTACGTCTTAGGGTTACTCGCTAGCGCCATCTAGTAGACTTTTTGAGGAAATATGATAAAACAGTTCTATGTATTAAGCATACGAGTAGGGTTAAATATGATAGAAACTAGAATAAAATTGACCTCTCCTGTCAATATTTCAACTTAAAGTTATTAAAGTCACGAGTATTCCTGACGCCTCCAAATCTGAGAAGAACCTATAATATACTCAGACGGAGTTTTTTTTCCTTAATGCTGCAGCGACTTTATTACCACTTTAAAATCATTTACGGTAAATAAATGTTTTACATGTTCAACATTACGCGGGAGCGTGGTGTAAAACAGCATACAGTTGCCTACAAAAGAAGTTACTATTTATTTTAACCTAAAAACATTGAACAGTGGTAACCTAGCGATGGTAAACTCAGGTTTGCGATCATAGATACGGGGTTCGATTCCTGGCATACAATCTTATATAATTAACACTTGCATTAATTATATAGGGTTGTCACTACTCACAAATTTCTAGAGGATGACAGCATGGCTCTCCCATAATACTTCATTGCGATCACCAACCCGCCTACCAAGCGTGGGAATTTTATTATATCCCACCATAGATATTTTTAGGGAAAGCCTATACTTTGCAGTGGCATCTATGAGTTTAAATAACCAAAGAATTCAAGCCTAATATCTACAGTACTAGAATTATGTACATCACAATATATTTATATCACTGTCATCAAAATGTAAAGTGATAAATAATTCGACTTATATCGTTTCACAACCAACGTATTCAGCTAATTTGGCTCCAAGCGACTTCTGTCTATTCAGCAAACTCAAAAGGCGAATGCAGGGACGCCATTTTGATACGATTGATAAAAACCGAAAGAACTTAAAGGCAGGAGAAAGACTATTTTATTTCGATGACTGAAAAATCATTTGCAAAAGTGAATTTTATCGTACGTGGATTACTTAGAAGGGTATGAAATTGATATGGAAGAATAAATAAAGAATTTACATTTTATTTTAATAAAATCACTTTAGTTTTTCATCAAAGTATTATATCGTCAGTGTATCATGTCTTAACAAAACTTCTTTCTAGGAGAGTCTTTAATTCGATATATTTCTCCAGAGCTCTGAAAAAGTTCATTATCAACTGATATTTAGCGGAATGGGAGTTGTGCAGGCTTACTTTGTGATGTCCAGTTTTCTCATGGTCTACAAATTGCAAATACTATCTGAAACAACACAAATAACCTGGTCATCTTTTTACAAAATCCTCATCTTTAGATGGTTAAGGTGGGTCATCTATTTCTTTGGCATTATCTAACGCAGTGATTCCCAAAGTGGTCTATGTCGACCCCTAGGGGTCTATGATAACCTGCAAGGGGTCTACGTCAGCGAAAAAAAATTTGGGGGTCCATGAAATGAAAATGGGGGTTCAAGATAGTGGATCTCAACACATTCACTGATAGTACCTATTTACTTACATCATACTATCTTATATTATCAAAACATTTACATTATTTATAAAAGTACCTATGAAGAAATAAAGAAACAGACTGGACATCATTAGCCGAGGAGATTTCAGATTAACCCTTACAAAATTGACGCCAAATGTTGATGATTTATTAATAAAGCATCAGGTTCATCCTTCTCACTAAAAATATTAACTTATTGCTTATGTTATTTTATTTATAGTTTATTTAATGTTTATTTAATGCTACGTATACTTTACATAACAAATCCAAAATCTTATTTTGAGTAGTTTTAATTTAAATTCAATTAATAAATGTATAAATTAACATGTGTTTTTACTTTAAGTTTTTAACACTAAACTTCACTACCCAACACAAAAAAACATGGCAAGGGGTCTACGACACAAAAAAGTTTGGGGAACTCTGTTCTAACGCATTCGATTTAATTGTATCATTTCTTAATCATAATTGTCAGTTTTCATTCAATTAATGTGAACGAGTATTACTTTTAATATGTAGATATATAAAGAATTAGTTATGTAGACGTATATATATATATATAGAGAGAGAGAGAGAGAGAAAGAGTATAGTTGAAATTATATTTACAATTATATTTACGATTACATTTACAAAATATTCACAACAAGATATATTTAAGACATTCCAAATCAAGTACCGACTACTATACCACGTATATGCATATGTATGTACTACTAAGTAGGATTAAAAAAGTTTGACAACCACTGGTATTAATGTAATAAATTTCAGATTGACACCGATGTATGCTTTAATGATTGCATTCACCATGACTTGGATGCGGCACTTTGGCTCCGGACCGCTCTGGAACCTTTACGTTACAGGCGTGATCACGGATTGTAGAAATTACTGGTGGGCCCATCTCCTCTACATCAACAACTACATACATGATGATAAGGCATGTGCTGTTCAATCGTGGTACGTATTTTTTAGCGTTTTCAACAATAGGTTATTAACCTTACAATGAAGACGTGGTTATCTCTCAAGGAACCGATCGCTCTTGAGGCTGAAAGGTTCTCATGTAGCGACCACGTGCCAGTAGACGCGATGTGGGTGATGGCCCCACTAGGCAGACCGGCAACATAGTTAAACTGGCAGGAAGTCGGTGAATATGGGAAACGTTAGATCAGTCAATAGTAAGATCTCTGGGAGAGATCTATATCGTCCTTGTTTTAGCCTATAGATACCCACTGCAAGGTATAAGTCTCCCCCAAATATATCTATATAGGGATATAGATTGGCGATCGTAGTGTAGTGTGCACGCAGAAGATGCTGCCGATCCTTTGGAAACTTGTCTGTGAGTAGTGGAAATTCTATATGTAAGAAAAAGACTAATATATAGCTACTTACACTATGTAGTAGTCGTGCAATAAAGTTCACTTTATTGCACGACTGCTACATAGCGAAAGTAACTATATATTAGTATTTTTCTTACTTAGTATGGACTTCCGCAAAGTAACGCCTGAATCTATTAAAAATCCTATATAATTAATGCACGTAGTGTGAATTGTATAAGATTGTATTCTGGTAATGGAGTTCGCGACCTACGTCCAGAAGTTTCAGTGCTTGGACTACCTTTCCTCACTTAAGTGTGTACGGTGTTCATCCAATCTACTAGTGATGACTTAAATATGGTTATTTCTTAAAACCTAGTGCTTATTGCAAAGCCTTTCGATACAATATATTATTAATTCTAATAGCTTAGCTAGCTGGCGCCTAAATATTATTATATAAATAAAAATATTTTATATAGAGACCATGTGAAAAACTTTGGTTTTCGAGATAGATAGGAGAAAAGCGAAACACTCAACGACTACCCTTGCTATGTATTTACCGAATAATTTAGATTTTTTATGAGAACCTTTCGATAGTTCAATATTCGGTACATTAGAGACTTAAAAATAAACAAAATCAGAAAAAAAAATCAGAAAGTAAAATAAATGTGTAAACAAAGATAAATTAAATGTAAGATAAAATTTAAGAATAAAAATAAATAAAATGTACCTAGCCACCTTAGAGTAAGGAGATGGTGGAAGAAAGGCGAGGAAAGAAAGAAGGTATAAAGAGCAAAACGAAAGATATTGTGAAGGACAAAAGTAAAGAATGAAAGATATTGTGACGCGTGAAAGAGAGTGATAAATAAAGAAAAGACTGAAAAAAAATTATTGAACAAAGTATAATAAAGTTCCTAATCCCAAAAAGTTAGGGGTACGAGAGGCCCCCAATAGCGGGGGCCATAAAAAAAAATAAAATCAGGGGCTGCACAAGTAAAAACATCACATAATTCGAACAAGCGACACATTAACGTAACAGCTATGTTATAAAGTCCAATTTTTATCATTTTTAAATATTCATTCCAGGCACATCGCTTCTGATATGCAAGTTTTCTGTCTAGGTTTACTTGTGTATCTAGCAATTTCATCTTCTAGCAGAAAAGTGAAGACAATTGTTCTGCTTCTCCTTCTCTTTTTAAGCACGATACCTCCGGCGGCTCACGTTTGGTTTCAAGATCTGGACGCCATCCTACTTTTAAAACCTGAGTATGTGGTCCTTAGCATAAAAGAAAGTAATGCATGAGATATTATCTCGAGGGACTTAGACTTACCCGATTATTATTATAATATTATTATATATATTTATATCCACAAATGTATTCATGTATCTCTCTTTCTCTCTCTCTCCTTGACATTTATAATTCCCATCTGGAGGTAGGGTCTGCTTTCTTGGTTTTTCGTTTCCACTTCGCTCTATCCGACGTTTAATGTATATATGTATATATACATATGTATCTGTATATATATATATATGTATATATGTAAAAATTAAATATGATACTTTTGGTTACCTTTTAAATCATAGTTTAAGATAAACTTTATATGTGGTTTAACATCTTTAGATTTGTCTGCTAACTTTCAAATTTAATCTAGTACAACTAGAGAGATAAAATTAACAATTTTTTTTCTCCACTTGGACTAGATTTAATTTTACTTCATTTGTTACCGATCTCAATGATAAGATTTTTAATGTTTCATTTTCAGATTTTATCGAACATTCACCGGTGACACTTTCCGATATCTTTACGTTTTAGGACATAACAACATCACATGTTTTATTATCGGAATGATGGCTGGCTACTTCGCTTATAGCTGCCAGAAAGTACAGTTCAATCCGTTGAAATCAAAGGTAAAATTTGATTTATGTGATCGAAATTTTACTACTACCTTAAAAAGCCGTTTACCCTTCCATTCATACCAGAATATAGATGGCCATATACGCACAGGCCTCCCTCAAAGATTATCACAAAGACCGGTATTTTGCCTGCATACAGTGACATACTTACCGTGACTTTAGTTGTCTGCACAAAGCATATTTTGACGATCTTAACAACATGGATGGATCGACGAAGTAAGCTTCGATTGTATGTCTGAGGTGTCTAGTAAAGAACTTTAATTTTAATTACTTTACTCACAGTTTACAAAAATGATTTTACTCTATATATAAATATCTTTAATTGACTTGATCATATAACTGATCGTAGGAGGTAAAAACCGGACATATTATTCTTTGTGAGGTCTATGCCATGCTGGGGGCGTCCATCGACTATAAAAAAAGACAACTTCCAACTGGTTTACTACTTTGGAAAAAGAGATGCGTATATATAATACAATACAGGATTAAACGTCCTTCGGCTGAAATTATGATGATATATTTTTATCCTTCATAGGCGAAGCATTTAACCTTTGTCTCGTCTGATATCAAGCGATCACGAGGTATATGATGGTACATGCTTGCCCAGAATAAACCTATTCATTATAATCTTGAAGACTCCATAGTTGTATTTATCTAGAAACATTGACGTCGGTAGCTTGTTCCGCTCCTTGTCTGAATAGAATCATTGATAGAAAATATAGTTTTTGGATCTCTAACAAGGAACGGCAGCCAGCTGTAACAAGTGTCAAGTAATTTAAAAATAAAACAAATAAATAAAATAGTAAAATAAAAGGGAACACAGAAATAATAAGAAAATTGTCATACCATAAAAAATAGACAAAAAGAGGGGATATGTAAGAATTGTAATAAATAGGCATGTAATATAAATGGAATAATTGTTATAATAATTAATTATTATATTAATAAGCAGAGAGAAAATTAAAAAAAAAAACTTCTTGACTGTTCGCACTATAAAAGTATTAGCAAAACTAAGTAATGGTGGAAGGAATTTCAACCGTGTACAGATGTCGTGAATCCGTGGTCGAAGTCGTGGTGTAATTGATTTTGTGATTTCAGATCTGGAAGTATTTAACCTGGTGCATTATTCCAGCAGTTTTGTTCATAATACTATCTGGACAAACATTCTATGCAGATGCAGAACGACGATCTCTTGTCTTCCGGGTGCTATATGCAGCTGTACATAGAGGAACATTCGGAATACTTACTGCATTTTTAATACTAGGATTCGTGTTTCAAGTTGAAAGTAAGATTCTATTTGATTATAATTATTGTAATGTTTATTTTATAAATATTCTAATGATAACACACCAATACCTCGCTTTGCGTCGTTTCATTTTGCATTTTTTCAAAGTTGCGTCGCTGCTTAATTAGTACTTATTTTCACTGTGCGTCATCAGATTTTTGCATTGTCTTAGATTCGAATCTTAAACTTTTTTTCGAAATTTCCTTTTTTAATGTATGGAGATTAAAAAAAAACGATCCTGGCTGCAAAAGGTTTTAAACCGTCCCAAGCGGTAGCTATTAATATAAATTGCTACAAGGAAATTTATTTTACTTGAAAAAAAAAGCTGTTCAACAAACATTGGATCAATTTTTTGTGAATGAAAACCGACATGCGACGACTGCCACTATTGACTCATAAGACAGAGTTTCAATTTAATACATTTTTTTATTTATTTTTAATGTAAAAATTTCTGTATTGTATTTGTTTTTTACATGTTTACTTTGTTCAATTTTCTCTTTAAAAAAGTAGTATTTTCGTAACCTTGGAACTTATCTTCGATCTTTCGCTTCGTTTCAATTTGCGTCGTCTTTTTTTGTAACGTAACCTCGACGTAAAGTGACGTATTGGTGTACATGAATTCGCTAGCTTTAAGTTTATGTGTATACTTTTCTGAATGTGTATATTAGTGTATACTTGCAGGTGTTTGTACACGAGTATGTGTACTTACGATACCTATTTTAACTATTTTATAATGATTTGTCGAATCGATCTCATGCTGTTTCGCCGTAGTCATTTAAAAATTTACTTTGTGACGGTAGAGCGTTGAAGACGCTTTTTAACACACTATCATTGCAAGTTGAATTCACACGACAACATTTTTAACAAGTTTTTATTTCTCATCAACAGTATATTCACCTTCGTTGTCAACAACCTTTTGCCATCTTATATACAAATTTTCAATGCGTGTTTCTACAAAACATGTCGACAGAATTAATTTTACTTTCCGATCCTTTTAATATTTAACTACTTAGCTTGATTATACATTAACTAAACAATATTAGATTGTCCAGTTATTGTTACTAGTAATCTATTTAGTTAAACTTTGCTAGGCCGATTATCCACGAGACACTGGAAGCATATTACAGTAACAACAAGACGTTGTTATGCAGTCATATAGGGTGATTAAATGTAAAAGCCTTAAAGATGTATAACACATTTGTCAGCAAAATCCTTTAAATATCACACCTATTTGCAATTACTCTATATATAGTATCATTCTATATTTTTTTAAATCGAATTCATAACATCAATGGCTTATGACAGTACAAAATTTGAAATGACAGATAACAATTGGTTTAGAGATGGATTTAAAATAGCTATACATTCATCCCTTCAAATCTTTTGTACCTATAATTAATCAACCTGTATACGAAAGGAACATGTAATTTTTTTTTTAATACGAAATGATTTACCTTAGTTGTATTTAGACATAAACTCCTAGAAACTTTGAATATATCATCTCATATATATATAAATCTTTATAGATAACTGTGACATGAAGTCTTGCTGATTGTAAATAGAAATGACGAAAAAATAAAAAATAATAGTTGTTTTAATGTATATAAAATTATATTCTTTTTGAACCGTCAGATATACAGCGTCCCATATTCGAGTGGAATGGTTGGACGATGTTGAGCAAGCTGACATATTGTTCGTACCTCTTGCATTTGAACATTATTCACATAATGATGGGAGTGAGAACACAATTGACCCATGTCTCGTTCTTCTACGTGGTGAGATACTATCAATATCATAATTTCGTTATCATTATCGTCTACATCATCATAATCATCATCATCATTGTATATACTATAGTTACAAGACTTTTCGCCTCGAGCAGTCGCCAGGCTTAGACGGCAATTTATCTGGCACTAATCATGACGTGATTCTTTTAGATTTTTATCTTGTGTTGTTTCATTTATGTTATTTAACTATGAACCATCATCATCATCATAATCATAATCATCATATTCTTCTTCTTCTTCGTCATTATAATTATTATTAGAGTTATTAGAATTTTCACCCTGAGCAGTCACCAAGCTTAGCCGAAAATTTATCTGGCACTAGTCATAACATGATTCCTTTAGATTGTTATCTTGCGTTGTTTCGTTTGTGTTATTTAACGATGAACCATCATCATCATCATAATCATAATCATCATATTCTTCTCCTTCTTCTTCTTCGTCATTTTAATTATTATTAGAGTTATTAGAATTTTCACCCCGAGCAGTCACCAAGCTTGGCCGGAAATTTATCTGGCATTGGTCATAACATGATTCCTTTAGATTGTTATCTTGTATTGTTTGATTTGTGTTATTTAACTATGAACCATCATCATCATCATAATCATAATCATCATATTCTTCTTCTTCGTCATTATAATTATTATTAGAGTTATTAGAATTTTCGCCCCGAGCAGTCACCAAGCTTGGCCGGAAATTTATCTGGCACTGGTCATAACATGATTCCTTTACATTATTATCTTGTGTTGTTTCATTTGTGTTATTTAACGATGAACCATCATCATTATAATCATCATCATCTTATTATTATTATTATTCGTCATCATTATAATTATTATTAGAGTTTTTAGAATTTTCGCCCCGAGCAGTCATCCGTCTTACCCGGCAAATTATCCGGCTCTGGTCACATCATGATTTTTCTAGATTATTTTTTTGTATAATTTCATTTATATTATTTAAATGAATTGACTAAATATCGTCACTATCATCACCGTCGTCATTATGATCATAATCATCATCGTTATAATTATGATATAAGAGTTACAATGCTTTTCACCCCGTACAGACGCCTGGCAATTTATTTGGCACTGATCACAGCCTTTAGATTTTTATCCTGTGTTGTTTCATTTACGTTATTTAACTATGAATCATCATCATTTTCATCATCAAGACATCCACTACTGGACATAGACGTAGCACATAAATTATAAATAGTACATATTGTAAGCGGCCTATATCGAGCTTCTTCAGAGAACCGTCACCTTATGAATGGTCGTCTTACACTGCGCCAGTTAATCCTTGGTCTCCACCCCAGATCCTCAAAGACCCAGTGGTCATCTATTCTACCCAGAATATGATCTGATCACTGCTACTTCAACTTGCCAATCCATTGGACCATACCCGTTACTTTTGTTCGTCTATGGAACATTAGTGTTATAAAAAGGACATAAATAAAGAATCTTCTAGAAGTAAATATGTTCTCTTTCACTTATTCTCATTGTACCGGCAATTTTACTAACTAGGAATTAAGCGCATTTTAAATTATTTTAATCTAAGTTTTTTTTTTCTACTGCCACTTTAACCAGCTATTTCGCTCACCTATATATCAGTTTCATTTGTTCATAATAATAATAATAATAATAATTTCTATATTCATATTTGTCATACAGGTAATGTCTCACCTAGGTGTGGTCACATTATCGTATTTGATTTCAATACCATTTTATGTAATGGTGGAAAAGCCGTTTGCGAAACTAGCAAAGATTTTATATGAAAGAAGAATCGAATCCATAAACGATAACAAGGAGAAGAAACTATAAACTTCGCATTGTTTAAAATTAAACAAAACCAAGAATTTTTAGTATTAAAAAGTATACATTTACATTTTAAATTTATAGCATTGTAATTAATCTAGCTGACCAAATGCAATCGATTATCGTTCCGAATCCATTAGTATTCGATTCGGATCTTAATAATTAAAACAAATTTCATAAAGTGTTTATTATAATGTTTTTTTTGTTACGAAACATTTTTCATATATATATATATATATAGTGTTAACATTTTTTTGGAAAGCATAAGGTAATATCGGTTTGGAATGTATTAAAAAAGGTTGTAATCATTAAAAGTAAAACGATTTTTACGTCCAATATTTATTTAATGTAACCCTGTTCCAAAACAATAATATATCTACATAAATGATATTTCCAACTATACGCTGACTCATCGCGATATCTCTGAAACTGTAAGGCTTAGATACATGAAATTCAGTAGAAATATTACTTATACTAAGTATAAATCAGCTAAGAAGGGATTTCATGAAATAGTTACTACAAAATATAATGTGGTCAAAATGAAGCGGGCGTTGTTTCTGAAGGCCATACTTCTGTCAGGGTAGTAGAAGAGAGTTCAGAGTGCAGGGACAAGTATTAAATAAATTACTATATTTATGTGATAAATAAAGTTTTAAAAAAAGGAGAGTTTTTCTACCTTATTACGATTCACTGATCAAATAAGTATCACATGTATTTGTTAATTTATATTTATCAATGAGTTTTCTATCTAGCAATTCGTTTATTATATTTGGCACCATGACATCATAAGGTAGAGAAGCACTATCAGAGCTTACATTGTAAACCTTTACAGGTAGCTCAGAATATTTACTTAGATTATAATCATGGGCAATATTTATATCAGACGCGGCCTTAACAAGGACCAATTGAGACTTTAATTTATAATCAGGTGTATATTCTCTACCAAGAATTAATCTTTTATATGTTGTTTCAACTAACAATCGCATATATTGATGAGAAAGAGAAACAAATGCTTTAACAGTGCGAATAAATAAATCGATCTTCTTATTAAAACTATCCGTATTTATCAATTTCCTTGTGAATTCGTCACAATTAGATCCTGTTAAAAGGTAATATAAGTGTCCGATGACCGTATTTTGTAAGTTTATTTCGGATAATTCACCGATATTTGACTTCATTTGCATGCGTAACATATCCGGACTGCTGTCCAAACAGTATACAATGCCGCGGTATCCTGTAAACAACAAAACATTATACTTTCATTTATTGATATTATTAATGATAAAAAGAATGACAGAAAAATTCAATTTGATTGAAACTAAAATGATATTAAACCTCCTTTTTATATACTAAAAAGAAGTCTACTATGTTTATCTAGAATAAACCTATTCAGTTGCCAGTCTTGTATTGCAGACTTCTAAGTTAAATGAAGCCGGTAGGTTGTGCTACTCCTTGGCTTTTACTGTAAAGGTAGTAGCGGAAGCTTAATGCGGATGGACTTAAAACGTGACGTGTCGTGAATCCGTGAAAATTCCTTATGTATGATTCAACTTAAAGTTAAGGCTTTGCTTTTGCCTCTATAAAGAGTCTGAACAAACTCAGATAAGTTACTTTTATGGTCACTTTTATAACCTCCTTAACAAGGTAAAGAAATTCATTTCAAACCTTTAAATATACATAACCTAAATATATATATATATATATATATATAATAAGATATTGTGAAGAAAGAAAAATGAAAATACGTTTACACGAAATATAACGTTAAAACCCCATATACGATGTGTCCTCAAAAACAGAGGTCAAGAATTAAAAAAACAGGCTAAAAAGATGATGGTAAAACGGGAAGAAACTAATTAACATTACCTTGTTTCTCCAACATCGAAGCCATTTCTAACGCTAAATTAACGCCGAAAGAATAGCCCAGGAGATAGAATCCATCTCCTATTGTCAATTTAGCCGACAGTGTCTGAAACAAAATCTTATTATTAATATAACAAATTATTAAAGTTGATACAATTTCAGGACATTTATGAAATTTTGTGCAGTAACGTCTTTTAAAGATCTATCTTTTCAGCATACGTTGAACTACGTTATTTTTTACAATAACAATAAATTCCACAATTAGCATTTCCATCACTAGATTTTTTATTTTTATAAATTATTTATTTTTACCAATCTAATATATTTAGCGCAACTTATTCCATTTATCTATCTATTGACATAATTATTTAATAAAATTGCATAAAATTATTACAGATAATAATAATATTAGGTGTTGTATACATATTAAAAATATACACAAAAATTTAAACACCAAGTTTCCATAATTATTTTGATGTTCTAAATTTAAAATATAGGCGAACATCCCTGCACGTCATGTAGGATGTTCGAAGACAGAATTCGGATTTAAAATTCGAATAAAGGTAAAAGTACTGTACTTAAACATTTATTTCAATATTTATTTTAAAAAATGGATCGGATTTTAAAAGTTATGTCGTCAAAATTGTGACCATCGTGATACACACACATATCGTGAGACAGTAGTAGTGCGTTATTATTCTAATTTAACAATGTAATTTAAAAATACGCATAAATATCAAAGCAAATGTAGTTTCTTTCATAAATTTTTGTTATATAATTTTAGCCAAATTTGAATTATAATCCAAATTCTGCTATCGGATATCCCTTATTCGAAAACATGTGATAATTGTACAAGAGTGTATACATGTATTCACCCTAAAATATATAATACCTTTAAAATACTGGAAGCTATTTCCGGTATACTGTCGCTGCACAAATCCGTATCCAACTGCACGGTTACTGCTTTGATTTTTAAGGACTCGCACAGCGGCTTGAATATCCTGTAATGTCCTTCGAATCCCGGTAACATTATCAGACTTGATGTATCGACATCCACGTAATTACTATCCTGAAATAATTATTCATAAATTTTTAGTACACATATCTCTATTAGAGCTACGCTAGTACTAAGGTACATACTAACTTAATAATAAAACAATTAACATGTCAACTGCCTATAGACATATCTTTCCACACTACCCGGATGTGTACAGGTCAGATCTGCCCGAAATGAAGTAGGCAAAATTATATCGATTAACCTTAAAAATACAGCTTAAAATCGCTTACTCTGGATGTACTGCAGACCTCGACATACAATAATATTTCATATTCTATATTTCATAAAAAAAGTTTCCAAAACTGACAGGCGCCACGTTGCGGCACACCAATTGTTAATAGTCATATGAAGTGGCTGTGCATGGGACACATAGCTCATGCAACTGGTCGTTGGGATCGAAAGGTTCTCGAGCATCGACCACGAGTGGACATTTCGTGGTCAACCACCAGATGGACGGACAACATTGTTGAGGTGGTGAGAATACGCAGGACTCGGGCACCGCAGTACCGGTCAGGACTCAAACCGGTTCGTGTGACCACTACTGAATCTCAGAAGCCTCTATTCTGACGTTATATTTTGATATTTAATGGATTCAGGCGTTATTTTGCGGAAGTCCATCCTTAGTAAGAAAAAGACCAATATTGAACATCTTCCGCACATGCAAAGGTAGTTGTGCAACAAAGTGCACCGCCCGCCAGTCCGCTAATAAATGCGCATGCGGCAAATAATGCAAATTACACAACTGCCACCGTTAAATCACTCAACACGTGTTTCATCCCTCCACGGGGCATATTCAAGAGTTATGTTACACCGATTAGTGTTTGGCACTCATCGGTGTAACATTGCATTTATCAGCGCACTTTGTTGCACGACTACAACTGCATGTGCAGAAGTGGCTAAATATTGGTCCTTTTCTTACTTATATTTTGATGTTCTCTCTTTACAGGACTATGATGATATCGGAAGTCCAATTTAAGTAAGCTATACGAGGCAAGGACATGAAGTGAGATAAGTCTCCCTTAGTAAACATACGACATAAAGTCGCAGAAAATCGCTGGTCAACATTGTGACAATCTTTTAGAGAAACTCAACCTAGCAGTTAGTATCTTAATAAAGTGGTCCCATCCCTTAACAACAAACAACCAACCGAAAGGCTTCGTCAAATAAGTGAAGTTAAGTTGTACATAAAATAATACCAAAGTTACCTCAAAATACTTATACACTTTCGTAGACATATTTACGATTGAATCGTTCACCAATTCGAAGACATCTTTTTCAATGTAAGAATAAAAATTTCCAAAACCTTTTGGTTTTATATATCCATTTGCATTTGTTTCTGTTAAACTGAAATAATTTTATTACATTAATAATATTTATAAAATGTTCACTGTCAAATTAAGCTGTGGTAGCACATTGGTAAAAGATCAGTCCTTTACCCATTTGCGATCATAGGTTGCGTGTTCAAATCCCGGGATATAGTTTTACATGTTTACATTTTGTGCATTAATTATATATTGAACAGTACCTTTCTCTGCGAACCATTATACCAAAATCCTAACAGCGCTGTCACAGTGTTTTGTTTAATGGCAGCACATGCTTAATCAACGCCTTGACGTTCGACACAATGTCGCTAATTGTAAAAGTTTATGTGATATTCTACAACTCATAACTATTGTATTATTTAAACAAAGATATAATTCATTTAATTAAAAAAAATAGCAGAGAGCAGGACATTTGGCGTGTAGAATTAAGGCGTATTAAAGCCTCAAGGTTCTATAATTGATACTATTAACAGCCTTATCAAAGTTTTCAATAGACTCCGGATGCAAATCACTACCTAATAGACTAATTGGAAATTTGTGTGGGAGCTCTATATCCTGAAGTAGACATCATACGTATGAAATGATGATAGGCCAATAATCTGAAAACATCTGACGTGTACCTATTCTCAATTAATGTAGAAAAGTCTGTGTCCTAACAATGGAAACGGGCGGAATAGAACAATATTACTCAAAACAATGTTACTTAAAGCAATATTACTTAAAACAATGTTAATACTACTATCATTTATTCATTTACTCATATTATATTCCGCTTAAGAATCTCCAAAACTTTACCAGCGGATTGGCAAATGGAAGTAGAAATTTCAGTTCATACAGCATACAGAACTGAAGCCTGCTAGTGCCTTAAGGTTCTATAGCAGAGACCACAGTGAAACTTTCACATACCGCTTGCAACCGGTCCTATTTTTTATCCTTTATAGGCAAAGATTTTGACATCTGTCTCGCCTGATGATAAGCGATGACGAGGTCTATGATAATATATGATTGCCTAAAAACCTATTAACTCTTATCTTGAAGACTTCTAAGTTATAATAGTCTGAAACAATGACGCCGGTATGTTGTTCCACTCTTTAGCTGTTTGCACTATAAAAGTATTAGCAAAACGCTTAGTACAGGTAGAAGAAATTTCAACCCTGAATCTATGCATCTTGTCGTCCGATGGAAGAAAGGAGTTGGGAGAATTATTTAGTGTTATTAAACTGCACACTCTCCAAAATGCAGTGCTGAAAATCTATGGGAGCAGTCTTTCGGCGAAAATGATGATCACAATGATTTAAGACTTTATATCATTTAAAGCAATCATGTAACAAGAAAGTCGACGGTTTTTATTCTAAATTTCCTACAAACTGGAATTGCATTGAATTAATCTTTAATCACATCTTTAAATATAAAATCACGAAGACGATAGTAATCCTTAAATTTTTATTTGTTGAAAATATATTAAATTAAAATATTTTTATAGACGCCATTTTAAAATTGTGTTAAAATTCTAATTAAGAATTAAAATTATGTATGTAGGTACCTATTACTTGATGCATTTTGCTCACTTCCGAAGCTGTCAGTTGCAACATTATCTGAAATGCAAATTGTCATAATTGACATTTATAAATTTATTGTTGAACTTAAAATATTATTTCAAATTAACGTGTGTAATGACGCCATAATAAATTATTTTAATAAAGCGGGAATTCCATTAAAAGGCCTTAAGGTCACCTTTCATTAATACAAATTAAATCGTTAACATTTCTTGTAAATTTTTTCGGTTATTTAAGATGATTAAAAAAGTTATTTGTAATTCTATATTATGGTAATATTACAAGAAAAACTCTTTGGTATAAACCTAAATAAATATATTTATATATTATCTCCGTCTATTTTTTAATCTATTTTATTTTTGTCTGTTTTCTGCTTTAAAAAGTGTTATATTTGTGGAAAAGAAGACAGGAAGAAACTCCACAACAACACATCTTTTAATAAAGTTTAACAATACTGATTTATACATATACACTTTATCAGATATAGCCTAAATGAAATCAAAATGATCAAGCGACATCACTGCCAAGGATTCTTGTCATTTAAATAATCGTTTATTTAATAATAAGACTTTACATTTAATTTACTTTTAATATGCAGTTAGTGTCTTTAATTCTGTAAAAGAAAGTGCAATAATGTTTATTGCGGAATTTTTGAAAAAAAAATTCCGTTACTTTTTCAACTTTTCACGGTGCCTTGTAAATATACTACGGACAATCCCTATTTCCTTAATTTCTTATAATTACTGTAAAAATTTAAAATATTATCGTAAACATATTGTGAGGCCACTGTAATATTGACCTCTTTAAACAGCTTTCTCCGGGAGCGTTTCTGAACACTAAATAGCTCGGAAGGCTATCTTTTGTAAAACAAATATGTTTTCAATATTCGCACCTACCCCTAAGCATCAGTCCATAAGACATAATGCTGTAGAAATAACTAAAATTGAATGCTGTTTTAACACGATGGACTAGAATTAGTACATTGTGACATACATGTATATATATATATGTATACATATATATTTATATATATATACATATATATTTATATATATATATATATATATAAATATATATCTGTTTACTTACCTATAACTTCCGGTAGTACTGATTCCATATTGCTGCAGTCTCTTCCGACAATTGCTTCAATGTTATAATAATCAGTCTTCGTACTTATTTCTATAGCACTGAGAACTTCTTCGATATTTTGTAATAAAATTTCATCTGATACACTTGAACGTGACTGCAATAAAACATACTTTTTAGAAGAGAAGTTTTCTTTGTAGCAGAGAACAGATCTGATTTTCTCTCTTTTACGCTTTGAAGGCATCTTCCTTTATTCGATATAAACTATATGTTAGCTACCGAATTCGACATGTAGCCGGTTGATGTCGCTACATTTAATCTTTCACAAAAACTAATATATTTGTCTGTATGTTTATATATATAAGTATATTATACTCTGATATGTGTGGTATATTTTAATGTTTTATTTTTTTAATAACACCCTAAACTGCCCTCTCCTTCATGTTTCTCATCTCCATCTAAAAGTCCGACAAAGATTGTGGAATGAATTACAAGAAGCATTAAGATGCGCTAAATCACTATTAACTTTTAAAAAGATAGTAAAAGACCACATTCTTGACCTCTAAAATAGGATATCGTGTACCATTTATTATTTATTCGTATTTATGAAATACCTTTTGCATATAAAATACATTAGAGGGACCGGAAAGTAATTTCTTTTCTGTCGACATATTTTCAGAAAAACCGATTGATTTGTTACCGTTTCGACATTGAAAATGTGTATAATACATGGCAATAGTTTGTTAATAACGAAGGTGAATATATTGTTGATTAGAAATTAAAACTTGTTAAAAATGCAGTCTTGTGTATTTAACTTAAGAAAGCGATACTACTTTCCAGTTTCCCTGATATATGTAGGTGTGTAATAATATATCATATTCTGTAATGTGAAATATGTTGTTGTTTTTTTGTCATGTATACCCTAAACTGGCTTCTCTTTCATCTCTTCATCCAAAGGTTGTCTGGTAGAGATCGCCTCGAGCGATAACACCGCCTCTTGTACCATTGCATATTTTTTTTCTTTTTTTTAGTTATTATTTATGATATTTCCATTCCTTTTTTTTATGCCGAGTTTTGTAGTACATAAAGAATATACACTGTCCATTTTGGATCATTTATAACTCGTGTACATCGAGAGAAGAATGCCAGAGGAATCAAATTTAATGGAAATTAGAATCAAATAGCCTCTGCGCAATTAAAATTATAGAGTGAAGATCACAGGCCGATAAATGGAGCTTTAGCCAGGAGAGCTGATTCCTACCAGTTCTAATGGAAATAAATACGAAAGTCCTATGCCCAGCTGTGAACATCCTACGGCTGAAATGATGATTAAAATATACTATATTAATATATATATATATGTGTGTGTGTGTGTGTGTGTGTGTGTGTGTGTGTGTGTGTGTGTGTGTGTGTGCGTGTATATATATATTTACATATTTTAATTTAAATGCCATGGTCCCGAGATCACAAAGTAACTAATATAATCTATTCACTTACCCTTACCTTTTAAATATTTGATTAGTAAAAGAAAAAGAAATATTCCATTTATCGCAATTAGAAATGCCTTTAATATTTTATATTGTTTCAATCATACCTTATTGAAAACGTTCATTTTAACAGATAGAGCAGGCAGGTTGTCTATATATCGTTTTTCGCATATTTTCTCAATCTCCGTTTGAATATTTTCATCGTAAACGCTTTGTGAAAATCCATTTATTACAACAAAGTGCCTGAAAAGATTTATTATATAAATATATGTGGATTGGCAGTAAGAAGAAGTCTGGTAGTTGCGTTCAGCGCTGAATTATTTTTAAAAATGGAATCCTCTCACAAATAAAATTTAAACTTGATTTCTGAACGTGACTAACAATAGTATTTGGTTCTGAATTATTAATATTATAATTGAGCTATTAATAACTCCAACTTTCCTGAATTTCACAGTAAAATTTTGTAAATACGAAATATGTTCCATATCTATCCTAACACACGTTTGATATTAATTTCTGTTGATCATCTCCAATCACCGATAATCCATAGGTAATCATCACCATCGATTTAGTTAAAACGTCGAGCGCCAAGTCAGTCATCGGTAGTTGACACTAGACTTTCCGTTTAGGCCACGTGAGCGTGTAACATGAGAACTATAAAATTTACACGAAATTTTAGAAAAATTGCTTAAAACTTATTTAATTCAAAATTATTCCTATTCAAAAGTATCACAAAATGTTACAACACGCTCGGTTTTTTTTCTTGCTTACTTTACTTTATTCTTCTATTTTTGTCATCACATTTTTTTTAGTACTTTCGAACTTCAGTGACTTTTACCGATTTTCTTTCGAGTTTGTGTTGATTATTGTGTCTCCTTGAAATTCTGCAAGATGGAGTGCTAATTTTTTCCCAAATTCAGTAACACTCTTTTTCTGCTACGTAATATTTTTTATATAGAATATAACTATTTACAACAGTATTGTTGTAGGCATTCTTTTTTTTTCATTTAAAAATCAGCGTGGCACACAACGTGTTCAACAACTCACTTAGAAAAACCAAGAGACTTCAATCACAAATACACACCTTAGTTGCTTGCAATGGGATCTCGACATCGAATCTAAACTAGATATAGACTTCAGACATTGTTCGTATTTGTCTAAATTCTTCTCTTGTTCGTTGTTCCTCCAATCGTTAGCAATATTACCACAGACTACAAAAATACCTTCCAATGACTTCACCTCTTTAATTTTTTTAATTACATTCAAACAGTCTGTATGCGTTATTGATTTTGCAGGTATCAAATCTATGGCTACACCAAATTTACTCCAATATCTGAAAGGCACAAATGTATTTGTATCAATTACTTAATCTATTTTAAAGATATTGTGAAAATAACCACAAAAATCAGGGCCTATTTAAAACCTTCATAGCATCAAGTTGAAGGTTGCAATAATGAGGGCGTTGAGTATAATGACAGTTGCTTTCAAATTGGACTCTTCGACCATTCTTTTTATTTACAAGTGGCTATTATAAATGTTCCTATGTTAATTATAATTTGAATATATACATAAATAAACTATTTAATTACTGTAGAATAATTAATACACAGGATATTGTGTGGATATTCTACCAGTCAGGACAAACAAGGAAAGTATATGACACTGATGGTTTAATTAAGTTAGAAAAACCGGTGAATCATATCTCAAACTGCGTATTAGAAATCACGGAGAGAGATCAAAAAAAAAACACAAATCCACTGGTCACATCCACGCGTCTGCCAGGGATACAACTAGAAGACTTTTCCTGCAATTGTTTACATTATTATCTTACTACTTACTTGATCTTGTAACTTAAGCGTCCGCTGACAGGACCGTTCCACAAAATCACAAAGTTTCTAGCGCCTCGGCAGATTAAAAGATCAATCATTTGAATACTTATAATATCTTCGAAACACACTACAACGTAATTGGATTCCGAAGAAAATGTGAGTCTGAAAAGAAATTTACAAATATAGTTCACTAATTCTATGGTAAAATCTACGTGTGTATATATAAAAGGTGATGCAAAAGTAATGTCTAATGAAATCAGGCGTTACCTTGCGGAAGTCCATCCTAAGTAAGTGGCTAAATATTGGTCCTTTTCTTACAAAAGTAATGTCATAATATGAAACGGCAGTCATTTTGTTATAAATTAAAAAATGAGCTCTGTAGTCGAAAAAAGTTTATTTGAAAGTATAAGATTGATAACCATGAAAAACATTGATGTTAGAATCTATAGCCTGGCACGATGATGATAATGATCAATAAATATAAAATGAAAATTTTTAAGTTTGTCCCAAAACATAACGTTCGCGTGGTCATCCTACGTAGAAACTTGATTCCTGTTTGACAAGCAGATTGTAAGTCGCAGTTGGTAAACAAAACGGAATATTTTTTAGCTCTACCTAAGAAATAAGGAGATCCGTAAAAGGACCATGGTCACCGTAGCTCGAAGAATTGCTCATCTGAAGTAGCAAGACAGCTGTTGAGATCGAAAGGCTCTTGAATAGTTACCACGAAACGGTAAATGAGGCGTGAGGAGGCGCACTAGATGGACCGACGACATAATCGCGCAAAACTGGTGATTGTGACCATCTTTGGGGGAGATTTATTCCCAACAGTGGACATCTATCGGTAGACATGAATAACTATGTATTTAAACATATATAAATACATTTTAAAAACTTTTAAGTTAAACGGTTTTTTGATACCCATATTGTGGTGGTTGTGGAAAAATATGTACCTAGTCCGACATATTGAAACGGCGTCCATCTTGAATTTTAAATTTTGACATAATCTTCATGTTTTACTAGTGTAGCCCTTTCATTTGATACGCATATTGAGGGGGATTAGGAAAAACAAGTAATTCGCCATTTTGTATCGGCGGCCATCTTAGATTTATAATGTTATTGATTTTATTGTATAATATTGTCATCTAAATTAAATGTGTATACCAAATTTCAGATCAATCTGACAACGGGAAGGTGCTTAAATTTCAATTTCTAATTTTGACGAAATAAATTCCATACGGGTCGAACTAAATAAAACCGTTTAATAAAGAGTTGCTGGCAATATTTCTAGTAAGACAGCAGTGAGTTCATTGAGTTCGTCCGCTTGTATTTTCTATAGTCAAGTTAAAGAATAAATAAACACCAAAAAATATATTACCTACCACAACACAACACAATACAAAAATAAGGAAAAATCTCCTTAATTTAAAAACACAACAAAAAAAACTACCTGGGTAATACAGCTACTGAATTTTGATCATTATGTCGTACTTTTATCAGGACTCTTCCAATATGTCTCCTTGTTGATAACAGATTGATCGCTCTTGATACTTCTTCGATATCATATATGACAGCTGACAACGGTTTTACAATGCCTTTAGCGATTCCTTCTTGAATTTTATCTCTTAGTACCTTTGGGGAAATAAATTTATTTTTGAAAGGCAATATAAAAAAGTTGACCATGTTAAGATCGTTGAAAGATACTAGATGCAAGCTGTTTTTAACTGGTTTATTAGAAATCCAGGAGACGGGTCAGTGTTCAGCAATAGAATTCCTGAAGACTGAAATTATGAAGATAGTAATTATGAAATATTAAAAAAAAACACCTAAAACCCTCCTACAGGTTTTCTTTTTAGATACACACCACTTTAGCAATAACTATTTAAACAGATTTGTACGAAAGATAGATCGTAAAACTCACCAATTTATCTGCAGCGAATTTTTCATTAAATAAGAGTGAAAAGTTTATAGGTATAACGCTTTTATTATTTTTGATGATGCCCATGCCAAAGATTGTATTTAGTACTATATTGCTTACATTGATGTCCACAAATGATCTCACGCAACATTCCTGTGCCAACTGTAAAAAGTGATTTAGAAAAAGGGTTACATTTTATATTAAAATCTTTTTATTAATCATTGATATATTTTCTACAATGTAGATCTGCGAATTGAATAGAACAAAATACACCTGCTTATTATATATCTGGAATAAAAATCATCAAAAAATTTAAAATGCTGAAAACTAAAACTTAACAAAAATATTTCACGTTAACTCCTACTAAAGGAAAATATACAAAATTGAATAATAAGACAACATTCTCTCTGAATTAGACTACTTCTTCGATTACTTCTTTCTTATTCTTTTTCATCTACTTCATTATTAAAGAACAACTTCGTTGCATGGTTTATAGGTGATGAGTTGTCTTCAGACTGTTCTTATTTGATTTCGCCCCTAAGATATTACAATAGTGAGTTTCATTAAAACTTTATCGTAATATGGACAGTGAATAGATAGATATGTTTCTTTGTACTACTACACAGGCTTATTTTTATCTTTGTATGACTTATACGAGTTCGATACTGATTTAAATTTCTGAGTAAAGGTTTAAAGCTAAAAGAAAAATCAGAAAATGAAACAATGATCCATCCGCGTATTAAAAGTAAGCTATATCAGTGAAGACCAACAGAAGAAGCCAACAAAAATGGACGAGGCAGCTAATACGGCACACGAAAGGAAATAGAAATCATACAGTAACGGAATAGAATCTAAAAACTAAAGGAATAATCAGAAACATTAACATCGATACCCGCGCCAAAACTAAACTCACAGAAGTAAGAAAAGGACCAATATTTAGCCACTTCCGCACATGCAGTGGTAGTCGTGCAACAAAGTGCATCGCTCGCCAGCCCGCTGAAAGGACTCTGTGTTTGGCACTAATTGGTGTAACATATAACACCTATATTCACATTTTATTAATTACTGATTCTAAGTAAGAAAAGGACCAATATTTAGCCACTTCCGCACATGCAGTAGTAGTCGTGCAACAAAGTGCACTGCCCGTCAGCCCGCTGATAAATGCGTATACGGCGAACAATGTTAATCACACAACTGCCACCCCCAAATCACTCAACACGTGTTTCACCCCTCTACGGGGCATTTTCAGAAGTTATGTTACACCGATTAGTGCCAAACACAGAGTGCACTAATCGGAAGTGGCTAAATATTGGTCCTTTTCTTACTTATGATGGACTTCCGCAAGGTAACGCCTGATTCCATTATATATTTAAACTCGCGGAGAACTTACTAACGGAAATAGAATAGGACAGGATAGTAATGTGAGACACGAAATGAAATTAGAAATAAGCAATGACGTAATGAATAACTAAACTGACTAAGAATAGACTAACAGAGATAGAAAATAACAGAAAAAATGATGCGAAATATGAAAGAAAGTAAGAATCAAGTAGTGTCGAGATCTAAAAGCAAAAAGAAACATAAGAAAAAATCCGATCAAATCACAGGGATCGGAAATTAAACTTGCTGAAATATTGTCAAAAATAGACTGTCGGAACTAACTAAAAGAAATAGAAACACGAAAGGAAATAGGAACCAAGCAGTATCGGTATGGAATCTAAAAACCCAAAGAAAATCGAAATCAGACATTCCTATCTCAGTTCCCAGATAAATTGATATATTTGCAAGAATAGACTAACATGAGAAGAGAGCAGTTTATGAGAGAAAAGAAATGAAAAAGAAACTGAGTCAAGTAGTAATGGGATGGAATCTGAAAGATTAAATTATGGTGACTGAAAATGAAGAAAAGGGTCGCGGAACAAAAGATAATGAATAAATTAGACTAGATCTACGTTAGACAGGCATGTTGAAGTCATTCACACTTCTAATTGAGAAACTATTAAATTCAGAATAATGGAGATTATTATTAAAGTTATAAAAAACTTACTTGTCTCAATGTTCCCGTAGCACAATTAATAACAATATCGCATAGTTCGTTCTTCGTTTTATATGCGATAATTTCGTTTAACTTTTGAAGATTTGATCCGCAAATTACATTATTTTCTGTAGTTAAATAAAAATCATTTAACTAAACAGTTGTTTCAATATTAAAATTAATTGTATTAAAACAAAGTTTACCGTCAAGTTGAGGGAATAGTCGGAGTAGGGTTTTTTTCTTCTGCGACGTACCGACAGTTGTATAGGTGGTAACATTTTCTGATAGGAAAATAGATATAAGTGCTTGCCCCACAGCACCGGCTGCGCCAATAATTAACACATTTGTATTGCTCTTTACCAATAGTTTTGTGATCTAAACAAAGAAATATTTACTATAGATGAACTATATCATAATAATATAGATTTAAATCTAAGGCGTATTTAAAGACACATGGCTAAACAATTTAAATGACACAAAAAATAAAAAAAAATTATGACAAAATAAAGACAGTTATTAAAGTAATAAAATTGTTTAACTGATAATAGTCACCTATTATTAATAATATATATTAAAAATAAGTAATGAAAAAAATACATATGTTATATTGGTATTTATACATTCGTTATGATAAAAGTTTTTCATTTATATTTTTAATGTTTTTCGCATTTTCTAATAAATGAAAATTAATATCATTTACTTAAACACGTATAAATAACATTTTTTGTTAAACACTATTTCAGCTCAAGCTGCTACCTTGTTAGTTTATGTTACAACAAACAATATACCAGATTTCAACCTAAAAATTTTGTGCTGCATCAAAAATAAATATGACTGTATTAAGTCCGAGATCTCGATCAAAAAGCGGTCTTTATTTATTTATTCATATATTAAATTTACTTTGGATTGTTTACAGTAATAACTTGCTTAATATAAAATTAAAAAAAATTAGGTCTATATTTCCTAACGATTATCGCTTATTTATAAAACACTTACTATATAATAGGCATGGACGTAGGCTAGAGGTACAGTAGCTGCTTCTTGTAAAGTCCAATGATTTGGCACTGGCCATAGCAGATCTGGATCCGCTGTCACAATGCTAGAAACTGCTCCTCCAGGAAGAAGACCCATTACGTGTTCCCCACTGTAAATTTATACGTAATTATAATTATTTTATCTCCTACTTCTTGAAATAGAACTTAAAATTAAAATACTGTAACATGATCTTATTACGTCACCAATACATTTTAAAAAATCACCACTAATCAGCAATAATTAATGGAAGATTAAAATAGGTTCTGTTCAAAGTAACAATAATTTTAAGGTAAGCATAGGTTATTAGCAAAGGAATTTGTAAAACACGATTTTGAACATCAAATTCATCGTACTATTTTAAATAGAAATTTGGCCTAGAATATTTGATTTTAAAATACATGTATGTCATAAATATACTTACTTCGCATCTATACCACTAAAATCCATTCCTATACCTAAATTAGTATCATACTCGTCGAGTACAGACATTTGGCAGTACTTTTGTGCCAACCCTGCGTAACATACCTGGTGAAACAAAACATGTAATTAATGGACATATTGTTCCTCACTCTTTCTATCACAGACGCCAGTATTTATGACGTCGACTATACCTGTACCGTGACTACATATTTTCGTCTGGTAGTTATAAAAAGGGACCGAAAGAACTTGTTTCGTAAACTACGAAAATTACCGACATTTTCTAGCAGATTAGCAAGTTAAAGTGCAGCGTTGGAAGTCAACTATGGTGTCCATGACGCTGTATGTAAGCCGGACTAGTCCTTTTAGAAAAAGGAACATCTACGTCCAACAGTAGATGTCGTACGGCAGAAATAATGATGATGCCATCACATTGATCTGAATCTTCATAATCTTTTTCAAATACTTTTGTGAATGACAGATGTGTTTATTTATTTATTTATAAAGTACAACAATATTAACACTTACATATAACGGGGCACGGGGGGTTCTCTGAGTACCTTCATAGGTTTAAGCTCAAGGAGGACCCCTCGTGCTTCTGTGAACCGGGCGTGGACCAGACCGTGATCCACCTTGTGGCCCGGTGTCCCGCATTCGGGGGACTCCGGTTCGGCTTCGAGTGCCGGTCTGGGGTTCAAATCAGGGAGGAGTCAATAGCCTCCCTGATAGGCGAAAGTGTAACTAGGAACGAATTCCTCAAGCATTGCAAAACAATAATAACACAAGCAATACAAAAAAACAAAACTAGGTAAAAGAAAACAAAAAAGACTGAAGTAAAATAAATAATAACTATAAGTAAACAACTGTGATAACATACCTAGTAAATAAGATTTGTAAAACAAAATAAGAGGATGAAAGAAAGAAGAGTAGAGTAAAAGGGCATAAAAGAAAAGAAATATAACATGATAGAGAGAAAAGAATAAAAGATAATAAGATGAATGACAGATGATTATGGAAATAAAAAACTTTGTGAAAAAAATATTTGTAAAAAAGGTCCCTGTCCTAAAAATCAGATAGGGGTACGAGAGGCCCCCAATAGCGAGGGTCATTAAAAAAAAAAAAAAAAAAACACTTACATATATTATAATACTGTGATCAAAAAGTAAAGTGAATTTGTTAATAAAATATAAACTCTATCTATTCTTCCAAATCAATTTCACCATCTTCACAATAATCCCCGTTGATAAAACGCAATTTATGCCAACGCTTTTTCAAGTCCTCGCAACAGTCGGAAGTTTTTTTCCGATATAGCCTTCACGACCTTCTTCAATTTAGTTTTTATCTCTTCAATCGTGTCAAAACTGCGTCCTCGCATTGGCTCTTTGTTAGTTTCCCAAATAGAAGTCGCATGTAGCCAAATCAAACAAATATGGTAGTTCCGGGAGAATATAAGTCGAGTTTTTGGCAAATAAACAATGCAGTGTGATATAGACCAATCAAGATTTGACGCGCTTGACACACAAAATGTGCTACAAAATGATTTGGACTGAGCCAAATGATATTCCAACATTATCAAAGAGGTCTCTAATTGTCAGTTGATGATTTTCAAGCACCAAATCTTTGATTTTTTCGGACTAGACCAATGTCGGTATTAAATAACAGTTTCACCTCACTCTTTGATCACGTGTATTATGATATAAATTACAGTAACAATTACAATTTCATCAAGAATTAAAATTTAAATAAATTAATAATTATCATTGGAAGAATTAACAATAGTAAGGAATACCTTAATCGTTTTTATTGCTTCACTTTTTGGCAATATTACTTGTGTCAATTTAATACTTTTTACATCATTTGGATTCTCCATAATCAATTTGAAGTCCTTGTCGTTGACAAACTGATGAACAGAAGTTCCATAATAACCTCCCCACTGGCCCTGCAAAAATTTTAATTATTGAGAAAAGTTCATTTAAAAAAGATACTTGCTGAAGAACTAAAGTAAATAAATACCTATGTATAATATATCATAGCGACCCTATTGCCAGCGGGACAGAAGCAGGTGTCACTAGAGTGGTAGAGGTGGAAAGCTCTTGACCTGCACTGGACAGTCAGTCCGACCATAAAAAAGCGTAGATCACGCCATCACGATAGGGATCAAAAGAGGCCTACCAAAGAAACCAGGGAAGTCACCCAAACAAGCCACCCTCAAAATTACTCGAAACGCCCAAGCATGAGGACCCAACGAAAAGAAGACACGAGAAGGAGAACTCTGGAACAAGTAGCGGCGAGTGGCGGTGGGGACGACGGCGACGAATCGAGGACTTCACAGCACACCGAAGATCCAGGAGGCGTATTTAATTTTCAATAAGCAATTTAAGATCAAATACAAAGTTTTCTAGCTCGAGTCTAAGGGCTTAGACGGTTAGATGATATTGTGACAACCTTACAAGGTTAACAATAGGTTCAACATTTTTGAATAAAGAGTGAATCAGATTTTACCCGAGTACCTTAAATATTACATTGTTTTAACGACCTCGCATCACAGTACAGTTAATGTGTTAATATCAAATAGTTAGTTATTCATATTTAAGTTTATTACGCTTTTAAAATTTATCTGTGAGAAGACTACAAGCTGTTATAAAAAAGAACTCAATATAAAAGTAAATTCCTATTACACTTGGTCACGCTATAATTTGGGAAAGATACAATTGATTTCATTTCGTTTTCAAGAATTATTATTTATTTATTTAATATTCTTTATTGTACACGTTAAAATATATTTAATAAGTCTTACAATAATGTACAAAAAGGTACAATGGGCGGTCTTATCACACAAGGCAATCTCTTACAGATAACTCTAGTATTGAAAAGGTAAAAGTACTAATAATGGGTAGTTTACGTGTACAAAAAATACATATTTACAAACAAACGAACATACATAGACATTCATACTTAAATATACACACATATGTAAATAACATATATACTTATAATAAATAAGGTTTAATACATATTATAAATATAATACAATAATAAATAAAAACATCTAACTGACTGCGATCAGTATTGGTTCGATCGCACTTGCCTCAGAAAGAAACAGAAGAAGAAAAAGAAATTAAATAACAGATAGATAGTAGTAAAGTGTATAATGTTACAAGTAGTGTGCCTTAATTTCTTACGTATCTTCTTCAACTTTCTCTTATTTGAGAACTAACCTATAGTGCTTATGTTAGCTTACACATTCTCTAACGCTTGTTAAATTTGATATTTTTTATACTATATAGGCGAAAAATTTGACCTGTATCTCGCTAGATGTTAAGCGATGACGAGATTTACGATAATATCTTGCCTAGAAACCTATTCACTCTTGTCTTGACGACTCCTAAGTTATAATAGTCTGAAACAATGATATCAGTGGGTTGTTTCACTCCTTGGCTGTTCCCACTATAAAAGTATTAGCAAAACGCTTAGTGCATCGTAGTTGCCCGATGTAAGAAAGGAGATTATATAATATTATCTGTTAGTGTGATTCGGATGCACTCTCTTCAAAAATCAATCTGAAGAATACTGATAAACTGGCAACTATCCAAAATATCGTTACCAATCAGCCTCTTGGATCATATAGTTTAGATCAGAGTTCCCCAAACTTTTTTGTGTCGTAGACCCCTTGCCATGTTTTCCCGTATCGGGTAGACCCCCCACTTACCTGATATTGATTTCCTGTAAATTTCTAACTGTAGCGAAGTTTAGTGTTAAAAACTTTTAGGAAACCCCATGTTAATTTATACGTTTATTAATTGAATTTAAATTAAATCTACTCAAAATAAAATTTTGTATCTGTTATGAAAAATATATGTAACATTAAATAAACATAAAATAAACTATAAATAAAATATCATAAGCAATAAGTCAATATTTTTAGTGAGAAGGATGAACCTAATGCTTTAATAATAAGTTATCAACATTTGGTGTCAATTTTGTAAGGGTTAATTAAATCTCCTCGGCTAATGATGTCCAGTCTGTTTCTTTTTTTCGTTAGGAGATTGCACTATCGTGGACCCCCATTGATATTTCATGAACCCCAAAATTTTTTTTTGCTGGCGTAGACCCCTTGCAGGTTGTCATAGACCTCTAGGGGTCGATATAGACCACTTTGGGAATCACTGGTTTAGATATATAAATAGACAATAGTTATAATCTCTATCCTTACCTGTCTGAGAGTATTCATGATTAAATTTTTTCTCAGTTGCTTCTGATAAAATATATTTTTCACACAGAATGGCGGTACATCTTCATCTTCTATCTTGATAATATTAGCTTGTTTGTTAAGAATACGTATTTTATCGAGCTTTAATTTGGCTAAAAGTCAAATATTAGAAAATTTAAAAGTAAAATTACTTTTATAGAAAAAAAAACTGTTTATAAAAACATATATACTTCTTTGATATTTGTCTGTTTTAAAAAAACATATATACACTTAGATATCATTGAAATATATATCGAATTTCGAATAAAGTTGGCATTAAAAATTTGAAAAAAGAATATCAGTTATTTTTTCATAATATATATTTTTTAAGGTCGTAGGAAAACGCTGAATAAAGGCTCCTTCCAATAGGACTTATGGAAGTTCTATCAGGAAGGCCTATATCCTGAAATGGGAGTTCTAGGGACGACCCTAACAATGTCATTTGTCAACCTTGTTTATATATAATTTGTTCAAAAAATCGTTGTCTAATACGAAATCAAGATAAAGGGAATTCATGTGAATCATTGTGGCGGTATCTTAGACTTATTCCTTGTATTAGACATCAATGATCATAAAATACTTCATATTAATGTAAAGGACTTTACCTGAAATGTTATTAGATTTATGATCGTATAATATAACTGATCGTTTCCTTGTATCAGCTGCATATTGACCCTCTGTATCTTTTGGTAAATCAGATTCAGAATTTATTACTTCGAAATCATTCATTTCATTCATACTTGATATTTTCATTAACATCAGAACATTTCCATCGTTAACTCCAAAAGCTGATACCACGCAAAAGTCGTTGTACAGACGTTTTGCTTTCTGCTTGTTATCCAAGACCAACAAGAATGTGCTTGAACGAATGGCTTCTTGAATCGAAGATAAATTCGATAACACAGAATTTATTACCTACGTATAGAAACAAAACAAGATTATTGAGGATATGAGGACTCCCACTGCTGGGTATAGGCCCCCACCCAAATACCACCACGACCATCAGTCCTGCATTGCTTACATCCAGCGACCTCCTGCTACCGTAACCATGTCATTAGCTCACGGCTCGTGGTCGGACCACTCGAGAACTTTTCGGACCCAACGACCAGATTGCACGAGCGATGTTCCCCACCTACTGCCATTTCAGACATGCTACATCGGTGACTTTTTTCCTTCTGCGAATCTTCTCATTTCTAATTCGATATCCGATCATAGCCCTTCTCTATTACCATGGGTGAACTTGAGCCTTTATATCTGGCTCGTTCTAAGGTTTGTTTCTCTTCTAGATCATACTAATTGACATTGTATAGAATATTATGTAGTATCAATAATATTAAATTACATGTTTCTCTGGGGAGAACTATACTTAAATACCACACAAGCACTATGACCTTATTAACGAAATTGCTAGAAATTATTTCATAGTTGCGCTTCCACCTTCACAGAGAGAAGTACAACAGTGAAATCACCCAGTAACCTGGTGACGTATTTACTCTAATCAATAGCAAACATCAACTCATTTTTGGGTCAGGATTCTAAAGCATCATTGGTTCATTTGCAATTTGATTAGGTAAGGCTAAGAGTCTATGCATTAGAAGGACGCCTTCCTTAAGTTGTAAACAGGTCGTCAGGCCCGAGAACTGTATTTAACCTCTTAAAAATTACATCTCATTCTAACAGTCAATGCATTAGAAGGAGGCCTTCCTCAACCTGTGAACAGGTCGACAGCCCCGAGAACTGTTTTTAACCTCTTAAAAATTACGTCTCATTCTAAGAGTCAATGCATTAGAAGGATGCCTTTCTTAAGCTGTGAACAGGTCGTCAGCCCCGAGAACTGTATTTAACCATTTAAAAATTACATCTCGGTCTAAAAGTCATGCATTAGAAGGACGCGTTCCTTAAGCTGTAAACAGGTCGTCAGGCCCGAGAACTGTATTTAACCCTTTAAAAATTACGTCTCATTCTTAGAGTCAATGCATTAGAAGGACGCCTTCCTTAAGCTGTAAAAAGGTCGTCAGCCCCGAGAACTGTATTTAACCCTTTAAAAATACATCTCATTCTTAGAGTCAATGCATTAGAAGGACGCCTTCCTTAAGCTGTAAACAGGTCGTCAGCCCCGAGAACTGTATTTAACCCTTTAAAAATTACATCTCATTCTTAGAGTCAATACATTAGAAGGACGCCTTCCTTAAACTGTAAACAGGTCGTCAGCCTCGAGAACTGTATTTAAGCTCTTAAAAATTACATCTCATTCTAAGAGTCAATGCATTAGAAGGATGCCTTTCTTAAGCTGTGAACAGGTCGTCAGCCCCGAGAACTGTATTTAACCCTTTAAAAATTACATCTCGGTCTAAAAGTCATGCATTAGAAGGACGCGTTCCTTAAGCTGTAAACAGGTCGTCAGGCCCGAGAACTGTATTTAACCCTTTAAAAATTACGTCTCATTCTTAGAGTCAATGCATTAGAAGGACGCCTTCCTTAAGCTGTAAAAAGGTCGTCAGCCCCGAGAACTGTATTTAACCCTTTAAAAATACATCTCATTCTTAGAGTCAATGCATTAGAAGGACGCCTTCCTTAAGCTGTAAACAGGTCGTCAGCCCCGAGAACTGTATTTAACCCTTTAAAAATTACATCTCATTCTTAGAGTCAATACATTAGAAGGACGCCTTCCTTAAGCTGTAAAAAGGTCGTCAGCCCCGAGAACTGTATTTAACCCTTTAAAAATACATCTCATTCTTAGAGTCAATGCATTAGAAGGACGCCTTCCTTAAGCTGTAAACAGGTCGTCAGCCCCGAGAACTGTATTTAACCCTTTAAAAATACATCTCATTCTTAGAGTCAATGCATTAGAAGGACGCCTTCCTTAAGCTGTAAAAAGGTCGTCAGCCCCGAGAACTGTATTTAACCCTTTAAAAATACATCTCATTCTTAGAGTCAATGCATTAGAAGGACGCCTTCCTTAAGCTGTAAACAGGTCGTCAGCCCCGAGAACTGTATTTAACCCTTTAAAAATACATCTCATTCTTAGAGTCAATGCATTAGAAGGACGCCTTCCTTAAGCTGTAAACAGGTCGTCAGCCCCGAGAACTGTATTTAACCCTTTAAAAATTACATCTCATTCTTAGAGTCAATACATTAGAAGGACGCCTTCCTTAAACTGTAAACAGGTCGTCAGCCTCGAGAACTGTATTTAAGCTCTTAAAAATTACATCTCATTCTAAGAGTCAATGCATTAGAAGGACGCGTTCCTTAAGCTGTAAACAGGTCGTCAGCCCCGAGAACTGTATTTAACCCCTTAAAAATTACATCTCATTCTACATATCTTTAGCATTTCCATATGTAATTGGATCTTGAGTTGGAGACTAAAAATTGATATAAAAAACTAACAAATTGAAACCATATTTATATATATACTTATCGAATGCGGTTGATTCCAAATTTTTTACAAAAATACTCTATCTTCTTCGACCATAATATTCGTCTGAATTAACAAGTTTACTGCATAGTATATGACTTCTTAATTTCTTATTCCTATATATGTTTTACACAAATCTTACTTATCTAAATTTTTGAATAGATACTAAAATACTTGCTAAAAATCAACTACATTATCAATTTAACTTACCTCGTAATTTTCACACAGATTATATATTATTATAACATCTGTTCTATCATTGCTATATTTATACTTTTGAAACCAATCATTCATTTCACCAGATCTCAGATGAATTGAATTAAAAGTACAACTTTTTGCAAGTACAATTTTAATAGCGTCTTTTATTAGATCTGAATTGTTTTTTGTTGTTTCAATTTCAGTTACATTTATATTATCCCACGGTGTGTTTTCTGCTATTATTTGAATTTGTATTTCCATTGCTGTTTTAAGCTGTAACAGATGATATATAGATTGATTTATGTCCATAGATTAAATAGTCTTCATAAAAATACTCACGTCTAAAATGCTATCTTCTAGAATATGCGGCCAGAATTGCTTTGTTAATAGTAAATCAGGCATCTTTTGGACAGTTGGTTCGTCACAAATTGCTGTATGTTTTATTGTAACTCCTCCGCACCTGATCGATATCATAAATATTTACAAATTGCATGACTAAAATCTTTGACTATTATCTACATTAACAAAACATTACCCAAAAAGAATCAATTTAGATTTCAGCGGGACTCGGAATTTATTTTAAGCTAGCGCATAACTTTAAGGCATTAGATTACACTTCAATTTTCTAATAATTTTACTAGCAACCACATACATTACCTCTACTAATTGACCACAATATTAGACCTCAAAGAAATAACCAGAAGCTGTAAAAACTGTATGACTAGGGCAGTGATTATCTATGGTAATAATATATCGCAATACATTAGAGCTGCAAACGCAACTTAAGACGTTCACCGATATGGTGGACAGGTGACTTCATTAAGTGTTCAGATGACCCTAACTTGTGGATGGACCTCCTACGCTTTATGACCCAAGCGGCCATTTACTTTCCATATATCAACCTGTAAATCTGCTGAACTAAAGACAAGGAACGCAGTTGGGGATCGAAATAGGATAGAAGATTGAGGTAACGAAAAACGACAACCTTAGTTCTTAAAAGATATCATACAAGTTGGAATAAAAAGAAATTAAACACAGCAGTAATAGTCAGGTAGAATGTGTAATTAATATAATGTGAATATAGCTGTTATATTATAACTAGAAAATTATAAAAATTTTATAGGAATGTAATTAAACAAATAGTTTGATATTTTAGGAGCAAGGGCAAGCAAGAAAGGGGATAAATAGCAGAAGACTAGAAAAGAAGTGAAACATAAATTATTGAATTGTAAAAAACACTTTACCACCATAGACTTAGGTTAATTAGAGGGAAAAAATTAAAATAAAATCCGCTTCTGTAAAGTCAAACCCGATCGGATCTTTTATAGAGAATAGATAAACAAATATATCTCACCTCACAAGATCGCAATATTTGAAAATTTGCGCCTCATGTAGAGTAGATTCAACAGCATTATGTTTCTCAATGTCGATTATCAATTTCTCCATTAGTATAGGTTTAGATATACCGTTGTGTTCTCTTTTCAAAATGTTCAGATGTAACAACGCATCTAGATACGTGACCCAATCATTGGTCCAACTGACAGTTGCTCTATCGATAGATAGATTTACAGATTGAATAACTTGAAAGTCTTTACTGAAATAGAAAAGAATTATTTGATATGTCATATATCAATGATCATAAACTAAGACGTATCTCGATTTATTTTAAATAACCAGGGGCAGCTTAACCTATAGTGCAGGGCGTTCAATACACACAGGCGTCGCGGCGCTCCCTGGGACAAATAAGAGCATCGTCTTGGAATCTATCGCGGTTCGCTGCTTAGTTTCGCAATAGACATGTGCTACAGGCATAAAAACAATGAGTGTTATTCTGCCATCATAAGAAAGGCCATAACTAACACCATTAATACCATACTGTAAGCTATACCTACTTATAAAATAGCTTGTTGGAATGTGAAAAAACTTTCTTGTTACGAGGGCAAAGTTAAAAGTTATAGCCTTATGGGGGGAGTCAGGCCTAGGGGCGCCAGGGTTTCATTGCACACGGGCGCTACACGAGCTAAAGCAGCCCCTGTAAACCTTAGTAAATACTAGTTTGACATATTTTTCTGTAGAATTTTGCTTGATGCACAATAGTCTAATTATTTAAATCAAATTTAAAAACAAACAGCATGTAATAAATATCAAAAACTAAAGAAGCAAATTAGCAATGGTAGCCCGGCGGTAGACGAATAAGACTTATAATCAGACAGTCTTTTTGATATAATTAAAACTTTGTGCATTAATGACCACATTGGCAACAAACGCGTACGATACAAGATTGCAATCGCCAACCCGCCTGCTTAACGTGGCGATTATGATATATCCCCAAAAAGATATCTTAGGGAGACCTTTGCCCTGCAGTGGGCGTCTATAGGTCTAAAATACAGATTAAATATACCTTAAATACCAAAATTATAAATATCAATCCCAACGTGCCATTTCAATTGAACTAATGATTATGAAACACACACTACGACAAAAACTGACCTCCAAACCGAAATATCTTACAGTTAAATTAAAAAGACAAAAGAACTAAAAGAAAATTTAAAAGAATACCATATATATTACAACTTACTTGAAAGAGTATCCCCTTTCTTTCAAGAGAGTATATATATCTATATTATTCAACATAATATCGTCTTTAGAAATTGTTTTCGGTTCAATGTAATCATATGTATCCTTTTTATTTAATTCCGTTATAAATCCACTTGCAATTACCGAATCATCCTGTGTAACCTAAATTAAGTAAAAAAATCGTGTTAATATGTTTGTCGGTATGTTCTTACTTCGGACGGTAGATGGCGCTAGCAGTAGATTAACTTGCTTAACCTCGAATGGTCGGACATACAGCGCCGCTCAACAGAAACTAAATATTTTTATTTTATTTTAATAATACAAATAAGAATTGAAACATGTTATGGAATTCCGGGTACATTTTGTGTAGACTGAACACTCATCTTCCTATAACGCTATACGCGTTGTAGGGAGAAAGGCACGTTCACCTGCACCAACCAGAATCCTTTCCTTACCCAACCAAATATTATAATCCTATCAATGGTTCTTTAGAAGCTCGTTCTAGAACGTTCCTAAACCTTTTACAAATCCTTCAGCAAATATTTCTTTTTAATTTGAAATATGTTAACATGACTATTAAATATAAATAAAAAAAATATATAATAATTGTTCAAAAGGTAAGTAGATTAATCAGATAGATACGGAGGTATACCAAAGAAGTCTAAAACTTAACCTAAATTGTAAAGAAAAATTATATAAAGTAAACCCACTGTAATAGATAATAATGTAATCGGTAATAGAATAAATATTTTAGGAGCGAAGAAAAAGAAAGGTAAATATTGTACATATTGCACATATAAATATTGCAAATTGACCTTTGCCAAGAGACAATCGGCTACTTTCGCCTTCGTAGAGCCTTATCTCTGTCGCACGTCTGACAAAACGTCACATAGGTAGTGTGAGACAGAGATAATGCTCTACGAAGCCTAAATTAGCCGATTGTCTCTTTGCAAAGGTCGATGTGCAATATTTATCCCCGGGTATTGTACTTCAGCAATACTCTACTATGATGTACTATTTGATATGCTATTTCTTGAATCTTAACATACGTACCTCGAAACGATGATTCCCTTTGTTTATCGACACATTGAGATTAATATATCTCTTTGCACCGAACAAGATATCTTGTTCGAAAGTAACATCGGAGAACATTACCGACAATTGTCCGATGCTCAGTTTTCTCGACATTGCCAAAGTTTGCCACACGAAATACAAATACAAAGCCTCCGGTACAATATTTATACCTGTGTTAACAAATAATGATATATATTTGGAAGAATAAATAAAGAATTCATATTTTATTAACAAATTCACCTTGAATTTAAGGCAGTATAAATATTACTTGTTATATATAAATATATATATATATATATATATTGAATTGTAAATTTAAAACTAATCTACGGTCAAATTACGAGAAAGTTGTTTTCTCGTAACGTAAGTAAGTTTAAAATAAATACATTTAAAAAACTTTCAAGTTAAACGGTTTTTTGATACCCATATTGTGGTGGTTGTGGCCAAAATATGTACCTAGTCCGCCATATTGGAACGGCGTCCATCTTAAATTTTAAATTTTGACATAATCATCGTGTTTTACTAGTGTTGCCCTTTCATTTGACCCATATTTAGGTGGTTAAGGAACAATATGTAATCCGCCATTTTGTATCGGCGGCCATCTTAGATTTATAATGTTATTGATTTTATTATATTGTATTTTCATCTAAATTAAATATGTGTACCAAATTTCAGATCAATCTGACAACGGGAAGGTGCTCAAATTTCAATTTCTAATTTAGATCCAAATAAATTCCGAACGGGTCGAACTAAATAAAACCGTTTAATAATAATAATTATGTCATTTACTTACCGTTCCTCGTATATCCGTTCAAACAGGCATATTCTTCGTCGTTAATTGATATAACGTATTGGTTGATTTGGCTGTAGATCCTTTTTTTCGGACGATTTACTTCAACTGGCCTTTAATTTGAAAATAAAATCACAGGATGTTTCTTTAAACTAAAAATGGCTTCGTGTGAAGCACGTGAGAAGTTATACTTTTTTGGCATTATTAAAAAACAATTTTTAATTGCATGCAAATTGTTAATAGCAATAACATAATAAAAAATAATTTAGTGAATAGAGTTAATTAATTTCAGTTTAAATTTTTAAATAAATAAATATTTTTTTCTTAATTACTTAATTGTAACATGAATTCTCTCATTATTCGAGTTACTTTTAAATAATTTACTCTACCAAAGTATCTTCCATTAGCGACTGAATCAGAAAAAGTATCTTATTTCAAACTTGTTTTTTTTTTATTAATTTTAAATCTTTATCGTTGATTATTTTATTATTTTAATGTAAATAAATAAATTTAATGATTCAAAAAATATTTTAATATTATTCATTTTTACATGCCTATTAATTTCTTAGTTTAATATATACTTTACGTTATTATTAAAGAGTTTTCACCGCGTTTATGGATATTTTATTAATTGATGATGTCGTGCTTAATTTATTTCGTAAATATTAAATGAGCAATAATAAATATTTATCATTAATAATTTCATAATATTAACATTTGATTATATTGAACAATAATATTTAAATTTATATTAGAATTGTATATAATATTAATCGAAAAATGAAAATTAAATCACTACTCAATATTATTTATTCACACATAAATAATCCGCACTTGCATGAAACTAAAACAAATGACCCGTTTACTTTTGTGTTACCCACTCATAGATTTTTTATGCGCCTAAAGAAATATATGTTCTAAAACATTAGATTTATTTCTATAAGTTAAAGTTTATACCAGGTTTCGCTATGTTCCCAGGACACGTGGTTCGACAGCATCGGCGTCTCTGTAGACACCGGGTATTCAATTTTTGGATACAAAACATGTATTTGCGGATTCAATCCGACCTGATAAAGTCTAAAATAAAATATCAAATGATATAGATAAGACATGACAAATGAAAAAGCAGACAGACTTATATATACTTATATATATATATATATGTTTCAATTTTATTCAGTCTATATTTCTCGTGACATTACATAGACTTTACGGTTAAACTTAAAAAAAACAAAACTAACAAATAAGGTAAGTTGACGAACACAGAATAAAAAACATAATAAATTACATATATATACATATATACACACCAATACGCACACACATATATATATATATATATATATATATATATATATGGCCAATTACAAAGTCTGCAGAGACTAGTGGAAAAATTATTAATTTTAATATGTAGTAATCCGAATTGGAAAAATGCCTTTTCTTACTATATATATCTACGTTACTTATCATATATGAAACCATTGATATCTTGATACGATACAATACATTAAATAGCAGGAAATGAGCTATACATTCACACCTTTCAAAGGCTTTACATCTGTATATAAACACCTAATATATAAGGTATATACAAGATACAGCCAAGGTATAATATGAAATAGTTTTTCTACGATTAATAAATGTTAAAACTAGTACCTAACCTAACCTAACCTAACCTTTTATACACTGCGTAGTAGAAGAAAAACACAAAAATATATAATTTTGAATTAGCAAAATGAAGTCGCAGTGTGGAGGCCACATCAGAACAATTGGCCGCTCGAACCTTAAGGTTCTGGAAAATCAAAGAAAGGATGAAAATCTATGTCCAGTAGTGGAAGTATTTCGACTGAAATAATCATACCATATAATAAGGATAAAAAATTAAAATACTAGTCAATTTGAGTTTTAAACGTAACAGAATTATTATGAACGCATTCATTATCAAACATTCAGTGAGGTTATTAAATTATTTATACTGTGCTGTATTTAACGCTGTACCGCGCCTTAGGTATGCGCGCGGCGAGACGGGAGGGGAATATTGACAGCTCAATCCCGTCAGTCCATGGACGGTTGAGGGGGCGGTGTTCCTGCTCTTTCCTCAGCCCCCACCTGGCTGCGATTTTCTTAATTATAAGGTAAATAACTAAAAATGTCATACCTCCCTATCCCTTCGAGGAAAAACTTTAAGAGGTTCACATGATTTCGTCTCGCAAGTGGAACGTGCACGCAAGAGCTGTGAGATCGTTTTATTATAGCTTGAAGAAGTCCGTGGGGTGCTATTTCGATGATGACCGCATCTTTAGGTATCATTCTGCTTGTTTCCTCAAAGTATACGGGACTCTGATAAAAAATATACATGATTAAATAAACAAATTAACACGCTTGTGAACAGATGGTTTCAGATGATCTTACTGCTTGTTGCTTTTAAAACTCGAAGGTAAGCTTAAACTAGGGTCCAGACACATCATTGGCTAAAGTCTAAATAAGTGGTGAGTAATTCTTTGATATTATCATAATCATTTTAGCTGTAGAAAGTCCATTATTGGTCACAGGATTTCCCTACAAGTCTCTTACTTGACTGGTTGACAGCGACCAGAGTCTAGAATCTTTCAACTAACTTATCAAGGTTTTCCGTTCACCATGTATGTGGTTATTATTTGCAGCCAATTGATTCTTTAATATGTTTATTTAGTGTACTGATATAATTAAAAAAGTAACTAATCTACTTCCGCTATACAGCAGTTGTCGTGCAATGTAGTGCACCGCCCGCCAGCGGGCATCCTCAGCAATGTTACTCATGCGCATTTATCAGCGGGCTAGCGGGCGGTGTACTTCTTTGCACGACTACTGCTACATAGCGGAAGTAGATATATATTAGTCCCTTTCTTACTTTGGATGGACTTCCGCAAAGTAACGCCTGAATCTATTAGATATCGATATAATTGTTTTAGACCTCTAAAATACGCTGCAAGATGTTCTTGATATAAATGATGAAGAATGAATCCTAATGATGTCATGGAACTGAGTATATAGTGGACTGTTATTGCGTTTGGTTCATAATAAGATATCTTTTAGAAATCACTTGACGACACTGACTAACTTTGATGTAATTTCTTAATAAATTCTCTCAACTTCATTATTTTATTCATGTCAGTCGAAAAATGTTTACTAAGGTATGAGCTTCCTTCAAAGATTGCCACAATGTTCGGTGTTGTCCGCACCCAGTGACATTCCGACACTTATATTATATTTATATATAGAGGTCCATCTTATGTGAGGTCTAACCACGCGACCTCTACTGGCAATCACCACTAGAGAACCTTATGGTCACAAAAGCCTTCGTCTGCATGCGCTTCACTCATCGTTCTTAGCTTATGATCAACTTTGCTAGCTATCTTTATATTTATTATAATTACCAGTAGATTATTAGTGTGGTATTCAGGCGATGAATATTTGGCAATGTCTTCGTTCCATCTGTTTTGCATAAACGACGTGGACAGCCATTTAGGTGACCTTGCTTTCGGATTTTTAATTATCTCTTGTAATAATTGAAGTAAAACTGGACCTGTATAACACGAGTACTTTAAAAAAACATTTTAAGAAAGAATAAAAAGAAATATTAAAAGTTCACATTTTACTATTCTGTACAGTATTAAACTTTACTGTACTGTATTAAACTGTATAACATTTTTAATTATATCTACTGGAACACAAGCCTCCATTCGTCCCTAAAAGTCATCTTTTTTCGTCATTTTTTTATTAAAAAAACGCAAGACAATTAAAAATTAGATAGCCTTGTCTTTTGATAGCAAAAGAGGTAAGTAAATTAGATTTGATACAATGTAAAATCACTTTATTTTATTAAATTTATGTATTTTATTTACGTAAAAATTAATTAATTAAATCTATCAACGCCATTTTAGGGTAGTCGAGTAAAAACAGCCTTAAGGTGTTTTTAAATCAATTCAAGATATCTTTAATCATGTAGGTATTTACACGTACTTTTAAATCGTTAATATATTTTTCAAATTATAATGGTCAATGTAATCAATCTGTAAGTATACCACAGTTGGGAATGTTGTTCTGTTAAGAAAAACCGACTAGAAACTCAAGTTTTGCTCTTTATTAATGACATTTAATTATGTTTAATATACATATTATAATATAAAACCTCCGATTCCTGTATAACTTAACCCTTAATAGCCTGATTTACGAAAGTGATTTTTTTTTAATATTACTGTGTTTGCTTGATGGTCTAGATGAAGGGAAAAATAGATTTTTTTTTTTTTTAATTTCATTGAAAAGAATATTATACAACAGTAAAATACGTACAGCCAACCTATAAAAAAACTAATAGTAATGTGAACTTTCGGTTTAAAAGATTGGTATCAAAATTGAAACTCTAGGCTATTAAGGGTTAACAGTTCTTCTGAAACTTATATATATGTGTACACTCAGACGCGTGGTTTTGTTAAGTTTTAACTTTCTCAGACCATTACACTTTATGCTTTAAGCAAGTGTGATCCAAGTCAGTTTAATGTTTCTATTTATTATTGTATTTTTAAAGTGTATTATACCGTATCTATTACAAGTACTTATGCTATATACATATATATGTATGTTTGTATATATGTATGTACACGTAACTACACGTTAGAAGGCCTGTAAGAAATAGCTTCGCGTGATAAGACCGCCAATTGTACTTTATTATTGACTACTAGCTGATCCCGCAAACGTTGTTTTGCAAAAAAAATTGATATTTTAATTTACAAATAAAAAATAAGGGTTGATTGTAGAGGGGTGAAAATTTATGGTTGTATTGTATTCTTGTATGCTGTATCATAAAAAAATAAAAACAAAAAATTTCGTTAAAAAAAATTAAAAAAAAAATTTTAAGTGTGAACAACCTTTATCACTTAGGGGTATAGAAATTAGATAGTAGCCGATTCTCAGACCTACTGAATACGCATAATAAATTTGGTAAAAATCAGTCAAGCCGTTTCAGAGGAGTTCAAGTTCGAACACCGTGACACGAAAATTTTATATATTAGATTATGCAACCATGTGTTTTCTAGCGTGTACAATAAAGAACATAATAATAAATTTATAAAACGTTATACAAATAACAACCTACTACATGTAATAAATAATTCTGTGTAATAGTAAATGTTTAACATTATTATAATTTTATTACCAGCAGAAGCGATGTATTGCGAATGGTATGCAATGTTGCCACATGCAACCTCTTTGGCGAAAACACCTCTTCCCTGCAAAGTCTTAATAAATGCCCTCAAATCCTCAGCTGGACCGGAAATAGTGCAGGATTCGGAACTATTATGACAGGCGACCTCGATTTCCGGTGGGCAAAAGTTTTTAATCTGTAAACATTATTAAAACTTTGACGACGAATTTTTTTTTTACTTTTCACACTAATTTCTATTTTTAAAAAGATAGGAATTAGACAGTTCTCCATTTTTTAGATTGTACGAGTAACATTACAATTATTTATTATTATTTAAGCATTAATTTCACTAAGTCTACACAGGAGGAGCTTACGTCCTCTGATGACCTAAATAAGGCTTTCAGTCCTCCACTCTCAGTACATTAAAGACACAGCCATCTATTCTCCATCCTATTTGGCCATCTATTCTCTTCATTTTCTGATATTTAAGACCAAATCTATCAAAATACAACTTATGCTATAATGATTCTTTGTTGATCTTACATCACAAAAAAATAAACTACAAAAAATACATAGATCCAGTATTAGACAATTCGTATTTTGAATTAAATACATTCAAATTAAATACCTCATAATATCCAAGGCCAACCGCAGCCATAGCGCCCGGAATAAATTTAGTTTCCTTTGAAACGATACCACGTGTGTAAGCGGCCAGGATTGTCTCTTCAAGAGAGAGACAGCCATCTGCGTACGCGCAACACATTTCTCCTGTGCTGTGACCTGAAATAGATTTAAAGATATTCACATCACAACCCTTCATCATCATTTATTTCACCTCCAATAACCATCCAATAAGACTGTTTAGATGGACATCCAATACGTCGCTTGCCGACTCTTGATCTACATCCAAGAACTCTAAGATCCCATCATGAATATCACAAAATATTCTTTGAAAGTGTTATATATCTTTATAAATTATCATTAAATTATTTTTGATACTAAAACTGAAAATAATTGGTTGAATTTGTACAAAATTATATTAATATTCTGTGTCCGCGAGTTCGTCCGCGTAAAATTTAACAAATAAAATTATAAAGTTTAAATTGAATTTTTTTATCAAAGATTTTTTCTAAAATAAAAGTATCCTATGTTACTCCTTATTACATTAGCTACCTGCTAGTATAAATCCCGTCTAAATCAGTCCAGCTATTTCAAAAATTAACCGGAACAAACAAAAAGATGAACAGACAAAAATAAAAAAATATATCATTTTAGAATATGTACCGTATATATGTTTATATTCATTTAGTAAAAGCTGTAATTTTAATTTTACAAACAGACAATCAAATTTTATTCATTTGTATAGATTACTATTTATTTTTCAACGGTATTGTCAATTTAGTCTATATATATATAGTGAATAAATTCATTGGAAATGGGATCTCAACACTCAGACAGAGAAAAGTTCACACAAAACTCAGACGGGTTGTTTTAAAATGGTTTTATTTAGTTCGACCCGTACGGAATTTATTTGTTTATTTATTTGGGTCAAAATTAGAAATTGAAATTTAAACACCTTTTCGTTGTCAGATTGATCTAAAATTTAGTACACAAATTTAATTTAGATGACAATCTCCAATCGCCTCAATATGGGTATCAAATGAAAGGGCTACACTAGTAAAACACGATGGTTATGTCAAAATTTAAAATTCAAGATGGACGCCGTTCCAATATGGCGGACTAGGTACATATTTTTCCACAACCACCACGATATGGGTATCAAAAAACAATTTAACTTAAAAGTTTTTTAAATGTATTTATGTTAGTTACATACTAACCAATAATATAGTCAGGTTGTATATCCAAAGCACGTAGAACGTCAGTGAGACCAATCTGCACCGCAGTGATGCCAATAAAACAATTCAAAATGTCATCATACGTTGTTTCATCTTCCGAAATCAACAAATTTATCAAATTCACTCCTTTGGGCAAAAGTACCTCATGACATCTAAAAAAAGAAAATATTGTATCAATGACATGGTTTAGTAACATATTAAATTTTGATAATATCTGAATAATACGTGGAAGTAGAGATGGTCATAATATATCACTGACAAAAAAGAGAGAGTTTCATGTTTTCGATCTTGGGATATATATATTTATATCTTTTATATATTTAACTCATTTAGCTCTGTACGGCTCAGATAGATAATAAGGCAGTTAATATTAAAAATATATCCTTTATATCTTCAGCTCTTTTAGCTCAGACTTAGATCTCAGTAAAAAGTGTGAAATATTCCTATTAAGTATTTCATTTCTTTGTCATAAAGCACAAAAAAGCTAAACGCCCCGCGTGTGTTGTCGTTCCGAAATACCGTAGTTTAAATTTTCAATACAAATATCCAATAGCTATCCATTTCTCTTATGTGTAAATTGCTATATAAGTTCATCTCTTTCTCTCTAACTCTGGGCGATAATTCAACACGAAAATTGAGTCTTAAGAATAAAGACATAGAGCTGTAATTGAAACACACGCGCATCTTTCTTATCTTTAGCACGCGAGCTATCCATCTCTACGTGTGTAGACACGATGGACTATTCTCTTATATCTCGTGTGCGTTTTGTCAGTCACGTGATGATCTTAGATAGAAACATTGCAGAGGGTTCTACAGATGCTTTTACTAGCGCTAACTCTATCTCAACTTTTAGTAGTGTTAGTCAAGGGACAGCAATCGACTTTGAAATTAGAAGCTTCAATAATGTGTTTAGTTATTCAGGTTTACCTAAATCGACAATTAATTTTTTTTGACTACATCACACTTCCAACACGATACGATTTAAAAGAATCTTTTATTCGACAAGGATACACAAATGCTCCTACAGTTTAGTCACTATTCTCTCATTTTTAAGACATCGATACATCGATATGTAACTTGTATATATTAGTCCAAGTTTTTTCCTTACAATAATATTATATTTGAATGAGATATCTTATATATGTAAGGATATTTCGAAAAACAATAAGCTGTTAAGGTAGTCCATATGGTAGAGTATTTCTACTCTGATACCTTACGCGTTTCATTTTGCAAATTTAATATGTTTTTAATATTATTAACAGTCTGGCGTTGAAATCAGGGAGGAGACAATACCCTCCCTGATAGGCGGAAAAGAAACCATGAAAGAATTCCTCAGTTATTGCAAAAGAATTATATAATATGCAATAGAAAAAAATAAAAGTTAGGCATCAACAAACAAAAACAAAAACAAAAAAAAATATGTAAAAAAAAAATTAAACTGTGATAAAGATAAAGATAAAAATGTGATACAACAAAACTAGAAATTTAGAAAATATAAAATGAAAAGAGGATGAAATGGTAAAACAGAGCAAAAGGGAAAGAAAGCAGAATTGTGGTATAAAAGAACAGAATGAAAGATTATGTGAAGAATGAAAGAGAAGAGAATGAAAATAAAATAATTAAGTGAATAAATTAAATGCTAATAAAGTCCCTAACCCACCATAAATAGGGGTACGAGAGGCCCCCTATGGCGGGGGTCATAAAAGAAAAAAAATTTAAGAGTTATATTTTAGTAATTATATTATATATTATATTTAAATTAGATAAATTGCAATTTGTCATCTTCCGTTAATTATTTGTACGTACGATATATGGAGGAAAGGGAAAAAATTAGACATGAAATCTATATATTTATATTATCACTACTTATGATTATGATCTAAAAAAAATAATATAGAATATATATACCTTTCAATAGCCGCGGAAAAGATTGGTATTTGCATAAAAGCCTTCCCCATACCGGCCCATTGAGAACCCATTCCGCTGTACATAAAAAATACCGGAGGCTTCACCCCTCTGTAGTATTCAAAACTTTTCGCCAACACTTCATTCGATTCTGAACTTTTAGGGCCTTAAACATATTAAACAATAGAATAAATATTTAAACATTATTTATAATTATAATAAGTTTTTCAAATATTGTGATATGTCAAAAGAAAGTTCATATTTACGCGCAACACGTGTAATTACGAGTATAACTGCGACATAGATTTCAATTGATACAAGAATCTAAACTAAAAGATGGCAAACATATTTTCAAAATTCACGTTTTAATAAAATTTTAAATTTAAAATAATGAAAATTACAATAAAGATAAAAAGATAGGTATTTAAGAAATTTCAATCTATATATCTCTGGAGATATAAAGCTTGGGGAATCTTTTGCCGAGTAAAGGGCTGACTTTTAGGAACTGATTTAACGAAATTTCACCAGCACAGGGTTGACCCCTTGGAGGTTAGAGACAATCATCAAGTTCACGAAGCAAATACCAGACAACTAGTAGTAAATAAAGAGACCTCTAGTGAAACACAACAAAGTTCTTTTTCATTCTGTTCATGCAACTGCGTCATATTATATTCTAGAATCATCTAGACCACGGATAAGCAACATGCGGCAAGTTAAACATGTTCAAGCGGCCCGCTAAGCATTTCTAAAATTGAATTTATTGAATTGACATTCTCTCGCCAATTATTTAAAAATTAATTATAATATTATGATAGTACATGCAACTTAATAACACCAGTAGAAAGCGTTCTATTTCACATATATATATATAAGCGTATGTATCAAAAAAACGTTGCAAAATTTTTTATTAAATTATTCAAGTACATTCGTTTTTCCGTTCAGAACTTGTTTATTTTTATTTTGTATATTGTATTGTTTATTGAAAATAATGTTTTGTTAATTATTAATTAATGCTACATTATGTGCGACACGCCAAACAATTTCTAAAATTTAAATTTGCCCTTTAGTTAAAAAGGTTGCTCAACCCGTGTCAAAGAATGTTCTTTATTATTACATTAAAACGAAAAACATTCAGTTCATAATAACTTAGTAATCTAAAGCAAAAATACAGTTTAATATAAACCCATAATTCTGTTTAGTTATGTTCATTCTGTTAGATAAACGAATATAAACTTTCTTTTGAGACAGCATAAGTAATTACCCAGTATTGCGTAACCCCGACACATGTGGCCGGATGTTTCGATCCGATATATATTGTGCAGTAAACCCACGTACTCGGGATTGACGGGTGTTCTAACAAGTAAATCCAATAACATTTCAACACCTTCTTCGTGTCTCCCAGAAACGTTTACCAGATACGGTACATTCGTTGTATATTTCTCGTGATTCTGTATAAAAATGAAAATTAGCAACATTTACGTGAGAAATTATCACTTAAAAAAAGCAATCTGTTATAGAATTAAAACATTTTATATTGGTAAGATTTGGTTATATTACGTCTAGAGTTGGGGGGGGCCTAAACTCCCATTATCTTCAGCGACTCTGAGGCGAATGATAGAACGATGTGGTCTCAAACCATCGTCATAGCACCATGAGGCTTACGGGAGTAGCGTGAACCATATAACATACCCCGGGACGAGCTATCCAACATAGCACAGCACGAAAGAAGGTAGCGTGGCGATCCCTGATCAGGGGGTACTGTGGTCCCCCGCATAGCGCAAAGAGCGATCACTGGGAGGGTTTTAGTGGGTAAGAATCCCTCATAACACTGTACTCCTCCCAGAGGGTCTTGAATATCCGAAAGATTTCCCCCGAAACCAAAAAAGAAGGTTCTATTACGTTTAAGATTTATAGTAACACGTCTCAGTCTTAACCAACCAACCAGGTGCATTATTATAATTAACTGTACAATTTTAATGCATCTGCTTAGAGTATTCATTTCTATATAAATACTAGCTGATCCCGCAAACGTTGTTTTGCAAAAAAAATTAAAGTTTTTAATTAACAAATATAAGATAAGGGTTGATCGTAAAGGGCTGAAAATTTAGGTTTGTATGTATTTTTGTATGCTGTATCATAATAAAATAAAAACCAAAAAAATTGTCTAAAAAAATTAAAAATAAAATTTAGGGGTGGACCACCCTTATCACTTAGGGGTATGGAAAATAGATAGTAGCCGATTCTCAGATATACTGAATACGCATGTAAAATTTGGTAAAAATCGGTCAAGCCGTTTCGGAAGAGTTCAAGTTCGAACACCGCGACACGAGAATTTTATATATTAGAAATAGAAGCAATTGAATATTTACCTGTTTTATGTAATGACCCTTCAAGAGCAGGTGTGTTGCTAGACCGGACAATGAGAAATTATTAATAGCTACGAAACCTCTGCTGAATTTCGTATTCTCCGTGACCACTTCGAGTCTCCCATCATGCAAGGCGTCCACATCGGGGGGATTGTTGTAATGTAAGTTTGCCGAAAGCTCCCCCTTACGGTACGCCAAGCAAACCTGAAAAAGATCCCCTTTTAGGTGGTTTCTCAGCAAATACCTATGCATGCCTGATACACGCCCACTGCAAATAAGCCTCCGGGTCACGGTGGGTTCCCTGAGTACCTTCACAGGTTCAAGCTCAAGGAGGACCACTCGTGCTACTGTGAACGTGGGCATTAAGGTTAGCGAGGACTCAATGCCCCCGCTTATTAGGTAAGAAAAGACACGTCCTGAATTCCTTAGGCTTTATAAGAGAATTGCTGCAAATATTATAAATAGGAATAATTGTTAAAAGTAAGAAAATTGTAAATAAATTAAAAATATATATAAGGAATAAAGATATGTACATAAATTAAATAAAGTAAAATAAAATTAAAAATCGAAAATTGTAAAAACTAAGGAACGAGGCGATGGGTGAAATGTATTGGAAAAGAGGTAAAATGGAATGGAAGAGTTAGATACACGAAATGTAGAAAGCAGGGAAAAGAATGAAATATCTTGAGATGCATGGAAGAAGAGTGCCAAAAATAAAATAACTTGTGAAAAAATTAATGAAAAAAAATAGTCCCTAAACCATAAATCAGTTAGGGATACAAGAGACCCCTAATGGCGGGGGCATTTAAAAAAATAAGCCTCCAAAAGCCTCTTAAAGATCGATACGTATTTTGCGGAACTCCTCACTTTTGATTCGTTCTCGCAGCGAAGCCTCGAGCATAGCTCTCTCCATTGCACTCTGGAAGACCTTTAGCCTGGCTGCGTACATTGGTCAAAGAAATTTCTTAAAACATTGCGATATTTTGCAGAGCAACGTTCAAAGATTCTATGAAATATTTCAAAATTTATATACCTTTGCCATTGCCGCTATCCCCGAAGCGGCTTCACTGCTTCCCATGTTAGATTTCACACTGCCAATCTTAACTGTCTTATCTTGAGAACCAAATACATCACCGATTATATTCAACTCGTTCTTATCTAGTTCAGCGATTCCTGGAAAAACATATATTAATGAAAGCTAAATTGTTGACAGTGGCAGTTGACGAAGCGCAACGCCTTTGTGTCTGATGAACATTGGGATCGAAGGTTTCTGAATACTCCCACTAGCAACACCGACTTCTTCATACTCAGGGTCATCAGGACCGCGTATCGTGCCGATCTTTGAAAAAGATCTTTACCTTACAGCGACCATCTATCAGCTGATATGATGATTAAAATTGATTGGCTGCTAAATAACGATTTAGAAGAAATTCTCAGCATATTCTCTCTCAAAGAGTAAAAATCAATCATAAATAATTCCCTTTCCCTTAGTCACGATATAACTCTAGTACTTTACTGACTTTATTCATATTTTTCTATAAGTTTCCTTATAATTATGTAAATGGTTCCTACGAAAGAAAAAATTTAGAAAATTGCGCAGAAATTAAACAATTTTTTAAGGTTTTTTACGATTTTTAAGGGATTTTTTAGAGGGACAAGTATATAACTCATTTCTTCTTTTTCAGCTGATAGTCGTCTATTCCTTAGGTGTACCATTGGGGAGATATACCATAATCGCCACGATTGACAGGCGAGTTAGCGATCGCAGTATGATGTTATAGTACGCAGAGGATATTACTGCCTATCCTCTGGAAACTGATCCTTCTGTCACATGAACGACATCTACGAGAGGAAATACGATAGGCCTATTCTATGCCGGGCCCATACGGCCCTATAACCTAAAGATATTATCATGCTAACAAAGTTAGAAAGGTGTACAATATACTAAAATAGTGTAAACAAATATACAAATGTTCAAGGAACGAGGCGAAGGATTGAGACGATGAATGAACGGAAAACAGTATTGAAAAGAATGAGAGAAAATTGTAAAATGAAAGAAGAAGAATAATAGATCTTAAAATGAATGACTGAAGAGCATAAAATAAAAAAGGATGTAAAAAAAAACTGTCCCAAAATAAGGTAGGGATAAAAGAGATCCCCAATAGTGGAGGCCATAAAAAATCTAAAATATTTAATACCGACCTACTCCGTCTGCTTCTATGTACTCAACGTCTTGTGGACTGACATCGATTTCGGAATAAAATCCTTTCAAAAATTTGATGACGTCATCGGGACGCGCTACGCGAAGTCGGTCATCCACGCATTCGACGTAACCCGCTTTAGTATGATACAATTCTGCATATACCCTGTAAGAAATAATCAAATAAAAATAAATATATAAAAAATGACAGGACATAAACGATACGATTAAATAAAAGTTTAACCCTTTCCACTCCAATGTCGAGTGTCACTGGACACTGATTTTGTTCCACAAGCTCCACTGTCGAGTGATACTCGACATGGTGTAATACTTCTCTTTGCGGAAAAATTTAAAACAAGAAAGATTTTTGTTACTAAAATGTTTGAATCACGAATGAATGAAACATATTCTAGAATCGCAAGATACTATAATTGAATTAAATTTTATCGATGATACATAACAGCCTTGGAGTGGAAAGGGTTAACAGTTACAACTAATTAAAAAAGAACTAATACATTAATATTCCAAATTTAAATTCAAAATTTGTTTATTCTAAATTCAAATTTCAACCATTCAAGTTCTGGTTTAATCTGCCACCTATTTAGATGATAAATGACACGGGTCTGAGAAGAATAGGCGCAAGTAAATTCTTCGTCGTCATCGTCCCAAAGACGCACATGCGGCATGCGAGTTAGCGGTTGCAGTATCTATGATTATGATACGCAGAAGGCGCTACTTTTCACCCTCTGAACACTTGCTTGTAAGCAGTGGAAATCCTATATGATTAATACATAAAGTGGTAATTATATAAGATTGTATCCCGGGTCGAACATCCTATACTAACTACAACATATATATGATTACCTGCCCACTAATTATCTTTTCATCACCTTAGGTTGACTGGTACAGAACGCCTAAAGGCATTAAATCTAAAATGTCAATTATACATAACACTGTGTCATGGAAATCGAATCCGCGAGCCACGATCATATGTCACAACTTACACCGCTGAACTACCATTGCTCATTAAAATAAGAGGGACATTATTTATTACAATAATGTATTTAATAATAATTGAAATAACCAAAAAGCATCATCCAACTTATGTATTTATATTATATATAAAGTCGTATACAATGTGCCCTTAACTATTTTGTTCTATAATAATTATTATAAATCCATCCATAGAAGCTTTTAGAACATTATCGAAAATTAAATAATATTGTACAAAACATCATAGATTGTCCATATAAAGATGTTCTTACTCGATGAAGTCGAATCGAGAGACTGAATGACATATGTATACCCCATAGATTTCGAATATAACTGGTTGTAATCGGCCTGCTTCCAGTTTTATCCCACGACCTTATGTTTGTTTGTTCATCTTCTAGATGAACGTTCTGAACTCCTATGTAGAACCTTATGAACCCAGCGGTCATCTGTTCTACGAGCTGTTTTAGAGCAATATATGTCATAAACAGCCTTCGATTAAAGATGATGAAGAATAAGAAATTATTTCTTAGGTGACAAACAGTCATATAAAATTCGAGTTTTCATTCCAAAGTCAAACTCATATTGGGGTTTTATGATATCTATAGATATGATCTTAATGTAAATAAAACCGTTTAAAAACTTTTAAGTTAAACGGTTTTTTGATACCCATATTGTGGTGGTTGTGGAAAAATATGTACCTAGTCCGCCATATTGGACCGGCGTTCATCTTGAATTTTAACCCTTTCACGACCATGGGGACGCCGGTGTCCCAAGCAAAAATCATGGATTATTTAAATATTTACGTAACCATTGTAAATATTTTTTTTGTTTTAATATTTCGGAAAGTACCTTTTTATTATTATTTACTGGCAATATAGGATTACTAACACCGTTTATTGTTTATCGTCATCGGAACGTTAGAGTTCTTTTGGCGCGAATGATCTGCTGTTTGGAATAAATAATTGATATTGTAAAAGCGCTTCTCAAGTTTTTACAGTGTCAAATTATCATTACCTGGTAAGTAAATTGTTATTCTAAATATTCAGTAGTAATGTATTAATGTTGTATTCTGTCAGAAATCGTTATAAAGATTATGGGACACGGATGTCCCTGTCGGCGTAAAGGGATACTTTTTACGGAATTTCTTAACTTTTGGCCTGGTGATATACCAAAATGCTATCATTTTCTCATTCATATTTTTCTCAGAATATGTTTCGTAAGTGACGTGGAGTTTATGAACTTCGAAAAAATAAAATTCTTCAAATTTTTGTGGGTGACAAAAGCGATGAGGAAGATGACTTAGTGCTTGATAACGAAGACCAAAGACTTCTAGTACAGGATGATGACCAAGGGGTATTTGATGTCGAGGTTGAAGAAACAACGACTCTTCAACGGCAAGAATCACCTGAACCTTCAACGTCTCAAAAACACAATCCATCTAATCATCAACCAATCATCTAACATAAGGAATTGTTTTGCCGAGTATCACAAATAACTTGCCCTATTATATTTATATGATTCATTAACAATTAAAAAAAAGTACACTAAGTAACAAATGTACATTATTTACAACAAAACAGCTTACCAACAAGTAAACCAAAATTTAGATGTTTAAGTAGAAAGCAACCCTTAGCGACCATAGGGACATATTTGTCCCATAAATTTCCAAAAAAATGTAAAACTTTTTTGAATTTTTAGTATAAATTATGTTTTTAGGATGCCTATTAATTCATTACATTTAGCTAAATTGATTAAATAAGGTACCATAACCTTATGGTCCTGAAAGGGTTAAATTTTGACATAATCATCGTGTTTTACTAGTATAGCCCTTTCATTTGATACCCATATTGAGGGGGTTAAGGAAAAATACGTAATCCGCCATTTTGCATCGGCGGCCATCTTAGATTTATAATGTTATTGATTTTATTATATTGTATTGTCATCTAAATGAAATGTGTGTACCAAATTTCTGATCAATCTGACAACGGGAAGGTGCTTAAATTTCAATTTCTAATTTTGATCCAAATAAATTCCATACGGGTCGAACTAAATAAAACCGTTTAAAAATAAGTTTTATACCTCTTTGCATCTTTCGCTTTTTGCAAAAACATAACTCCAACAGTATCTGATCTAACGTAGCCATCTCCATACTTGTCGAATGATTTTGTCTTGTCATCCATACACGTGAAACCGGCTCTGAAAATATATTGCAAATTATTTATTTAAAACCAACCACTTTTATTCAATCATTTTCATTAAAAAAAAAGTGTTGCAAATAGCTCGCTGGTAAATGCGTATGCGGTTACACCGATTAGTGCCAAACACAGAGTCTACTCTGTGTCTGGCACTAATCCGTGTAACATAACTCCTGAAGATGGCCCGTTGAGGGGTGACACAATCAACACGTGTAGAGTATTTTGGCGGTGGTGTGATTCGCATTTTTTGCAATTTCTTACTTAGGATGGACTTCCGCGAGGTAACGCCTGATTCCATTCAATGTTTAAGATCAGCATGCCAAGCTGAACAGGCGCGTTTATACATCAAATTTTCTTACTTAGGATGTACTTCCGCGAGGTAACGCCTGATTCCATTAAATATTTGAAATATACACACCTCATTGGCGTAAAATTGGATACGAAAAGCAAAAATAACTCTCGTGTACATTGTCATAATTATCATCATTTCAAATATAGGACCTCTATATATATGCAATAGGACCATCTGGAAGTACCCAAGTGTTTTCCAATGACTTTAACAAGGTGTTAAAAAATTCCTGTGACCATACTAAGAATTATCTTGTGCCCATAGACAAAGGAATCACTAAATATAATAATATCAGCAACGAAACATTGTACGTGAATCATTCTTCACTCCAGATCAGTTCTAGGAGTACATGTCCTAAGCACTGCTTCAAGCCAGGCCACTGGGTTACGAATATGTCGTCCGTATCGACTTATCATCTCATTCGTACTTCGGTCTCGTAAAGAAACAAAGCTTTCTCCAAAGTTGGTTAAACGAATGCGTACCAATCAGGCCTAAAGAGACAGACCATGTTTCTATACTCTAGGTCTTTACTGGTAACATAAATTGGTTCTATTTTTAATGGCTACGTACGTTTTATAGGACCTCTCGTACTCTTGTATCTTAGACACACAGAGACTATTTTAACAAAATATTTTATTTCATAGTATTATTTATTTTCTCGTCTTTTCTCCTTCTAAATGTCACTTATTCAATCATCATTTACTCTTCATAAACACTTTCATTTCTTTAATTTTTTTCTAGTACTTACATCCATATTTAATGAAATCAGGCGTTACCTTGCGGAAGTCCATCCTAAGTAAGAAAAAGACCAATATTTAGCCACCTCCGCACATGCAGTGGTAGTCGTGCAACAAAGTTCACCGCCCGCCAGCTCGCTGATAAATGCGTATGCGGCAAGCAATGCGAATTACACAACTGCCACCGTCAAATCACTCAACACGTGTTTTACCCCTCCACAGGGCATCTTCAGGAGTTATGTTACACCGATTGTACTGTAGTAATCACTAAAAGGCGGAAGTGGCTAAATATTGGTCCTTTTCTTACTTACATCCATTGCGTTACGTTTTTGTTTCGTTTTGCTTTATTTTTATTTCTTTGTTTGCTCACACAAATTGTTTTCAGACTTTCGTCTTAACACACTGGGGAATATCGGACGAGATGTTTCATAGTTTCCCGAATGCTGGTCAGCCGATTGCTGTTTTTCATCAGGGAATAACTAATCCATTTTGAATTAAGAATCACACGTGTCTAATAAATGGCGAGTATATAAATAGATGAGATATAAAGGATTCGTTACCTTTTAATGTTCGCTGATAACGTCATATCAAGACAAAGATTGCAGCCGCCCACCAACGCAGATTCACATTCACCGCTCATTATACTATTATAAGCGATGTGAAATGCCAAACTAGAACCTGCGCATGCGCAGTCCACGCTGTAAGACGGTCCCTTTGCGTTGATCCAGTACGAAATTCTATTAGGATACATAGTTCTGCCGTATCTGAAATTAAAAGTATTTTTCTTTTTATTACCAAATATATCTGGTTTTATATATTATTAGTAAAGCAATTAACTTTGAATTAAATAATGTATATTTTTAATCAATTTATACTTAATGTTATATCGTTTAATTGATTTATTTATTTCAAAAACTTCGACAGTCATGTGATTGCAATTATATTTTTTCTGTCTTATGGTAAATCTTAGATGTTATATGTACTATGTATCTAGTCAGTTGTACTGCGTTCTTTATGAGCAAACTCTCAATAAGCCTTCTGCAACTAATATTAGATGTAATATTTTGCAGTGGGCACATATCATCAACGTTGTTTAACTTTAGGACGTTTTTCAGGCATTCAGCGAATCCGACTAAATTCCGACTTTAATAGTCATCTACGCTATGTTTTATAATCAATAACCTTAAGAACCAAGAAGTCAAATATTCTGCGTGTTATTTTCTACCCACTGCAATTTCAACAAGTTCGATGTTTTCTTCTAAGATGAGGCTTTTCGTCTTTAAATAAGGATACTCTACGGAAGCTCAATCTTATTAAAATTTCTATCAAATTATAGCTAAATATGGTTACCTTAAAAAGTTTCTCACTGGACAAAATATACAATAAGTAACAAAAATATCTTACCCTGTTATGAAATACGGATTTTTATTCACTGCATATATAGTTTTATGTCCTGAATCTGAGTATGCCGTTCCGACGAAGACTCCGATTTTTTTACCGTTCATCTCCAAAGGATTTACGCCTGCGAAATACAGATATATATATAGCTTTAGGTGCAGGACATGGGTATCTTTATATATTATCAAAATGCCGGTTGAAAGCAGTCTGCATTCAGCATCTTTTGACGTCGATATCAAGATCATCTGTACACTTTATAAATGGATTTCCTACTTTATGTTTGACAGTACATGATCTCCACACCAGAACTTCAGGCTACAGTGGCCGTCTCTTCTGGACACTATGTGGTGTGTTCACTGCCACTTCGACTTGCAAATCGGCTGGGTTTCTTTCGCTCGCTTACTTCATCTTCTCTTTTGTGATAGATCACGTAAAGATATCCTGAACATAGCCCTCGTGCCTGGTGAGGCGCCTAAGTTTGTCAATTAAGCCTAGAATATTAAAACCACGTTAAGTAAGAAAATGACCAATATTTAGCCACTCCCACACATTCAGTAGCAATCACTCAACACATGTTTCACCCCTCCACGGGGCATCTTCCGGAGTTATATTACACCGATTAATGCCAAACACATTGTCACTCTGTGTGTGATTTAACGGTGGCAAGTGTGTAATTGGCATTGTTTGCCGCATACGCATTTATTAGTGGGCTGGCGGGCGGTGCACTTTGTTGCACGACTACCACTGCACGGGCGGAAGTGGCTAAATATTGGTCCTTTTCTTACTAAGGATGGACTTCCGCAAGGTAATGCCTGATTCCATTAAATATTTAAAACCACGTTGTCGTATCACACATTGGTAGACTTTCAATTCAGGGCCCTGAAGTATAAATAAACGTTAACTGTACACTGCCTACCCGAAATTGTTTCGACGATCGCAATTTTCTTTGAAGTTAGATTAATTTTTGTTTTACTAGTGGGTAAATTCTGCGTAGGATGCTCCTTCGTTTTTGGGGCTACGAAAAGTTTATGCGGGACTACTAAAGCCTGAAACTCCACGAGCTTTTTCAACGCCTTTTGTTAAAACTAGGGGCATGCTTTTGCATACTACCGTAGTGAAGTTACAGTAACCTAGTTCAACTTGAAAGCACAACTTAAAGAAAACTGTGATAAAAAAAATAGAATAAGTCAATAATAAAATAAAGAATAAAAAAAAATGTACCTAACCACCTAAGAGTAATAAGATGATGGAAGGAAGGCGAATGAAAGAACAAAATAAAAGATATTATGATGGAAATAAGATAAGAATAAAAGAAATTGAGAAGATTGACAGTGAGTGAAGAATAAAGATGAAAAATCTGAAAAACTTAATTGTTAACAAAGACCCTGATCCCAACTAATTAGGGGTACAAGAGGCCTGTAATAGCGGGGGCCATTAAAAAAACTTAGTTCTACTATTGGCTTCAGATACACTTAGAGATAACATCTTCAAGAGTCAAGCCTGCGACTGTTATTAGGTTGGGCAGGACAAGAAAAGCCTTAATAGGTTTCATGGATCAACAAGGACACTACCACAAGACTTTAGGACCTCTCGAGATGAACAATCAATCTCCTCATTTCGATTCACTCACCTGAATCATAAATAGCTGCATACGCATTTTCAATCAATTTTTTACACATCGGTTCAAACGACAACGCCTGCTTGTACACGACCATAAAGAATTGAGCGTCAAATTTATCAGCGCCTGATATTTTTCCAATATATCTCGGTACTTCATTGTTTCCTGGCGAACTGACTTCTACTACCATGTTCACCTGTAGTTGACACAAACAGAGGTACAATAAACATAGAGGTAACATTACCAACTGATCTCCTAAGAACACAAAGTTAAAAATAAGGCTATCATCATGTCTCCTTTTTTATGACAGACTAGTATCGTTGTCAGTTGATACAGGGTGATTGTTTATAGATGTAAAAACTATAAATACATTAATTGAGTAATTTGGTGGTGGCGGTTATGTGATTCGCATTGTTTGCCGCATACGCATTTATCAGCGGGCTGGCGGGCGGTGCATTTTATTGCACGACTACCACTGCATGTGCGGAAGTGGCTAAATATTGGTCCTTTTCTTACTTAAGATGGACTTTCGCGTGGTAACGCCTGATTCCATTAAATGTATAAATACATTCATTCATATCATCCGATAGACGCCCATTAAAAAGTTTGTAGAGATCGCCACGATGTCAGATCTTGCACTGCTCGCATCCAACCTCCTGCAACCTTCACTATGCCGTTGCACTACATAGTGGGTGTTTATTTTGAATCATAAAAAATAATTTAAAGTTTTTTTTTAAATAGTCTCTTGGTTATATATGTTGCAACCCATAAAATTATTATCAAAAGGAATAGGCAATGGTGAAAAATATATGAATATAATCTAATATGTAAAATTCTCGTGTCACGGTGTTCGAACTTGAACTCCTCTGAAACGGCTTGACTGATTTTTACCAAATTTAATATGCGTATTCAGTAGGTCTGAGAATCGGCTACTATCTATTTTCTTCTATACCCCTAAGTGATAAAGGTTGTTCACACTTAATTTTTTTTTTTAACGAAATTTTTTGTTTTTATTTTTTTAAGATACAGCATACAAGAATAGATACAATCATAAATTTTCACCCCTCTACGATCAACCCTTATTTTTTATTTGTAAATTAAAATATCGATTTTTTTTTTTTTGCAAAACGTTTGCGGGATCAGCTAGTAATATATACGATTGGTGCCGAAAGGTTTTCTAGTGGCGAGGCGGTAGACGTGGCATGAACAGGTCCCCGTCTAAGTGGACTAATCATATAGTTACTAATATCGAAATAAGTTGCTGAATTCTGGCAGCAAAAGACCAAGATATTTGAGGGAAACCTATGCCTTGCAGTAGGCGTCTGCCTGATATGATGATAATACGGTGATGTTGAGTGATGAACAGTCAGGAACCCTTCTTACCTTGTTATACAGATTCTCCATGAACTCGTTGACATTATCTGAACTCGGAAAATGTCCTGATATTCCGCTAATAACGACTTCATCTCCTGTCAGGGAAGTGTCCGAATTTTCTCCTTTATTATGCATTTTTATCGCGAATAATCGATCGATAAAAAAATGTAACCGCGTGCAACGCGAATACACCTTTTATATGATTTATTTTAATTTCATTTTAATAATGTTCTGTAACATTTTTGCTAATTATGTTAATGTATAAACATTCTTTTAACATCATTCTACAGCCTTTAAATTCTAATGTATTATAGTGATATTTTAATCATATATTTCTATAATATATTATTATTTATTTAAACCCCTTTTATATATAACAGTGAATTTAAGTCCGAAATCATTCTCTCCCAGTTAACAGTTTAGGCGGTGCAAAAGATAAGTGAAACAAGTTAATATCATAAAACACGAAAAGTATAATCAAGTTAAAAAGGAAAATAATCACATATAAACAACCTTATATAAACATACTAATGGCTACTACTTAAAATAAATACATATAACATAACGTATACAATATTATTAAACACTATTTATATAAATATAATAAATAATAAAATCCAACTACAATACCCAAAGAGACAATCTAATTTCGGCTTCGTAGAGCGTTATCTCTGTCGCACACGTCACATAGGCAATGTGAGACAGAGGTAATGCTCTATGATTGTCTCTTTCCAAAGGTCGATGTGCAATATTTATAGCCGGGTACTCTATTTTTCCATTATTATTATTATTACGTATTCTCTCTTACACCATTGATATTTAGTAGCATTTATCATACATTATTTGAGATTATGATGAGTTATATATTCAGCTCTTTCAAGCGTTTACCTAAAACCAAACATCCTGTAGATTTCAAGTTCTCTAAACAAAAGGAAGTGCCGGATTAAGTTCAAGTTCAATTGTTGCTTATTTTACAGAAACTATTAAACATTACGTAATATCTTTAAGACGTGATATTAGGAACAATGATTTACCACACATGATATCGGAACCAAGTTTACTGATTTAATAATTGGGTGGGTCTTAATTTAAAATAGATTTTATAGCTAATCATTATTTAAGAACTGCACTCTCTTTTATGTCTCTCATCTCCATACAAAGGCTGTCTGGTAGAGATCGCCTCGTGCGATAATACCGCCTCTATCATATAAATTGTTTCTTCTATTTTCATATATTTGCTGTGTATGGTTTACAAAAAAAATGTTAATAAATATATAATAAAAAATATGCTTGACAATTTTGAAATATTTAATTTGATATTATAGAATAACCCGTTATCAAAATTAAACGCCTATTATAAAGTTTAACCAACTCCGATTGTCGTTGTGTACAACAAATGATTATTGTATGTTAATTATAATATAATTGTTTATATTTAAAAACAATCCAATAAATTAAATTGCATACATGTTTTATTTTAATCAGGTTTTGCTGTTGTAGGCTTTAAAATTATTGGAACTATATTTACGAAACTTTGCAGAAATTAGATTAGATTATATATACACATATATATATATGGTGTGGTTATATATGTAAGGTTCCAAAAGTGGACATGTTCAGCTAAGCAGGAAGTCAGATAAGACAAATGCCTAGTGTGACTAGGTGTTCATATGAAGAAAGGAATAAAAAATCGATATTTAAGATGCTCATCAAACATCTAGCGCCATCTAGTGTGGAATATGGAAACTTCAAATGTACTAACATTCTTTGATATTATAGTCTTTTAATACTGACACAATAATCATCATCAACAATCAGAGGCAAAGGTCTAAATCCAATGTGATCACGGTCTCTCACTTCCACAATAGTTCACGAGGAGGGCTATGCAACGATTTTTTTACGAGATCCAACAAGGAAATAACACATTAAGAGAACATAATGGGTACGTAAAGCCCTGAAAAGATATTCCATAGCGCCTGAAAGTTCTAGTCTGCTAAGTTATTCGAATATGCTGGGTGGAAAATACTTTCAACTGGTCCAGTTGTGAATTTATGTTAGAGGCTTAGGCGATAGAGTAACCTTACAATAGGTCAGAGTCCCCAAACTTTTTTGTGTCGTAGACCCCTTGCCATGTTTTTTCGTGTTGGGTAGACCCCCTACTTACCTGATATTGATTTCCTGTAAATTTCTAACGTTAGTGAAGTTAAGTGTTAAAAACTTAAAATAAAACACATGTTAATTTATACATTTATTGGTTGAATTTAAATTAAAACTACTCCAAATAAAATTTTGTATCTGTTACTAAAATATACGTAACATTAAATAAACGCGAGACTGCGACTCTCAGGTTTTTAAAAGTTCAAAATGTATTGCGACCATAAAGCGAATACCAACATCCTAAAACTTACACAATTTACTTATATGAATATACTTATATGAATTACTTATATAGATACTTTAATGAATAATGTAAATGTTTTGATATTATAAGATAGTATGATGTAAGTAAATAGGTACTATCAGTGTATTTGTTGAGATCCTCTATCGTTGGACCCCCATTTTCATTTCATGGACCCCCAAATTTTTTTTTCGCTGACGTAGACCCCTTGCAGGTTGTTATAGACCCCTAGAGGTCGATATAGACCACTTTGGGAATCACTGCATTAGGTGAAAGGATGATGCTGATGGAAGTATAGTAGAATAAATACTGATGAACGCCTTAACTATATCGCAGTTCCCCTACTAGGTTAACCGACAAAAGAAGAGGGGAATGGTATGAAAACGAATTAAAAAAGATAAAGAAACCAAACATCAATATATTTTTAAGCAATAGCTTTCTGTGAGGGATTTTTCTCGACATTTCATGTAATCCGACCTGTCGGATCTCTTGCCTCAAATAGAGAGGAAGTGAATACGGTTCTCGGGGCTGACTCCACTTCCTATCTAACCCAATATTAATTAATCCGTCGGACCACAGGGCAATTGTGTTCAATCTGAAGTTTGAGAGGTCCCAAGGCACGGACGTCAAGCGGACCACACGGCAGTACACTACCCGTAGGGCAGACTGGGGCGAGTTCCATCGAACTGTCGCTCGGCTGCTATCGGATCGCTGTCTGACGCCTACCGAGGTGAATCAGATCACCGAAAAGGGGGCGTTGGACAGCACGGTCGGTCGGTATGTGGAAACCGTGAGGGACGCTTGCGAGTTGGTCCTGCCGAAGGTCTCCAAGCGGAAGAGGACGGAATTGCCCTGGTGGTCCGAACAGCTCTCTCTCCTCAAGGCGGATGTCTTGAGGAAGAAGAGAAGGATCAGGGCCGCGAGGCCGGCTCGTAAGGAGCTGGTCTGGCGCGAGTACTGCGACGCGAAGGAGGCATACCGCCTTGAGGCGAGGCGCGCTCAGACCCATAGCTGGAAGCGTTTCTGTGAGAGACAGGATCGCGAGACCATGTGGGACGGGATCCACCGTGTGATGCGTCGCACGGAGGTGAGGCGAGAGGACGTCCCCCTCGTCCAGTCAGGTAAAGTGCTGGACGCAGCGGGATCAGCCAGGTTGCTGGCGGAGGTTTTCTTCCCGGAGGACGACCCCGGGAAGGACAATGCGGACCACAGAACTGTAAGAGCTAAAGCCGATGAAGTCAATTCGGGGGACCATGATGGAACATGCGACCCCCCGTTTACGATGGAGGAGCTCCGATGGTCCGTATCGACCTTCAACGCCAAGAAGGCACCTGGCTCTGACGGACTCACCGCGGACATCTGCCGTGCGGCCGTCGCCGTGGACCCCGTTCTGTACCTCGCGCTCTCCAACCGGTGTCTCGCGCTTTCCCACTTCCCCACGAGATGGAAGGAGGCAGTGGTCGTAGCGTTGCGGAAGCCGGACAAGGAGGACTACACGCACCCGAAATCCTACAGGCCCATCGGACTCTTGCCGATTCTCGGCAAGGTCCTTGAGAAAATGATGGTCCGTAGGATCCGGTGGTACACTGCACCGTATATCAGTAGCCACCAATACGGCTTCATGCCGCAGAGGTGTACCGAAGACTCCCTGTATGACCTGATCCAGCATCTGCGAACCCGGCTGAAGGAGAAGGAGATCGCAGTGCTGGTATCATTGGACATAGAGGGAGCCTTCGATAACGCCTGGTGGCCTGCTATACGGTGCAGACTGGCAGAGACTCGCTGCCCCGCGAATCTGCGGCGTCTTGTTGACAGCTATTTTAGCGATCGCAAGGTGTCCGTACGGTACGCGGGGGCAGAGTGGGCCAGAGAGACCACCAAGGGGTGCGTGCAGGGATCCGTAGGCGGCCCAACCTTCTGGACCCTCCTCATCAACCCTCTCCTGGAGGAGGTGGCAAAGACCGGGACACACTGCCAGGCGTTCGCAGATGACGTCGTGCTGGTCTTCTCGGGGCAGAAGGCCCAGGACATCTCGAGTCGGGCCAACGCCGTTCTCGCCCATGTTCATGAGTGGGGGGTCAGGAACAAGCTGAGGTTCGCACCACACAAAACCAAGGTGATGGTGCTAACCAACAAGCTAAAGTTCGACTACCCATTACTGAGCATGGGAGGTGAGCCGCTTGGCCGGACTGGGGAGGTCCGGATACTAGGCCTCACAGTTGACGATAGGCTCACGTTCAACAGTCACGTGAAGAACGTGAGCAAGAAGGCACAGGGCCTCTATCGTCAGCTGTGCAGGGCTGCGAAGGTATCTTGGGGTCTGAACTCGGAGGTGATCAGAACGATGTATCTGGCGGTGCTGGAGCCGACGATTTTGTATGCAGCGAGTGCATGGGCGCCGGCGGCTAGGAAGCTGCTGGTCCGCAGGCAGTTGGGCGCGGTCCAGCGGGGCTTCGCGCAGAAGATCGCGAGGACCCACAGGACCGCGTCCCTGCACTCGGCCCTTATACTTGCCGGGTTGCTTCCCCTGGACCTTCGGGTCCAAGAAGCAGCCCGCTTATTTGAAATAAGAAAGGGTCATTCCCGGCAGGTGGTAAAGGACCGAGACCTGGAGGTACCGGTCAGCTACCTGAGACTACCACACCCGTCTGGTCAAGTTGGTGTGGAGTTCTCCTGTCTGGGGGAAAGTGCGGAGGAAGTCCGACTTGCCACCGCGGCTGCCGATCTGGTAATTTATACCGACGGCAGCCGCATAGAGGATAAGGTGGGTGCGGCGTTCTGCGTCAAGCGGGGCGCCGTAGAGTCATACACAAAGAAACTCAAGTTGGGCAACTTCTGCACCGTATACCAGGCAGAGCTGCTGGCTCTAGCTGAGGCAACAGGGTACGCGGCCGGCGAGTCGGCGCAAGTCTGCGCCGTACTGAGCGACTCGCGGTCCGCTCTCGAAACTGTCGCAAGATCGGACACCCTCCATCCCTTAGCGTTAAGAGTGAAGGAGAATGTGATGAAAGTGAGAGAAAAAGGGAAGGATGTAAGGTTGTATTGGGTGAAAGCGCACGCGGGGATGGAGGGGAACGAGAGGGCGGACCAGCTTGCCAAGGAAGCGGCCCTGAAGAGTAAAAGACGACCAGAATATGAGAGATGCCCTGTTTCATTCGTCAAGCGGCAACTGAGACAGGAGTCGCTCGACGAATGGAACAGGAGGTATGTAGAAGGAACGACGGCTTCGGTAACGAGGATGTTTTTCCCGGACGCCGCCTCAGCTTACCGCGTGCTCCGCAGCATCGAGGTGGACGCGGTCTCGGCCCAGCTCTTCACGGGGCACGGGGGGTTCTCTGAGTACCTTTATAGGTTTAAGCTCAAGGAGGACCCCTCGTGCTTCTGTGAACCGGGCGTGGGCCAGACCGTGATCCACCTTGTGGCCCGGTGTCCCGCATTCGGGGGACTCCGGTACGACTTCGAGTGCCGGTCTGGCGTGCAAATCAGGGAGGACTCGATTGCCTCCCTGATAGGCGGGGAATTCAAAAGTTCATTCTTAACCCTCTGTAAAGAAATAGTCAAAAAAGCTACAAGCATTAACAAAACGCAAACATAATAAACAAATAGAAAATAGAAAATAAAGTGACAAAATGAAACATAAACCTGTGATAAATGAAAAATAATTATAGAGTAAGAAATTTATTGTAAAATATTAATAAATTGTTATTATTGTAAAATAAAAAAGGTAACATAAAAACATAAAATGGAATTAGTAATAAGAAAAGAGGAAAGAATGAAAGTTGAATAGAGCAAATGAGAAAGAAAGATGAATTGTTGAATGAAAGATAGAAAACAGACTGAAAGAAATGATAATGTAAAGAAAGAAAGACGAGTAAGAAAATAAAAACGTATGTGAAAAATATTGCTGAAAAGGTCCCTGTCCCAAAAATCAGATAGGGGTACGAGAGGCCCCCAATAGCGGGGGTCATAAAAAAAAAAAAAAAAAAAAAAAAAAAAAAAATATTAATTAATGTTGCTAATGAAGCTATGAAAGCTCAGAAATGAGCTGATGTTCATTCTTGACAAGCCTAAATCCTTCAGACGATCAAAGATAGATATCCTTATACCTTTCGCTATTTATACTGTAGCAAATTAAATTAAATACAATATAATGGAAAAAAAAAATTGATCAACTCAATAGTTATATCTATTGACAATGCTGGCCACTACAGCTAAAATACTTTTATGTAAAATCATTTTTACGCATTCCGTTTTCGAATTGAAATTCGAACGCCGATTTGAATTCGAACTCCATTAGTAATGTGGTCGCTACCGTTGTGTTACGGTGGTGTGAATTATAAATAATCTTTTTGCATATGTGAATACACCTTCTTCGACACATCTAACAGAGTAAGAAACTAATAGATGTCGGACTTTTACAATTATGGATACTGTGTCGGTCTACGAGGCGATGATTCAACATATTCTGGAGTTAAAACACTGAGACTGCGCTGTTCTTCTGTCGGGATATATTGATGAGAGTGTGCAGCCCGACAATAATATATCCAATTTGAAATATTATATTGTTTTGTCATTTGATGTATGTAATATATAATATATATCTTGCTGCAGATATTGAGATCTATGTATGTTTTTACACGAGTAAAAGTGTAATAAACATAGATAAATTTGTTCTTAGCGTTCGATCTTAGGTATGTTTGTTTTCATAATTGCATTGTGCTTCAATTATTATTATTTCTATTAACATTTCGAATTTAATTAAAACACAAAATGTTTTATATTTATTATAAAAAAAATAATATTTTATATACAGCAATTGTTATTGTTTAAAATATTCTTATTGTATTCAATTTATCCATTGTTATTTAACTGCGGTAAAAATAAAAATAATTAATAAGATTATTTCCATTGTTATTTAACTGTGGTAATTAAAAAAATATGATAATTCATTAATAAATTCATTGTTGAATTGTCATCGATATAATTGAAAATGTAATTTGCAATAATTTTAATCTATTTATAAATTTTATTGTATTATTATAACGAATGTAATTAATTCTAGCTCTATACATCTAAAATTGTTAAATTAAGATGCATAGTTATATGAAAAATGTAAAAAGTATATACCTATCCCTCGATTAGGTACTTGTTTTACACATTTTCGCTTTTATACTGTTTTCCAAATAAGTTTTTGTGTTGTTTTTATCGCACTCTACTAAATGCTACTGTGATTGAACACGTGCGCTGTGTACACATTTCACGGGGAATCCCGAGCTTATGTGCTGACTTGCTGCACACAAACACTGTGTCTGTATTTCTTCGCATAAAATTTAAGTTTTATCTACGGAGAATAGTATTTGAGTGAAAGTTTCACAGTTCCAGAAAGATTTAATTTTCCATATTCGTAAATTACAAGTGAGTGCATAATTTAGATTATTATAAATTAACGGCTGTGATTAAAGTAAAATTCAGAGGGAATTAATGAAGGAAATTTTGGAGGGAAATGATGATATTTTAACTTATCAATGCATTTTATTTTTATTTCTGTGTACAAATATTGAAAAAATCACAACTGTTAAATATCAAAATTATGCATTTTTTGCAAGCTTTTCGATTTACACGGTTTTGAGTTGAAAATTTTTAATTTTCAATTTACACTTTTTTTTCGGGAACGTATCTACCGTGTAAATCGGAAGATAGGTGTATTTATATATGTAACCCAGTGACTCCCAAAGTGGTCTGTATCGACCCCTAGGCGTCTATAACAACCTGCAAGGGGTCTACGTCAGCGAAAAAAAATTTTGGGGTCCATGAAATGAAAATGGGGGTCCACGATAGTGGATCTCAACACATACACCGATAGTACCTATTTACTTACATCATACTATCTTATAATATCAAAACATTTACATTATTTATAAAAGTACCTATAAAGTTAAAAAAATTATTATATATGTTTATAAAATTGTGTAAGTTGTAGGATCTTGGACATCATTAGCCGAGGAGATTTAAGATTAACTTTACAAAATTGACGCCAAATGTTGATAATGTATTATTAAAGCATCAGGTTCATCCTTCTCACTTAAAAATTTTGACTTATTGCATAAGTTATTTTATTTATAGTTTATTAAATGTTACTTATATTTACATAACAAATACGAAATTTTACTTTGAGTAGTTTTAATTTAAATTCAAGTAATAAATGTATAAATTAACATGGGTTTTTACTTTAAGTTTTTAACACTGAACTTCAAATCAATATCAGGTAAGTAGGGTGTCTACTCAACACGAAAAAACATAGCAAGGGGTCTACGACACAAAAAAGTTTGGGGACTCTGACCTATTGTAAGATTACTCTACCGCATACCATCTTATAATATCAAAACATTTACATTATTTATAAAAGTACCTGATGAAGTAAAAAAATTATTATATATGTTTATAAAATTGTGCAAGTTGTAGGATGTTGGTATTCGCTTTGTGGTCGCAATACATTTTGAACATACACTAAACTTCACTACAGTTAGAAATTTACAGGAAATCAATATCAGGTAAGTAGGGGGTCTGCCCAACACGGAAAAACATGGCAAGGGGTCTACGACACAAAAAAGTTTGGGGAATTCTGATGTAACCGATATATAAAGAATCAAGATCAATGACGTAGCTCGAAGAATTGCCCGTCTGATGTAGCAGGAGACGTTGCACATTGTCCATGCAATAACAACAACGATGGCCGTTAGGGCCGAAAGGTTCGAAGTTCGGAGTGGCGCCCATGAGTCGGTAGATGTTGCGTAGGTAGATCCCCCACATATAGACCGACGACATAGTTAAGATCAGGGGAAGTCCCTGGATACGTGCAGCATAACACCGGTCATTGTGACGATCTATGGATCAGGCCTATGCCTTCCATTGGGCGCCCATCGGCAGACATGCCGTCGTTAAAATAATCATTGTAAATTAATATCGAATAAATAAATGAAGTGAAATATAATATATGTTTCATTTATTTATTTTTTACATAGAACTGTACAACTTAAAAAAATCTGTGAAGTCCACGAGTATTTTTAAATATTTTTACTCACAAATTCTTTTATTTCATATTCTAACACGACTAGGATTTAATAGATTCAGGCGTTACTTTGCGGAAGTCCATCTTAAGTTAGAAAGGGACTAATGTATACTTTATTACTTCCGCTATACAGCAGTAGTCGTGCAAAGAAGTGCACCGCCCGGCAAACAATGTGAATAACACAACTACCGCCGTTAATTCACTCTACACGTGTTTCACCCCTCCACGGGGCATCCTCAGGAGTAATGTTACACCGACCAGTGCCAAACACCGAGTCAATTTATGGAGGATTTCTTACTCGCAATTACGTGACTATGATCTTTTTTATAATAATCTAGGAAAATATGACATCTCTCCTCTTCCAATAGTCTGAAGACGTTTCCCTCCTCTATTCTCTCCTGCAATAGGAACTGGCAGTCAATACGCTCCATGCAAAATATGGGACAACCGGTGATCAGGTCCGCTACAGTTTGGTCCTCCGCAGGTTCAAGAGGGACTCCTCTTAAAACCTATGCAAATACTCAGAGAATCGCCCCGGCAACATAAACATCTGGATCAGAACCGAATTCAGCTCTAATTGGAGAAGCATTGGGTATGATGAGAAGGCGTTCGGCAAAAGCATCCGCGTCACCGAAGCCGTCTTGCCTTTCACAGACGTAATAATTCATTTGCAAAGCGTGTCCAACTCTGTTGCTTGACGAATGAAACAGAGCATCTGCTAATATATTATAAAATCAATCGAATAGGTATTTACGGGTAATAATGTTGTCTGAAAGGAATTAAAAAAAATAAAACTTAATGTTTGTATGAGATAACTCAACCATATATTTAAAGTATCATAACGTCTTGGATCATTCAAAAGTTTCTTAAACTTAACCTAATTTATAACTAAATAATTATCTACCTATATACAAATATGTACAAATATTTAAATCAACTAAATTTTATTATGGTAATTTCGTGTATATTATGGCTATATTCAACATATATATTACAAAATTTCCTTTTTAACCACATTATCGAGTATCAATGTCTTACTTACTTACTCCTACTTACGGGCAACTGTGTGTTACAATTATATGAATAACAAAATATTCTAAATAAATTTTTGTGGTATGTTACATATGTTATATGTATTATATATATATATATATACATATACATAACTGAAATCACCACTATAGTGCCAAATGAATAAGAAACATTGAAAATCCCTTCACTAGTGTTGAGTGATTTGACGATACACATAACATACGATACATATAACATATGCATCGTACGTGTTTGTCTTTGATTTACCATGTATATATATATATATATATATATATATATATATATATATATGTGTGTGTGTATATATATATAATTCAATCTATTTTAATAACTAACATTGATTCTTCGGTATTAATTGCCGACTCATGGTTTATTTTATAGCTAAATCTAGACTACTGTTTGTATAAAATATACAATTTCTGATGGTTTGATGGGGCAATGTGCTGATGGCAATTTACCTAAACCTATTTCATAGATAGGTAAGTCAGGTCACAGAGGGAAATGAAATGTTCCCTAATCACTGCGTGCAACGCAACACCGATCATCATGACGATCTTGGAGAAGGCATATTCCTTACAGTGAGCGCCTATCAGCTGACAAAACAATAATATAGGTAGTAAAAATATTACATGACTCTCTGACTCGTAGAAGTTCAATCATCACCTTAAACTAACATACCGTTTAAACAACGCTCCGTCTTATATGTGCAACTAAGTCGAACTTCTGGTTGGTTGGCAACACGTCCTGTGGTGGGGGCAAAGTAGGAGGAGGTTGACGCTCCCTCATTTCGCTTCCAGTCACCGCTTTCCAAAGCTGTATCGCTGGCAGTTCCACCAGGAGGCAAAGTGGTACAGATATGACGTACGTTAATACTGATGAAGTTATAAGAACAGATATCTGTGAAAAGAAATATTATTATATGACCAGGTATACAAGAAACATCAGTTTTTATAACCCTCTTTTATTTCTCTACCGTTAAGTCAGAAATCCGTAATTACATTATAGTTAATGCTATTTTTATTCTCATTTATATTTAAAGTGTAGTCTCTTTGTGTCGACCACAAGTCGGAAGAGACAAGGGTCTCCACACTAAATGGACCACGAGAAATTCTAAGTCCCGAGAAGATCCTGATGATCTTTAAGAAAGACCTATACCAGTGATTCCCAAAGTGGTCTATATCGACCCCTAGAGGTCTATGACAACCTGCAAGGGGTCTACGGCAGCGAAAAAAAATTTGGGGGTCCATGAAATGAAAATGGGGGTCCACGATAGTGGATCTCAACAAATACACTGATAGTACCTATTTACTTACATCATACCATCTTATAATATCAAAACATTTACATTATTTATAAAAGTAACTATGAAGTAAAAAAAATATTATATATGTTTATAAAATTGTGTAAGTCGTAGGATGTTGGTATTCGCTTTGTAGTCGCAATACATTTTGAACATACACTAAACTTCACTACAGTTAGAAATTTACAGCAAATCAATGTCAGGTAAGTAGGGGGTCTACCCAACACGGAAAACATCGCAAGGGGTCTACGACACAAAAAAGTTTGGAGAACACTGACCTATACCTTTTACTGGAAGTAAGCCATCTGGTAGGTGATGTAATATTGATATATTTACAAAAAAGACTGGCTCACCATAGAAAGAATAGTCGGGTGACCAAGTTGCGTGTTTCCTGCAAGTGTCAGACGAAGAATGATGAAATGTATCACGTAAGCGCAGTACGACAGCCTCCCGAGGATGTGGAAACCTCGCCACTCCAGCAGATTACGTAACAGAGCTGTAAAAATTACAATAATATATCTTTACATTAATTATTCAAATACAACATGATATCATGTATCTATTGAATATATATTTAATTATTAAAAATTTTAACAAATTTTGTTAAGGTGGATTTAATGCCTTTAGGCATTCTGTACCAGTCAACCAAAGGCGATGCAGAGAAAATTACTAGGTAGGTGATCATATATAGTTAGTATAGTATGTTCGACTAACGTTGAGCAGTAGTATTTAATGAAACCAGGCGTTACCTTGCGAAAGTACATCCTAAGCAAGAAAAGAACCAATATTTAGCCACTTCCGCACATGCAGTGGTAGTCGTGCAACAAAGTGGACCGCCCGCCAGCCCGCTGATAAATGCGTATGCGGCAAACAATGCGAATTACACAACTACGACCGTTAAAACACTCAACACGTGTTTCACCCCTCCACGGAGCATCTTCAGGAGTTATGTTACACCAATTAGTGCCAAACACAAACAGTTTGATGCACGACTACCACTGCATGTGCGGAAGTGGCTAAATATTAGTCCTTTCCTTACTTGAGCAGTAATAGCCTAACGGTATAGAAGTGAGATTTGCGATCGCAGACTCCTTGAATGCAATTTTATACAATTAACACTTTGTGCTTTATTTATATAGGATTGTCACTGCTTGCAAACAAGTTCCATAGGATAGGCAGCAGCGTTCTCTTCGTACCATAATACCACACAGCGATCGCCAACTCGCCTGCCAAACCTGGCGATTGTGGTATAACCCCACATACATATATTCGGGGAAGCCTTTTCTCAAATAGCTTTTATATAAAAAATTAAAATAACTTACATTTACAACGACTGAAACAACCCAACATGAATATGTTGAAGAATATGGCAACCAGTGTTCTATCCAGCGCTGCGTAGACTGCTGCCACCCAATGCGGTGGGGGAGTATCTGATAGAAACACCACTCCCCCCATCACCACACCTCCGCCCAAAGTCAGGGACGCGTGGAACAGCAGGTTGAATAACTAAAGATCAGACAATTCATTTTAAAACACCTGAAGCATCTGATATTAGTATCAATATAGTATGATTTACATTTTATGACTTCATTCAAATTTCACTTTTTTTACTTTAGTTTAGATTGTAAAGTTATTTCCTCGCAATTTTTATAACGGTTGTTATATATTCAATTATTTTCTTGTATTTTTAAAATATTAAAAAAGTGTAAAACAATAGCAATGATTTCAATATATTAATTATAATAAAAAAGTATTAAAATTAGCCCCAGTTTTAATATGTAGTTTTTAGTCGGTTATATTTTTTAAATAAGTGTTGGTGGCAAAAGGATTTAAATTTGATTATGATATAAGGACCTATTATTTGCCAAAACTTTATTTAAATAATTGATTTCATTATTTTTCGAATTATTGTTAGTGTTTTGGAAAATGTCTCTAATCTATTGAAGTATAAATAATTTTGATTATTATAATTATTATATATCCATATATAATCACTTCTGTGAAGAATAGCTGTTAGAGATAGCGCCATCTATCGTGGAAGCCAAGACGAACCGGCCGTAAGTGAAGATAGCTACAAATCACGTGCTACGCGCGCGGTCTGTGACTAACTTCACTCCTTAGACTTTATCTATGTACCCTCATTGTTTCTACCAACATTCTACCTACGTAAGACGGTCAATACATGCGTTCCGTACATTTTTATTGTTAATAAACATTATAATTAAAGTTTAAATAACACAATTCATTGAAGTCGATCCCCAGCTGTTCAGCCACCTTCATGATAACTATCCCAGAGCTAAAAAAGGCTCTTCAGACCAGTTAAATATAAACTTGAATCAGATTGAACTAATGTTTAGAGACATCATTTACTTTAAAGTTACTGATTCCATATGCACACTGGTTTGAGTGAATCTAATATTTTGTGGCTACTATTATATTTTAATTCTCTACTTTCTCTTTTATTATTTTCAAGCGACACGGTAATAATGGAATAAGGAAAATTAATGATTAGTAATAAATAATTACAGACAGAAGCATTCTTCCATCATATTTTCTGTAAACGCTAATTGAAGTTTTAGCGCCAGATAGCCTAAGTGATAGTAAAATTGACTAGGTTGTGTCAAACAACCTAGTCTAGATACAAACAAACATAAAAAACAAATAGTTAAATTAGTATAAGTATTAGAAACATTATAAGATAAGAGAAATAAACTATGCGAAAGTAATGATAGATTATTTGACAAATAAAAGAAAGATGTAAATATAAAATTGTTAGGTGAAAAACTTATTTAGAAAAGTAATATCCCTGTATACCCAAAATAAGAGATATACGAGAGGCATGCAATTACAGGAGCAAATAAAAATTTAAAAAAATTAGGAACCTTTCGTCTCAATAGGACCATCGGAAAAATAAATAAATCATTATTATACCTATGACTTCTGGTCACAAGATGAACAATAGATCTTGTTAAATTCTTTGGAATACGTTGAATTCAGGCAGCTTAAACCCATATATAACCTTCAAACGTGTGTATAAGTTTCTTAAAACCATAATCACCTTATTTTCAGCTAAATTGATAGCGTTCGTTTGATTGTAGTGCAGAATAAAAGCTGTTGATACGCCGCAAAAATACCCAGCTAAGTTCATCCAGATCGGCAAGTACAATAACGGCAGGATTTTGGAGCCTCCGAACAAATTGCGAAGCAATCTGAAATACATAATAATTTACTTTACCAAAGCTAAGGTGTGATTAGATGCATCACCGTGGTATTTAACTTTAAATCTCATTAGCATTGCCACGGTCATTCGAGACATGAAAAGGGCTATACTGGGGCTTTCTGTGCTATATCAAATGAGGAGATACGTAGACCAAATAAAATCACCGGCACAGTCCAGCGAATATTCAGGTTGAAGTGGCACGCCACAGATGATTGTCGAGTCTTTAATCGCAGCATAGCATACAGCAGCATGGCAGCAGTTGTCTAAAGATACTTAATATACTATTGAAAATCTATCTAGTAGGTAGTTTTGAGAAGAAAAAAGGTTTTAATTCTGTTTTAAAAATAAAGGCATATTTGGCTGAATTAATAATTAAAAGAGCAATGGTAACCTAACGGTAGATGACTGGGAATTGCAATCATGACACAAGTTCGATTCTCGGAACACAATCTTATATAATTCATCTAATGGATTCAGGCGTTATATTGCGGAAAACCATCCTAAGTAAGAAAAGGACCAATATATAGCTACTTCCGCCATGCAGCAGTAGTCATGCAATAAAGTGCACCGCCCGCCAGCCCGCTGATAAATGCGCATGCGGCAAACAATGCGAATTACACAACTACCACCGTTAAATCACTCAACACGTGTTTCACCACTCCACGGGGCATCCTCAGGAGTAATGTTACACCTAACTACTGCTGCATGGCGGAAGTAGCTATATATTGATCCTTTTCTTACTTATATAATTCACACTTCATGCATTAATTAAATAGGATTGCCAATGTACATAAATAAGTTGACAAAGGATGAGCAGCGGCGTCATCTGTGTACCATAATACCACAGTACGATCGCTAACCTGCATGATAAGCTTGGTGCTTATGGTATATAACCTCAATAGATATCTTTGGTAGAAACGTATGTTTTACAATGAGCGTCTGAAACAACTAAAAAAAAGTAATAATGAAGATATTAGTTAGTTGCAGAGTCCTTCCAACAACCTCAATTAGGTCTTGTTAACTTTTTAGGTGGACGTCTTTGGGCTTGGTGATCCGAGGTTTCCAGGTCGTAACCGAGAAAGTGCTAATATTATACTCACTGTATCCAGCTGTGGATGCCTGTAACGTGAATATTGGTACTCACTCAGGAGGCTGTGCCGTGATGATAGGAGTCAGCTCGTAGAAAAAGGTGACGAAGCCAGCTGCGACAGAGGATATCACAAGCAGCAAGCTCAACACCGGGATAATGGACTTCTTGCAGCGCACCATGAGAAGAATGACCATAACGCCCACAACGTGGAGTTGCATATCAGCTGCCAAATACCTGTAAATCATATTTTAATTTTATAACTCTAAAAACAACACTGAACTGTCGTCATGGAGTACACTTATTTATACTACGGATACGGTTCTAGTAAGTTCGAGATAGGACTCGGTTAGAATTTCCGAGAATCGTACACAAAAAATTATAAATATCTTTAAGATCACGCGTGTTCTTGATCCTAGGGTTCAATGTTTATTGTTTATAAGGTTCTGTAACTCGTGCTTTGTAACGATATAATTATGATATTATTTATGACAGAAAATCAGCTATAAATTTAGCGCTTTATACTTCTGTTAGCAATGTCCCTATATATTGATTATGTATTGTCATAATTTTTACTACACCTAATTTTACCCCGAGTCTTATATAACAGTTTGCATCGATATGAAAATAAACAATTTTAATAATTAAAACATATGTATAAAATTAGCAAATAATGTCTTCATAGATTTAAGTATATATTACGAATTAAATATAATAAATTTACTGTGTCACTAATGCTATTGGAATAGCGAATAATATTATTAACAACGACCAGTAGAAGCCTGGCGGTAAGGACTGAAAAAGATTTTATAATTCACACTTTGTGCATTAATTACTTAAGATTGCTACTGCTAATAAACAAGTTTCCAAAGGATGGGCAGTAGTAGCATTCTCTGCGTACCATAATACCACACTGCCATCCGACCTACCCGTCTACCAAGCATGGCAATTATGGTACCCCCCCCCCCCCCACCCCCGGATATCTTTGAAGGATAGTGTGGTTATATATATCAAGTTCCAATATTGAACATGTTCAGCTAAGCAGGAAGTCAGTTAAGACGAATGCCTAATTTGGCTAGGTGTTCATATGAAAGATGGAATAAATGACTGAATACACGAAATACAAATCGATATTTAAGATGCTCATTAAACATCTAGCGCCATCTAGTGTGGAATTTGGAAACCTTCATTTGTACTAACATTCTTTGATGTTATAGTCTTCTAATAGTGACACAATGATCATAAATCAAAAGCAGGCCCAGCGATATTATAAAAAAAATAATTAGTTCAATTATTACTCACCAAGTATGTCCCATACACATCTTTCCGAGAGATAAGTGGTTGTGTGCGTAAAACAAGTGGTACCACCATCGCTGGGAACAGTCTTCAGCTTCACGGCGCACAAGCCAAGCCCACTGCGGACCCGAGCCCAATAGTGGGAACCATGACATCGTGAACCAGAGCGCGAAAACTGCCACCGGTGTTAGCCTAAAGAAAAATATACATAAGACGATAATAGAAGCCAATATTTAAATGTAATTTTTTTAAAGCTATTCTTGAGGAAAATCTTTGGACATTTGTCCTCAGGTTGGTGTTCAGTCTTTTTCGTTATAAAGCAAAGTTAAGGAGTCAATAAACTATTTTTCCCAACAAATTTAAAGGTCTATTTCATATGGTTTTGTCAACTTTTCGAAGTACCGTCATATACTTTCCCGAAATACCTACATAAATATAAAGGGAATTTATAATAAAAACACTTCGTAAATACAGTTAAATATCTCACGAAAACCAAATCTTGGACCTAAAAATATATTTCATTAAAGAATTTCGAGTGATACGAATAAATAATTATACGGAACTGCAAGCGTAGCGCAGGACGACCACCCAGAGTAGACAGACGATATGTAAACCGCTTCTGATTGGTCCTATTGTACCTTATGGGTGGACGTCTTCCACTGCTACTCCCTGATCTTCGCTCCAAAACTTGTGATAATCAAGCGGCATTCTGAGCACTAAATATATGAGAAAGGCTCCGTATCCTCGTTCAAACTGTCAAGTAGTCCAAGAAGCCGTCAAAAACCGCACACATATAGAGCTGCCACATTCATGTTCAACGTTATCATGCAACTGGAGTATGACTACCAAGTAAATAGTTTTTTGAAAGTTCCGTTACGTGAACCCAATACCAATGAAGCTATGAAAGCCTAACAATACTGTTAATACAAACATCTATAGGAATAATACTAAAAATTGTGAAAATTCAAGGCATATCGGTTACTTTCTGCAGTGTATGCGCAGCCCGACTACATCAGTCGTGCGTCGATCGTGACCGCTTGCGGACGTGTGTAGTGTTCCTTCTGCATTATTTTTTATTACAATAGTAAAACTGTGTTTCATTGATAAAAGAAGACGGAACACATTACTCTTTTGTACATCTACGGATATCCTTACTGATTAGATCCCGTAGAAAAATCCCAAGTTTAACTCACTTCTTGTCCCGTTGAGGGAATGTATTACCGATTAAAGTAAGAGTAAGAGTGAGTCTAACGAATTAGTAAGATTTGAAAATGGAACAATTATGACATCCAAGATGAAAGTTCTCTTACCTGATCCATCTGTTGATAATAGATACGAGACATTTTACAAAAGTGATAGGATTTGAGTCTGTGCTAATAAGGACAGCGTAAGATGTGAGGAAGCCGGAAAGCGAGAAGAACACTTGCAGCCACAGCGGTGAATTCAACACCATCTTCCACACAAAGTTATCGTACATCTGTGAACAATATACTATTTATTTATTTGTTCATGTTATTTTTCAAACTGGGTACATCGCTGGTGCAACCGATTCGCATTGGGGTTACAAAGCCTTTCGCTTCGTGTGGTTGCGGAAGGCGCTGAATGCGGCCAAGGCAAAACTAGAATTAGTGGAGGCCTATTCCTTGAAATGGGTGTCTATTGATTGATGTAACGATATTTTTCCATTCAAGACACTTAAAGTTTGTTTTCATTGATGTTAAGTCGTGTTTACACAGTCGAGTGAACAATCCTACAAATTGCTTTTAATTTTGCATCAGGACCTTCACTGATCTTATTGACATTCAATCATTCGCAGAAGCGTTTTCATGTTTTTCCAGGCAGAGTATTTCATTCGATGTGAAGTCAGAGAATTCTCTTCCACCATGAATAGACCTGGGCTTTGGTGCACTCATCTATATAACTCATTTTGCATTACGACTCAAGCGCACCGGATAGTGCATAACCTAAACTTAATTGCATACTATATCTTGACTAACATATATCTTCTGGAAGCGCTTGTGACGGGAAATGAAGAGATGGAAGACACTCCAGTGTTTATTGGATTTGGCGACTCCTATCATACACGGACTGATTTCGATTCTCACGTGTATATAATAGTTAAGAACAATTTTCAAATATCTTATACGTAAGAAAAGGACCAATATTTAGCCACTTCCGCACATGCAGTGGTAGTCGTGCAACAAAGCGCACCGCCCGCGAGCCCGCTGATAAATGCGCATGCGGCAAACAATGCAAATTACACAACTGCCACCGTTAAATCACTCAACACGTGTTTCACCCCTCTACGGGGCATCTTCAAAAGTTATGTTACATCGATTAGTGCCACTTAGACTCTGTGTTTTGCACTAATAGACTACCATTGCATGTGCGGAAGTGGCTAAATATTGGTCCTTTTCTTACTTAGGATGGACTTCCGCAAAATAACGCCTGATTCCATTAAATATTTTATATCTTATACGTCTTATATCTTAGGATCGTTCGAAGACTCGAACTCATGCCTCAGTGTTGCAGCCAGGTGCAATTGTTTTTAGATAGAGGCACATACAATCAGTGAATTTTAGAGACAAAGTTATCCTAATGGATCGATGATGAGTTAAAACTGGGAGATCTTTATATGTTTATATACTTTAGCTAATTTAATTATCATTTATAATTTGGCAAATAAGTCGCAAGATCTCTCTAAAGCTGTGCATAGGTTTACGAAGATATACTCTATTGATCCATCAAATTCTAACCAACATTTCTTTAGATTTATACTTCTGTAAGCTAACGTTTTTTTTATGGACTAATGTTATTCAAAACTATGCCATTTAAGAGATTTATTAATAGTAACTAAGTGTCTCTGGAACCTCAGTTCGTCAACTTACATTAATTATTTCACCTGGAAGCCTTCGAGCTCCTGGATCGCTTAAACAGGCGCTCCTTGATGATCAGAGACAAAAGTTCTTGGAACTAAAACTCGGCATGAATAGATTTGCACTAGATTGCCGAATTTCAGCTCTATCGATTAATATTATAGGATCATAAGTCTGTTTTACTCACTTTTTCAATGTACTGCGGGTTGTCTATGTAAGAGTAAACGTATATCCAAATCACGTGAGAGAAGATGACACACTGTATTCCTAGGAACCTGGAACGAATAAGGTTATAATGATAGATAATTAAAGTACCCGGCGATAATAGGAACATGTTTTTTTATTTCATTTTACCCCAACATTAAACCGCCGCTTATCGAAAAATTGGTGTATTTTATACAAAGAATAAAAGTAATTATCAAAAGAAGCAAATGATGCTCGTTGTAACAGCTCCTAATAGATACCGGACTGTTTGTATTTCGTGCGACAGAGATAACGTTCGACGAAGCCGAAATTAGCCGATTGTCTCTTTCCAAAGGTCGATGTGCAATATTTATCGCCGGATACATTACTATATTAATGTATGTCAACATCATTGATATCTATCTCTGAGAAAAACTTGGCATTATGTAATCAGCGGATGAATTTATCTTGTAAGAAATAACAACATGAATAAACTGGTCGTCAAATCGGTGACACATGTATAAAACATATAATATATATATAATAACATATAACATATATTTCTGTAAAATATTGATATCGAATATATTTATTTTTGAAAGTTGATACGCTTGACACCCAAAGTACCTCCGGTTTTTATTACCAAATAAACGATTTCTATAAAGTTTTAAATTATTTTTATTGGTATACATTTCCGATAATATGTGTTATTGCTATACCATAATAAGAAGTATTAAATTGTAATTAATGTTTAAATAATATGTTACGTATAGTTGAAGTTGCTTTAAATAATAAAATTAAAAAATATTGTAAATACCTGATGCCTTCTATGGCAGTTAAATTTTTCATTCGATCATCAGACCGAGGCTTCGATCGGTCATATTTCAGTATTTCCCAATTGCGTTTTAAAGAGAAAGCCAATAGATACTTGTTGCCTGAAAAAATATTAAATTAAGTAGAAGTATGTTAATTAAAATAAATTAATATGTTGCTTCATACAAAACTCGTGTACACGTCGACACAAAATGACTTTTTAATTTTTTTTTTTTCGAAACTTCGTTATGATATGTGAAAGTTGATTTAAAAATGGAATATCGTATTATTTAAATTTAAATTGAGATCTAAATTGTAACTGATTCTGATTTATTAAATAATATAAATTCTTCAACATTAGAATCTCTATAATTCGGATAGTTCTATTTCAAGGTATATATAACCTTGGATATCAAATTGCAAAGAACTAGACTAAAAATAGATACACAGATATTAACCACAACCAGGTGCAATACGTAATTTAGGACTCGAACTGGAGCTTTCGTAGGAGTTCCAGGTCCTCGAGTGACAATGGTTACCAGCCACTTTTAACCAGCCGTATTGAAAATCTTTGGTCTATGTCTTTGGATGGAGCAGTGATAGTGTCCAGAGGATGGGCAGCAGCATCTTTTGCGTACCATAATACCACATTGCTATCGCCAACCCGCCGTCGAAGTGTGGCGATTATGGTATAACCGCTCAAAGATATCTTTGAGGGAAACCTATGTCTTACAAAGGGCGTCTACGGGCTAAAATAATGATGATGATGTCAGTGATAATGGGATTAATCTAGGCTAATCGTCTTCTACGCTCTATCACTTCAAACTTGGTGAAGTTATTAATGTCAATTCCTGGTTCCAACCTACACTGGTGATATCGCATATTTACATAGATCTAGGCACGTGAGAATGCTTCATGTTACTGGCCACTAACGCTATGATACTTTATAACTAAAATACTCTCTCATGTTCGATTTGAAATTCGAACGCCGATTTGAATTTAGGCTCCATCAATGAGATAGTTTCTGCCATCGTATTCTGATCGAATTTATGAATAATAGACGAATAAATAATTGTTAGTAATTATTAAAATTACGTGGTCATGTGGGTTTTACTACTAAGATAACTTCTACTGGAGTGGTACCTTCAACTGTGGTGCAGCAGTCACCCAAGATGTGGAGACCCGTAGCCAACACCGAAATCACGACCAGAGCAATACAGTAGACTGCGAGGAACCTTGAACCGCTGGTTGGCTGTACCGTCTTCGCTGAACTGCACCAATTCGCTGACATCACCTCTGCCTAAAAATATTTAAGGTTATATTAAGAATGGAATATGGAGAAAATATTCATTCTATCGTACATTGATAAAATGTTTATTAAATTTTTTTGAAATAGTATAAATCAGAGGTGAGCAACCTTTTTAATCAACGGGCCAACAAAATTTAAAATATTTTCGGCGGGCCGTAAATAAAGTAATAGATTATTAATTCACAAAACTTTATTTCTAATAAACATTAAAATTAGAAAAGTAGAGATTTCTCGTAAAAATTTTAATGTAACATGTAAAAACAAATAAAATAGGACGGAAAAACGAAATTATTAATTTGTAATGAGAAATTAGGCAGTGTTTTATAGATACAATCTGATTGATTTAAGTCGGAATAGACGTGACAAACTAAATAAAGTTTAGTTTAAAAAAATGTAAAGTAGATTATATTAAAGAAAAATGTAATATAAAAACTAAAAATGAGAAATAGAAAGAAGGAATTTTAAATTGTTAACTAAATGATATCAAAGAATGTGGGGAAGGAAGACAGGAGATGCGTGTAAGGATTGTGAATGAAAGGAAGGGAACAAAATAGATTGTGATGAATAAAAGAGGATGTGGCCATAGATATTGTGAATGATGAAAGAGAGCGAAATTAATATAATAACAATGATATATAACAGAGTATTTTTAAACACACAACCTTGAAGGCTGCGTGCGGGAGGAAACATTTTCAAATTAAGAGCTCTTTTGGTGTAAAGTCATAAACAATTTCCTCTTACGTGCGATCACTTTTTTCTTCAATTTTATTTTTGATTTCATGTGGTCTGATCTACAATGTTGTACATAGAAAAAAATTAATGTTGTGCCACCAATAAATGATCACCGGATCACCTTATTTGTAAGTGGACATGAATAAATAAATCATCACCTCAAGCCCATACTGAAGTAGACTACGGTTAACACAGAGCTGTGCAGCTTCCTTCCAGTCTCCATCTCCACTGGCTTGTCCACAGCTGGACACGCATACACCACGATGTACAACAGTTCTGTTGTAGTGTTTCAGATTTTGTGATGAATAATCCTGAAAACGAAAAATATTTTAACAACTTATAGATTGTATTAATATCTCGTTCATGTTATTAAAATTAGGTCTTCATTCATGCGACTGTCGGAAGACCCTATTTGAAGAAATTAAAACTAAATATAGGTCCTTTATAAAAGGCCTCTCTGTGTTTGGTACTAATCGGTGTAACATAACTCCTGAAGATGCCCCGTGGAGGGGTGAAACACGCGTTGAGTAATTTGGCGGTGACGGTTGTGTGATTCGCATTGTTTGCCGCATACGCATTTATCAGCGGGCTGGCGGGCGGTGCTTTTGTTGCACGACTACCACTGCATGTGCGGAAGTAGCTAAATATTGGTCATTTTTTTACTTAGGATGGACTTCCGCAAGGTAACGCTTGATTCCATTAAATACTTTATAAAGGCGTTTTCAACTTAAAATATATATCGACAAGTGTTACAAATTTACTCTGAACCCACAGGAAACACATTCAGTTTTTTACATGACTTTCGAAAATACTTTATTTCTTCTTTTCAGCTGATGGAAGTCTACTATTAGGTATATGCCTCCCGCAAAGATCAACACGATAACAAGTGCTTCACTGCCCACATTCAGCGGTCCACTAAAGAGAGGCGTTTTAGCTTTTTATGGCATGTTTCTCATCAAGTACAAAAGTAATGGCCTCTAAGTAACTAAGATATATAAGAAATACTCAAGGAATTAATATGTCTGGTAGGTATGTTGTAATTATTATCAATAAATACGTCATTTATACATTTATACTAGAGTTCCCCAAACTTTTTTGTGTCGTAGACCCTTGCCATGTTTTTCCGTGTTGAGTAGACCCCCTACTTACCTGATATTGATTTCCTGTAAATTTCTAACTGCAGTGAAGTTTAGTGTTAAAAACTAAAAGTAAAAACACATTAATTTATACATTTGTGTGATTTACAATCTGTTTATATTTTTTAAAATATTTTCTTAGCACTTTCCTTTTCAAGATTCAGGAAACGAATAAACGTATTGAACAAATCAGTGCAAGGTAGCAAAGCTCTGAGACTGCGACTCTCAGGTTTTTGCAAGTTCAAAATGTATTGCGACTACAAAGCGAATAACAACATCCTACATCTTACTCAATTTTATAAACATATGTAATATTTTTTTTATCTCATAGGTGCTTTGATAAATAATGTAAATGTTTTGATATTATAAGATAGTATGATGTAAGTAAATAGGTACTATTAGTGTATGTGTTGAGATCTAATATCGTGGACGCCCATTTTCATTTCATGGACCCCCAATTTTTTTTTGCTGACATAGACCCCTTGCAGGTTGTCATAGACCCTAGGGGTCGATATAGACCACTTTGGGAATCACTGATTTATACCAATATATTATGTTGTATGAGAAATAAATATAAGTTACTGATGCATTATGTTTTAATTGATAGTCTTATAACTTGTAGAGGAAATCGGGACAAATAATTGAAAATAAAATAATCGTTTAATTAAAAAAAGCACGATTAATGTTTCCTTACACATTTTTTGTACATCTCCTAGACATCATATTAATGATAGACGCCCACAAGGTATAGGTTTAAAGATCTCCACGATGAGCGGTCTTAACCCTTAGTAGCCTGATTTACGAAAGTGATTTTTTTTAATATTATTGTGTTTGCTTGAGGATCTAGATGAAGAGAAAAATAGATATTTTTTTAAATTTCCTTGGAAAGAATATTATACAACAGTAAAATACGTACAGCCAACCCATAAAAAAAACTAATAGTAATGTGAACATTCGGTTTAAAAGATTGGTATCAAAATTGAAACTCTAGGCTATTAAGGGTTAACCATGTCCCGCTACCTTAAGTATATCGTCGGTCTACCTAATGGGGGGGTCTACCTACGCCGAGTCTACCAACTCGTGGTCGGCACTCGAGAACCTTTCGACTTCAACAGCCATCGCCTGCACAAGCGAAGTTCCCCGCCAACTGCCACCTAATACAAGCAATTCTTCGAGCTACCTCGGCGGTCTTGGTTCGTCTAAACTCCTCATTTCTGTTTCGATCTTGCAGAGAAATTCCCTTTATACAGACGCTAAAAGATTTATTCCTAAATTCTAAGATTGTCATAAAAAACGTTGAAAGATATACAAGATAATGGTTGGTTAAATGTGTAAAGGCTTCAAAGTATTTGATGTATAGATCTTTTATCATCAAAAAGCTTTCTAGCTTTTCACCCATTACTAATCACCTTAAAGTGATGATTGTAAAATATGTTACATTAATTCATTTTTTGTATTTTATGCGATAGACCAATAACTTTAGCACTACAGTCTGCTGAGATAGATCGTAAATAATAAACCTTTTGTAATATGTAGTAATCCGAAATTGTGAAACTACTTTTTCTTACTATATTATCATTACATTATTTATTATTGTTTAGCCATTGATTTTTGGATAAAGTATACCATACATTAATTGACAGCATATGAGATATATATTTACTTCTTTAATGCATATAACCAATCATTTTGCATATTTATATATATATATCATATTCCTTTACCAAATTGGGCATTAATTGTAAAAGGTTCGTTGTTATAATAAGTTCACTTCACGGAAATAGAACTTGTTTGCATTCGTCACTTCCTACATAAAAATATTGAAATAAAAAGGAATAATTCAACGTTGAAACTTTTAACAGAACTATTCATATATATATATGTATATATATATATGTGTGTGTATATATTTATATATACACACACATATACTTACGTATATGTGTACATGCATACATATAAGTATGTATAAATATATGTAAATGAATTATTATTACCCAGTAATTAAAATACGTAGACATGTACTAAATAATACATTTTATAATTACCAAAAAGGAAACGTTTCATATCACAACAATTTTTTAATTATATTTTGTAATTATCTTATTATAGTTCATGCTGTTTATGCATTTATTATTTTTTTTTATATTTATTGGTTATTATAACATGTATTTACAATTTGCTCAAAACTTAAATATAATTACGAATACCGTGATGTTTATTTGACCGATCTAACACACCACAAGTTGAACGACCACCGAAAGTGTGCTAAGGTCAACCGCGTTTGGTAAGCGTTCAATTTACTTTTTCTATATCACTAATAAAATTTATAAACATATGTATACATATAAAAACGAGTTGATTTTCTTGCAAACTTTATTACGATAATATACATATTACGTAATAAAGTTTGAGATACTTTGATTTACTCTGCGTGGATAGGATCCTTACTAGTTGGAATCAGATAGCACTGCCTGCTAATGTGACGATTTATGAAAGCGTCCTATGCATCATGTCCATGTATACAGTTGCAGTTGAATTTTGTTCCAAAGTAAGTTCAAATTTATTCCAAAATCAGTCTCCTAAATAGATATTAAGTAAATTTATGTTTTAAACGGATCATTTTGAATTTCGAAAGACTGAATTACACGGAATATGAATTTGGATAGTCGCACATTATTCTGCCAGGACTTTTTATATTAAAACCACGGACATAGATTGAGTTAGTCGTATCATCGTTATATATATATACATATATATATATATATATATATATATATATATATATATATATATATATGTATATAATAAGGCTTGACGCGTTTGACACAAAAAACGTCCAAAATGGTTTGGTCAAATTGTAAATCGATGATTTTCAAGCACCAAACCATTGATTTTTTGGACCCAACCTTCGTCTACTTTTTGAACTTTTTATTTTAAAGCAAGTCTAAGTTAGACGTATAATAGTAGAATATAAGTTTGTAGGTTTTTTTTTTTAAATGAAGAAACAATGACATATAGCCAAGGTAAAGAATACACAATCCAATACCGTTCTTAATTCATTATTAGTTTTGCGAAACGTTCTGTGAACGTATCGGTTGTTTTGTAAGATCGGCTCGCAAGTGCCCGTCGCCAGTTTGAGAACGTGTTGCAAACCGGTTTGACGTTAGACATTGCTTTCGGACCGCAACATTCGACAGTGATTCTCAACCTTCGCCTTTAATTAAAAAATCTAACAGATGACCCGTTTATAACAACTATTAAATAAAAATAAATTATATATACTACCCTGCATATAATTTGGCACATCGCTTTTTCAACATTCGAACTACGATACTGACACATTAAGACACTCCTGTAGTAAATTTAATTTATTACTCTTCACTGTACACGTAAAAGATATATATTTTTAACAGTTAATCTTAATATATAAATGGGAGATGGACTAGTAGCATAAAATATAATATACACACATATAATTGACACACTTATTTATACATACCAATAATTAATAAATTAAATACATAGTTATTAATATGACTATATGATAAAAAAATAATATAACTTTGATAAAATTCGCACTTGTACCGTTTAAACTCGAAGCACATAAATTTCGTCCTCAAAAAGTTACACAGTTTCACGGGTGTGTACGCATATCTAATAAAGTTCCACAAGATATCTTACACCTTCCTTTTCTTAGTTTTAAATCTTAATTCTATTTTATATTAAATAAATGTTATTAAAGCAATAGCTTTTAATTAATTAAAACGTGTGAAATTTGATTTTTTTACTCATTTAAATCTATGTCTATAATAAATCTAATATATAAAATTCTCGTGTCACGGTGTTTGAACTTGAACTCCTCTGAATCGGCTTGACCGATTTTTACCAAATTTTATATGCGTATTTAGTAGGTCTGAGAATCGGCTACTATCTATTTTTCATACCCCTAAGTGATAAGGGTTGTTCACCCTTAAAATTTATTTTTTATTTTTTTGACGAAATTTTTGGTTTTTATTTTTTTATGATACAGCATATAAAAATACATACAACCCTTAATTTTCACCCCTCTACGATCAACCCTTATTTTTAAATTGAAAATAAAATAAATTTTTTTTTGCAAAACAACGTTTGCGGGATCAGCTAGTCTATTATATATAATAAATGTACAGATTTAAAATGGCAGCTGTTGAGTTTCTGGCCGGCTCTTCTCAACAGATCAGCGTTCAGCCGGTTGTAGCTTACTACTTATAATGTTAAAATAATCGACTAATTAAAAGCGCGTGTAAATGCGTATTAGATATTTTTAATTTGAATTCTATCTTGCTTGGGAGAGAAAACAAAAGGTCAATTATACATATATGTTTAATGTTTCAGTTTAAGTCACCTGTTAGCCCGGAGGCTTTTACAGTTTTATCTGAATTGAGTTCCCAGAACGGAATTCGAATAGGGTTCGTGAATTTTGAAAAAAATATACTAGGCATTCGTTTTACGGTGACTTTCGAAGTAGGTAACAACTCTGCCTCTGTGGAGATGTGTAGTATAATGTTATATCATTCTAAATCATTTTCTTTAAAAATGACAGCGACGCCATTTTTAATTTCGGAAGCTCTAATGATTTTAACGAATTATCATACGTGTCATGAAAAAATTAAAACCTTGAATTGACATAAGAGGGTGTGAGGTGATTGTAAAGAATGATAATCATCCTGTGTAATGCATAGACTTCCCCCACGCACATGCAGGGATGCGCAGTGCCCTGGAAACGCTGACTAAAATGAAAATAGATACGAAAAGCATCGCCTTAATGATGGGCGACAACAACCTTCGCCCATCATTTCTATCGTTTGCTCGCAGGGTGGTAAGCAATGCAATAAAAAATAACAAAACCAAATAGGAAAACTTGAACCAATATAAATAATACGCACATGTAAAAGAACTTATTAAATAATAATAGAATGTAAGACAAGACTCTAATGTATTTAAAAGTTCTGTGATAAAAACTGTAAAACTGTAAAACTGTACTTTAAAACCTGTGATATTAAAAGATAAGGATAGAAACTGTAAGAATAAAATGAAGATTAGAAATAAAATTGTACCTTGCCACCTAAGAGTAAAAAAGATGAGAAAAGGAAGGCGATAAAAGCAAGAAGGAATGAAAGAACCAAAAAAAATTTCAAGATATTGTGAAGGATAAAAGGAAAGAATAATAGAAATTGATAAGAATGAGTGTGAGTGTACAATAAAGATAAAACCCTGAAAAAATTATTTGTAAATAAAGTCCCTGTCCCAAACAAAATAGGGGTACGAGAGGATCCCAATAGCGGGGCCCATAAAAAAAGACTTCTCCCAAAGATCAACACAATCACCGAACATGCGCTGCCAGCATTAATCTATCTCCAGCGACTTTGACCATATCTTCAGTCTATTTATTATAAAATATTTATAATTACCGGTTACAACAGTATATATATTTTTTACGCTAAAACTTTGAGAAACGTATGCGCATACCTCTTGTTCCACCCATATTTATGTGGGAACAGGGATTTTATGTTTGTTATTAATTTTTTTCACTCTCTTTTATTATTTACTTTCTGTTCTTCCATTCCTCACGATATCTATCTTGCTACTCTTTCATTCAACAATTCGTTCTCTTTTTCTCTTACACTCTTATTACCTTTCATCCATGCTGAATCACTGCAGTAAGGTTTATTTGCAATATCACAGATTTCTTATTTAATTTTCCTCTTACATATGTATCACAGTTACAACATTATAATTATTTACATCTAGTTTGTTTTATATTATATTTTAATTCTGATTTACATTTTGTTCTTCGACTGTTTTGCTTACTTGTTTCTATTTACAGGAGGGAATATTAGGCTTCTCAATCCTTAACGTAAAATGGTTAAAACTTTGAGAAACGTATGCGCATACAGTCCTAGGTCACGAGCGACTGCCAGCATTGCGCACACGCAATCCACGGCACCGGGTAAACTTGATAAACAAAGTTACAACACGTCGCCTAAGTGGGACGATATTGGACAACTATAGCATAGTTCAATGATGGCGGGTCTGTTTTGCAAAATGCTGATAATGCAACCATCATTTTCACAACCAAACTGTTGAGAATTCTGTATATCTTTAGTAAAGTAATTTATCTATTAACATAAACGTAAAGGGGTGGATACATAGATCATTTATTGTCAATTAACGTATATATACATCATATTTGAAAATAATAAACAACGAAATGATAATCTAGTAAGAAATTGCGTTTAATAATTTTGATTACTCTTCTTCTTCTTCCTTCCCTTTTTCCCTTTATTTGGGGTCGGGTCTCCTTATCAATTTGCGCCAGGCCACTCGATCCTGCGTTGTCTCTGCATCAAGTTGAAGGGTTTCCAGTTCCTTTCCGATATTAGACCACCACGTAGCTTTTGGACGCCCTCTTGAGAATTCTGGGAGGCTTAAAGCAGTTTTTACCACGTGGTCATCAGGTTTTCGTCGAATGTGGCCATTCACACAATGCACAAAGTATAAGTTGAATTGTAATAATTTTGATAACTAAAAAAATATATAGTTTACTATCTGTTCCATTAGTCCGCTCTGTCAAAATTATTGAACTGTCGCATTCCAATAGAAAAAATTAATTAATGTAACATATTTTACAGTGATCACATCATGAAAGATGATTAAAAATAGGTGTTCATTTACATTCTACCCTCATTTAAATCTTTTACAATGATTGCTAATTATGATATATATTTTTTCAAATGAATTGCGATAGGCTAAATAAATGTTTACTGTATCAGATCTGTGTGAAAGGTTATTTCATTATCAGCAAATATCAGCCGATAAATACTCACTAAAAGGTTCCAAAGATCGCCACGAAGTTTAATTAATGTATGGATACGTTTCAGAAAGTGTGTACCTACAAAAATTATTGATTTTAGATATGTAATACGTTTTTATTTTATGCCCCATATTTATAAAGGAACAGAGATTTTATGTCTGTTATAAATTTTTTTCACTCTTTTATTATTTACTTTCTCCTTCCATTCCTCACAATATCTATCTTGCTACTCTTTCATTCAACAATTCGTTCTCTTTTTCTCTTCCACTCTTATTACCTTTCATACATCTTGTATCACTGCAGTAAGGTTTATTTACAATTTGCATATCACAGATATTTTATTTAACTTTCCTCTTACATATGTTATGTATCACAGTTACAACATTATAATTATTTACGTCTAGTTTGTTTTCTACTATATTTTAATTCTGATTTATGTTTTGTTTTTCGACTGTTTTGCTTACTTGTTTTTATTTATAGGTAGGAATATTCGGCTCCTCAATCCTTAACGTAAAATGTTAAAAACGTATTCCATATTCGAATTAATACATATTAAAATTAATAATTGTTTCATTTTACTATCCCTGAAATCTTGGTACCTTCCAGAATTTATAATCTTGCATTAAAAAAGCCACACATTCATACTTAAATCTTTTTATACCTACAACCAAATACCCTGTATAGTTTAACCAATATTTAATTATCTGCTTATTAAATTAGTAGGGATAATTACGCTTGCTTTTAAGTAAATAATCAATAACTTACTTCTCATTAAATAAACAATAATTGATTACTTTCATATGTATATGCAGTGTATATGCATTTATATTAATGTTAAAAATCTTACTGGCTAGATACATATATAATATATAATAAATTACATATTTATAATACAAATTAACGTTCTAAAAAATTTCTTATCAAAGAACATAAATTTTATTTCTTAATAAATAATTTATTAATTTATTATTCGATAATTTGCAACTTTTAAAAGCATCAGTATGTTAGGTACCCTTGACCTGAATAACAACTAGTTGCAGATAGGTGACAGTGTTGAAAGCCAGATATCTGAGGTGAAGACTAAACCGACTCGAATCCAATAAGATCTTGTCCAATTAACGCAAAAATTTTTCTTAAAAGAGAAAATTAATATTTCCTGTTTCACTGAAATGCAGTACAAAATGAAGTAATAACTTAATTAATTTTAGTATATTTATATAGATTACAAATCCCTAAAACAATATAAACCAATGTAACCCGAAACATAATATTGTAAGTAATGTACAGAAGGGTGGAAGGCGTTGCATAGAAGGTATAAATAAAATCAATAATAATTAAAGAAAATTTAAAGCAAAAAAGAAGATAGAATGCTAGATTATATATTATGACGAACTAAAGAAGTAAATAAATAATAATATTAAAAAACTTAGTGAAATCAAAATCCCTGTCCTAAAAAATGATAGTGGCAAAGAGGTCCCCCAATAATGGAGGATTTAAAATAAAAATATTGCTCTAAACATTGACAATATTTTTTTTATTTTATAAACTTTCTGCCTAATTTGACACGTGTCAATTGATAGGATTAAGAAATAATAAAAAATGTATTTAAAAAACAGTGTTTATTATAATGTTTTTAAATATACAACATTGTTCATTTTATTTTCTGGTATGTTAAAAAATTATCATGAATTTATTCTTACACATGTTTTTTTTTTAATCGATGTCACAAACATTGCGCTTGCGATTTAGTTATTTGACATTGTAAATGTAACTAAGCTATGGTAACTCAGCGATAGAGGGCCTAGACTTGCGAATGTAGATAGCGGGTACGATTGCGGGGGTGCAATGTTTGAAAACTTAATATATATATATGAAATCGATAAATATCTCTGGTTATATATGTAACGAATCTATAAGAAAAGCTATTTGAAATTAGCATAGGAATCGCATTATATATATATATATATATATATATATATATATATATATATATATATATATATATATAAATATACACATATATGTACATATACATATACATATAGAGCTATTAGAACCAGCGGCTCTCAAGATAGACTATCGGCTTTAGATGTAACTCGATACGACTTTATAATTTTTACGCCTTTATTTAGGGCGCGAAAAATATTATTAAAACTACAAAAAATTCCATCAAATCAAAAGTTAAAAAAAAATAATCTTATGTGTTTTGTATATAAACATGCGGCTAAACGAAGCAGCTAATCAGCGCACACAGAGATTACAGAGTTGCGTTTGCGCAGGTCACGGACAGCGAGTGACGCAACTGCGCTCGCGGCGAGTGACCGTCTCTTGACGTAATAGTAAGGACGACGGACTTGGTCAGCGGCTTGACGCACTTCGATATGGATTAATATGGACTAATAATACAGCATTTGTTGTAGAGATCATTAGGTGTAGGCAGTGGCGTAGCTATGGTATTTGGGGCCTGGGGAGATTGGGGCTTGCCCCCCCCCCCCCTAAAGAGTCTAAATAATTTTAAAATTCAGAACAGAATGTACTTAATATAGAAATTTTTTTTTGGTTCAAAATAATAATAAATGTATACAAAATAACATTAGATCTTAATAAAATTTATTGGGAAAATTTAAAAATGAACATTCCTCGCTTATTGGCCTGCAAAGTCATTAATCACATTTTCAAAATCAATAGTGTCGACTAATTTGAAACACAGATATGTGTTTTTGTGATTTAGGGCCCTTTTAAAAAACACTTTATGTGTTTTGCGAATGAAAGACTTAAACACTGTGTATATTATAATTTGTAACTGTTTACTTTTTTTAATGATCATATTATTTAATAACTTTTTTAGAACCAAAATAGTAAAATTCGATATTCTTTTTATGTTATTTACTTTAAATTATGGTTTTCATTTTTCTTTTAACATTTCATTATTCATCATTCAAAAAAAAAAACAATTCAAAAAAATGATTTTCAACTTTGGTGCCCCCCCTGCTTGTGGTGCCCGGTGCGGCCGGCCCGCTCGCCATCCCCTAGCTACGCCACTGGGTGTAGGAGAGAGATTCTATATCCATATTAAAATAAAAGAGTGTCGTGTAAAGTAAACAGAAAATCTAAAATCTAATTGTTTTAATGCCTTTTTAATAGTGTATTCTTTACATAATTTCTTAATTTAGTTACTTTAGTCACAAATATTCATGCAGCAAAAGCCCAGTGAGAACTGAGATTTGCGATCATAAGTCGCGGGTTCGATACTTGGGATACAATCTTATGTATGATAGCCACTGATCGCAAGTTTCCAGAGAATAGGCAACATCGTTCTCTGCGTACCATAATACCACACTGCGATCCTGATATGATCGCAAATTAGTCCGCTACCGCAGGACTACCACTGCTTGAGGAATTCTGTTTTTATTTCTATACACCTATACTATACCTATACTTGTTTTACACGTTTTCGCTTTTACACGGTTTTCCAAATAAGGTTTTTTTTTGTTTTTATCGCACTCTACTAAATGCTACTGTGATTGAACACGTGTGCTGTGTACACATTTTCCAGCTTATGCGCTGACTTTGCTCAATATGATGTTTACAAAGATCTTACAAAAAATTCGAAGCAATTGTTAATAATCTATTTTATGACCATCGCTCATAATGTAAATATTTCTGCTTCAAACATCGAATCGGCACAAATAACTTGGAGTGATGAAAGTGAATTCGTAACTTCGATTCCAAAAAAAAGCGTGAGAGTAATTTCTGACAGTGATAAAGGATAATAAAGCAACTTTGGTTTTATTTTTTATTCTTCTGTTTAATATATATTGTAATTAAATAAAAAAAACAGATAAAATGCATTGACAAATTTAACTTGTCAATGCATTTTATATTTTTTCTGTGTACACCTAAAAATATTGAAAATAATCTCAACTGTTAAAAAGCAAAATTTTGCATTTTCTGCGAGTTTTTCGATTTACACGGTTTTGACTTGAAAATTTTTAATTTTCGATTTACACGTTTTTCTCAGGAACGTATCTACCGTGTAAATCGGGGGATAGGTGTATTTTCGTTAAGATACGACGAATATTTATAAATTGTTAAAACAACACTTCCTGCACGAACCACGAGTAAATTGAAAGTTGTCTTTAACTGTCGAATATTTATTTAAATATCTTATTACACAAAAATATACTCTTATTTTTTATGATCCTTGTATTTACTTTTGCTAAATCCACCGCGTGTCATATATATAAGACACACGGTATTATGGTAAATGAATGTTTGTCTGTATGTTCTTTATGGAATCGTAAACTATGCATTTGATCATGTGATGATCTTTAACAAAATTGTTGTACATGAGCCCACGGAGGTTTCTAAGTTAGTATGGCCAATTTTTGACAGATGGCGCCACTGTCATTTTAATTAATTTCATATATTGCAGTGACAGCTAATGTCTATCCTTCAAATTTATTTTACACACGCACAGAATACCGCTAGTATTTAGTAATTAGTGAAAATACTTAATAATTTACTTTTACAAGTGCATTTTAATTGCGTTTGTTTTTTTTTTTTTTGTTGAACGTATTAAGAGGATCATACAACATTTAACATATATTTACAAGCTTTTGCGAAAGAATACCTCGATGTGTTTTTTAAACATATGTCGGTATATTGACTTGTACATATATGACATATTGACTTTTTTAATCGAACTCTCACTGTTGCCTTTTCAGGTTCTACGGATTCATGTAGTAGGCATAGAAGGCACTAAAGACCTCTTTAAAGGTAGCGAAGATATAGTTGTCCCAGTGGGAGCTCCAGCTCGGTTTGATACATACTACTATTTCACTAGATAAGGTACTGTGCGTTAAAATAATAGTATTTATTTAATATTCTTTATTGTACACGTTAAGATACTTTTAATAAGTTTTACAATAATATACAGAAAAGTACAATGGGCGGTCTTATCACAGAAGGCAATCTCATACAGACAACCATAGTATGAAAAAGGTAAAAGTACTTATAAAGGGTAGTTTACGTGTACAAAAAATACATATTCACAAACAAATGAACATACATACTTATAATAAATAAGGTTTAATACATATTATAAATATAATAACTATAAACTTCGGTCAGTATTGGTTCGATCGCACTTGCCTCAGAAAGAAACAAGAAGAAAAAGAAATGAATTAAGAGATAGATAATTACAGGTCTAGTAAATGGTTCTTAACCATTTTCTTGAAAATAGGTAGTGAGTTAGCACGTTTCATAGCATGTGAATATCTTACCTTTAACAACTGTAGTAAAGGAGATTGGGTCTTTGAGACCAGAGCTGCGTCCACGATGCAGTAAACGTGGTCCGGACCCTGGCATTGTGTCCATTCGTCTAATGCGTAGAGTGGCGGTAAAGATGCAAACGCCGTCTCTATTGAAACAAGAGATATATGTACATAAACCTAAGCAGCCACAATAAATGTAGATTTAAATGAAAAAAAAATAAACTTATCATAAAAATCTTTGATTTATAATATAAAATTGTGAACAGGGAATCTAGATTAGGAAAGAATGCCGATGTATGGAAGAAGATATTCAAATGTGGAACGATAGAACATGTTAAGTACAAAAGAAAAGCATTTAAGATATTGTAAAGGAAGAAAGGATTATCTTCTTCTTCTACTTCTTTTCCAGCTGATAGACCCTCGCTGTAAGGCATAAGCCGCCCCCAAAGATCGTCATGATGACTGGTTCTGCGCTGCCAGCAGACAACGACAACTTACAACTAACTATGTATATATAAATATGAAAATTAAAAAATCTGAAAAAATATTTTTGTCGAAAATTTAACGGAGCCCCATTCATGGCAGGAGGAACAAGAGGTCCACATGAGAACTATTATAAAAGATATACGTTTAATAAACAACTACCAATAACATGTTTGACTCTTATACATAACTCATAAACGTTAAATGCAAAATTCTAGAATGACTTCTTTAATTCGAATTGCATACGTCATGAGATTACCATAATAATCTAATTAAATAGAATCTAGAATCATACCCTACCTACCTATACTATCATACCTGAATTTAAGATTACGAGGGTGCCAAGCCCTTTCTTTTATTCCTTATACCGGTTTTTTTTTCAAGTTTTGTTATCGCTTTTAAATTCTTTGCATTGTCAGGAATTTTTGTAAGAGTTTGTTTAATACACTTTTTAAATTTATTATATTATACAGTACCCGGCGATAAATATTGCACATCGATCTTTGGAAAGAGACAATCGGCTAATTTCGGCTTCGTAGAGCGTTATCTCTGTCGCACGAAATACAAACAGTCCGGTATTTATACAGAGCTGTTGAAACAAGTATCATTTGATTCTTTTGATAATTATTTTTATTCCTTGTATAAAATACACCAATTTTTCGATAAGCGGTGTCTTTAGTTTGGGGTAAAATAAAATAAATTAGCATATTCACATTATGTTTACGTATTAAATTAAAATTACAACTGTACATAATAAACACATGTATGACTCTGTGTTTGGCACTAATCGGTGTAACATAACTCCTGAAGATGCCCCGTGGAGGGGTGAAACACGCGTTGAGTGATTTGACAGTGGCAGTTGTGTAATACACATTGTTTGCCGCATACGCATTTATCAGCGGGCTGGCGGGCGGTGCACTTTGTTGCACGACTACTACTGCATGTGAGGAAGTGGCTAAATATTGGTTCTTTTCTTACTTAGGATGGACTTCCGCAAGGTAACGCCTGATTCCATTAAACACCATCATACATATTGTTAAAATGAGACATTATAATAAAAATAATAATTATTCTAATTCTCAGTTACCTCCATTTCACTATTTGTGCTTTCAAAGAAGTGAATATCACCAAATCTGTATATTATATAATCAGTGTTAAAAAGAAACAAATTATGAAAAACCTTACTGGGGTCTTACCCAATTTTGATGGCAATTAAAGGTATGCTTTTGAATCTATTGAATACAGAGACACGCATTCCTTATATGTATATATATTTGTATATATATGTATGTATAGTATTGAAAAACCATACACAGTTACCCATAAATTCCTTTATTTTTATAGTGCCTTCATGGAGGTATTACCAGCTTATTTTTATTTCTATTACCAACCTCTCCTCCTTTTTTCACAATAATACTATTTTTTGTATTCATTACCTTATAATGTTTATATGTACATAGACCTTATTATCGTCTACATCAAGAAGTGCCTAGCTGTAGCTCTTTGAATGATTATTTATGTTTCTGGGTAAATATATTAGAGTTCTTAAATCATTGTATTAATATGTTTACAAAAATTTATGTTTAATTTCTAACATAGTGTTTATTATCAGTAATTTAAGGTTATATTTATTGCAATTATGAAAAATAACATATCTTGAACCTTTGTCTATTTTTTTTAAAGTTTATTAATATTTAATGTAAAAGTAACACCGTCTAAATACGTATTTAATTATGAGCATTGGTAACCCAGTCAAAGAGGATCGAGGCATTGTGATCACTAAACAATATAGTAAAATGAATAGACATAGTCAATTTCAAGTTCGCCGATGATCTTTGTTCTATTTTAATTATCATGTGTGTGTGTCTATCTAGATTTAAAGTAAGGAGTGAACGGATTATAAAAAATACTATAGAGAAGGGAAGGGTTCGGGCATTCCGACGAAGTTGAATCGGCAACCACTTGAGCATATTACAAAGTTCAGAAACATGGTCATATTTGACCAAATAAAAACCTGATACAAAAATTCTGGAGGCTAAGCTTGAGCGCTTATAACATAATTTTTAGTAGTAATAATATAGCTGGCATCAGCATAATCAAGAACGAGAAGGAAAAGGGATTATAGCAGTGAAATCTTGGCAGCTAGGGGTAAGAAGTTGACATGTCTTCTCAAGGTTACTTCTGAAGAAAAGACCTTATGACTAATATGTTTAAGCCGAGGTTCTCAAGTGAATCTCTGTTCAGGTACAACCCAAGATTTATTATCACTAAATGATTCATATAAATTTAAAAAAAAAATATTATGTAAATAGAGACACTGCCCATGATTGGGGTTGAACGAGAGGTCCCAAAAACTGTTCCATAAAAAAAAAGGTTCCCAGTGAATTATTAAATACGTAACCTTACAATTGTCATTATATTTACCGAAAACTATTAAGATTTCGCGCAACTTTTTATTTTTATTTTTTTCTAAAAGGACCATAAAATATTGCAAAATAGTTTTCAAGTTATAACGTGACCAAAGAAGAGAGTATTATTTTATACATATATATCAGGGGTGAGCAACCTTTTTTGATTGGAGGGCCGGTTCAAAAACAGTGGGCCATGAAAAAAAAAAGTATATATTCAAGGTTCAAACCATGTTCTGAACGTAATTTATATTAATATGTTCGTAATCAACCGATTTACAACTAATTAGACACTTTTATTATCTTTTAAGCCTTGATTCTAGCATATTGTTTTTAAAAAAATACAAATATAAATTAAAATTCACTTGCCTCGAGGGCTGCATGCGGACCGCGGGTTGCTCATCTCTGATATAGATAGATATATGTATAAGTTGACTTAAATAACTATAACATATTAATAAAATATTTACCATTTAACTGGATGATACTTCCACTAACAACAGTCAGTATGCTAAAGGCCACCGACAGAGTCCACACTGCGCTGTTCCAATGCATTTTATAACTTTTAAAATGTCTTCTTACACTTTATTTGCACTCATTTATATAAAACTGCTACACACAATCAACGTTTTATAGTTATATATAATAAACTATTAAAAATGTAATAATGATACTAAAATGAATTATTAACGCATAAATTATTGTAACAAAGTACAAAATCTAACAATTTTGGGTAAATAATTTAAGCATCTATTTATTTTAAAATGCATTTCACAAAAGCATATAAAATCGTATTTATAAATAAAGGTAATAAAAGCAATTTAATTATGTAAACAGTGATAAGCAACCGAATTAATAATGTAAATATTATGAAATCAAAATTAAAAAAAAAGAATTGTTTGTAATAAAACAAATTGAACGCATTTTTATTTAAAATCGCATTCAACGTAACGAACGTATTTAAAATTTAATTACTGATATTTATTTTCCTATAATACGGAAACAGATTATTAAAATATTATCAAATCTTATTTAAAAAGAATCGAACATTTTTTTATAATATAATGTGAACGCACCGTTATTTTAAATCGCATTCCGCACGACCGAAACTGTAAAACCAAATTTTATCAATATTATTCAATCTAATTTAAAAAAAACAGTTATTTAAAAAAGGAACGCACTCTTATTTTGAATCGCAGCCCAAAAAGCCAATTTAAAGTTTAATTAAAATATTTAAACTTCCAATGATACGTAAAAAAATATTTATTAAATATATAAATAAATCAAAACTACTTAGATTTTCTGTTTTAATAAAAAAAAATTCAACACATTTATTTCAAATCGCAAACCACACAACCGATTTAAAGATGTTAACCTTTCATTTCAATAACACGAAAACTAATTTTCAAAGTTAATTAGTTCAACAAAAGGATTGTTTTTTACGCGTGTATATAAAAACACTGAACTAATGTCTAAATTAACTTACTACTAATTGGACTAAATGATGGCGACCATCGGGGACAGTAGACTGGCCGTACGACAACAGCGCGCGCGTGGAATTGAAAAAAAAATTGCGAAAGGCATTTGTGCAATCCCTCCTCAGGGAGGGAAGCCGCCCTTCTCCAGCGCAGGCCACGCAATTGCGACAGCCTCCAATCTGATAGACCGGCACTCCTCACCAATAACCGGTCAAGTTCGTTGTTCTCCGCACAAAACTTTATATCAAAGCAATTGCACGTGTTCTAATACGCAACAAATTAAGCTTCAATCTTACACAAATATTTATTCATATATTCAAACATTATAATATTAACGCAATATAGTGGTTCTATTGACAAATTAACAAATGTTTTGACATTAATATAATATAGTTTAAACCAGTGATTCCCAAAGTGGTCTATTTCGACCCCTAAGGGTCTACGACAACCTGCAAGGGATCTACGTCAGCGAATAAAAATTCGGGGGTCCATGAAATGAAAACGGGGGTCCACAATAGTGGATCTCAACACATACACTAATAGTACCTATTTAATTACATCATACTATCTTATAATATCATATACTACCGTGGATAATTAATCCATATGGTGACATAGAAGTACAAACGAAGAACTTAAGGTTCAGTTTAAAAACGGATATCAGCAATTCTGGCTGCAAAACAACATACCCGTTACTTATCCCGTATATAATATGGAATATAGTGAGGAAATTTTTAATTTTCTTTCCATCGTCATACCTAGTGGAAAGGGGGTTCAGCGCTGTTACTAATCAAATTTATAATATATGTTTATAAAATTGTGTAAGTTGTAGGATGTTGGTATTCACTAAAAATATTGACTTATTGCTTATGTTATTTTGTTTATAGTTTATTTTATGTTTATTTAATGTTACGTATATTTTACATAAACAAAAAAAATTTTTTGAGTAGTTTTAATTTAAATTCAATTAATTAATGTATAAATTAACATATGTTTTTACTCTAAGTTTTTAACACTAAACTTAACTACAGTTAGAAATTTACACGAAATTAATATCAGGTAAGTAGGGGTGTATCCAACACGGAAAAACTTGGCAAGGGGTCTACGATACAAAAAAGTTTGGGGAACTCTAGTTTAAACGAAAGTGAAAACATATTCAATTTTATCATATTTTTAATATTTATTTAGATTAACATACACCTAATATCCATATATAATAATCACTAAGAAACGAAATCGGGAAAGAAAGAAAACGACATAGTGGAGCGAATTTGCAAAGTGATATATATAGTATAATATCATGTTTCGGAATTTCGCGTTAAATTCAATTGGTAACCCAAAAGGCTTCGCCGGAATGCTCACATACTTTATCAACTTTATAATATTCTTTCAATATATCAATCCACTCACACTCCCTCTTATCTCAAATCAAGGTTTCAATTTCTTCACGATACACATGATAGGTGTTTGAGATCAACAGAGAATGTATAATGAGTAACCGCTGAGATGGGCTAAGTCACTATTTATTCTTTTTCTTTCTGTTTCTTTATTCTTTCTGAAACAAGTGCGATCCAAATCAGATCGATTTCTTTATATATTATTGTATTATATTTATAAAATGTATTATACCATATTTATTATAACTTTAAATGCTATATACATATGTATGTATGTATGTTTTGTACATGTTAACTACCTATTATTTACACTTCTGTTTCCATACTATGGTTGTTTGTAAGAAATTTCCTCAGGCGATAAGACCGACCATTGTACTTTTTTATTATTATGAAACTACTTTTGTTTTCTAGTGCGTACAATAAAGAATATTAAATTAAAAATGCTGGTCGCTGGGGCCTTCTGGAGTGAAGATCGCAGACCGGAAAATGCAGCGGAAGGCGCAAGGTATATGACCTTGAGGTCGTCGAAAACACTGAATGACCGTTTCCAGTCGGTCCAATTATATATCTATGAAGGAGGCTTATATCAAGCATTAAATTCTATGGCTGAAATCATATTTATGATGATAAAGCACGAGAGGACCCTTTGGAATAATGCCATAGGCCATTACAATGTTTTTATCACCAGATAGGCCACAAAGTTCATAAGGTCATGTGAGTGTACTTCTCAGCCTCTCCAGGTAATGCCAGCAAAACATATTTCACCATGTGGATCATAACAGACCATCTGTGGAGAATGATTATGTCCGCTTAAGCGAACAGGACAGACATCTTTTTGAACTAAATTGCACTGCTAGCATTTTCAGATTTCGCAGATTTACGATGGCAGTAAGTAGGGGGCGCCTAGTCGAAAATCTCTTATAGTTTGCGATGCTTATAGGCTGTTAAAAGACTTCCGTGCTCTTCGATCGAGCGGACGGTTCTTGGAGTGACAAGACTGAAGGGCCCCTGAAAGGTACCTCAGCTTGGACTAGCACTCAATATCCGTTTAGGTAAAGTTAAAGATAGATTTAGAGAGCATCGCCTTAATGATGGGCGACGACAACCTACGCCCATCATTCCTATCGTTTGCTCGTAGGGTGGTGAGTGACACTGTTAATAGAAACAAAACAGTATAAATAAGTAGGTACCAAATAAACTGCACATAAAATAACTAGTCAATTAATATTAGGAAAAATAGAATAAGAAAAGTAGAGTAATGTACTAAGAAAGCACAACTCAAAGAAAACTGTGATAAAAAAATGAAATATATAAATAATAAAATAAAGCATAAAAAAATGTACCTAGCCACCTAAGAGTAGAGCCACAATAAGATGATGGAAGAAAGGGGAGGAAAGCAAGAAGGAATGAAAGAACAAAATTAAAGATATTGTGAAGGAAAAAAGGTAAGAACAAAAGAAATTGAGATGTATGAAGGTAAGTGAAGAATAAAGATAAAATAATTGAAAAACTCATTTTGTAGACCCAACTAGTTAGGGGTACGAGAGGCCCCCAATAGCGGGGGCCATAAAAAAAATATGTGTAGTATTTTCAATCAGGGCCACCCAAGTGGGCAGAAACTTGATTTAGTCGGTTGCTATTTTCTAGCTGTTATTACATCCACTTTGAAAACCTTTAGCGCTTGGAAGCAGAAAAAAAAACTCCAACATCGCTTCGATATTGTAACGCAACGGTTGTTTATATTATTATTATTCATAGTTGCATGACCTGAAATATAATTACAAATGAAACAACACACATATTTTATCTTTATATTTGTTTTAAATTCTCAATTTTAATAAACTATTTACATAATAATCGTTACATTAATTATAATAAATCAATTTTATCCAAACGGAATCTGACATTTGCAAAACTTCACATCATGTCACACGAATGGGCAACGGACAAATCGCATTCAGCCTAAACGGATTAAAAATAATTATCCATTATATGACATATAATTAAATTATAAGAATTTATTATTTATTTTTGAATTATATTATATTTTATATACATAATACAGGTTCGATGTACACTCTACTTTTTTTTTAAAATAATATTAAACATTTTTTTTAATGTGTACTGTGATTTATCCGCTACATTTCGTCATTTCAGAAAGATACAGCGGAGTGCTCTTTGCATTTGCGAAAATTTAACTCTGGACGGTATAGATAGCGCCTTGTGGTTTCGTTAAAAGCTATTGACGCCATTTTGAAAAATCTGTAGATAAAAAAATGTCATACTTGACATCACTTTTACTTCGTCCTATACATAAGACTAAAGAAAATTTAAAATTTTACGTTACGCTTTGTGAAATCAGTCAAAATATAATATTTAATGATTTCAGAAATAAACACACAAGATTTATGTGCTCAACTTGAAATCTATTCCATATATTTTTGTAGTCTAAAGAATATATAATCATCAAGTACATATACACAAACTCAATAATATAATATATTAAAGGAACTATATACAATATACATATATATATACACGCATACATTCACAGGGTAAGCCAAAATCTGCTTTAAACTTTTTGGAGTTGTTGCTGATTTATGGGACAGTGTATACATACATAAATATACATAAATGTAATTAAATATAAATACATTACGTCCGAAAATAAGTTTGATACAAAAATTAACAATTGTTTTAGTAATAAGTATAATAGACAGTATAATAGACGTTGAAACCACGAAGATGAAGCACCAGTAATAAATGATTTATTTTCAATCTATTTTACTCATCATTCCGACAATAGACAGCGTCATGTCATTATACTGTATTCATCAAACAGAGCTAATAGCAAAAAAAACTCAATTTATCTGATGGTTTCGTCACAAGGTAAAGATGCGATTACATGCATCAGTATCTTTTTATTGTTTTTATTACCCCGGCGACTTGACGTGTAACAGACTTTTAATTTAAATTATAATTTGGCATGTTTTTTAAACTCATTTTTATCTGTTACTATTGCATCACAATAATACAGAGATTGTAACGGCGTTTTTCGTCAACCGAGAAGACGATAATAAATAATAATAATAATAAATAAAAGCAAAGTTATTCACACTTCTTCACAAAAAATGTTTATAAACACATCTTTACATTTGTCTGTCTCTCTGTAAGTAATATCTATTAATTCTATTTGACGTATACAGTATAGTCAAACTAAATCACACAAAGAGCACTCCATGATCACAAAACTACAGGAATTAAGTATTAAAAAAAATAAACAATACATAATTTATTGCCATCAAGTAATAAACGCAAATAAATACAGGGTGTAAACAATTGCACGATCGGGCAACACTTACATTATTTTTTTTTAATATACGGATAATATTTAACTCCCATTTAATGGACAGACGAACATTTCTTAATTTTAACAAGTCTGCGGCAATTTTTTACACCTTATACTAAAGTAGACTATATACAGTGTTGCGAATATGAAAATATCTTTTTTTTTTAAATTATTTATATATAGATACTCTTAAGAGAAACGCGATCTTGTAAGCGAAAACTGATAATACGAAGTCAACGCGTCGGTACAAGTTGAGAATATGCCTACATGCAGTCAAATACCGTCAACCCCTTTGCACATAAACCTTAATAGTAATCACATACGTTCAATATAACTAAAAATTAATCACTTATTGAATTATAATCAATAATAATATTTAAAATAATTAAGTTTTAATGACGCGCGCCGCCATTTTAGGTTATAATACGTCACCTGTCAAACATATTTTTTCCCGCCATTATTTTGACATCTGACATTAAGTGCCAATTACACATCGAAGAAATCTAAAATTAAAAGAAAATGGCACAAGTATTGCTATAGTTGTCTAAACTTGTACAGACGCCAATATTATTATTAAAATTAAAAAAAAAATCCGAAACGCCACCGCCATTTATTATATATCCGCGAAGTCGTTCCGTTTACAAATAATACACGGAATAAATTAAGCCACAATAACAAGATATATTATGTTCAGTACAATTTTAACGGCGCTAAATATTAATATATTTACATTAAAAATGTACCAAACATGTACCGATACATATTTTAACTTTGAAATTCAAATCAAAATCGATCTTCATATATCTACAGCGAAGCCATAAATCTAAATACAATTCTTACATGTCATCAGGATTTTTATAATGTATACGTATTCCATATTTATATGCAAAGATCGGATATACGATTGCATATGTAAACATGTGTTGAGTTATTATGGAAGCGCTTTTGTATTGTTGAAATACCCGATAATGATACAGAATGATTTGTTATAACTGTAAAATCTTTAAAAGGATAAATACATAGCTTCATTTACTTTAATTTATATATGGTATATCCAAAAACAAATAATAAATAATATAATGGTACTATAGTAAAAAAAGCTGTAACAAAATTCTAATAAATATATATTAAAATCAATAATTTATTATCTGTCTTTGCAGACTTTATAGTGACAGAAGTTATTATCTGTCGCATTCCATTAGAAAAAAATAAATTAGGTAAATACATTTCAAAATGTAATTTATAAAGGGTGATTGAAAATAGGTAAAATCTTTTGTTTTTTTTTACCTAAAGCCAAACATCCTGTAGAAGTTAGACGAAAGTACTTTCTTTTGTTAATGTCATCATCATTAATAATTTACAGAAGCCGCTTCCATAATATCTTGGCGAAAACTACATATGCCTTCGAATATACAATCCTATTCATAACGGAATTATTTTTAATGAATTTAGTCGACAAATTGACTTTTATTTCACATATCAAATGTTTAAATTCGTTGTTACACTTACATGTGCATTGTCTTGAATATAAGTCAATGATTTGACTGCATATTAACACTTTTCCAGAATTTGACACCTAAAAATACTTGTTCAAGAGAATTTTAAAAAAAATTGTATTGAAAATTACAATAGAACAAATCGTGTTAATTTTAATACGAACAAAATATAAGTATGTGTTTACACGTCAAAAAAATCGTAAGAGTGGAATAGGAGGGTGATATAAAATCAATATTAAAGTTCCAACAAATTGGTTATTATAAAATTATGCGTGTAAAATTTTATAAGTGTTCAAATAGCGCAAATATTAAGTAGTAAAATAATTGATATATTAATTGTGAAATTATTTGAACGTACATTTATGTAAAAAATTTGTATAAAAATCCTTTATTAGGCCAAAGGATTTTATAAGTGATAATAATGTATGGAAATTAATTATTACACTTTATTAAAGACATTGTAACTTACCACAATAAAAACATAGTTTATTGTGAGCTTCTATTACAAAATAGTATACATTGCCCGTGGAAAGATTTGCCAGCTCCAAAAAAAATTTTCCCAGCGTTGGGTAGACCCTTGTCTTCGAATAATACACTATAACAGTGTTTCCCAATATTCCTCCACCCACCCCCCTCCCTATGTAACGTATACATTTTTAATATTACAGCAAAAAAGTTTAAACTCGTATCCAGTCCATTTTTGAATTGACCCACTTAACCAAATTGCCCCCCTGTGGGAGGTTAAGCTACAAACATTGCACAATGAATATAATTAATATGATTACGGCACATTTCGAAATTTTTATTGACATTGGGACAAAAGTATCAATATTATTACATATATTACTTCGTTAATACAATGGAGATGTATGGTGAAGAAATACAAAATAAAACACATTTTTCCATACAAACCATAGACTATAAAGAGTATAGCTATCAAATATTTGACATATAGAGCATTAAAAAATTAATCACAATATTATTGAAATCATAAATTGTATGGGACAGAAAAATTTGTATGTAGTTTTTGTATGTAATATTTTTTTCATTATAATTTATTCACGTTTCACATTGGATTGCGCCGGGTCTACAACTATAATGCATAAGAGCAGCTAGTATATACATCTTCATACATATATGTACGAAATTTCAATGCATGAACTGACTCATCAGGATATCTCTGGAAACAAAAGTCTGGGAGACTTGAAATTTAGTAGGAATACCCCTTCGCCTTAATCGCCAAGTAGAGATCAGCTAAGAAAGGATTTTACTAAATTCTATCCGGAAAATTTCTAAAGGGTGCGTTCATTGAAAATCTCTTTTCGTATTAAACATGATCAAAACTTTTTTTGCATGCAAATTACCAAGATTGGATTTTATGAAATTACATATAAAATAGGCAGTTAGATAAAACAAATTTATGTGATTTAGTGGACCTATCCACAAATATACTGACTCATCAAGATATCTCTGAAACCTTAAGTCTTAGAAGATGGATATTTGGTAGGAATATTCCTTTCGTCGAGTAGATATCAGGTAAGAACGCAACGAAGTTCCTCTCGCTAGGGACTTAGGGAATTGCTAATCAAGTCCGCGAAGCTGGCACGGTTAGTGTTTTATATTGAATTACTACAGCCTTATAATAGGGCGTGGAAAGACCCCACTAAATAGACCGCCGACATAATCAAGATGTGGGCAATCGTGGGCAGCGAAAGATCGGTCATAGTGACGATATTTGAGAAAGGCCTGTACCTTGTAGTGGGTCTGTATCGGCTGAGATGTATGAATAAAGCTTTTAAATTCTGACAGTAGAAAGTCTGTGGGGTAGCTAATTGTCATATATATGTATAGATCACGTCTGTTACCACCTTAATATAATGCGCACGCAAAATGTTTCCGTCCAGGTGTTGAAATCCTGGGCATATTTCACAAGGTAAAGGTCTTATAGTTTACGTTGAGGTGTCGAGGATCTGGGCGGCATGTGTCGCGAGGTCGAGGGCGCGGGGGCTCCGAAGAGTCGAGGGCTGCGCGGGCGCGGGCTGGGCGGGCGGCGCGGGCTAGGCGGGCGGCGGCGGCAGTGCCGCGGCAGCAGGTGCCGGGCGAGCGAGCGCAGCGCGTACGCCGGCCCTCAGTCAACCCCTGCAAACCCTTGCGAGCCCTCAATCGCCTTGATCAGCTTCTCGCGCAGCTGTTGGTAGCTCTCATACGGCGGCAGGTCGATCCGGTTGAAACTGAAAATATTCAATTGATGCTATTACCGCAAACGGGTAGATGGTGAATATGCACCCACTAAGTGAACCGATGGTCAAAAGCCGGTCATTATAGTGATCTAGGAGGAAGACTAGAGGCAGTATAGAAAAAGTCCGAAACATCTAGGCGCATTTACGGATTCGCATTGTTTGCCGCATGCACATTTATCAGCGGGCTAGCGGGCGATGCACTTTATTGCACGACTACCACTGCATGTGCAGAAGTTTCTATATATTGGTCCTTTTCTTACTTAGGATGAACTTCCGCAATGTAACGCCTGAATCCATTAGATATATCCTTTAATTTTAAAACACCGTAATATATTTTATCAATTTAATAATTTATTTTTTTAATTATGAGAGAATTTTATATTTACCATGTATGCGCCCTGGGATAGTTTTCGGGGGTGCCCCACTTCTCAATGGTGAACAGCTGGGGTCCGTTCGAGCCGTACAGCTCCTTGAAACCGTTCATCGGTACCCTGGAAGTACCCGTCACGAACTGGAGCAACCGGGAGCGCATCTCATTGGAGAAGGAAAGGACCACCTGCAAAGAGTTTTAACCAATTTAAACGAAGTTCTACTACTTTATATCACGTTGCTGTGGAATACCTGAAATTCCAGTTAAAGAGTTAGCGGCTTATTAAAAGATATTTGTAACACTTTATCAATTTATTTAACACACGAACAAATTTTTATTAGCGCTTGAGTGCGAGCAAAAAGGACGTGCATTCGTCGTAGGACTCTGGGGCGGCAATGTGCTCTGCGACCGAGTGAAAGCGGGCAATAGAACAAAGGCGCAAAAGAAACAAAAGTAACAAAAGGTCTGCGCCCGCGTCACCGGTGCGTGCATGTGCCCGCTGCACTAATTCGGCACACTAAGTTCGCCCGTCGGCTACGCTCGCCCACAAAATCTTACACCTATTATTCATTCGGACATCACATCAGTGTATATACGACTCCCACACAGTCATAGCCCAGTGGTAGAGGAATGAAAGAGCGATCAAGAGTCGCAGGTTCGATTGCTGGGATTAAATGTTATTGCGCATTAGTTATATAAGATTGTTACAGCTCACAAAAAAGTTTCAAGAGAATGGGCAGCAGTCCTGTGCATATCATAACACCAGTAAGAAAAGGACCAATATTTAGCCACTTCCGCACATGCAATGGTAGTCGTGCAATGAAATGCACCGCCCGCTAGCCCGCTGATAAATGCGTATGCGGCAAACAATGCGAATCACACAACCGCCACCACCAAATCACTCAACACGTGTTTCACCCCTCCACGGGGCATCTTCAGGAGTTATGTTACACCGATTAGTGCCAAACACAGAGTCACAAATCGGTGTAACATAACTCCTGAAGATGCCCCGTCCTTTTCTTACTTAGGATGGACTTACGCAAAGTAACGCCTGATTCCATTAAATATATCATAACACCACATTGATCGCCAACCCGCCTGCCAAGTGTGGCGATTATGGTATATCCCCCATAGATATCTATGGGGGGGAACTTGCTTGATAAGTGGTAATTACACTTCTTTACACGAAGACGGCATCAAATTTTGAATGTAGTTTATATTAATATAAAATTATACTAAGATATAGATATAAATGTGCCAAATGCCAAAATAATAATGTAATAAGTGATTTGTACTTGTATAAAGATAGGTTAAGTTAATATATAAGTTAAACTAGATATCAAAGCCGTAAGGCTTTCCACAATAGAGTGGATAGTACGATAATTTAAGTACAGTACCAGGCGATAAATATTGCTCATCGACTTTTGGAAAGAGACAATCGACCAATTTCGACTTTGTAGAGCGTTGTCTCTGTCGCACGAAATACAACGACTGACAAAACGTCACATAGGTAATGTGGGACAGAGATAGTGCTCTACGAAGTAGAAATTAGCCGATTGTCTCTCCAAAGGTCGATGTGCAATATTTATCGCCAGGTACTATATAACATAGGTCGACATAAATACTTGAAAATAAGAAATTAAAATTAGACCAAAAGTAGAAATAATGTAAAATAATAAAGTAGATCTTAAAAAAAAAATAGAATACGTAAAAATGTTAAAAATTTTTACGTTACTAGAAAGTCTCTGCCAATTGACGATAGAGATATGAAGGCTTAGAAAAACCAAGCACGAAAAAATGAAGTTCTATAAATCTGATTTAATTTTTTCTTCATTGATTCTTCTGAACCATGAAACAAGTGAAAATGACATGACATAAATACTTACTAATAAAAATTTAAAATTAGACCAAGAGTAGATATAATGTAAAAATAATAAAGTGTAGCTTTATTATAAGTAATAGAATAAGTAAAATTAAAAAAAGAGTTAAAAATATTACGTTATATAAAAAAAGGTTCTACCACTCGACGGTAGAGATATGAAGGCTTAAAAAATGTGGCAGGAAAATAATGAGGTTCTTTCTATAAGTTAGATTCATTTTTCTATTCCTTTGAACCATGAAACAAGTCTAATATAATCTGTATTCATAAAGTTATGATCAACAAATCCAAGAGCTATTAACTCACCCTCCAGAACCACTGTACGACGAGATGATTCGCGTGGTAGTCTCCCTTGTAGAGGGTGTTGGCACGCCAGTCCCGCACGTCTATATGCTGGATGCCGCAAAGCAGCAGTTCCAGCTCGTTCTCATCGAAGATCTTCAACAGAGGTAGCGGCACCAGCCCGTCGAAGCCCTCCAGGAACGCGTACATCTGTTCCTGGACCCGGCTCACGAAGCGCCACTGGATCACCAGCCTATAGGAATACGTTATAGCCAACTATGCTTTAACAAAGACGAACTTATATATATAGCTTTTTTCTGAATAAATGACCTAAAGTTCATATTTGACGTTAGTGTAATACCAAAGAGAACGAAGTGATATATGTAAGAAAAGGACCAATATTTGGCTACTTCCGCACATGCAGTGGTAGTCGTGCAACAAAGTGCTCCGCCCGCTAGCCCGCTGATAAATGCGTATGCGGCAAACAATGCGAATCACACAACCGCCACCGCCAAACCAATCAACACGTGTTTCACCCCTCCACGGGGCATCTTCAGGAGTTATGTTACACCGATTAGTGCCAAACAGAGAGTCAAGTGATATATCACCGGAAAGAAATTAGTTTAAAATTATTAATACTTTTAATGTTATTTATACCCAAATATCAAATTAGTAGCAATTATTAAAAATCAAACAAATCAAACTTATGAAATTTTGTCATTTCATAAGTATATCGGAACGTAACTTCAGACAGCGCCACTAGATGGCGCTCATAGTCGTACAAATGTGTTTACATTCTGTATCGAGTTTCAGAACAAGGTGAACAGAACATCGGGAAACATTAGCCATCCCATTGGAAAACAATGCAGAGATGATAAATCAAACAATACTGACTTGATATATTCGAACTTGTTCTCGTTGTCCACGGAGATATTGGCACCGCCCGGCTTCAGCTCACGCTGCACGGTCTTGCCCAGCTGTTCCTCGTCCACGGAGAAAGTCAGGTACAGTTCCGATGGATCGTTTTCCTACGCACAACCAACGAAACTATAAGGGTGCGATCTTAAAAAACGCTATCTAAAATTTCACTTCGTTATTTCAGTTCATATACGCCTACTACAGGACATAGGCTTCCGCCAAAGATATCCGTAGGGGGATATATCATAATCGCCATAATTGGCAAGGGGATTGGCGATCGTAGTGTAGTATTATGGTACGCAGGAGACGCTGCTGCCCAACTCCTGGAAATTTGTAAGCAGTAACCGATAACCACTGGGACCCTAAGGTTCTAGAGTAAACACCACGAAGCGACCAGAACAGCATATAAGGTGGACACCACAAGTGGACACCCAAACTTGTTCAGTTCATTGGATGATGATTATATTGGAAGTCTTTGTGGAAGGCCAATGTCCAACAGTGGACTTATAGCTGTAATAATATATTGTATATGTTACCTTAATCCACATGAGCGAGTTGTAATACTCCAAATCGACGGACTCCATGTCTTGAAGGGCTATCGATTTTCCCAGCATCATCTTGTAGAATGGACGGATAAAGAAAGCTGCAAAAAGTGATTATGATCCTGCGTTATTGGTGACTGGCACGAAACTTGTTACTGACTGACACTAAACTACTTAGAGAAATCAATCGTCGTGACAAACAAGACACTTGGTTTAGAACGCGCCCATCATCATTGACTGACGCTCAAGTTTTAAAGCGCGTATTGTCGGTGACTGACACGAAACTAGTTAATGTCAGTCATCGAAAATTTAATCTTATACCTATACTTTAGTGCCAAAGTATTTAAACGCATCAATCGTCGCGATTATCACGAAACTACGTTTGAAACGCGTCCATCATCAGTGACTGACACTAAATTTACAGGCGCATATTGTGGGTGACTGACACGAAATCATTTAAAAAATGCGTCAGTAATCGGTGACAGACTTGAAAATACATTTCTAATCCATCAGTCGTTCCGACTATCAAGAAACTAGGTTTGGTATGCATCTATCATCAATGACTGACACTAAAGTTTCAAAGCGCGTTTTGTCGGTGACTGACACAAAACTATCTAAACACAACAATCATCGCGACTATCACGAAACTAGATTTAGAACGCGTCTATTATCAGTGACTGACACTAAAGTAAGGTTTAAAAAACCTATTGTTGGTGACTGACACGAAAGAAGACTCAAAACGTCTTAAACTACCTCTATCTTAATTAAAAAGATTCTATCTCAGTATCAGCCGTAAGACGATCACTACAAGGCACAGGCCTCCCCAAAGATCATAGCCCCAACAACCAGTTTTGAGGTGCTACTTACTTTCCAGCTTTTCATGAGCAGACAAGGTCAATGTCGTCGATCTACCTAGTGGGGGCGTATCTATGGGGAGATATACCATAATCGCCGATTGGAACTCAGTGTGGTATTATGGTGAGCAGAGAACGCTACTGCCCATCTTCTGGATACTTGTTTTTGAGCAATGGCAATCATTTATAATTATTGCACAAATTAAATTACATAGGATTGCGTTCCGGAAATCGAAACCATCGAATCGAAAGTCTCAATCCTCAACCGCTGATTTACCACTGCTCGTATAAAGAGTGTTGGTCCATGAATTTCGAAACTTACGTCCTGGACAATAAGGTATATTCAACCCCCCATACCTTGGGTGGAAGAGAAGCGTGCAGCACCTACCGTCAAGGAGTTTCCCATGATAGACAGCCATACCGGCAACTCGACCAATGAACTTGAAGTAGTTGAGATGTTCCTCGTTGCAGACGCCGCTGTTGGGGTTTATCTGCAGCGTATAGTTGTCCATGGCGGAGTACTCGAAGAGGCCGTAGTAAGGGTTGAACATCTCCTTGGACAAAAGGAAGAACCACTCGCGTGCCAGTCCCCCATAATCTGTAACACATCACCTGCTGTTATCATCACCATCTATTTATCATCTAATTTACTATTACATAGATCACACAATAGATTTATTGACAGCAAATATTAGCTAACCAATCACCCTGTATATAGAAACAATGTCCTAAACATCTTGAATTTTTCTTCTACCGTCCACATTTCTGCATCCTTAGTAACACTGTATTCATGACCTGGTCACATGTCAGGAAATTCCTGTCAAAATTTTACGACATCCACAAAATTCACATTAATTCCTAATTTTCATGAAGGTATTTCAGAAAATTAACTTACCAAGCCCCACTTCGGATTCGAACTCCACCCACAGCTTTGTCTTGAGCAAATCCAGACGGCTGACTGAGCTGATGGTGCGGTAAGAATCTTCTAGAATATAGTTGCGTCGTACTTTGATCTCGAATTTGTTTGGCACATTGCTCTGTTGAAAATTTATGAAATTTTTTTTGAATTTTAAAGAGTGTCGATGCGAAGGTCTAAAGAAGTAGATGGATATGAACAGTGTTAAATTAGACATCATGGCGATCTTTGAGGAATCCAATAACATGCAATAGTCCTTTATCAGCTGACACGATGATTAAAGCTTTTTAATGGGGAACAGAAAATTGGAAGCTAAAAGATCCTATAAAAAGAGTACAGGATGCCGTCTCCTGATGCCGAGTGGCTCGAAGTCCCGACCAGCTGATCGTAATCCAGCTTCTGATAAGAGCATAGGTAACTTTAGCTCAAAAGAAATATTACTTATGGTTTTAATATGCCTGTAACAAATTGCCAATCAGCTGGACTGTGTGGGTCATTTTCGTTTGTCTACAGATATCCTCATTCCTGATTATATCTCGCAGAGAAATACCGAATACTGTCTTCTCCATGGCTCGTTGACGGCAAGTTTGTCAATGAGGTCTCAAGTGATATACTACGTTTCAGTACCGTGAGCCATTGCCGCTAGAATTTGGTTATATACCTTTGTCGAGAGGCATTTTGAACGAGAAAATCATTCGTAATTTCCCGAATGATGCCGAATTGAATTAGACTTGATTTCTTGATTTCTTTTTTAAAGTTTGATTTAACTTTTGACTGTTTGCCCCTATGACATATACGAGTGTGGACATTCCTTTCATTATTCGAAAAAGTGTGTGTTATATGTATATGTGTATATATATATATATATATATATATATATATATATACATATATATCGCTTTTTGAGAAATAATTCTCTATATGTCTACATCATAAATGCGAAAGCGCAAAAACATTTGGCGCTATTTGTAAAAATTAAGGCGCGTTCACATTATGACCTTACTTTTGCGCCAACTGTTATGTATCCGTTTTATATTTACGTTGGTGAATATATTCGTAATTTATATAGCAAATATCGATACCTAGATATGATCTTTTAACAGCTATATTAAAGTCAATATATTTGTATGTGTGTGGTGTAGGTACACCTAAGAAATGTGAATAAATAAAAAGAGTATGTTATTAAATATAATCTGTGTTAATTAATTTAAAAAGACTGTGACCTAAGAATGTAGATGAAGAAAGAAACGAGATGCAAATAACGGAAAAATACATTTACATAAGAACGCTTAGTATCGCTGACCACTACGGCTTCAATATTTTTTTGTTTTAAATTGAGAATTTGAATTTGGAAGCCGTTAGTGTTCTCACCGCTGGTTTAGTAACAAATACATTCAAGTTCACCTCCGTCTGCTTCACGTGTATATTAGTGCCCCGAACGTGATTTTGTTTGTTTGTGATAAGAGTACATACCGGTTTACGGAGCTGACTCTTCAGGTATTCATATTTACGCTTGTAGTCCCTCGAGTACGGTACGGCAGGGCCAGCGATCTGAGGGTTGGAGAGACGCGGGTCCTCCCACTGCGTCGTACGTGTATCTGTAAAAACATGTATGCAATAAAACAGTCGGTTTTCCGATCACCCTTTTGAATTTCGAATTTTCTTTTTTTAAATCACATGAAGACTTATTCAGAAGTCAATATTGGCTGTTTAGTTGAAAGTTCTTTCTTTGGACAACAAGCTAGTATACATAACCGTTTTAAACGGTTTTATTTAGTTCGACCCATACGGAATTTATTTGAGTCAAAATTAGAAATTGAAATTTAAGCACGTTTCCGTTGTCAGATTGATCTGAAATTTGGTACACACATTTAATTTAGATGACAATACAATATAATAAAATCAATAACATTATAAATCTAAGATGGATGCCGATACAAAATGACGGATTACATATTTTTCCTTAACCCCCTCGATATGGATATCAAATGAAAGGGCTACACTAGTAAAACACGATGATTATGTCAAAATTTAAAATTCAAGATTGACGCCGTTCCAATATGGCGGACTAGGTACATATTTTTCTACAACCACCACAATATGGGTATCAAAAAACCGTTTAACTTAAAAGTTTTTTAAATGTATTTTTTAAGAGCACATATGTACATACGGGATCCTAATTTAAAAAGTCGCCAACTAACTATGCAAACTTAATTATGAGTCATAAATTATAATACTTTAAATTCAAAATTCAAAATATTTTTGAGTAGACATTTACATGTGCTGTTGGATCGTCCATTATTTTAACATTATAAGCAGTAAGCTACCACTAAATGAACGCTGATCTGTAAATGAACTAAATGAAATTTAACAATTTTACATATATACATTATATTATCAAACATGTGAATAAGACAACAGACCAAGTTCACATTTCGATGAAGTAAAAACTCTTGTATGCTATTATAATATTTATTTAATAATATACTTTTAAATTTATATTTAAAACTAAAAAAAGAAAGGTCTAAGATATCTTGCGGAACTTTATTATATATGCGTACACCCATACTCGTGAAGGTTTTATAAACTTTTTATGACGAAATTCAAGCGTCATGAGATTATTTTTATTCTATGCAAAACAAATATTAGAACACAAATTACTTTAAAAAATAAATCTTATTGAATTTCTAGATTTTAACCCTTAATAGCCTGATTTACGAAAGCGATTTTTTTTATATTTATGTGTATTTGAGGGTCTAGATGAAGGGAAAAATAGATTTTTTTTTAATTTCGTTGGAAAGAATATTATACAACAGTAAAATACGTACAGCCAACCTATAAAACAAACTAATAGTAATGTGAACATTCGGTTTAAAAGATTGGTTTCAAAATTGAAACTCTAGGCTATTAAGGGTTAAGTTATAAATAACCCGTATAGTCCCGTTTATGTAAAAATAAATATAGAATTAATATCGGCTCCACTGTCCTACAATATTGTTACAAAGCACGAGTTACAGAACCCTCTAAACAATAAACACATAACCCTAGGATCAAGAAGTGTAAACACGCGTGACCTTGAAGTTATTTATAGATTTTTGTGTACAGTTCTCGGAAATTCAAACCCAGTACTATCTCGAACTTACTAGAACCTTCTTTGTAGTATAAATAGGTGTACTCCCTATGTCGACAGTTCGGTGTTGTTTTTCGAGTTATAAGATTAAGATCTACGATCAGTGATACAAAGTGATTATTTGGTTAAGTTATTTGGACAGTGATTTCTTGAGCGATTTGGAAGCGTAGTTTAGACTAAGCGAAAGTATTCTTTGTGTTAAAGTAGGGTGACCATCTGATTTGTGAATAAAGGACTCCTTGTGAACCAGTGGTGTTTCATTCCGAGTCAGAACCCACAATACGTAACAAGACTAACTGACATTAAAGTCCATGGGGCAAGCCTGTATGATGGCCAAGGTGGCGATGAAGAGCTAGCAATAGAAAGAACACTGACTGTGATCAATGAAGAATATGCGGCCATCAGTGTGCACTCTCTCCTCCCAGCCCTCTGGAAGAGGTCCGAGCTCGTCCGCTTCTGCTGCGGTGCTAGTCTGTGCAGCTGTAGGCAGGCTCGACGCGCAACCTGAAATAAACCTTATCGTCAACCACAAAAAATTCTATTTCACATAGACACTAATATTTACTTGGAATACAATCTAAAAGCTTTCCTACGGGGTCCAGGGTTGGCCAAACTGCGGCTCGCAAGCCACAAGAACGATTATTTTTGATTTGAATTGATTGTCGAATTATTTCAATATTTAAACTTATATAACGTATGCCAGCTCGTGGGAAATCGAAACGAATTACTGATGTGAATTATAATTATTATGCTACTATAGATTTAGCGAAATCCAAATGCCGATCATAATTAACTAACCGGCATCTTAAGTATTATTAAGAGTGCTGTCATATATGTATGCCATTATTTCTAAGCCCGATACACATATTTTTTACTTTTGTTTTAAAAATTTTAATAAATTTGATTTTAATAAAATAGTCTTTTGCGTGTTTTAAATACGTATTCTATTACGGCTCGCAAAAAATTAAAAATTAAAATTTCAAAAAATGCCTCTCACCATCAGAGCTTGGCCACCCCTGACACACACAAAGAGTTGCATTTAGCTTGAATCCTTTAACAATCTATTTAAAAAATTACCTTATACCTATAGGAAGAGAATTTAATGATAATCCATAATTATAATTACGCAATTCAAAATCAACTTTATTGTTCATCACAGAGGGTAGAAATTCAATCAAAAACTGAAATAACTTTATGGGCAATCTAAAATCAACTTTATGACTTATGTAACAAATTTGACATTTCAACTACACTGAAATTAATAGCTGCATTTTCATAGTATACATGGAACTCGACTTAGACTTTACCTATATAGTTCCAATAAGACCAAAAGAATACTGTTCGGTGACAAATGAGTCATAATTTATTTACCAGTTCTAGGGTCAATCCATGTGGTGGTCTTCTGATTATGGTCGATGAAGAATATTCTACCATTCGGAGCCCGTTGCATACTCCAGCCGGGTGGCAACCCTGAAAGAAATTCATCACACTATGTATACCTTGTATCTCTACTTCTACTTCTCTTTTATAACTATGTAGAAGATTTAACTATGGAGGAACAGGGGGAAGAAGTTGCGATGTAGCTCTTCCAAAGAGTCCACATATCTCGGTACTTCTTTAGTCATGGATCAGCGCTGTTTGTTCGTACATAATCTATGGTATGAAAAATCATGGTATTGTCGTATTAAGTACTGAGAGCAATTTATTGCTAGAACATTCCTTCAAAATCCATGGGAAGCACTTTATAGTGCATGGTGTAGTAGCCTAAAGTATGAAGGTCCATGGTGTTGTAACCTTTGGTATGGTATACTTTAGTTAGCAGGCTATAGTGTGACAAATCATGGTTTAGTTGTATAAAGCATTACTGCCTATGGTGTGGAAGCCCATTCTGTGGTTACCCTTGGTACAATTAAAAATTTAGCGTTCCTAGGCAGTCTATGGTGGGACATACTATTGTATATTTGTCTAAAAGCATTATGGTCTAATGTGTGGCATTATGGCCTATGGTGTGGCAGTCAATGTTATGATAACCCTTGGTAAGATACTTTAAAATATAGCAGCTCTTGGCAGTTTATGGTGTAACAGACCATTGTTTATTTGTCTAAAGTATTACGGTCTGTGGTGTGGCATTATGGCTTATGGTGTGACTGTCAATGTTATGATAACCCTTGGTAATATACTTTAAAATATACCGGCCCTTGGCAGTCTATGGTGTAACAGACCATTGTTTATTTGTCTAAAGTATTACAGTCTATGGTGTGGCATTATGACCTATGGTGTGGCAGTCAATGTTATGCTAACCCTTGGTAAGGTACTTTAAAATATAGCGGCCCTTAGCAGTCTAGGGTGTTACAGACCATTGTATATTTGTCTAAAGCATTGGTCTAATGTGTGGCATTATGGCCTATGGTGTGGCAGTCAATGTTATGCTAACCCTTTGTAAGGTACTTTAAAATATAGCGGCCCTTGACAGTCTATGGTGTAACAGACCATTGTATATTTGTCTAAAGCATTACGGTCTATGGTGGGGCATTATGGCCTATGGTGTGGCAGTCAATGTTATGATAACCATTGGTAAGCTTCTTTAAAATATAGCGGCCCTTGGCAGTTTATGGTGTAACAGACCATTGTATAGTTGTCTAAAGTATTACGGTCTATGGTGTGGCATTATGGCCTATGGTGTGGCAGTCAATGTTATGATAACCCTTGATAATATACCTTAAAATATAGTGGATCTTGGCAGTCTATAGTATACTTGTATACAGTGTCTGTCACACCATGGTATGGTAGCCTAAGTTACTACGATCCATGGTGAGGTATTCCAAATGGAATCCAATGTAGTATAATACTTTAAATTATAGCAGACCAGTCTATGGTAAGTTTGTATGGTGTGACAAATGGTGTGGCTGTTAAGTTTTATTTTGTCACTCCGTGTTTTCTATTCCATGAAGTGGGAGACACCATCAAATGCTTCTTTTTCTTCTTTTGAAGGTTTTTATTATTTGATGATTATAATATAGGTTTATTATATGGTAGTCTAAGTACAGTATGGAAATCTATGAATAGGAGTACACAGATTCTCTATATAAATAGTCGAACAGGACAAAGCAGGGGGAGGGTATATGGATATTTAGTTATTGAACGCATCAAACCGTCGCTGTTGGGCAGGTTTTGACTCTGAGAACTGCTCGCGCTGCTACTCCTTGTCGTGTCCGTCGACGCGTCCGTTTCGTCCTAAAACATACCAGCCGCTGCAATCTCGACTTTAATACCCGGGACAACACAATTGAAATTTCAACAAGATAATTTATGCAGTGACGTCATCAAAAACAGAACTACAATCAACAGATGAACATACATTTAATAAATTACGTCAAACTACTATATTCTCAAACAGATACATAAACAATACAACATGCCAGCTATATAACACTAAATACAGATAACATATTTTTACACAACAATATTACATAGATTATATACGCTCATCGCAAAATACAGAGTATACACGAAACATGCATATCGTTTACAGGTGAGAATTATAATATTTAAATAGGTAAGCGAAATAAAGCAAAGAAGCATAAGCTATCTGTTACTTCGTGTCATCGTGTGCAAAAGTTATGTATAATCTGTAATAAATGTCAAAGTTAATGTCAATGTATATCGTAGAGTATTATATATTTTTGTCTATGCTTATGCGTATCCTGGAAATATTCCTATATGTTTTTGATTTTGCGACTGTCTATACAATAACTGTGTATCCTTGCTCGCTTTGTACTGTCGGAAGTTATCAACCTGTGGCATTCCAATATAAAAATAAACTAATGTAACTTATTTTAGAGTGATCGCTATATTTATAGATTAAATATGAATTAATTAAATATTTTTTGTTCGTTAAATACTGGCCGAAGCGCCTGTTGAAGGTAAATTAAAATTTAAATCTCGTGAATTGTCAAACGCGCGAAGTTCATATCGAACTGTCAAATGTACAATGTTACAATAATCATTACATTTTCTTATTTCTTTTTTTTATCCGTAACAGCCATACAAAGTATGAGGAAAATTATTTAAAAAAAGATGAATGAAATTGGTAGTCTAATAATAAACACCATAAAAATGATCTATATCAGAATTTTAAAAAAAATCAACAAGGGGAATGGTTTAAAGTGGAAAAACTTTAAAGGTATGAATGTGTATCTTATTCGTAAGCAAAATAGTTTAAAACCTTTTCACACAAATATAAAACGATCACTTTGAAATATGTTACATTATTTTTTTTTTTTGCTACAGTCAAATAACTTCTATCTATACCAAGTTTGAAGGAAAGACAGTAAATAATAGTTAATTTTAATATGTAGTAAAAACTAATTTTGAAAACATTTTAAAATAGAAAGTACCATACAAGCTTTTACGACTATAATTAAACACATTGTAGATTATTGAAAATTCTTCCTTCACTAAAAATTATTTAAATCAAAATAAAAAAGTTTCTATATTTTTAAAACCTAACGTCATCAATTTTCATAATAGGAATATGTCAATATTTAACAACATTAATAATTTAAAAAAATATGAGTTTTATGTAAACCTCTACTGTTAGTGAAAAGCGTTAGCATGTTAAAAATTGCCGTCCTCACCGCCGTCATAGACAATTGTGTAAAGCGTCGAACACACGTGTTTTGTTCATACGGCCAGTATTTCAATTTGGAATCGAAATGTTTCTGCCGAATTAAAAAAAAAAGTCTGGCCAGACGAACCTATTAGACCAGTGTTTCCCAACCTTTTTTGTGTCATACCCCACTTAAGTCTCTAAAATTCCTATTCCCACCTTATGTGGCATACGTCATTTTTATACTAAAAATTGAATTGTGTTAGAAATAAATCATTGGGAAATCTATAGAATGTACATTATTTATAAAATCAACGAACTTTTACAATAGTTTTACGAAGTTATACCTACAGAACGAAAGATCTACATTTTTTGCCACCCTGTGGAGCGTGGGCCCCACGTTGGGAAACACTGTATTATACCAACTACATTAGCGTGTACTTTTGAAGCCATTTCGTGTACAGCATCTCATGACTAATTTCTACATATCATCTTCGGTTGTCATTTCTTAGGGTACTGCCTATTTGAATAAACAATATTTTAGTTTCAAGCTCAAACTATAGGATTATATCATATTTAGTCACAAAATCTTATAAACATTATTCAAAATCTGATAAAAATGTCACTATATTATAACAGAAAAAAAAATATATATCGAAACGTTGAACTTTTTTGACTCATTTATAAGGTCAATACTATACTGTACATATCGGTATTAGCTTACCACTTATATTTTTAAAATTGACGATTCAAAAGTGCATGTAAATGCAATACAGATAATAAAATACATGACAATGTACAATGCACATATCAAGTTTAAATGTAATAATTCGAATTGAATTTTAAACTTTGACTATAACATGATGTATTCGCTATTCGAATGTTTTGAATTTAATTTTTGACACATAGATATGCATGTGTCAAAATTTAAATTTAGAACAACGCTTTTTTTTTTGGAAGAACGCATTAACGAATTTAAAAAATTTCAACCGTAAATTTTTACTAGTTCTTATTAATAATCCAAGCTCACTCATCACACGTGTTATAATAAAATATTATGTTAACCTATTAACTGTACTGTATGCTCCTAACAGAGATATAGAATGCAACTTTTTGAGTCGACATAAACTAAAGATGCTTTTACATTAGTGGCAAAACATTAGCGTTCATATTCAGTGAAAATGATACAATTGTAATGTTACCGAAACTGCGCGTCTTAGGAAACCACGGCTAGGAGGAGCCAGAGGAAAGAAAATGAGGCCAACACTCCCCCCATAGGTGTGTACATATAAGGTGTACGCACATAGTTTCCGCCTAAAATAAATAATTTCAAAAATATTATTGTGAATATTAAAATTCCACATACTGATATAACTTTTAAATGTGCTAAATGAACAGACTTAAAAAAAATTAGCCACATGTAAACGCATCTTTAGATTTATTAACAATCATCGGAGCCAATTATAATCATCTATCCCTTTCACTCAAATATTAAGTCTGTAAAGAGAATACAGTATAGGAATTGTGTTTTGATTGGTTTGTACTTTATGGAAGTCGTTCGAAGCGATACTAATTGATAATCGGTGTGACCAGGACAAAGGTACTGCTATACACATTTTGTACACAATACAACACGTCACTCCCGCAAAACTCGTGTCTTACCTCCGAGTCCTCCATGGAGCTGGCCGTGGTCCTCCTTCTGCGGGAGGTCGGTGACCTGCCTTCTGGAGTACCTCCGGTTGGAGTGCTAAAGTGGTTTTCATCGAATGTTAATGACTCTGCTACTATTTCTATTAATTCTACTTCCTCGTCTTCTTCCTCTATCCCTGTTGTCTCTTCTGCTACTCTTGAATTTTCTTCATTATCATTTAATTCTCCACTTGCATTAGTTTCGTCAGTCCCGTTCGATTGAACGTCGTCATTTTGTTCTACATTAACTTCTTCGTCATCTTCGTTGCTCGCTGCCGGTGGTACAGTGTCGTCAGGAACATTGTCTATAATATTAACTTGACTAGTGGTAGCGGTTTCGTTATCACGAGTATCTTGAGCTTCTACCGGAGGACTTTCAACGCTGTCGACAGTTTCTGAATCGACATCTTGTTGAACGTTGGCGTCCACTACATCATTTCCATCTTCATTTCTATTCTCTCTTATAATACTATCACAGTCGTTGCATAAGTTAGTTGTCTCCGTGGGTACGTTCTCCCCGGCCGGTTCCGGTGAAAGGACGGGTGTGGAGAAAGGAGTCATCTCAGCGGAGACGCTATCGGCTCGCCTATCGCCTATATCCTCCTGTCAGACAGTTTTATTTGATACCAACTTGCAAGCATCCATCAAACCATTCTCAATCCTCATAACCATATTAAAAAAACCCCCCCAACATTTCAAATGACATTTAAATATGAACTTTGATAGATATATATGATTGCCAATTCGACATCTAAAATTTATTCAGTGATTTTTGACTGTAAAAAAATTGATACGTAAAATTCCAATCGTGAAGTAAATTCCAAATTATATTTCACATATTTCCTACTAAACATTCTTGGCGCCCAAAATTGTCTATGGCAAGGACAACATGCCTAAAATGGCGGTTATATATTAAAAACAGAGAAGCTAATATTGCTGGTTAGAAAAAACGAAAAGCCATTAATTTGAAACCAATAAAAAAAAAACTTCGTTGCAATTCTTCCATTAAATGTGACAGTCATGAAACCTGTTAGTGTGCAAACATGTTCGAGTTATGTAGTGTCCATTTCTATATCTTGAAGGAGTATATATATCTACCCTAATAATTTTTATATCTGTGATTTCTGCATTACTCCAACAAGATACGATACATGATATATGTTAGTTGTCCCTTTATCCACAGAAGCCCATGCTGCGAGAAAAAAAAATCAAATTTATGAAGACAAAAAAAAATAGATAATTGCATTTTTGTATAAAGTATACTGGATTTTTTTTATCCGTATTAACAGCAAATCGATGCGATTTCAGTGAAAAAATCATAATTATACATACGTGTTGGTAATTTTTTCAGCTATACATATCTTAAAACGGCAGACCTTATATTACTGTGATCAAAAATATAGTGAAACTATCTTTAACATATGCCAAGAGTCTGTTTGTCAAAAGTTGGGACATCATTTGACTCAAACCCAAACATTTTAAAAAATGTATTCTGTTTATCGCGTCAAGTCTCGATTGGTAGATGTTTTCACTTGTTTTTGACGACTTTTTTGCTAGAAACTAAACTGATATCTTTCCGTAACCACTGTATTAGCCTGATTTAGCTTCGTGCGATATCTGGCTATTCAAATTCAAAAGCTCAATGCCGTTTTGACATAATTGAATATACCACCAGAAAAACAGTACTCCGACTATTACTTTGCAGGGGATGAAATTCATTTAGAAGATTAAATAAAAAATTTACGGTGTTGTATTATTTCACACGAATTGCAAAGTATAAAATTACCTCATGTTTTGACTTTCAAAATATCCAGTATATTTTATACAAATCACTTCTGCGTTTCGTATACCAATACATCGAATTAATGATGTCTTATTCAATTACCATCATGCAATGACAATTACATGCAAAGATTTTAAAAACAAAATAATGCACGCTTCACAAAGACGCCCGTGTTTTAAACACAATTAAATATTTTACATTCAAATATAAAAATTATTAACATAGCTACGTTTATATCAAGACGTCTGTGTGACGCGTGTCTAAGAATAAAGTCTAAAATGCATAAACTTTTTATAAACTAATATTGCCACTTAATAAAAAGTACATTATCATCATTTCGACCTTTAAATGTCCTCTGTCGAACATTAACTTCCACTATTGATTTCCAATAGAATTTCTAATAGATTCAAGCGTTACTTTGCGGAAGTCCATCCTAAGTAAGAAAAGAACTAATATATAACTACTTCCGCTATGTAGCAGTAGTCGTGCAATAAAGTGCACCGCACGCCAGCCCGCTGATAAATGCGTTAACACCGTTAACCGGTGTAACATTACTCCTGAGGATGCCCCGTGGAGGAGTGAAACACGTGTTGAGTGATTTAACGGTGATAGTTCTGTAATTCGCATTGTTTGCCGCATGCACATTTATCACCGGGCTGGCGGGCGGTGCACTTTATTGCACGACTACTGCTACATAGCGGAAGTAGCTACATATACTAGTACTTTTCTTACTTCCAATAGAACTGGTTAGAATATGTCTTCCCATGACCTTGACAAGGTCATCCTCTCATGCTGTGGTTGGACATCCTACTTAGCACTTATTATGCGTAGCCCAGGGGTAAATGACAGAGGCCTTCAATCGGGTTTGATTCCCGGGATACGATCTTAAGTAGATCGCACTTTGTGCATTAATTATGCAAGATTGTCACACAAACAGATTTCCAAAGGATGGGCAGCAGTATCCTCTGCGTATCACATAACACTTCTATCACTAAACCGCCATCCAAGTGTGGCGATTATGATATATCTGCTAATAGATATCTTTGGGAGGGGCCTATCCCTCGCAGGTTACAGTTGCCATCTATTCTGCAATGTGACTTGCCCACTACAACTCACCGATTCAATAAAATATACAAGGTAAAATGCTTAATATTATAAGATATACATAAATATCATCATAATATGCATCTTAACCTAACTCATGTCACTGGTGCGATTATCGGTAAGTTCATGTCATAAAAAAAAACATTTCACCACCACTATCATTGACTGGACTCAGTTCCCAATGAGAACATATATGTTAATACAATAAAAAATATATATATTATTATAAGTACAAAGTAAATACTATGACGAATGGTGTTTTTTTGAACATAGTATATCCTCTTATTTATATTATCTACTTACCCTTATATGAATCGAAAAAAAAATTAAAAAACTGACAGCTGTCATTTATAATCTATGGTCATATTGTTCAATTCAAGTATAAAAACCAATACGTAATTCCTGCCTTAATGTAATAGCAGCAGAGTTCTTTATTGAACAACTAAGCAAAATCATGCATTCTCTGATATGTTAATACGAAAGCCGACCGATTTAGAACTTTATTGCTACAGTCTTACGGTACAAATTTGAATGTCAGCTGCGACTAAAATCGAGATTTAAGTAAGCATCTCCAAAATTGCACTTAAAACTGATGGCGTAAGGTTGAATTCTAGTTGTCGGAGTACCTGATGGTTCGAAGCTGACGGGCTTGGGGTGTGGTCTTCATCGGCTGATATATGGAATCGCCTTTGAAATTCCGTCGCAGCGGTCTCCATTCGTTCAGCCTGCGTCTCCGTGCTGATGTTCCGGCTGGGGTATAACACTCCTATTAAGCATTACGTCTTAAAAGGTCAGCAAGACGCATCTATAAGACTTTTCTAGCTCAATAAAGACCACGTGGGCTATACACGCAGATCTGACGAAGTTAAAAAAAAATGAAATATTTAAATACAGGACCCGGCGATAGATACTGCACATCGACCTTTGGAAAGAGACGATCGACTAATTTCTTCCATTTCACTATCTGTGCTCTCAAAGAGATCAATGTCACAGTCTGGGAACTGAACTGAGAATAAGAATTATCATTATTTTTATATTACAATGTCTCATTTTAACTTCAGATATAATGGTGTTTATTATGCACAGTTGTAATTTTCCTAAATAAATAAACACGTTTTATTTTATTTTATTTTACCCAAACTTAAAGCCACCATTTATAGACAAATTGGTGTAGTTTATACAAAGAATAAAAATTATTATCGAAAAAAGCAAATGATACTTGTTTTAACAGCTCCTTATAGATACCGGACTATTTAATTTCGTGCGACAAAGATAATGCTCTACGAAGCCGAAATTATACGACTGTCTCTTTCCAAAGGACCATGTGCAATATTTATCGCTATATATTGTATATATATTATATAAAATTCTCGTGTCACGGTGTTCGAACTTGAACTCCTGAAACGGCTTGACTGATTTTTACCAAATTTAATATGCGTATTCAGTAGGTCTGAGAATCGGCTACTATCTATTTTCTATACCCCTAAGTGATAAGGGTGGTCCACCCCTAAATTTTATTTTTAATTTTTTAGACATTTTTTTTGGTTTTTATTTTATTATGATACAGCATACAAAAATACATACAAACCTAAATTTTCACCCCTCTACGATCAACCCTTATCTTACATTTGTTAATTAAAAACTTTAATTTTTTTTGCAAAACAACATTTGCGGGATCAGCTAGTATTGTATATAATTCTGCAAAACTGTTTTTGGATCTTATAAATAAAAGGTTGAGTACCACTGGAATAGACTATAAGTGAGTGAATCTTACGTGAATGTTGGTCGTTCCCATTGCGTAGACCTCGCTATATGGTTGACGTAGTACGTTCTACCGTTGGCATCCTGTCGTTCCTCCCAGCCCGGTGGCAACGGGTCGCCACCGATCGTCTGCAACAACGAAAATTACCTCCAGCTATAAACTCCTGCGCATTTAACACACCACGTGAATTTCGACTAGGCATTTACAATTCAACATAAAATTTCTATTCTCGTGAAGAATACTTTATTTATTTACTTTATTGGAGATAGACAGTAATAAAAGGCAGTAAGAAAGTACAAATTTAGAAGCTTAGAAATATAAAATTAGTTACAGTTGTTACCTTATAACTATCTCACTGAGAACATATAATGATTTATAGTCAAACAATGAAAAAACAAAAACATTACTAAACAGGGATCAAGGACTATGGTTTAAAAATTTATATTATGTTTGTTTAAAAATAATTATGGACACCGAAAAGCTTATTCTCGGATTTCTATCGTCTAAATAAACACGGTTTTCTTTTATATTCAAATAAGATCATAATTCAAAATAACTTTATTGAAGTTGACATTTACATGTGTTTTTAAATCGTCGATTTTTTTAATATTATAAGCAGTAAGGTACGATCAGATGAACGCTGATCTATTGAGAAGTCGATCAGAAACTCAACAGTTGCACTTTTAAATGAAATTCAACAATTTTACACATGTACATTATTATATCAACCATTCAAATGAGTCAACAAACGAAGTTACTCACATTTCGATCAACTAAATATCTCGAGATCTATAATAAGATTTATTTAATAATATACTTTAATTTTAGATTTAAAACAAATAAAATGACGGTGAAATATATCCTGTGGAACTTTATTATATATACGTACACACACCCATAAAGGATTTAACTTTTTGAAGAAGAAATATATGCGTTAATTTTATTTATATTTTTCAAATTTATCATGTTTGTTACTATTTGATATATAAGATTTTAAATTATGGCGTATAAATATTATGTATAACAGTGGCGCCGTGTACTCGCGCCAGTCGAACGCGGCACAAAATGGCGACGGAGCTGGCCAGCGGACCGCAGTAAGCGCGCGGCCGCGGCACGCGAAACAGCTCCGATATGTCTATGCAAACACCCAGTCCGCGTCGTACGTTATATATTTTAATAAAAATATATTGCAAAGCAAGAATTTCTTCTCTTTTTCTTATCTCTTAAATAAACATAGAACGCTTCTAGACAAGCTTGTGTCCTTGATTAGTTTAGTAAATCGATCATTATATTTCAGATATGACTAAGCATCTTTTCAACATGAGATATTATATTTATATATATATATATTAGTGGGACCGGAAAGTAACGTCGTTTCTGTCGATATGTTTTACAGAAAATCCGATTGATTTTCACATTCAAAATGTGTATACTAAATGGCAAAAGGTCGTTGATAACGATGGTGAATATATTGTTGATTAGAAATAAAAATATGTTAATAATGTAGTCGTGTGAATTTAACTTAAGAAAGCGACCTTACTTCCCGATTATAAATTAGCCGATTGTCTCTTTCTAAAGGTCGATGTGCAATATTATTATAAAGGTTAATCATGAAACCGGATTTCAAAGAAACAAATCAATAAAAATATTAAAAACCAATTAAATAAGGCGTAAATGCAAATTATTAAAAAAAAACAAAACACCTACTAATTGATTCATCAATGTCGTCTCCACCAACTGCCAATCACCGTCTCCCATAAAGGAAGCTACAGTCTGACCCGAAATGGCAACCTAACAGTGCAAAAATGAACTCTATCACTATTAGTTAATGGAATCAGGCGTTACCTCGCGGAAGTCCATCCTAAGTAAGAAAAGGACCAATATTTAGCCACTTCCCCACATGCAGTGGTAGTCGTGCAACAAAGTGCACCGCCCGCCAGCCCGCTGATAAATGCGTATGCGGCAAACAATGCGAATCACACAACCGCCACCACCAAATCACTCAACACGTGTTTCACCCCTCCACGGGGCATCTTCAGGAGTTATGTTACACCGATTAGTGCCAAACACAGAGTCACTCAGACTGTGTTGTGGCTGGCGGTGCATTTCATTGCACGACTACCACTGCATGTGCGGAAGTGGCTAAATATTGGTCCTTTTCTTACTTCTATCACTATTGTAATAAGGTGCAAATACCAAATTAACGACAAACCAGTGGTAGAATACTAAGACATGCAATAATAGGTCGCGGGTTCAATTCCATATAGTTCATACTATGTGCATTAATTGTTCACAAATAAATTTCTAGAATATGGGCAGCAGTCTTCTTACTTTTCTCTGCATACCATAATACCACACCGCGATTACCCCATAGATATCTTTGAGAGAGTGCTATGAAATATAAAATAAATACACCTATCCCCCGATTTAAACGGTAAATACGTTCCCGAGAAAAACGTGTAAATCGAAAATTAAAAATTTTCAAGTCAAAACCGTGTAAATCGAAAAACTTGCAGAAAATGCATGATTTTGCTATTTAACAGTTGTGATTTATTTCGATATTTTTAGGTGTACACAGAAATAAAAATTGCATTGACAAGTTAAAATATTTAATATGGAAACACTGTTTTTTTTATTTAATTACAATACATTAAAGAGAAGAACAAAAAATAAATTACTCTCATTCTTTTTCGGAATCGAAGGCTCGAATTCACTTTCATCACTCCAAGTTATTTGTGCCAATTCGATGTTTGAAGCAGAAATATTTACATTATGAGAAATAGTAATAAAATCGGTTATTAAAACAAAAAAAAAACTTATTTGAAAAACCGTGTAAAAGCGAAAACGTATAAAACAAGTACCGTGTAAATCGAGGGATAGGTGTACAGTGCTTATTTATTTACTTTATTGGAGATAAACAGCAACAAAAGGCAGTAAGAAAGTACAAACTTAGAAACTTAGAAATATAAAATTAGTTACAATTGTTACCTTATAACTATCTCACTAAGAACATTTAATGATTTAAAGTCAATGAAAAAACAAAGAAAAACATCACCAAACAGGGATCAAAGATCCAGCGCATTCTGTATATCACACCGCAATAATTACGAGTCAGCAAGCCGTCACGTTCCAATGAGGTTTATTGTATTGTGTGTACTCAATAATTTCGAACGAAATTGTCTTTTAAAAGATACGAGAGAGCACGAGAATATATCAATATCACTAATATATAAATTGTGGAAGTCACACATACTATATAAGTGTGCACGTTTACCAATATTTGTATTAGCAGTTGAGAGAGAGAGATCTAAAACGCGTTCTTGCTGCAGGAACTGTGCGATTGAATCTAGTAATATGTAAAAACTTTTATAGCTACAATAGATTGCTCATTTATTAGCAAAAAAAAACTTTAAATCATCTACACCTATCTCATAGCACCCTGTATGTGATCACTCGAAAATGTTACATCAATTTCTACATATACTCTATTTTTATTATCCTCGTTCCTAAGGATCCATTCCCATTACCATATATAAACCAGGGATGTTATATTTCGGGTAAATAAATTTTTCAGTTTGTTTTTTTACTTTTTTTACATACTTCTTCCTTCACAATATCTTTTATCGTTCGCATATTCTATCTTTCATTTGTACATCTTTCATACATCGTCTTTCTTCTCTCATCTATATTACCTTCATTTCTAGTTTTACAATTACAGTTAAAAACCGTTCTTTTTTAAAAAAAAAAACATTATTTTGCCTGTGTTGCTTTTTATGTATTTTTATCAACTGATTTTTTTTCTTGCAAGTCAATTTTTTTTAATTCTAATGCGACTGGCCAATAACTTTTGTCAGTCCAAAGTCTGCAAGGACAGATAATTAAATATACGTAAATTCGATTACTCCAAATTACGAAAACTCTTTTTATTTATACGAGGGCCAAACTGAAAGTTTTTAGAACTGGCAACTTAAAAGCATTATATTAAAAAAATAAGTTTAAATTTTGAAAATAGAACTCTTTACCAATAATATTGAGTATACATTTCATTCATTTGTCATTTGTTTTACGATTTGGCGGCAAATTGAAAATTGTCTGTGCACGTCAGAATGAATTTAAGCCGAGAAAATTTTCGTGCAATGATTTTTTATGACTTTCGATGTCATATAAGTCAACAAGAAAGTTATGATAGACTTCGATTGGCTTTTCACGATGAAGCCCCATCTCGTGCCACAGTTTACAACTGGTTTAATGAATTCAAACGTGGTCGAACTAATCTCACCGATGATTTGCGTGAGGGACGGCCTTCTACAGCGACGACTGAAGACAATATCAGTGTTGTGCGGCGTATGATAGAGACTGACAAAAGAGTGACCTATCAGCAGATTCGGACAAGTCTAGGCATAGGTATGAGTCAAGTGCACAAAATCCTCCATGAACATTTAGCGGTCAGGAAGCTTTGTGCCCGCTGGATACCGCATAATTTGACCGAGGCTCAAAAACTCCGTCGTGTTGATTGGTGCCGAGAAATGTTCCAAAAATTTAACGGAGGTGACTCAAATGCTGTGTTCGACATACTAACGGGTGACGAAAGCTGGATTTACTGTTATGATCCGGAAACCAAAAGACAGTCTGCTCAGTGGGTGTTTCCTTCCGAAGAGTTGCCAACTAAAGTGAAGAGAGGTCGAAGTGTTGGAAAAAAGATGGTGGCCTCGTTCTTCGGAAAGACAGGTCATTACGCGACAGTTGTCTTAGAGGATCAGAAAACGGTTAATGCAGAGTGATAGACATCTTTCTTCTTACATTGTACAATTTCTGTCTTACTTTTCCTTATTTATTACCGTTCATTCATCGCCCCACTTCCCATGTCTCTTTCCTCAAATATCACAGATCTAATTTATCACATTTATTTTCTTAGTATATACTTATTTACCAAAAAAATTTGCTAATTATTGCTATATATCACTGTTCTACCTTTCTTTTTTTTTCGTCTATCGATATTAGCACTGATATATTTCATAAATTGCAAGTAAACACAGGACAAAATAACTAGTATTTAGGGTCCTAGAAAAGAACGCAATCTACGAATTATCTCGTGGTTGTAAATCAACATGTTAATATACCCATGACTTATATGACAATAGTTATTGAATATAGTGTTAAAATTCACGTGCAAAAGCCTCAAGCGAAATTAAATAAATTTTCCTTACCGGTTGTACAGTTCCAGTTTGAGACTCTGGTTCAACCATCTCCCAGCCATCGGGAGCGGCGGGGGCTGCAATCGGCTCACTCTCATCTTCCGTCTCCCCCACTCTGCTGACCAGCGCCGCGTATACTTCTATATGACCACGCACTCTAGACCTGGCACTGCAAATATATATTTGTTAGTCTTGATACTTCACTTTTAGTAAACAATCTAATAAATGTTAAGCATTATAATCATAAACCAATACGTTACAGGAATTCCACAAATATCTTCAGATATGATTTAAAACAATTCTATCCAACAATTAAAAGTTCTGTTGAAGAATTGCCTTCCGAACCAGTGGTAGCTTGCTAAAGATTAACAAAACCGACATTTTATGTTTATCAACGAATCAAAAATGCTTGTAACAGCCTATTCAAATAAATAATATTTTGATTTTTAATTTTACATACGCTCATATTAAACATGTAAGTTAAAATTAATTAAACAACACTTGGAAGACATAAATAAAAGGTAAACAATCAATCGACCCAATGATATATTTTTAATCATATAAAATATATATAAATTAAAACTGATAATAAAACACTGTACCGCAACTACCTTTACTTGTGTGAAAGATTCATTTACTTATAGGCATTTATTTTACAATTACGATATTTCTTAAGATCAGATATTCGGATAATTACACCTGTATATCATATTACTAAGAATCTATTAAGTTTATTATAAATAAATTGACTAATTTAACTATTTTACGTATAGTTTATTCTAACATGCCAATACGAATGATTGTTTCTAAAAGAACTTTCCAGAATATTCGAACATCAAATCTCTAGGACATGGATTCACAGACCGCGGCCCGCCGGTCGAATACTGGTGGCCCGCCGGCAGCAAAAATAATACTCTCGTACATTCGAAAAATATCGAATTCTATTCCAGTATAAAACCAAAAAAAAATTTACCTATACTTCTGGCGGCCGGCCCGCCATCAGTTCATGATTTGCCCGAGTGGCCCCTAGTCTCAATAAGTCTGTGCAACCATGCTCTAGATTCTATTCATAACATATATATCATCTATAGGTGCATCACACGGAAAAACAAAACGATCGAACGAAAGCATTAAACACAAGCGCAAATAACAATTGAAATAATAAAGATTTCATATCTACATCTAATAAATGTGCACACTGCCATATACAAACGCATGCACGACATATGAACTTACAGTAAATCTATCTTCAATAGCATAATGCTGGTATGTTCCGATGTGATCTTATATAAACTGCTTTCCCTTTAATGATATAATGAAAAAATATCGACATGTTTTAGATTTATATTTTAGGTAATCGATTGATCTTTCTGAATATACGATACGAAATAAATATGTCCACTTATACAGGATGTTACACGACTAATTGATCAAACGTGGCACAGGAGTGGTTGAAGATACACATATATATCTCCTCTATAGCACTACGGGGATTTCTGAGGTAACGTGAACTATATAGGGAAGACCGCGTGGCGATGCCTAACCAGCAGAAATAGCACAAAAGGCGATCACCCGGGGGAGTTTAGTGGGTTTGAATCCCACTTAACCCTGTCCTTCACCCAGGTCATCTTGAACATTCGGAAGATTCCCCCCACCCCAAACCAAAAAAATAGGGGTTGAACTCAATCTATCTAGGTATCTAAAATAGCACAGCGCAAGAGAAGGCCGCGTGGCGATTCCTGACCGGGAGATACCGCGGTCCTCCGTATAAGACAAAGGCGATCACTGGGGGGTGGGGTTATTGGGTAAGAATCCTACATAAACCTGTCCTCCCCCCAGAGGCCATCTTGAACATTCTGAAAATCACCCCCCCCCCCATGTCAAAAAAAGAGGAATTGAAGTCATTACATATTCATGTCTCCATTTTCAACGGTACGGCATTCCTTCAGAGAACTTTGTGGCTGATAATTTTGTGGCAGGTTTTTGGCTCAAACTAGCTGTACCTTTTGTTTATGACCCCCCCCCCCTTGGGGGCCTCTCGTACCCCTAACGAGTTTGGGATAGGGACTTTTATTTATTTTCGCGTTTTTTTCTATGCATCGGAAGATCTTTCATTAATTTCCTTACTTTCCACATTTCATCTGTCTTACTCTTCCATTCCATTTTCTCTCTTTTCCGATACCTTGTGTTGTAACATAACATATATATATATATATATATATATATATATATATATATATGTCGTAATGTTGACTGCACTATATGTATATACAAAGTTTTACAGTATTATTTCTTATAAGTGTATAAGTTTTAAACCGGTGAATATATATCTTGTTAGTCGGCAACACCTTGAAGCTATTTTACCTATTTCCAAACACTCTGTATAAGAACATCACTCTGAAATATATTACATTAATATTTTTTTCCAATTGAATGCGACAGACCTAATAACTAAATATAGTCTGCAGACAGATAAGTAATACTAAATTTAAATATATATTAATTCCAATTTTTAAACGCTTTTTCTTCCTATACTTTAATAGTTATTTATTGTTCTTTAAGCTACTGGTTTTTGAATATCGAGTATCATAATTGGATAGCAAATTAGTCATAAATTCACCCTTTTAATGCTTCTATAGCTATAACTAAACACCCTGTATGTTATAAGGTTTCAAATTAAATAGTAAAAGTCAATAAAGTATACTCACACTTAACATCCAACACGCAACGAGCTACAGAATCTAGAAAACTCAAGAAAAAAAAAGGCATCGCATGCACAAGTCACTACTTACACAGACCTTCGAGGACGCAGGGGGTACTTAGCGGGGGGAGGTCTTGGCGCCGCTGCAGACTCTGTAGGAGCACCGGCGAGAGGAATCTCCACCATGCCGAGGAAGTCATCCCTCGTCAGCCGGTTCTCATCGAACACCTGAATCAGCAGCTTCTGCTCCTGCGGCTTTACCTGCATAATATTTCATGGTCATGTCATCCAATCACACTATCGCTTCACATTCGAAAAGAAGAAGAAAATTTATTTATTAACTCTCAATAATCTATAACTTTTGGCGAGGTTAACAAAATGATAAACGGAATACGATAGCGCGATTTAAAAGACAACTGGCGCCATCTATAAATTTCATGGAGAACTATTCTTAATAATAAGACAATAATTTCGAACAGACGCCGACTACAAGGCATAAGCCAACTCTAAACATCATCACGATGATCATTCCTGCGTCGCGTCTACCAGCTCCTGGTCGCCACTCTTCAGACATATTTACTTATGAATGATTTCATCATAATGCCATACAAAGAATGTCTATTTCCAGAGATAATTCTCCGCCAACGATCACCACAAAAAGCGGTCTTACTCTAACTGCGTTTAGCGACTTTTCGGGTCCTTGCACCCAGTGGGGGGGTATAACTATTTCTTGATCATCATCACCAGTTCAACCGTAGAACGAGGACAGTTACATATCCCCTACTCTCACTGTATCACACGGTCTACTAATACTTGTGGCATCTTAAGAAAGTTTGTCCCACAATATGTTACATCTGTGCCGATCTTCGGCTATATATTGCTTCAACTAGCAATATCAATAATGATCAACAAATAACTGTAAACTTTAAAAGCAAAGTTAACCCTTAATTAGGCGCATGGGGTCAGGGCCGCTTAAAATTCAAAAAATAATGGCTTACAGTCTTCAGAGCGTACTAACGCTCTTTCTAGCTTCCTCACTCCCCCCGGGGTACGCAAATTAATCGCATCCAGAACATTAACTCTTGCACACACATCGCTGTCCCTTAGAGAGCTGACCCCATGCGCCCAGTTACGTTCCATTTTTTGGCAAAGGTAAGTTTTTACTTTTGTGATTTTTTTTGTGTTTATATTAGTATATTGTTTACTGTTTATCTTTGTATGTGTGTATTTTGATACGGTATGATTTCTTTATGTATTTTTGAGTTTTTTTCTATGCTTTTTCTTTTTTTTTGAATTGAAATGCCTAACGACAAACTAATATTGCAATGGCTGGATGAAGTGCTTGATGAAGAGCAAGATGTTGCTGGTTCGGATTCGCAAGACGAAACTTTAAACGATGCTGTCATTGATAGTGCTCATAATTCAGAAAGCGAAATTAAGGAGTCTGAACATATCCAAGACATCCCTGTATCGACGGAAGATAATTATTTTTTATCTCGACATACTCAGAGAAATGGCCCGAAAGTGAAATGGTTAAAGTACCACCAACGAACGCAGTAAGGATCCGAGCACAAAATATTATTTTACATTTACCTGGAGTATAAACATATCTGGAATCAACCCATTTGTCATACACAAAGCGAATACTGAGAAGACTTTGACATATACAAGACGGATTTTCTTGAAGAAAATAGCTGCGGCACATGTGGAAGATCATCAAAAACGTTGCATACAACTACGTGCTGTACCAGCGACAACAAAAAGACGGCTCCATGAAGTTTATAATGTGAACAAGGCGGTTTATCAATCGAAAACTAAGCGCGGGCGCTGTTCATCATGTCCTAGAAAGGACGACAAAAAAGTGCTACCAAAATGTTTCAAGTGTCGTAAATTTATTTGTCAGCAACACTCAAGGATTTACTGCGTCGGATGCAGAACAGAAGATTCCGCTGATGAGGCTGAATAAACTTTATTTCTTAAGTTGATCTTGGCTATGCCAAAAAAATTAGTTTAAAGTGAGGTTTACTGTTTTTGTTTTTTTTTTAATATTTTTAATGTCATAGTAAGTATTTGTTTCTTAAAGTTAAGTATATTAAAGTACTTTATTAATTACTAAAGAAATCCATTAAGTTTTATTCCTTTTTGATACTCTTTTCTCAATATTTTTTTGGGGTCATTTAAGACCCCATGCGCCTAATTGAGTGATTTTCTCAATGCGCCTAATTAAGGGTTAATAGTAATAAAAACGTTCCAATACATCGTTACGGAATGACGTAACGGAACGTAGATCTAGTTACGGGTCATAAAAGCAACCGTAAATTCCATTATACGTAATAAAGTATTTATTTGGCGCCAGAGTTCTTTCTATATATCTTTTATATGCGCCTGTATGAGAAATACTACTGTTTATAGAAATATATATCTATTATGAGAGAAACCCCCTATTTACCCCCCCCCCCCCCCCCCCGCTGCCTCCATCACCACTTTGTCCTGATCATTAGTTCGATCAATCTTCCTTTCCTAGAAAGTGTTCTTGCTTTAGAATAAACTATCCACAGGAATTACTAATCTGCAAATCGACATTCTTTCAAAAAGAAAGTTCGAGAACTATCGATAGAAAAATATTACTAATAAGTTGTATAATAGACCCGAGGATTGTAAATAGATATAACACATTTTTTTTTCTATTCAATGCTGCAGGCCATAGTAGATCACGGATTCGATTTTCGGTGATACAATCGTATATAATTCACAATTTGCGCATTAATCATTTAGGATTGCCACTGCTCATAAACAAATGACTGACCCCAACGCCCTCTGCGTACCATAACACCATAATGCTATCCAACCCGCCTGACAAGTGGCGATTATGGTACATCCCCCCATATATATATTTAGGGTTGGCCTATGCAGTGGGCATCTATCAGCTTAAAAAAGAAGTAAAGCTATGGATTTACTCCTGCTTTACACTTATAAACAATCATCCTCTATTTTTGTCCCCTCCCTGCCATGTTTGGAGCAGGGGAATACTTTTCCTCGCTTACATATATTTTTCATCATCCTGTACATTGTACTTGTACTTGCACTTGTACAACCGTGGACTTCTGCCTCTTTCCCAGTCACTATCAAGCATTCTTAGTTATTGTGATCTGCGACCAAAAATATGGCCAAAATACCGTGTTGTGGTCAGACATGAAGTGATCTCTATTTTTATAGCAAGACATTTGAAAGATATACTCACCCTGAATACGAACTCCTGATTCCATACCGGATTCAAAGTCTGTAAATGAAAATAATAATATATTAGATACAATTTACATATGTACGGATTCTTCTACCATGAGACGGTAGACGCTACGATGGTATGCCCACTACTAGATGGATGGATGACATAGTTGAGGTAGCGGGAAGTTTCTGGATGCTGGCAGCACAGGATCGGCCATCGTGGCGATCTTTGGAGGAGGCATATACCTCTCAGTGGGCGTGTATCAGTTGCAAATAAACAAGACATTTTCAAAACTCGACGACGCCTTTAAGATTCGAACCAACACAACGTCAAATTATCTTTATAATCTTATATGAAAAATAGTGACAGACACATGATAAATACAAGAAATAAAATAAAGAACCAACACTACAACAACGACTTAACTTCGTCTTCAAAATGCTAACAAATCCTTCACGGCTGTGTGTACGCATATATAATAAAGTTCCACAGGGTATCTTACACCTTCCGTTTCTTTATATTAAATCTATATGTGTGTGTGCGTGTGCGCGTGTGCGTATGTGCGTGTGCGTGTGTGCGTGTGTGCATGTGTGCGTGTGTGCGTGTGCGTATGTGCGTGTGCGCGTGTGCGCGTGCGCGTGTGCGTGCGTGCGAGCGTGCGACCGTGCGACCATGTATGCGTGCGTGTGTGTGTGTGTGTTAGACGGAAGACTGAAATCATAAACATTGCGAGAAATTGCGGAAGACACAAATTTATACTAAAAGAAATATAAAAGAAAGAAAACACTCATGAACATTGAATGGCGTATTTTATAAAGTTTTCCTCTCTGTTGCGATGCTATAAATAAAAACCCGACAATGTAATTCTGTTGAAGGTTTTCATGTCTTTCTTTAAGTTAATTAGTTGGATATTACAATTTTCCCTTTCACAAAGGCGATAACCACATCGTGAGAAGAATATATTTCATTAATAACACTATATGACAGTGGTATATCAAGTCAATATTATGTTGATGATGAATCGACGTAGATTGGAGGAACTAGGAGTGTTTTAAAAAGAATAGTGTCATCAACTATGACATATTTAATGGAATCAGGCGTTACCTTGCGGAAGTCTATCCTAAATAAGAAAAGGACCAATATTTAGCCACTTCCGCAAATGCAGTGGTAGTCGTGCAACAAAGTGCACAACCCACCAACCCGCTGACAAATGCACAAATGCGGCAAACAATGCGAACTAAACAACTGCCACCGTCAAATCATTCAACACGTATTTCACCCCACCACGGGGCATCCTCAGGAGTTATGTTACACCGATTAGTGCCAAACACAGAGTCTGTGACTCTGACTGGCTAAATATTGGTCCTTTTCTTAATCAACTATGACGTCACCGACATCATTTCGGTGATTATTCTTCCACCAAAAATGTTTCGAAGGATCTTTTGTATTCTTCGAAACCCTTACCAAACTATTCCTTACTTAAGTTTTGCTACAACAAAACTTACGAATAATGGTCTATGGTAAAATTTTTTTTCAAGAAATAAACCATCAAATCAAGTAATATATATCAAGTGATTTTTTGGAATGTGTATTCCACGCCATGTGGGGCGTATACGACCCCCGTTGCACTTTCCGTTCAGGCCATTTGCAATTCTCATTGGAAAACAAATGATTCTTAAAAATGAATTGTAACCTCAAATATAGATAAATTCACATCACGTACGCGCGTACGTAATGCATATTAAAATTTATAACTTTTTCCCGCTAATTATAGCTTTGCAGTTTTGATAAAGTATAAAGCGTTCGTCCTTAACGACTACTTTTAATTTTTAAAGTGTGGGTCGTATACACCCCACGCGTCCTGAATGGAAAACTTCAAAAATTGTCGCGGCACGGAACGTGTTAAAATACATAGCTGCCCGATTTGTAAATTTTTTTTGTTGAGGGTAGACAGATATTTGTTTAATGGAAACAAACGTTATTTTGCGGAAGTCCATTCTAAGTAAAAAAGGACCAATATTTAGCCACTTCCGCACATGCAGTCACTGTTGTTTTGCACATGCATGTTGCACGACTACGACTGCATTTACGGAAGTGACTGAATTTTGGTCCTTATCTTACTTAGATATTTTTGTTTTAGTGGGTATAAATAACTATGCACAATTAGCACAGATAGAGTTGTCTCTTGAACCGCCGGAGCGTTTGGATCTATCAAGACAGTCCCTAGACGTTCTTTGAAAGGCATAAGCCTTCCGAAAAGTTATCTATAGAGGGATATGCCATAATCGCCTCGCTTGGTAGGCGGGTTGGCAATCGCAGTATGGCCACATCTTCTGGAAACTTATTTATCAACAGTGGCAATCCTTTATAATTTGATGCACAAAAGAATGAAATATATGTAACATAGTATCCCCGGAATCGAACCCGAGATCTAGGATCGCAAGGCTCAAAACATTGTTACAAAGTCTAACATAAGAAGATTCTCAAAAATTTTGTAATTATCTCCAAAATTATTTCAGTGATGACGACAAAGCTGAAATTGCTCTAGTAGAAGCTACATTACGCCATCAGCGTCGCTTAGAAAAGGGGAATCCCACAGAAATATAATTCTTTGTATACATCGTGCGAAAGAGAGCGCTATACAAGACTGCTCGACTTGTGATTGGCTGACGATTTTTATTGGTTGAATATTGTTTTCACACTTCTACTTCGGACTTCGTGTTGTCATTACCTTTAAGACAAAATTCCACTATTTCTCAGAAGTATGCAAGCGAAGAAATTTAAAAATAAGTAACGTTACCTTCTTCTTGGTCTTGGTGAGGAAGGTCTCAACGGTGACGTCTCCATCAGTTTTCTGAAGCTCGACACGGACGTAGGGATCGCTGGAAAAAAGATAATTCTAATTAGTGAAAAATATTTAAACTTTTTTAATTATAAAACGAAATAACATGTGCAGCCGATGACAGTTGGGGTCGAAAGGCGACCACCAGGCGGTGGAGGCCTGGTTGGAACCTCTATTAGGTGGAGCACGACATAGTCAAGTCGATGAATTCCGGCAGCATAAGACTGATCATCGTGGTGATCTGCGCTTTGCAGTGAACATCAGCTGTTATGATGACGATATGAATCCAAAAATTACAGTTTATCATCCCAGCAAGGAGTTACTGTAATTGTTCACGTCAAACCAACATGCAATAGTAATGACGCAGAAGACTGCAAAGATCGAAGAACATCAGAGCTTCTCATACACAGCCGAAGACCTGGATGTCGAAGTAGACTTGGCGACGGATTCCAATCCACGATACGTATCCTGGCCTGGTAAATAAGCGGCTGTTACTTGAAAAAAATTTGCATATTCCATATACAATACAACGTGTAGACTTTTAACGTGCCGCCGACGACAAAGTTAGGTCACATACAAAGGGATAAAATATGATTTATACGCTTACAAATACTTATTCGTGATTGGAACTCAAACTTTAATGCAGTTTACATATTTATCGTCAAGTTTATCAACTGCAGTATGTCCAATGGAATCAGATTAATTTTGAATGACGTCTTTCAGAAAAAAATTCAGCGAACTTCTGTACCAGAACAACACTACGGTAGTATGCGAAGAAGTTTCGGTAATTTTGACATATATCAATCTCAATGTATTTACTAGGTAGCGCAAGCTATGCAAGAGATAACATATATATGTCCTTGGACTTTGACGAGTATGTTGACTCAAAGATAGTGTAGACATCCAATGTCCTGTTCGAGAAAAACAAGTCAACAACTCGTAGGACATCGAATGATGATAGAGTCGATATCTTAGGCTACGAGGAAAGTCGCTGTTCACCAGAGCTCTAGCTTAGACTCACGGAGACCAAAACTCGACTTTAGAGGAATCTCTCTACATTACAAATAGTCGCAAAATCGAATCTCTCTATATTAGAAATAGAGTCCCAAAATCGATTCCAGGAGAATTTCTCTACATTAGAAAGAGAGTCCTAGAAACGATTCCAGAGGAATTTCTCTACATTAGAAATAGCGTCCCAAAATCGATTCCATAGGAATTTCTCTGCGTTTGAAATAGAGTCCCAAATTTGATTCCGGAGGAATTTATCTACATTAGAAATAGAATCCCGAAATCGATTTCAGAGGAATTTTTCTACATTAGAAATAGAGTCCCAAATTCGATTGCAGAGGAATTTCTCTACATTAGAAATAGAGTCCCAAATACGATTCCAGAGGAATTTCTCTACTTTAGATATAGAGTCCTAAAATCGATTCCAGAGGAATTTCTCTACATTAGAAATAGAGTCCCAAATTCTGCTCTTAACGAATTATAAAATTAAGATCTACGATCAGTGATACAAAGTGACTATTCGGTAAGTTATTTGGACAGTGATTTCTTAAGCGATTTGAAAGCGAAGTTTGGACTAATCGACAATACACTTTGTGTTAAAGTAGGGTGACCATCTGACTTGTGAATAAAGGACTCCTTGTGAACCAGTGGTGTTTCATTACGAGTCAGAACCCACAGTACGAAACAATATATACCAACATACATATGTATACAACATATACACCTATAATAAATACGTTTAGATCTCACGCCACTATGGCACACACCTCGGTGATTAAATTATTAAAAAAAATTAATTTCCCATGTGTTATAAATGTAAATTTTCCTAAGCTTTTTAATTTTTAATGTTTTCAACTGAACAGCCTGTAGTACAAACAGTTATAATTATTTTTAAATAGCGTTCATTGCTAAGCGGGCAACTTGACCTTATGCTTAGTCGTCATATGCAACTTAAGACGTTAGACAGCTGCTTATTATTACATAAGCGCATCACGTGCAACTTACAACCAGTTAGCAAACATTATACTGCCATTGTATGAATTCGCTAATTTTCAAACTTAAGTTATAAAATCCAACTTCATACGAACAAAATAAAATTTGTGATACACGAAATTCACATCTAATTATGTTCATCACCTGATCACCACCTGTGCCCCTATTTGGCGCAGAGAGTATTGACTGCCAGTCTCGGTTGCAGGAGAGAATAGAGGAGGGAAACATTACCAAGCTGGTACAGGCAGAAGAAAGGCGCCGAATCTCCTCAGAGTATTGTAAAAAGATAATAAATATGATAATTAAAAGCAAGAAATACTAGTCCGGTAAGTCAAGAATGAGAAAACGATCTGTTATAAGTATGTGATATAGAATTTAATAAAAACAATTTATAAATATATTACATATAATAATATTATGAAGTGGCCATTAGTATATTTATATGTGATTTTTCCTTCTAAATTTAATTTTAAATTTTTACCATATTTTTCATGTTTTATGACATTATCTAGTTTAACCTGCTTTTATTAACTAAGAAAGGTACTAATATATAGCCACTTCCGCACATGCAGTGGTAGTCGTGCAATGAAGTGCACAGCCCGACAGTCTGTTGATAAATGTGCGTGGGTTAAACAATGCGAAACACAACTACCGCCGTTAATTTACTCTACACGTGTTTCACCCCTCCACGGAGCATCCCCAGGAGTAATATTACACAGACTAGTGCCAAAAGCTTACTCGGTGTTTGGTAGTATTAATCCCTTTATTAGTTAGAATGGACTTCCGCAAGGTGACGCCTGAATCTATTAGACATAATAATGTTCTGTTATTACTTCTACAAATATTTTTTTTAGTGATATACACCCACTGTTAGGTAAGGTTAGGTTCGTGGAGGGCCGTGGTCTCTTTCTGTGAGACCGTCATGGTCCAGAAGGAGGCGGTCGAACGGGATCGGCAGAGGACAGATCCCGCTTGGAGACGACGCCGTCAGCGCAGGGACGCACCTCGCAACGGCCCTCCGGTCAATAGTGCTCCCCTACCATAAACGGGGCCTTCGGAGTCGCAGGAGTTTAGGGTGGGGGCCCTAAACTCCCACTAGCTTCGGCGACTCTGAGGCGGACGATGGTTCGACGTGGTCTCGAACCATCGTGATAGCACCACGACAGTTTCGGGGGTAGCGTATACACGCATACCCCGGGACGGGCTATCGAAAATAGCACAGCGCGAGGGAAGACCGCGTGGCGATCCCTGACCGGGAGATACCGCGGTCTCCCGTATAGCGCAGAGGGCGACCACCGGGTGGAGGGGCTAGTGGGTAGGAATCCCACATACTCCTGTCCTCCCCCCAGAGGCAGGGCATCTTGAACACCAGAAGATTTCCCCTACCGAAACAAAAAAAGGTTAGGTTAGGTTAGGTTATTGACCTCCCCAAATTCATCCAATGGGGTATATACCGTAATCGCCACGCTTGGCAAGTTAGCGATCGCAGTGTGGTATTACGGTACGCAGAGGACGCTGCTGTTCAAGAGCTGTGGCAATCCTATATAATTAATGCACAAAGTGTGAATTATAAAACATTGTATACTGGGAATTGAACCCGCGCCTATAATCACAAGTCACAGCACTCTGCCGCAGGGATACCGCCGCTTAGATCCGATACAACGCGATAACGACGATATAATTACGATATAATGGTTCATATTTCATAATAACATTCAGCAAAGAATCATAAATTTCTTCAATTGTCATGGTAAGTGTTCAATTCTCTGACATATGCCCCCGCGATGCGTATATATAAATAACATGGAACTCTAAATTTTTTATATACTTTAAATACTAAGATTTTGACCTCTGTCTCGCCTCATGTGAAGCTACGACGAGGTCTACGATACTATATGCTCGCTTAGAAACCTATTCAATTTTAACTTGATGACTCCTAAATTATAATTGTCTGAAATTCGACTTAAAATTGTTTGATGCCACTGTTTCTCTCTTAAAAAATAGATGACAAAAAATTCTTGTTCTTATATTTCATAGATAAATAAATAATATTATAAGTCGTGCTAACAACTAATTTTCAATTTTATTAACTCACGTTTATTTTCCTCTTATTTTTTTTTATTTTATGATGTTTAGTTAGTCAGGATTGATGGAATTTTTTATAAAATATGTAGACTGATTTCTTTATTTAAAACAGAAATGAATTTTTATAGTACCGACTGCATAATTGTTAACATATATATATATATATATATATATATATATATATATATATATATATATATATATATATATATATACATATATATATATATATGTTAAATTATTAGTATATATATATATATATATACTAATAATTAAGAGATGCTACAATGTCCTATTTTAAAGGCGAAGGATGTGCTCTTTTACCATTTTTTTAAAATACTGACAGCTATTTAGCGCATCTATTTAGTTCTGGTAGCTCATTCCATAACCTGACAGCGACAACTGTAAAAGATTTCTCCATAAACATAGTAGAATGATCAGATATACTCAATTTCAAGTTCTCCGATGATATAAGCAACTTATAATGAGTAACGTAAGAAAATAAATCTAGATAGAAATAGAGAAGCGAAAGAAAGTATGCTTAGTACGAAATTTTTATATTAGACTGTTCGTTACATTTGACAGAAGTAAATATAACATTCTACCACCTACTAAGTAAACCAACTTAATCCTTCGTGTTATATTGCTCGATCTATTTCCATCGCACGCACTGCCGCCCAGACGTAGATATAATTACATTAACACGCAGCAATGTAACGACTTCGCGTATTATCGTCGCATTTGAACGACTCACAATAAAAAAATTGATTTGCTGAGATGTAATTGTTCAAGTAAAACCCCTCACGTAGCTTGTGTTTCAACCATTTAAATGGAAGCACAAAAAATAAAACCAAATGTGTTTTATTATCCTTCATCAATGCCAGAAATTACTCTCATTCTTTTTTTCGGAATGGAAGATTCGAATTCACTTTCATCACTCGAAGTTATTTTTGCCGATTCGATGTTTGAAGCAGAAATATTTACAATATGAGAGATGATAATAAAATCGGTTATTAAAACAAAAAAAAAACTTATTTGGAACCGTGTTAAAACGAAAACGTGTAAAGCGGGGGATAGATGTAGTAGTGATTTGTGGATCTCTTTATTACTTGACTAATCTAAGGGCAGGCCCGCTTCTAGTTGGACGGACGCCATAGTTCAGGTCGAGGGTAACGCAAGACCAGTGATCGTGGTGATCTTTGGAGTAGACCTATGCCATGCAGTGATCATCTATCGGCTGATACGATGATGATAATGAATATACGTTTCCTTAAGTATTAACTGTATTTACCAAAGATCATATATGATATTATACAAAAGATCAAGATAGATCTAATTATAGATTCTAGTACATTCATCAATTATGAGGATTGCCATGATGAGTAAATATTAACTCGACATTAATGTCCATATATATTTACAAGTCTAGATTAATGTTAGTCATTAATTCTGACCATCGTTATCAAGTTAAAGTGTTAAGACCTAAATTACGAAAACTAATTTTTTCGCATATGGAAACCTAGAGATATATAATTAAAGCTGCAAAAAAAAATTGATATCCATTCGCTAGTATGGAAATCTATTCTTACTTGGAATTATATTTCTGTCTTCTTTCTCCCTCCCCCTCCCTCCCCTTCTCTCTCTCTCTCTCTCTCTCTCTCTCTCTCTATATATACATTCTGTATATAGAGAGAGAGAGAGAGTAGTATATATATACAGAACAGTGTCAATAAAAAGTACGGTGAAAGTGTTTACAGAATGTAAATTCTTTATTTATTCTTTCAAATCAATTTCGTCCCCTACAAAGTAATTCCGGCAGATTTTCCAGTTGAAAGAGTAGAAAGTCTTTTCCCGGTACATCCTTCGCATCCTTCTACTATTCTGTATATATATATATGACCCCCGCTGCACTTTCCGTTCAGGTCATTTGCAGATCTCATTGAAAAACAAAGGACTCTTAAACAAATGAACTGTAAGGCTCGAATATAGATAACTTCACATCACGTACGCGCATGTAATGTACTGTATGTAATGTACGTAATGCATGTTATAACTTTTTCTCGCTAATTATAGCTTTACAGTATTGAAAAAGGGTAAAGCATACGTCTTAAACAACTTTATTGTGGGTCGTATACGCCCCACGCGTCCTGAATGGAAAATGCTCAAAAATTGCCGTAGCACGGAACGTGTTAATACATACGCAACTTTCTTAACTTACAACACTCAGTTTTGATCGATAATATTATTATTTAATTCTTTCGGTTTATCGTGTACCGCCATTTTATTATTGTTGATTATATAACAATATATCGATGATAGAAAGTCGATAAAATAAATTTAATTTTAGAAATACTCGGCGGGTCGCATAGACATGTTTAACGGGCCGCTAGTTGCACACCCCTGTTTTAGTACATATTAACCTACAACTATAAATGCATGACGAAAAAACCATTACCGATGAAGCTGTAAAAGCCGCAAGGCTAACAGCACAAACTTCACACGAGACTATAGACTATGACGAAAAACTGCAACATACCACTTAAACGTCAATGTATAGTGTTGTACATCTGCAACATTATATATATTAATTTATATTTATATATATATTTTAATAAAAAGGTATAAAAAATATTACATATATTTCATTTCTTTTCTTCATTTTTTTTTCTTTTCTATTTTCCCTGCATTGTAGTGTACTTATCTGCATGAAATATTTTTTAAAGTATAAATAAAAGTCATGCATTTATGGGTCAATGTAATGAAGTATTGAAATAGATGGCTGAAGCATATATATATATATATATATGTCATAGAGGAAAAGGCTTACCTGGCACCAAAAATGTCTTTTTTCGCCAACGAATAAGCGCCAATTATCTTCAAACGAAGAAGAAAGCTGTTTTCGTCCGTCTGAAAAAATATATACACAATTATCGATTTTTATTTTACAATATACCCCCATAATAATAATAGTAAATGTAAATTATTGCGATATATTAGGGGGACCGGAAAGTAATGTCCTTTGTCGCTCTAGCATTGGTTTTGTATACTAGATGGCAAAAGGTTGTTAATAACGAAGGTGAATATATTTTTGACTAGAAATAAAAACTTGCTAAAAATGTAGTCGTGTGAATTTAACATAAGAATGCAACATTACTTTCCGGTCCCCCTAATAGACAGTAAGGAAATAGAAGTAAGAATAAATAAGTTGTTAAACAAATGATAAAAATAATAAACGTAAAATTGTAGTACTCTGGAGATCAGGCGAAGAGAGTGAAGCGATGTATGGAAATGAATAAAGATATTGTGAAGGAATTTAGAGTTAAGAACGAAAGATGAGTATTGAAATAAAAAAAAATTGAGAAATTATTATTCAAACAAAGATCCTGTCCACCCATGATAGGGGTTGAACGAGAGGCTTTAAAAAGCGGAGTAAAAAAGTATATATTATAATACTGGCCAGTACGTCCATAATTATTTTTAAATTAATATTACGCGTTCGAATTTCAAAATCGGATGCGATCAATAATATACACCAATACCTCACTTTGCGTCGTAGTTACGTTCCAAAGAAACACGACGCAAATTGAAACGCCGCAAAATGAACTAAGATTTTCTATAGCAAACCATATAAAGATCGAAGATAGGTTTCAGGGTTACGAAAACACTACTTTTTAAAAAGAAAATTGAACAAAGCAAACATTTAAAAAAACAAAAATAATATTACTCCGCCAATAAATAAATTGGAAAAATATTTACTTTTTAGTAACCAGAAACAACACGTAAAAATTTATATAAATTTATCTTTTTAAAAAAGCACAACACCCTACATTACAACACACTAAGTAATTGAAACTGTACTCTAAAATTAGCAAAACAAAGTAAAGATAAAACTGTATTGCGTTGTTTTTAGTAAGAAAGGGAATCCCCGAGTTTTGATGGCATGACGCAGTTAGAAACAAGTGTTGGTCTTTTCGAAAAAAAAGAAAATTTAAAGACTCGAACCCAAAACAACGCAACCTCGAAAATCTAACGACGTACAGTGAAAATTAGTACTAATTAAGCAGCGACGCAACTTCGAAAAAAAACGCAAAACGAAACGACGCAAAGCGAGGTATTGGTGTAGTCGCTGCCATTGCGTTTGGGACAAAATAGTATACGCTTGTGAAATATACCACATCGTTCACACCTGGCGGTATTTTTCCTTGCCATCTAAGTAGGAGCATACGCGCACTGGTAGATTCTCACAGCTACCCCTAATACGCTTATATTTCAGAGAATCTCCCATAAGGCCAGAAATCCTTCAAGTAGACGTCAAGGTCGAGTTAGGTTTAACAGGAGGTAGACATAATTTAAAACTGTTTTTGGGTAATCGAGGTTAATATTCGAAATTTGAAAAACCGGGGTACCAGTATTAAAAACGGTATTATTAATAAAAAATTTACTTGTCATGTTCTTATTTATTTCAGTTGTTATATGGACTTGTTAACAAATAATATATGAAATCCAATAATAACAGGCTTGTATGGCATTATATAATTGAAGAAGCAAAATATATAATTAAATAGAGAGTATTTATGAAATAATATTTATATCCTGCGTTTTGTTTATTAAAGTGTGCTCTTAAAAACATTAACAATCAATCTTTCATCATCAAGCGAGGACGGATTTTTTGTACAAATTAAATTAGACTTATATTGTGCATAAATTCAATTTTTATCAACTAATGTAATACGAAAATACCGGTATTTTTACATGAATACCGGTTTTTAATATCGGACAAAAATCTTCCGGTATCGTATTGTAAGCCCTAGGTGTTCTTACAACTTTCAAGATATATAAATTTTTAGTTAATTCTACCGCTGATTTTTTCAGCAGTTAAAATTTTTATGCACATTCCGAAACAAAGTACAAATTTTTCTTCATCATCAGCCATAGGTCCACTGTTGGACATTTGTCTCCGCCATATATCACCAATAGACCCGGTTGCAAGGGTCCTGTATATTACGCAGCGCTTTTTAATCTGTGGTATCCAGAACTTTGTGTACTAGCCCCTGTTTTTGGGTACCTTTCGTTCACCCCTACATCTGGGATAAGAACTTTCTTTATTATTTTCATCATCTATCATTCTTCACAATATCTGTCACTCTTTACAATCTTTGCATTTATTTCAGACTTCCTCTTTCATCCCTCTCTTGCATTCTCAGGATATCACAGATTCCAGAGACTCCAGAGTTTTACTGACCCAGCAGTTACCTGTTCAGCGTCAAATGGTCAACAAGAAGGGAAGTCCAGTATCGGACAGAATCACTGTGTTCCAATTCCCAAAAATATATTACATATAGTAATGCAAATACTTAAGTCGTTGCAGTACCAGATTTTTTTTTATTTCATAAGAATGTAACACTACTAAGGCACCATCATCAAGTAAAATTAACAAATATAACAAGGTTATTGAAACATCGGAAGTGTTGTATCAGAAACCGGTGTAACCAAAAATGATATCACATCTAGAACCTCCAAGGCGAGAGCAACCTTCGAATTCCGTCAGGTATGGCATTCACGAAAATTTATTCGCAGATTTAAACTCTGAGTACTTCAATACAACATAAAAACCGGTATTTCTGTACGAATGTCAAACGAGGAAGGTCACAAGGTCATTGCCGAATCCATGGGAACGCTGCTATGAGACCTATGAGACCCCGGTAGATCAAACACCAGAAATGGAACTAGATAGGCCACATGATCCAAAATGAATATATACCAGGTAAACCCTTGACCTGAATCCCAAGGAAATCGAAAACATGGTCGTCCTAAGCAGTCTATGTGGCGGACAATTGCAGAGGCGAAGCAAATAACTGGCCCAAGTTACAATTCCAGCCTCAAGATGGCGACTGCATTGTGAACTTCCTCTGCCCCACGTGGGAGACATAGCATGACAAGCAGAGGTGTATGTGATCCCAAGCAGTATAGTGAGTGACAACCACGAGTCGGTAGACGGGAGGTGAGTAAGACTCCCACTATGGATGGACTGATGACATAGTTAAAGTTATGGGAAGTCTTTGGCAGCGCAAGATCAGACATTGTGATGATCTTTTAGGAGGGGATAATCCTTGAAGTGGGTGGTAATTGGGTGACATGATAACAGTACATGGTAATCATCAAAACCTTGCATATGTCTCATGATTCATCATCAAGCCCTAACAAAAATCTTGAAATAATTACTTCCATCCATAATGTTTGATTGTCGGCTTAAATTATCTTATTTATTTTCTATTTTACAATTAATTGCATGAATATCATCATAATAAAAAAAAATATTAATCTATACATTATTAGTTTAAGTAAATAAAAAATTTCAAGATGAACTAAACATTTCAAGATGACCCATAAAGGATGTTTACCAATGATATTGGGAAACAACCTAGATAAAGCTGTAGGTAGACGCTAGATCAGTGTTTGTAAACCTTTTTTGTGCCATACCCCTCGTAAGCCTTTCTAAAATTTACGCCCCTATATGCAACATATATAATTTTTATATTAAAACAAAAGGGTTAAACTTGTGTCAAGTCTATTTTCAAATTGCCTCTCTGTGGAGTGAGGGCTCCACTGCGCTAAATACATGACACTTCAAATATGTCCTACTGCTTAGAGTGGCATAGTGGAAATAGGAGCATTGCTTGCAACATAGCTTCACTTTTGGAAGAGGAAGAGAGTCACCACACTTTTTTGAGGTTGTTGCAGGGTGGTGGGTGACGTAATTAGGCACTACAAAACCTTGTAACAGGAAGTGTGGTGAGGGATGGGAGGCGATACGTAAATGTAATGTGAATGCTGTGTATTGAATAGATGCTAAATGATAGAAAATATGAAGGATGAGAAAAGGAAGGTGAAAGTAGGAGAGTATATCCCTATCCTGAAAATGAGATGGAAAAGAGAGTATTTTTAAAAAAAAGGTCCCACTGAAATTATGGGGGAGGCTTGAACTAAAACAATGATGAAGTCTATCCATTGTTAAACTGTTAATAAATAAATAAAGCTGTCATTCACTAAACATACTTTAATAAGGGTGATATAAACATTAAATCACTACATTGTATGTATCAGGTCAGACCTTGAAAACTTGTAGTGGTGAATACCTACATAGGTTGATCAAACACTTCACAGCCTTATTTTCAAAGTGAGTACTCTGAAGGTAAGGCTGAAGCATTGTGACAAAAATTTCCATTTGTCATGTAGAATCACAAAAGGGCTATGCTCCTGGATTTCCCTATAACTTTGAATCAGAAATAAGAAAATCCATAGATGAACAAAGATAATTGTGTACAATTGGACCACAAAGTTAAAGTGGCACTAGGCAGGCCACATAACATGCAAGGGATAGCCACTAGAGCCTTAATGTTCTGAAGTAAAGACCATAAACCTGCAAGCACTGTCTGATGACCTTAAACAACCCTTTAAGGTCTTCGGAAGATGCTATGTACAGTCTAACCAGTTCCATGAGAATTCTATCGAGTAGACCTATGTTCATGATCTCATTTCTATGTTAACTTTAACTTTAAATAAACTTGAATACCCACCAAGGATGCTAAGTTCAAAATTGCCTATAGTTGCTTGGCTAAATTTACATGCAAGTCAAATTACAGTAACATGAGCATTTGTTTACATCTATACAACCTTATATGTAAGTTGCAGATGTAGCAATTGGTTCCTTTGTAACTGACATACAATATATAACTTATTCCATTATAGTGGTTAAAATGTAGACTGCCAGAAGGTTGTGCTGAAGGAGTGGGACACAGTTAGTAGGGATATAATGCTTTGTTTTCAGAAATTAATTAACTAGGGACTATTTCAACAAGGGTTCTAAACAGTTTAACCATCATGGTCATCAACAACTACTATAATTGTTTTAACCTGAGGAAAGTCCTCTGAGATAGGGCAGAAATCATGATCAGTAAGAAAGGGACCAATATATAGCTACCGCTATGTAGCAGTAATCGTGCAATCAAGTGCATCGCCCGCCAGCCCCCCCTGATAAATGCGCGTGCAGCAAACAATGCGAATCACTACTACCACTGTTAATTCACTCTACATGTGTTTCACCTCTCCACAGGGCATCCTCAGGAGATTTTACACCAACCAGTGCCAAACACCGAGTTTATCAGCGGGGGCTGGCGGGCAGTGCACTTTATTGCACTACTACTGCTGCATAGTGGAAGTAGCTATATATTAGTCCCTTTCTTACTTAGGACGGACTTCCGCCAGGTAACGCCTGAATCTATTAGATATTTGAAATCATGACCGTTTCATAAATACAGGCAAGGTTGGTATCAGAGAGGAAGCTTTTAAATTTATGTGATGTTGTTCATAGAAGAAATAAATGTTAAGCATTTAAAGGGAGCAGGAAGCATGTAGTAGAGGTAGGTAGCTTTTCTAAGCTATGTAACTTTTTTTCTGTTTTCATAAACCTATACTATTACTAAGATACATTTAAAGAATATTAGAACCTTTAGTAATAGAAATTATTAGGGCGACTAGAAAATAGTGTTGTTTCTATCAACATTTTACAGAAAACCCATTGCTTTTTACCAAATTCATAAACTAGATGGGTTAGAAGGTTATTGATAATGAAGGTGAATATATTGTTGATTAGAAATAAAAACTTCTAAAAAATGCAGTTGTATAAATTTAACTTAAGAATGCGACATTATTTTTCGGTCCCCAAATACATTTTCGCTGGTTAACAATAGTTAGGTAATAACCTATATACTTAAAGACAACTCAAGTACAGGTTAATTGGTTATAGGTGTTAAAGCTTTCGAGGAGTGAATGGATAGCCAATTTACTGTCAATTAATGTATGGTACACACCATCACAAAGAAATAGTTTAAAAAAAAATAACAATAATATCATAGCCAGAAATTTTGTTATCCAAATTTGTCAGCCAATAGACACATTGCAAGGCCAAGGTTTTTTTTCCAAACATTGCCACAATAACTGGTCAAGCTCTGCCCACTGACTTCCTGCATTCTTGATTACATTGTCAGCCTACCTAGTGCTGGCCTACCTACACTGCATCCACCAACTCATGAATAAATAAATAAGGTAAATAAAAATCACTACAAATTAACCCTTTGCACTAGAGAACGTTTCCACATAGACCATCCAGCAACTCGAGACATTTCTGAACATTTTTGATGAATTTACTACCTCCAATGTAACATAATTAGACACACAAAACTTTTATATTTTAGTATCTTGAAATCTATATGAACATAATTTCTTAAACATTAGTCTTTGTAATTTTGTATTGTTTGATATTTTATGAAACAATTGCCTAAATGAATGCATGGGTATTCAGAACTAATATTACATTAATATTTTGTTTAATGTCCTTTGGCATGTTCATTTCATTTAGAGCTTTTGCAATCTTTTCTACTCCAATTAGAATGATAAGTGTATCTTTTCGGAAATTTTTTACATTTTACAAAAGAATTTTACAAAAGAATTTTTTACATCACCATTTCAAAGATTCAAACTTCAACTTTTCTAGACTATTTGCTGCAGCTGTCAACTTCACACTGAAAGCGATAATATAATCCGTTTCACAGTTGCATATTAATTTCAAATAAGAAAATCGCATATGCATTTGAAAGTGTATGATTTTTAACTCTGTGAGATAATATAAAGAGAGAAGGAACATTACCAACCATCAAGAGATAATCACCTTTCAAGTTGCAGCATTAACCAGCATGGTAAACGAGACTCATCTTTCAAGTGCAAAGGGTTAAAAGTAATTATCTTATCCCTGTAGACTTACGTACTTCTATAAGAAATTGGTCGGTCACATTCCAGAAGAAAGAAGAAAGAGTGAACACTTTATAAAGTGTGATTAGAAATATGTGTAAAAGCATTGAAGCTTTTTACTAACCAATGAGCTATAGCTATATATATCAACCTTTTAGCAAAGCTATTATTATACTTTCTAACAAATATTATGCATATGTTGTGTACACAACAAATTTTATGTATATATAAAAATGCCTATCGGAACCAGAGAAATCTTAGAGATATATTCACTAAGTTGTTATAGTGGTAAGTAGTTACAAAGACAGTGTAATGAATTACAGACAGATAACAAAAAGAAGCAACTATTTAACCTCTATCTATATGAAATCAGGTGTAGTCTGTTATCTCACTCATTCAAACAGCTAAAATTATCTAGCTGACTCACTCTAGCATTCCGGAAGTTTATCAATTCAAATTGTACAATACAACATACTGACAATACATAATGTAATAATTTAAAATAAAATCATTAATTGGCAGCTAATAAGACATATTTTCACCTAATTAAACCTTTACACCTATAACCAAGGACCCCAAACAGGACATAATTTAAGAGATAGCATTTTTCTTATTTGACTTATGTTTAATCCATTATCAATACCCATAATATTATTGTACTGCCACATTTTGATACTATATGCTGTTTTAATAAGTAATAATTCAAAAAACTACCATTACACACTAAATCTACCACTTTTAGGTCATGAAATTTGGTAACAATATTTGTCTATAATGTATTATAATTCCAGTGATAAACAGTGATTTTTAGGGCAATGCAGTGTGGTTAGGCTCCATTCTAGGTGGGACTACAACATAGTTAAGGCTGCATGAAGTCCCTTTTGGACCAGTCTTATGCCTTGCTGTGGGTGTCAATCTGCTGTAAAGGGATTTGTTAGGAAAACTTCTAGAATAGCAAAAATATATTTAGCAGATTTACAAGTCTATGATTAAGTTATTAATCACTTATGTACAGTAATTTCTCCTACGACATACTATTTTGTTATGCATTAAAAAGTATACATGTATTTGTATATATCTACATGTATATTCTACAAGAATTTCCAATGTCTACATGTTGTTAATTTGTAATGAAATGCAGTTTATGATTATATGTGTAAAAGTTATATATTTAAAATGAAACAACCCTAATTTTAATAAAAATAAAAATACATATTTTATTTATAACATACTTTTTCCGAGAGATTTAACAAAAAACGTAAAATTCCTTTATTTATTATATACACAGAGACATTTGAGTGCTTTATAGGAGAATGATTGCACAATATCACTTACTGTTTGCAACTATCTCATATCTGCTGTTATAGAGAGGATTACTATATATACATCTTATAACACCTGTTCAGACTTCAAAATATTAATTTGAACAAACTCTATCCAATATAAAATGAGGCTATTTAAAAATATTTTGTCTTCAAAGTTTATTTAAAACATAAAAAACACTGAACTTTATAATGTATAATATTATATGTTATATTAACGATATTAATAACAATAGTATTTTAAGCTTTGACTATTATACGTAATATCAAAAATAATGACTTAACATCTGGTAAAACATTAATAATGATATAAAAACAAGTTTACACCGGTTTATTTTCAAGGTATTAACATCTCAAAAACACAACAATACATCCGTTCGTGAAGACATCAACCTCGGAAGAAACAGTCGTTTAAATATTAAATCAATTACGAGGACATATTTACATAGCAATGAAATACAATAAGACTTCCGATTAGCTAAAAATGCACTACTTACACGTGTATCTGACTGCCAAGCCATCACCCATGTGAATATAAACTAATTAATAAACGGAACCGTAAACAAGTTGGGCACTTTACGTATTACATCGGTTGGAATAACTTAAAAGTAATGACACGTTAGCTAGAGAATTCTCTTCTGCGACACCATTAAACTCGTTCTATTCCTTGAGAACATCAGAAACGCGCACTCTTCGGGGGCCTTGAGAAAAAACCCAAACACAACAATCATACGAAATACTACAATTACTAAAACTTATAAATAAAAAAATAGATTATCACAAAACTATCCACTGCGCTTAGTATGACAAATCAAGTGACAGCTTGACAGGCTTTGTCATTACACTTTTACGCATTGTACTCCTTTGCACGCAAAATAAACAACAAAGTGTGTCGCCCACACAACGAGTTTAATTGTAGTCGCTGACATTTAAAAGATGAAAATAAGAAATGGCTTTCGTTTGATTGTATTTTGTGAAGAAAATTTGTATAAATACGGACTTAACTGAATGTTCTTAGAAAATGAGTTTGGTAATGCGGAAACTTTTTTGAAAAAATGAATGAAAATACATATTACCTATATTTCTAGTTATTTTTTAAAAAGATGTCATATGAAAAAGATAAGAATTTATATTTTACTTTAATTTGAGTCAAAGGGACTAAATGAAGTAAGTTAAAATGAACTTATTTAAGATATCGTGTATTTAAGAATTGATAATAAAAACTTACAACTTCTTTAAATTGGTCTATCCTCAAATAATGTCATGACCAGTTACATTAAATCTCACACTAAGCGGCAAAAATTAATGATTTGATATTATCGTATTATTTTAGATTTTTAAATTCTAAGTCTACAGATAAATAACATTCTTAAAAAGTTTTATATTCTATAGCGATGGAATAACCATTAATTTACTAGAGAAACTGCGTTGTAATATATATAATTACCTCATATTGTAAAGAGAATCTTGGCTCTGTTCTTTGTGGATAGTTATGTCTCCTCCATGATGACCAGGACGACGACCGACTCCGATGCGGCTCAATAGACCTTGTAATAAACTCCAACGGTCTAACGTTATGCATGACTGTTATAGATCGATAATCTCTCATTTCGAAACACAGCTACACATTTTTTCACCATCACTTTCGTCTTGTTTTACAATATAACGTCATTTATTTCACTATCATACCGACAAGAACAATATTCACGTATGATTTCTTTACAAAGTGGCGCTGCAGTACACCGTATGACTGTCGTAATCTTATCGGGCCGAGAAATGAGCACGATAAAGAGAGCGTGCTTCAATAATTAACTACAAGATGATAACTGGATTCGGCCTAGAGAAGTAAAGTTCATATTCTTTGTTTATCATCATTTTTTTATGATAATGCTATCAGTCAGTCAATATTTTCATACGCCTTCCTTTGTAATTGCATAGAAATATATTTTAAAGACTTCGGTTTCTACGGACACTGTTTTAAGTTTATGGGCAAACATATTTAAATTATCCTAAGCAAAACATGACAGTTCATTTTTTTATAGATACGCCAACATGAAGTGTAAATTTGGGAAAGTTTTTTCAGTGTGTAATAAAGAAGTCGAAAACTAGTTTTCTTAATTAAACAATGGTAAATTTTAAGTTAACAGTATTTATTATAAAATTTTTACTTTATTTGCATATTATGTAAAAATAATAATAAATATAGTATAATGTAACCTAATTTTGCAATGTAACGATTTCTATGTAAAGGGTTTTTTGGTTTTAGTTGTGTAAGTTTTAAAGGGGTAAAAGTATAGCACGTTTATCAGCACAAAGGTTTACCTCTATTCCCGATCACCTTATATAAAGTGATGACTCTGAAATTTGTTACATACATTTAATTATCCTATTCAAATGCGACAGCCTAATAGCTTCTTCCCCCCGCATCGTTTAGTTTTTTTTTTTTAATTTTGGGATTGTTCACAGGGCCGATAGGTCTTGGAGATAATGATATCACGAAGTCCGAAGTAGAAGTGTGAATATTCTTCGAGCTTCTTCTTATTATATTTCTATGGAATTATTCTTGTCGATGCGCCGCTGATAACATAATATAACTCCTACAAAATAACATATTTTTGAATTTCATAATAAACGTAAGTGGTTATCGATTCGACTTCGCTTGAATGCACGAATAACACGAAGGATTAACTTGGTTTGCTTAATAGGTGACAGAATTTCATATTTACTTCTGTCAAATGTAACGGTCTGATATAAAAATTTCGTAATAAGCCCGCATCCTTTTCTTTCTCTATAGAATCTTGTTTAACCCGCTTTCTCGCTCTTACCTTAAAACTTGAAATCGTTTTTTTACGTGACTCACACAATAAGTTGTTTAGATCATATTTAAAATTGATTATGCCTGCTCATTATACTATGTTTATGTAGAAATATTTTACTGTTGTCACTGTTAGGTTATGGGTTGAGCTACCAGAACCAATTAGATGCGCTAAATCGTTGCCAACTCTTTAAAAAATGGTAAATGAACACTTTCTTAATCTTTAAAATAGTATTTTGTGTAGCATCTCTTAATTATTCGTACTTTAGCCACGTAAATTGCCCTCACCTTCATGTCTCTCATTTTTATCCAAAGGTTGTCTGGTAGAAATCTATTGAATATAATCTATTATGAATTGTTAATTTTTTCTGTCTTATATTTATTGTCTATGGTGTACAAAAACGTGTTAATAATATTAATAATAATAATCGTGCTTAAAACACAATTGTGCGACCAGATACCTTGATTAACACAAATAATCATATCTTGGGTCACTGATTCATAACGCAGATAAAAGCGGCAACTACAATCATTATGGCAGCGCGCATTAAATTTAACAAATATATTGATTGCTATAAAAACTAATACTTCTATGCTCAAAGCTAAGAAAATTCTATTATTTCATTAAAAGCACAGCATTTTAAATTTAGTCGTTACGTCGTCGTCGTTAAGAGTTTTGGAAATGTAAAACACATCGTCGTTAGCAGCGTATTATGTTATACTTAGGCTTACCATACGTCCCGGTTTGACCGGGATAGTCCCGGTTTGAGATCTCTGTGCCGGCGTCCCGGCCGGTCTGCATTAGCGTCCCGGTCAAACTTGAACAGCACCGACACCCCAACCAATCGTTCCCCCGTGCCACCCGCGCCGAAATTCAAATTACTACGAGAAACGGGTCCAGCAATTCACCCATTTTCACAAGCACAATATTGAGGTGCCAAATTTAAGAAAAATTGTGGAGTTTGCTATGTGTCTACCCGGTACTTCAGCGCCAGTGGAAAGATTTTTTTCACAGATAAAAAAATTTGGTCTGACGATCGGGGGAGGATGGAAGAATGCGTTGTGGAAGCCTTGCTTACGTGCAAACTCAACTTGAACATGTCATGCAGTGAATTTTATGACAAAATTAAGCACGACAAAACGATTCTGAAGAAAGTGCACTCTCACATAATAAAACCGGGCAAATTTTTAGTGTTGTTTGTATTAATTGTACTTTGTCTCCTTTTCTTTTTAATAAAAAATATATTCACATTTATTAAGTTGTTTTCAATTCATAATAATTTTGATGGCATTTCAAATATGAAAAACACAAATTAAGCGAAAAGCAAAATGAAAATGAGCCTCTTTCTCTTCTGCGTCCCGGTTTGGCACTTCGTAATTATGGTAAGCCTAGTTATACTGCAAGTCGATTTAGGTTTTGTGCAGCTTCATGAAAATTCAACTCACGAAAACAGGTGTCCGTGAGCTAAAAATTACTATGGGATTGTATTTCAGTTACATCGATGTCGTTCACACGAAGAGGGGCTATACTCTTGGAGCTGTATAGTGTTGTGAGTGTTATGAAGGTTTGCCAAGAGAGGACTTCTCGGTGGTCAACGCCTTTATTTTCTACCACCTGTGGAGAAATCTTGCATGTAATACCCCTCCGCTGGGAAGGCAATTTAAGGTTACGCTGACTCCTATCGGCTAAAACCACACGGTCTTCATCAACGCTTTTATTAAAACTACGGAAACGCTTTCGCATACTACAATGGTTTTAACGGCGGTAGCCTATTGTCTCAACATATTGGGAAGCCTCGATCATAAGCGAAAAAGACACCAAACAGTCATTCATCACCCTCTGCAGAAAAATCGTAAAAAATTCTATAGAAAGAAATAAATCGTAAATATTGCAAATAAATAGATAATGAAGACAAAATAAGAGCAAAATAATATACAGTACTGTGATATAAAATAATTATAGAATTTAAGTAATAAAAATGTGATATAAAATAACAATGTAATTATGAAAATGTAAAAAGAAAAGAGAAATGAATGAAAGGTGATACAGAGCAAAAGAGAAAGACAGCAGAATTGTGGCATGAAAGAATAGACCGAAAGACAATGTGAAGTATGAAAGAAGAGAAAGTAAATAATAAATAATTATGTGAATAATTGAATTTGCCCGTAAAGTCCCTGTCCCACAAAAGATAGGGGGTACGAGAGGCCCCCAATAGCGGGGGCCATTAAAAAAAAAACATCTTGAGCTGCAGTCCCATCGCACCACCAGGACATACGTGCGGCGGGTCACCTTGAATCCATCGCCAAGGACACGTTATGGAGGTTGGAGTTGGGCGCGGTATAATCCACTCCGACGTCCAGGTCTTCGACTGCGGATGAGGAATAAAAATGGTCTCTCTCTCTCTCTGCAGCCTCTTTCTGCAACATTATACCAGCTCAATGACCGCTAGTTTTGTACAATCACCCTAACGAGGCCTGGCAACGACAGGTCAATCCCTGCAATATTCTCCAGACAACCCTCCTATGTGCGAAGAATTCTATTCTATATCTAATGTACTGTATTATTTTAATAGTTTTAGAGATTTGTATTAACTTTATTTATTTTAATTCTATTTTTACTCATTTTGGCCATGACCATGGTTGCACATACTTATTAAGACTAGAGGCCACTCGGGCAAATCATGAACTGATGGCGGGCCGGCCGCCAGAAGTATAGGTAAACAATAAAGAATTGATAATAATTTATTAAAATTGAAAAATAATTCATTAATTTGAAGCGTGGCACTGCATAGTGCTTACAATCTTTTTTTATATTTGGCTCAAATTTATTTGTAGCAACACGTAAAACTGCTTCCAAACTTTCATTTGCAAGGCGGTTTCGTTTTTTTGTTTTATTATTATTTAGTATTGAAAAAATTTGTTCACATATATAGGTAGAACCAAATAAACTGGCACATTTCAGAGCGTTTATGCGCAACACTTCGTACATACTTTTATCAATGCAGCGGTAAAAGTTCAGCAAGTCTTCTTCGTTGAATTTGTTGCGTAAATCTTGGGCGTTTTGAATGTCGATAATTTCTAACTGCATTGACTCTGGCGCATTTTCATATAAAAATCGTGAAAGGATTGTTAAATATGTCCAGCAGAGGTTCACTTTTTAAAATTTCGAAAACCTGTCTTGAAAGGATTGAATCAAAAAATCTATCTTTTCTACATAACTGAAATTAATCGCAGTTTTGTTAAATTTTTCAGCCATTCTCTTATAATTCGAAAAATGTTTGTAATTTCCAGAATTCAATTGTGATCTTGATGAACACTTCCGCACATGCAGAGTCGTGCAACAAAGTGCACCGCCCGCCAGCCCGCTGATAAATGCGTATGCGGCAAACAATGCGAATCACACAACTGCCAACGTCAAATCACTCAACACGTTTCACACAGAGACTCTGTGTTTGGCACTAATCGGTGTAACATAACTCCTGAAGATGCCCCGTGGAGGGGTACAACCCGGGAACAACCGGCTGTTGGTGTCGATAGTTTCGACGAGCCAGTAGACGCGGCGTAGATTCTCTACCAGATGAACCAACGACAGTTAAGGAAACGGGAACTCGCTTGACACAGACAGCGCAAGATTAGTCATCGTGACTATCTTTGAAGGTCTCCCTCTTACCTTGCAATTAACGACTATCGGCTGACATGATGTTGACCAAGAATAATTTTAAATTAAGAAATATTTTTGGGTGAAATTTCAATTCTTTTGGTTTCGTAAAATGTGTCAAATTTCGGATCCATAATCCGGGCTAAAAAAAAACTCATTATAGCACTATGTCACTTATTATTGGAAAACATTACGCATACTAATCACACATTAAATGTGATAAGTATGCGCAACTAAATTTAAAAAAAAAGCAATGTAATGTATCATACATAAATAAATGTACATTATCAGACTCATAAATAAAGTTGAATCATGATTGTACGATAAAACTCCCCCGTCCAAAAGTCCATATTATGGAACATTGTCCTAGTTTATGAAAGGTTTACTAAAAGCAGCTGCTGCTGCATACGGAATGCCCCTAGCTATGTTCTCTTAAAATATAAGAAAACCTCAGACATAAACACAAGCGTTGATCAGTCAATGTTTATTTCTGACATCGTAAAACAAAAAAAAATAGTTGAATGGTTTATTTCAGAATTTAGCGTAGTTTACCTTTAACTAAAACCATGCTCTTAAATTGTTTTCAATAATATGTTAAATTATAAAAAAATCTATTATTAATAGTCGACCGAGTCAATGTTGCGATGGAGTCTTTCGAAAACGGTATTTTCAAATGTCAATTGAGAAATCACAACATGACACACAGCAGCAGTTACCGGTGATGATCTAAAAGATTGAGAGAAAAATTTAAAAAATGATGAAGATCAAAGTATCACCATTTCAAATAATGGAAGGATGACTTCTAAGTCTCACTATGATAAAAAATTATTTTGTAGAAGCTTCATTACATGATCGTCAGCGGCGCATTAAGAAGGGGAATTCCACAGAGATATAATTATTTATATACATCTAGCGAAAGAGAGTGCTCAACAATATTTCTTGACTTGTTGTTGGCTGAACATTGTTTTTATAGTTTTAAATCTGTATAATATCTAGAAGCAATCTCATATATACACTTCTACTTCTACTTCGTGATGCAAGCCCTAGTAGTAAGAATAGTTCCACAATAACTTGTGTATAACCCATGGTTAATGAAACAAGGGAATCAGTTTTCAATGTGTTATATTTTGGGTAACTATAAGTCACACATTACTGCACCTCTGATCGAAAAAAAAATTCAAAAAGAAACTAATTACTTACATTTATAAAATTTACTACATCAACAATTTATCTTTATAACTTAATACAAAAATCGAAACTGTTTTTGTGTTACTTATTTTGTAAGATAATATTTACCTATTGTTTTTTAATTCCTTTATTTTTTAATTCACTGAACTAATAGTCAATCGGTATATTAAACAACTTGTGATACAGCGGATACACAAAAATAATAGCTCGAAAAAAATTGTCTATGTTTCAGTGCATTCTGTGCTCCATAATTTCGGATACATCTTGAAACAGATGTTTCATGAAGTGTTCCAAATTATGTACAGATGTACACATTTTGTATTACACTATTTGTTAAGTACGGTGAAATGTAAAACCTTAATTTTTATTTAATACATTAATATTCTAGTTAAAATTTACTTCATAATTATTACCCCTTTAGTGAAAATCAAAATAACAAACGATTTGAAAAGCTCAAAGTTTAAACTCAATTTTCTGTAAAATAATTATAACTGCACCTGTTCATTAAGGGGCACACCTAGTGTGACAGCCAGAAAAAAAAGCGATTTTTGGGAATTAATAAAAAAAAAACTAGTGGATCAATCGTTTTAAAATTTTGAGGGTATATTTATACATGTTTTGAGAATACACAGTATAATTTTTGCAATAATATATTAAATATTTTTGAAATAACACGCGATCTCCAGCGGCGCCAAAAAAAAAGGTCCTCCACTGCTGGAGTGATTGCAGCCTTCTCCGTTGATAAAACCTAAAAAAAATAAATTCTCGTTAAATAAAAACATATTGTCTGTACGATGACCCTCGGACGAATCAAATAATCAAAAATTGACAAAATGGCGGCATGTTGAAAAAAAAAGTTAAATTTTACCCAAAATTTTGGAGGTTTTTGGCCTACCAAAATCCGATTTTTGATCAGATCAAAAAACTGGAGGGTCATCGTATGGAGAACTATATAGAGAAGATGTGAAAAAAATTTGATAGCGATCGGATCATTTGTCTCCGAGTAATCACTCCAGCAAATTCGAAAAATGCTGTTTCGAGAAAAACGCGTTTTAAGATAAAATGATCGTTTTCACTGTTATAAATGGATTAAAGTCATACTTACAGCTAATCTGCTATTCCAGGCCCATATGTTTCACCTTCCTCTTCCTCAAAAAGGGCTTGTTGAGCTGAAGAAGCTGTCCACAAATTTTTAAAACATCCATCAAAAGTTTGATGGTAAAATTTGCTGCTAGATCCATTAGTCCGCAAAAAAGATTGATCCCATTTATTCCGACGTCCAAAAGACGCATCACAGCAACAAGACGTCTGTTTATTTCAAATGCATTATCGACCTTTGGTCCAGAATTAATGTACGAATTACCACATTCACAAATGATAGCTTTTTTAAACCCCAGGCCTCTTGGACTTGCTTGATTAAAAGTTATTTTCTTTGTGACAAGTTTTGCACATCACTAAATTTCTGATACCTGGAGGCTCACAAAAGAAACCTGAATCCTATTTGCATAGGTTGGAAAAGACGGTAGACTCTGAACAGTATCAGGTATGTCCCGTAGCCAATGCAACTACCTAACTGCCGAGCGGCTACTCTTTTAAATGGCTGTAACTCAAAAACTATTTAAGATATCGATTCAAAATTTTAGTATGTTATTTTTAAAGGTATAACCTATCGAAATGTGAAAATAAAAAAAAAATCGATTTTTTGAAAATTTCACACTAGGTGTGCCCCTTAAATGTTCCATAGTATGACCATTGATATAGCCTAGTCTCAAAAATTTTGAACGTTTTTTTAAGAAGCTAATTAGTATTTAATTATTAAAAAAAATCATTATTCATTTTGTTGCAAAAATAAAGAAGTTTTACTTAAAACTATTACAATGTATAAAATTCAATGTACACAACGAATCGTTAACTATAATACCGTTGACGTAAATTTTGACGTTTGACATTTGAGAACACAGCTGGAGATGCGAGCTGTGATTATTACAATTCTATCCAAAACAAAGCTTTGATATAAACTAGTTTGTATTTAATACACGTTACAATGTCACAGCAACATATAAATGAACAAAGCAAATACATTTTAGAGTATGTTTGCTATTTTAACTTATACAAATGACACATGACATATATTTATTTTAAATGTCTTAAAATTTGGCTTGCAGCTTATTCTCCGAGCAGACCATTGATTCGCAGGCTTTGGACACGCTCTCCGCACAAGTGCAGAAGAGGTTTCCCAAATCTGAGCATTTTAATTGTAAGTTTTTATGCTTCGGTTTTCGTCCCAAACGTTGAAAGATATTTCGATATTAACGGGTAATTACATCACTTAATGGATGCTTTTATTTTTTTTTGCTTATATTTTATTTTCTTTTTTTTTTTGATTACCGAAATTAAATTGTATGTTTTTAATTGCATATTTATTAAAGGAGGAACAGTTTGCTGAAAAAAATTGGTTGAACATTCTCCATTTGTTAAACTTCAAAATTTAAAAATGGTGGAATTATCTGATTATCTGGACTTTTTTGGAATAAATGTTTTTGATAGAGATTTAAGAAAATAGTGCAAAATTATTACTCAGTGGTATCCAAGAGTGGGCCAAATAAAGAGAAAGATCGTTAAAACGTTGGGAAAACAATGTTTGAGAGGTAGCTAGAAGGATATATTTACAGAGAACAGAAAAGGCACATGCATTAGAATCACTGAAAAGGTCTGATTAAAAGGATACATATGCCTAATGGTGCACGAAATTAAAAAGAAAATAATATTCATAATGTGTGCTTGTTGAGTTGTTTGTTGTTTGGTAAGGGGTTATTCTCGTCTTGTCCTAATACTGGACTGGTTTCCAACTATCAAGCAATACTGCTCATTTTACATTGGAGTTGGCAATGCTAAAGCAACCACTAGAATCTTAGCACATCTAAAGGTCATTATTACAAAAACTATTTTTTTGTTCACAGTATGCCTCCTTCTGTCATCGCTTGTTACTGGAGGTGACTTGACTCTCCCTGGTCAGCGTGTGGTCGCCTTAGCTATAGTCTTTGATGCATACAAACAAGACAATCCATTCAGTGCCCTTTTCCTGCACCTACTCGAAGGCAAGCCAGGGTTGCTACCTTTGGCTCCACAGGAGAGGCTGTTCATTGGACAGCTTTTTGGATTCTTGCCTGTTAATATTAAAGATGTAAGTGTTACTTAAAAGATTTAAAATAGGTGAGATAGCATTTTTAAAAGTAGAATGTGTGATGTCAGCTTTACCAACAACAGCACACTTTCAATACAAAACAATATCAAACAACACACAACTTACAACTTAATTTGTGCTCATGGCCAGTTTTTGGGGCTTCTTGTTCTTCCTATCATATATGAAGGGTGATTCAGGTGAAATAGGTTTTACAGGTCTTAATTTTTATTCTGTATTCTCCTATCTTCCTTCACATTTTCTTTTTACCTTTCTTATATATTTCACATGATCTATCTTTCCTCAATTACATTGCTTTCTTTTATATACATACCCAGATGACAGTTGTTTATACAGGGTGGGCCAAAAATTTTTGCAAATAGCAACAAATGAGTTTTCCAAAGTTTACGTAGTCGATTACAGGAGTGCCAACGGCGAGACGGAGCACATCTCGACGATGTAATTTTTAAAAAATAAATCTTAATAAATGATAATTACGGTAAATAAATCATAAACAAAATAGCATTTGTACTTTTATTTCTACACATGTTTCAAAAGTGCGAAAATTTATGGCCCACCCTATATTTGTTACCACATATTCTTTGACTTGTTCTATTTATTTACATTTTGTTACTGATTTTCAATTAGGCAGTAAACACCATATTTTTAATCAACTTTATTTTTACATTCTTTTTCCTATATTATTTACTCAACTTAATTTCTAAACTTTTTTTCAGAGTGTCACTCAAACTTTTATTTTAAAATATGAGTCATTACTATAATAAATATTTTATATTTCTATTAAACTTCCAACCATACTTCCTACCTCTATCTTTTTCCCCATCTTGACGGCATCAGAGCACTGTCCTCTAAACATAGTATAGCCGGCTATAAGGTGAACCATGGTCTGATCCACCCACAGGTCATAGATGCATGAGGAACCCTTGATGTGCTCAAACCTGTGAAGGTACTTAGAGAATCCCCTGTGAACATCTGAACCGGATATGTGTTCAGCTGTACTCTCTGGATTATGTGATGCATTAGATTGTATTAGCCAGTGTGAGTTTGAGAGTGGTGAACATTTAAAGGAAACATGATGATGAATATTACTGTTATACCTCTCGTTTAAAAATTACCTTTTTTTTTTAAGGTAGGAACAAATATAAAAATTACACACTCTACATTTTGTTGGCTAGGTGATAACATTTGTTCACCTTTTACCCAAAATTTTTAACTCTATAAAATCTAGAATAATAAATCTATTCTTTATAGGTATTAAAAAAATCAGCAAAACAGGTGATGCTGACTGAGGTATCATCAAAAGACCTAGAGTTTGACTATTCTTCGCTCCAAACCTTGGTGGCCGATAGGACCACAGACACCAGCTCCTTGGCGAAGGCCACCGCCCCAGCGCTGATACCACTTGGCGATGGGTATGTTTTTTTGATGATTATTTTTTAAAAGCAGAAAGTGTCATATGATGAAATAATAAAATCAGTGATCAAATTTTTGGACAGTAAATTAATATTACATTTATTTCACAATTTTAAAATAGCTAAAAGACTAATAATAAATATTTAAACAAGCTACAAGTTTGCTGACAGTTTGCACAGATTATAGCTGTGAAAACTTTAAAAGAGGTAATAACTTTATGAATAAATTCATAGTTTCATAATTTAAAAATAACAATGATTAAATAGAAAGAAAATTCAAGTTTTGAAAATTCAGATTACTACATATTAAAATTTATTGTTTATCTGTTTCTGCAGATTTTGTAATGACAGAAATTATTAACCTTTACATAGCAATAGAAAAAAAATAATTTGGCATATTTCAGAGTGATTGCTTCTACATGGAGATTGCAAATAGGTATAAAAGTTTTAAAGGCGTAAACATGTAACTCATTTGTCTAGAAAATGTTTTAACGCGATAGGTTAATTTCTGGCAGCACAAAGTGAAGGAGGCAATAAACAACAATTTATTTTATTATGCAATAAACGAAATTTTTAAAACGCTTTTTATTACTATTTTATTATTCTGAAACCATTAATTTTGAATAAGCTGTACCTATCTTAATTAACAGCAAATTAATATACACATAAACTCCTCCAAAACTTGTACACCAATTACCAATAATCCTGTATAAAAATAAATCACGTATATTCATATTCATTTAATATAATATACAATTAATTTGATATATTTCAGTGTGATAACTTTATAAAAGATGATTGGAAATAAGTATAAAAGGGTTTAAAATTTTTTGAGTTAAACATTTACCCTATAAAGATTTTAACCATTCAACTAATTTAGTATAGATTTTCAACCTTTTATGGACTACCGCAAACTTTATAAGAAGAATAAAAGATGTTCCATAGGAAAACCAAATATTAATTTTTTTATGGTTTACCTATTTCAGAAGTCCACCAAATCGTATGGCAATGAAGGAGTTACTAGAAGCGCTTATGTCAAATGAATACATGCCATTACATAGGACCCTGAAAGCCACAGGGCCCATACCGCCCCCCACATTCCTTCTTGACCCCACGGAGATATCATTTGCGGATGAGGTAATTACATATGTAAAGTCAAAACTCTATTTCTCTCGCTAATTCATTATTATATTGTAATTATTATTAAAAACGTTTATTTTTTAAAACTAAACAGTTGCTCTTTTAAATGAAATTTAAAATTTTTTGTATATTATCATGATCTCAACTCCACAAATTAGTCAACAAAGTTCCACACATTTCAATCAACTAAAAACTCTTGAATGCTATAAAAAGATTTATTTTATAATATACTTTTAATTTAAAATTACAAGGAAAAAGGAGGTCATAGATATCATACGGGACTTTGTTATATATGTGAACACTCAGACCAATAAATAATTTGCTAACTCAATACAAGTATGACTGATTTGTATATATTTATGTAAGGATATTATAGTTTTGAGTACGTTTTAATAATTTTAAGATTCCAGGGCGTTTGGAAGAACCTAGTGAATCGTGGTGCTTACGTGCCCCTGTATGACACGGAGTACGAAGGCCTATTGGGATTGAAGCCACCAGAGAAGGTTCCAGAACGCCGAGTCGTCCAACAGCACAAACCTAAGGTATCTTCCTTTGTTGTCAACTTCTGCGGAATGTTGTCTATCTTTAAGTCTTCCTAAGTATTTGGTGCTTCAGCTCTGGACAGAGCTTTGGTGCTTTTTTGAACCAACTACTGTGCTTTATTTAACTATAACTATTATATTAGGTATTTTTTGAGGTCTGCAACTAGTATTTGAATCTAAAATCAAAAAAAAACTTTATTTATTTTATTTGTTATTTCACGCCATTTATTAATTTGAATTATTAAGAATAATTAAAATAATTATTCCAGACGACACTATTTTCTTAGCACGTTAAAACAAAGCGATTGTGTAATTTGTAAATATAGGAGGAGAAAAAAGAGAAGAAAGAAGAACGGGAAGAGAAGAAGCCGGAAGAGAAGGACACGGTGTTTCTTGTCGCCGAAGCGAAAGAGCTGACGCAGCTGGCTCTCAAAGGTGCTCTCAGCGTTCAGCATCAACAGAGACTCCTGACCCTGCTCGACCAGGACCCAAACATCGTCTACGAGGTCGGAGTAACTCCGTATCAGGTACTTCAATTTAGTTTATTGTTCATCATTATTTTTTGACTTACACAGTCTTTCTCCGTTGATTTACAATAATACTTATAGATCTCCATATTATTTCCAAATTGGGAGACCACTGAGGTCTTAGATTACTTCGGAGAACGCTTCCCTTGCGTACCCCCTAAGCTTTCTTGACTTGATCGGTTGTTATTTCCTGGTTATTATCACTACTGCCACTTCGGACAGTGTTAGCACTGACAGAAGAAGTATCGGAAGAAACTCCAACAACGCTTCTATCAGGATGATCAGGACTTGGTGTCGCCTGTAATATACGATCCGGTATAGTTTCCAATGAATCAGGTTTGTTATACAATAACAACGATGACAGGATTCAGTGTATGATTTCGATTTACGTATTGAAATTGAGTTTATAATCCTAGGCGACACCTAGATAACACGTTTAAGTCACCCATGGCTCTGGACCATGAGTGTGATCAGAGCTGGTAGAGAGGAGCGGTCGCACTACGATGACGGCATTGCCGTACTTTTGGGGGGATTATTTACGTTCCTCCATTTCAGGAACCATCGTCTGTTGACCTTGTTCTGGAGATGTTTGGTGATGGCGCTAGTGGCGTCACTAGAAGTGTATGTGTAGATGTCGACTGCAAATAGTTCGAGCTATACACTTTGACAAGAGACCACGTTAGTGTAGAGCGTGTATAGAAATAGTCCAAAGATCGATGCTTGGGGTACGCCCGCCCTGACGAGGAGTAGTCAGGAGCGGACTCCTTCACGCTATACTAAATCGTTCGATTATTCAGAAAATCTATTATGTTTACGAGACAGGAAATGTCTCAATTATGTAGAACATTCGGCAAGTGATTTGGCACAATAAATTTCGACTGCCACGTTCTCCGTCTTGGAGTTACAGTAAAGTTTCTCATCAGTTTACGAAACTTGTATTCGAATGACATTTGAAAACTTAAGAATTGGCAGTCTGAAGTGGCAATGGACGATGGCCGTTGGAGCTAAAAGGTTTTCGAGTGGCAACGGGTCCACTAGGACAACATAAAACCGGTCACCGTGGCGATCTTTGAGGGTTGACCTTGCAGTGGGCGTCTATGAGCTGAAAAGAAGAAGATACAAGACGGTCCAACATCACAACTTCATAGATTTACATCCGGAACATTCTATCTCGTAATTTTAATAATTACTAACAAAAATATATTCAGGGAATGCCATTAATGTCTTAGATGTATGATAATGCTTTCACAGCTACCAGAGCTGGTGGAGAACAACCCTATGGTAGCAATATCTGTGCTTCTGAAGCTGATACATTCCCAGCACATCACGGAGTACTTCAGTGTCCTTGTTAACATGGAGATGTCGCTCCATTCCATGGAAGTTGTGAACAGGTAAGGAAGCAGATGTTCATCATCTCAGGATAGAGATATCTCTTATTCACAAACTCTTTACCCTGATTTAATACCATCAAAAGTTATTGACCTCCGCAGTCTAAAGCAAAACATATTTCCTATAAGAATGATCATAATTTATTGTTTTAAAGTCTTTATATTACTAATACTATTTTTAATTCATGTTTTTTTTTGGACCTCCTTTTTGGGACCACTCGTTCCCCTTCCTTTGTGTGAGGCAGGGTCATTACTGTGTTGGTACCAACTGGAATAAACTTTGAATTGTTAAGGTACCTAATGCTTTAAAAATAGATTATTTTTTATATGTTTTTCTATCTATATGAGTTACATATATATCTTATGTATAGCTACATAACATTTTATTTACAGAAGAAATTAAATAATTTCCAAACTAATAAATAATTACCTAGATCAATATATATATAGACACTTAAACATATTGTCCGTACCTAACATTAATATGTAGTATGTATGTGTATGTATATATGATTGTATGTATGTTTTGTACACGTCAACTACCCATTATTTATATTTATACTGTTTTCATACTATGTTTGTCTTGTAGAGATTGCCTCGTCTGATGAGACCGCCCATTGTACTTTCTTTATTATTATGAAACTATTTAAATGTATCTTAGTGTGTACAATAAAGAATATTAAATTATATGTAACATTGTATGTTATGATATCATATGTACTAAAGAGCATATGCTCCATTTTTGAATATATATTTTTTTTAAATTTAATAAGGTTAACAACATCCGTGGACCTGCCAGTTGAATTCGTTCACTTATATATAAGTAACTGCATATCCACATGCGAGACCATCAGAGACCGCTACATGCAGAACCGTCTCGTGAGGCTCGTCTGCGTCTTTCTGCAGTCTCTCATCAGGAACAAGATCATTAATGTTAAGGTCTGTATCATTCATACTTTGTTTATCATCATCAGCAATTGGATGTTCACTGCTGGACACATCAATTTCATCACCTTCAAAGTAATCCCTATCCGATAAAACATACTATTTTGCCAATGGTTTCTGCAATTTTTTATCAGGAACAAGATTATTAATGTTAAGGTCTGTATCACTCATACTTTGTTTATCATCATCAACAAATATGATGTTCACTGCTGGACATATCAATTTCATCACCTTCAAAGTAATCCCTGTCTGATAAAACATACCATTAAAACATACTATTTTGCCATTGGTTTCTGCAATCTCTCATCAGGAACAAGATTATTAATGTTAAGGTCTATATCACTCCTACTTTGTTTATCATCATCAACAAAAGTTATGTCCACTGCTGGACACATCAATTTCATCACCTTCAAAGTAATCCCTGTCCGATAAAACATACTTTTGCCAATGCTTTCTGCAATCTCATCAGGAACAAGATCATTAATGTTAAGATCTGTATTACTCTTACTTTGTTTATCATCATCAACAAATATGATGTTCACTGCTGGACATATGAATTTTATCACCTTCATAGTAATTTGTCCGATAAAACATACTTATCCAATGATTTTTCTAGTCCTGGAAGCAGTAGGAATAGTGTTGGGTTAGGTTTTGAAAGTTGTACTGTAAGTCTACTTTGTAGATTCGATTTTTTTCTCCTCAATCGTATCAAAACTGCGTCCCCGAATTTTTGCATTTTGAGTTTGGTGAATAGCATGGAGTCGCAGGAGCCAAATCAGGTGAATACAGTGGTTGCTGAACGATATCAGATGAGTTTTTGATGTTTGACAAAAGCAGCTGTATCTTAGATATAATGAAACCTTTTTGACAAACAGACTCTTGGCAAATGTTATAGACAGTTCTACCAATCTTGGAAAAAATATCTGCCTATTATCCGGGAGTTTCAAATGACAATTGCACCTTACTTTATGATAACAGTAGCATTTATTTCACAGGAGCTCTTTATTGAAGTGGAAGCCTTCTGCGTAGAATTCAGCAGGATCAGGGAAGCGGCTGCACTGTTCAGGCTACTCAAGCAGTTGGACTCTGGTGAAGGAATCGGACACAAGGAAGTCAAGGAAAACTAGCAAACGGAGCCTACGGAGGTCTACTACTAAGACACGTTCGTCGAAGGGCTCTAAATAGACCAACTAAAATAGTATATTACACGGCATGTGATTTGGCACGTGGGTCAAAAAATTGTAGAATGTTGGACAGTGCTCTGGCAGCCTGATATATATAGTAACAGAGTGTATAGAATCTTAGTAACAGAGTAATAGAATCCTCATATGTCACGTTACACCAGAGTTTCCCAGATCTATTTCTCATAGTGGTTGAAAATTGATTCCAGTGGACCACTTGCAGCTATATTTCTAGAATATTCCTAAAGTTCAATAAAATGATTAACAATATCAAATTTAAAAAAAGTAAAAAATGAACGTCCAGTGACATCACTATTTGATCCGACTTTGTCTGCATATATGAAATCTGGTCATTATTTTAGTTCTTTACTATCAAAAGCAGATATACTTTCGTGAACTCCCGCTAATTAATTGTGAACAGTCATTCTTTTCCTCCCGTGGACTTTTGGAGGTCCACCTGGCGCTTTGAAATCAACGCTCTACGACCTCTGTAAGGTATAAGTCTTCCACAAAGATCGGCATGATGACAGGGCCTGTGCTGCCGGCATCCAGCGACCTTCACTATGTCATCGGTCCGCCTAATTAGATGCCTACCGGTCGCCATTCAAACACCTTTCGATCCACGCCCATCATTCACTGCCACTTCAGACGCGTAAATCTTCCTTAATTTTTCAACATCATTCGAACCCTTGTAACGCATTTAAAGTCTTAAAACCGATAATTTATAAGATAGGTTTTTATATCCGACGTGCCAAATCAATTGCCGGGTACTACAAAAGTGAGACATGTTACTCACGTACAATTGTAACATTTAAGACTTGAAAAAAAAACTATATTTTAGTATATGAACTATAAGTAGCATAAATAATGTAGTTAATTTTAAATTGTATTAAAAATATTTGCGATTTCTTTCATCAATGCCGTATACTCATATCCCGCTCTGAAGTTGATTATAAAAAGTACAGTCTGAGAGAAAACGTTTATAATATTTATTTATTTTACCAACTGTATAGGAACATTTAAAGTGACCATTGTATACGTAATAAGAATGCCTAAAGAAGAAAAGCCCAATTTTTTAAAAACTACAATCAGCAACAAAAGTTCCTAACGTCATACATAATAACACAAAATAAATAAACAAAACAGTACTGAGCGTGATTGTACTTTGAGTAGAACAAGCGTAAACTCCATAGACATTTTTGCTGCGTTCAAAGCGTACTAGAAATTTGCTGTGAACTGTACCTCTGAACAAATTGCGTGATATATCTAAATATACCATACAGAATTAATATTTATTTTCTTTACGATCCAATAAATTCAAGCCTGACATTAATATGAAGTCAGAAGTTTTGTTATATAAAACCATATGTGTTGAAGTATGATTACTTCACCACATACAGTTTAGTGGTAGTGGACATATCGTCCATGTAACCGAAGACCATAAGGTTTCAGAGACCACCAGATGAACCAACGACATAGTTCGGTAAACGTGTGATATGAATATAGCTACTTCATCATTTTTATCTAATATATAAAATTCTCGTGTCACGGTGTTCGAACTTGAACTCCTCTGAAACGGCTTGACTGATTTTTACCAAATTTTTTATGCGTATTCAGTAGGTCTGAGAATCGGCTACTATCTATTTTTCATACCCCTAAGTGATAAGGGTGGTCCACCCCTAAATTATTTTTTTTATTTTTTAGATAACTTTTTTGGTTTTCATTTTATTATGATACAGCATACAAAAATACATACAACCTTAAATTTTCACCCCCTCTACGATCAACCCTTATTTTTTTTGTTAATTAAAACCCTATTTTTCTTTGCAAAACAACGTTTGCGGGAACAGCTAGTATTATATATATAAGTACGCTGTTACTTCGTACGACGCCGATAGATGGCGCTAGCAGTATATTACCTCGCGCTATAGTTTTGCGTCGAATAATCACATACACATTAATCAACGGTGACATGTTATATATTAAAAATGGTAGCTAATTGCTGATATCTTCACGGTTTTACAAGGAACTACTATATATGTATGTAGTAAATAAAAACCTGAATAAAATTATCTTCTCAGCCGTAGGACGCTGAACATAGGTACCTAAAGTGAATGGACTGCGCTGCGCTCGTATTTGTGCATCGAACAAATTAGTATTTTTAAAATACCAACAGTATAGCAATACAGATAATCCATGAAAAGCATAAAAACGTCTTGGACAGATCTGGATGCTATGACGGTTCAAGACAATTATCTTTTCTTTGTCGTCGGTGTGCCTTTATTAAATAAATAAAAAAAAAATTATGCCAACTATTCTTCAGTAATTAAGTTTTACAGTGTTTGATCTTACAATGATAAATCTTCTATAATTACGCAATTTTTTTTTTTAAAAAGTGAGATGAATTTGTTTAAAAAAATCGTTTTTTATTGTTCCAATTTCAACCACTTCAAAGTAATTCCCGTCTGATGAAACACACTTTTGTCAACGCTTATTCCAATTCAAGGACTCAAAAAGTTCAAGACTTTCAATTTGGTTTGTATCTCTTCAATTGTATCAAAATTCCATCCTTGCATTGGCTTTTAAAATAGCCAGAAGTCACACGGAGCCAAATCAGGCGAATACTGTGATTTCGGTATGATAAATTCGCGAAGAACCAATACAGGCTTGACGTGTTTGACACAAATCATTCAATATGATTTTGCTCGAACCAAATAATATTCCAGCTTTTCACAAACAGATGCTTGGCATATGTTATACAACCTATCAACGCCAAAAAATTACCTACCTTTAATACCTGGGGGTTTTAAATGATAAATTTAACTTTCGATTTTATCACAATAGTATATTATTTAATGTTCAGGGAAGTTTAAATATATAAATTTGACAACTTTAAATTAATCATGTGATAAAAATAAATAGACAAGTTCGACAGATTAACAAATAAAAAAAATTAAATTAAGAAATATAATCTAGGGAAAACTAAAAATTAAAAATTCTCAACTATTTATCCGTTTTCCAATCCTTTGAATTTTACAAAGCAAGAATCAATATGTTTCAATAAGCGTTCCAACTAAACAGCCTTTGAAAGGTAGAAATGTCAAAATATTTTTTTACATATAAAATAAATACCTTAACTAACGTAAGTAATGTCATAGATATTTGACATTCGGGTATCTTGAATATAAATATTGGCTTGTTATGTAAATACCTTTTTTTTAAAGAAATCGAGAAATTTCGAAACTAAAATAGAAGGAAAAAAACGCATTCAATTCTAGAACGTTCTAATGCTCACTATTATGGAATAGATTTTCGTTTAAAAATCCTGAATTTCAGTATCAATATAGTTTCTTCTAATTTATAGAATTATATGCATTTTTAATTATTTATGTTGGGTACATGGAATTTATTTTAGAATCCAAAATTTACAGAATTTCAGTATCAAAATTATTTCTTTGATTTATAGAATCGTATGCATTTTTAATTGTATATGTTGGGTACATGGAATTTATTTTAGAATAAAATATAATTGAGCAACTTCAGTATCAATGTTTTTTGTTCTGATATATAGGTATGTATTTCTACTTATGAAAATGTATAGAATTTATTTTAGAATAAAAAATCCGGAATTTCGGTATCAAGAAATTTTGAGTTTAAATTTAAGGAATTGCATGTATTTTTAATTTCCTTTAGATTGTATTTTACAATAGAAAAAAATCCGGAATTTCGAATGAATTTTCAATAATGAATTATAGGTTCTGATTTATATAAACGTATGTACATTAAAGTTATTTTAAGTGCTACTTGTGTTCTTTAAGTGCTATTTTAAGCGTTAATTATTCAATTTATTTCAAAATAAAAAAAAATCCGGAATTACTGTTTTAAAATATTTTGAGTTCTAATTTAAAGAATTGCATATACATTTAATTATCATAAAATTTTAGCTATAAATGAATGTATATTGCAATAGAAAAAAATCCGGAATTTCAGTTTCAATGAAATGCAGATTCTGTATTAGGTAATCAACGTTAACGTTTCTTTGGGTATTAGATATTTTGCAATGTATTTTAAAATGGACAAAATTCCGGAATTTCTGTATCGATTAATTTTAAGTTTTGATAATCCAAGTGAATGTTTTCACATATTGGCTCAGGTTTGAGAAATAACTAAGTGATTTGTGTTTCTCTCTTACATCTTGCATATTAATTTATTTATCTAATATATAAAATTCTCGTGTTACGGTGTTCGAACTTGAACTCCTCCTAAACGGCTTGACCGACTTTTACCAAATTTTATATGCGTATTCAGTAGATCTGAGAATCGGCTACTATCTATTTTTCATACCCCTAAGTGATAAGGGTGGTCCACCCCTAAATTATTTTTTTTATTTTTTAGAGAATTTTTTTGGTTTTTATTTTATTATGATACAGCATACAAAAATACATACAATCTTAAATTTTCACCCCTCTACGATCAACCCTTATTTTTTTTGTTAATTAAAACCCTATTTTTTTTTTGCAAAACAACGTTTGCGGGAACAGCTAGTACTGTTATAAAATTTTAATTGTTTATAATATTCACTTGTATACTTCAAGGTAAAATGGTATCCGAGCTTAATTAGATAGAAACTATTATCTGATTAATAATATTTTATAATAATAAATAATTTTTAATGTCTTGGTTAAAGCTCACTGTCCACGGCGACTTTGTACGATGCAATAACAACACTCGCTGCATCGGTACAGTCGTGACGCAAACGTGGTACTGTCGCGACAAAAAAACTATTCAGCAACTTCCGTTCTTTCTGTCACGAACTAGTAGCGCATTGCAAATGCGACTATCACTCGTTGCAAATGCGACTAACACGCGGTTTAAATGCGACTAACACGCGTTGCAAATGCGACTAAAACGCGTTGCAAATGTGACTAACACGCGTTGCAAATACGATTAACACGCGTTAGTTTGTTTTTGTTTGTTGGCCAAAGGGCCTGTGAAGCCGTCTCTATCTTTTCCGAGCTTGCAAATTGAGTTACGTGTGCATGCATCTTTTTTCCAATCCCTTAAAATAAACATTACATTGTGATGAATTTTAATTGCCGAATTTTTAATCAATTATGTATTAAGAGTGTGTAAATTGTATCAATTTAGGTATTTTAATGTTCTAGACATATATATGTGTATTTTATATATAAGTTATGTTTGTCTAGCGGTAGGGGACTGAGACTTCTAATCTCAGAAAACAATTTATATAAGATTGCAACTGCTCACAAATAAGTTGCCAGAGGATGGACAGCAGCTTCTTCTGCGTACCATAATACCACACTGCGATCGCCAACCCGCCTGATAAGTGTGGCGATTATAATATCCTCCTTGAATATTTTTGGGGAAAGGCCTATCCCTTGCAGTGGGCGCATATCAGCTTCTTATAGTTCGTAGGATTCTTCCTATAGGCTTGGAAGTAATAACAAGACGAAGTCCGAAGTAAAGGTATATATATTCATCAAGCTTAGCCCATATTTATAACGATTTAAAACTATAAAAACAATTTTCAACCAATAAAGTCGTGAGTCAATCACAAGTAAAGAAGAATTGTATAGCGCTCTCTTTCGCACGATTTATATAAAGAATTATATTTCTGTGGGATTCCCTTTTTCTATGCGACAATGAAAATGTAGCTCCTACAAGTTGTACAACTATATATAAGAATGTTACCTTGCCGTTTTATATTTAACATAGTGAAATTATCAATATACATTAAATTCTGATGCATGTTTAAATATATATGTGATTATATATGTTATTTGAGTGGAACTATGTAAAATTTGAGAAATTATGTTTATTAAATGTTCCGGAACTATAATGCTACCGAATATAAGTGTAATTTGAGTGATGTTTTAATTTTAGCATTAAAGAGAAGTCTGCAAAGGTAAAGTATATGTATGTAACAATAGATGTGTATGCCTCACCATAGAGTAAATAAACATTTATTAATTCAAAAAATAATAATACATTATTTTTAAATAAACTGATGTTAAAAATGTGTGTACTTTATTATAGCATGTATTTCTTAAGTAATTGATTTGCAAAAATTCATAATTAAAAAATATTTTCGAAATTCTTAAATATAAGCCTCTTGAAAGATATTATTTTTTAAATTAATATTACATATTATTGGATGTAACGATTAAATTTGAAAATCTAATTTAAAAACTTTTTTTAAAAAAAAAACCTATTTGTTAAAATATAATGTTAGATTACTCATTCTGCGTGTTGACATATAATAAATTAATACGGATTTTTCAAATCCAGAAAATAATAATTATAATACGATACAAAAATTATCTACAAATATATGTGTGTACTGATAAATTCGGTTGCATAATATTCTCTATAATTTTTTGAATTTTTGTGCAATTTCCGATTTTAGTTTTTTGTTGGGCCAAGAATTCGTCAATATTTAAAATGACGAATGATTTCTAGGCACTAGAATCTTATCTGTCGCTGGAATTTGCTACCTAAAATCGTAACATGGTTTCAGCAAGATGGATCCACTTGTCTAGATTCCCTGCCGGTGGCAAAAGAAATATTTACGAAAAAGCTTATTTCTAGACAAAGCGACATCTCATGGCCACTCAGGAAATCAGATCTATCCCCTGCAGGTTTTTATGGAGTTATTTGCATCCATAAACCAAAAACGCTACTCAGACTGAAAGAAAAAACTTGCAGACATATCGGCAATTTTGCTAAGTATTGTTAAAAATTAGCACTCGTTTAGATGAGTGTAAAAATCGAAATTAGTTCTAGTAAATTATTTAGATTTAAAATTTAAATTTAAAATATAAACTTATTATTACATTTCTTGAAAAGTAAAAAAATTAAGTATATCTAATAGTTTATTTTAATTAGAATCAATTATTTACTAAAACATGACTCACACTATACAAAGTAATATAAAGCTTAAACAGAAAATTTATGAAATTGTAGTCATTCTCATGTTGTGAAAATAGGGATTCATTTTTATACACGATGATTGGTATAAAGTGTACAAACCTTGAAGTTGTTAAATTATATATTAATTTTCAATTAAAATATGTACAGCTTATTCAAAGTCAATGGTTTCAGAAATTATATAAAAACATAGTAACAAAAAGCATTTCCAAAATTTGGTAATGACATATTAAAATTATTGTTTACTGTCTGCCTCTGTACTTTGTGCTGCCAGAAATTATTAGCTTGTCGCATTAGAACTTTTTGCTATCAAATGAGCTAAATATTTACGCTTTTGTACCTATTTCCAATCTCCCTGTGTAAAACAACCACTTTGAAATCAGTAACATATAATATTTTTTCTATTTTAATTCAACAGGCCTATAACTTCTCGCAGTACAACATATGTAGAAACAGATAATAAACAATAATTAAATAATCAATTTAATTATAGTACTTGCTATATTATTTTTTAAGCCATTGATTTTTTGATATACCATACATTAATTAACAACCAATTGGCTTTACATTCACCCCTTTAAACCTTATACATCTATACAACCAATCACTATAGACATATACTTTGAGAGAATGTATGAAATAAATAAAAACCTTTAGTGTAAAATTTATTTTAATCTGGAAACTAAACATACAATACTAACTTAAGAGCTATGACTACTGAGCACCTTCCAGAATGTTCCTAATCTCTTCATCAGAAGCCACATCTAGAGGAGTGTTCCCTTCCTCATCTTTAATAATTGCAGCATTATATTTAACAAGAAGTGTGGTGGAATTCACATGGCCACATGATGCGGCATAGTGCAGAGCGGTTTGACCACTGCTATCAACCGCATTGATATCACAACCACCTTCAATGGCAGCTTTTAATGCAGAAACAGCATCTCTATCTGCCGCCCAATGTAATGCAGTTAAACCATCTTCATCTCTCTCATTCTTAAGCTTTGGAAACTGTGTCAATAACTCCATTACCCTCCCTCCCAAATCTTCCCGAGCAGCATCAAGAAGAGATAGTTCATTGTGGACTAATTCTGGTTCTGGACTGTAACGGAGTGATGATACAGCAACCCATGTCTCCTTTGCACCACCCTTATTGTCAGCTTTGACATTACAGTCTGGATCATACTTCTCAACTAATGCAATATATTTTTCCTTGGCTTCATGAGATGGCAATTCTTGTAAACTATTCCAGGCGTCCCATTTTTTACGTCCCCTGCCATCTAACCAACTTGGTTTTGGAATATTGCATTTACCTTCAGTACTTTGTTTGTACAAGCCATAGAGCTCTAACAATTGGTTGTTATTTAACTTTGATGTTAGTTTTTTTACATGGTCAGCTGCTTTGTTAAAAGATACATCTAGTGGTGACAGATCATCATCGGAGAAGTCAGAATCTGGATAATCTGGTAGTGCTACAGCCATTGTCATTCCTTTAATTGTTTTGTATTTGTACAGTTAAATTTGCGTCTTCTAAAGTGTGCACTTGTTTATTTGTTACATTAGCTACTGCAGATGGACTCACAAATTCTACAAAACCGAAACCTTTACTTAAACCAGTTGATCTATCGAACACTACTTTAGCATGTTGCACAGGGCCAAACTGGACAAAGTAATCTTTCAACTGACGATGACCTACTGTCCATGGAAGATTGCCTACATAAAGGCGAACCGCTCTTGCTGTACTTGCCATGCCCTAAGCAGATATTATTTCAAGCAAATGTAATGACCTGTCTCCAATCAAAGCCCTGTAGTCAACCCCAGAACTTTCACTCAGTGAATCTAAATCCAATAAAGCACCTTTCAGCCCCCACTTCTTTAGCAAGGCTTCTATAGACCAGTCGGCGCTCCGCTCCTGGTAAGCACACAAAAATCGTCCGTCAGTTCCGTCTAGAAGATAAGCTACTGTAGATATAACCTCTTCGAATTGTGACGGCTCGTAAAAGCAGTCCGAAGCTAAGATCAAATCTACGGGTCGTAAGTTATGAACATCTGCTAAGAAAAGACCCCACGCTAGTCCAAGCAATTGGACGTCACGGCCAGGAACGAGGCCGTTAGCTTCGCAACACGCTGATAAATGACGCAGGGATCGTGGCAGTGCGACGCTATCGGTCAACGTAACGTGAGCCCCACACTTCGCAGCAAGTATACCGGGGAGACCGGTGCCGCAGCCGAGCTCCAATACTCTTAGCCCGTGTAAGTGCCGCCTCTGCGTCCACAAATACCAAGCCAGGAGCGGCGCAGATGGCCACGTGTAAAACGAGTAGCCAGCCGACAACAGTTCTGGTATTACAATTTCCAAATATTCACCTCTCGTGTCACCGTTGCTGGCGGATTTTCCACGAAATACAAATTTCTTCAATTGACCGCTTACAGGACGACCATCGCTCATTGCATAAGCATATTCTGTAGATAGATGAAATAAATAGATAAAATTCACGAGTACTTTTTGACAGAAGATTGACGTAACAGACTAAACATACAATATTTAAAATTTCGCTTATTAGTATAAATTATCGTCTAAAATACTTAATTTAATTCGTCCCGTATTCTTAATTTATTTGCACATTTTGGTGTATATATGATATAAATAATATACCACTTTATCGTTTTTCACAATAAAAAATTATTACTCCCCAAACACATAAAACAAAACTCATTCATAGTTGCATTTAAGTTTAAAAAGTTAACAAGCTTACTTATTAGATATGTGTATCTTATTATGCTGATTTTTCTGATTTATTAATTTTAGCTTAGTGCGAATTTTATATAAATGTTAATTGTAGTTCGTTTTAGACAGTAAGGGGTCGGAAATATAAATGTATCTATTTTGAACCGTAAATAGTAACGCCAGCAGTTTCTAATGAGATATGCTGCAAAGGTGTAAGGTAATGAAATGGTTAATAAGAAAGATTAAAAAAAAGTTAATTCATAACAAAAAGAGCAAGGGTGGTAGAAAAATAAACGATTATATTATAAAGCTGCTATTAAACATAATAGAATAGCTAAAGAATAGCATAGGTTATTGTAAGAGAGCCTGTGTCAATTACTTTATGCAAACCTTATTATATAAATTAAGATCAAATTATATAAATTAATTAAATTATATAATTAAAAAAAATTATATAAATGAACGCCTTTGCAAATACAATATAGACGACATTGTATCCGCCGGACCAATTAATTATCAGAAAATTAAACAAAACCAAACAAAACTTATTTTATTGTTACAAGACTTAAGAATGCGTTGTAATGCGATATTAGTATTAAAACAAAGTAGTTTTTAATGATAATAATTATGTACATAATTATTATCATTAAAAACTACCATACAGCATGCTATATTGCAGACGGAATAAAATATGGTGACGACTACATTACTAAAAGTATAAAATCGTGATTAATATTAATTTGGACCATTTAAAATAATTATTTACTAATAAATACTTAATCACAAATACACGCAAATAATATTTTTCAAAAATAACGTTATTTACCGTTTTAACACTGAGACTTTGTAACGATAAAAAACTGTTGATAACTTCGAATGCAGTGTATTATCTATACTGTAAGTACCGGGTCGCGTCATATAGTGGTACTGATCTTTGCTCTCATCAATAAAGTTTTATTTTTGTGATTTTTATTGTTAAATAAAATAAAATAATGTCTGTCGCTGTTAAAGGTATGTTTACCATTTATTGTAATACTTCACTAAATACACTAGATGTTTATTACTGGTTTATCTTTTGCAGTTTTATCGTAAGGTCAAATTCCAATTTCTATTAAGAGTTTCGTAAATAACTTTCCATATTTAACTTTTTTGCTAGTATTTACGAAATAAACAAGTCAAACGTGATATGTATTATTTCTTTTGAAGTATTTTTTTATCTGTAACGTAGAATTATAAAATTATTTGTTTGACTGTGTTTGGCGGACTCAAAGAGTTGATGAAAAAATTTATCGAGTGTGTTTATTCTGATTTGACTTGGACTTTGGCACAAGATTGTAATAACAAGCTATCTTACGTGCCAAAGACCAATAAGTCCAATAGTTTCACAAGCTAAGACTTTCAAATTAAAAAATGATTTATGTTCCATTTTTAAATAAATTCATCGCGTTACGGTAAACTGAACGAAATGTTAAAGTAAGTATTCATAACGGTTTTAACCAAAGGAAACCGTTATTGTCTTTTAGTTAAGTACGAAACAGCTGGCTGTATATTAATTATAAACACAAATACGCCAATTTATTAGGCTTAATCTTAAATTTTGTCACACATGGTCAAAGTCCAATAGGCATCGATTTTTTATCTTGAATTTAGAAAAAATAGCACGTTGCGATGCGTTTTTTTTTTAATGCTGCTCTTTAACTCCATTGTGTAATTTTTTTGTGGAGAATTTAAAAATGAAACAAAACATCATAGAACAAAAGAATTTATTTTTGTGTGAGAAGGCACAAAAATAAAACCTTATTTTATCCTGGAAACAGCAGCTGAAAAGACACTGTGCTTCTCATATTTTCTACAACAATCAAACAGTATTATTAAAACTTATTGTTCTCTTAGAAACAAACGTACGTAATGACGTGAATAATTTGTAATAAAAGTATTATATGAAATTTTTTGTTACCTTATAACTATCTCACTGAGAACATATAATGATTTATAGTCAAACAAATAAAAATAAAAACATTACTAAACAGGGATCAAAGACTATGGTTTATATATTTATATTATGGTTTATATTGCATTGTATGTACTCAATAATTTCGAACGAAATTGTTTTTTAAAAGATACGAGAGAGCATGAGAATATATTAATATCACTAACATATGAATTGTGGAGGTCACACATTCTATATGAAGGTGCATGTTTACCGATATTTGTCCTAGCCGTTGATAAAAAAAAGAGATCTAGAACGCGTTCTTGCTGCAGGAATTCGAATGTTTACCTCGGACAACAGTTCCAAACAGTTAACATTGCCACAAATATTTTTAAGTGTAGTGGCGTCCATTAGTGAACGTCGATCCTTCAATGATAACATTCGGTATCTCTTTAACCTTCTAACTGCCAAGCTGTTTTGGCCATGACTTCCCCAGGTGCCAAATGGTAATATCAAGTGTAGACTTTCCTTATGTGAAAAATTTGGGATCTTTACATTCTATGAATGAATATAACACAATATGTATATCATTATGTACTGAGACCGCCGGCGACCTTCATGGCACTTAAAGGCAAGAGAGTACTCGGTGTGCCAAGAGGTCGCCGGCGGGTCACGTTTTTGTAACACAGAAAACACGATAGGTTTTCAAAGCCAGCTTTGAAATATGAATAAATTGTGAATTCAATACAAAGAAAGGTTTCTATATACACATTCTAATGTAAATTTTATATAAAAAGTGAGGCCGCCCGCGGTCTCATTGGCACCCATGGTAACCGCTTCTAAAACATGCTGCAAATCGTTTACCATCCCGTGATCCAGTTGCTAGGTGCCTAATGAAGCTAATAATTATCGGAGGGTCGGAAAAAAATAATATTCCTTAGATGTACAGGTGAAAAATTGTGAGGTAGCCGGCGGCCCTCACGGCACCTATTGTTGGGTATCGTGAGGTAGCCGGCGGCCCTCACGGCACCTATTGTTGGGTATCGTGAGGTAGCCGGCGGTCCTCATGGCACTTAAAAGGTTAAAAACATTTTATAAGAATCCCGGGGGCAATTCATTCGGTAGTTCAGAATACGAAGGAATTTTTTTTTGTACTCTTTCAATTTTATTTTCGTAGACTGCATACAGTGGATTCCAAACGGGGATTTCAATCAATAATGCTAGAAAACGAAATGCTATCTATTGTATTAAGGATATTGTTAAAATAGTTACAAAAAAATTATACTATGATAGGCAAGTTCTTACTCTAGCTTCTATTAAATTTTGTTCTTCTTTCATTCTTCTCATGATGTATATATGTGATCATTTTCAAAGATATTTTGTGAATAATAATACAAATAAATTGTATCACCATCATCAGAGAGATTAGACGTCCCACTTCTGGACATAGGTCCACAATAGGACATACAGTGTCTTCGGAAGACCGTAAAAATGTCTTCTGTCCATCTCGTCGGACTTCCTACCTTACATTTTAAGTAAGAAAAGGACCAATATATAGCTACTTCCGCCATGCAGCAGTAGTCGTGCAATAAAGTGCACCGTTTCACCTCACCACGGGGCATCCTCAGGAGTAATGTTACACCGATTAGTGCCAAACACTCACTCGGTGTTAGTCGTTGGTAGTTGTGTAATTCGCATTGTTTGCCGCACGCGCATTTATCAGCGGACTGGCGGGCGGTGCACTTTATTGCACGACTACTGCTGCATAGTAGAAGTAGGTCCGTGGCTTCCACTCCAGAAAGATAAGACGCCTGTGGTTATCTATCTTACTCGCCAAGTGCCTTATCTATTGCCACTTCATCATTCCAATAATCTGGACTATGTCAGTACTTTCGTTTGTTTACGAATATCCTCACTTTTGTTTCGACCTAGAGGTGATATCCCGAAGATAGCTGTCTCAATACCTCGTTGAGATACTTTGAGCTCATCTATGAGACACAAGGTGACAGTCTACTCCAGAATCTCAATGGTATCACAGCATCTGGTATTTGTTCCAAGGTATATTCATCGTGGGGGCGAAACGCACCCCGTTTGGTACATTCGGGGGCGTGTTCCGGAACACGTCTGCCACTGAACTGCAAACAGCTGCAACGGTGGCTGCACTGCGAGAGGCAGGTGTTGCACCAGGTCAGGTGGACAGTGTCGTCATCGGACAAGTCATGTCGGTAAGAGATTCTCATCTTTGCTCGACCATCAGTCATAAACAGGGTGATACGTAACTAATTACTTCATTAAACGGTTTTATTTAGTTCGACCCGTACGGAATTTGTTTATTTGGGTCAAAATTATAAATTGAAATTTAAGCACCTTCCCGTTGTCAGATTTATCTGAAATTTGGTACACACATTTAATTTAGATGACAATACAATATAGTAAGATCAATAATGTTATAAATCTAAGATGGCCGCCGGTACAAAATGGCGGATTACATATTTTTCCTTAACCCCCTCAATATGGGTATCAAATGAAAGGGCTACACAAGTAAAACACGATGATTATGTCAAAATTTAAAATTCAAGATGGACGCCGTTCTAATATGGCGGACTAGGTACATATTTTTCCACAACCACAACAATATGTTTATCAAAAAACCATTTAACTTAAAAGGTTTTTAAATGTATTTATTTCTTTTTAAATTAAAAATCGTATATACAATAATTGTATATACAGAGTGATTAGAAATAGATATAAAAGCTTTATATGTATGTTATGTGAAGGTATATCACATTTGATGTCAATTAGTGTAAGATACACCCTATCCAAAAATCGATGATTTCAGAAATAATAAATAATGTAAGTTTGAAGTTTTTATTTATTATTATATTTATAATTATGTATTATACCGTATTTATTATAAGTATGTTTGTCTATATGTACACGTTAATTACCCGTTATTTATACTTCTACTACAGTGGCGTACCTAGAACTTTTGCCGCCCGGGGCGATCTCCAGTTTGCCGCCCTTTCTATTATATGTCAATCAAATAGTAGTTTTTGATTTTAAAAAATATTGATATATCACTTCAAAGTAATCATATAAACTGTTCAAAAGAAATGACATTTATAAACTGACATCAAAAAATTTTAATTACGAAAGATTGCCGAACAAAGTCGTGAAGATTCTTTTACGAATTCAACGAATTTTAATGAATACAATAAAATAAAATTATTATCTTGTTCTTGAATTAGAATCCAAAATTTACACTAAAATGCATTTATATACACCGAGGAATAATATTCGAAATAATAAAGTTAATCATAATGTATATAAATCAAATATTAAACTTATAATAATCATTTATTATTCAAGAAAGAAAATAAATTTGAAATGAAAAAGTTGCTTTTTAAAACTATAAGTAAATATAAAAAATGCCGCCCCAAGGCAAGTGCCGCCCGGTGCGGTCCGCACCCACCGCCCCCCCCTAGGTACGCCACTGTTCTACTATTACATACTATATGTTGTCTAGAAGACAAATGTGATATGACCGTCCACTGTATTTTTTTTACTATTACGCAACTATGTATATATTTATTATAATGTACAATAAAAAACATTTAAAAAATGTAATATACCGTAATATAGTTATGTAAGTATTAATAGAACCTTACGAAAGTATAGCAGTGTATTCTTATTGTTTTGACATACTAAACATATAAATGTTAATCGAAAGGTTTCTTTATATCCCCCGTAATTGGGACTTCTCGTAGATTCCAGTCTTGGATACACTATATTCTTCTCAAAAGGTTCTATATTTTATTATTATTCTTAATTTTTTAAAGTAATATCTTTACGTGTTTGTTCAGGCATCGCAAACAGACGGTATCTATACTCCGCGACACTCATCACTGAAAGCTGGTATACCGCAGGAGAAGCCGGCACTCGGCATCAACAGACTGTGTGGTTCTGGGTTTCAATCCATCGTCAACAGTGCACAGGTACCGTGCTTTGTTGTTATCATATACATTACCAAGGTCACTGATGTTGTAAAAGTTGCTCATCTAAAGTGGCAGTCAGTGGGGTACATTCGGAGCACAGGAGGAATGGTCCTGCCGAAAATCTCCAAGCAGAGAGGGGTAGGATTCCCTGGTGGTTGGAACAGCTCTCTCTCCTCAAGGCAGATGCCGAAAAAAGAGACGGATCTGAAACGCGAGGCCGGCCCGTAAATATCTGGTCCGGCGTATGTCGATGTGAAGGTGGCCTAACCCTTCGAAGGCTAGACGCGCACAGACCCAAACTTGGAAGCGGTTCTGTGAGAGGCAGGGGCACAAGACCATGTGGGACGGTCTATCGAGGAGAGAGAACGTCCCCCTCGTCCAGTCAGGTCAAGTGTTGGATGCAGCGTGATCTCCCAGGTTGCTGGCGGAGGTCTTCTTCCTGGAAGACAACCCCGGGGAGTACAATGCGGACCATTGTTATGTAAGAGCTAAAGACAATGAAGCCAATTTGGGGGACCATTATGAAAAAAAATACTCTGGGAAGTTATTTGTGAGCAGAGCCAATCCTGTATTTAATTCACAAAGTGTGAAATATGTAAGATTGTATCCCGGGAATCTAACCCGCGATCTTTTACCGCAAGTCGCAATCCTCTACCGCTATGCTACTACCCCTCGTTATATATATAACCATAATTAATGTCATAAAATTAAAAAAATGCTATAGGATAATAAACTCCAACGGGGACTTTGATTAAACAGGTAAGCACTTCAACAAGTTACAATAAACGGCGATAAATATTGCACATCAAGGAAACCTAGAATGTAGTGGTTGAGGATGGACGTATGGCTAATGGAATGAAAGAGAAAGACTGGGAAAATTGTAGAATGAATGAAAAAGTACGACAGATAATATGATATATGAAAGAGGAGAATGATAATAATAAAAATTTATATGAATAAATTATTAGAAATAAAATTCTCTGTCCCACGCGAGGTAGGGAAATGAGAGATCCCCAATAGCGGGGACCATAAAAAAAATATTGCATATCGACCTTTGGCTTCGAGCACTATCTTTGTCCAACACTACCTATGTGACGTTTTGTCAGTCGTTGTATTTCGTGCGAGAGAGATAACGCTCTACGAAGCCGAAATTAGTCAATTATCTCTTTTAAAAAGTCGATGTGCAATATTTATCGTCGGGTACTGTAACATACCTTCACAATGGCATAGATTAACAAAGACTTTTGAAGTATTTTAAGGTTTATTTAATCTATATAAATACTTAAACTTTGAATTATTTGTTTAAACCACTTATAAGTTTACTAATCCTCACAAATACTTCGTTAAGATACTGGTCATTAAGAATTATTTAAAGATATGTAATTCATTTTAAACAAAAGGTTATATTCAATAAAAAAAAACAATAATTTTAATGTTCGAGGCGTAAATTTTAATTTAAATTTGCTGACAGAAATTACATATGATCAAAATTAAAACTCTATAGACGGTTTGCAATCAACTAAGTACACCTGTCCCCCGATTTACACGGTAGATACGTTCCTGAGAAAAACGTGTAAATCGAAATTTTAAAATTTTCAAATCAAAACCGTGTAAATCGAAAAGCTTGCAGAAAATGCATAATTTTGCTAATAAAACAGTTGTGATTTTTTTCTATATATTTAAGTGTACACGGAAATAAAAATAAAATGCATTGACAAGTTAAAATTTTTTAATACATTACGGAAACACTGTTTTTTTATTTAGTTGCAATACATTAAACAGAAGAACAAAAAATAAAACCAAAGGTGTTTTATTACCCTTTATCACTGTCAGAAATTACTCTCAATATTTTTTTCGGAATCGAAGGTTCGAAATCACTTTCATCACTCGAAGTTATTTGTGCCGATTCGATGTTTGAAGCAGAAATATTTACATTATGAGAGATGGTAATAAAATCGGTTATTAAAACCAAAAAAAAAAACTTATTTGGAAAACCGTGTAAAAGCGAAAACGTGTAAAACAAGTACCGTGTAAATCGAGGGATAGGTGTACTTTTATTACAGATTATACATACATCGTTAGTTCACAACTAAGACACTAGATGACGCTAGTGGTAAATAAATATTGTTTTGTTATATTTATTAAACAATCAAGACTAGTTGTATACTTTTGATTGTTTTTATAAATAAATATTATACATTGACCATTACACTACACAGCATTACGTCACTACTCCCATTACATAAACTACCATTACATAGCACCGCGTCAGGATATTCGTAAGACGGACTCACCTGTTATTGTAAGGAATAGTTTACACGAGTTAATTTTAAAACTAAATTAAATATACATTACTCGCCGATAAATATTGCACATCGACCTTTGGAAAGAGACAATCGGCTAATTTCGGCTTCGAGCACTATCTCTGTCCCACACTATCTATGTGACGTTTTGTTAGTCGCGCGACAGAGATAGCGCTATACGAAGACGAAATTAGCCGATTATAGAATTCCATACGCGAGAAGAGATCATCCCACAAGTAAACTCGGGGTATTTTTTGTGGTCATTTTTACAACACCCTTAATACAGTGATAGAGCAATTATTTCCATTTATTATCATCTAAATATCTTTCAGAATATATTACGTATTTTATGTGTTAGAAATATATAAATGTATATATATACCACATATACCACAGGACATCCTCACCGGCGTGGCAAACATATCATTGGCTGGCGGTGTAGAGAATATGTCCCAAGCACCGTTCGCTGTGCGTGGTGTTAGATTTGGAACAGCTCTTGGAACCTCTTACGCGTTCGAAGACACGCTTTGGGCTGGCTTAACGGACTCTTACTGTAAACTGCCCATGGGCATGACCGCGGAGAAGCTGGGCGGGCAGTTCGAAATAACCAGAGACGAAGTTGATAACTTCGCATTGAGATCCCAACAACGGTGGAAAGCCGGTGAGTTCACTTATATTTTAATTCCGTTTATCATCTATCTAATATATAAAAGTCTCGTGTCACGGTGTTCGAACTTGAACTCCTCTGAAACGGCTTGACCGATTTTAACCAAATTTAATATGCGTATTCAGTAGGTCTGAGAATCGGCTACTATCTATTTTCCATACCCCTAAGTGATAAGGGTGGTCCACCCCTAAATTTTATTTTTAATTTTTTAGACAATTTTTTTGGTTTTTATTTTATTATGATACAGCATACAAAAATACATACAAACCTAAATTTTCACCCCTCTACGATCAACCCTTATCTTACATTTGTTAATTAAAAACTTTAATTTTTTTTTTGCAAAACAACGTTTGCGGGATCAGCTAGTATCAATATAAGGTTAACAAAAGAGCCTTTTTAGGTAGAACTTGTCCATCTGTGCACGTAATGAAATTTTAATACTGAAGTATAAAATAAGGCAGTAAAAATATCACAATACCAAAACACTTGGTTGCAGCCAACGACGCAGGTATATTCAAAGCGGAGATAGAACCGTATACCTTGACCATCAAGAAGAAGGAGGTGAAGGTGGAAGTTGATGAGCATCCGCGTCCACAGACGACCCTCGAGGGTCTTAAAAAGCTGCCGCCTGTGTTCAAGAAGGATGGACTGGTTACTGCAGGAACTGCTTCTGTGAGTGTTCATTTTGATATTTGACAACCTAGTAAGTAAGAATACCTTTGATGAAGAAGAATTATAGTTCTTTCTATTTTACAGAAAACTAGCATTTTGAAATTATGATTATTTTTCGAAAATTTCAATATTGTTATATTATTTAAAAAGAAAATATACAATTTCATAATCTATAAAGTTTAACTCAAATCATTTCACATAAACATACACAAATTCTTGCATGATGATAATCTTGTGTAATGATACGTAACTGTATATAATGCTCTCAATTATAATATAGATATTGAAAAATTGTCATAAAAAATGGCAATGAATCCAATAATATTTGAATTTTTTATATAAAAAAATATTTCGATCAAAATAATTATATATTTCGACACATATAAGCAAAGTTCTACAATACCAGTGGCGTACCTAGGGGGGGGCGGTGGGTGCGGTCCGCACCGGGCGGCACTTACCTAGGGGCGGCATTTTTTAAATTTACTTATAGTTGTAAAAAGCAACATATTCATTTCATATTTATTTTCTTTCTTGAATAATAAATTAAATTATCTTCGTTCTACAATGAGTCAATTAGGACCAAAAACTCTTGCAATATTGCCAATAGAACAAGAAATTACAAATAATTTTAATTTTGAGAGCATTATACACGATTTTTCTAGTATGAAAGCTAGAAAGAAGAGTAGATATTATATAAATATGTTTACGAGTGCATACACATATGTCTAAAAAAATTTACTTTGTGTATTAATTAATATTGATTAAATAACTTAATAATTTATTTATGTGTATCAATTTATAAAAAACCACTATTTGATTGAATTATAATAGAAGGGGCGGCAAATTGGAGACCGCCCCGGCAAAAGTTCTTGGTACACCACTGTACAATACTAATGTGCATGTTCCCTAATAATAAATGACGATAAAAATACATTGCATGTATAAATATTTTGACTAAAAAAATGTACTAACTTTAAATTCACATACTGATTTGATACACTTGTCAATGTGACTTCATAACATATAAATCTAAAGATATCTGGTCACCTTTGACCAATAAAATATACAAATAAAGATTAGATTGTTATAAAAATAAAAAAAGGTATTTCTAACATATTTAGGTTCATTTACAGTTGCCATTTGTATATGTCAAGCTAGTAATGTCAAAAAAGCCTTTTTTAATATACAACATAATTGAATTAAGTTCAACTATAGAAGTGTTTCCCAACGCAAAGCTCGTGAGAAAGTGGACTCGACAAGAGTTTAACCCATTCGCTTTAATATAAAGAAAATTATTTATGTTACAAAGAAAGGCTTAGGTGGAACATTGCACAAATAAGGTTGTTAAGTGATATAGTATCCTTTAATAAATCTACGGAAAAGCCTTCAACAAACAAAGACGATTTTTCAGTCACAATACACTGTTATATATTTTTTTTTACAATTTTTTTAGTGCTATTATATACATCGCTGCACATATAGAGGGTGATAGGTTATATATGTAAAAACTTTTAAAGACGTGAACCTATATCTCTGACTTTATATATGATGATTGAAAATAGATGAGAGAAATCATTTTATATACCGACTATGAATTTTCATAAAATTTTGTTAGTTTTTCAAATTCACATAAAAAAAAATAATATAAAATTAATATAAAAATTATTATTTCAAATTAATATAAAAATAATTTAGTGTGAAAAGAACCAAATAAAAAACTATATATGATAACATATGTAACAAGGTTTTATTATTTAGTTTTAATTTCCAAAGATATCACGTTTTGAAACAATAAAGCAAAGTATGAGGTACAGAGATATTATAGTATAAGATACAGAGATAGTATAAGATACAGAGATTTCGAAAAACTTTCAAAAATTGAAATACTCTCAAACATGGTGTTATAAAACCAAATATACTTTACCATTACTGATGTTATCTTTGACAGGGAATAAGCGACGGTGCCGGAGCCCTAGTGCTGGCGAGCGAGGAGGCTGCGAAGAACCTGAAGCCTTTAGCACGCCTGGTCGGCTGGTCGTTCGTCGGCGTGGACCCCAGCATCATGGGCATTGGACCCGTGCCAGCAATTGAGAACCTCCTCAAAGCAACAAACCTGACGCTCAACGACGTTGACCTGGTTGAGGTGAGAAATTCATTGCATAAGTCATGTCTTCCTTGATTCTTAGGGCTCCTAGCCTAAGTGCTCTTTTAAGGTAGCGAAGTTCGTAGGCTTCCAAAAGTCTGCCACAAGGGCGTCCGCGAGGGTTGAACCACGACTTTTGTCGGTGACTATTACCTAGGTAACACACAGTTTTCTTTTTTTTGGGTTTGACTTTTTTAATACATTACTACACTTTTCTAATTCTATTTTAGTCTATTTTGCTATTATTAATTGACTAGTTATTTTATGTGCAGTTTAATTGGTACCTACTTATCTATACTGTTTTATTCCTTTTAACGGTATCGCTCACCACCGTGCGAGCAAACGATAGAAATGATGGGCGAAGGTTGTCGTCGCTCATCATTAAGGCGATGCTCTCCATATCTACTTTAAGTTTTATAATCGTTTCCAGGGCACTGCGCATCCCTGCATGTGCGAGACAATAGCGGTTACTCACATCATACAAAAGCATATAAAATCAACTAAATCATCAATATTGTTACAGATCAACGAGGCTTTCGTAGCACAGACGCTGTCCTGCGCCAAGGCACTGAAGTTAGATCTTGAAAAGTTGAACGTGAACGGCGGCGCCACTGCCTTAGGTCACCCACTCGCCGCGTCTGGCTCACGCATCACAGCGCACCTCGTCCATGAACTCAGGTACGAAACCTTAACTTGATAAGTACACAATACGATACCTTATTGGTATGGGCTGAAACATACCAAGTACACTGTACAGCTATATACTAAAACATAACGAGTACACTGTACAGCCATATGCTGAAACATAACAGGTATACTGTACAGCCATATGCTGAAACATAACAGGTATACTGTACTGACATATGCTGAAACATAACAGGTATATTGTACTAACATACACTGAAACATAACAGGTATACTGTACTGACATATGCTGAAATATAACAGGTATACTGTACTGACATGTGCTGAAACATAACGAGTACACTGTACAGCCATATGCTGAAACATAACGAGTAAACTGTACAGCCATATGCTGAAACATAACGAGTACGCTGTACTGACATATGCTGCAACATAACAAGTACATATACTGTACTGACATATGCTGAAACATAACGAGTACACTGTACAGTCATATGCTGAAACATAACAGGTATACTGTACTGACATATGCTGAAACATAACAGGTATACTGTAATGACATACACTGAAACATAACAGGTATACTGTACTGACATATGCTGAAATATAACAGGTATACTGTACTGACATGTGCTGAAACATAACGAGTACACTGTACAGCCATATGCTGAAACATAACGAGTACACTGTACAGTCATATGCTGAAACATAACAGGTATACTGTACTGACATATGCTGAAACATAACAGGTATACTGTAATGACATATGCAGAAACTTAACAGGTATACTGTAATGACATATGCAGAAACTTAACAGGTATACTGTACTGGCATGTGCTGAAACATACCGAGTACATTGTACAGCCATATGCTGAAACATAACAGGTATACTGTACTGACATATGCTGAAAGATAACAGGTATACTGTTCTGACATGTGCTGAAACATAACTGGTATACTGTACTGGCATATGCTGAAACATAACTGGTATACTGTACCAGCTTATGCTGAAACATAATAGGTATACTGTACTGACATATGCTAAAACATAACAGGTATACTGTACAGCCATATGCTGAAACATAACAGGTATACTGTACTGGCATATGCTGAAACATAACGAGCACTCTGTACCGACATATGCCGGTACATAACAAGTACACTGTACTGACATATGCTGAAACATAACAGGTATATTGTATTGGCATTTGCTGAAACATAACAGGTACACTGTACTGACATATGCCGAAACATAACAGGTATACTATACTGGCATGTGCTGAACATAACGAGTACACTGTACTGACATATGCTGAAACATAACAAGCACACTGCATTGGTAGGCGCTGAAATATAACAAGTACACGGTACTTGCATGTGCTGAAACATAAAGGGTACATTATACAGGTAAACGCTGAAACTTAACGGGTATGCTTTTGTGGCACATATTTTTTTTCGTGTAACGAAATCTTTGAAAGATTTTGTAATACAAAATGTTAATTTCTATAAGCTTTTCTAAAGTTAGATTGTGTAAGTCAAAATCTAATTATTCTTTTTGTTTTATTTTTGTAAGGTTTTATATTAAATAGGAGTATCTTATTTGTATTACAAAGACTTTTGATATGATTTTGTAATGTAAAATTTTGTTTAAGTACACATTCTTTTCATCCAATAAGGTTACAATATGGAGTGATTGTTACAGACGCCGTGGTCTCAAGCGGGGTATCGGGTCTGCGTGTATTGGAGGCGGCCAAGGCATCGCTCTCATGGTGGAGACTGTCTAGTTGGAAACCCAAGCGTGGACTGTGGATCTAGATACGATAAAAAGAAATCACAAAAAAATCTACATTAATCATGAATTTATAAGATGTTAAAATATACACAATTATTTTCAATTTGTACTATATTTATATGTCGTATATGTGGTACATTATCAGTGTTAATTCAAGATAGTGAAGTTACTGGGCAAATTTAAATTTCAATTTTTGGAAGACAAAAGATGAAGGCCACCACTAACCGTCCCTTTACAAAATCTAGGGGGGGAGGCCTATGTCCAGCTCTGGATGGATTGCATAAATGATAATGATAGTTGGTAACCTGTTAATAAGACATTTAATAAACCCGTACATATGTTACAGAATATATATATATACAAAATTTCAAATTACGTACTAATTTAATAAAATATGGAAATATAAACTCTGCGCTTATAACAGTTCGCAATGAAATTCGCGCGTTTAACTGTTCAAATTGAACTTCGCGCTTTTGACAGTTCGAGAAAGAGAAAATTAATTTATATTCTTCTATTAAACACTAAATAGAGTGATCACTGTGAAATATGTCGCATTAAATTATATTATTTGTTTAAATGCGACAAGCTAATTATTTCTGGTGGTTTGGCGGGGCCGTTATTTTTCAATAAAATATATTTTGTATCTTAGTGTTTTACATATTGTACTAAATATATGCTAAAATATTAATGAATATTTATAGATACATTTACATTTGCTTATAATTTGTGCAATTTTATGTAAACTTTAAAAAAACTTTCTCATTTTATGTATTAAAATTTTTATATGATATATCTATATTTCAAGATATTTTAAGAGTATGAATCAAGATATTTTGTATCACATTGTTTGTAAATTGTAAACGTTTATTATAAATGTTGATTTATTTTAATGAGTTTTATTCGTGCATGATAAATTTATTGTTCTAGAACTTTTCTCAACTTCTTCTTTAAGTGTAAGTATGATATTTATTTATTTACTTTATTGGAGATAGACAGTAACAAAAGGCAGTAAGAAAGTACAAACTTAGAAGCTTAGAAATATAAAATTAATTACGATTGTTACCTTATAACTACCTCACTGAGAAGATATAATAATTTATAGTCAAACAATGAAAAAACAAATAAAACATTACTAAACAGAGATCAAAAACTATGGTTTATACATTTATATTATGTTTGTTTATATATTTATATTGTGGTTTAAATTGCATTGTATGTACTCAATAATTTGGAACGAAATTGTTTTTTAAGAGATACGAGAGCGCAATTATACCAAGATACGGGTTATGATGAAGATAAGTTATGTGACATGGTCAACCAAAGTAGTAAAAAAAATCTATTTTTATGAGACTCGTTCAAGATATAGATAATAATTAAAAAAAACTTTTACATAGATACAGATTAAAAAAGTTCCAGGCAATAAAGATTATACAAATTTGTTCATTATTTTTGGTCATTTCGATAAATAAAATTCAAATATATTTAGACGTGTTGCTAATCGGAAATGACTGAACCATTTTTAAGTTTTCTATACAACACGAAAATTCTACATAAGAAATAAAAAAAAATAGCGTGTTTATTAAAGAACAATGTTACCTTTGCCGACATCTAACATATAATAATATCGACATAACACGTAATATCTTTACTATCATATTTAGAACCTCTGGACCCTATATCTATAGATAATAAATAGCAATGCTTAATCATAAAAATGTTCGGGGGTCGTTATCGGGCCAAATTGATAAAAATATATTTAAAACCGATAGAAACAGATACGTGCAAAAATTGAAGTTTTGAACGTTTATATTATACGGACATGCTATAAAAATAGAATCATAGAAACTGAATTATTAAAATAGCGGATAAAAACTAATCCGGTTCATAAATCGATTGGCATGAAAATCGATATAAAGTGTCGCTAATGCCCGGTAGTTTTAAATGACAACCTTACTTTTTGATAATAGTAGCAAAATCCTTAAGGATGTGGTGGTGATATGTTTTACACCAAACTTATTCCAATTTTTAAGTACGTTGTTACTAAAAGAAAAACTGTTAAATTGGTCTAATTTAAAAACTAATACAGTACCTGGCAAATACAGTACCTGGTAAATATTGCACATAGCATGACTGACAAAACGTCACATAGGTAATGTGCGACAGAGATAGCGCTCTACGAAGCCGAAATTAGCCGATTGACTCTCTCCAAAGGTGTATGTGCAATTTTTATCGCCGGATACTGTAGCTATTTAAATTTTTCAATTTCTATTTTTTAATACAGAAATTTCAGTACCATCTAACGTTGTATGACAGTCTAAAATTTCAAACATAATTCACGCTACGACACTGGCTGTGTAGAGTTTATATTTTTTACTTAAAATTAAATTTTATTGTAGTATCAGATGTTAAAAAAATATCATAAAAAAACAAGAAAAAAAACTTCAAGCGCAATAATTATGCGACCATCTTGTAGTGTAACAAACGGATTCCTCTTACAAAGTCCATTTTAAACGTGACAATACAGATAATTTTTATTGCTCGCGGTTTTAAATAATACACATACCAAAAGATACAACGATTTCACGAAAGATTAATTTGATTATTTACATTCCGTTCATATCGGTTTATATCGTCAGTCAGACGTGTACGTGTCGATTGATTTAGCAGTGAAATAATGGCCGTCGCTATTAATAAAGGTGAAGTAATTGATAATTTTAAACTATTTTACATGTTTGTTAAAACTCTACAATTAATAATTTTCAAAATTATTCCTTTGATTATTTACACAAATTTAAAATAAAAAGGTAAATAAAGTTTTTTTGTTTACTTACATAAAATATAATCAGTGATGGTTCATTGCAAAGGTCAATGACCGATGAAAATACATGATATTTACGTAAGTAATGTTGAGAATGTTCAAAGATAATAACAAACTAAACAACGTGAATGTGAAATAACGTTATAACACTATTATATTGTATAGCGCTTTTAATAAATAACTTGTTTTAAAATAAAATATTTTATGAAGTAAACAAATTTAAAAATCATTTCAATAAATATCTTATTTTAAATAAGTATATATTTTATTATCAAAACATAATCTATTGTGCACAGTTTAAATATATCGATAATTTAGCTATTGATAATAGTTTAAAAACTTTCAGTTGGTAAAATATATTTTTTGGAATTAATAACAAAATGTTACATTATAATAAATGAAACAAAAAACAAGGTTTATTTAATTTTACCAAGGTTATTACATAGGCCCCCATAACAATTATCTAAAATAATATTTTTAAATTAAGATATTATGGCAGGTTTTATATATATATAACAACGCAGTTTTCACAATTGTAATAGTTCAGAAACTCAATTTTCGCATAAAATTATTGTTGATTTTAATTGTTCATTAATAAACGGTGATAGCTGTTATTACTTTAATAATGATACCCTAAGTATATAATTATTACTACTATTAAATAAGTTTTCTTTAATTAAGACGTTGCAGAATAAATGAATCGGGGTTGGGGAGAATGGGTTGAGTTGCCCGTTTTTTGCAATTGCCATCGACTTTTGGAAAGAGACAATCGGCTTATTTCGGCTTCGTAGAACGTTATCTCTGTCGCGCGAAATACAAACAGTCGGGTATTTACTAGGACCTGTTAAAACAAGCATCATTTACTTCTTTTGATAATTATTTTTATAATTTATATAAAATACACCATTTTTTCTATAAGTGGTGGTTTTATTTTTTTTATTATATTATTTTTGGTTACATTATTAGAAACAGCTGTTTTAAAGAAGACATTGTTAGTAGTGGCTATAATAAATAACTTTTTAGAAAGGATTTTTTCAATGACATTGATAATTACCTCTATTTTAAAGAAAGCTTTGTTAGAGAGGACTATTTTAGAAATAGTACGTAAGGAACAGTTGTAGAAATCACCTGATGCAGGAACTACACTCGTGAACTGAATTCTGTTGTCTCAGGTGTGTTCATAGTGGCAGCGAAGAGAACTCCTTTTGGGAAGTTCGGAGGATTGCTGAAAGACGTGCATCCTAGTGACCTGCTCGCTGCTGCCGCTAAAGACGCCTTCAAATCTGGCAACATCGCTCCAGCTTCAGTGGATACGGTCAATATTGGACAAGTATACGTGGTATGTATAATTTTTGTATTTCGAAACAGTCTAGAAGTTCTTGTAAAAGTGAATATTTCACTTTGAATTAAATATTGATTTGATTATTTTGCACGTACACTTATGAACATAGGTCTCCCCAAAAAATTCTGAAAGGAACATATGGAAGTGACCTAAATACATAGTCTGCTAAAGACACAAGGTCGTCTGTCAACCAGCGGATTTCTGACGGCTGTTCTTGCCGCTCCGTGGTCTACACTCCAAAACCTAAAGGCCATAGCAGCGTCTCTTCTGCGAATTATATAGTCAACTTGCCAATTCGCTAAACTATATACGTACTTTCATTCATCAACATACTCGTATCTAATTCCTAATTAGATCTCGTAGGAAAATTACAAGCATTGCTCCAAGATTCGTCGAGCAATTTGGAGTCTTTTATATTTCATAACCGCATTTGAATTAGTTGATAATGAAATAAAAACAAATGAAAACTTATTTTATTGTTTTTTTTTTTAAATATTTAGTCTAATTTTGAACTTAATCTGATCGATCGTTGTCCAAATGTTGAATTAAAAACGTAAAAAAATCATATTTTAAATTTCGAATAGTTGCGTTTCATTTTTAAAGACCTAATTTTTTAAATACAAATTAGGTCTTCAAAACTTAGTTATGTTAATCTATAACATAAACTTTATAACATGTTACTTTTTCATTTATTTAGCAGCATACTACTAAGGGGTGGTTGTTTGTACAGGCCCGTCGTTCTTAATAAGAAATCCTATGTAAGGAAAATATTTGCCAAAAGTTTTAAACATATAATGTAATATCACAGCATAACAATCTAGATCTGAGTTACAATAAACTTTATGTTGCTACAGCGGTTGGAGCGACGCTACCAGTCCGTAGCACAGCGCGTCAGAGAGAGCGAGATACACATAGTCTAAAGAGGGAGTAGAAAAAATAAATGCGTTCTTAAATAATGAGTTTGGGTGCGTTCTAATGAACGTCACATTACTATTGTTTCTTCATTGCTAAAGGTCGAGTCAGTTATTGGCGTTGGTCTAAGAAATAATTTTACCCTTGTAAAATTTTCTATTGGAAATAAATAGGACAAGTCTGTCTATAAATGTTATAAAATCATTGTATAACATCGTTGTATAACATCATGCAGCTGAAATAATATTGATGATGAAAAAATAATATCTAATTTCAGCTAGGTGGCTCTTCAGATGGAGGACTCTCTCCTCGTCATGCTGCCTTGAAGTCTGGTGTGCCGCAGGAGAAACCTGCTTTAGGAGTTAACAGACTCTGTGGGTCTGGCTTTCAGGCTGTGATAAATAGTGCTCAGGTAAACAAGAGCTCTTATCTAAAAACCTTTAATGATTTCTCAAGGTCAAATACTTCCTTATGTCGAACCCATGTGCATTGCGCTGGTCTTCGGCGAAATATATTGCTTCTTGTGCTGTGGTATCGCAGGGTTTACATCTGATTCGAGCATTTCATGGGTGCGGTCTGATCGTCGCCTTCCGTCCACTTTTCCGGTGAACGAAAGCCTTACAAATTGTCACCACTTTTTCTGGCTCAGTGATAAAAAAGGATTCAGGGGAAATCTTGGTAGAATTATTTTTTTACTACTTGAATATAATTTAATACTAACAGCCCCAAACTAAATCAATTAGTCATTATATTACATGTACTGAAAAACGGAAATACTCTTTGAAAGAGAACACAATAACAAAGTGACTTCATCTTAATAGAGACAATAAGAAACGTGTTAATGGATACATACTTAATATATTGTCTTGCAGTTAGTTTCTGTGGGGTTTCTAATGAAAGGTAGATACACCGTATAAAATAATATATATATATATATATATATACATACATATACATATAATTTCTTCACTATCCCATAATCCTCCCCCATGGATTTCCGACCGATAGGTAACGGCTTAAGGTTCTATTTTCCGAAGACTCTAATAAGGGTGGGTGTCCACCATGTTTTTTGGTCTTTGGTCTTCACTCCAGAACCTTAAAACTCTAGCAGTCGACAGACAGTACGACAAAACAATATGTTAAACATTTTAAATAACTCTACATGACCGTGTAAAGCGCCAAAAGTAAGTAACATCACCGACCCTGGTGAAAACAATTGTCCTGGACCTTTGACAGGTCTTTGATAGACATTACCTTTCAGGACATTCTCACAGGAGCAGCACAGGTTTCTCTAGCTGGTGGAACAGAAAGCATGTCCTCCGTACCATTTCTGGTGAGGAACATTCGTTTCGGAACTCCTCTTGGAGCTAAAATCGAATTCGAGGAAGCATTAAGCAAGGGTTCACTGGATACGTACTGCAACTTCGATATGGCCGGTACCGCTGAAAATCTGGCGGAGAAGTATAATCTGAAGAGGGAAGAAGTGGATGATTTTGCCTTGCTTTCACAGCAGCGGTGGAAAAAAGGTATTATTCTTTTTTATTGCTATCATCTTCTTATGTAGAAGCAGAATGCGTAAGGTTATTTACTTCCCTCCATGTCTCTTGTTAGGGTATAAAGAAATGCGCAACCAAGCGCATGGCCAATCCAACTCAATGTCGATAAAAAAGATAATATCAGTCCAGAAGACCATGGATTCGTTGGAGGCTTCGGATACCGAAGACTTGGATTATATGACTCACAGTGGACTGGACACACACGTACACTTGGATATTAATATTTGTAAAAATCTATAAAGATGTGTTTACACGTGACTACACTTTTATCATTTATTTATCTTATCTTCATTTAGGTTGTTGAAAAACGCGATCCAAAAAATCCAATTCAACTTTATTGTTAAGTTTTGTCATTTACTTGACATTCTTTGTCTAGGAAACACGCAAAGTTACAGGTTGACCAGAAATCAAAGTAAAAACATTATCAAATTTTCACCGGTATGAAGTCTACTGCTGAACTTAGGTCTTCCCCATTGATTTCTAATGTAAGAGCACGTCAAATTAAATTAAAATTGACACAAAAACTGTGTCATAAGGTAAATAGAAACAGATGCATGTAAACACATCCTTATGTTCTTATTACTAACCAAGGTGATAAGCATAGATGGACATTTAAGATTGGCAAGTTCATTTTGACTCGAGAAATTTAATAACTGTTTGTTTTTAACAGCACACGACAGCGGAGTGTTCAAGACTGAGTTGACGCCGGTGACGGTGAAGGTCCGAAGACAGGAGGTGGTGGTGGACACGGATGAGCACCCGCGACCACAGACCACGGCTCAGATGCTCGCCCAGCTGCCAGCACTCTTCAGGAAAGGAGGAGTGGTCACCGCCGGAAACGCTTCGGTAAAGTACCTTGCGACGGCGACTTTTTGAACAGTTGCACATTATTAAAACTGAAACTCTAATTTTAATATTATAATGTGGTTTTATACTATATATAAATGAAATGAAATTAACAGCTCAAATCGATATTAGCGTTCCGTAGATAACATCAGCGCGGTTTACTTCAAACAACTGTCTTTTATTTCGTTTAGGTTGAAATATCTCACGTCTGTAGTAGTTTTTTATTACTAAACTACCATTGCAGTAGTTTGGTAACTCTCATATATTTAGTAGAATGTTACCAATTAACACGTTCACTGCGGCTTGAGGTCGATTCAGCCTCATGGTAAACTTTGCACTGGTGCGGCGCGTAAAACTCGTGTTTTCTCTCTAGTGCGGCGGCTGTTTACACTCAACCGTATGAGGTATGACAAAGACAAATATAGCTTTCTTTATGTCTGCGAAGCATTGACTCAATATTGTAAAAAATATTGATGAACATGAGGCAGAAAAGGCCTCAACCGCACTACTAGGAAGTTCAGCTTGAGGCTGATTCGACCTCACCCACACCAGCTGAAAGTTCTTCAAAATTGGGCCCGCAGTGAATGTGTTAAATATACCTGTAGAAATGTCTTCTATGTTGGTATCATAGTGTATAAAAAGAAATGTTATTTCAGGGTGTAAATGATGGAGCGGGCGCTTTGCTTTTAGCGAGTGAGGAAGGAGTGAGACAATACAATCTAAAGCCTTTAGCCCGGCTTGTGGGCTGGTCGTTCGTGGGCGTAGATCCTAGTATCATGGGCATCGGACCCGTGCCCGCGATCGAAAACCTTCTCAAAGTCACTAACATGAAATTGGACGATGTTGACCTAATCGAAGTAAGTAGGTTAGGTTAGGTGAGTCCTTGCTTTCATCACCCATCATCATATCACCCGTAAGACGTCCACAGGTGAACATAGGTCTCTTCCATATATTTACTATATGTCCGGTTGGAAGCAGATCATCCGATAATATTACAAGATCGTTGCAACTTGTGACATCCTACGCCGCACTTACCTGGCTGTAATCCACACTCCAGAAGCTATCTGTTATGCGAGCTATATCTTCTCTTCTCATTTCTGAACCGAAGACTATAAACTGTTTTTTTTTTTTAATGACTCTCTCATTTTGGGAGCCTCTCGTTCTCCTATCTTTAAGCTGTGACAGGGACTTTTACATTATTTAGTTATTATCACAATTTTTATACGCATTCTCTTCTATCATCCTTCTCAATCTTTACTACTATGTCATGTATAAGTCTTCACAATATCTTCCATTCTCTTTCCTTTGGTTCTTAATATTTTTATTTATAAAGGAATTTATACATAAACCAATAACCAAAATTCATGATATATCCACGCAGATAAACGAAGCATTCGCACCGCAAACGCTGGCGTGCGCCAAGGCTTTGGGATTGGATCCTGGCCGATTGAACACCAACGGAGGTGCAATCGCCATGGGTCACCCAGTTGGAGCATCTGGCGCCAGGATTACGACACATTTGACTCACGAGCTCAGGTATATCTCTCCTCATATGATGATATGTAACTTCTCAGCATTTCATGGCTTAATCGTGCAGTTGCCGGATCTATCGAGAGAGGCAAATTAAAAAACTCGGGGCTGACGACCTACGGAACAGGTTTAAGGAGTCCTTTTTTGATGGGTATTCACCCTTATCGTCCTGATTTCACTCCTTGCCTGTAAATATTGTAAATAACCTACCAATGCAGCCTCGGAAGCTTGTTCGGAAATTAACTGACGTTTGCTATTAAAAGGCTCAAATCCTATAGTATATTACAGGAGGTCTCTCTATTATATCCTAACTCTATCTCAAAAAAAAATCACTATTAAAATTATTTCTAGTAATTTTGCCTAAATTGTTTTTAGGTATATTTATATAAGACAATTTGCCTCGACTATGTAAGTATATGCTTCAAATAAACAATAGAGCGTTGTTCTGAAAACAGAGATTTATTTTAAAAACTTTAAACGCGGTTGGCAGGTAATAATAATCACGCACACACTGTTTTACACCACTAACCTACCTGAAAACACAAATGAAATTTAAAGTTTATTATTTAAATTGTCCCTTCCTTTTAAAAGTTTACTCTGCAACATTCTAAAATATCACTTTGACCCCTCAAATACCAACTGTTGTGTTACCGACCGGCGACCGTAATGGACGCCATCATAACACCATTATTAACAGCGCCATCTATGAAGTGTCAAGGTTAAACAGCCACTGCTTTACCGACATTAAATAAACGCGGCACAATTCAAAATAGAATTATCAAAGAAAGTATTGTTTACATTTTTACATTTTTTCCCCATGTTTATTTTTGCTTCGAGTGTTTATATCATGTATATAAGACTTTCTGGAAAAAAATCATTATCTCAAAAAATCTAAATTAAAAGTATCTTTATTCAAGTAAGCTACCATCGTCTTGGAATGCTATTTTGTTGAGAAGAGCCGACCAGAAACTCAAATATGTATATTATAATATCAATTATATAAATGAGCCAACAAACCAATTTCCACACATTTCGATCAACTTTAAACTCTTGGATGTTATAATAAGATTTATTTAATAATATAAATTAAATTTTAGATTTAAAATCAAGAAAAGGAATGTATAAGATATCTTGTGGAACTTTATTATATACGTACACCCATATCCATAAAGGTATTGTTATATTAAAACTAAAATAAAGTTTCTTTTTAAAGTCTTCAAACTTGAACTTTGATATAATGTGAACGTCTGAAGATAAAACCATCATAAACATTATAAAGTATAATTATCTTTTTAATTGCGTACCGCAGTTTTATTATTTGCAAAGATAACCTTCATTTGTTTCTGATATAGTCATTGTAAAATAATGTATAATCTTGTTGATATTAAAGCCAATAAATGATTGTGACAGATGTCAAAATTTTGACAGCTGTCATGTTTTGTCTTGTTGTTGTATTCTGTTGCAATAAAGCCAGCATGAAGATACCTTTGGTGTTTCGTTAAATGTTATAGTAATTAATATGATAGAATTAAATATAATTTATTGTATGAATCATTGCACATTTACATTTATAACGACAGATTTTTAATATTTCAGACGGAGAGGCTTAAAAACCGGTATTGGGTCGGCTTGCATCGGTGGCGGACAAGGCATCGCTCTACTTCTCGAATCCGTTTAATTTCTTGTAATATATTCTTAAATAAATATTTTTTTTTCACACTAACATATTGTTTTTTATTTTATAACCTTTATTCTTAATTTGAATTTCACTAGGGGCGAACACAAGCCAGAAGACACGCCGTAGATATTTTTTTTAACGGGGCCACTCGTACATCTATCTTGGGTACAAAGGGACAATTTTTAATTATTATTTTATTCACACTCCAATATTATTTAATAAGTTCACTGGACCCTTCTTTTCCGTGAACTCAGTGTCGCTGAAACAATAAAAGCCCCCGGGTTAACAACAACAACTTCTGCTAAACAAGAGTAATCTATTATTATCTTCTCACTTTTCTTTGGTCCCTCTCAATTTCTCTAACTCATTCTTCTTTTTTCCCCAACATTATCTTTTGTTCCTTTTCACACGGCGTAGATAGGTTTGACAGACGACATACTTAAAGTCGCTAGAAGCGCTGAATACCGCGATCTTTTAGTAGACATCTATCGGCTGATATGATGATTATTATCACTCGATTGTGTCTATAAAATTAACTACCGCCATTCATGGCATACAGTCTATATACATCTCGCGCTCCCCTTGATTATTTACTGTGGAAATTAACCCATAACCTAATTCTATTAAAATTTGAAATAAACTGACTAAGAAAACCAAGAAATGAAATGAAGACGGAAGATTTGATTTCATATTTATTTTAGAGTATATCAAATGTTACGAGTTATCTGTACAGCCATTTGACAGGTCACATAGATTTAATAGTTACTAAACAAATGAGAGATATCCAATAATATATAATGCGCCAGCTAAACAAGAGATTGTATCTATTTCTTATGACCTAAAAGCTGCTTCAAAGATGGTGTAAACATCCGTCATCCTGTCAGAAAAAAACCCCTCATCGACTCCACGGAAATCAGATGATAGAGTCGGTTCTAATTTAGGCTGCGGGGGAATCGCTGTTACAAGAGTTCTACCTTAGACTCACAGAGTCCCAAAATGGACTAATGGAGAATCGCTCACAATTAGAAATAGAGTCCCAAAATTGGTTATAATAAGTTGAACACATGTTTAATTATATTTTTTAAGTGTCTCCGATTGATGAAACTTCATTATCTTTTAAGCAGAAAGCTTTAAACTTACACCTAAGCATAGTTTTATATCTCAAAACACGGGGTAGCATATCATAACTAAATAAAATAGCACCTAAATTCACTTAACAAGTTATATTTTTTATTATCTGTACCTCAGAAAATCATTGACCACATGCAGGTATTAAAAAATTAAAAATAATAATCATTTCTTATCTTCTCGATACTACTTTCAATTGTTGCTAATTTATATTTCAGGACTGAAAATATTATTCAAAAGAAAACATAAATTATTTAAATAATGTAAAAGCGATATTAAATCATTATAAATCTTACAAGAGCTATTTAAATTATATTAAGTTATTATTAAATTAATATTTATATAACTAAATTAATTTTTAAAAATAATTGTTCAATAAAAACCATTAATAATTTTACCAAAAATAATTAAGCTAATTGAATAATTTAGTTCAACAAAAACAATGCATTATCATAACGCAGATTTAGATAAAAAATTATCACGAACTAAATGTTTATTTTGTTGACAGCAATGTTTATCAAGAATTACATGGGAAGCGAATAACAATAAGCGTTATATTGTTTTGGCAAGGTCACACCTACATATGGCACTCAAATGTAAAGGTAAGTCAATTTATAATTAAAAAACAATATATAAAACAATATACAATCCTTAATTTTTACTATATTTAATTAAAACAACTTGTGTTTTAAAATTTATTCAAATAAAAGAGTAACGTTGTCAGAAAAAACATTAAAGTTTTCAGAAAAACCCAAATGAATGTAAAGAAAATAAAATAAAACATAATTATACTTATAATTTTGATAAACACAGGTAACATAAACAGTATGCTTATTTACATACAGTGTTGCCATATAATATATGCATTTATTAATACATATATCTAAATTATTATTTTAATTTGGATTGATAAGTAATATTAATATAATAGTGTTCAATAGTTGGTCTCAAAAAATGTACTTTATATATTTTCTTGTATTAATACTTCAATTTCTCAATACCTATAGCGTTTCCTCAATTAATCCGCTTACCTTCTAAACACTTTCAATATCTTTTAGATTCTCTTCCGCATGATTAAAAATTACTTTCTCGATAAAATATACTTAAAAAGATATTTATGTAAATAAAATATTCCTATTGATACTTCTACATAATTATATAATTTATTTTTAACTTTTACTTTTCAAACAATAACAACCCTGATCTTGTCTTTAAAGTCAAATTTCTATTTAAACAGTTTAGTACATGTTATATGTAAACTTCGATATACTAGAATAAACGTATTTATGTAATTTCAGGAATATTTGTTGTCGGGGCAAAGCGGACGCCTTTTTGTCGCTATGGTGGATCACTTCGTAATATGCAAGCGTCACATATTTTCGCAACCGCGGCAAAGGAAGCGATATGTTCTGCCAACTTAAAGCCAGATGTTATTGATAATACTGTGGTCGGGAATGTTAATTTTGTAAGAATTTTTTTCAAAATTATTATTAGAAACCAATAATCTAATTTTTTAAAGTATTCATAGTGACTGAAGGATAAATCAAGAGATTTGATAATTTACCAAGTCTTCTCTCTTGTGAAAAATATTTTTTTTACGTGTACGTAAAATTATTTTTAAAAGTTTTTTCTTTAACATGTCAATATTTTATTTTTAAATATCTGGGCATTATATATAGAACGCTATATTATTGCGTTATTTTTAACAAAAATATAGCTTTAATTTTTATTAATTTATAAACATCTACATACAAGGTTTTAAGTGTAAATGGGTGACTCTATAGTTAATTTCTTTTTAAAGCTCTTAAACTCATAATCAATCACTATGTTAAAGTCAACTAACTTTACGGCAGACGGAGGATGTGACAACCCTTAAATCATAAAAAAAATTATGTCTGCGAATGTCGCGGTTAAAGAAAAAAGGCGGGAAATTATAAAAATGGCGTGCCACTGTCATGGCTACTCTGCCAAGATAACGTCATTAAGAAAAAGAAAATTTATAGATTTTTTATTAAAAAAAAAATTGTTTCAGCTTAGTCAGTGCGACGGTGGTAAGACTCCAAGGTACTGTGGAATTTATTCAGGAGTTCCGATAGAAAGACCTGCATTAGGAGTCAATAAAGCCTGTGGTAGTGGATTACAGGCTATTATAACAGCTAGTGTTGTAAGTTGCTATATTTATTCCGTTTAGACTTGTAATTTCTTTTATAATTTACATTTTGACTGTTTGACGTTTTAGTCCTTAGACGTCAAATACAAGGGATAGGCTCATCCAAAGATATCTGTGGGCGATATATCATAATTGCAATACCAGGGATGTGGTTTGGCGATCGCAGTCTGGTATTATGGTAGTAGAGGGCGCTACTGAGCAGTGGCAATCCTATATAATTAATGCGCAAAGTCTAAATTATATAAGATTGTATCAGTATCTGTAAGACCTACGATCGCAAGTATTATTCCTCTACCGCCGGGCCATCTCTGCTCATTTTTTTCTTCTTTTTTATGAGTTAGGATTACTTTGCCTATGTTTTTTATGAAAAAAAAATTTGCAAAAATTTATTTAATTAATTACTTGCGAAATAAAATTTACCATATTTTGGAAATTGCCATCGAAGACGAACGCCGTTATTATTTTTAAAATTAACGGAATCAAATATTGTTGATGCGCAATCGGGAAACTAATTATTTTCGCGCACTATTAATAAAACTATATTTGTATTGTCGAGTTACTCGCCGGCTTTTCTCAGCAGAACTGCGTTCCGAGACGGTGGTAATTTCCTGTAGGGACAACAACGCCGACATTTTATGTAGATTGATGATTCGAATAAAGAATATTTCGATTCTTGAATTTAAATATAAAACTTATAAAAGTAATGCCTCTTGCTGATCTACACAAATTTAAAAGCACATTGACCAAATCGAATGTATATATCTATTTAATCGTAACATGTTTTAGGACATTTTAACAGGTTCAGCTAAAGTATGTCTAGTTGGTGGAACTGAACTTATGTCTTCGATCCCACATCTTGTTCGTAACATTAGATTCGGAACGACTTTGGGAGTTAAATATCAAATGGAAGATCCAATAAAACAATTGCAGGACAGCTACTGCGGTATGACAATGGAACAAATAGCTGAACGCATTGCAAAAAGATTTAAACTCACTAGAGAAGATGTAGATAAATTTACTTTGGATAGTCACAAGAAATGGGAACTCGGTGAGTATTTTTATATTAATTTTTAAAATGTGTTAAATAAACTAGACATTTATATGCACATTTGAAATCGTCAATAATTTTTAACACTATAAATATATCACTGAGGTTAATAAGAAACTTAACAATAGTTATTGTTAAAAGTTTCATTTATTTGTTTTAACTAAAAACTATAAATGAGATTTATACAATAATATGCTTTTGATTATAGATGTAAAACTAATAAAAGTAAGGTATAGAATATTATTACAAAGCACGAGTTACAGAACCCTCTAAACAATAAACACTGGACCCTATTATCAAGAACACGCGTTACCTTGAAGTTATTTATTAATTTTTGTGTACGGTTCTCGGAAATTATAACCGAGTACTATCTCGAACTTACTAGAACCTTATCCGTAGTATAAATAAGTGTACTCCCTATGTCGACAGTTCGGTGTTGTTATAAGATTAAAATCTACGATCAGTTATACAAAGTGACTATTTGACAAGTTATTTGGACAGTGATTCCTTAGCGATTTGGAAGCGAAGTTCGGACTAAACGAAAGTATACTTTGTGTTAAAGTAGGGTGACCATCTGATTTGTGAATAAAGGACTCCTTTAGAACCAGTGGTGTTCCATTATGAGTCAGAAACCACAGTACGTAATAATATGTTGTAGAACTTTATTATATATGCATACACTCAGACCCGTATAGGATTTGTCAACTTTTAGTGGACGAAATTTATGCTTTACCAAATTGTTATTATTCATTCATTCAGTTCTACCATTCGTTGATTTCCAATCATCCTGTATAAAGTGATCACTCTGAAATACGTTACACTCATTTTTTGTTAGAATACGACAGATCAGTAATTTCTGGCACTACATAGTCTACAGGAACAGATATAATAAGTAAAAAATTATTAGTTTTAATGTCATAATTCGAATTTAAAAATATGGTGGACGCGGCGTTGGTAGGCCTCCACTACGTATAAGTATGGGGGACAGTGAATCGAATATCAAAAACCTATAAGAGCCAATTTACTAACGCGATATATGAAATCTAATAAGCAGTTGCAAGCTGCTATTAGCTTTTAACGTTGGCAGCTGTTTTGGGTTACTAATTTAGCGTTGCTATTAGCGTTTATTTAAATAAGGACGTTTCAATTGTGATTTTATTTCGAAAAATGACTTCTATTTATATGTGCGAATGAGGGCGCTTCATTTGGCGTCCCTTTCGCATATTTTAAGAAGGGAGTGCGGCATAAAACGCATGTTCGCGGTAAGCCGGTCCTACAACACCCGTTTTTAGTGAGCGGCCGCCCGCTCTCTAATCGCGAACAGCGTGGGCGAACCGTGGTTGGATCCGGATCCCTCTTCGGCTCGCCTGTGGTCCACGCTGCCGTCCTAACCCCGCAAGCACACTCCAGCAACACACCCCGTCAAAGCTCTACCGCGAAGAGTCTTAACAACGTGCGAGCGTCCCCGTGCAACTGGTAGGCGCCCCACCAGCTTTCAGTTTCTACTTTTAAATCTAGTTCACGGACCCTTCCGCTCCGTGAACTCAGTACCGTTGAAGCTGTAAAAGCCTTAGGGCTAACAGCATTAACATCTTCAGAAACAATAGAATAGCCGGTCCTCAGTAGCTGTCGAACGGCGTACGCGCATGGAGCTGCCACAAGCTAGAGCTGCAATTTAAATTTATTGGCTATAATTTAAATTTTATGCATAATAACATCCCGAGTATAAACTATGAGAATGAAAGTGATTTTAGAGCGGTGTGCTTAAATTAGACCAAATAAAAATATATATTCATGCGATTTTTTATTATTAATAATATAGATTTTTCAATACGGAAATATTAAATATAAAAAAATAATTGTAATACTAATTTATATGCATAAACATAATGATATAATGGCCATTGAAAGTATTTACAGCTATTTTTTTTTCTTTAAAAAGACACGGGTTAAATATCACTACCTAAGTTCAGACAACATTTGAGTGTAGCAATCTATAGGGAAGCCTATGTCATACAGTAAGGCATCTAACCGCTGAAAAGAGAGAGAAAAACAAATTTTAAAAGTAGTGTTTCTTTCTTATATTATCATTATATTATTTATTATTTCGAAAACCCATTTATTTTTAAATAAATTGTACCATACATAAATTAAGTGCAATGCAGCGATACATTCACACCTTAATTTTACACCTATCACCAATCTGTCTTTATATTGTTAAAAATATTTTTTATTATTGCTTATTGGCGAAGCAATTGACGTCTGTCTCGATTGATGTTAAGAGAGACAGATGTCAAATGCTTACATAGATACATATTGACTCTTTACTTGACTTTTAAATTAATATCACAGTGTATATATACTCGCTTAAACTATTTTAAGTTTTTTTTTGTCCTATATTCCACAGACATTAGCGTCCGAGCCTTTATTTGTGTATTTAAATTTATTTTTTCATATATAACCATTTCGTATTTGGTTGCCGCCATTACGCTTCCCAAGCCTATCCTCAATGGCGTCATCTTCATTGCTAGCTGTTTCAGTAGTCATATAGTACTTTATTGTTTTTATATAAATTTTAGCACAAGAGACGAAAATCTTTGATGCCGAAATAGCACCTGTGACAATAAATTTAGAAAATGAAATGGTGTACAACGACGAGGCTAGGTCTTATTTGAATATACGTGACCAAAATAATTATAGTATTATCACATCTGAGAATTCTGCGGTGCGTATAATTATCATTATTGTTTTAACCTTAAAAAGTATTCACAGCTAGATATAGGCTATCAGTCCAGCTTGTAGCTTCCTAAGCTGCGCTTGCCGATCCGTAGCCTTCATTCCAGAACCTTAAGGCTCTAGCGGCCATTTATTCAGTGTGCTATGTGACTCGTCCAGTGCCTCTGACACTTGCTTCAGGTTAGATTACATTCGTTCGTCTACAGATAACGTAATTCCTCAATCGATCTCGTAGAGAAATTACGTCTCCATGTCTTGTTGAGCGAGTTCCGTTCCCCGTACACAGTCTTTTACTTATAATTCATAATTTGTGAATCAATTACATGGAATTTCCACTTCTCGCAAACAAGTTTCCAGAGAATGGACAACAGCGCCCTCTACAAAGCGTGACAATTATTGTACATCCATCCATAGATATCTTAGGTGGACGCTTATGCCTAACATTGAACGTCTATACGTTGAAACGACAAAGATAGACTTGCTTTATTTATAACTTTTGTATTAATACTTTATTAACAATAAATAGCACGGTAAAGTAGATAGCTATATACTTAATCTCATAGGTTCCAGCAGATGGCGCTGCTGCATTGATCTTAGCTGACGAGGAGTCAGTGAATAAACACCAGCTGGTCCCATTGGCGAGGATCTCTGGATGGGCTTGCGTTGGAGTGGACCCTGCTTACACCGGCTTGGGTGCGATAAGCGCAGTCCATAAGTTGCTCACCGTTACAGAGAAAAAGATAGAAAATATTGATCTATTTGAGGTAACTAAACTATTATTTAAAAAAGGATCTATTCCCGTTCAGCTATATTTTTATAGCTAATTAATATAAGCTATTTAACCATAGAAGCTATTTTAATGACAACATTTTTAGTCTGTAAACTGATTGACTTTATTTAAAGTTTAGCTGTCACATTTGAAGCTTCATATGTTATTGCCATATTTCTGTCGATGCAAGAAATCTTTAATAGCATTCTGTGTTGAACTGTTATGTGGTGTACTTCAGTGTTTCATTACATAAGGTGCATAAGGATTTAGCTTCTCTATTCCTTAAAACCTAATCATTTATTCCACAAGCTTAAAACGATTATTTTAAATTTTACTTGAGTTCTTGACAAAATGCTTTTCATTTTATTTCAAAAGCATCTTAGGCAAAAATAAAGGCTATTATTTGAAAAAACGTCAGTCGTGTACACAGATCATAACGTACAAAAGCGCGGCAAATACAATTAGAATGACTTTGACATCTTTCACTTTGTCAATAATTTCTGAATAACTTCTGACAATACAGGGACAGATTATAAACAATAATTAATTTAACATTAAATAATTAGAATTTTGTTAATAATTTATACGCATTACATTATTTATTATTTAAAAAACCATTGATTTTTAGATAAGGTGTACAATACATTATTTACGAGCAAATGGGCTATACTTCTTTCTATAAACAAATGCATATAGATTATGTTTACATTGGTCCACAGGTGGACGAGACATTCGCCTCTCATTCGTTGGCGGTTATCAAGGAATTAAATATAGATCCTAATAAAGTAAACGTCAGTGGCGGAGCTCTAGCGCTTGGCCACCCAGTAGCTGCGACTGGCGCGAGAATGGCCACTCATCTTACTCATCAAATAAGGTATGTATTCGCCGGATATTTTCCGTTATTGTACAATTTATGTCATAGTTTAGTTGCATTAAGTTAATAATGTATTAACTACTCCTTTATGACCCGATTTGTTTTCACACGACCTTCCTTCTTCAGGAAGGAAAAGTCTTGTTTCTTACTGTGTGTCGTCAGTCGGGACTCGCAAGTAAATTATTGGTAGTATTAGTCATTTAATATCGGTAAAATTATCACTTCATAAAACTATTCCATATGGAACATATATGCGGTTTACCTCACCTTACAGTGTTACATTTTATTAATTTAATATTCTTTATTGGCTAATTTTATTTATGAATTATTCTTTATTTACACTATAGTACATATTTAAATAATATCATAATAATAAAGAAAAAAGTACAATGGGCGATTTTATCGCATTATTTTTGTTAGGATATAACTTTTCAAGTCGCTGTATTTAATGATTCGCAAAGAGCAGCCATTTTGTTTTAATGATTTCAGAAGAAACAACGCGCGAACGACAATAGCCACTTCGAACTGCGGCGCAGGACAAGGAATTGCTGTCATGTTGGAATCCATTTAAAGAAATTAATTATCACAATAAAAATTAAAAAATACCACCAATGGTATATTGTCTACAGCTATGGTGAAATGAAACTAACGTCGCCCGCATCTAATAAACCTGTATTTCAAAAATCAAATTTTACAGGAGAAGCAAAAAAACGAATTTATTTACTAACTTCCACTATATTCAACCTACAAGGGTTATTTATGTACAAAATCAGAGCTATTTTTTCTGCGTGCATACATGTATTTAATTTCTCGAAAATCGGAGTTATTACGGAAAATAGATTTTACTGGTATTAAATTTAAACGTTTTCGAAAGTAATGTCATTTACGATGTTATTCGTACGAAATTTGATATTGACCGCCATCGGTAAGGATGCAATACAATATTATTCATGTGTACATTTCTGTGAACTCCTTAGCCGCATTAATTTTTTTCGAGTCACATTGGCTTAGTTTGCGATCCTTTCTTTATAATAGATTATAGTAATAAGAAGTTACCGTAAATATATTAATAAAAAAACTACAAAAGCAGCCAAAGTGGCGGTAGATCTAAAAGATTCTGGAGTATGCCATCTACAATCTATAACAATTGAAAAACGTGTAATGAATTGTAGGCTATATATTTTTTTTTATGTATGCATGTTTTAACTTGTAATATTTTTTATTTATATATATATATATCTCTTTGTTATCTTAGTTTATATTCTTATACAGTATTTTGTAAATTATCTCGGAAAAGTAGCCTCAGTAATGTTTTTATAATAAATAAATGATCTTCGCCGACGTCACCAAAAAAAGGTTGAAAAATCTTCTTACTTCACTGTTGTAATCATATTTCAAAAATAATTATTCCTATTGTAAAAGTCGAATTATTAAATAACATTACATTAACGACAGATTTTTTAAAAAAAAAACTTCATGTCTTTGTCATTAAGGTTAATAAAAAAAAAATTTTTCTTTCTATATCTTTAATTTTTACAAAAAAACTTAACATTAATACAATTATAAACACATTGCGAATGATAAAATTGTGTAAAGCACATTTAAAAATTACATAATTAAATTTTCCAATACTACATGTTTTATATAATAGTAAAGGAATGCATTACATGTGTTTTTGTGTTTAAACTATATTAGATATTTCCGATAACATTAATTAATAGGCGACCATGAGACTTGTGCTAAAACATATAGGAAAACATTACCAAGTTCACATACCAGGTTTTCATTTTATACCCTACTATTAAAATCTTAATTTCACTCAGAAGTGACGGACCAAGAAGCGCGACATAGAACCTTCACTTTAGACAACCTTATGGTTATGCAGGCCGCTTTCAACTAGCACAATTGGAAATCTATAGTCCAGTTATGGACATCTTATTATATACGTCATACACAATACATATAGAATATTGCCTCGTGATTTTGAAATACAAAATTTCGTGCAACACTATTTATATAGGAATAAATCAGTACTATATGCTATGCATAGACTATGCCAAGACTAAAATTTAGACCAAAATATGTGTTGCCATCAGTAAAAAAAAGCCCAACTTTATAATGCAACACGATATTAATTAACATCAAAACAGCCTCTAGATTATGTTCATTTTAATAAAATAATTGTCTTTTTATTTATTACCAACAAAATACAATACAACTGTATTATTAATTGCTCATAATAGATCAAACACCTAGTACATTTATTAATAAATGAATTTTTTTTTGTTGGATTATTCAAAAACATATAAGATCAACATTTATACCAATTTTCTTTTTATAATTTCATTGATTATTTCTTCTAAATTGAAAGTTTAAATAATTTCTACATTGAGATTTTTTTAGTTATATCTGTGAAAACTTCAGTTAATTCAGATAACAAGATCATTATGCTTGAATGTGGTCTTGAAATTATATTTAAATATGTTCTCGCCTTTTATTAATTCTCATATTTAAGTCAGTGTTTCACCTTTAGTGACCTGGAAATAAAAAAAAAAAAAAAGCTATTTATATTGTCTATAGAGCAATGTATACAATTTATACACAACAGATATTGTAAGCAGTGGACATTAGAGCAAGAGGTATAACAGTGAAATCTTTATATCCTGCTGAAGGATTCAAACCTTTCAAAAGTGAACATCAATCATTCCATATTTGGTAGGAAGAATAATCTGGTCTGCGAAGATGATGGTAATGCATTGGATGCATTAGCATTCACCTTTTTTCACTGTAGCATTCTTATTCAGCAAATTTTACTACAACCCTGAACACTATATTGAACTTTACAGACCCAGCACCCTTACATTAAATTTAACTGTTGCCATATACAGCTTTTTTTTGGCCCCCACTATTGTGGACCTCTCCTTCCACCCCCTATTTAATTGGGAACAGGGTTTTGTATTTCTTAATAATTTTGTCACTTGAATTTTATCTTCATTCTTGTCTTCCGTAGTACACAATATCTTTTTTTCCTCCTTCTATCATTCTACGATTCTATCTTCCTTTCTCAATCATTTCATTCCTTTCGTAAATCCTTAAACACTTCAGTTATCCATTTCTATTATTTTCTCGTGTACATCACCATATACAGCTTTTTAACTTATTAGAACACTGAAGGTTCATAGTCTTAGTCTCTTATTAATCACCAAGATGGAGGTCTCTTCTTAGAGCTGTGGCTTAGGCCCTTATGATATATTCTACAAATATAGGATACCATAGCAAGTACACATGGTGATTATGTGCAAGACCTTCAAAGAGATGACATCAGCATAGGCTGACAAACATTTCATAATAAGTCTATGTTAAATGGTGAAGCTACTACTGAATCAGTTCTTATTACCAGAATAAAATGTTGCAGTGTTTCCAAATAATATGCTAACAGTGCAGTAACTTTTGGGCATAAAACAGTAATGTCTTCCATATTACTGTTTTATGATTTATATAGTTACAACTTTATTTTAATTAAAGTTGAAATTATTGTTTACTATGCAAAAAACTTTTATATAAAAAATCACAAAATGTACACTAGTGACTGAGATTTATAGCTACATTGGATTAAGCAAATGCAATGATAAAATACACCTAATAGTGATAAAACTGAAACGTAGTTGGCCGAGTATGGTATTAATACCACTTATACAACTTTTTAGTGAAAAAAATAAAACTTCAGATCAACATGCATCTAAATGTGAACTTTTGCTCGGCCAAATAACAATGGTTATAGAGTATTTTGACCAGAATATATGTATGTACAGTAGTAGTAACAGAAGCAAAGATATACAGTTGCATTTACGCAATGCCTTTTAAGGCATACGTTTAAAGCAGTGAGATATTTTGTAAACATCTTGTTACAGAATCAAAAAGAAAATAAAATGATTGTAGATAATAATTTACTCACACATGCTTCCAAATAATCAATTTTTCTCTCTAAAGAAGTCAATTTTTCATTTAAGGTCGCAAGTCGTGATCGGCAAGACATATCTGCAATACAGAACATGAAGAAATAACTAATGTAAACACGAAAGAACTTTATGAACATAACTTTGTAAACAAATTTGAATTTAACATATAACACATATCAAATTTATAAATAACCAAATATTTGTTTTTAATTAATTTAAAAATAAACCTTCCACTTACCAAATGAATTAAGAAAATCTGTAATTTTTTTAATACTTCCTGTGATAACTTCTATATATTCCCTGTTTGCCCAATCTTGTTGGATTTGTTTTTGTATTGTTTCTCGTGGCGGAGTGGACATTTTACTTATTTATTGGAAATTTAATTAAACACTATATTAAATAGGCAAGTATAAAATTTTAAAGACAAAGATTAAAGTTTTATGTGAATATGAAACGACAGTGAATTTTTCAGTGTTACTATGTTTAGTCCAAGTGATAATAGTATTGTTACAAGGGTAAGATAAAAAATAACACAGAATTATAATATACATTTTTTAAGATATTATTTAAAACAAATTTATAACTTTATTGTATTTTTGTTTTTAATTTAAGATGTCCAATATGACTTATTACAATAGTGTTATTTATATTTTTATCTTAACATGAGGTTCAAAGTCTGAAGAAATTTCATTTACAAAAAGATTTAAACAAAATAATTAAAGGTGTCCTAAGAAGTAAGATTGATACCTAATAAAGAAAAATAATGTAGACTAATGAATGTATTTGAACAGCTGACTGCTACTACGAAAATTTAAATTGTCAATCTGACAAATCGAAGTAAACACGATACGTGTAAATTTTAATAAGAAAATCCTAAATATAAATTAACATGGACGAAATAGAATATAAGTTAAAAACTAATAACAGTGTTCTAATCGTAAATGCTATTGATAAGTTAATCTCCACCATAAAGTCCAAATATAAGCCGGCTGAAAGACAGAAATTCGTTCTAGAGAATGAAGAACTTAAATTTCTTAGGGAGAAATGTTCGTCAGAGAATACCCTTGTTAGTCTTACTGCATTTCAGGGGTTATTGGCCCTTGTGGAGCTTGGAGTTCTTGAAATTGGACACACTATGTCCACTGTCATAACCTTGCTTCCAAGTGCTCAGTAAGTTATATTTACAATGATATATTAAAAAAGCAAACATACTTTATTTATAATTATTCTTATACGAAAGTCATAAAGGCAGAATTATTAAATTTTTATATAATTTTAAGCAATTACTCTGCAACAATATCGACAATAGCCGGCCTTTTAATTCTGGACCTTCGATCGCGTCTGATGCCTGGTCAGCTGTACAAGTGTCAATTTTCGCTTAAATCTCCGCAGCATCCTCTAATATCTGTACTGGAGAAGAATAAGGATTCGGAAGATGATGTCCTTGCACAAATGCATGCATTATGCACACACCCTGATTACAAGTAAGAATTTTATTTATATAACTGTTTATCAAAAACACTGCTTCTTCTTTTAATGACATCACTTAATATGCACACTCTGTTCAATTGTCTTTGACTAATTAGTCACCTTTACTAAAGAAATAATGTTTCTGAAATCACAGATAAAAATTGGTTAACCTAGGGAAAATTGGGATGAATGGCATCAGAGATCTACCTCCAAGGAGGCTTTCAAGAATAAAATTTTTAGGCAATGCAAATATATCTTGCTATAAAATTTTATATATATAGAAATGTCTAAGCCTATGTCCAGGAATTGATATCTTTTGGCTGAAGCAATGATGGTCCATTAATCCATTTTGTAATTTGTTTTCAGAATTTCATCAAACAGTTTAGAGTTACTTCGGTCAGTGTTCCTATGGCTGACATGTAACCCTCAGAGAGGTAGTGCAAGCATTAGACCATGGCAGCTGTTGCTAAGTTTGCAACAGACTGCTGCCCAGGCCTCACTTCTTCTGGACTGCGTTTGCTGTCAACAGGTATAGTCAACACAGAAGACATAACTGGTCTATGTAAATTCTAATAGGCATTTAAGGAACAACATTGAAAAAAATATTTTTGTTGTTTGTTTCAATTTCAAGCAGGCTCATAATACAGGATGATTTTTTTTTTTTTTTTTTTTATGACCCCCGCTATTGGGGGCCTCTCGTTCCCCTATCTTAGGTGGGACAGGGACTTATTTTTCAATTTATTTTTTTCACAGTTATTTTTATTTTCATACTCTTCTGTCGTTCATCACATACTCTTTCGGTCTTGTCTGTCTTTCGTGCTACATTTCTACTTTCTTTCTCGTTCGCTCTGTTCGTCTGACATTCTTCCCTTTTTTTCTTTTGACATTCAATTTGTAATTTTGATTAACATTTTCTTATCATTGTAACTTATACTATAATTATCACATATTTGTTCTCTTAGCCTTTTATTTTGTTTTATCTTTTTTATAAATTGTTTGTTTTGTTTCTTTCAATCGCTTTTTTGGCGATTTCTCTGCATAGGGATATAAATGTCGTTTTGTTTTCGCCACCAATCAGGGAGGGTATTGTCTCCTCCCTGATTTGAACCCCAGACCGGCACTCGAAGCCGAACCGGAGTCCCCCGAATGCGGGACACCGGGCCACAAGGTGGATCACGGTCTGGTCCACGCCCGGTTCACAGTAGCACGAGGGGTCCTCCTTGAGCTTAAACCTATGAAGGTACTCAGAGAACCCCCCGTGCCCCGTGAAGAGCTGGGCCGAGACCGCGTCCACCTCGATGCTGCGGAGCACGCGGTAGGCTGAGACGGCGTCCGGGAAAAACATCCTCGTTACCGAAGCCGTCGTTCCTTCCACATACCTCCTGTTCCATTCGTCGAGCGACTCCAGTCTCAGTTGCCGCTTGACGAATGAAACAGGGCATCTCTCGTACTCTGGTCGTCTTTTACTCTTCAGGGCCGCTTCCTTGGCCAGCTGGTCCGCCCTCTCGTTCCCCTCCATCCCCGCGTGCGCTTTCACCCAATACAACCTTACATCCTTCCCTTTTTCTCTCGCTTTCATTACATTCTCCTTCACTCTTAACGCTAAGGGATGGAGGGTGTCCGATCTTGCGACAGTTTCGAGAGCGGACCGCGAGTCGCTCAGTACGGCGCAGACTTGCGCCGACTCGCCGGCCGCGTACCCTGTTGCCTCAGCTAGAGCCAGCAGCTCTGCCTGGTATACGGTGCAGAAGTTGCCCAACTTGAGTTTCTTTGTGTATGACTCTACGGCGCCCCGCTTGACGCAGAACGCCGCACCCACCTTATCCTCTATGCGGCTGCCGTCGGTATAAATTACCAGATCGGCAGCCGCGGTGGCAAGTCGGACTTCCTCCGCACTTTCCCCCAGACAGGAGAACTCCACACCAACTTGACCAGACGGGTGTGGTAGTCTCAGGTAGCTGACCGGTACCTCCAGGTCTCGGTCCTTTACCACCTGCCGGGAATGACCCTTTCTTATTTCAAATAAGCGGGCTGCTTCTTGGACCCGAAGGTCCAGGGGAAGCAACCCGGCAAGTATAAGGGCCGAGTGCAGGGACGCGGTCCTGTGGGTCCTCGCGATCTTCTGCGCGAAGCCCCGCTGGACCGCGCCCAACTGCCTGCGGACCAGCAGCTTCCTAGCCGCCGGCGCCCATGCACTCGCTGCATACAAAATCGTCGGCTCCAGCACCGCCAGATACATCGTTCTGATCACCTCCGAGTTCAGACCCCAAGATACCTTCGCAGCCCTGCACAGCTGACGATAGAGGCCCTGTGCCTTCTTGCTCACGTTCTTCACGTGACTGTTGAACGTGAGCCTATCGTCAACTGTGAGGCCTAGTATCCGGACCTCCCCAGTCCGGCCAAGCGGCTCACCTCCCATGCTCAGTAATGGGTAGTCGAACTTTAGCTTGTTGGTTAGCACCATCACCTTGGTTTTGTGTGGTGCGAACCTCAGCTTGTTCCTGACCCCCCACTCATGAACATGGGCGAGAACGGCGTTGGCCCGACTCGAGATGTCCTGGGCCTTCTGCCCCGAGAAGACCAGCACGACGTCATCTGCGAACGCCTGGCAGTGTGTCCCGGTCTTTGCCACCTCCTCCAGGAGAGGGTTGATGAGGAGGGTCCAGAAGGTTGGGCCGCCTACGGATCCCTGCACGCACCCCTTGGTGGTCTCTCTGGCCCACTCTGCCCCCGCGTACCGTACGGACACCTTGCGATCGCTAAAATAGCTGTCAACAAGACGCCGCAGATTCGCGGGGCAGCGAGTCTCTGCCAGTCTGCACCGCATAGCAGGCCACCAGGCGTTATCGAAGGCTCCCTCTATGTCCAATGATACCAGCACCGCGATCTCCTTCTCCTTCAGCCGGGTTCGCAGATGCTGGATCAGGTCATACAGGGAGTCTTCGGTACACCTCTGCGGCATGAAGCCGTATTGGTGGCTACTGATATACGGTGCAGTGTACCACCGGATCCTACGGACCATCATTTTCTCAAGGACCTTGCCGAGAATCGGCAAGAGTCCGATGGGCCTGTAGGATTTCGGGTGCGTGTAGTCCTCCTTGTCCGGCTTCCGCAACGCTACGACCACTGCCTCCTTCCATCTCGTGGGGAAGTGGGAAAGCGCGAGACACCGGTTGGAGAGCGCGAGGTACAGAACGGGGTCCACGGCGACGGCCGCACGGCAGATGTCCGCGGTGAGTCCGTCAGAGCCAGGTGCCTTCTTGGCGTTGAAGGTCGATACGGACCATCGGAGCTCCTCCATCGTAAACGGGGGGTCGCATGTTCCATCATGGTCCCCCGAATTGACTTCATCGGCCTTAGCTCTTACAGTTCTGTGGTCCGCATTGTCCTTCCCGGGGTCGTCCTCCGGGAAGAAAACCTCCGCCAGCAGCCTGGCTGATCCCGCTGCGTCCAGCAGTTTACCTGACTGGACGAGGGGGACGTCCTCTCGCCTCACCTCCGTGCGACGCATCACACGGTGGATCCCGTCCCACATGGTCTCGCGATCCTGCCTCTCGCAGAAACGCTTCCAGCTATGGGTCTGAGCGCGCCCCGCCTCGAGGCGGTATGCCTCCTTCGCGTCGCAGTACTCGCGCCAGACCAGCTCCTTACGAGCCGGCCTCGCGGCCCTGCTCCTTCTCTTCTTCCTCAAGACATCCGCCTTGAGGAGAGAGAGCTGTTCGGACCACCAGGGCAATTCCGTCCTCTTCCGCTTGGAGACCTTCGGCAGGACCAACTCGCAAGCGTCCCTCACGGTTTCCACATACCGACCGACCGTGCTGTCCAACGCCCCCTTTTCGGTGATCTGATTCACCTCGGTAGGCGTCAGACAGCGATCCGATAGCAGCCGAGCGACAGTTCGATGGAACTCGCCCCAGTCTGCCCTACGGGTAGTGTACTGCCGTGTGGTCCGCTTGACGTCCGTGCCTTGGGACCTCTCAAACTTAAAATACAGGATGATTAAAAGTAGGCGTTAAAGCTTTGAAGTGGTCAATATAAAGCCTATTTGTTGCCAATTAATGTATGGTATGGTGTAGAATTGGTAAATAATGTAAGATATATTGTTTTCAAAATTATTTTTGTGTATTAAAATTAATTATTGCTTCACCAACCACCCTGTATAAATTTACTGTTTTACATCAGTCATACGACTGGTTTGTTTCATTCCCACAAGCAGATATAGCTATGTCCATCTCACACATTTGTGTTTCGGATTTTTTTTCATAAGCTCTTTCCATAATTAGCCGACCATTTTTCCGAACTATTTATCCTATTCGTCTATACTTAAAACTGGTTATCCTATATATTCAGATCTGCAATCCGAAGATGTTAGAAAATGCTTTTGCAGCGTACAGTGTGGTGGTGGATGCAGCGGTGTACCAGCAGATAAGGGAACACGTGATGGCTTATGTTCCGATCCTGGCGAGGATATCCTACGAAATGCTTAAAAATGGGTAACCTAATTTCTCTTGCCTGAAACCTGAATGTTGTTAAATTTGACAGTTCTCTGAGTATAATTTTTACTCTATTTAAAATATACTTTATTATGTTGTATATATATACATAGAATATATTACATACACATATATAAATTATAATGATCCCTTATATACGCCATGAGGAAGCCCAAAATAATTTCCATTATAATTGGGAAAAATGTGACCGACAAAACTTATCGGATTGACAAGTTAAATAGGCAGTAGGTATCCATAGGAGACAGAACACATTACCTCTGGGTGCTTAGGGTTTTGAAGATACCACGAGCCGGTAGGTGCAGCATGAGACATCCAAGATGGGTGGATGGCCTGGTTAAGGTTGTCGGAAGACCCTGGTTGTGGGTCGATCCCAGTCAGTCCTATTAGAAAATAATGGAGAGAGGCTTATTCCCAGCAGTTTATTAGAGGGTGGTACCGTCCCATGAAAACGCACTAAGGGCGTTACCGCCTCATGAAAAATGCACTAAGGGCGTTACCGCCTCATGAAAAACGCACAAAGGGCGTTACCGCCTCATGAAAAACACACTAAGGGCGTTATCGCCCTGTGAAAAACGCACAGGGCGGTACCGCCTATTGAAAAGCGCACTAAGGGTGTTACCGCCCCATAAAAAGCACACTAAGGGCGTTACCGCCCCATGAAAAGCGCACCAAAGGCGTTATCGCCCCATGGAAAGCGCACCAAGGGCGTTACCGCCGCATGAAAGGTTTAAGGACAGTAAGGCCCATGAAAGATGCACTAAGGGCGTTACCGCCCCTTATGAGATCCTGTGACTTATGATTCATGATATAACAAAACGCAACTTTAATAATTGATACTTAATACAATCATAGAAATTTCCAGATACAAATAAAGATATTTATTAATCCTGCAGGTGAACCAGTCATATTGATTATCTGGAAAAAGTCTGTGTCCAGCTGTGGACGTATGGTTCAAATGATGGTAATGGTTCCTTTTTGTCTATTTTAGTCGAGACCCACGTGCGTGTTATAGTTTGATAGAGCGTTGTTTCGGTTTGGACGCACCTGAACTAAAGACTGTTGCTGGATTCACATTGATGCTCCTCACTGAGAACCTGACCCTTAGCTCCGCTCTCTATCTGCACGAGCTCTTCAATTTATGTGAGTTTTACTATACTACCTAGTAGATTCAGGTGTTATTTTGCGGAAGTCCATCCTAAGTAAGAAAGAGACCAATATATAGGTGCTATGTGAGTGACTCGGTGTTGTGTGTGTTATTGTGATGCCCCGTGGAAGGGTGAAACACGTGTTGTGTGAATTAACGGTAGTAGTTGTGTTTCGCATTATTTACCGCATGCGCATTTATCAGCGGGCTGGCGGGCGGTGCACTTCATTGCACGACTACTGATGCATAGCGGAAGTAGCTATATATTAGTCTCTTTCTTATTTTACTCTACTGTATTGTCCGGACTGTTGAATGTTTCTTTCTTTTGGCCAATCTAGAGGAAAATAAATTCTAAATTCAAATCACTTCAATTCATAGACTTTAGTAGCACTTATAAGAATAAAAGAATTTTTTTAAATTAAAACAAAGGTTTTCCTGGATGATAAAATCGATTCTAAACTTCAATGGAGGCCATACATTGAGTATTGCAGTCAGACTTAGTGCTGCAACTTATGCCGTTAGGTAGATAAAACGTTACTCTGATATTATTTCTGCTCGGACAGTGTATTTTAGTTTTTAACCAGCATTATGTATTATGGATTGAAGTGTTGGTGTAGAAGATCAAAGGTATTTACGCTTTAGGGCTGTGAATCTCCTTGAGATATCGGTTTAAAGAAGTATTTCTCCTTTCATTCTTCACAATTTATTTCCCTCATCTATATTCCTTGTTAACCCTTAATAGCCTGATTTACGAAAGTGATTTTTTTTAATATTACTGTGTTTGCTTGAGGGTCTAGATGAAAGGAAAAACAATTTTTTTTTTATTTCGTTGGAAAGAATATTATACAACTATAAATTCATACAGCCAACCTATAAAAAAAAACTAATAGTAATGTGAACATTTGGTTTAAAAGATTGGTATCAAAATTGAAACTCTAGGCTACTAAGGGTTAAATTTGGTTGTTATTACAGATTATTCTTAATAGCACTTTTAATTTATAAATTTTTGTTTGTTAATTTACTTTTTATTTAGTTAATTACATCTATAGTTGACTTGATATCTCATAATATTTCGTGTTTTTATGGTCTGGTTTACCCGACCCTTTATCTTGGTTTTTACAGATAGTTTCCTGTGTCACTTTGCAGATATTTAGGAACCTTATGCATTGTAATAATATTTTCAATTTCAGGTTTAAATATAATAAGTAAATATGAATGTGGAATGCTCAGTTTGAATGCATTCACTGGTTTATCCCTTCAGTGGCTTCATTTACCTTCCTACATGACTACGAACGCATTAAAAGTTGCATCAAAGATTCTAGATGTTTACCAAAGTGAGAGTACAGAAGATAGTGGGTTGTACATGCCTAATTTGATGGCAAATAAAACCTTCCAAACTCTACTCTACACCGATGGACATATGTGTGAAGTATTCAAGTTAATTGAAACATGGGAAAGAGTTAGAGATGAACCTAGTAAGCTGAACGAATGGATTGATTCTCTTCTCCTATCAAATGATACCATTAAACTTAACATCTTACCATTCTTCGTTGGTTTAATATTTGAAAAGAGAAAAGGAGAGTTTGAAGAAGTTATGTTGAAGGTGATCAGAGTTGTGATTGGTCTTGTTGAAGTGAAAAAAGATGTTTCAGTTATTGTTTTGCCTATATTATTGTATGTGATAGCGAATGACCCAAGGCCAAAGGTCAAGCTTGAGTGTTTGAGGGGGCTTCCTTTGATGGCGAAGACAAAGGTATGTATTTATCTATATATTTTATATCAGATTTAGTGTTACCGAAACTGCTGTACCGCGCCTAGGATGAAACTGGGGGAGGGAGGGTCAGACGTTAAGCCAGGCTTCTGTCAACTCGCGGCGGCGCTAATGTTTTTTTTCTCATGCACTCCCACCTCTCACCAGTTTCCTCAGGCGCGGTACAGCGGTTTCGGTAGCACAATAAAACATTTTTTTTTTAACTTATCTAACTTATTAATTTTTTAGGAGAATGTACCGTCTATAGTGTCGATACTGAACAAGTTGAAAACTAACAGGGGTGTTCCAACTTCGCTTCTCATTATGTTATATACGAGCTTAGCTGAAACACAGGTAAATGTCTTGTTAAAATAATGTTTTATCATCCTGTATTTTATAGGGATAGGTACTTACATAGAAGATTCAGCTTCTTGGTTCGTACGAGACAGGATCCATCTCTTAGTTCAGATCTGTGGATCTTTTCATTTCTTTTCTCTGGGTGACCCTGGATCTTCTTATGAGTCAATCTTAAGCGACCACGTCTTGGATCCTTGGTCATTGGTCAACCTTCACCTTGGAACATCGCTGTATTTTGGATGAAATATTTCGGAGCATGGTACGCTATGTCAGACATCAATTGTACATGCAGATATATTTTATATCCATTAGCCTTTATTTTGACATATTCTATTTTAATGAAGATTTTTGTCTTGAGTTTATATGTGATTCATAAGTGTCATTGCAATATGAAATAAATGTTTATATATCTATCAAATCCATTAACACACTCTATAAAAGAGTACTAAAGGGTGGTGCAAAAGTAATGTCATAATTCCTATTGCTTTGTTTCTTTAAAATTGCTTGTATGATTAACCATTGAGTATATGGTTGCACGGAGTCTAGTTTTATATTTGTTTTTCTTTTGCTGTTCAATAATCAAATCGCCTAGTTGGAATCGAGGTAGGTTCGTATATGATAGGGGTCGCCAGCCCAAGATAGATGGAAGCGTTGATCAAGTTTCTTCTGCCAATTCTTTCAACGCTGACATTTTCTGAAGTGCTGGCAATGTTGGCCAGGTAATATTAAGTGGCGCAAAAGTAATGTCATGATATTATGACATTACTTTTACGCCGTTCACATGAACGCGCATTAATTTTTACAAATGGCGGCAAATGTCACTGCGCTTTGACATTTATGATGTAGGTATAAAGAGAATTAGTTGTCAACTAGCGATGGAGTATATACGAGTATGTGATAACTGGCGCCATTTGTAAAAATAAAGGCGTGTTCACATTATAACATTACTTTTGCTCCTTTTGTTGTTATAGCGCTACTTATATGATAGTTTATTGGTTCTAAATCAGAGTTCCCCAAACTTTTTCATGTCGTAGACCCCTTGCCATGTTTTTTCGTGTTAGGTAGACCCCCTAGTTACCTGATATTGATTTCATGTAAATTTCTAACTGTAGTGAAGTTTAGTGTTAAAAGCTTAAAGTAAAAACACATGTTAATTTAAACAGTTATGAGTTTTTACAAGTTCCAAATGTATTGCGACCACAAAGCGAAAACCAACATCCTACAACTTCACAATTTTATTAACATATATAATATTTTTTTTTACTTCATAGGTACTTTTATAAATAATGTAAATGTTTTGATATAAGATAGTTTGATGTAAGTAAATAGATACTATCAGTGTATGTGTTGAGATTCACTATCGTGGACCCCCATTTACATTTCATGGACCCCCAAATTTTTATTCGCTGACGTAGACCCCTTGCAGGTTGTCATAGACCCCTAGGGGTCGATATAGATCATTTTGGGAATCACTGATCTAAATCTTTAAGAAAGGATCTAAAGATATGTATAAATTTTTAGGTTCGATGTTTCCCGTATCTTCAAGAGGTGTTAGTTGATCCCGGAGTTGGTAGGTCCGATGACCTCAAATGGGAAATTGACGTGGCGAAGGCCGTGGCGGTTAAAAGAATATGTGAATTGAGGTCAGAATAATTTATTATATTATACTTATAGATTATGATAAGTTTTCTAAGTTTTAAATTTGTTGCCACGACATGTACTGTATTGTTATCTGTCAAGTGTTTTTGTTAATAATTTCAAATGGTACCGTAATGTCCGAATCTCTGGAACATCTTGTTTGTATTGGAAATGACACCAATTTAGATCAGCTTAGCCAGACTGGATTATAAATATTTAATGGAATCAGGCGTTACCTTGCGTAAGTCCATCCTAAGGAAGAAAAGGATCAATATTTAGCCATCTCCACATATGCAGTGATAGTCGTGCAACAAAGTGCACCGCCCGCCAGCCCTCTGATAAATGTTTATGCGGCAAACAATGCGAATCACACAACTGCCACCGTTAAATCACTCAACACGTGTTTCACCCCTCCACGGGCCATCTTCAGGAGTTATGTTACACCGATTAGTGCCAAACACAGAGTCACTCACATAGTAGCTATATTTTAGTATCTTTCTTACTTAGGTTGGACTTCCGCAAAATAACGCCTGAATCTATTAGATGTATATATACGGGGTATACATATGTATATGTATATATATATTAAAAAGATATATATATATCTTTTTAATATAAAATAATGCGGATTAAAACAAGACTCAAGAATATTACAGGGTAAGGTAGGATTCTACGGCAAGTAAATTTAGTAAAGCAGTAAATATAGTAAGAGAGAAATATAAAAATGGTGCTAGTAAAAAGATAAGATATACACGTCACACTATCTATGTGACGTTTTGTCAGTCGTTGTATTTCGTGCGACAGAGATAAGGCTCTACGAAGCCGAAATTATCCGATTGTCTCTTTCTAAAGGTCGATGTGCAATAATTATCGTCGGCTAATGTAAAACTTGTGTATCAGGGCTTCTAGTCACGGATTGGAGGTGGTGTCAATAATCTCTTCGATCCTGAACAAGTGCACGGATAAAAATGGAGCAACGGCTACCGCGCTCGCACTGGAGGCACTGGCTGCACTTTGGAGGGGAGCAGCCGTCGCTCCCCCCAGCACCTGGCGAGCTCTGGAGCCCCGTCTCGGCAAGGACTCACGACCAGCTGTGCAGATCAGGTAATCTTGAATAAGTCCACATAACTCTTCATATTTTTGTGCACGTTTTTCTCACACATACACACACACATTTAAATTAATTGTATATGCTGTTGGTTTTTTTTTAATCAATTAAAAAAATTATTATTAGTAGTCATATACATTTCACACTACTTATATATATTGGTTTTCAAAGAGTATTTGTCACCATGATCAAAATCACTTCGGATTTATGTAGACATGGAAACCGAACATAAATTCATAAACTATTCCGTTTACAATAGTATATTATGATTACGATTTATAATGATCACAACTCGTTTTTGTTATAACATGTTGTGATCATAGTATGTTATGTTCATAAATTGTTTTTTCTTTTGGCCTCGGTTTTTGTGAGCCTTTCGTTCCATCTACCTTATTTGGGACAAGGACTTTATATTTCCGGATAAATATATATACATATTTTTAATATGTTAATTTTATTCATAATTCGCTTTTCATCATTCTCTCTTTTTTTATTTCTCTTTCATATGTTCCTTCACAGATCTTCTTTCCCTCTTATTACTAGATTACAGATTAAAAGAGTGTCACAGTTTATTTGACTCTTATATAACACTAGCTGATCCCGTAAAAGTTGTTTTGCCAAAAAATTAAAGGGTTGATCGTAGAGGGGTGAAAATTTAGGGTTGTATGTATTTTTAGTGCCGTTATAACGTTATAAAAAAAATTTCGTCCAAAAATTAAAAAAAAAATTTAAGGGTGAACAACCTTTATCACTTAGGGGTATGGAAAATAGATAGTAGCCGATTCTCAAACCTACTGAATACGCATATAAAATTTGGTAAAAATCGGTCAAGCCGTTTCGGAGGAGTACGGTAACTAAAATTGTGACATGGAAATTTTATATATTAGATGTATTTATGTTTCTGTTTTTGCTTCCAGGCATAGCTTATCATGGATCTTATTAGATCCTTTTGTATATCCCTGAGTCTTTGTTTTTCTTACACTAGACCTTTATATAGAACTCTAGAAAGACAAGGTGACATTTATACTCGTCCATGATGTAGGCAAAGTTCTTCCTTTATTCTCTGTCATAAATTGGTTGTGGTCTGTCAGCTTGTGCAAGCTGCTAGCAGAGGCGCCGCCGCTACGCGTGACGTCACCGGAGTACGATCGGATGCTGCAGGAGACGGCGCGACGGTTGTGGTGCTGGGTAGCGGATGCCCACCAGCCCGCTGTGGCTGATGCTGCATGCGACGCCCTCGCTGGATACCGGCTCGAGGACTTTAAGCTTGCTGATATGCCCGAGGTACATAAGCTAGTAATATGAAATATATGGAGGACCAATATTTAGCCACTTCCGCACATGCAGTGGTAGTCGTGCAACAAAGTGCACCGCCCGCCAGCCCGCTGATAAATGCGTATGCGGCAAACAATGCGAATTACACAACTGCCATCGTTAAACCACTCGACACCTGTTTCACCCCTCCATGGGGCATCTTCAGGAGTTATGTTACACCGATTAGTGCCAATAACTAACATGCATGCCACACAATAACATACGACTACCACGGCATGTGCGGAAGTGGCTAAATATTGGTCGTTTTTTTACTTAAGATGGACTTCCGCAAGGTAACGCCTGATTCCATTAAATATTTAAAATATATACTACTGATAGAAAACAAGCACGCTCTTCGATAGGTGTATGCATATATAATAACTTTGACAAGTTAGTTAAGTCTAAAAATAAAGGTATATTATTAAATAAATCTTATTACAACATTAAGAGTTTTCATTTTATCGAAAAGTGAATTTGGTTTGTTGACTCATTTACATGATTGATATTATAATATGTATTAAATCCAGGCGTTACCTTACGGAAGTCCATCATAAGTAAGAAATGGATTAATATATAGCTACTTCCGCTATGTAGCAGTAGTCGTGCAATTAAGTTTACTTCACGTGAAAAATTGTTAGATATCATTTAAAAGAGCAAATGTTGAGTTTCTGGTTGACTTCTCAACAAATCAGCGTCCAACCGATGGTAGCTTACTACTTGGAGAATAAAGATATTTTGAATTTAAATAGGTTTCCCCAAAGATCGTGATGATAAATGGTCTTCTGATGCCCGCATCCAACGGTTTCATCCAACCTTAGCTATATCCTCAGTCCACCTAGTGGGAGGAATACCACCTGGTGGTCGCCACTTGGGAATCTTTCGGTCCCAAAAACCAACTTAGCCAAGCGTTGTACCCCGCCCACTGCCACTACGACCACTTCTTCGAGCTATGTCGGCGATTTTGGTTCTTCTGCGTATGTCCTGATTCCTGATTCAATCTCCGAACGTAGCCCTCGTGAAACTTAAACCTATGACACGAGCTGAACATCCTACATCCCAGATTTATAATGGGATCGATAGGAAGCGACATTTATCCAGCATCTTCAGGTTATCTTCAGTTATCTCTCTCCCTTTAGTGGACGTACTACGCAGGGTCATGTTACGAAGTGCAAATTAGCAAAAGTATATGTTAATTATCACATCAGCTACCTGCCTGTATAAGCCTCCTATAAATCACTCCAGCCATTTCGATGACTAACTGGAACAAACAGACGGAATAAGTAAAAAAAAAATGTAATTTTGTCAAATGTATCGTATATATCTAATATATAAAATTCTCGTATCACGGTGTTCGAACTTGAACTCCTCCGAAACGGCTTGACCGATTTGTCAGTATGTCTGAGAATCGGCTACTATCTATTTTCCATACTCCTAAGTGATAAGGGTGGTCCACCCCTAAATTTTATTTTTAATTTTTTTAGACAATTTTTTTTAGTTTTTATTTTACTATGATACAGCATACAAAAATACATACAAACCTAAATTTTCACCCCTCTACGATCAACCCTTATCTTACATTTGTTAATTAAAAACTTTAATTTTTTTTGCAAAACAACGTTTCCGGAATCAGCTAATATTCATATGTATGTAGTAAATAACGGTTGTTTTAATATTACAAAAATTAATTGAGTAACATTCTGCAAAAGTTGACTTTTAATCTGTGGCTTTTAATCTTTTTAATCAGATATACAGACGGACTGTGAAACTGCCGGCATCATACTGCAAAACTCCTGCTGATGCTGCAAGGAAGCCTGAAGATGTCCTCGATTATATACCGTGTATGAATTTTCATTATTACTTGATCTTAGTTAGAGCAAAGACCTGATCATTTTAGGGCCCCCGCTATTGGGGGCCTCTCGTACCCCTAACTTTTTGGGATCAGGGACTTTATAATAATTTTTTTTCAGTCTTTTCTTTATTTATCTCTCTTTCACGCGTCACAATATCTTTCATTCTTTACTTTTGTCCTTGACAATATCTTTTGTTTTGTTCTTTTATACCTTCTTTCTTTCCTCGCCTTTCTTCCATCATCTTTTTGGGGTGTAGGGGTCCGAGTTCTCGTGGTAAATCCAGTCTGGCCAAGCTGATCTAAGTTGGCGTCAGGTCCAATACAAACAAGATTGATCAAACTGAGACCTGATCATTTCAATCTTAAGTTGTCTACTGGAGGACTAAAGCCTCCGCCATTTCGAAAGGTTGTATCCAAAAGATTGATTACGGGGCTTGGTGAAATGACAGGATATCTTGACCTATTAATAGGTGTGGCGCCTAGCTCATACACATAGCTATTGGGACAAAAAAGTTTCTCGAGTGTTTTAGGTACCCCCCCCCCCCTCTCTAGTTGGACCAACAACTTAGATCAGGGCTTCTTAAGCTTTTGTCATTCACGACCCCATTTATGATTGCGAGTTTCTTGACGACCCCATACAAATATAAAAGTAAAATAAATTAATATTTTTTTGATGAATTACTTATAAGGTAGCAATGTACTGCATACACATGAAAATATGTATATAGTTTTAGAATTCGTTTTGTAACATACAAAAATCTCAAATTAAAAATTTCACAATATATAACAAAATTGAATTTATTATAGTTTTAAAAATAAAAGTGGATTCTTACCGTCTTAATTCGCTCGAATATATTCAAGCAGTAGTAAAATGGTATGTATAAATATTTGTCATTAAAATCTCCCGACCCCATTTGGGGTCGCGACCCATAGTTTAAGAAGCCCTGACATAGATAATATCACGGAAAATCCCTAAGAGCGGTTCTCGTAATGACTGTTATGAGAAACTTTGCAATGGGCGTGTTTCGGTTGACATGACAATGTCCTGACCAGGTGAGGTGTGGCCGGAGGTGTTCAGGTGTACGAACCAGGCGTCTCTGGGTGGTGTACAGCGCCTGGCCGCAGCGCTGATCCGTCGCGAGGTACGAGGGTACCGCAGCGGGGTGTACTCTACGGAGGGACGCGGTGAACAGCACTCCTACTCGCACCTCAGTCCCTCCAGCGTCCTTCGAGGGCTCATGGAGTGCTTCAAGAAACAGGCGAGTTGATCATATAATGCATCCTAACAGACTTATGAAATAGAAATCGTATACACATACATATGGTAATCGAGATGCGGGGATTGAATTTTAAAGTGTTTCGTTGGGCACAAATATTTATTTTAAAAAGAACACCTAACCTAAACTGCGCACGCACTTTCGTCGTTCAACCGTCGTCTCCCTTCCCCTCACACCTCTCGCTTGCACCATCTGACGTTAGTATTCACGTATGCTAATATCCTTTCCACATACATATATCATAGCTTGCAAAATTTTTTAATACTTGTTAAAAGATGGCGTTAGAGACGCTGTAACTTCGAACAGTAATAATAGATGGCGCTGGATGTTGTTGACTAATATAAGAGTCGATCATTTCTCTAGTTTTAGCACCAGTTAAATTCACAGGTAGTTAGAACTACCCGGCATCCTGTATTTGTATCCTCTATATATAGTTGGTACACCACAAGATGTTTAAGTAAAGTTATTGATATGCCTTAAAGATAAAATAGAGAAAAATTGTACACGTTTTATTTTACTTCCTCCTCAAAATATGTTATCTTACGACTAGATTATTTTGGCTGCAATTGATCTTTCGAACGTCTTTGATATTATTAAACAAAACTAAACATGAATATCATTGACAGTTTGTACAATTATAAATCTTATTACGTTCACCACAAAGTACATTGTGATTTTTACAAATAGTGTAAACACATAACTTTGGTTCCTGTATCGAGTAATGCGTAGTACAAACGACCCGGCCTCACTCTGACCGCCCGTTCATTATGAAAACGAATTTTTTTTACGCCATCGTAACTGTCTACACTGGCTTCGTTTACCCAAATCTAAACAATAATAAAATCCCAAGTGAATTTAAGTACCATTGCTGATTAACTGGATCATTGTTCTTAAACTAGTCAATAAGACCGTTCATGTATATCAAAATGTATTTATAGTCGCATTAAAGTTTATAATAATTTTGATTTTCTACGTATATGCTATAATTACACCAGCTCGATAGTGTTATTGCGACGTTTCAATTTAAAACCGTCTACTTATATACTTTATCAAATATAAGTTTTATTGATTTTAATTTATACTGATCACTTCTCGGATCCTATGAGTAGAGATCTGTACTATCTACTAAGATCCTATTCATGATTATACAACTAGAGTTTCCACGAAGGAATAACATAGCCCCGAGTCGACAAGCAGGAAACACACACGCAATCCCACTGTAAAATAAATATTTAAACTAAATAAAATATATTTAATATAGTTTTTAACGGCTTCGAGTGCCGGTCTGGCGTTGAAATCAGGGAGGAGACAATAGCCTCCCTGATAGGCGGCGATGACAAACAGGCGTTCATATCCCTTTGTAAAGAGATCGCCAAAAGGGCGATAGAAAGAAATAAAACAAACAGAGTATAAAAAGATAAATAGATTAAAAACGTAAATTGAAACAAAACTGTGATAGAAATAATTATAGAATAAGTAATAATGTGTAAAAAAAATGTAAAATAAAAATATAAATCAAAAAATGTAAAAAGAAAAGGAAAGAATGATAGACGATCAGAGCAAAAGGGTAAGAAAGAAGAAATGTGGTATAAAAGAATGGAATGAAAGATCATGTGAAGAATGGAAGCAGAGAACGGAATTAAAAAAAAAAACTAAATGAAAAAAAAAATTGCCCAAAAAAGACCCTGTCCCACCACAAGATAGGGGTATATAAAAAAAATATAGTTTTTAAAATTATCACATGTAAACTATTCCTTACAATATCAGGTGACGAGTCCGTCTTACGAATATTCTGACGCGGTGCTGTTGGCAATCCTGGAGACCCTGACGATGGAGTATCCTAAGCCGCTGCCGCCCATAGACCTGTGCTTCATACACGAGGCCGTGCACCGTGGTGCAGCGTGGAGATCAGGATGTATAAAGCTCGCAGCTAGACAAGCTCAGATTTCACCATCAGGGCGTCGTCTGGCGGAGAACTTTCTTCTTGCCGTTCAACCTGACAAGTCTGACGTGAGTTCATTCTCTTACATTCGATTTTTTCCAGGCGTTCAAGTTCATCGAGCTTTCGTAGCTTAAAGATAGTCATTATATTATATGTGTAAAAGGTTGATATGGGTAATATAGTAAGTACACGAATACCTCGCTTTGTTTCGTTTTGAGTTTTTTTCGAAGTTGCGTCGCTGCTTAATTAGTACTAATTTTCACTGTGCGTCGTTAGATTTTCGAGGTTGCGTTGTTTTGGGTTCGAGTCTTTAACCCTTAATAGCCTAGAGTTTCAATTTTGATACCAATCTTTTAAACCGAATGTTCGCATTACTATTAGTTTTTTTATAGGTTGGCTGTACGTATTTTACTGTTGTATAATATTCTTTCCAACGAAATTAAAAAAAAAATCTATTTTTCCCTTCATCTAGACCCTCAAGCAAACAGTAATATTAAAAAAATCACTTTCGTAAATCAGGATACTAAGGGTTAATTTTTTTTTCCAAAGATGGCAATACTTTTGTTTCTAATTGCGCCATGCCATCAAAACTAGAGGATTCCCATTCTAATTAAAAATGAACGCAATTTTAATACAGTTTTATTTTCACCATGTTTTGCTAATTTTGGAATTCAGTTTCAATTACGTAGTGTGTTGTAATGTAGTGTGTTGTGCTTTTTTTTAAAGAGAATAATAAATTTATATTAATTTTAACATGTTGTTTCTGGTTACAAAAAAGTTATTTTTGGTTTTTAAATGTTAACTTTGTTCAATTTTCTTTTCAAAAAGTAGTATTTTCATGACCCAGGAACCTATCTTCGATCTTTACATGGTTTGCTATAGAAAATCTTAATTCTCTTTGCGGCGTTTCAATTTGCGTCGTGATTTGAACGTAACCACGACGCAAAGTGAGGTATTGATGTAAATACTTTCTAAGTTAAAACCAAAATTCGCATAATTTATTATTTTGTGTGTTTCAGGAGCAAGATATAATGTTGGTGTTTGAAAATTTAGATATATTTTCTCGAAGCTTGCCCCCTAACAGCCTTCGTTCCCCTCTGGAGCTGTGCTTAGGAGCGTCCTGGACTTCCCTGACCAGTAATCCTCGGGAAGGGACCGAGGAACCTCTTTTCGTCACTCAACTGCGTCATATCCGCACAGCCCTCGCCTGCGACAGGATCCACGAGGCAAACAGGACTCTCATCTCACAGATCCTGGAATCCTACTTCTCCGTTATAGATATTGACAGTGTGGTAAGTCCTTTAATGTAACCTCATTTTTTTAAATTCCTTTGTAAAAATACTATGCTTCATAGGTTTTGGTACTTGATTAATTGTAAATAAAATTTTAATGTCAAACTTATACAGGGTGATTGATTAGTTGCGATCACTGTCACGATACTACACTAAATATATAAGATATAGGAACAATAAAAGATATATTTTTTAATTTCTTTATTATTTTAAAATCAGTATATTTTGTGACGTAATATTTTCAGGGAGTGAGGGGGAGGGGTTAGATTGACTCCAAATTTTAGTAAATCAAATTAAAAACAAGGGTAATCTTGTTTATGATCTGCAGGCATGGCCAGCTTACGTGGAATGCTGTTGTCTATTGTCCGTGAATTACCTGGAGCGCATGACGGCACCAAGCGGCTGGTGGGAGGTGACCGGGGCGGTGTTAAGACGCGCCTGCAGTGTCCGCGGAGCCCTAGCGGCTGCTCCTGACTGCAGCGCGCCGCTGCCATGGCTCAACGAGCTGGTGGACGCTTGCGCAGCCCTAGTGCCGTGAGTACCATTCTAAACTGATGACTAATTTCTGATCTCTTCCCTCTTTATATTTTTGAGACCTTCTTTATATAAGTCTGCTTCCCAATGTGGTTTAAGTAGACAACAAGGGGTCCGGCTGGATCCGAGAGGTTCAGGTGGATCCCGAAGGGTCCAGGTGAATGCATAGCGGTCCGGGTGTATCCCAAGGGGTACATATGGATCCCAAGGGGTCTTGGTGGAGCCACTAGGATCCAAGGGAAACTCGACAGAAGTTACGTAGGCCTGACAAAAAATCCAGGTTCACAATTCATAAGCGGAGCAGTTAATAATTTTATCCGCTGTCGATATTGAAGAACTAATATGTTAGTTTATCACCTACTAATGTAGCACGGCGTCTGTTACTTGTAACAACTAGCATATTAAGTATATGTCGTGTTCAGATGTACAAACGGACGACATTCTATTAATAGATTTACTTTTAATGTTTTTCGAACTTTGAAATTACGTTATCTTCAGGAAATCTGGGAGTCCTTTCTACATGGATCGATCTTGCCAATGAGACTCGAAGAGATCACGTTTGAATTCCAATGATCAAACATAATGTTTGAATGAAGATGATGTCATAGCTGAGTAGGCAGTTTCTCCCTTCCCCCACAAGGGGGATGTCGACAAGGTCACGGGAATTTGCTGCTCATCATCCACCTCCCATATCAAACACCATGACAAATCAACAATGAAACAAATATTTATTATTAATTGTCTTTGCTAAACACCTTCAAAAATTTAAAACAAACATTATAATGTACATTTAAATATGTATTCGTACATAGTATTGTTAATTTCAATTTTCTTCATACACTAGGGGAATTGGAATGTGATATCGTTTCTGTCGAAATATTTTACAGAAAAACCGATTGATTTTGTATACTAGACGGCAAAAGGTTGTTGATGTCGAAGTTGAATATATTGTTGAATAGAAATGAAAACTTGTTAAATATGGAGTCGTGTGAATTTAACTTAAGAAAGCGACATTACTTTCCGGTCCCACGAATGGTAGACGAGACATGGTTTACCCCCACTAGGTAGACTATAATTAAAGGAAGCTGGCAGATCATCGTGGTGATGAAGGCCTATGGTAGTGGACATCCATCGGCTGACATGAGGTCCTCGTTTGCAGAGAGCAGGAGTACTCGTTGCGGTGCATGGTCCCGGCGCTGCAGAAAGCGCAGCCCGACGCAGAGAGCACCCGGGACTGGTTCCTGCAGCTCATGGCACGCACGCAGGTCGCCTTCAAGGAGTAAGAGCATTTCTCATACAGTTACCAAGATCCCAGTGTATTATTTTCCACAACAACTCACTGAGAAATATCTAGATAGGTATCCAGGCACGCATAAAGTCTAGGAATCAAACGACGCTGTATCCTTTTCAATAGTCATGTCTTCGCAGACTGGAACTACCTTATATAATAAAAACATATGTAGATATACCTATGTTGCACTAAGTTTATGGAAATTATTTTTATTTCACTTTATAAATAATGTGTAACAATGTTGAAACGAATATATATTCGTTACAAAAACATTGAAAACTGAAAGTACGTAATTTTTTTTATAAAAGCACAATCATATCCGTCCAAAGTCAAGTGCAACCTCCCCTCCCCCCAAAGGTCTATCACCGATCTTGGGCTGCCTGCATCCACTGACGTTCCACGACCTTAAGTATGTTTAATGGAATCAGGCGTTACCTTGCGGAAATCCATCCTAAGTAAGAAAAGGACCAATATTTAGCCACTTCCGCACATGCAGTGGTAGTCGTGCAACAAAGTGCACCGCCCGCCAGCCCGCTCGTAAATGCGCATGCGACAGACAATGCCAACTACACAACCGCCACCGTAAATTCACTCAACACGTGTTTCACCCCTCCACGGGGCATCTTCAGGAGTTGCTGCACCGATTAGTGCTAAACACAGAGATCTTAAGTATGTTGTCGATCTACTGTTTGTGGGGGGTAGGGGGAGGGGGGGAGCTACCCGCGCCGATTTTATCAGCTCGAAAAAACTTACTTTTAAATATAAATAAATTAATGATACAGAACGGAAGATGAATCTGCGAAGCTGTACCTATGTGACGTGTTCATGTTGAGCGCGATCGTGTTCAGTGGAATATGGTCGTTTGAGCCCGGCAGCGACAGGCTGGTGACGAGTCGAGCCGTGCGCTGCGCTCTGCTGCCTCCCGCCGCGGCAGCCTTGTTGGCACGCGACGCCTGGAAGACCTGCACCCTGCAGGTAATATATATTCACACTACACAGAACCTTGGATGTAGGGAGAGAGATTGTCTTTCTTGGTTGAAATGAAAGATTATTGTATAAAGCAGTGCTTTCCAAACATTTCTGTATCACGCCCCCACTTAAGCCTTTTCAATTCTTGCACCCCCCCTATGTAATATATAGGACATAATTTTAATATTTTTATATATATGTATATTAGCAAAAGGATTATAATTGTGTCGAGTACATTTTCTAATTGCCACTCTTAAAAGTCAACTTCCCCACCTGTGGGGCGTTGGCCCCACGTTATAAACACTGGTATAAAGTATACCGCATGACAACGATACATATATATTATATGTATATATATACCTACAGGTTTAATAGTATGAAAGGCATTTCAGCCAAAGTCAACAAAACTATTATATTGGCGCCGATTGGGACCCGCAAGTTAACAAACGGATAAAATATGAAGTTCGAAGTAGCAGCTGCAAACGGAATAAACTAAACACCTTTTTTTAAATTTCGTATTCCAAAAGTTAACAAATCAAAAAACAAAGTTCACTAAGATATCTTATACATTTTATTAGTTTTAAATCTAAAATTGAAAGTATATTTTTAAATAAATATTATGAAAGAAATGTGTGGTACTTGGTTTGTTGACTCATTTATATATGATTCAAATTATAATTAAGAAAAGGACTAATATATAGCTACTTCCGCCATGCAGCAGTAGTCGTGCAACAAAGTGCACCGCCCGCCATCCCGCTGATAAATGCGTATGCGGCAAACAATGCAAATTACACAACTGCCACCGTTAAATCACTCAACACGTGTTTCACCCCTCCACGGGGCATCCTCAGGAGTTATGTTACACCGATTAGTGCCAAACACAGAGTATATATCTGATATTATAATGTACACATGAAAATATGGTGAATTTTATTTAAAAGAACAACTGTTGAGATTCTGGCCCGATTATTAACAAGATCAGCGAGCTCAAGTAAATGCCTTTTTGAATAAAGATATTTTAATTTGAATACGTTCCTCGAAGACCGCCATGATGTCTTCCGCTACCCGCATCTAACTTCCCCTGACCTTCAATATGTCCTTTGTCCACCTAACAGGAGACCTACCCACATCAGCTACCAGATCTTGGGCGTTCTTCAAAATTCTTTACATCCAAAACCATCGAATGTACGAACGACTCTTCGAGCTACGTCGGTGATCTTGATTCTTGTGAATAACTCCTCATTACTGATTCTATTGGCAAAATGTCCAGCATAAATTATTTAACTTTGCAAATATGGTTTCGTTTGAATAAGCCATTGATATGCTTTAACTAGATTTGGTGTATACTATACCCAAAACCTGGATCGTCTCCAAGATTTGTGAATAATTGACGGGTTGGTGATACAGATGTTGGAGTGGCTCTGTCACACACGAGGCGCCACTCAGGACCCCGGCATGGCGTTGAGCTGCCAGCGGAGTCTTCTGGCCCTTCGTCACACCGACCAATTCATCCATCACAAGATCTGGACACGGCTGTGAGTTTATCACCTATCATTACATACGTTATTTACGAAATTAACATTAATATATATATATATATATATATAGTAATACCCCGTTTTACGCGACCCCGTTATACGCGGTTTCACTATAACGCGAATTGCAAATTTCACGCTCAAATGCCTCGAATTACGCGAAAGAGTGCATATAAATATAATGTAGTCATCAACTTCTCTATGGTGTCTTGACCATCTGTAAAACAATTAAAAACAGTGTTGGGTGTTATGAACGTATTTTATAAGAACGTAAACAAAACGTTACCCAAAAGACAATAGATGCATTTTTCCGTAAAAAATAAGAGTATATATTGCATAAAATGATCAAAATGATTTGTATTTTTTTGTAATAATTTTTGACTATGTTTAATCATAAACCTCGTTATACGCGAATTTTAGTTACCGCGATTTTTTTTTGAAACGTATACCTCGCGTAAAGCGGGGTATTACTGTGTGTGTGTATATATATATATATATATATATATATATATATATATATAACTTATATGTCTCTTGTGTTTTATTACAGGGAGAGCCACTTTGCCATTATCAACTCCAGCAGCAAAGACGACTGAATATTTTAGACTGACTACATACTGCTCTATTCTAGTCTACTCCCATACTCAGTATTTTTCACTCGATCTCTTTCTGCCACTCTACTTGTGTTATTCAGCTACGATGACATACAATATGTAATCCTTAGATGATATCCAAATAAATGTTTAGATTTTATATATATGTATTAAATAGGCGATTCTTAACACATTTGTTAAAGTGATTGATTAAAAAGTTTTGCTATCCAATACAGTGTACTTTTGTCTCGAAAAGTCCAGACTTTTAATAATTCTAATAAAAACTAGTGTCTGTTTACTGTAACAATTGTTATGCTATGTTGACTTTATATGCTATGTTTAAGATCTCATATAAGCATTGTAATTGTAGAGTGAAATGATATTGTTGTGCCAATGTTTTCTTAATAAATATTAATTTTTATTATGTTTGTGATTTAATATCTCGTCATATTTATATGAAAGCTTCTATTATATGTGAAGTGCTTTTAAAGACTTGCGAATTCATTATAAATAGAAATAAATAAAAATAAATATAATTCTGAATAGATTGGAACAGGAATAAATTAACAAGCTGCATTAGAATATATATATTTGAAGGATACTTAATACTGGGCTATAAATATAAGCAACCACTATACAGATATATTGTTACATACTGTGTGTTCTTCAAGGAGCCCTTCATTCACAAATCAGATGGTCACCCTACTTAACAAAATATACTTTCGCTTAGTCCAAACTTCGCTTCCAAATCGCTTAAGAAGTCACTGTCTAAATAACTTAACAAATAGTCACTTTATATCACTGATCGTAGATCTTAATCTTACAATTCGAAAAACAACACTGAACTGTCGACATCGGGGAGTACACTTATATATACTACGGAGAAGGTTCTATCAAGTTCGAGATAGTACTCGGTTTGAATTTCCGAGAACCGTAAACAAAAATCTATGAATAGCTTAAAGGTCACACGTGTTTACACTTCTTGATCCTAGGGTCCAGTGTTTATTGTTTAGAGGGTTCTGTAACTCGTGCTTTGTAAGAATATTATAGATGTAAAAACTTTAACACTAAATATACCGTAATGGGTCAAAATGACCCATTCGGGTTCATATTATTGAATTTGCAAATTTTTATATCATGACTTTTTGTTACTAATCAATCTACAGCTATTTACACAAATTAAATTTAATTTTTATTTCCTTCCTAAGAAACTTATTTCATACATTCAAGCAGGATACAAAGTCGGGTCATTTGACCTATTGTGGTAGGAATAAGTACTTAATAAGTGTTGGTATGATTAGTGTTAAAGGGGCTAACAAATAGTTTATTTGTCAGCAAAAAGATTTAAAACTTTTACATGCAATACGAAATACCATATGTATATAAGGAAAACATATCTTTAATTATAATCTGTTTGAATTATTTGTAATTTCATAACTGTCAATGTCAAAGTGTCAATGACTTGTGTGAAACAAACTTTTTAAACAATTTTTTTCCTAACCTCTAAACTTTAATCACGAGAAGAAATGTTAAAACTAATTAATATGAGTTAAATGCTTTAAATGTAGTTTCTTTAATTTCAGGTAATTATCCATAATTTGTTTACTTATATTAAATTTGTGTTTTGTATTAACGAAAATAATAATTTTCAATTCAGAAATAATTACTCCGAAAATATAATATAGCATTATTTGTATACATATATATAATTCGAACTAACGGCGTTTCTTTCGACAATATTTCTCGAAACTTCTTAAACATGGCTGTCTGCTGAACCTAATTACATTAAAATCAGAAAAAAAAGAATAAATTAGGTCAGATTTTTAATTTAAGTATTTGTTTAATATTCACATTTATTGAGAAATAAGGATTTTATTTTATAGTCACGTATTGTATTTCAGACTAGCAACATTGCAATATTTATATTTAACACTAAATAACAACACCTTTGAATATAAAATTAATACATAAGTATCATATTATTATTATCTACAAATGATATATATGAAAAACTATAGAAATATCAAATCAAATATCACCACTGGCCAAATTTGGGTACACCCATAATATAACTTCTTCTAATATAAGTTTTTTAGATACACCTTACTTAGCTATGCGCCCTATTTATATATACATACATATATATATATTTGTATATATATGTATATATATATGTATATATATGTATATATGCATATGTATATGTATATATATTTATATATATATATATACACATATATAAATATTTTGAGTCGTGGTTACGTCCCAATAAAACACGACTCAAATTGAAATAACGTGAAGTGTTTTAATTTTTTATATAAATGACCATGTCATGATCGAAGATAGGAACCCAAGAATGTTAAGAAAATACTAATTTTTAAACACTTCTTATACTATTTATGTCTAACGACGAACTTAACCATTGATAGTCTGATTCACGAAAGTGATATTTTTTTAATATTACTTTGTTTGCTTGAGGGTCTAGATGAAAAGAAAAATATATTTTTTTTTAATTTCTTTTGAAAGAATATTATACAACAGTAAAATATGTACAGCCAACCTATAAAATAAACTAATAGTAATGTGAACATTCGGTTTAAAAGATTGGTATCAAAATTGAAACTCTAGGCTATTAAGGGTTAATGCTGAAGGCTTTCTATAATAGTAAACCGTTTAGGCAGTGCAGAGATAAATTAATGACAGTAAGTCAAAAAAGTAAATACCAAAAAAGACAAAAAAAAATGTAAAACCAAAATGAATAGGAAAATAATCACTAAGATAAAAAATAATAAATAAATATACTAATGGTTACTATATTTTCTTACATCGAAAATTAAAATTAAAACCATGTCAGCTGATTGACAATTTCATATTACCATGAGGAATCCCTTCTTTCAATATCTTCTGTAATAATTAATACTCCTAAAGCCGAATTCCAGCAGAATATAGCAAGTTTTATCAAAGTGAATTGAAAATTATTAGCGTAATTAATATATTATACATTAACAACTTGAAAATGAAAATAAAAAGTACAAAAAATCAAGTTACTCTCTCTAATGGTAATGATTTTAAAAATGCGAGAAAGATCTTTTTATCTAATGGATTCAGGCGTTATTTTGCGGAAGTCCGTCCTAAGTAAGAAAAGGTTCAATATATAGCTACTTTCGCTAATGCCAATGCAAAAATCTTTTTGATCAGATTAATTTTTTTATATTATTGGCATCTTCACGGATTAGACTTTTTCTTCTTCATATCTAAATTACAAATAATCATACCAATGCTGAGAAGTCAATTCAAAAAATAAGCTGAACCAAATTTTTTCAGTTTCGTGGCTGCTTAATTAGTACTAATTTAATTACATTTTCAAGGTTGCATTGTTTTGGGTACCTGTCTGTAATTTTTTTTAATTTTCTTATATTTTCCTAAAAGATTGCAACGCTAGTTTCTTATTGCTCCACGCCATCCAAACTCGTGGAATTCTTTTATAAATAAAAATCGACGCAATTTTAATACAGTTTTATGTTCACTGTGTTTTACTAATTTAAGAGTATTCATTTTTTTTGAAAGAAAGCCTAATTATGACGACAGCCTCATTAGACAGTGATTTTAATTTTGATATTGTTTATCATAAATTAATTGAATAGTTTATTTTGTTTTTTGTACATTACATATGTATCAAATTTTATATTAATTTTGTTTTTGAAATTTTTACTTTGTCCAGTTTTATTTTTAAATAAATAAATATTATATCATGAAACTACAGGTTGATCATACAACCAAATATACAATTAACAAAGCTATGGTATACTCACACTACACTTTAGGCTTTATATACAAACACTTAAGGATCACATTTGAACCACTTTGTTCTCTTTTATTCTTTTCTTTCTTCAAATCTCGTCCGGTTCCAAGCCGCACCACGTTAGAGAGTCTTGGCGTCGTGGCGGGCACGCCGGCCTCACACGGCCGTCTCATCTGCTGGAGCCTTCACCAGCGGCTCCGTGGGACTCTTCACTGGCACTCTTATGATCTCGTCCTCCATCTTCGAATCTACTGGCATATTCTGGAAAATTAAATTTTTCAGATAAGAAATATTACACTGGAGAAACAACTCATCATGATATCTATTTTACCATAAGGATTTAGATGCTTAAAATTTGGTAGGAATATTCCTTTCGCCTAGTAAGAGTCGGCTAAGAATGGAGTTTACGAAATTCCGCCAGGAAGAGATTGTGGATGTGGTCATTAAAAAATGCTTACTTTCAAACTATGGTATAGTGTTATATCTACTCATAGATATAAAACTTAAGATTTATTTTAGTATGCTAAAAATGACAAAGAAAAAGCGAACATAGCCAGCGGGTGTCACCTACTACATTAAACATATAAAAACTTAATATATATAGCATGTTTGTAATCTCACCTCTAGAGCAGTGTACTGGTTGTGTAAAACTGCCGGCAGTTTGTTAGCCCCTGGCAGGGCTGCCAGGGCAGTGGGGCGAAGTCTTGCTGGGTCCAGGAGCCTCGCTGGACGTCGCTGCGGACTGTCCCTTGGAGAAGTGCGGCTACAGGCGCCTACACTCTTTAATAGCCGAGCCCTGAGAATAAGCAACATAGTGTTTTAATTTATTTTCTCATTTAGATATACAGTTATTAAATCTGCAGATGATTTATTGCAGAATAATGTGCAGGTTAAGCAAGAAACAATATCTATCCTAGACTTATCTTAGCAGAACATAGCTTAACATAGCTTATATGTGCAAGGCTATTTATTTAAACATCCGACGTCTCTTCCAAGAAACACAACAATATGACAGACACTGGATGGTCTTAACATCAGTCCAGGGTTAGATTAGGTATTGCTTTTTACTGGAGTACTAGCTCAGCCCCACAAACTCTCCAAATGGAGTCTCAATAAGTTAGCCCAGTGTTCTTGCTCGTGCTTCCAAAAGTGGTCTATATCGACCCCTAGGGGTCTATGACAACCCATAAGATGTCTACGTCAGCGAAAAAAAATTTGGGGGTCCATGAATTGAAAATGGGGGTCCACGATAGCGCATCTCAGCACATACACTGATAGTACCTATTTACTTACATCATACTATCTTATATCAAAACATTTACATTATTTATAAAAGTACCTATGAAGTAAAATAATTATTGCTTATGTTATTTTATTCATAGTTTATTTTATGTTTATTTAATGTTACATATATTTTACAAAACAGATACAAAATTTTATTTTGAGTAGTTTTAATTTAAATTCAAATGATAAATGTATAAATTAACATGTGTTTTTACTTTAAGTTTTTAACACTAAACTTCACTACAGTTAGAAATTTACAGGAAATCAATATCAGATAAGTAGGGGGTCTACCCAACACGGAAAAACATGGCAAGGGGTCTACGACACAAAAAAGTTTGGGAATTCTGAGTTAGACTATAGAAATATATTCTATTTTAACTTTTTTAAGAAAGGAGTCTCTGATTTATGAAACTTGACTATATTCTAAATTGTATGGATTTTTGATAAGCGCTAGGATGTTGTTGATTTATTGAAATGTGTTATAAACTAGCTGTACCGACAGACTGTACTAAAAGTCATTGGCTAGTGACACAACCCAATTAAAAAATAAAATTATTTCTTTATTTATTGAATAAATTAATTTTGTGATCAATAAATACTGACCAATGTATATAGTGTATTTTCTTTACTTTTAAATTGAGGAACATATCCTCAAATTTACCTAATGACACATGTATTTTTTTAAATGTAAGGAATTACATGTGTAAAGATTTGAGAGTGGATGTAAGAATAAAAAGCTCACATTATAACTATGTATAAGTTTTGCCTTCATCTATAATTGAAAATAATATATAAGTATTTCATCTTACGCATCCAACAACTTGAGTAGAAGTCTTCCGTAAGCCCTGTATTCATCCTCTCCAAACTCAGCCGGGTGGTGTCTGGCACACTCGTAGGTGTCACAGAACTGGTGCACCAGCTTCTGTCCGCGGCCGTCGAGTGGCGCCGCCAGCGAGGACAGCAGGAACGAGCGCAAAGACTCACGGGGACGTCGCCGGAGCCCTGGATCCTGACGAGCTATCTCCTCCTCTGCAACAGAAAAAGTTGAACAGTGGGTAGAATCTATAGAGCGCACAAAAGACGACATTTGGGACTCGATTCTCGATTCAGACCTATAAACTAGTGACAATCTTAATAAAGTTAAGAGTCTAAATATAGACCACTTCCAACCAGTCCTATTGGAAATTAAGATGAGGCTTATGTTCAGAAGTCATTATTCTACAATTGAAATTACTATTAACTTTGTTTTTAGAATACTCTCTGTTAAAGATTTATATATTAATTTTTATTATAATCCATTAACAATATTTTAGAGTTATCATATGTGTCATAAGAATGCCAAGCGCCTTTTTGTTTAGAAACAAGAATCAATTTGAGCCTTCCTATTATGGCATACGTCAACTGCTAGAAGGGTTCCCAATGCATTCTGGTGTGAAAGAAACCCGGAACAAACTTAGATTCTCTATTTGCGTTCTCCTCTCTCGTTTTTCAAAATTTCTCTTACTAAATTTTCTTTCATTCATCATATTGTCTTTTGTTCTATTCCTTTGTTTAACAACAAATTTTGTGGAGTATAGTAATGTTCCTATTTTTCTTAGATGTATTAATATTTTTATGGTCTGAAAAGAAACTATCATGTATACTATATTAACATGTGTAATTTAAAGATAGTTAAACCTTTTAACAAATCTTTCTAAAATTCTTAGGTCCCTAAGTAATATATATTTTTTTTTATTAAAATGAAAAGTGGTAACTCATGTCGAGTCTTATTTCAAATTGCCCCCCTTAACAATCAAATTCGATCCTCTATGGGATGTGGACCCCATGGTCCATGGGATAGAATGGGGTCCTACATGGGTAGGGAAACATTGTTATTAACAGTCCAACTAACTGAGAAAAAATATTACCAGCCTTCCAAATGCCTGGGTTTTAAATGACAATTTCACCTTACTTTTTAATTATAGTTTTATATCAACTATATACTGTCTTAATTTTATTGTGACAAAACTTGTCTTTAAATGTCTTTTACTTTCACTAACAATTATCTTTTTTAAAACAAAGATTATATAGACATTATCCTATAAGTCCCATAAGAAATATCTCTTGTATTTTGTAGCTGCAGATGTTCCTGAGGAAGCCATTAATTATAAGGGGGAACCGTCATCTCCAATCTTTAGAAACTGTAAATTCTCTTATAGTATAAAAAAAACTCCTAACCCAAAGTCACAATAGTTATTTACCTAATGTTTTCACATCATCAACAGCTCGAAAGCGGTAGTGGTAAGGCTGCTGTGGTTCCAGGATATAATGTGAAGGTTCAGCACTCAGAAGCCGAGGTTCATACACAATCCAAGGAACTGCTTCTATCCGTCGCTCTATCTCCTTCTTCAGGCTCTGCAAAACACATTCAAACATGTGTAATAGCTTAGTGTGTGAATAATCATGCTCTCAAATCAAAATTCCAGTAAATACTTATACACAGACCAGGGCATTGGATTGCAGCCAAAGAGCTATGGGGAGAAGTATGACTGGTTTTAAACTGGATAAAGTAAGACACAGTGTAAAGAGAAAAAAGTAAAGTTGCTGGTATCAACACCTCTGCCAACCAACTAAAGTGGAAATTGTCCAAGACCAATGGCAAAAAGGGTGCAAAATATTGATCCACTGGTGGACTTACACACACAAGGAGTGATGACTAAAGGCATAACATCATTGTAAGACATTTGCACAAGATAGAACCAAAGTGGAGATTCGTTAGAGAAGGCCTATTCCGAGAGGCAAACTGAATTATTGTACATACTCTGATTAAAACTAAAACACTAATGAGACCTAATGTATTGTTCACTTTATCAAAAGATCAATGGTTGCGGAAATAATGTGATGACAATAAATTAAGATATCAATGTTTTCAAAATTCAGATTACTACCTATTAAAATTGTTTATTGTTTATTATATACTCCTTCAGACTTTGTACAGGCAGAAGTTATTAGCCATTTGAATATTACATGTTTCGGAATGTTTTTATTTCATTTATTTTTTTTTCATCCTATATATTTACTGTCTTTATCATCATCATTTTTTGATGTCCGCTGTTGGACATACTTTTAGACTTTTATAGATTTCCAGCAAGATCGGCCGAGGGCAGCCTACATATAGCTGTTTTATAGGACCTGAACACTTAGTTATAAAATTTCCATAATCAATATAATACTAAAATCACAAAGCCTGTCAGTTTGAGATCTTACTGAAAATTATTTTCATAAGACACACATTTTTAATAAAGTATATATATTTAAGTTCAAATACCTTTTTCGCGTCTGTGCCGATTGGTACATGGGGACCTCGTCTAGATCTTAATGCAAACCTCGTAATTTGTCGTTTAGCAAATATAAACAATATAACGAACGTTAAAACACCCCCACTGATTATAAAAATTATATTTCTTATACTTGTAAAAGCTTGCATATTTGCTTTGTTGATTAAAATCCAATTAGTAATTTTAGTAAACAATGCATTTGACGTTTTGACAAAACGTCAATGTCATTTTGATTATCGATTGTTATTAAGCGTTCTTTTATTATGGTGAACTCGGTTTGTGATTTATACAGCCACAAACTTTGAAAAGTTGCAAACATTTTTAAAAGCCTTAAAAATATATATTACCATGTAATGCATTATGTTTTTATAATTTATGATTATTATGTTTCCAGCTTCAGTGTATGCCTAATAAAAAATGCGTTACTACCAAACTTAAGAATATAAGTATGACGGCCCATGGCGGTAATGGATCCAAAGGCATTTGATAAATATCGTAGAGATTTTTTTTTTCGTGAGACCTTAATGATTAAGAAAATAGTTTGAATCTTATATGTTAATCTGGTAAATTGCCCTTGGGTAGGATAATATTTTCTCAAAGGGCAAGACGGTATTTATAAAAATTAATACGTACTTTCCGTAGTCACGCCAAAATTAGAAAATGATTTCAGAATATACATATAAATAAAATTAGAAAATTGCACAAAAACTTGAAATATTACAGTGAATTAATGATTATACATAAGAGATATAAACTTTGTTGGTTTGACAGTTCCTTTTGAACTTTGCGCATTTGACAATACACGTTTATTTTACTTACATATAATCAATAAATAAAGAGATTACTTAGAAATACGTCACATTAATTATTAATTTATATTTTGAAACAGAAAAAATAAATTGATGTCACCTGTAGCCGATAAGTTTTTGATAATAAGTAAATTCGCCTATCGAGATATATTTTTTAATAATATATACTTTTTTTGTTTTCAGTATTTGGTATAGAATTGACAGAAAACTCATAGAATGTTTAGCATAAAAATATAGTTGCTTTCACGAATAAGGATAAATTTGGATTAAAAATGTGTAATGGATAACACGAATTAAACATTAAATTTTACACCATAGTGCATTTGCAACTTTCTATTTTGAGTTGTTTTACGTGTAAAGAATTAAAATAATTCAATACGAACGTTTTTATCGGACACGACGATTGAATATCTGTTGGCATGAGTGAAACTATGCACGCATTCAAATATAATATAGTTCTTAGAAATCCCTTATTAGTTATTCATCGTATATCATACACAGCACATAGGAGGCGTACACAAATTCCTTCATCATGATTCTTTCTATCGAGCGTTGGGCGAGCCACGAACGTCTTCGACGGGCAACGCGACCTGCATACAGATATGCAATATGGCGGCGACATGCGATGACCAACCGCTCCAATATGGGCCGACGATTGTTCTAACAACAAATGGTTTCGTGCTCGAATATGGACAGCAATAATACCATTATATAGCTGGTGCGAACATTAAAACGTAAATTGATATTTATATTCAATCGTACGCAAGACCGACTTAAAAACGAATGTCGTCTTACATGAAAATTGCAATATTATAAAATGATTCTATAATCATTTTGAGTTGAATATGTTGCAAGTTTTTTTTTTCAAATAGATATATTTCTCCTGGATTCATAATCGATTTCACACAGAATCAAAATCTATTATTTTCGCACAGATTCAAAATTTGATATTAGACCTTTAGGCGTGTTGGTGTTCCAGAGGTGTATATATGCATCCATCCCATGTTATTCGCGGCTTTTATAGTGTTTCCAGAAATCTTAAGCAGAGTGTTTGCCAGAGAAAACACAAGGACATTGGATAACTGCTGCACGAACTATCAGTAGTAAGAATAAGAGTAGATGGCTAAAGTAAATACATGTTTTCTTTTACACGTGATCACTATTTTTCGTATTTAATGTTGTTTTTTGGAGTTTTTGCAAATTTGTTGCGTACGTTTATCAGCTTTTCTACATAAAAATCAACAAATATATAAGGAAATCCGCCTTTAGTGGTAGTATCTCGATAAAACATAGTAATGCGTAATTAATAACACTTCACAGAAATTATAATTTGCAGCGTAACATAACAGAAGTAATTCTGTAAAATATGTATTAAAATGTAGATCGACTTTAATATAAATATTATAATAATGTGCTAAACCTTTCTCTTTGTTTTACGAAATATTTTCACGTAGTCGGTGAAGACATGCTAGATTATTAATTAATTATACTTATATTTGTCACGTTATATAATAATTAAAATGTATATAAATAGCAACTATTTATAATTTTTTTGTTATTTTTTATTATGTATATTAGCCGTTTTCCTTTCCAACCTATACAAATAATAATATAAGAGTGTCTGTTTGTAATATTAAAATATACGCCTTTTATTACATAGATTTGAATGATATACACGGTACATTACCTAAATTACATTTTCTTATTTTTATCTGGGAAATGGTTAGATCGATTTTGACGGGACTTACATTGGCAGATAGCTTAGCTAAGGCTAATTTTAATTTAGAAAAAAAATTAAACTAAAATAAAAAACTAAATGTTGTTTGTATAATTCCACGCGGACGTAGACGCGGGCAAAGCTAGTAAATTAAAAGAAAAGCTCTCATGCCTTGTTAGTCTTTTTTTTAATGACCTTCGCTATTGTGGACCTCTAGTAAAACTCGTCTCGGGTTCACATGGACACACTCATTCTTCTTTTATCTGTCACATTATCTTCCATTCCGTTCATTCGTTTACCTTTCATTCCTTGCCTCATATCCCTCACCGTTCCTCCAGAATTTTTAACAACTTTAAATTTATTTATTTACTTATTCGACATTTTGTTACATTCTAATTTCTTATGTCGTTAGTTCCTTAAAACCAACGCTAGCAGCAATTGTTGCCATCTGCAAGGTAATTATCCGCTGTGGCATATCAGCTACCTTTACCCGGTAATAACAAAAACAAAAATAAACATTTACTTTCTCATAAGCGATCGCTTTTAACCGGTCCTATAGTAAATCTATGAGAGACGTTTAAGTTGATGATAAAAAATCGATATGACTCTAAACGACTTATCTAAAACTCGATTATACCTCCTGCAATATTCGTTGAAATTGTGAATTTCACAGTTATGCTAGTAGGATCCATTTTGTCCTTTCTTCTTTTTCAATTGATGGATGCCCACTGCAAGGCATAGACCTGCTCCAAACATCGCCACTATGACAGGTCCTGTGCTGCCCGCTTCTAGCGACTTTCTACGACCTGAACTATATCATCGGTCCAAATAGTGGGAGGTCAACCCACGCCACGTCTACCGGCTCGTGGTCGCCACTTCAGAACCTCCCGACTGCCAAATCAGACGAGCAATTCATCCAGCTACGTCGGCGATGTTGGTTCTTCTGCAGGTTTCATTTCTGATTAGATTTCACAGCTAAACTCCGAGTAAAGACCTACCCTATAGTGGGGACATTATTTATAATACTTTTTCTCGCTTTTTTTTGTTGTTGTCCACTGTTCTATTTCAGACGTGCAGTTCTTCGAGATATGTAGGATATCTTCATCATTTTATCTCTACTTGTACGTATTTCGAAGACGTCAAAGTCAATACTTAAAAACCCAGTAGTGGGATTGAGGTTTTAGATGACAATAAACAATTTAATATATTATAACAGTAGCATGTTTGCGAAGCGTCGACTGTTAGTGTCGTGGACGTGTATTTAGCGCCTTGTACTGTGACGTTTCTACGGCGTTGGCGGGTTCATGCTAATATCGGCGACCTTGCGATACAAGAACGTCTTTTTACAATACATTACATACGTATATAGTCTACACAATACACGTGATCAATTACACAAAACTTCTAACAAGCGATGTACAGAAAACTCTGCTTATTTAGAAATTGTTTCTCTTAGAAATTATTGTACAGTACCCGGCGATAAATATTGCACATCGACCTTTGGAAAGAGACAATCGGCTAATTTCGGCTTTGTAGAGCGTTATCTATGTCGCACGAAATACAACTACTGATAAAACTTCACATAGGTAGTGTGGGACAGAGATAGTGCTCTACGAAGTAGAAATTAGCCAACTATCTCTTTCCAAAGGTCGATATGCAATATTTATTGCATGTTTTAAAGTCATCGTATTATTCGGAGAATAAAGCATGTATTTCAGAACGGCGTTTCATTTAAAACTATCAAATGCTATTGTTTTACATCTATTAAGTAGTACCTATAAGGGAAATTTTCAAACTTGCAAATATTCGCCTACCCTCAACATTTACGTTAGACGCTACTTAATGGTATTTTTTGATGACTTCCTTTTTTTGGTGGCATTACGCACCCCTGTGCTAATGTATGACGGGAACTTTGTTTACGAAACATTTTTTCCAGTCTTTTGTTCTTTATTATTCTTCTTCCATCCTTCATATTTACATTCTTTCTTCATTCTTCCTCAGTCTTTGACTGTATAACTTTTATTTACATGTGCATACATTGCCTTCTATTCGACGCCATATTATTATTACATCTGTATAGTCTGTTAAAATTTGTTTTGTTCATAGTTATAACTTTCTACTTCATCCTCAATATCATTTACACCGTCCACTGTTGGATATAAGCCTGTCCCAAAGATTCAATTAAAATTTGATCAAAACAAATAAGGCATGTCGGTAATATTGTTAGTTGTACAAAGTTAATTGTAATTCACATCACAAAATCGATGCTAATCGAAGAGTTATTTTTAAATCTTGTCCAAATCTAAGCTTCATGTTTTAACTCGAATATGAAATAAATGGCAGCGTTTGATATTTTTTTCTGGATAATATAAGACTAAGTTTGTCATGGGCTCTTCTCAAATAAGGTTATGTTTGGAACTCTCGTAATACGAAGTGGCATTGTGATGGCCCTGCTAAATATCTCTCATTCATGTCAACAATGTTTACAGATATTCTACAGTGTTCAATTTTTAAGAATTACGCGATTTTACAATGCGGTAACGCTGATAAAAATCATTCATAGTATCTGCGCTTTAAGTATAATTAATAAAAATATAATAATATGCAATTACATAATCCGGGTAAGATGTATCCATTTTCAAAATTCGCGGTCGTTGTACCTATATATAGGGTGGGCCAAAAATTTTTGCAAATAGCAACACGACACACAAACAATAGTCGATTACAGGAGTGCCAACGGCGAGACGGAGCACATCTCGACGATGTAATTTTTAAAAAATAAATTTTAATAAATGATAATTACGGTAAATAAATCGTAAACAAAATAGCATTTATACTTTTATTTCTACACATGTTTCAAAAATGCAAAAATTTATGGCCCACCCTATATATCATATCCGGCAATACATATTACACATCGACCTTTGGAAAGAGACAATCGATTAATTTCGGCTTCATAGCGTCATCTCTCGCACGAAACACAAACAGTCCGATATCTATTAGGAGCTGTTAAAACAAGTATCATTTGCTTCTTTTGATAATTACTTCTATTCTTTGTATAAAATACACCAATTTTTCTACAAGTGATGGCTTTAATAATAAAACCTGATCTCTTTGAGAGCGCAGATATTGAAATGGAAGTAACTGAGAATTATTTTAACAATAGGTATAATGGTGTTTGTTATGAGCAGTTGTAATTTTCCTAAACAATTAAATACGTAAACATAATGTCAAAATGTTTTTTTATTTTATTTTACCGCAACCTAAAGCCACCACTTATAGAAAAATGAGAGATATTTAGATTAAAAAGAGTAATCCCTGGGTAACAAATTAACATCTATTTAATGAACAGATGTTAATATTACTGACTTCCTGTTTCACCGGAAATGATCATATGTCACACGCACCTAAACAATGAATTAATTAATGACTAAATTTTTGCATAATTTCTCGCAATTCATCTAGTCATTACAGCCCATATGGTGCTATTTAATACCACTAGATTATTTTTATACATAGTAGAATCGATTCTAGCATTAAATGTAATAAAATCCTTGAAAAAAACCCCAAACAGATTTTGCCAATGTTTTTAAGTTACTTTTTTTGTCTGTGAAATATATTTTTTAACTTCAAATTACCTAACCTTATTCTATTCAATACAATGCAAAATTATTTATACATTATTTCTTCGTTTTAATTTAATTTTAAAAAACAAAGATTCAATTGGTAAAAATCCATACGAGGATTTGTTTGACACGTGATTTTTTTTACATAACACTGCAAAGAAATTTTCTGTATGGAACAAATATGCGCGGGAGTCACGTAAGCACCCACTAGTTTAATATTCATCATTGATTTCATCAGATTTTTTTATAGATTTTTCATTTGAAGTAACGATCTTATTTATTTCATGAAATAAATAAGAAATAAATTATTTTTAAATTTATCGGACTTTAAATTTACCTTTCTTAATGACGTATTTTGACAGTTCAGATTTGACAATTTAAAAATGGCTGTCATCAACATTAATCTATTCCTAAAAATGTTGCAATGATTTGTTTTATGAATAAATTGAAACTCAAAGTGAACTTTCCCTTTTCCTTATGTCATTATTATATTCTTTTAGAACGAGTGAAATTTAATGCTAACATACGGAAGTGTTATTTGATACTGACGCCATTATTTATTCCTATAATTATTTATTTTTATTGGAGAAATACGACTGTATCAAACGACCAAAGGGGACAATCTGAAAGTGCAAGGTTATTGAAAGTATTAATACCTTTGAATATTAGGTCATAGAGGGATAAGTACATCTTTTTAACTGAATTCTCGATAGTGTAATGTATACTTTTTTTCCTAACCTACATTTTTCTTAATGATTAGGACATTAAAAAATTAACAGTAACCAATTCATCAAAAAATTAAAGAAATATTTTGTTGCCAGTATCCAGTGACAATTGACATATGTCACATGTCTTTCTGCCATCGTTAAAAATAATATATAATTCATAAATAGTGTCTACACGGCATTCATTAATTTATTTCTGGTACTGTTTACCTTTCATTAACATTTCAGACTTAACCCTTAATAGCCTAGAATTTCAATTTTGATACCAATCTTTTAAACCGAATGTTCACATTACTATTAGTTTTTTTTATAGGTTGGCTGTACGTATTTTACTGTTGTATAATATTCTTTCCAACGAAATAAAAAAAATCTATTTTTCCCTTCATCTGTCTAGATGGTCTCCTCAAGCAAACAGTAATATTAAATAAAAACCACTTTCGTAAATCAGGCTACTAAGGGTTAAGACATCTACATCTGGACATAAATTTACCACTGAGATTTCCAATCGGATTGGTTGGAAGCATCTTCTTCTTGTACGTGCATGTTAAAACTTCGTTTGCCGAAATCTTAAAGTCCTGATCTGCCTACTGGAACTTTGATTGCCAGCTCTCTGAGCTATGTCAATTCCTTTAGCGATCTCCTCATTCTTATATCTATATTGTAGTCTGTCTATTTGTCAAACTTCACATCTTTCGTAAGTTCATCGAACGTCAACAATATCTCGCTATCTAGAATCGATTAAAATTGTCTAATCGCAATCGATTATTTACTAAATAATTAGTATTAGAGTGTTGTCAGTGTAAAAATAAATAAATTATCAATTTCGTAGCGTTTGTTTTAGCAATAGTCGGCCGTGTGTTGCGAAAATCGAACGCAGCTTTACCAGCGTATTCTGATCGCGTATGTGTACATCCACAATGGCGTTGAGACGTGCAGCTATGCGCACGCGCGTCCATTCCGTCGCCCGTAATAATTCACTACAGCCACTATATAATTACGAAACTAAGTTACACTAAGTTTACCTATGGCGCCACTCACAAACACAGCCAATATCAGAAAATACATAACTTATCTCATTGGTTCCTCTAAATTGTTTCTTAATTTATGTATATTATTTTATATATTTAGTTCCATGACAGCTTAGGTTTTCTTTTATTAGTATTAAATCTGAAATCAAAAGTATATTATTTCAGATTTAAGAATTTTTAGTTGTTTGAAATGTGTGGAAATTGGTTTGTTGACTCATTTACATGATTGATATTATAATATTAACATAAAACAATGTTAATTGTAATTCAAAACGAACGACTGTTGAGCCGGTATTACATTTCGTAATGGACAATTTAAAAGTGTGTTTAGGTAGGTAGGGTAGGTATATGCCTCTACCAAAGATCGTCATGATGGCAGGTCCTGCGCTTCTCTTATCCAGTCCAGCGACTTCCATGGACCTCAACTTCCATGCCGCTGATATAAATGTCTAACTATATCCAAGTGGGTACAGATCCATGAAAACAGAAGAAGAGAGCTCGTAAAAGTAAGATACTAAAGAGAGAAGCAAACAATAAGCCGAGAACGATAAAAAAACATGAAGTGCTAATGTACCATCTAGAACAGTGATTCCCAAAGTAGTCTATATCGACCCCTAGGGGTCTATAACAACCTGCAAGGGGTCTACGACAGCGAAAAAAATTTGGGGGTCCATGAAATGAAAATGGGGGCCCACGATAGTGGATCTCAACACATACGCTGATAGTACCTATTTACTTACATCATACTATCTTATAATATCAAAACATTTACACTATTTATAAAAGTACGTATGAAGTAGTTTAATTTTGAGTAGTTTTAATTTAAATTCAATTAATAAATGTATAAATTTACATGTGTTTTTACTTTAAGTTTTTAACACTAAACTTCACTACAGTTAGAAATAATAACTAACTAACTAACCCAACACGGAAAAACATGGCAAGGGGTCTACGACACAAAAAAGTTTGGGAAACTCTGATCTAGAAGATCGACATGTGGTATGTCTGAAGAAGATGAAAGATAGAACGAGTTTCATTGTCATTTTAGCTAAAAGGTTTACACTGGTAATAAAACTGGTTTGAAGTGGCCTATATCGAGAATTTCTAACATTCTTAACATGGTCAACTCTTCACTTTGTGGCTGAACTTCCCCCACTGCCCTTGCATATCCTTAATAATTGTTTAGCACGCTATGCACTACACCTACTGTCATCGCTACTCAGCTGCCTTGTGTCAGTTACATTCGTTCTTCTAATTATCTCATTCCTGATTAGATTTAATGGAAACCTTTATCTCTGATACAGTTAGGTAATCATGGTTTTATTTACTCTGTTGTATATTTGGAAAAAGTAAAGTTTTTGTTTGATTTTACAATTTTTCTTACAATTTCTTCATTTACGTGTAGTTGTACGTATTAGTTGTGATATCAACTCTAGAACCTTAGAGATTGTTGCAACGATAATAAGAAGAAATCACATTTTTTTTGTAAATACGCATTCTCCGTCGTTTCTTCATGAATAAAGGTCGTGTTCGTTCATAGACCTTGGTAGTATCGAAGAAAATCTTTATCGATGACATCCTACCTTCTTCTTTACACAAAGCTGTAGATTATACCAGTTATTGACTTGATTTGTTCAGAACAACTGCTAGATGATCGTTCACGTGGTCTTTTATCGTCTATATTCTTTACAGCTAGTAATTTATTGAAATTATCTGTTTGTGATGTAAACAAATTGACTTAAACATTTATTGGTAACTGTAGAGAGATCTAGATCTTGAATGATAAGGTTAGGATGCGTTTACATTCATCTATTTGCACGATGCTTATATGCTCTTGCTCTTCTGTTTATCATCACAACATCGCCTATAAATTTTGGAGTTAATTTGGTATTTGGAGTTTATATGGTATTTTTCTCACGGCGCTTTAGAATCTCTAGAAATCGAGAATGGTTGCTTTTAAAGGTTTTCCCGCCTTTCTTTACCCAGCGCTAGCACTTTTCAAAACGGTAGTAATTTTAGCTAGGTGATGGCATCTGACCAAGTCAAGCTTCAGTCCATTCTAGCGCGACGAATGACAGCTTAAACTAAGATCCCCTCATGGAAGCCTGCATGCTAACTACTCCGTCCAGATTAACTTCCTTTTCCTGTAATTAAAAAATAAAAATAATATTCGCGTACACCTAAAAGTCAATTGATCTGTTGTATTCATAAAATAGATTCACATGAAGGCCTGTGTGTAGTGTTAGGTGTTTATGAAAGGTCTCGACAGATGAAGTAACATCTGGTACTGGCAAACATAGGAAGTGGGCGTGGACTTCGACAAGATTCTCGCCCACATTTCTATTTATTAAATATATAATTTATTAATTAACATTAGTGTCGACGATTTGGGATTGAATATAAAATTACGTCGAGAATGTTTCTTCGTGAATACAAAATCTAACCTCATTTAAGTTTGAAATAAAGAGATATACATAAGGTTAGAACTTGAAATAAAGATAAGCTTTTTATATATTTCTTTAGGTTTATGAGATTCTTTCTAGGTGCGGTAGATCTTGGAAGTAATAACAAAAAGTCCGAAGTAGAAGTGTGTACGTTGGTCTATTGTCTCATGTGAAGTTTTTGCTGTTAGCCTTGTGGCTTTTACAGCTTTATCGGAAACGAGTTCACGAAACGGAGGGGTCCGTGAACTATATAAAATTTACAAGATTCGAGTTTCCGAACCCGTATCAGTACTCGGCGGGGAGACGAGGAAGTCGCAAAGATAGTGGCCGCGAGATAGAAGCAGCGGGGCTCACCCAGCCAGCCCTCGAGGACACAAACCCAGCACGACCCGGTGGTATATTGGTCAAACTTAGAGCATGTTTATACCGATTTAAAACTATTAAAACAATGTTTAACCAATAGAAATCGTCTGCCAATCACAGGTTGAGAAGTATTGTAGAGTGCTCTATTTCACTGGGGATGTGTAAAGAATTATATTTCTATGGAATTCCCCTTTTCGATGCGCCGTTGATGACGATATAATTTCTACAGGCTATTTAAAACCAGTGACCCTTTTACAAGCAATTGTGTTCAGTTTGACAATACGCCCCCAAATAATGTCAGTAAATTATCAAATAAACAATTTAAAAAGGTCATTAAACAAAAAGTCTTCAGGATTCTGTTACGGTGTGAAGGATATTTGTGATAATAGAACTTTGATTTAATTGCTTTTAAAAAGTTTAACTTAACACACCGGTTTAAGCTCAAGGAGGACCCCTTGTGCTTCTGTAAACCGGGCGTGGACCAGACCGTGGTCCACCTTGTAGCAATTGTCCAGCATTCGGAGGACTCCGATTCGACTTCGAATCCCGGTTTGGTATCAAAGTCAGCGAGGGGACAATGTCCTCACTAATCGAGGAATAGCAGACGCGACCTGATTTCCTCAGGTTATGCAAATAAATCATAACGCAGGTGATAAATAATAACAAAACCTAAAAGTTGAAACTGTAAAAAGAAATAAAATCAATGTATAAAAATAGAAATAAGTATATAAAATAAACAAAAACGTGAAATAAAAGTAAAGAAATAAATTATAAACCTGAGAAATGTGGTGATGGATCGAAGGCGTCGGAAAGAGGGATGTAGAATGAAAGGGAATGATAGATGAAATGTGGAAAAAAAAAAAAAAAAAGTGAAAGAATGGAAGAACATACGATGCATGGAAGAAGAGAACGGTAATAAAATTATTAAAAAATATAATAAAACTCCCTAACCCACCGTTGGCTGTCTTTGGGGAGGCCTGGGCCTTGCAGCGGGCGTCTAGGACATGATTATGATGATTGCGTAGCTTGTTTCAGTGCCCCTAGTTACGTCACTATAAATATTTTTGAAAATTAGCACTGTGATATGACACTTATATCACAATATTAAAGTTTCATGTTTCAAATAAATATTATGATTTATGTATAAATGATAGTATATATGATTATATATTTAAATACTATGATTTATAATACTATTTATATTCAATCAATAATAATGAACAACACTATTCATATTTCACATCCCTATCTGACAGTTGGTATTTTTACTCTGTGTTTCTGTGTTCACCTATGTCTAACCTTCATTATGACTACTGTTCCATATTAGATTAATTGTTCGAAACAATTTCAATGAAACTTTTAGTTAATATTTTTTTCATTTAAAAAGCAAATATTTTTAAATACAAGTATCAAACGTCTTTGATTAGCAATTAACATGACCGCTGACAAGAGCAAACTACTAAAAAAACTATTACAAAATAGAATACTAATTGAAATATCAATTACACTTAATTATTTTTTAAATTTAAAAATAATCAATGATACTTAAATAGATTCGTGAGCGTCATATACTATTTTACGCGTCAGTTGATCCAGTGAAGGCGTAATTGCATGATTAAACGAATGACTCACGACGTTACATCAGATAGACATTCATCAGTGATCCGAGCCGACGCCCACGCGTGGGCAAATAGCATCCATACTCTGGGAATAGAACCGGTTACGTCCTTTTGTTCGCAATCAACTTTGACCCACTTAGATGGTACACAGGTGATTTAAAGAGAATTTAATTTGCACCCAGGTTTAAAAAAAGTTTATTCTTTTAGTTCATGACATTAACGTACGATTTATGATGGGATTTACGGATTCCGTGGGTTTCAGGCGACAGACTACAGAAGGCATCTTGCCTAAGACCTCTTCTATGGTAGTGAAGGTCCATAGCTCCCTGGGAACCTCGCTCGGACTGCTACATAATGAATCACCTCAAGATTTGGAGATCACCGAACTCTCCACTCAATGTCCCCACTAGAAATCCTCGGCTTCAGCTGTCTCTCGTCGATAATATCCTTTTAGTATTCAAGTAAGAATAGGACCAATATTTACCCACTTGCACATGCAGTGGTAGTCGTGCAACAAAGTGCAACTCGCCAGCCCGCTGATAAATGCGTATGCGGCAAACAATGTGAATTACACAACTGCCACCGTCAAATCACTCATCATCATTTTGGTATTCAGACAAAATTGTAGCAAGCGGTAGAGGAGTGAAATGTGATCGATGTGTCGTGAGTTTCATTCCTAGGATTGGGGGATAGTATTGTCACTGATCACAAACAAAGTTGGACAGCATTTCAATCTGCATACCATAATACAACACTGCGATCGCTAATCCCAGCGGCAGATGACTGAGTCATGCTATAGTAGGTCGCGAGTTCGTTTCCCGGGATAGAATCCTATTTAATTAAAACTGTGAATTCATTATATAGGATTATCACCGTTCAGAGGATCGGCAGCAGCGCCATCTACGTACCGCAATACCACACTTTGATCACCAACCCGCTTTCCGAGCGTGGTGATTATACTATATCTCTCAATAGATGTTTTTTGGGAAAAACCTATGCCTTGCAGCGGCGCCGATCGTTTTTTCCTGGCTAATAACACCACTACCACTTTTGAAAGCATAAATGCTGGAAATAAAAATGGTGGAAAATACACCAGTAACGCTTCTGTCTAGTATGATCAGGATTAACTGATTTGACTTTTGGTGGTTTGTCCACAAGGGTAAATCATTATTTTTAGTTTTGAATTTATTTTCATCATCTTTCGTTCTTCAAAATATCTGTCACCCCTAACATTCTTTGAATTTCGTTCATATTTCCTCTCACATCTCTCTCCAGCATTCTCAAGATATAGATTTAACTTTCACATCACTTTACTATCATAGATGTAGTTGTTTTATTATTTATTAAATAATTGAATTACCTGATTATTTGGTAATAAGTCTAAACCATAGCAATATGGTTATACCGAATATTACATTACAAAAATGAGAAATTTTATATGTAACAATAATCGTAGCATCAACAAAACATGTAAGTCGATTTTTAATATCATCTGATATTTACATACAAAATTTATCTTTTGTGTAAGAAAGGAGGATGGTGAACAAAATTAAAAAAATATGTATTTACCTGGCCATGTGAAGTCCTTGCTTCAAACACGGTAGGGGGAACATACAAAAAATATCATATGATATTGTTTTGTATCTGTAATAATTTATTATTCTTCTTTTTAGTCTATAGATGCCCACTGCAAGGCATATGCCGATCGCCACGTTTGCCGGTCTTGCACTTCCCACGTTCACATAGTGGGGAGCTTTCCCACGCCGTGTCTACAGGCTCGATTGCACCAGCAACATGTTCCACCCAACCCACTACAGATGAGGAACTCTTCAAGCGTTGGTTTTCAACCATGTGTCTCTTCATTGAATTTTTTTTAAATTATAACCAATAATAATAATAGTTCACATAGTATCAAAATTTGTTCAGTACCCCAAATTTCTGTGCACGATGTAGATCTGTATATGTATTAGAAATTAGAATCTGGAAATTTCTATTTACGAATTTAAACTATTCGAAATTCGAAATAAATTTAATTTCGTTTTTTGAATTATTTCTTTCAAACGCCAGATGTCAAAACGTTTGTACGTTGGATAGGCGACGGTAAATAGACATTTTATTGACATTAGACAAAGAAAAAGTGTTTAAACTAAACTCATTAGTTCCGGTTAAACACCTCCGGTGAAAGTGAAGGTTAAAATATTGTGCTCAATTTACTATATGATTATATAATATTCTGTGCACCGTAAAAAGAAGCTTTTAACATTAGCATAGCATTTAACAGACAATATATAAATAGCACCTTCTCGAGCGATCTTTTGTCTAAATTATAAACGGGTATAATCAAACGAATGACCGCTAAAACTCCCTTCGTGGGGGAGACCTTTGACCCTAGTAATTCCATGGAGTATCCACCGAAATAATCTAAGAGTTCAGCGGCCTATCTATCTGGTAAAATAACAGTGTTTAACAATCCGAGCCGAAGCTCCCGGGGAGTCTTCGAGCTACGCAATCTTAGAGAGAAGAGAGGAGGTGAGAGGTCTTATGCTAGACGCCCTCTGCTCCCTGCCATCTCAATCTGTAAATGCCACTTGACCAGCAGTTAAAGTCAGGTTTAAAAAATATATACCCACACTATATAAATAAATCCGTGGATATTACATAACGCAGGTACAGCAGGAAATTTTCTCTTAAAAGCTACTAATTTGTAAAATAAACTATCCTCCTTTTTCCGATATTTCAGTGTGAATTTTAAAGAGTTAGAAATACCGATGCTTTTTCGTAAAAATAACGCAATTAGCTATATGCTAATAGCTTGATTGTTATTAACGTTTTGTTTTAAAAAGTTATAAATACACTCGCAAACTAAATGTCATATTATTAGCATTCTATTCTTTTTTTTTTTTTAAATTATGTTATAAGTCCATATTATTATAATACATAAAAAAAGTAATCGAATATTATTTCTTTAAAAAAAATTCTATTGCAATTGTTTAAGTACCGTAATACAAAATAAAAATTAATAATAATATTAAAAAAATTGTGTCGAATTAAAACTATTACCACTATTGTCAGATTTTATTGTAAATATTTTAAATCTCTTTAAGAAAATATTTGATATATTTTTTTAATTTATAATCTGCGTAGAACTTTACTTCTATTAGTCGTATGTTCTGGGCGGTGCAGTAATCCTTACGTGACATTGATTAACTTAAAATAATTTGAATTTTAACAGTACATTAGTGTACCATTTATGTTAGACGTTTCCAGACTTTTTTCTCATAATTAATATTTAAAATTTAACTGGTTCTGATGGACCCTATGCAGTTACATTTCCACCATATTCCTAAAATTTTACAGGTAACCGCCTTCGAGTTTGTAGCATATTTTCTGCTTACATTAGCAGGTGAAGTCAAACCTACATTTTAGTGGATGATCACTCACGAATTGTGAACCATCATTCTTTAGTATGCCAACGTAGATCCTCTTCGAGTCACCCGTGGACCACGGAGGAACAAATATTAATTGGTTATGTATTTTTACGCTTAAAGAACATTTAAAATATATGTATACATATAAAATTGAACCAATACAATAGGAACATAGAAGTATAGATGGTGATTTTATCGTATTTCGATACAAACAATATTTAAATGGATTGGAAATATTTTGTAATTTAAAATAGGATAATATCCTATTTTAAATTACAAACGACTACGACAGATTATACAGAAGACTGAAGAGTGTAATCCCACTGTGCTTTGGGTTTGAGGATAATAGGATTTTGATTCGATCGAAATTTGGATTATGTTGTTGTTTTAGTAAGATGACTAATAACAATGGATATTCCCGAGGAAACATTAAACTATAATTTTGACAGTCGTCACCCGGAAATTGTCCGTTCGTCGACTTGAATTTAAAATGCGCATTTCTTCGTAGTTCCAAAAGTGTCGAGCGGAAACAAACCAGGATGTCCTCTCCCTTTATGGTGCACTGTCTCCATAGCATCCAGACGGACTTATAACCGACTCGAAGCTTTAAAATATGGCGGTATCGGCCATTTTGTAACACTTGCGCGTGCGCTGCTTCCTGCGGCTAAAGGAGCGCTGCCTGCCCATTGTTTCGTTGGAGGGGATGCATGTGACCTGAATAATGATTACGTCTTTAACTGTCGAAACGATAAAAAAAAATGCTTAGGCTCGAGTTTTACTTAATTTATTCGTGACGAAAAGATGTTTAGATTTTTGGGGTATCCCAACACAATGCCAGGTATATTTTTGTCGGTGGTAATAGAAAAGCTAACATAGTTTAAGGTGTAAAGCGGCGTAACTGACGCTTTAAAGCAACAGCGATGAATTCTTAATGAACGCTAAACTATGCTTTTGTTTTTGTTCAAAATGTATTTTATTAGGGTTATATATTTACGTACACTTACATCATTATCACGTAATAATCAAACAATTCAAATGCTTGTGTATGTAGAAACATTTTTTATCAAGAAAAACATTCTATAAAAAAGTATATTTTTTTATAGTTTGAAACATAATGTACCCTGTACATTGGTTTTAGGTTTAAAAGATTTAAATGGGTGAATGTATAGCTCATTTACTGTCAATTAATATATAGTAAACCATAACTTGTCACACGTAGCGATTATGTTATCTAATATATAAATTTCTCGTGTCACGGTGTTCGAACTTGAACTCCTCTGAAACGGCTTGACCGATTTTTACCAAATTTTATATGCGTATTGAGTAGGTCTGAGAATCGGCTACTATCTATTTTTCATACCCCTAAGTGATAAGGGTTGTTCACCCTTAAAATTTTTTTTTTATTTTTTGACGAAATTTTTTGTTTTTATTTTTTTATGATACAACATACAAAAATACATACAACCCTAAATTTTCACCCCTCTACGATCAACCTTTATTTTTAAATTGAAAATTAAAAATATTTTTTTTGCAAAACAACGTTTGCGGGATCAGGGATACTAGATCCCCCATAAATATCTTTAGGCATGGCCCATGTATTGCAATAGGCGTCGATGGAATGAAATGGACTAAACCGATGACGACACCATTACCTAAAATCAATGCTGTCAAAACTAACAAGTAACATAATAATAAAATAGTAAGGAAAATCGTTAAAAAAAGTTTACTAGATTGCAACATATTAAAACTAATTATTGTTTACTATTTGTCCGTGCCGACTTTGTACTGTCAGAAGTAATTAGCATGACGCATTCCAATAGAAAATATAAATTAATGTAACATTTTTCAGAGTGACCACGTCATTGATGGAAATAGGTTTAAAAACTTTAATTTGCAGACAAATGAGCTACAAATCCAAAACCCTTTATAGCTGTTATACCTTTAACCAAACCACCTGTGAATTTACGTATACAAAAAGAAATGTCACGGTTATTTTGTAATGAAGAAAAGGATAGAAAAAAAAACATTCTTTTTTTAAATTACCGCATGGATTTAAAATTATCGAATAATGCGTATGAAAAGTAAGATATTTATAAACATTTATAATTGAGGAAAATTTTCGTTTAATATTTTTGTTGTGTTAAATGTAATTTATATTTTTACATCGTATTACGAAAAATTAAAATCGGTATTCACAATATTTAAATTAAATTTTAAATAAATTGTTGTAAATTTTGAAACGGGAATGGCGCTCCTTTGACAGGGAAAACAATAAAAAAGTACTTTCTTAGCTAAAGCGCTTTTAAAAATGGAAAACGGTAAGAATTGCAATTTTTGTCGCGGGAGATGTCTTGTATTTACGATTGAAATAACTCGCTTTAATTAACAAGCGTCTTATTTCAATATAGAAAGATAGAATAATGTACAATTTAATTATCAATCTGCAATTATCTGGTACTCGATGTTAAGTCTTTTCCAATTCCTCTTCCTTTTATCCACTTTGTCTTACTTCAATATTATTACATTACATTTTTTACATTCATTGAATAATTTATAAAAGAAATTATGGACTTACAACGTATGGTAATTAGCGTGCTCCCAAAAAAGTGACAATAAATGCATATGACAGGAATACTTTGTCTATGGAATTTTTTTTCAAATCAGGTGAATGCTACTTATAGATTTTTTTTAAAATAAAGCATTCAGTATTTAAATGCATTCTTTTTTACAGAATTTTGTGCAACAAAATCCATTATAAAATAAATCTAAGAATAACTTTGTTTATATTTACAATAGTGTCCTTATAATTGGTAACATTAATTAATTAATGGATCAAGAGAAACTTCCAGAATCTTTAGATACTTTGCAGAGATCTAGGCTAAGTAAAAAAATAAACAATTCCGGGTGTCGAATCTATGGTACATACTTAGACAACCATTAAAGGCACATAAACCTATCCACCTACCCATAACATATTGTTTATGATCATATTTATATACATTCACTCATTATATACATTTACCGTTTTTTAAGTGTATTGATTATGGAAGAAATAATTAATTAAAAAATAAACATTGAAACATTTACGGTACATAACAATGTGTATCTTATATCTAAGCAGAGATAGCATGCGTTACGAAAACAAAGTAGATACTCAAATAAAATGATTTCTAGGTATGATGTTCATTTTTTATATTACTTGTCATAATGTACTTCAATTTTGATAAAAAAAAAATACTGAAAACATCTATTAATAATTGATAAAAACTGAAAATACTACCAATACCGTTACTAATTATTGTCGATTGGCAATGTTGTAATTCATTAATGCTTTTAATATGTTATGCAGTATGGCCCGACTCAAGACGGGTTACCGTTTACTTAAAACATTTGTTCAAGCGCACATGCTTTTTAAGACTTTATTAGTTTATCTCCAAGGAGCGGTTTGTAAAGCAAAGGACACACGATGTAATGCTGATTCTCAATTTTTTATAAATATTTCATAAATATTATTAAATGAATATTTTTCCTTGTAAAGCTATGCGGGTAAGACAAATATTTACTTTTTCTGTCAGTTGAAACGTTTTGAAAATTTTACATAAAGCATTTAGTATTTCTATATGTAATAAATAAAATTGTTTTAATAATCCGGACATGTAGAACGAGTAAAATTGTCATTGGATTCATGTGTATTATTTACGGAAAGTTTCATAGCACTACATGGTATTGTCGGTGTGGTCTCACACTTGCCCATAAATACCTCGACGGAAATGTACGTTTGTAAAGTTTAGGGAGTATTTTTTTTCGTATGCTAGTTTAACAAGTACCTACGTTGAGTGTCTAATTGGTATTCATCTGAGCGCGTGTAGACCACGCCGCGGTGGGGAAGGGTTATTAGCCGGTGCCGCCTCCGCGCCGAAGCATATTGTACCGAGGACCGCGGGCGCCGCACGCTCCGCCAAACATTAATTCACTCAATATTTGAACAACGGTGACTGAAATTCAAAAAGGAAGTCAGGCCGGTGGCTGGGAAGGCAAGATGTCGGCATAGCTGATTGACTTTGATATACGGCTGTGTCACATCGAGCCAGCTCAATCCACCGGCGTTCTACGCACGAAGATACTCAAGGTGGACGCTCCCGTAGAGAAATTGCGGTCGCTCCCGTAACGCGGCGGGAAGGGCGCGTCTGACAGCTGTCATTGCATGCAGTTGTGCTCGGCGGAGGATATTTATTTTTACTCACACACGACGATGTTCCCGTAGAGTGCGACCGGCTCCGTGCGCGCGTGACGAACCGATACGAATAACACGAGAGAATGGCGAACGACGAAGTGCTGGGGCCGCGTAAGACGATGTTCGTTCTAGTGATTGTTGTGGGGTGTTTCGCCGTCCTGTGGCCCAGGATCCTCTCGCCGCTGATCCTGGGCCACACCCAGGAGCAGCTTAAACCCAACCAGTTCGACCGGGACGCAGGTAATGTCGGTATTTATAACTCTAGCTCAATGTCAATAGCAGAGCGCGCGATGTACGCGACATTCTCAACTCACGCTTAAATCTAATTACGTCGATGGTTAATTACAATTGTTTAAACGAATAGATTAAACGTTAAATTCTAATTTTTATACATTATCATATATCCTAATTTCCGGGGCCGATCAATTGTCAATTTAATTCCGATAATAATCGAATATAAATTCGAAAATAATTACTTGAGCAACAAAATTAATTACCCGAAAGATAAATGTATATTTAACAGACATTAATAAAAGTATAAAATAAACTACTTGATCATATTTTTATATTTAAAAATGTTGTCCTTGAAAAATACATTAGTGAAGCAATGTACAATTAGCGAGAATGATGTATGTCCAGCAAATATTCCTCGGTCCAATTGTTGACACTAAGAAATCATATTTACAATAGTTCTGATTGGAATCCGGTAGGCGGGTACTTGTTTAACCAATAGAAAATATGTACATGATTGCATCAATGTGTAAATATATGCAGTCCTTCTTTCATGTTATTTAGTTCTCGTTTACCTCTCATACATTATAAAGTACATGAGATATTTATAAATTTTAATAATTGAATAATAAGTCTTATTTAGCATTACTATGTGTCTACAAAATTTAATTTCATTAGTAATATAATAATTTCATATCTCTTTTATAAGCAAAAAGTTATTTTTTTTTCACCTGATGTTAGTATAATATTATCAGGTGAAACTTGATAATTATTGGTTTATACAATTTTATGGCATACAAATTCTACTGGACTCTCGCAGAAACAGTATTGTTCAGTGTCTTGCAGAAACTGTATTTTTAATGGGAATGGCTCCAAATATAATCACAACATATTTTGTATAAAAACCACTTACACTTTAATTTTTAAAGTTGAGCAAGTATATATTAAATTCCAAAAATCGTTCTCTGATAATTGTGAAATGATAAAGTGCTTACTTGTTTTATTAATAAATCTATAAAATAGGCCAGGGAAAAAGCTCTGTCAAATTTTGTGTGGATATTCAAGACATATGTTTTTTTCAAACATTATTTTCATTAAAATATACTATATACTTACAATTTTGTTCAATGACTTTTGGCCATCTTGTTAGTACTGACATGATGCTGTGCTGACACTACATAAGGTCTATAAAGAACACATTTTTTTTAAATTTAAATTGATTTTTTTCCCTTTTTTTAAAGTAAACTTTTTAATGTCACTAAAACCAGCTAGTTACAAATAGTACAATCAAAGAGATTTTACTACAAGTTTATACATACTGATTGTAAAAAGACTTTTTCAGGACCTAATATACTCTACCTCACAGAATTAATTAATACAGTAAAAATATAAAGTCTCATTGTTCATTATTATATTTTTTAAATTATAATTAAAATTATGACTTTTTGATAAATACATTTGACCTTTACATTACAAATATACACTTGCAGATAACACAAGGATAATAATTTATGTGGTATAAAATTCCTTGCACTGTGCTAATTAAAAGAATTAGCATTGTGGACTAAACATGGAAATGAAATGGTATTTTTGTGGATATAAATTTAACTATATAAAAAGCAGTTTATTTGATGGAACTATCAAAAATTATATAAAATTTTGTTTCAGCTATAGCAAGATATTCCGTGTTATAGTATTATTCTATCTACTCAATATTATTCAAGAACAGATAAAATTAATACATTGTAATTTTATAATAGGTCTTATCATGTAATGTCAAAAAAACAAGCTTGAGGAAAATAAATATTGTTTTTTTTTTTTGGTAATTTTAATAACATGTATTGCAGCTATCATTGAGTAATAATGAGGAAAAGAGGATATTTGGATGCATTACTTCAATTTAAGTATAATGAGGGAAGATAGGATTAATAGATATAATAAGATAAGATATCATTATATCTCTGTATCTGATAAAAGATTTTGATCTGTCAAGAGAGAAAATCAGATTATTTCTGGAACAAGCTTCTAAAGCAGCATTAGTAGAGTAATTTAAAATTTGGTTGAGTTGGAAGAGAAGTCTGGTGGATCAATCCCATAATTTTACTGCTTAGTTTTTTAGGCTAGTGCACCACACCAGGCTCTCCCTTCAATGTGATGAACTCTGCACTAATTCAGTAAACTCAAAGAATGTTGAGAAGTTATATCTGTTTGTCTATTTTAAAAAGTAATGTAGGAAATTTTTTTAACAAAAATTTTTAAACAACAACCACTTTGAAAATTGTCATTTTTATTAATATATCTATCATTGAAACCATGTTCATCTATTAACAAAAGTATTTGGGCTTCAAAATATCCAATCTGTTCATAACAGATCACTATTTTAATTTGTTTTATTTATAATTCTTTATTATACATGTTAGGATACATTTAAATAGTTTTATAATAAAAAATAAAAGAATACAGTGGGCGATCTTATCACACAAGGTAATCTCTTACAGGCAACCATAGTATTGAAAAGGTAGTAAATAAATAATAGATAGTTACTGTGTACAAAACATAATACATATATACCGATAATAATTAAGGTATAATACATATTATAAATATAATACAATAATAAATAAAAACATCAAAGTGATTTGGATAGCACTTGCCTCAGAAAGAATAAAGAAACAGAAGGAGAAAAATAAATGAATTAACAGATAAATAATCATAGATCTAGTAAATAGTTCTTAACCATTTTCTTAAAAATAGGTAGTGAGTTAGCATGTCTTATATTCAGCGGTCATTCCACTATCAAACAACATGTGTGGTAAAATATACATAAGTGGCTGTTATATACATATTATAATTAATAGATATTTAAGAAAAATTGAGTATCATAATTAAAAAATCGTGTCAAAGTGTTTTTTTTAAAATAATTATTAAGGTACAGGATACCAACAGTGTGCATACAGATAAAAATAATTAAACAGAATTTTTAAAGTTAACACAATAGCAGCTACCAACATAAAAACACAAACATACAAATTTCATCTGCAGAACAATGGTAGCTTTATCTGTTGCTGTTTGAAATACATTCTAATGAAATATATTGTATTTTTAAATGTGTTAGGATGCTGCGAAGTTATGTTCGAGACAGAGATAGCGGTGTTGGAGTTAGTCAATGAAGTGTGCAGTTCAGCAATAGGAGTCGGTGGGAAGTTGTCTCCAAACTTAGCAATTGAGTGCCGGAAAGCTGTCAATCAGACATGTGGCCTTGATATAGCAGCATTCCTGAAACGGAGTGAGAATGTGGGAAAGACAACCAAGATGCTGATAGAGACAATGAAGAACAGCAACGGGTCATGTCTGAAGGAGCATTTTGGTGTGCAACTCTCAAGTCTGAGCAACCATCCTGCGCTCAACTCCTGGACATTCGAAGACAGTTAGTTATGTTATAATTGTGGATTAACATGCATGGGTTTGCTTGTACTAATTCTAAAATCAATTAATAATTATTGATATATAAACTTTTTTGTTACTATTATATGTCAATGCTGTTATACTTGGGCTATTACAGCTACATTGGCTACAGAAGGGATGACCAACCTTTTTAATCAACAGACCAATTTAAATTAAATATTTTTTAGGCGCCGGTATTAAAATGAATACTGATTAATAATTAAAAAAAAACATTATTTATTATAAATATTAGAAATAAAACATCAAAATTATTATAGTATATGTAACATTGACCGATGGTTATTTTTTATTAATTTCATGATAAAATTTATTTTAAATTTTTCGAAAACATACGAAATTCCGAATACAGATACCGTTTGCTTTGCATTTCTGGACGAAAGCGAAAATTTTCTAGAACTCAAATAAAATTTGGTGAGTGGGAAAAATTTTTTTTTTTAAATTTACAGCTATGTACTACCATTTTATAATTAATTATTTTTATATTGATGGGTGAAAATCGATATAATTAATTTAATTTTAAAAGATTTGTGGGCCTATATTTGAAGGGCCAAAAGCGACTTGCGGCCCGCTCGTAGTTTATCCCTGGATTACATGGTTAAAATTAAAATTTTAATGATACCATCTCCACCGTTTTCTTGCTCCACTTGGATGTGACAGGTCTGTGTGTTTTGGGTACATTGTTTCTTTGTCCTTCCAGATGTTATTTGGGGCAGCAGCTGCCAAAGTTTTACGCTGCTTCTCTAGTTCTAGATCTTATTCTTCACCATGGTTTTCCTCTTGCAGTCCGGGCGGTGCTTTATGTTGACCGTCTCCACGCTCTTTGGAACCTGTTGTTTATCCCTTTTAGGATAATCTTGTATGAAGACAAGTAGTAACAATTTTGTTGACCACTGTAACTCTGTAAGCCTTTACGATAAGATTCCTGAATTATTGAGAAATAAATTTAAAAAATTATAATTCTAAATTGAACGCAACTAAACTGTGATAAGTATGCAATCACATGACCGTTACACATGGAACGCTACGGAACGCATGTGTTGTCAAAGTTACATATTACTATTATCAAAAAAGTATGGGATGTACCATGAAAAACTATTTACAAAACCCATTAATCATTCACAAAATTTCAAACGCGTATTAAAAGTAAATTAACGGAAAAGGTTTATAATATATATTTAATCAATAAACCAATATTTCAATGACGTGAATTTTTGGTTGTCAATGACTTAACATTTAAATAGAGAGATTATTCTTATTTTTACATATTTATATATTCACAGTGCGTATTAAAATAAATTAATTTAAAATGCTTGTTAGTTAATAAATGAATATTTAAAAAAAGAATCCTTGGCAGTGATGTTGCTTGATTATTTTGACTTCATTCAGGCTATATCTGATAAAGTGTATATGTGTAAATCTGTGTTAAACTCTATTAAAATATGTGTTCTTGTTGAGTTCCTTCATGTTTCTTCTCTATAACTAACATCTTGCGAAGCAGAGTACAGTCAAAATATAAAATAAATAAAAAAATAGTTGACTATCAATAAGAGTTCTATTAAAAGTTCCTATGTTGAATAAATGAATTTTATCTCTATCTTTTTATATATATATATATATATATATATATATATATATCATGAAGGGTTCACAGTTGCGTCACTTGGGACTCTGTGATGACAATATACAGGAGCGGCTTAACCAATAGTGCAGGGTGTGCGATGCACACGGGAGGCGCTCCCTGAGACAGCTAAGATCATCGTCTTGGAATCTATCGCGGTTCGTCGCTTAGTTTCGCAACAGATGTGCTACAGGCATAAAAACAATAAGTGTTATTCTGCCGTCATTAAAAAGGCCGTAACTAATACCATACTGTAAGCTATACCTACTTATAAAATAGCTTGTTGGAATATGAACTTTCTTGTTACGACGACAAAGTTAATAGTTATAGCCGCGGATGGGGATCAGGTCTAGAGGGCACCAGGGTTTGCACACAGGCGCTACACGAGCTAGAGTCGCCCCTGACAATATAAACGTGTACCTGTTACACTTTAGGGCGTTGCACGAAGTGCGTAATTCTGTGAAGAAAAAGGTTATTATTTTCTCTTCGTATAAAGTGTGTCTCTGGTTGGTTCTCGCAGTAAATAAGGTAAATACGAACCTGTAAACTCGGAGAGGGTAGATCGAGATGTGTTATTGGTTGCGGGTAGTGCAAAATCTGTCATTGCCATGTTTGGAAGAGGGGTATTCCTTGCGGTCGATGAATAATAGAATAAGTAAGAAAAGGACCAATATTTAGCCACTTCCGCACATGCAGTGGTAGTCGTGTAAATAAGTACACCGCCCGCCAGCCCGCTGATAAATTCGTATGCGGCAAACAATGCGAATTACACAACCGCCACCGCCAAATTACTCAACACGTGTTTCACCCCTCCACGGGGCATATTCAGGAGTTATGTTACACCGATTAGTGCCAAACACAGAGTGTCTAATATAATAATAGAATGTTTGAATGAAATCTGTCCACAATTACTAATTTTTATTAAAAAAAATATATTAAACACTTTTGTCTTTAAATGTACCTATTATATAGATGTACTTAAAAAATATCTTAAAGAATGTCGCTTGTCGTTATATTACATAAGACATTGAATATAAATAACTCAAGTTATGCGTGTTTCATCAATTCGTGTTTTTTTTTTAATGTCGATAAAGACGATAAAACAAGTGTTGTGAAATTTAAAGATTAATTACATATGAAATATAAATGTATTAATTCAAGGGCTATGTTCACACTTCTTTATTTAAAAATATTTTTTTATTTATCTGTATTTTTTATTTTTGATGGTTTTTTGTTCGCTGGTTGATCAAACCAACAACTCGTATGATGAACGATGTGGTTTAAGACGAAGCACGCAGATTTACTAAGTACATTCACTGTAACGTTGATGAGATCTGGTATATGATTCTCGGGAAATAAAGAGAACAAGAGGAGTTCGATCCTAGCATCTAAGGAAACTCCACAGTGTAAGGGTGGTTGTAGGTTAAATTTTCTCTTTCTATAGAGAACCACGAATGAAATAAAGCCTTGAAGCTATCTCTCGCATCTTACTGTTTCTTTGTTTTCATCAAGACGGTGCATATTGAATTCAAATTACATTCAATGACAAAAAACTTATTTCATAATGTATACACCAATACCCCACTTTGCGTCGTGGTTACGTTCCAAAAAAAACACGACGCAAATTGAAACGGCGCAAAGTGAATTAAGATTTTCTATAGCAAACCATGTCAAGATCGAAAATAGGTTTCAGGGTCACGAAAATGCTACTTTTTAAAAAGAAAATAGAACAAAGAAAACATTAAAAAAAAAACAAAAATAATGTAACTCTGCCATTTAATAAATTGGAAAAATAAAAACTTTTTTGTATCCAGAAATAACACGTAAATATTTATATAAATTTATTATTCTCTTTTAAAAAAAGCACATCACACTACATAATTGAAACTGAACTCAATTATAATATAAAAGTGAAAATAAAACTGTATTTAAATAGCGTTGATTTTAAAAAAGGGAATCCCCGAGTTTTGATGGCATGGCGCAATTAGAAACAAAAGTGTTGCCATCTTTTAGAAAAAAAGGATAATCAAAAAAAAAATTAAAGACTCGTACCCAAAATAACACAACCTCGAAAATCTAACGACGCACGGTAAATTAGTACTAATTAAGCAGCGACGCAAGTTCGAAAAAAACGCAAAACGAAACGACGCAAAGCGAGGTATTGGTGTATATCAGGGATAAGCAACCTTTTTTCGGTCGGAGGGCCGCAGTTCAAAAACAGTGGGCCATGAAAAAAACTAAAGTATAAGAAAAAAATAAAGTATTTATTCAAGGTTCAAACCATGTTCTAAACGTAATTTATATTCGTAATCAACCGATTTATAACTAATTAGACACTTTTATTATATTTAAAGCCTTGATTCTAGCATTTTTTTTTAAATATAAAAATTAATTAAAATTTACTTGCCTCTAGGGCCGCGGGTTGCTCATCCCTGGTGTATATAAATAACTAGTCTATCTTAGTAGACTTACCTCTGTTCATCGTTTTCAACCTTGTCATTTTTGTTTCTATAAAACTTGAGAAAGGCGTGCGTATTAAATAAAAATAAAACGAATATCAAATAGTAACTAGTTTAAATCTTGCTCCATTTGACGCTCATAACACCGGTGCAAGTCCTGGAATAAGGAAACCCTGCAAGTAGATTTTATGTACTTGTTTTTGGATGCCTCTTGTAAATCTCTTGTCTCTTTCTCTCACTCTTATATCCGTCTTAACCATTTCGTTACCAGCGCCGGAGTAAGCCGGCCTTGTAATGCGGGCTCATGTGTAGTTCCCTGTTTTAAGATTTATCACAGCCAAATAAATTACTAAGAATTATCCTAAAATCCGTTTTTAATTAATATACCAGTAAAATCTTTGAATATGTTACACAAATTAGAATATTCGAATATCAGCCTACCGCCATGCAATGTGTACACTTCGCGGCGCGCATGCCCGGTTCAGCAGCGTCACTTAGACGGAACGGACTACGGTAAGGAAAGGGTTAAAACACTCGCCTATTCTTCTTTATTCTTTCACATTCTTCTGTAGAAGATAGGTCGATGAGTAAAAGTTCGTAGAACGTATAAGAAACACTGTATTAAATATTGCTAGTCGATTGTTGCTGATCGATTTGGTTCTTGATTCTCTTCTGGATTGTTTCTAAGTTTGTTTATTTTGCCGCTATATCTATACAATTAGGGTAGTACAACTCGTGGGTGAGTGAACACGCACAGGTCTGCGTGTGAGTACTGTGCGAGCGAGACAGCACTAGGGTTTAATGTTTGACGTCGTATTGCTTGATTTCACCACCCATACTTCCATTCCTGTACCTTTTTTACATCGCCTCTTTTCCTTCTCCATTTGTTCCGTGCTGCTACTTTACAATATTTATTTTGTTTTCTATATTTATTTAAACATTTTATAATTCTTTAAATTCTTATTTTTGCTTCAATATTATTATTTCTTATATCCATATCATCCTTTTCCTTTTCTACTGTTATTTGGTTTTATTATCTTTTATTACTTTCCCTCTTATCTTTCGACAGTAGCCCAGAAAGATCTGGCGGCTTTCCTCTTTGTTCATGAGGTTCATGAGGCGATTTTCTCTTCTTCTATCTTATCATGCAACCTGGCATCTTGCAAGGAAACTAAACTAGTTTAGACTTCTATCGTTTTAAGCTGCGTGTAGATTAATAATAATTTTCTCACTAAAATGTTATCAAGTCTGAAAGAGACGACATTATAAACTTGAGAAGGGCTATCGAATAAGATGTTGGAGTGTTTGCAGCCACACTCCGTTGACATTGGTCTTTGAGATATTTGGCGCGGTTCCAGTGCACCTCTATGCTAAATTCACGCACACACACAATAGTAGTATCAAGATGGCTCATGTAAATACGTACAATCTATATGGGTTTTAAATTGTCCGGTTAACACGTATTTAATATATAAATTTATATATATGTATGTATATATATATTTAACTTATTGCGTAGCCAAGGGTGTTCTCTACGTACCATAATATCACAAAGCGATCGCCAACCTACCTGACAACGTTGCTTATACGATATACCCCCCCCCCCCCGTCAAGGGAGACCTATGCTTCGCCTTAAGCGTCTATGGGCAGAAAAGTGGAGAGAGAATTAAAAAACAGGGTACCTGTATATCACGCGGCACGCCTTAATGTTAGCGGAGAAAAAGATTATATATATATATATACATGTGTGTGTGTGTTTGTGTCGACGGGCTGCCAAAAATAGTGACGATGAATGAACGGTAGAAAGTAAGTAAAACGAAGATAGAAATTGTAGAATGTATGACAGAAGAGCATGTAAATACAAAAGAAAAGAAAGTGAATCGTTAAAAGATAAAACGTCCCTGTCCCATAAATAATATAGGGGAACGAAAGGCTCCCAATAGCGGAGACGTTAAAAAAACACACACACATATATATATATACACATATATCTTTGATATAGAATAAAAAAAAAATTGTAATAGTTAAGGTATAAGGAGAATAAAGAATGGTGTCGAGTAAAAGGAAAAATGGATATGAAAGAGTAAAAAAGAAAATAAAATAATAAATAATCAGGAGGAACGATAGAAGTGTGCGAAAATAAAAATATTACATACGAAAATCATTAAATAAAAACAGAGTTCTTGTCCCACAATATATAAAGGTACAAGGGGTCCTCAGCGGGGATATCTAATAAAAAAAACATATATGTCTTTGAGGATAACATTTATGCGAATTGATATAGTTCAATGCTAATATTTTCTTTTATACATAATTATTGTTTAATTAAAAATAAAAATCTATCATTTTTATTATTATTTTAATATCATAGAGCGGATATATAGTTTATATCAAAACTTATAGTGGAATGCACTTTTCTATGGAATAAATTGTTATCTGTCTCACTTTTGCTATGATATACTACGTATATAAAATAGTTAATTTTAATAATGTAACTATAAATTACTCGTTGGATTCGTTTTAATATTTCTCAGCAAAACGACGTGACATATATTCGAGCGCATTCTAGTATATTCTATGTGCTATATAGAAATTCAAAAATGGAACAAATTTGAAATTCGAAATATATTCTAATTTATGAATGCTCGTCAAGGTAGATATGTATACCTACGGAGTATTTTGCCACCGTGTTGAGTACGCAGTTAAACTGACTACTCGGTGTGCCTTCATGTTTACTAATGACTTTATTGATTCACTTACAAATTCCTCAAGAAAGGCAATGGACTTATTTATTTTATTTGTTGTACCCGCTAGGATACATATATATAGTTTCGTAATAATAAAAAAGTACAATGGGCGGTCTTGTCACACAAAACAATATCTTACAGGCATCCTATGTAAAATTTAGAAGTATAAATGATAGGTAGTTAACGTGTACAAAACAAACATATGTATATAACATATATACTTATGATAAATAAGATATAATACAATAATGAATAAAAACAACAAACTGATTTGGATCGCACTTGCAAAAAGAGTTAACAGATAAATAATCAAAGGTTTTTAATACTTACGGAAGTTATAACAAGTACTTATTTCTTTCTACCATGATTAGCTATTTTTGAAACATAAAATTTTAGCTGTATTTACCCACAAGAGAAAATTATGTAAGAAAAATTGTAAATAATTATAAAACGCTGTCGTGCCTCGCAGCTGGGAGAAGAAAGATCCGATCAAAAACGAAAAAAAAATTATATATAAATAAATACATTTAAAAAACTTTTAAGTTAAACGGTTTTTTGATACCCATATTGTGGTGGTTGTGGAAAAATATGTACCTAGTCCGCCATATTGGAACGGCGTCCATCTTGAATTTTAAATTTTGACATAATCATCGTGTTTTACTCGTGTAGCCCTTTCATTTGATACCCATATTGAGGGGGTTAAGGAAAAATACGTAATCCGCCAATTTGTATAGGCGGCCATCTTATATTTATAATGTTATTGATTTTATTATATTGTATTGTCATCTAAATTCAATGTGTGTACCAAATTTCAGATCAATCTGACAACGGGAAGATGCTTAAATTTCAATTTCTAATTGTTATCCAAATAAATTCCGTACGGGTCGAACTAAATAAAACCGTTTAAAAACCTAGATATATATTTTTACGTAGTTAATATTTAAAAAAAGATCATTAGATATATTTTAAATTAAGTCTATTTACAAGAAACGTAATTTGTTGGTATTTTATAATTATATCATGAAAATGACCATCATTTCGATTTTTGCACTCTTAAGGGATTGCGGAAATTTTAAAATAGTTGTCTGCGAAAGAGACCGCCATATTGTCGACATCTTTTAGCTGATTTTTTTTTCGTTGACAGCGCATTTGGTTTATGGATGTATTATATTTTTGTAGTTTTTAATTTAATTCTTGGCTGTGTTCTTTATTTAAAATTTTTATTGTAAAAATATAGATATGAAGATAATTTATAAGCGACGTCGGAAGGTTTGGTTAATGGCGGAGCGAAGTCACGTCTCCGTATGTAATAATTTATTTAGCGGGCAAATGTAAACAGTTGATGCTTTCACAATGCGGTATGCGACATGGTACGCGATTTGGTACGCGGCATTGCGACCGAGACCAGTTTTCCGCCGGCCCCTGTTTAGTTGTTTGCGCGAACAAAAGTTTCAACGCCATATTGTCACACGCTAAGGTCGTGTCGCGAGACGAGGGCCGCGGGCGCGTGACGTTTGGCGCCAAAAATGCGCGGGAAATTACGTGCGAATTTTTTTTTCTGCCAGTGACAGTTGTTTTTTTTTTTAGAAAAAAGATATTGTACAAAATTCTTTCGGTATTTAAAAAAATGTAAAGTATAAATGCAATGTAATAATATTGTTTTTATAATCTTCATTTCTTTCTCTTTACGCTCAGGTCATTTGCAATTTTCATTGCAAAATAAAATAATCTTAAAAAATGTCTAAATAGGGTCGAATATAGATAACTTCACATCACGCATGCGCGTACGTAATTCATATTAAAATTTATAACTCTTTTCCGCTAATTATAGCTTTCAGCATTGAATAAGTGTAAAGTATACGTCTTAAATATTTTTTTTTTAAATTTTTATTGTGTGGGTCGTATATGCCCCACGCGGCTTGAAGAAAAAATCTTCAAAAATTGCCCTGGCACGGTTCGCGTTAATCATTATTATAAGCATTGAATATTTATATATTCAATAAAATATGACATATAATATGAAAGTAATTGAGGTATATATAGGATGTGGTGTATATATATATATATTATAGATTTTTGATTTAGAGACATTTATCAAACGTGTTATCAGATAGGCGGAAGTTCCTATATGTCGGTGTTAAGTGTAATTGCGTAATTTTTTAATTTCTGTAATAGTAATGTTGACAAATAATTAGTTTCATTATATAGATCTGTGAATGATGATAGGAACTTAATGAAGGTTCGATTGCAAATGCTTTAAAAAAATTATGACGAATTTTGAAAGGTATTTCAACGCTTAGACGAGTCGATGTTATTTCGCAATGAAGTTGTCTGAAGCAATTCGCCCCTGAAATGTATGTACACACTTAACAGAGGTATGTGAAAATGTTTCTATTGTGAGGCAATGGATACACAAAATACTATAATTTATATCGTTTGATTTTTTTATATTTACAATCAGCCAGAAAACTTTATTTCTAAGAGAAGAAATACTTCCTATAATGTCGCGTCTTATTCAGCCATATACGATATACTTCAACCTGGTCTTGATCTTTTTAAACGAAATAAAATCGTTCATCAAAAATATTACCATCTGTGTTATATCATGACATATCAATCTTTAATATCTAATAGATCGCGTTACCTCGCGGAAGTCCATCCTAATTAAGAAAGGGACTAATGTATAGCTACTTCCGCCATGCAGCCTCCATACTCCTATTTCGTTCAATGTCATAAGTGTGACGTCATAGCGCTGACAATACATCAAATTTTACTAATAATAGGTTACAAGCTGTTTTTGTGTACACACACAAAACTGTAACATAACTATCTAAATGATTCAGGCGTTACTTTGCGGAAGTCCATCCTAAGTAAGAAAGAAACTAATATATAGCTACTTCCGCTATGCAGCAGTAGTCGTGCAATGAAGTGCACCGCCCGCCAGCCCGCTGATAGATGTGCGTGCGGCAAACAATGCGAAACAAAACTACCACCGTTAAATCACTCAACACGTGTTTCATCCCTCCACGGGGCATCCTTAAGAGTAATTTTACACCGACCAGTGCCAAACACCGAGTCCACTTCATTGCGCGACTAATGCTGTTTAACAGCTTTAAACAGCGCATATTTATTTTACTGGAATCTGTTTTTCCTCCTTCTAAGTATTTTTTTTTTCTTTAAGTACTGCACAATATTATTCCAGTACCCCAAGAGTGAGGGGCAATTCTCCACCGTCAGGGAGGCAATGCTTTATTTATCTATTCGCTTCTGCTCTATCAAAAGTCACACAGAAGTATGAGGAACTCTCCTTCAACTTAAACCTGAATAAGTACCCTGTGAACATCTGCACCTGTATCGTGTCCAGGTGCACTTGGCGAAGTAGTTCTATTGGATAGCTATAGTTCAGGCTTATCATCTGCAGTGGACGTGTTATGGTTGAAATGATGATGATATTATCATAAGTTAAGGTCGAAAGCAAATAAGTTTGATTACATATCAAAGATTTCCTTGAAGCAATATTTACTTCATCTCGAGGTTCGTCTCGATTGTGGGTGTTGTCTTACATGTTTATTTGCATGCCTTGATTATTTCTTTCGGTCATTGTACTTTCCTTGTGTCTTTAAAAGGATTATCAGAGGTCACTGAACTTCATTAGTAAGAAAAGGAGCAATATTTAGCTACTTCCGCACATGCAATGGGAGTCGTGCAACAAAGTGCATCGCCCGCCAGCCCGCTGATAAATGCGTATGCGGCAAACAATGCGAATCACACAACCGCCACCGCCAAATTACTCAACACGTGTTTTACCCCTCCACGGGGCATCTTCAGGAGCCATGTTACACCGATTAGTGCCAAACACAGAGTCGGCGGTCAGCGGGCTGGCGGGCGGTGCATTTCATTGCACGACTACCACTGCATGAACGGAAGTAGCTAAATATTGATCCTTTTCTTATCAATTTAATCATATGCATAGATTTTAATTTATAATATACAAGTCTTTTTTTTAGTTTTAATGTTCCCCGCTGATGGGGACCTCTCGGTCCCCTATCACATGTGGGACAGAGACTTTATATTTCTAATAATTAGTTCATATATTTTTTTATTATTATCATTCTCCTCTTTCATGTATCATATTATCTGTCGTACTGTTTCATTCGTTCTACAATTTTTCCAGTCTTTCTCTTTCATTCCATTAGTTATACATCCATCCTCAACCACTACATTCTAGGTTTCCTTACTATTTTATTTTGCAACATTACATTTATTGTTTTATCATATTATATTATACTGTTTATTACATTGGTACTACTTTATTTATTTTATTTGTATATTTTAGTGTTTGCTTTACTTTTTTATTCATATTCAAGTTTATATATAATATACCAAGTGTTAGTTGAATGGTTAAACTTAAACTATATATATCTATATAAAAATCTAATATATAAAATTCTCGTGTCACGATTTTCGAACTTGAACTCCTCCGAAACGGCTTGACCGATTTTTACCAAATTTTACATGCGTATTCAGTATGTCTGAGAATCGGCTACTATCTATTTTCCATACCCCTAAGTGATAAAGGTTGTTCACACTTAAAAATTTTTTTTTTTTTTAACGAAATCTTTTGTTTTTATTTTTTTATGATACAACATACAAGAATACATACAACCATAAATTTTCACCCCTCTACGATCAACCCTTATTTGTTATTTGTAAATTAAAATATCAATTTTTTTTTGCAAAACATCGTTTGCGGGATCAGCTAGTATATATATAAAAGCGAAAGGGTTAAACTGGTGTCGAGTCCGCTTATGAATTGCCCCCCCGTGGGGTGTGGGCGTTAAGAAACAGCTACAACGTCTTGGTTAAGCATCTTCAGTTTCAAGGGTTTCAAAAGCGTGTGCTAATCACAACTAAACTTCTCTAAGTGGGAATGTCACCTAGCGACGTGTCGTAACACGTGACGTTTGAATGTTTGCCCATCGCACGGCTTTGCACAATAGTGGGCGAGTGTTGTAGAACTAAAATTATCGATTGACCATGCGATATCTATTCAATATTAAGGGGGTCTATTCTGAGAAATTTAAATATGTCTTATTTTACGAAGTTTTTAATTTTTAAACGGATTTATTTAGTTCGACCCGTACGGAATTTATTTGTTTGGGTCAAAATTAGAAATTGAAATTTAAGCATCTTCCCTTTGTCAGATTGATCTGAAATTTGGTACACATATTTAATTTAGATGACAATACAATGTAATAAAATCAATAACATTATAAATCTAAGATGGCCGCCGATACAAAATGGCGGATTACACATTTTTCCTTAACCCCCTTCATATGGGTATCAAATTAAAGGGCTACACTAGTAAAACACGATGATTATGTCAAAATTTAAAATTCAAGATGGACGCCGTTCCAATATGGCGGACTAGGTACATATTTTTCCACAACCACCACTATATGGGTATCAAAAAACCGTTTAACTTAAAAGTTTTTTAAATGTATTTATTTTGGGTGACTACTTATCATTTCATCTATAGGAAGTTCACTGGTAGACACCTCCCCCATACTTTAGATTTCTAATAGGAACGGTTCCTAATGGTCTGAATGCAGTTTTTTCAAAAGATTAACAAAGTATATTCAAAGTGGAAGTTTTATACTGCACTTGCCGGCCAGTAGTACCTGCAGAACCTTAAGGCATAAACAGCCATATGTTCTGCTCGGTATATAGCCTCCCCACTACAACCTCCACTTGCCAGTCCACTGGGCCATATTGGTTGCTTTCGTATATTTTGTTCAAAGTCATTCTGGTTTTTGAACGATGTCATAAATTCAAATAATTTACTCCTAATCATCTGTTGTATAGTTCTGTATTCTAATGTTATGTACTGTATATCGGTTGTACCGTGGAAACGGTTGAACCATATGTAAGTTACGTAAACATTTAACACGATATTACGCTTGTTTTAGGGCCATACGGGCCTTGTCATCCCATATGGTTTTATACACAAATTAGGTAATACAGCAATTGAGGAACTGGGTCAAATTGTACTCGACGTCGGTGTAAGCGATAAGCGACAGCGGGTGATATATTTTTATTATAGAAATTTTAATACAGGATATTCAGGCCATCTGTTTTGCACGATGTGTAGTCTGCCCATTATCACTTCAATGATCTAACTCCAGAATCTTGTGGCCTTCTGTTTTGCACGATATGTAGTCTGCCCAATATCATTTCAATGGTTTAACTCTAGAATCTTATGGCCTTTTTTTTGCACGATATGTAGTCTGCCCAATACTATTCCAATTTTCACACGAGGCTATGCTCGGTTACGACCTTCCACTACGAATCTTCTCATCCCTGATTCCATCTTGTGAAATCAACGAGTCAACGAGACTTACTCTGACGTCATTCGATGTCCTTCTCAAGGTCATTTGTCTACCTCGTCGGACAAAATAATATATTCGATATCACTAAACACGCTGTCAGCTCATAACTTGCGCGTTTTTATAGGAATTTTTACATTTCTACGTACGTCTTTTTCTAATGGCATATTTTAGATAGAGATAGAGAAGTATGGCGCCAGGCAACGTGGTCACATGTTGTTAATTTTAGATGTACATGAATCATTGTGTGGCGGCCTTTGATAAGGGAATTGGGTTTTAGCATGAATTGTGTTTAAATATTGCTTCCTACTGTACCCGTCTATTCGTATACACCCTGTAGATATACAGAGTAATCAGGTATAGATATAAAAGCTTTATATATAGCTATTTTTCTGTCAATTAATGTACGCTCTATATATATTATACCCAAAAATTAAAGGTTTGAGAAATAAATAGCATAATGATATGTACAGTAAGCAAAAGCGTTTTCGAAATTTAAATTACTACGTATTAAAATTAATTATTGTTTATTATCTGTCCCTAAAGACTGTACTGCCAGAAGTTATTGGCCGGTCGTAATCCTTAAGAAAAAAAAATTTGGTATTTAAAAGTAACAACTTAGAACTTTTGTCTCAGTGTTATTCAATCATCATGTATAGAAAAATATCACGCATGTGAAATATATTATTTTTCCTCCGGGTTAATTTTATTAGTGCATATACGGAACCTATTTTTTTATAACAAAAGAGAGTTGCTAGAAAAAAAAAATATTCAAGCGCTTAGTATATATGTTGGAAAATTTTGTCTATAAAATAAGATTGGTAAAAAATGTATGAAGAATTTTGTAGGCAAATGTACACGGTTTAATAATGCAAGATGTATTAGCTGAATGACTAGATTTATGTAATGAATTTAAAAAGTTGATTTTAAAAAAAATTACGTGTATTTTTTTTTATTCCATTGACATTAGCGTCCGTGGCTTTGTCTAATTACGTTTTTTTTAAGATTTTTTTTTACTTGCATCTGCATGACAGTATTTACTGTCTTGAAGTATTTGATGACTTATATCTCGGGTTCCTGAATCTGGACCAATTACACTGGGGAACTCGTCAGTGTGGATAAGTTGGAGCCTGGTTTTAGAGTTTTGTCATGCCGAGTTTTGGCTCCACCGTAGAGGGGAAGGGGGAGGGGGTGTATCCCAAGTAATCCTCCCACCTAGATGCTGGATCCGAGCAGGACAAGACCGTCGTGGCGATCTTTGTGGTGGACCTATGCATTGCAGTGGAGGTCCATAGTGTGAAAAGAAGAAGCCGTTCGAGCCAATGATCGAAGGGAGTCCTCGCTACCATAAAAGTAGTTTTAAGCTAGAAGCATTTCAGGCTATGTCTCCAACTCGCGGAATCTGTAAATGCCATTTGGGTAGCAAAATTCCGCCACAAATAAACCCACATTATCGAATTTTTTAGTGTACCATGTTATGAAAATAAAAAAAAAATATGTTTCAGTATTTTTACGAATTTTATATGTTATCATTATTTAAATATTTGGTTTTAATGGCAAAAGTATGTTGTGTTTCAGAAATGCGCATGCGATGCGAATGGTTACATTTTTTTTATTTAAATTAAAAAAAAAATCGAAGAAAGAGAACTTTACTCAGCATGTAACAAAGATTTGATGCATTTAGATTACCTGTGTTAATTTTAACTAAACCATGCTTGCATACAACCTATTAAAATTTGTATGTAACCTAATTTTAATAGTATGATATGTTTAGAACTATTTTAGATGTAAATAATGACTAACGTGCACGAATATTAAATACATACTAAAATAAGTTTAAAAATCTAATCTTAACGATCTATAGTATCCGGCATTTGATTTGGCACACTGAGTTTATAATTCTGCACCGAGTTCGATTTTGAAGTACATGTATATATAGTTGTTAAAATCGATTGTTTATAAAACTTTAAATTTTTCTTTGTGCCCTAATGTCGGTTACAATTGCTAAAAAGTGAAAAAAAAAGTGCTACTGAAAAGGTATGTGTGCAGTGAGGCAGAAGTGGGGTGTCGCCGCTATATACATAATATATATATATATATATATATATATATGTACATTTTTAACGTACTGCGGTTTTAGTAAATAATTAACAACATAACATATAACATAATTTTTTTCCTTGACAATTGGACTGACTCAGTGTTGCATTATGTTGCATTGATAACAAAAATAAATAGTATAGATTATAACAAAAATAAATAAAGGAACAAAGTCTTAGAGATAGTTAAATATATATATGGTTTTATTTTTGCATTATTCTCTTTCTATAACTCCAGTTCACGTGATGATTGACCGATCTTGCAATGATCACATCCAGCGGCTTCCAGACTTTAACTATGCCGTAGGTCCACGTGGTGGGAGTAGGCTACCCACAACGTGGACCAAGGGCGTGTCTGTCGACTCGTGGTCGCCACTGGGGTATACAATACCATTGGCCATATATAAAACACGGACTATCAAGATGGATACCACAAAGTAACTTCTCATCTTAATTATGTAAGTCCATCTAGTGGGGGGGTTAACCATTTCGTGGTCGCCACTCGAGATCCCAACGCCCATCGGTTTAACGTGCAATATTCCACGCTCACTGCCAGTTCATACAATCAATTCGTTTATATATAGTGTTATTTGTGTAAACATGTTCTTTCGTTCCCCAGCGTTGAAGCAGGAAAGGTCGCCGATACGTGGAATGGGTCCACATCCAGCGATGCGGGAACGAGGCCGTGCAATTCCACCAGGAGCTCCACCTCAGCAGCGCCCTCCCACGCCGCTACCACCTCACATCAGGGTACGAACCTCCCCCCTCTCAGTGTACTACGAGACAGATATCAAGGTCAGTTGAAGGTGTGTCAGTGTGCAGGCTTTTGCGCGAAGGTACGTATCGATGTCTCCTAAGATATATCGTTCGCATATAACATTGTTACTTAACCCTTTCCTTACCGCTGTACGTTCCGCCATAGCGGTAGGATAATGTTCAATTTTTTTCATCTAAGTGTTATATATATTTTTTTTATTTCATGGTCCCCGCTGTTGGGGACCTCTCGTTCCCCTATCTCGTGTGGGACAGGGACTTTTTAATTCTAGTAATTTATTCATATTTATTATTATCATTCTTCTCTTTCATGTATCATCTTATCTGTCGTACTGTTACTTTCATTCTACAATTAGTGTTATATATTTAAAGATTTTGCTGGTAAATTAAAAATGGATGTTAGGATAATTATTAGTAATTAATTTGGCTATGATAAATCTTAAAACAGGGATATACATATAAGTCTACATTCCAATTTTTATATTCATATTTTGAGTCCCGTCGTTTTGACATTTGCACTGCAAACAACGCACCGTTTACTTCGATTTATTTGTACTGATTTATAAATTGAAAGTGAAATGTTTTTCGGTTAACACTAGTACATTATTATAACGGTGATACTTTTTTGATATTTTAAATTTTAGTTTCCAAATACATGTAATACTTTCGAAGAATTGATTTTGAGTGAAGGCGCATTCGGCAAATGGATGCCACCTAAATACGGCGCTGATACACACACGGGGCGTCCAGAGGAAGCCGTCTAATTTCAGCGCTGGTAACGAAAGGCTTAATTATACATGTACTTGTTTAAAATAATTGATAATAATTTTAAAAATACTCTATTACTATAACTCGATTTCGGCTTGTCGTTGATTTATGGGACACTATATATCTGAGGAGACATTCGTAATAATTCCTAACTTAGTCGCAGCTTGCAGCTAAAGGACTCACATATAACCCGTAAGTACTAAAATTGCTTATAATGTGTGGAATAATAAACGTTTTAAATAACTTTGTTTGTTTTAATGTCTCTGTGTGTATTATAAATATGACAAAACTACAGGTAAGTTTAAATAAGTTGATGTGATTAGTGAATGGTTCCTGGTAAACTTGATGGTAAGGTGAATGCTTCAAATTGTCGCCATAATTACAGCATCCAGGGACCTCCTGACCCTTATTATGTTGCCAGTCTACTTTGGTGATGGATAGGCCTCTTAGTCGTCACTCGTGAACCTTTCGGTCCCAACGGCCTGCAACTGCAAAAGCCTTTATGCCTTGCAAAAGAGCAATTCTTTGAGCCTTCTTATAAGGCTCATCGTAAGCGACCACGTCTCGGATTCTTATGTCTGTATGTAAATATTCAAGTGTGGGATATGATTTGAAAACAAAATTCGAAGCAAACCTCATTTAAATATTAAATTATCATCCTAAGACACAGATACGTTACTCTGTTCATAGACTCTTTTATACTATGTTGTCATCTTCAACGAAAAGTTAACATAATTAAAAAATATGCTAAATTAAAATATAATCTAAACCACATAAATACTGTAATGAAAAGGTAAGGTAAATTTGTTTATAAAATGTTAAATTATTTATTTATTCTTCCATATCAATTTCATTCCTTCAAAGTAATCCCGTCAGATAAAACGCACCTTTACTCGCTTTTGGCAGTCCTCGAAACTGTTTGAAAGTCTTTTTCCAGTATAGTCTTGAAGGTCTTCAATTTATCTTCTCAATCATATCAAAACGGCGTTCCCGCTTTAGCTTTTTGAGTTTGCTGAATGGCTAGAAGTCGCACGGAACCTAATCAGGCGAATACGGGAGTAGGAGTAGTAGGAGGGCGGAACTATACGAGTAACATCAATACAACAACACATCATAAAGTCGAAACATTTGAAAACATCTCGTGTGACTCGGAGATAGTTAAACCTTTTGACAAACAGACGCTTGGCTAATGTTATAGACAGTCCTAACAAGCTAGGAGAAAAGAAATACTATCTTCATAAATCCTGGGAGTTATAAATAACAATTTCACCATAATTTTTGATCATAGTACTATATATTGTATTTGTTTCAGATATATTCCTTTACTAACTGTTTCTTTAGCTAAAACTAAGTATCTTAAAAGTCTTCTTATTTTCTGCGTACAAGATCCTAACATACTTTTATAAAAGCCTATTCTTTTGTTTCTTTTTTTTAAATGTACACGCGTAATCTAGTTTTAAGGTTATGTTTGAAATGTTATCATGGAGAAAACATAATTTTGTATATGACTTGCATTTACTGTTGATTATTAAACCGAAGCGGTTGTCTTCGATTGGTTGAACGTGCAAGTTTTTTATATATTGGATATATATTGGAAAAATATTATTACGAATTATTTACCTCAACTGTTTCTTTGTTAATCAAGTACATCGATTTGTGTATGATACCTTCTTTTATCTATTTTTCTTTCTCTTGTATCTTCATGTATAATAAAATTTATAGGTATCTGTATATCTATCTATATCTATGTACAACTAAATAAAGATGGATGTAAAGTTTAAAATTAATATATTATTTACTCATACAGCGTAGTTATGTAACTGGCAACACACTAAATTTGCTCTGAAAATAGTGACTATGACATCATGCGTGTAGCAGTTGATTCTTTTATCAAAATTATGGTATGGTACAAGTGACAAATGGTAAGCGATTCTTTGATAGTTTCACACTGGCGTTATTTTTTTTAATGGTCAAATATTTAAATCACAAGAATCCTTGGCGGTGATGTCGTCTGATTATTTTGTAAGTGTATATGTATATATCTATATTAAATTTAATAAAAACATGTGTTGTTGTGGAGTTTCTTCCTTCTTCTCCACAACTATAACATATTGTGAAGCAGAGTTATGTTAAATTAGATAAAAAAATAAGTAGACGATCAATAAGAGTTCTGTTAAAAGTTCCAATCATGAAATAATGTGTTTTATCTGTATCTTTTTAAAAGAAAAAATTGTATCTAATGAATCAGAGTTCGGCACGCCCTTGGAGTTAGCTGCAACACATGTGTTCAGTCATTTGAACGCTTGGCAGTGTTGTTGGATTAATTAGTTAGTGTCAGTATGGAACATTTAGTTCCACGCTATTTCGTTCAATGTCATAAGTGTGACGTCATAGCGCTGACAATATATCGAATTTTACTAATGATAGGTTACAAGCTGTTTATGTGTACACACACAAAACTGTAACATAACTAATTAATGGATTCAGGCGTTATTTTGCGGAAGTCCATCCTAAGTAAGAAAATGACTAATATATAGCTACTTCCGCCATGCAGCAGTAGTCGTGCAATAAAGTGCACCGCCCGCCAGCCCGCTGATAAATGCGCATACCACCGTTAAATCACTCAACACGTTTTTCACCCCTCCACGGGGCATCTTCAGGAGTGATGTTACACCGATTAGTGCCAAACACGGAGTCTGTGGTAGTTGTGTAATTCGCATTGTTTGCCGCATGCGCATTTATCAGCGGGCGGTGCACTTTATTGCACGACTACTGCTGCATGGCGGAAGTAGCTATATATTGGTCCTTTTCTTACTGTAACATAACGACAGGGACGGCTTAACCTATAGTGGAGGGTGTGCAATACACTCGTGCGCCGCCGTCTCAGTGGGCGTCTATAGGCAGCGAAACAGAAATTCGGTATATTTCCCTTCTATTTAGCTGTCCATAAAACTTTAAACACAAGACGAAACATAAACTATCGCGGTTCGCTGCTTAGTTTCGCAACAGAGATGTGCTACAGGCATAAAAACAATGAGTGTTAATCTGCCGTCATAAAAAGAAAGGCCGTAACTAATACCATACTGTAAGCTATACCTACTTATAAAATAGCTTGTTGGAATATGAAAAAACTTTCTTGTTACGACGGCAAAGCTAAGTTATAGCCGCGGGGTTGGGTGGGGTCAGGCCTAGGGTGCGCCAGGGTTTCATTGCACACGGGCGCTACACGAGCTAGAGCCGCCCTTTTATAACAAAAGTATAAAAGATATCCGCAATTCACTATCGGGACTTCACTGCCAGTGTCTTGAACATAGGAGTCACTCAGTAACCAACTTGTTTAATTTGTTTAAAAAGGATTCATATATTATTAATTATCATTTACATATATAAGGTAATTAAAATAAAAAAATACAAATAAAAAATATCACGCGCCGGCGCGAGACCGGCATTGCGGAAGGAATTCTCTCTATCAGTGCCGGGTCTTGCTTTTTTGACACGTGGCGGATTCTTTCATACTCATATTGTAGGCGCAATGTAAAAAAAATTATAAAAGGTAACTAAAAATAGTTTTTTTTTTTAATTCGCCAACGACATTTGAACGTTCAAGCGCAGTACAGAAAAATTAATATACTTCGCGATATATAAACTAAGAGAGGGAAGGTATAAGATATCTTTTGGAACTTTATTATATATGTGTACAACTATACCCGTGTAGGTTTTGTAAACTTTTTGAAGGCATTACGGCGTTACGAGTTTTTTTTTAATTTCTTGTATTTACTTAAAGAGAGTTTATCTTTCATTTTATTTTTAAAGTCACAAAAAGGCACTAGAGGGTAGGTCGGTGTACGGATAAAATAATGTATTAATTGAACTCAATGCAGGTTAGTTCGATAGTTGCTCCTCAAGGGAGCGCCACTGTCTAATTAAGACTCAACCTTTTGACTAAGAAATTATTGAAAGAATGCACAAAGACTTTGGGGCATATTTTAATAAGATGTCATATAAAACTCTCATTTAGATAATAATAATAAATTTTATTTCCTAATCCAGTGAGTCCATATAATATAAGTAAGTAACAAAATTTACTTATAATAAGAAAAGGTACTAATATATAGCTACTTCCGTCATGCAGCAGTAGTCGTGCAATGAAGTGCACCGCTCGCCAGCCCGTTGATAAACGCGCAGTCTCTGTGACACAGAGGGACTCTGTGTTTGGCACTAATCGGTGTAACATTACTCCTGCCCCGTGGAGGGGTGAAACACGTGTAGAGTGATAAAACGGTGTTAGATGTGTAATTCGCATTGTTTGCCGCACGCGCATTTATCAGCGGGCTGGCGGGCGGTGCACTCTATTGCACGACTACTGCTGCATAGCAGAAGTAGCTATATATTGGTCCTTTTCTTACTTAGGATGGACTTCCGCAAAATAACGCTTGAATCCATTAGAAATTTACTTAAAGGCTATATTAGTTATGGATTAGTATGTCATACAATTTAACTGTAACACTTATTTTAAAAACGTCGCTTAATATGAAAACTTACTTAAGATAATTTTCTCTTAAATAAATATAAATCAATTTTAATAATTACTTTTGTACAATTTTCACTTACTCTTCAAGCAGTGATGATGATAGTTATGGGTGTAGCATCAGGTAGAAGTGTACATCTAGGAGTAACAGAGACAATAAAACTTGCAGAGCAAAAGATGCAAGTCATAAACGAGTTACTAAGTCTGTGGTAGATAAAACAAATCTGTGATATCTTGGGAATGCAGACGATGTAAGAGGAAGACAGAATGTAATACAAAGTATGTAAAGAGTAACAGATATTGTAGAGAACGAAAGAAAATATGAAGCACGAAAAATAAAAATCAAGACTGTAAAAATTACTTTTGTAAATTAAGTCCTTATTCTACATGTAGATGTGACCTGAATAGATTCACATCTCACACTCTGTTTGACACTTGATGTAACATTACTCCTGAAAATGCCCTGTGGAGGGGTGAAACACGTTGAGTGATTTAACGATGGTAGTTGTGTGATTCGCATTGTTTGCCGCATGCGCATTTATCAGCGGGCCTATTTGATGTAATTGATGTTGTGCTGTGTTCATCGAAATTTAGCCCGTGGAAACAGAGGTCCACAGACTAAAAGTTTTACGTTGGGGTTCGTACCTCAGGTACGACGAAGACGTCTACACGCGGAGGACTATAACCGTGTAGGTGTATAGTGTAATGAGTGGGGTGTTGAGTATGTTGCACGAAGCGAGGATTATTCGGAGGTCGGGAGAGACACGGGCCTCTCCGGACCGCCCTCGCTTGAACGCGGGTTAGGTTAGGTCGATCAGCGGGCTGGCGGGCGGTGCACTTAATTGCACGACTACTGCTGCATAGCGGAAGTAGCTATATATTGGTCCTTTTCTTACTTAGATTCACATCTGTCAAGTCTTATAAACACAAAGCGTACTATGAATTTAAACTTACGTATTTGCAAAATATAATCAATAGTTTCTTATTTCATATTTCGTACACATAATTGAAACTAACAACCTTGTAGAATTTGTCGGCGGAATTAGCATTACAAATGCACTGAGGCGACGAACTAGCGTAGTCACTCGTATTCTGTTATCACAATACTTCCTGCGCGCAGTACACTTTTGTTGAAAATGTACAATTTTGTATTTTTAAATTTAGAATAGTTTTAATGACAGTTACGTGAATAATTGGCAGTAAGACCTTTTTTGATTAAATATATTAAATAAAATAGCAAATATTAAGATAAAATATTACTAATCAAAAATTGAGTCTATATTTAAAAAAATTAATGCTTTTTTGTTAGTTAATATTGAATATATATACAAAAGAGTTATTTGATTTATAATTAATAAATCAATACGAACTGCCGATGGCTTTAATCAAGATAGGGTATTTCATCATTACAAATTTATGGATTTCAGCACTTCTAGATGGCGTATTCCATGATCATAAAATGGTGGATAAGGGCGTCACTAGATCGGATATTCCATCATCGCAAAATGGTAGATTTGGACATCACAAAATGACTGATTTCAGTGTTACAAGATGACGTATTCCATCATCACAAAATGGCAGATTTTGGCAACCTGAGACAGCGTATTCTATCATCACAAAATGTCGTATTCTATCATCACAAAATAGCGAATTATATTATCACAAATTGGCGTATTATATCATCACAAAATAGCGTATTATATCATCACAAATTGGCGTATTCTATTATCACAAAATGGTGTATTCTATAATCACAAAATGGTGTATTCTATCAACAAAAATGGTGTATTCAAACATCACAAAATGATGTATTCTATCAACGCAAAATGGCGTATTCTATCATCACGAAATGGTGTATTCTATCATTACAAAATGGTGTAGTCTATCAACAAAAAGTGGCTTATTATCATCCCAAATTGGCGTATTTCATCACAAAATGGTGTATTCAATCATCACGAAATGGTGTATTCTATCAACACAAAATGGTGTATTCAATCATCACAAAATGATGTATTCTATCAACATAAAATGGCGTATTCTCTTATTACTAAATGGTGCATTCTATGAATACATAATGACGGATTTGGGCATCACAAAATGGCATAATCTTGTATCACAAAATGGCGTATTCCACCATCACCAAATGGCAGTTTTGAGTATTGCAAGATGACATAATCCGTCTTAACAAGATGGCGGATCCCAATATCATAACACAAGACTGGATATGAAATTACAAAATGTCGAAATCGGCCATCATAAGATATTGGTTTCGACATTTTATTTTACATTGTTGATTTATTACTTGGAATGTACACTAATCTTACTAAATGACTAAATTACTTCAGAAAAAACACTTTTGCAATTCAAACTACATGGCAAGATGGCTTGCAGTTCAGAAAGTTAGTGTGATGGTATATTACAGAGAATTCTATACATAATGTAATAAATTTGAAATTTAAAAAATACTAAAAGATTAAAAACGGGAACATTGGCTGAAACTATTAGAAAAACGGGTCAGATCATGTCTTATCTATATCGAGTCTTGTTAATAAAAATGTCTTATGTAAGAAGTATTATTTTTATTTTCTCCTTTACCACGCGTGGATGTTACATTTCGGGTATAAATAATTTCTCTCATTTTTTACATCTTCAACCAAAATCTTTTATCTTTATGTTATTTATTTATCCTGTATTATCTTTGCTTCTTATATCACAGCATATTTATCAAGTACTAAGTATTTATAGAGTTTTAAAATCCATTCCTATCGTTTTGAAATACAAACAGAGGCTCATATCACCAATATTTTTTTGGGAATTTTTGTAATGATAGATTCATATAGCTATCTCACAAGTCTTACAGTAGGATGTCTCTGTCGCACGAAGTACAACTGCCAAAACGTCACATTAGTAGTGTGGGACAGAGATAGTGCTCTACGAAGACGAAATTAGCCGATTGTCTCTTTCCAAAGGTCGATGTGCAATATTTATTGCCGGGTATTGTACTCGTTCAATAATCGTTTCAAATCACTTATTAATCTTTTAGATTTTTTCTTTTTTTGGCCTCTGCTATTGTGGACCTCTCATTTCACCCCCTATTTTATTGGGAACAGGGATGTACTTTCTTTATTAGATTTTTCATTTCCTTTTTATGTTTTTCATGCAACAATTCAGTCAATTTTTCTCTTTCGCTCTAATATACTTTCGTTCATCCTAAATTACTACAGTTTAGTTTATTTATACGATTTATATATAATTGACAGCTTTTTAGTTAATTTTACATCTTATAACTATTTTCAATATTAGTATTTAGATATTTAATTTATTTCTATTATAATTTTGTATAGCACTGTCTATCTTATAGTCTTTTAGGTTACGAATAAATTCAATTATCAACAAAGAGATGCAAAGTACCAATCATCATTGCAATCAATCAATGTAACTAAAACATCAGTATAAGTGTTTGTCTGTGTGATCTTATACTGTTAGGGAAGGATATTACTTAGATAATTGATTTTAATATCGAATGCAGTCGCGTATGTACACGCTCCGGTGAGAATTTAGTGTATATATATGCTTATCACGCAGTATCAAGTTGCATTACACAAATATAAGTATTCCGGTTTGATAGGCGCTTCACTTAAACTTTCTTAACTTGATGTAGTATAACATGTTATGGGCAATTTCTTTCGAAAGAAATCCACGCATGATGTTTAATTCAAATTTATATTGATTTTAAAACTACCCGCAGTATACTAGACTAATAGCCAAAGTATTAATTAGTTATACAAATACATTTTAAATTCTTGATAACATAGGTTAAGATATATTGAAAAGTTGGAGACGAAAGAAAGCAATCGACATAGTTCAGCGTGTTACCAAAATTGAAGTAGCAGAAGCCATCACACTGGGTAAAACAGACGGCAATTTTTTTATTGGATCTCTTTTTTTGCTTTACCATGGTAAAGCAATCCTCTCGTATCCTTCGTAATATCTTCAATATCTTTTTCTTCTTTTTTCGTTCTCAATACCTTACATTACTTTTCTTACCTGAGGATTCCATAGCCTTGGCCATTAGAGCCTTAAAGTTCTGCAGACCGTAGACCGGCAAGCTTAGCGTTGGACATCCACAGGGGAGAAAACTATTAAGATCCATGGAAGAAATTGATTACTGGCTGCTTTCTACAGGTTTCTCTCTCTGGTGATATCCTGGCGTTCTTCGTCGCTCTCAATGGGGACATTGATTAAATTCCTCTTTGAGAACGAGGGGGAACGCCGTTCCTCTCCCCCCTCTTCATGTCATCATCGTCGTCTTCCCCTCGTCATCTCAAATCTATGGCACCGCTAATCGGGTCCCAGTTGGGCGCCAATAACCACGCACTCATCATAGTAATACTCACGACACAGGCGCCCGCGTGCAAGCGAGGGCGGTCAAGGTCTTCCTGCATTGCTCCCAATCGCCAAGTAGTTCAGGCTTCGCAAAACTAACACTACACTACAGTGACAATACTATACACCTACAGGGATATAGTCCCTCTTCGTGCGTACGTCTTCGTTGTAACTGAGATACCATCTGCCAGCAGAATAACTTTTGGCTCCGGACCTCCTGTTTCCGCGGGCTTAATATCGATGAAGCTGCACATAACCTAAGCCAGTTAACAACATGTCTATCACATTAAACACTCTCTTCTGATATTTGATCAGTCATTTGGCTAAGACCAAATCTCTTGATCGTAACTTATTTTATAAATACAATTAAGTATGTCCATATTATCATCATCTTTGTCAGATGATAGACCGCCTCGGCAAAGGGAAACCCCTCCCCCCCCGTCCTCAAAGATTGCTATAACAGCTGGTCTTGTGCTGCCCATGTCTGGACGAAAATTTACACGAACGGAATCATATCATCGGTCCATCTGGTGGTGGACCTATCCATGCGGCATCTACTCGTGGTCGCCACTTGAGAACTTTCCGGGCTCCGCCTATTGCCACTTCAAATGAGCAAATCTTGAAACTACGTCATTCCTTTATGTACGACTATATTATTATTATTTTTTCACTTATTGTATAATGCTTATTTATTTGATCTGACAATTGAATACAGGTGTAGAACGTGTTAACAAAGCGATCCCGTTTCTCGTCGTCCTTGAAGTGTCCTGTCTACAATTACGTCTGGATCGTACTAGATTTACATGTTTATGATTAGATATCACTTTTTTAAATATAATAAATCATATTTACTCTATGAATAATGTAAATGACACTATCCTTAATGGAATGATTGTCGTTATAGTCTTGTCCACTGTTGGATATAGGCCGCCAACATACTTTTTTTTGTTTTTATATGACCCTCGTTTTTTAAACGGTTTTATTTAGTTCGACCCGTACGGAATTTGTTTATTTGGGTCAAAATTAGAAATTGAAATTTAAGCACCTTCCCGTTGTCAGATTGATCTGAAATTTGGTACACACATTTAATTTAGATGACAATACAATATAATAAAATTAATAACATTATAAATATAAGATGGCCGCTGATACAAAATGGCGGATTACATATTTTTCCTTAACCCCCTCAATATGGGTATCAAATGAAAGTACATAATCATCGTGTTTTACTAGTGTAGCCCACACTAGTAAAACACGATGATTATGTCAAAATTTAAAATTCAAGATGGACGCCGTTCCAAAATGGCGGACTAGGTACATATTGTTCCACAGCCACCACAATATGGGTATCAAAAAACCGTTCAACTTAAAAGTTTTTTAAATGTATTTATAGAGAAACTCTTGTCTCTAATGCCACGTATGCATATTCAGGTGAATTTTCTTTTAATTTCGTTATTTCCTATTTTCTTTTTATTCCATTAGTCCTTTACAATATCTGTCGATGCCTCGTTGATTTCCAAGAGAACCTTTTTTTTATTATTCTAAAAGGCTTTTTTATTATATTTGAGGGATCTCTCGTTACCCGTATTATATTGTTGGGATAGAGACGTTACATTTACGTGTATTAAAATATTTTCAGGGGGTAGTTCAATTTTTTCAAAATTTCTTCTCATGAAGAACACAAGTGATCATTAAGCGAGAAAAAGACCAATATTTAGCCACTTCCGCACAGAGACTCTGTGTTTGGCACTAATCGGTGTAACATAACTCCTAAAGATGCCCCGTGGAGGGGTGAAACACGTGTGGATTAATTTGGTGGTGGCGGATGTGTGATTCGCATTGTTTGCTGCATACGCATTTATCAGCGGGCTGGCGGGCGGTGCATTTAATTGCACGACTACCACTGCATGTGCGGAAGTGGCTAAATATTGGTCATTTTCTTACTTAGGATGGACTTCCGCGAGGTAACGCCTTATTCCATTAAATACAAGTGATCATTGTTAATTATCCTGTGGATAATCAATATGATTTTAAGTGAATATTGCAAACTGCAAGAAAGATTTCGCATGGCCTTGATAATGATGTCGAATGATGTAGATACTAATTCTAAAGATATTAGTTGTACCATCTCCCGAGAATCGAACCTATAGGTAGCCAATAATCCACCACTGCGCGTTCTATTCCACCGGAAGTGACGGTGTATCGTAAAATTCGGAACCGGCCAGTGTTTACGATCGTGCTCCGGAGTCACCCGGTCGCCTGCCGCTCGGTGCGATTTCGATCAATTTAAAAATATAATTATAAATAGTCCAGTTTCGTGCCAGTGCGTAGTGCGCCGACATGTCAATGGAGGATATTTCGAAAAAGGTTTTATATATTTTTATTTTTCTGACCAAAAATTTTAACATAATAGACATATACCAACGTTTATACTAATTACGTGAAATACATAGTAATTACGAAAAAATTAAGTCTAAACGAATGTAGTATGTCCGTGATGAAAGCGATTTTTGAACCAATTTACCACAAGAGTTCGTGTATTGTAAGATTACAAAGGATAATGGTCATACGATTTTGGCAATTCCTAACTGTTTCGTAAGGTGTTGAGGATTTTCATGAGAGTTTTTATATATCATCTCTATTCACCGCATAAAAATACTTCTAATTTCCCGGGGGCTTTCACCAATTTGCGACTCTAGAATATATATACACCAATACCTCGCTTCGCGTCATTTCGTTTTGCGTTTTATTTTTTCGAAGTTGCGTCGCTGCTTAATTAGTACTAATTTTCACTGTGCGTCGTTAGATTTTCGAGGTTGCGTTGTTTTGGGTCCGAGTCTTTAATTTTTTTTTTTAAATTTTCTTTTTTTTTTCTAAAAGATAGCAAAACTTGTTTCTAATTGCGCCATGCCATCAAAACTCGGGGATTCTCTTTACTAAAACTAAAAATCGACGCAATTTTAATAGATTTATTTTCACTTTGTTTTGCTAATTTTGGAGTTCAGTTTCAATTACGTTACAAAATATGTAGATATTATCCTAATATATTTATTGGCAGAGTTATATTAATTTTGTTTTTTAAATGTTTACTTTGTTCAATTTTCTTTTTAAAAAGTAGTATTTTCGTAACCCTGGAACGTATCTTCGATCTTTACATGGTTTGCTATAGAAAATCTTAATTCACTATGCGTGGTGTTTTTTTGGAACGTAACCACGTCGCAAAGTGAGTTATTGGTGTATTTTGATTACATTTTTATTTTCTTTCTTTCTTTTACTTATCTTTTTTACTTATCTTTCTTATCTTTTTTTTAGTTTTATACGCGTCATGTTAATATTCCCTGAGATGTATAAATATTCACGTAACTTTATGAAAACAAACTCCGATACGTTTCCGCCTCCGTGTACAACCTATTTAACAAAACAAATATTTAAATGTATATCGAATACATTTATCGAGAGTCACAACTATCCTTCTAAGAGAGGCATATGGCTCGCGAGCCGCAGGTTGGTAATTATATCTGTAGCATCCGGCCAAGCAGAAGTTTTGTCCTCCTGGACGTCCTTGTATCGGAATGATAAGCGGGTATTATCAGTGACAGCCTTGTGAGAGCCTAGCCTTTTCATAGAAGGTTCTTTAAAGAGATCTAAAAGCTCGATGGCCTTCCAATCCGGTAAAATAGTAGTAAGTAGCATCCCGAGTCGAAGCTCCCCTGGGAACCCCCGAGCTTTTCTACCTTAAAAGATGTCTTGGCTAGGCGAACTCTCTGCTCTGTCACTTCAAACCCGCGAAGTCTGCAAGTGCCATTTAGACAGTAGTGACAGTACAGTCCAAAAAAAGTAATTACATTCGTAGCGATTTTTAAAATTATTTATCCAGAGATAGTGGGGTGTCCTTTGGCCATCGAAGGAATTCATTTAAAAAAATATCTTCGCTGATACTAGCATTGTTCAGAAATACACCTATCCCCCGATTTACATGGTACTTGTTTTACACGTTTTCGCTTTAACACGGTTTTCCAAATAAGTTACAGCAAATACTAAGTGATATCCGTATATTTGCTATCTGATTTCAATTTGACATACCTTCTCCGTGCTATTTTCATCTCTTTCTGCCACGATAAGTCTGGATTTTGTAACCTTAATTTTGATATGATTTCATGTTCTTTATTTAAATTTGTGTTACACAATATAGTTCATAGTTCTTATACTTTATATGTATTTGCAGCCTCCTCCGATACCGGGTATGCGTCCACCGCTGGGATCCCCCGGCGGTCCGGTTCCGGCGCCCAAATCCTCAATGGGCTTCGTGATGCCGATCTACACCATCTGCATTATCGTGTTCTTCGTCTATACTCTCAGTAAGGTAATTAATTTTCTTATCTTTACTTTATCTAAGATCTCTTCTGATATTTCATCATCATTATCATGATTTAAATCATAGGATGTTCACTGTCTTACTTCCCCTGTTATTGGTGGACGGTGACAAAATTTTCTTAATAATTTATTTATTTCTAAGAAAGAAAAGGACCAATATGTTGATACTTCCGTCAATGCAGTAGTATTCGTGCAATTAAGTGACACAGTCTTTGTGTTTAGCACTAATCGATGTAACATTACTCCTGAAGATGCCCCGTGGAGGGGTGAAACACGTGTTGAGTGATTTAACGGTGGTAGTTGTGTAATTCGCATTGTTTGCCGCATGCGCATTTATGAGATGGCTGGCGGGCGGTGCACTTTATTGCACGACTACTACTGCATTGGCAGAAGTAGCTATATATATGGTCCTTTTCTTACTTAGGATGGACTTCCGCAAAATAACAACTAATGGAAGTTGTTTATTTCATCACTATTTTATCCGTCTAAATATCTTTCACTCATTCATCTGTTTTTGCTATTACATTCTCTTCCACTCTTTTCCATACCTTATCACCTTTCATGCGTCGCCTATCTTCCTTCGACTTTCCTCCAACATACTGCTTTATATATGCCCACTGTTGGACTTTTACTTTCAATAAGAACCATTGAAATCAGTCTATATCGTCTTCCTAACCAAGGTCGTATGTCCACTATGTGGGCGAATACCCTAAACTGCGTTTGCTGGGCTGTAATCTCTACTCCAGAACTTTAAGGCTTCAGCGGCGGTCTATTCTACGTGCGATATAACCTATCCATTGACACTTGCCAATCCTATGCTATGTTATTGGTGATGAATAATTTTATAGTTTTAATGTTATAGTTTTTAAAATGAAGAAGAATCTAGATTATTTTTTAAACCGTACCCTCAATGGACTGACAGAGGTGAAGGGCACCGTGAGTGAACTACGTTTTGGACTTAATCATATAGCAAGGGTGTCCGAAAATGCCTGTCAAGGAGACAAGTATAAACTTTGATGAATTTAGCTGAGTAACATCACGTAACAGAATAGTTGAATACATGTCTCATTTGTCGTCAATTATTATACGAAACACCTTACACTAAAATCAATAGTTTGAAATAATAAATAACTTAATGATTATATAGAAAGAAAATGCGTTTATTTTTAATTTCAGTTTTCTTCATATTAAATTTAAATATAGTTTACTATCTGTCTCTTCTGAACTTGTACTGCAAGAAATTATCAGCCTTTTGCATCCCTATAGATAAAAATAATTAATATGATGCAATTCTTAACAATCATATCATACAGGATGATTGTAAATAAGTGTAAAAACATTAAAACATTTTGCTGATAATTCTATACATTGAACCATATATAGCTTTTACGTACCTATTACTATTTGTACTGTATACGATAAAATCTAAACGATGCAAAAAAGTGAGAGGTAGAGTAATAAAAGAAATAAAAGGTGAAGAAAAATCTATGAAAAAGAAATAAGCAATAATAATTGTAAAAAAGCGGTCCAGGGGGAAATGGTGAAAGAAAAGAGACGATGCATGAGTGGTAATGGAATGTAAAGGAATGAAAGATTATTTGAGGGAATATAGAAGAACGAGTGAGAGAAATTGAGAAGAAAGAAAGAAGAGCGAGAAAAGATAGGAAGTGTAATTATCTCTCCGTACCAAAGACATGGGAATGTACGAGAGACACCCAATAACAGGGACCATTAGAAAAATCATTCAAACCCATTTGCTGTGTCCCCAGATCTTGTTCAAGCGCACAGGGTCACCCTACGAGAGCATCCCACCAGATCCACAGTTCAGGAGGCGGGTCTTCCGTGACGATTCCAGATCTTCGCCGGACAAGTTAGGTGAGATATATATATTATGTTTGGTGTATGTTATTACGTAGTTTACAACGGATGCCATTTATATAGCATTGATCTTGTTATATCCTGTAGCAGGAATGTTTTCCCTTGTACCCTTAGGTAAACATTCATAGAACTGAACTATGATAAAATTGTTAATTTTATCTACCCGTTATCTGAAAAAAGTATGAATATATAGGATATATAATATATAAGAATGCGAAATAAATTTTATGATCGATAAATACCTACCGATAAATTTGCCGCATGTATCGTTAAACGCGCGAAATGTAAAGCGGACTGTCAAACGTACGAAGTTCATGGTGCACTGTCAAAAGCGCAAACTTTATAGGGAACTGTCAAATGTGCGAACTTTATAGTGAACTGTCATAAGCGCGAACTTCATAGCGAACTGTCAAAGACGCGTTTCAACTTTTCCTTCTGCTAGGTATTAGCAAAGTTATATAAAGATAAATAAAATCGGTAAAGTCGTTTCCAAGTTTTGACGTGACCAAGAGAAATAGATATTCATTTTTAGACATCAACTCTATAAGGAGTTTATTGCGTAAGGATAATTATAGAAAACAAAAAAAAAATAATGTAAAACTAACTCATCAAATATTTTCAATAATTTAAATTACCCTATGATTGTTTTATGTCTCGCAAATACAGGACCGAAAGAGAGAGATGCAAGTGAGTATAAATCGATGACGCAATGTATTTTATTTTTAATTAATATTTTATGGATATTCATGAAGGAAACGCGGTAGTCTAGCGTTATCGATATTCAAATTTTTCGAACGTTCTTTCATAAAATTAGTAACGTAAATATTGCAGATATTACCGTTATGTATTATTTTATATCATACGATATCAAATATATATATATGTATATGTGTCGGAACTAAGTAGTTTCGACAGATGACGCTAATTGCTTCCCGCATAAAGGTATAAAAGGGACACCGCGTGGTAAAATCGACATTAACAAAAATACAAAGACTGACAAAACGTCACATAGGTAGTGTGGGACAGAGATAGTGCTCTACGAAGACGAAATTAGCCGATTGTCTCTTTCGAAAGGTCGATGTGCAATATTTATCGCGGGGTACTGTAAGTTATAACGAGTGACTAGTTTTATATTTTACGACTAAAATTTTTCGTGTATACCTACGTCGTAAGAGTAGTTATGACGTCACATTTACGACGTTAATATGAGTATACGGGCGTAGGGGACGTGGAGCTGGAGGCGCTTCGAGCCCGGCTCGCTGAGACCGAGCGCGCCATGCAAAGGATCGTGGGGGAGCTGGCGCGCCGCGACGCGGTATTGCCCTTTGTGTTGGACTGTTTGCCAAATGTTTGGCGCATCTTTTGAACGAACTCTACACAAGCTAGCATACACACTTAATGAACGAATTTAACTGTTGAAAAATAATCGTAACCAAAATTTTCAACTACCCTCAAATCGTATAAATTGACGAAAAGTATGAAAAACAAGAATTCTATTCGATAACGTTCAAATTTTTAAATATCGAAAATCATTTCGAATTTTTCATCTACCCTCAATTGACAATCGGACATTTTCATTCATTCATTTGTTATCAGTAACAATGTTGGCTATAATTAATATTTTTCAAAGTAAAAAAAATATTGTACAGTTAATTTCAATTTATTAACTACCCTCATTAATATAAAAAAAACTATTTTAATCTATACCTATTTAACACAATTTTAAATATTGTGTAGATGTATAGACGTAATATTATAGACATTCAGAGTTTTATGCAAATTTAAAGATATCGAAAAGTCACTGAAATAACTCAAAGACAGTAATTTTGAATTTCGAATTAATTTTAAATTAAATTAGAAATAAATCCAAATAAACATACATATATTTTTAACTAAATATTTTCGACGGTAGTTAGAATAATTACTAGTCTAGACATTTGCGGAGACAATCCAACACGAAACAAGGGCTTCGTTCAAATATGCGTGCTGTGTATTTAGATTTTGATAATATAGTGGCTTGCGGCATGGTGGCGGATTAGCCCTTTTACCCCTGGGCTGGTGTTTCTGGTAGCTGGCGCTGATCTTGAGCTATCCCATATTACCAGGAAATATGTGTTCTAAATATGAAATGGTGTTCTAAATATGAAATTAAAAGTATTTATAGTCCCTTGACTGTACAGGGCTGCCCAAAATCAACGCCAGACTCCGTAACAGGACCAAAATGATTGCGTTTTGACGAATGTAGAATGTAAAAGTTATTTTGCAAGGTATTCCTAAAATACATCGAAATGTATCCTTGTAAATTAATATCGGAATGTCAGAGTATTTTTTTTTAATTCCTTACCACCCAATCTAATCATTTAACTACCCACCTTTTAATATTGTAAAAAGTACTATATAAAATTGATTAGTATTATTATTTATTTTATTATAACAAAGTAGTAGTATAAATTTAAAAATTAACCAATATAAATATTAAACTTTATTTAAAAATAAACTATTTGACATTGACAGTTTGATGACAGATGGAATGATTTTTATTTTCTCTGTTTTTTTTTTACTTTTAATTGTTGACATGAGTGCCTGTGCAATGAAATTAAAATGGAATATGCAGCAATATAATAATTGTTTAAAAATTATTTCCTTGTATAATTTATTTTATTAAAACAAATGTAGTAATGTTTATTTAAAAATTATTCTTTATAAATTCAATTAATTATTAGAAATTGACAGTTTGTTGACATATGATATATTTTTTTTATTTTGTCTATGATATTTTAATTTTAGCTCTAGTACAGTGAAATACAAAACAAAATTACTACAATATAATAATTGTGGTATATTAAAAGGCGCTTAATTTGTGGTTTAAAATTTATTAGTTTTATAATTAACAATGTTGTAATCTTTATTTAAATATTAATCATTATAAAGGCATTAAATTTTTGACATTGACAGTTTGTTGACAGATGTTATATTTTTTTAAATTTTGATCTTTTTTTTTATTTCAAATTTGCTACGATGTTATAATTGTGATACATTATAAGAGAAATTGGCCGCGTTTCAAGGGTGAACGCATATTCGTCAGACTAACCGTTTATTTTGGTCCTAACATCCTGCGCTACATAATGGTTTATTTTTAGTTCATTTTAGTCTATTTTAGTTAGATATATAAATAGTTTAAAACACGTAAATTATTAAAATCTATTCAACTACCCAACACTGTCACAAATGTTAATAAATCTACAAATATTGTTAAATATATACAGTATGAAGTGTATTCTTTTATCGAACATTTTTAATTTTAATAAAGTTCTGTAGGATGTTAATACAGATAATCAATTTTTGATCATAACGTCATATAGTAAGCTATGACGTCATTAGGAATCTCAATTTTTTTTTTATGAAAACGTGAAATGGTTTTTTGAATATATCTTTAGTCTTATATTTAAATATATATCTAATTTGGGCTTGTTTAAATTTAAAATTGTAATTTATGGATATATATATATATACACATTTATTTCACACCAGAATTAAAATTAAATGAGTTACATTAAAAGAGAATATAATTGGATTTAATTGTTGTTAAATCGTGTACACGATACTTAAGAATATGGAGGCACAGTTGTGTGTGTGTGTACCGAACGTAATTAATACAGTAATTTGTCGGGTGCAGTTGTGTCGGCCATCTCAGGCCTGGTAGCGGAAGTTCAACAGCAGATGGAGGCGAGCGACGTTCAAAGCCAACAACGACAGGTTTCTGCATGCCACATCAAACTGACTCCTATACCAGTTTTACACTTAGTATATCATCCACTCGCCATCATCATATCATGATGTCCACTGGTGGACATACTTCGACATATATTTCTAATATCACTGGTTGGTCGACACCCACTATACATATAGTTCCACTCAAAAATACTCGTATACCATAACTAGCTGATCCGGCAAACGTTGTTTTGCAAAAAAAATTGATATTTTAATTTACAAATAAAAAATAAGGGTTAATCGTAGAGGGGTGAAAATTTATGGTTGTATGTATTCTTGTATGCTGTATCATAAAAAAATAAAAACAAAAAATTTCGTTAATTAAAAATTAAGTATGAACAACCTTCATCACTTAGGGGTATAGAAAATAGATAGTAGCCGATTTTCAGACCTACTGAATACGCATGTAAAATTTGGTAAAAATCGGTCAAGCCGTTTCAGAGGAGTTCAAGTTCGAACACCGTGACACGAGAATTTTATATATTAGATTATCTAATAGAAACAGGCGTTACCTTGCGGAAGTCTCCTAACTAAGAAAGGGACTAATATATAGCTACTTCCGCTATGCAGCAGTAGTCGTGCAATGAAGAACACCGCCCGCCAAGTGGCTCACTCGGTGTTTGGCACTGGTCGGTCTAACATCTGAGGATGTCCCGTGGAGGGGTGAAACACGTGTTGAGTAAATTAACGGCGGTAGTTGTGTTTCGCATTGTTTACCGCTAACGCATTTATCAGCGGGCTCGCGAGCGGTGCACGATTGCACGACTACTGCTGCATGGCGGAAGTAGATATATATTAGTGTCTTTCTTAGTTATACCATAATTAACACGATAGGCAGGCAGGTTGGCGTTCGCAAGATTTTTTTTGTCCATTTCAAATAAATCCAATATAGTATCTCATAGGCGTTTCAACTAATAATCGCTATCGCACTGTGGTATTATGGTATGCAGAAGACAAAAATATGGGCATCGAATCTGTGAACTGTCATAAATCTTAGTCCAACGCTGGGCTATAACTATTCACAACCGGTTGACAACGATCTGCATTAAGTGTCCTTCGACATTCTTAACAAGTATATTACTTGTCATTAAAACATCATACTACCTTTTTAAATTAACGTATTAGCCTTACAACGCCATTGGACACAGGCTTCTTCAGGTCGTCGACTTCTGAAAACTTCCACGAATTCACAGATCTTCAAGGCCTTAGCGCCGCTGTTGACTAACCACTGTCACTTCAAGTCAAAATAGCTCTATTATATAACAGGGGTGGTCAACCTGCGTCTCGCGAGCCATAAGAGTGGTTTGAACGATTGTTTTTGGTTCGAATTTATTGTAGAATTATATAAATATTTAAATTTATATTGCATATATCATAGTTAATGATAAATCGAAGCAAAGTACTAATCTGAATAATTTTATTCTACAATCAAATTAGTGAAATAAAAATCATATTTAACTAACCGGTTAAAATAATTACTGAAAAGTGCTGTCGTCACCATTCATCATATTTGAATTAATTATCTGTGTCAATTTTTTATATCTAAAAATTATACCTTTTGCATCTTTCAAATGCGTATTTAATTGTCTCGAAAAAAATTTCAAATTTCGAATGATGACTCCAACTGTCAAAGTGCTTGGGCACCCCTGTTATATAACATCATTACAAACCATCTATAATCGACAGATTAAAATAAAGTTTACTCACGGTTAGTTCGTAAAGCGACATCTACTGAGAAATAACAAGAAACTTAGTGGAAATAAACTTTTTTTTAAACGGTTTTATTTAGTTCGACCCGTACGGAATTTATTTGGGTCAAAATTAGAAATTGAAATTTAAGCTTCTTCCCGTTGTCAGATTGATCTGAAATTGGGTACACACCTTTAACTTAGATGACAATATAATATAATAAAATCAATAACATTATAAAACTAAGATGGCCGCCGATACAAAATGGCGGATTACTTATTTTTCCTTAACCCTCTAAATATGCGTATCAAATGAAACGGCTACACTAGTAAAACACGATGATTATGTCAAAATTTTAAATTCAAGATGGACGCCGTTCCAATATGGCGGACTAGGTACATATTTTCCTTCAACCACCACAATATGGGTATCAAAAAACCGTTTAACTTGAAAGTTTTTTAAATGTATTTATTTAGTTTAAAATTAGAACAAAAGAATTCCGATGCATCAAATTTAAATCCGATGAGCTATATAGGTTATATTTATTTGTCTGTCTTTTAATTCTCGATTCGATTTTGTAAAATGAAAATTTGAATTAGGAATTTTATATCAATTATCCTTAGTTAGAAGTACACTGCAAGATATATACCTACTCCAAAGATTGCTATGACGAACGATCCTGCGTTTAACTATGTCGTCAGTCCACTTCCACTAGTGGGCGGTCTACCCACGCTTTGTCTACTGCCTCGTGGTCGCTACTCGAGAACCTTCCATCCCCAACGGCCATTGGTTTTGCGAGCGAAAAAAAAAACTAATAACAAAATTTTAATAATAATTTTAATTCGAAGGATTTTTGATATTGGATCATTTGGGAATTCGCATCATACACACAAACTCAAAACATAATATAAGTGTAACACTGGTATAAGAAGCATCATTATTTTTGTTTTTTAATTATTTTAATTTGTGTATTGTTTTTTTGGAATTGATTTCCGCCTTTTTTTCATCAATCAAATCACGACATACTAATTTCATTGTATATTACATTATATAGATAACAATAAAATGTGCATACAAAATAATACGCATATTATATTCGTATTAATTGTGAAGTGTTTTTGCACTAAAAAGAAATTAACTAAATTTCTCTTACTACTACAGTTTTGTCTTGTATACATTTTAAAAAACTAATATTGTATTTTGTTTTTTTTTTTATAATTCATTGCATAAAGTATTCTGGAATTTCGAATAAAAAAACATAGTTTGAAGAAATATTATTTGTGTAAAATTTTCTAGAATCATCCATGTTAAAATATTTTAAAGTAAATAGCGCGGCCTCATTTGAAGTTATTAGCGCCGATTGCGTTCCGAACGACCACCGTTATGGTGGATTGAGATGCAAAACATGGCCTTAATACGTTTTGGCACATTGAATTGTAATAACCTCAAAATATCTTTGGCGCGCATTTTCCCGCTCCTTGTTTATCGATTACGACACCACGTGTACATTGACAGAATTCATTAGTCAAAATTCTAGCCGGCCAGTACACGAGCAATAAAAAAAATAATATTACTCTGGTATAATTAGTAAATTCTTTTTGGTTGCATTGTTTGTATTTATTGGATCTTTGATACCTTTAAATAGACATTTTAAAAATTAAAAAAAAAATTAACGCTAGAATTATTTTATTATCTGTTTGATTTTTGATACCATTAAATAGACGACATTTGAAAAAATTAAAAAAATGTTTGCATTACCTGCCATTTTCCTATTCGTTTAATTCCCACCAATATACCTTTATTAAATATTTCTTTATATTATTGGATCGTTTTTTTTGTTACCATTAAATAGGTGACAATTTAGAAATAAAAAATTAAAAAGTTTAAATTTCCCGCCATTTGTCAATCAGTTTTCTTCCCGCCAAAATGAGCGATACTAACAAATAAATTAAATACATTTTGAGGTTTTACATCAAGAATGGGCCGTAAAATGCGACGCGAGCCACAGACAGTTATATAACACAAATATATACATTTAATATTGATATAAAAAAAAGCGTTTACGTCAAATTGATTAATATTTTTTTTCTGTCTCATTGCTGTTTTATTTTATTTGCATGTTCATTTAATATTTTTTAATCTGTACTGACGTCCTTGCCGCCATCTCCTGTTTGCACAGAGTTACCCTATATAACGAAATGACAATAAAAATCTATTATAACATATGACGTGTTTCCCTTGTGTTGTAATATATAACCAAATAAAGAATATACAATAATTTGTACATTACTTTTATTTATTTAGCACTTTACTTTTGTTTTTATGTGTAATAGATATAGTGTTGCCAGTAGATATATCTAATCTCTAGAATGCTTATAAATAGTCATGTGTCTGTGTGTTTAATATATTTTCTTTTCATGGTTTTTTGTTTATTTTTATAGCTTTTCAATAATTTGTGTTATATTAGTTAATTCAGTATTTACTGCATAGTATAGTTTTAAACCGTTTTCTTGTATATTTTGCAGTAATAATAGGAAAATATGTCATAGTATACTATATCACTTAAAATAAACTATACGCATTTTCCTTTCCAGGAAGCCCAGGATAACACTCGTCCTTACACTAATGGAACAATTTTACTAAATAGCGGTCCAGTGCACATTATAGCAAGCGAATTCCAAGAACCAAAAGAGAAGAATCCAGAGAAAGTAGAAAAAATAATCGAACAAAAAGAAACAATAGATGCAGAAAATAAAATATCGGATAGTTCTAATAAACAAGAAGCTGACAATGCTCTCGAATCTGTAAAAGAAGAAGTTATTTCCGAAGAGAAAGAGACTCTTACGGAACTTGAACCTATAAAACAAAAGGCAGATTTATCTAACGACATTATAGAGGATTTAATAGAATCAAAAGAAAAAGATACACTTCTTGATGATGTACAGCCTAAGGAGGAAGAACATAATAAAACAATTCAAGAGGCACCTAAATCTGAAACTGAAGAGAAGAATGAATTACCCGCAGATAAGAGTCTAGAAGTAAATGGAGAAAGCGTAAATCTAATTGCCCTATCAGAAGAAGTAGAATCAAGTAAAGATAAGACACTAGCACAGAGCTCCGAACAATTTATTCAAGAAGAGAGAAAAGAAAAACAATCTACTCCAGAACTATTAGAAGAAGCTCTTAAAGAAGATTCAATTAAAGATCAAGACGAAGAAGATGTAATTCAAGAAAGTCCGAGTGTTAAAGTAAGTTTTAATATATTTTTATTCATTATTAATTCTATCGTAACAGAATGAACTTGTATACTTGCTTTTTAAGTTTGGTAAATTAATTGAAAAAGGTAGGGTTCATGAAATAAGTTTAAATCTGTTATTTGGGGTTAAAATACGTGTTAGCAAACTTGTGGGTAGTGTGTTAACTAGTTGCGGAAACGTTCAAATTAAACGGAATTTAGCGGATATAAATAATAAACGAATGCAGTTGATAGAATGAATTTACAACAGTACCTGACTATAAATATTGCACATCGAACTTTGGAAAGGGACAATCGGATAATTTCGGCTTCGTAACTTTTAAAGGCGTCAATATATATATGTGTATATAATATATATGTCAATATATATATATATATATATATATTTATATATATATAGACATATATATATATGTACACACACACACGTCATTTACGAGTGCCCACCAACCCCATTAGATATAATGAGATATGTATATATTTTATATACTTATTATATCTAATGGGGTTTGCTAAGCACTTTCGTAAAGGTAAAACATTGATATATACTATACATTAAGATTTTAAGATTATATATATATACATATATATATATATATATATATATATATATATATATATATATCACCCGTATAATATGTGCGACAGGTAGTGGGGATGGAAGTGACAGCGCACTCAGCGGATGGGGGGGCGTGGCCCTGTGCGCCTCCGCCACTCGCAGCGCCTGCGCCCGTGCAGCCTTCGAAGCCACCAGTCAGTGCATTACACATTCTTTAATTTTTATTTATCACCTTCAAAACAATCCCTCACAGGACATTCAAACTTCGTGCCGTTCTGAGACCGAAGCACTTTCTAGTTCAGTATATTCCAAGCTTTTTTGTACCATGCCTGATCTTAGCCTTTCTAAAATTCTTTACCCCCCCTCTGCCCCCCCATACAGGGGATAAACTAGTGTTGATTCCAATTTCAAATTGCCCACCTGTGTGCCCACCATACCTCACGTAGGGCAATACTTCTTTAGACTATCCGATGACAATAACATAAAGCTTAAAGGAAATCGCAACCAATCAAAAACAAGATGTCCTCGCTGATGACTTTAAAAACGTGTAAAGGATGACAACCCCTGATCATCAAACATAAAACCGTTGCTTGAATATCTTCTAACTAGAAGTAATGGTTGCTCAACAACAACTGAAAAAGTTTGGTTCTTTTTAAATGTTTGTAAAGAGACAGCCAAGTCAAGGTCCCGTAATATATTTCCTTGTGTGGTGTTTACTTTGAATAAGTCCTATTAAGCGCCTATCTAGAAGACCCACCAGGTAAACATAACTGCTGAGCATACATCACCTATATCCTACTGTGATCAAAAAGTGATGTGAAATTATTATTTATATCTCCCGGGCATTAGAAAGGCAGGTAATTTATTTTCCTAGGTTGGTCGGACTGTATACAACATTTGCAAAGCGTTTGTCAAAAGGTTAAACACTTCGGTACGAGCGTCGAGTATACTCGACGGCCATAGGTGCATTCCCAAAGCCGGTTTTACTTGCCGCGACATTGAGCGCGTCTTGCTCTAACACACTTGTAATAAGAGTTTTGGAATACAAGCTGAAAGATACGCATTACGTTCACCTAATGTTATTATAATAAACTGTAATTGCAGAGATGGGTTAAAATTTCTTGGTTAACGACTAAAGTCGACGCTCGGCCGTGCGCGTTCATGTTATAGTACCCGGCGATAAACATTGCACATCGACCTTAGGAAAGAGACAATCGGCTAATTTCGGCTACGTAGAGCGCTATCTCTGTCGCACAAATGACATAACGACACATAGGTAGTGTTTTGTATCGACTGATATCGTTCCGCCAGGGGCGGCTTAACCTATAGTGCAGGGTGTGAATCGCACAGGAGCGCCGCCGACTCGGGGGGCGCCACGGTGCTCCGCGGGGGAGGGGAGGGGGGTCAGACCTATGGAGCGCCAGGGTTTCATTGCACACGGGCGCTACACGAGCTAAAGCCGCTCCTGCATTCCACAATCACCGTATTCGCCTGATTTGACTCCGTGCTACTTCTTTCTATTCAAACTCAAAAGGTCAAGGCAGGGACGTCACGGATGTGACTGCCATAGGCTATGTCGAATAATTTCGTTGGTCTACCTATCATACCATTCTTTATTCAATATCGTAAATGACGGTTCTTCTTCGTTGGTTCATCATTAATATGAATTTCTGTACGAAGCGAAGATTTGGTTGTTCCCCAGCACGAGGCTGAGGAGGTGAAGTCCATATTCTTGGAGACGGAGATTCCTCAGCAAGCTCGAGTCCTGGTTGCGGACTTCGCGGAGAATAGAACGGATAGAGCGAAACCGAAGAACGCACCTGTGAGTTGTACTTAATAAAGTATATTTATTTTAAATTATACATCATATTTAGCGTTAGAAAATATGTTTACACGTGTATAAAAGACATTAGGAGGAGTCGCCGTTACAGCCTAAACACAAGGTACAGGCCTCCACCAAAGATATTTATGAGGGATATACCATAATCGCCATGCTTAGCAGGCATTGGCGATCGCTGTGTGGTATTATGGTACATAGAGGGCGCTGCTATTTCGAGAAAAAAAGGTTTATATCATGAAAAATTGTAAACGGCGTTCATTTTGCTGCCAAGTACTTTTTGAAACGATCAAAATTCCGTACGTGACTATAGTATATATATAAAAATGACACCAAGAAAATATATGTTTTAAAATTATTTAGTACAATGTACAGTATATCAATGTTTTGACGTTACATAGGTGCCTAGCAAAACCCATTTGAAATAATAAAACATGAATCTTATGTACACATACTCATAAATCACGTGATTTTTGAAATATCTCCAACAAAATGGAACCGGTAAACTGATTATTTTTGCGATAATAATTTGCAATCTGTTTAAACAAGCGATTTTGTTTTCCAGTTGGTCGTAAGCGGAAAGATGACGCTGTCACTAATACAAGATGGACCACGGGACACCCCCGAAAGGGACCCAGGTGATTATTTTAGTCAAAGACAACTAGTGTCATAGAGCCACTATCGTGATAGATTACAAATAGTATACATACGTCTACACTTTAGTTATGTCTGCTAGACGCAAAAAATATTTCTTTTACAGTAATATATATTGTAGCCTAAGCGGTTTCTGTAACTTAGATCTGGAGTTAAATAATAGATTTTTATTTAAAAATTGAAATATCTCTGACTACCCACACCCAGTTAACAAATAAAAAAGTATGCCCTGTTTAATCGATATACTATAACTATATATCTGTATATATATATACTATAACTCTATAACTTCATAGTATGTTATCGACATAATTTCAGCCGTGGGACTTTCACTGCTGGACATAGACCTGGCATAGATTACTAACAGGAACCTTTCTCAAAAAAAGTGTAAGCATTTAGAGTATTCTGTCGACCTCGACAAAGTCATTTGTCCACATGTCCACACTCACAAGGCGGGTATTCAATGCGGTAGCCAGGCCTTTGGTTTCCACACCAGAACCTTTATGCCCCTATGGCTATCTGTTCTGACCTGACCACTGCCACTTCCAGTCTCTTCCGCTGGGTGATGTCACTTTATTTTGACAAATATCATTACTGAGTACGTAGTCTTCATTTTAATAAAGATCCATTTATTAGTTAAGATTTGTGCTCCGTTTTTTTTTTCAAATATCAATTAGTCGATAATGGTACTAAATCTGTAATTAAAAAAATTACAAGATTGTTGTAAAAAAATGTTTGAAATTCCAAAAATGATGGTATTTGAAAATTTTGCAGAGTCCACGGTAGACGACTTCACAACCGCCAGCGCGATGACCCAACCCCAAGCTGAGGTGAGCTATAAGATTAACTTAATTTGTAGTTTCAATATGAAGGTACATGTCCGGAGAACAATTGACTTGACCACAGACTTACTTCGAGTAACTCCCTAAAGTTCAACTGGTGACTATTAACAAACCGACCTTTAAGGATGAGAGAACATGGCAATGTTAAATATTAAATACTAATATACAGTTAAAATTATTAACTGTCTAAATAACCCCTGCTGTATCATGTAAAGTAGAATCGAAACGGGGAATGTATAAAAAAACCTTGACTAAACTAGACTTGGCTTGAAAAAATAGACTGTGGCAACCCTTTATTACTTACCAAGGCGTCTAAATAACTGTTATTGTCAATACAAGCATTTTGTTATTAAAAATTGGAATGCAAAAAAATATAAGTAAATATAAAAATGTAAAAAATTGTACTTTGGAGGTGAAAGCGATGTGAGAAAGGAAAATAAAGAATGAAAAGGAATAATAGATTATTTACATGTTTATTTTTAATTTTATTTATAAATAAGCTCGGTGAGGTTTTTCTTTTATGATCTCAAAAGTCAGTAAACCTTTTTTGATGTTGACTTTCACAGATTTCACTGTTGTAATTTTTAAATTTTAAATTTCTTCTATTTAGCCAATAGCCATCTACTTCGAGGCATAAGGCCTTCCTCAAATACCCCCACTAAGACCTGTATTGGTCATAATTCCAGCAACTTCCAGGGACCATAACTATATCATCGATCCACCTAGTGGACGTCCTACCCACCTACTTGAAGGCACATACTATAGTACCTAGATACCATTGGAGGCACCGGTTCAGTAACCAAAGTGCTGCCACTTCAGACATTAACTTAAAATGTAAGTATAAAAAAATATTGTTGTTAATTTAAAGAGTACATTCTCTTAAATATTCTTGCAGAAAGAGGACTTGTCGGATGAAGAAATAGAAGAGGAGATAGAAATAGAAGAGCTTGAAGAAGAAATCATAGAAGAGATTGAAGAAGAGGAGGAAGAAGAGGAAGAAGTTGATGAAGTTAAAAACGCGCCAAAGACAGGCTAAGTAGCAAATTGTACTGATCTTTCACATTGTATATCCGTAGGTATGTTTGATATTAACCAAGGTAGGAGTATATTGTGGGTAGTAGGTAGTTATTAAATGGGTTTACAGATAATCTAATTGATCAGAAATAATTACAATTGTAATCATTATAAAGATTAACATTTTGTCTTCAGATTCTTTTGAAACAATTTTTTTCTTATTTCTTGCAGTTTGAAAACAAAAAATACCTTATTCAGGAACATATTAAAAAAAAATTTAATATAGACGAGATTAAATTAAATCATTTAATATTTCTTAGGAGAAAATTAATTTACCTTAAATGAGATTAAATTATTAAAATTTTAAAATGTTTACATTCAATCCTGTCTTCTTATCGCCAGTATCTTTAAATAATATGATGAACTAACAAAAGTACTGATTTGTAAGAATTATTAAAGGAATTGGATAATCTTTGATATATATCATTAACATAGATTGGATGTCTAGGTATAATGTTTATGCTTTTTATTGAAAGAACTTTTATATCAAAGAATTGCATAAATTTCAGTATATAATATATTACAATTGAACCTAACGTATATTTTAGTTCACGCATTCTTTGTTATCGAATTACACATAATAAAAACAAATCGCAATTAAAAAATTAAAACAAGATATGATAATCTATGTTAATAATATATTTAAAAACTTAGATCTTCCCGCTGAAAAAAAAAAACAGATTATATAACTAATAAGAAGCAAAATTAATTCATTTTGCGAACAGTAGAATCGTTTGCTGTGTTATAATTACGAATTTATGATCATCGTTCTTTTTATTACGTGCCAAATGTCACTTCCATCTTTTCGATGTATGATTTATTTATTTTAAATAATGTGGAAAATTAAAAAAATATTTATTCACCCAGGTTATTTGATAAATTTAATTATAATTTGTTTACTTTACAAAAACAAGGTAATAATTATTTAAGATAATTTATGTTATCTTTATTTAAAATTTGATGTTGATTTATTATCTGTGCACGACTTCTGTCAAAATGACATTTGTTAATTCGCTCCAAAGTTGTTTAGCCAAATTTTTTCGTTTAATAGAATTAACATTTCTATTTATATACTTCTCGTTTAGGGTTTTGAGAGTTTAGATATATTTTATATTTACCATTGTGGTGTTATATAGCGAAAATTAGTTTTACATTTTTATAATGAATCGAAAATTGTTTACGTAAAAATTATGAACTGAATCTTAATTGTGCGTATATGCTTCACCGTTGGACAGAGTTAAGTGTTTTTAACTGCACTTTTGTGAAAACGAAGAATTGTAATAAATTTAAACATGGGTTTAAATACATTTACTGTTTTAAAAGCTTGTAAGTAACAATTAATCACAGTTAACGAAAAATGCTACAATTCAATCACTGTCACGTTGCTTTTTATCCTGTAAACTTGTCATTATTATCCGTAAAATACGTAATTAAGTTATATTTTTGAAACTACTTTTAAAACATGAGGTATGTGTACTTGCCGAACATCAGATGTCTTATTATACATACACCTTCACGACACATTTAATTAATTTCAAGTTGAATTATGCCATTATAGAGAAACTCAACTATATACAAGAGAGTTTTGACAAATTAGGCTATTCCGGAAGTTTTATCGAAGCCATACACCTATTCAAATGCTCAAAAGTAGAGTTTGACATATGTTGGGACTGACTGGGGCATTAGGAACCTCTTTACATTTTTCTTAGCATGATTAGTCTTTTAATCTTTTGCCTTATAAAATCAATTATTATTTTACAAAACTAAGTGAAACATAACACTAGACTAATAGAACAAAACAAACATGCAAAACTGCAAAGGGACTTTCCAATATAAAAAGTATAAAAACAAATAAAACTATAAATAGGTTCTAAATGCCCCAATTAGTCTTCAACAATATTAATAAATGAAAAAACTATGCATCCTACATATATAGATACATTATCTATAGCAGGGGTGGCCAAACTGCTGTTCTTTGAACAATTATTTTTGGCCCTGATTGATTGTGGAATTATTTAAATTTATATTGCCTATGTCAGCTCTTGGGAAATGGAAACAAATTACTGTGTAAATAATAATTATTATTATTCCACAGTTAAATTATCAAATTCAAAACTCTGATCATAATTACCTAACCTGCATCTTAAGTATTATTAGGAGTGCTGTCATATAAGATTTTTGTAAAAATACATTCTTTTGAGTGTTTTAAATGCATATTCAATTGCAGTTTGAAAGCAATTTCAATTTTCAAAAAATGGCTCGAACTGTCAAAGAGCTTAGCTACCCCTGATATATAATTACCGATGTTTAGGTGAGATATGTCAAAAAAATTAATCTTTGATAGATCTCAACTAAAATTTGACCATGGCTGTCCCTTTAGGGTGGTCATGTGCATTTTATTAACCCTTTCGTTACCAGTGCTCGAGTTAGTCGGCCATTTTTAATTGATATACCAGTAAAATCTTCAAGTATGTAACACAAATGATAAAATTCAAACACCAGCTTACTGCTACGCAATGCACACACTTTGCAGCACATGCCTGGTTCAGTGGCGTCACTTTGGTGGAATGGACTGCGGTAAAGAAAGGGTTAACACTGTCCAACAAATATAGGATGTTGTATTTCTGTAAAATCAGTATATGCTGCCATATACTTAAATTAGGTGATAGATATATGATTTGTGCACTGGTGTGGGATTTATTTAGTAATTATGCATTTATATATTGTGTTTCAGTCATATATTATCTGTTATTTTTATTTATTATTATGGAATATCTAAATTAAAATATTGTTCCGTTATTAATGTTCTATTGCTTGCCTCCTAACAGTGTATTAGTTAAGCCCTTTATTGCAACGCTTTGAACATTCCTTTGTATTGAACAACAATATTACCAATCATAAACTACAATAGAACAAAAATTACCAATTGCAATGTTTATACATTTAACAATAGCATTTTTGTTATAAGTCGCTTGAATTTTGTCTTGTTAATTGAAAATAAAGTTTTAACATAAACAGTTGTTTTATTCAACCTAATGTCTTGAAGTAAATTATCACAGCTAAGTTAATTTTAGATGGCCAATCTAATTGTAAGTAATGTTACAAAGCACAAGAAATAGAACCCGTTAAACAATAAACATGGAACCTTAAGATCAAGAAGATAAACACATATAACCTTGAAGTTATTTATTAATTTTTGTGTAAGGTTCTCGGGAATTCTGGGTACTAACTCAACCTTTCTAGAACCTTCTCCATAATATATATAGGTGTACTCCCCCATGTTGACAGTTCAGTGTTGTTTTTTGAGTTATAAGATTAAGATCTTACAATCAGTGATACAAAGTGACTATTTGGTAAGTTATTTGGACAGTGATTTCTTGAGATATTTGGAAGCATACTTTGGACTATTAAAAGTATGCTTTGTGTCAAAGTAGAATGACCAACTGATTTGTGAATAAAGGACTCCTTGTGAACCAGTGGTGTTACACAGTATGTAACAGTAACATTAAGTTAAAGTTTAAAGTTTTTTGTTAAACATTTGACTTCAATCAAAACCATGGACAGGCTTTTTGTTGTTACTGACTGGCTTGCCTTGCCTTATCTCATGCTAATTCCATCATAAATATGGTTGAATCATCTCAACCAAAGAAAATATTAATTGAGATGATACATTGATAGTACTTGTGATGCTTATGTAATAACTTAACAATCTTTATTATACAGAAAGTATAAATAGGGAAAAGTATACACAATGTAGCCTTTAAAAGCATTTAATGTAACTTCACTTAAATAACATTGATTTTATATACACACTACTTGCAGCTAGCTTGATCCACCTGGATTATCTAATTGGTACCTGAAATTAGATGAAACTGAAATATATATTGTCTACCTCATATCAGTAATAAGTAGAGAAAAATAAAATAATAAAGTATTAAATAAATAAAAAGGTTGTATAGTAGATCGCCTCCAACAATAAGACAGCCTATTGTACCTGTGTGTATATATATTTTTTAGCTATATTATTTTGTAACATTTCATTTTAAATGTATTTTATTTAGTTTTTTGGTGTATAATAAAGTGTAAATAAGGAACTAAAATGGAGATGTATACGAAAAAATTGTAAAAAGAGGCATTGTAAGGCCTTTGAATATAAGAGGATATAGTGGTAGAATTTGTAGATGAGAGATGACAACATGAATAAATTAAAGTATGATGAAAAATCATTGAAATATAAGTCTTTGTATAAAAATTATTGGTGAACAAGAGGTCGCCAATAATGGGGACTATATAAAAAAGTATGACAAGAAACATCAACATTATATCAGCCCTAGGAGATCCACAGCTGTACTAATACTTCTCCATAGATCCCCTATGAATCTAGTTGTGGAAGCAACTTGCAACCAGCATTTATTATCTGTTAAATTTATCAATATGTTTGAGTGTAATTTGTGGGCAACTGTGTATGATTTAAAAAATATATATTAATAAAGACAGTGTAGCAGCCTTTGGAAATCTTTGGAAAATTAAAAAAGATTTTGAATTTATAACGGGCCATTATTTTACATTTTTTCATTGATTTTAAAATAAAATTTTAAAAAGTTGAAAGTTACTATTGTAAGGGAGTTAAAATCTATTATTTAGTTTTCATAAAATTCTGAAAACTTAACATTATTTGAACCTATGTGAACTAAGTTCTTAAAGTGCTCGAGATGTCCAGAGAGACTCAATGGATGTCTGTCTACTGACAAAAAATGGGGTTTATGTCATCTACATACTATGGTATATATATCAGTTGCTCCATATCTATATCATGTGTCAGAAATGTTGTATGTCAATCAACATAAATTCCATTGTTCACTTCGACCCTGGGTTATATTTCTCAAGAAATAAGGTAGCCAGCAGATTGTTCCAAACTTGGGCAGTGGGAATCAGATCAAATGTTAAATCAAAATGCTTTATATTTCTCTAAGTATTACTTCACAGAATAAGGGTGGCTGAGGACTAACTTCCATCTTTTTTAGATAAATGGGGATGGTGAGGAAGGGTTGAGAAGTTCCACAGGACATTCTCCAAAATGAATGCTGTATATAAATTTATGGACTTGCTACTTCCTAGCTGTGTTTAAGTCTGAATTGTCTTAAAAACTATCAACTATAAGTCAAAGATGCCATCTGCTATAAGGTGGAAGATATCTGATTACACTTAGCTTAAAACTTTATAAGTACTTAGCCCTTGGATATTACCTAATACTTGAGGCACACAGCAAATGACAACCTTTACAAGGTCGCCTGTCCCCCACATGCTTGAATATCCTATCCTACTATTTAAGACAATAATATATTTCTTTTAAAACTAACAACTACATCTCTATATTGTGTAATTTTGTAAAATTTTTACTGCTCCCACATTAAAAATTTGTATACTAGATGGCAAAAGGTTGTTGATAAGAAATAAAAACTATGTGATTACATATGAATTAACAATCTATGTGAAACCTATGGCTGTAATGATAATGAACGCTGAAACAGATATCTGATGGTCGATAAAAATCACCAAGTAAGTTGTTTTGTTTATTGAAACACCACATGATTATGTGAATGTTCTGGAACAATATATATAGACAGCAAATTCTGTAAAAAAAATGCTAGAACTACTATATTGTTCATCTTTCAGCTTACCTTTAGTCCAAGTTTTAAGATTATCCAAGTCCTTTACCAAAGTCCAGTCATGTCTAACCGACTGTATAGTTTTCGTGGCACTAGGAGGCATTTGGGGAATTAATATCCAACCGTTGTCTACTGCTGCCTTTTTTATAAGCGCAACTGCACCTAAACCGATGCAGGCAGGCACAGCCACGGTCAAGGAACGCATCCAGGCGCCAAAAATAGAGCCCGCTGCGACTCCGCCAAGAAAATAGTTGACACCGTCGTTTTTATTTCTAAAATTCTGTGCGACATTGGTGGTAACAGTGAAGGCGGTCGCCATTCCAACTAGTGGCCCCAGGTAGAACATGTACCGTCCAGTCGTGTTCACGATACCTTTGGGATGAGAGTACATCAGCACATCGTAAGTAGCTGCCGCCAGGCCAGTCAGCGTTGCATATTTCCCAGTCACAAACACTTTCTTATAAACGTCCTGGCCCTCGGGACTGTCGTAGTATTTATAATTGAATAATGACATTTTTCTTGCTATAAAAACGAAAAACTTTTTCGGAATGAAGTTACACAATACAGTTTGACATGTTGTTGTCTTTTACTTGCAGGCAAAAGCATGAAATGTTCGGCCAAGGCTTTCCGTACAACCGAAAAACTTATAGCCCAACATAATAATTAAAATTGTATAAGTCTACATCCTAATGCAATTCAAAGTTAACTTTTACAAGCATTCACAAAAGTAACATTGGCTTAACTCTGTTTTTTTCTCGTAATATAATAATATTGAAAGTATTTCAAAATTTGCCATAATTTATTTATTATTTTTTATTACGCTTAAGTTAAATACAGGTTTAATGTTTTTTACCAGCTATAACATTTATATTATGAGAATACTTATCTAAAATTTTATTTTATGACGAATAAATTCAAAATAAATTGACTTTGTATACAATAGGCTTAATAACAATTTTTGTTTAAAGTATTTCAGCAGGAAATTACCAATTCTACTTGTAGTATATGTATTAAATTTGTGTTTGTATATTCGTACCTTGTTAATTAATTCCTTGTTCACTTCCTTCCGTCATTGGTTATGCCTTCCACTTCTGGTGCAGTTTTATCTGTGCCAGTGTCAAAAAGTCAAAAGTATCAAAAATGGCGGCGGACGGTGACGAAGTGATTAGTGATCAGGAAAAAGTGAGAATTGTTTCGGATTTCATTTTACACTCGCCGCCAGGCGAATTCAATGAAGTCTTCAACGATGTGAGGGTGTTGCTAAACAACGACAGCCTGCTAAAGGAGGGTGCGAGCGGTGCATTCGCACAGTACAACAAGGACCAGCTCACGCCCGTGCGCCTGGAAGGCTCTGAACTCCATACTTTGATAACAGATCACAACGAGCTCGGCGGCGGTAGGTTTTTCGACCCTCGCTCCAAGCGATCGTTTAAGTATGACCATTTACGCAAGGAGGCGTCGGAATATGAGCCATACGAGCCCGACCGAGTGGCCGAGCCGTGGCGGGCGGCGCTTGACGAAGAGCTGACCGCGTACGTGGCTGCGCATTACAAGCATGGCGCGAGCCTCGTGGTGGGGCGCGCGCTCGACTCCAGCACCGTATCATTGGTGGCTTGCATCGAGGATCACCAGTTCCAGCCGAAGAATTACTGGAACGGGCGGTGGCGTTCCGTATGGTCGCTGACGGTGGGCGCAGGAGCTGCCGAGCTGCGAGGCATGCTGCGCGTGCAGGTGCACTACTACGAGGACGGCAACGTGCAGTTGGTGAGCTCGAAGGAGGTCCGCGCGCCACTGGCGGCGGCGGGCGAGGCGGGCGCCGCTAAGGAGTTCGTCCGCCTAGTGTGCGACGCGGAGAACGCCTACCAGACGGCCATCTCGGACAACTACAAGACGATGAGCGATACGACGTTCAAGGCGCTGCGACGACAACTGCCGGTGACGCGCAGCAAGATCGACTGGGCGCGCCTGGTGTCCTACACGATTGGCAAGGAGCTGAAGAGCCAATGATGTCCCGCCGCTGCGCTCTGAGCTGCAGCGGTCGCTCCACGCCTCTGTACATATTCGCATAAGAATAAATCTTGTTCAAATGTTTACTGGCCCCGGGGCCGGAGTATATAGAGAGATCGCTATGTAACTGTTGAATTTTATGCGTTCTGTTACTCTCCTTACAAAATACTAATTGCCGCAGTCTTTACATTTGTTGCTATCAAATATTCATACTATAGGCTTCTCTCGGAGGAGTACAAACGGTTTCTGTTAGTAGCATTGAGATTATAGCAAATAATGTACTTAGGCTGGAACCTATATTAGACCCCGTTGGTAGGTTCTTAGTGGAATCCGGTCGTAGGGTTGTCATGGAGGACCTTTGGATGCTGCGTCTCAACAGAGTGACTCGTTTGCAATAGATAGGTAGTTGTGTAAGCAATACAATTGATTTTTATGATTTGTTCATCAACACATGTCAATTAAAGATGTTTATTGTAACACATTGGTTCATTACTGTTTTCACTCGACTGTAAATCCATCCAACCTATATACGTTATGGTCAGTATTATTTGCAATGTATGAGGATTATTGCTTGCATAACCGAGTGCTATGCGGTATGTATGAACATTGGAAAGGAGGTTCTTATGGTGCATTTAATTATAGTTATTTTAAAAGAAATTGTCCACGTAGCTTTAACGCGGTGTTTATGAGCATAGAGCACAATATATTCGATATTTTTCAAATAAATATGTGGGGAGTTGCTCAAACTATGGTAACGGTTACAGTGAAATTAAAGAATGTAGCGTACTATTGTCTGCGCCGCGGCGTGTGGCCATGGAACAGATCATTCTCTATATTTAACAATTGTAACATCAGTAAGGTTTATTTTGTAATTATTATTCTAATGAACGTACATAAAAATCCAAGTATTCTGTAATGTATGATTGAATTCATTTGAATAAAAATATATATTAAAATGTTGCTAAATTTTGGCTTTTTATTTTAATCCAACTTACTATGAATGTTTCATGTTTATTTTTGATACTTGTGCTAAATAAAGTTATATTATGATTATATCTATAGGTGTATATTTTAATTCCTGTTGCAGTATCTTCCTACAAACAAGATTGTTTATTTCAACTGGTTTTGTTCAAATTCTTTAATGGATGAAATATAGGTTTTCAAGGGAGCCTAGCTTTTAAATACTAGCTCTAGAAATTGTGACCTGTATAAACTAGGTGTTGTCCACAGTAGCAAAATTATCTGTCCACTGGGAAAATTGATAATGATTTTGGTAAGGTTGTTCAAAAATGCTGAATGCAGACTGCTTCCAACAGGTCTTTTAACAAATCTATGAAGGAGGCTTATATCCAGGAGTGGATATATTATGAATTAAAATTAACCTATGAAATCTACACCTTTGGCTACATAGTAAGACAGCTAAATATGAAATATATTCGGTAGACGAGAATAGATCAGGGAAATTCCCGTTAACAATGCTGTATGGCAGGAAACAGTAGCACGAAATAAGCTAATAAATTCTATTACTGAAGGTTAATTAAAAAAATATTATATTAGCAATGAAAAGAATTATAGAGAATGGTCGGGTCGGGTCTTAGATAAAATATGTTAAAAATAATTATTTTTTAAAATGAGTGCATTACAGCAACCTCAACTAACAAACGTAAAAGTTTGTTCCCTTGACCCACTTTGAAATGAACTTGACCTATATGGGCGCGGGCTTGGAGGAATCAATATCACACGAGAGGGTAATTAATTATCTGTATTCATACGACTGAATTCCACAATCTTTTTATTTTTTTCATACTTTTTTACTATAAAAATTTTCAATCTATATTTCAAATTTAAAAATATAAAATTCTGCAAAAGAATCCACAAGGCGGTGAAAATTTGTAGCATATATTTGCAAGTTGTTTATTAATCTTAAAAAATAATTAGTGTTTTTTTTTTATTTAAAAAATTCATGACCGAACAAGTCGTCCAAGCTTTTGTATCAAGCACAATGCTTCTCATTCTATTGTTTGACAGAATGTGCTCGTTTTGAGGCGAGCTTTTCACAAATATATGCTTTTTGAGCTTTATCAGGCCGGATGCGAGCACAGCTGCGACCGGACGTTCCTATCATTTGCAGTTCCGACCTAATTTCTCATGTTATGTCACTGTCAAAAAAAAATCATGTATAAATATACCTTTATTTAGTAATTAAAACAATTTGACAATAATAATTTGTGTGCCAACTAAATTCTATAATAAAAATAGTACAATACCCGGCAATAAATTTAATAAAATTATTGCACATTGACCTTTAGAAAGAGACAATCGGCTAATTTCGGCTTCGAACAGTGCTATCTCTGCCGCACGACTAACAAAACGTCACATAGGTAGTTTGGGACAGAGATGATGCTCTACGAAGCGTCTCTTTACAAAAGTCGATGTGCAATATTTATCGCCGGGCACAGTAAGTAACTTTTTGCATTATACGGACTGAGATAACTAATCGCAAAAATATTTTTGTTAAAACGTTTTTAAGTCCAAGTCATACTTTTATATGTGAGTAATATATTAGAGTGACCGGAAAGTAACGTCGTTTCTGTCGACATATTTTACAGAAAAACCAATTGATTTTACTGCTTCGGCATTCAAAATTTGTATACGGATGACATCGAAGATGAATGAATATATTATTATAAATAAAAACATGTAATAATGTAGTCGTGTGAATTTAACTTAAGAAAAAGACATTACTTTCCGATCTTCCTAATAGTTAAGATTTGTTTTTTGGAAAGGTCACAGATGTATTGTTAAACACTAGGTTCAATTTGAACCTGGGAAATGGTTTATCTCCAAATACAATTAACGTTTAATCAAAAAAAAAAAATTATTGAAACCCTCTATCTGTAAACAGAGAAAAATAAATTTGTGATTTTGTTATAAGTCGATTTTTTAGTTTCTTGGAGTACCCACGTATTTTTAGGTTACTAGTCTTTTTGGTTTCAAAAATCCAAAACTTAATAAAACTGTTTTAACATGTCACAACTTACAGAACCAATTAAAAATATACCCATTAATCTTATTCTTTTATACACTACTCAATAAATAATATGTTTTTTACCATTTTAAGGTCTTTATAAGGAATTGGTTGACAGATAACACTCTAGTCAATTTCGGGGATTCCCCTATGAATTCTTGTTGCTTAAATTGATCTCGTGAAGTTGCTTGACCTCCACTGACCCGTGCCTTGAGCTTGCTCAATAACCCTTTGAATCTCGATGCTTTGTGATACTATATTGCATGTATGTCAGACATGTAAATTGCAATTGCCTTTAATTAAACCACTGTTAAATTTAACTAAAAAATTCTTTTACTTTATTAAACAAGAAATTGTTGTTTTCTGAACCAATTCAGACTAAATCAATAAAAGTTTAGGTATAAAGTAACTTTAGGAGTAGAGAGAGGTTCCTGTATGTTCCACACGGAATGCTATTTCGGAATGCTTGTATTTATTATTGATCCTGATCAAGTTTTTTATGTTAGCCAGTAGGGCTTTTACAGCTTCACCGGTGATGAGCTCACGGAACGGAAGGGTACCTGAACTTACAGAAATTATTACTGGACATTCCAGTTGCACGAAGGCAGCAGCTGTACACCTGTATGTACACCTGTAAGTGTAGAGTGTGAGGTTTGAATTGCCAGCGACGACCACTCGGTAGTCTAAAATAGTAATATGGATTCTTTCTAGGATGGTTCTCGTTGCACACGGAGGCGGAAACGTATCGGAGTTTGTTTTTATAAAGTTATATGAATATTTATGTATCTCAGGGAATATTAACATGAAGCGTATAAAATTGAAAAAAAGATAGAACAGTAAAAGAAAGAAAGAAAGTAAAAATGCAATCAAAATACACCAACACGTCACTTCGCGTCGTGGTTACGTTTCAAAAAAAAAAAACACAACGCTAATTGAATTATGAATTTCTGTAGAAAGTCATATAAAGATCGAAGATAGGTTCCCGGGTTACGAAAATATTACTTTTTTTTAAAAAATAGTATAAAGTAAACATTTTAAAAACAAAAATATATATAACTCTACCAAAAAATTAAATTTCAAAAATATTTACTTTTCTGTAATCAGAAACAACACGTACAAAATTATATAAATTTATTATTCTCTTCCTAAAAATGCACAACGCTATACGTAGTTCAAAAACTGAACTATAAAATTATCAAAACTAAGTGAAAGTAAATCCATTGGAATTGCATTGATTTTTAGTTAGAAAAGGAATCCCCGCGTTTTGATGGCATGACGCAATTAGAAACAAAAGTGTTGCCATCTTTAAAAAAAATTAAAGACGAACCCAAAACAATGCTACCTCGAAAATCTAACGCACAGTGAAAATTAGTGTTAACTAAGAAGCGACACAACTTCGAAAGAAAGCAAAACGAAACGACGCAAAGCAACATAATAGAATAGACAAAAGTAAATGTGATACCAATTGTGATAATATGTATTAATATAGTTAGTCAAAATGGTATATGCACTAAATGCAAGTGTGATAAAAAATAAAGAAAATCCAATATCTGTGATTTATTTAAGAAGTGAAGTGATGGATGAAAGGTGATGAAAAGTAAAAAACTAAGACTGGATGGCTATATAAGATTATGTGAAGTGTGTCTCTGTGTTTGGCACTAATCGGTGTCACGTAGCTCCCGGGGATGCCCCGTGGAGGGGTGAAACACGTGTTGAGTGATTTGACGGTGTCAGTTGTAATTCGTTGTAATTCGCATTGTTCGCCGCATACGCATTTATCAGCGGGCAGGCGGGCGGTGCACTTTGTTGCACGACTACTACTGCATGTGTGGAATTGGCTAAATATTGGTCCTTTTCTTACTTCCAAAATGTAGTTCCAAAATACTGATAAACTGGCAATTTTTAGCCAGCTCTGAAGTTTAGCTTCGTCTCTTGTCCATCTGTGTGTACTTTTCGACAAAACGACTATTCTCTCCTTGCTTGAAGTTTGGTGGGACTTACCTGCTATCACCATGCTTCATGTACCCTGTAACTTCCATTGCTATTGCTTCAGATAAAACTTAACTTATTATATTACGTTTCAAAGTTCAAATGCACTGTTTATGCAATTTTATATATAAATAAATACATTTTATACGTGGTTATTTATATTGTTAGTGTTTTTGTCACTTTAATGTAATTATATAAAAAAGAAAAATGGCGAAAAACCCTCGAACCGTAAAACAAAAAAGCCGTTTAGAAGGTACGACCTTGCCTTTTTCATTTAAAAAAATGAATTACATAGTTATTGATTTATATGTTACATATAGTTGTTAAGTATATCTAAGCTGAAATATATATAAATAATTATTTTAATATTAAAATATAAACTTTCGCAGTGCAATATATGTTTGATACTTCATTCACAGAACTCCCTATCTTATCCGATTCGTTGTAATTCAGTGTGACTTCATGTAAAAAATGATAATTAAATTGCGATCAGTAACAATTAAGTGTTTGCTTACGAATTATTATTATTACTAATATTATTATATATCTAAAAACAAAAGAAACTCGTTTTCAGAAAAAAATCTGCCTAAATTTAGGTAATTTTAGCACAAATGTTATCTATATTAATAGCGCATACCTGTATTGAAAATTTCATATTTAGAACGGAGTGGATTCTAAATATGAAATTTTCGTTATTAATATATTGATTATTTTTTCGTTATACTTTTGAAAAAACGTTCGGTATGTACAGACTAACAATTGATGCCCAATACGTTCTTGTACGTTATATGAATATAATAAATTATAATGATGTATAATATATATCTGTAATATATATATAATCTGAGATGCGATAAATGTTAATTTACCTGTAATTTTTGAAGGTACAAATAAATAAATAATAGAAAAAAATATTTATTTTTGTAAATTTTGTAACGATTTTTGGACTGTTTGGTATAAATCGTATTTTGTCTATTTAGTATTATCGTCGTCGTTTTACCCCATAAATGCCCAAAGTATCGGCTTCCCCCAAACACATCTATAGAGGGATATATAATAATTGTCGCCTTTGACGATCGCAGTGTAGTATTATGGAACGCAGAGGATGCTGCTGTATCTTCTGGAAGTACAAACTGTGATTTATATAAGACTTTATACCGCGTATCGAACCTGAGGCATGTGATCACAAATCTCATTCCTCTATCGCTTCGCTACCACTTTTCATAGATATCGATAATTCACCAAATATAACTAAGTTATATTATTACAGATATACAAGTAATATTGGCGATATTTAAGTCCGAAATAATTTGTTATATTTGATATTTTACTTTAAATATAATTGCATTGGCCTACATTTTCGTCTAGTTTTGTTTAAGTTGTTAGTATGATCAGTTTTGGTATACTGCATATTAAACTATCGAATATTTAACAAAGGAATGAATTCTAATTTCAAATTAAAGTTCAAATGTATTCCAAAGTTCGTTGTTACATTTTCCGTGTATATAATTGTTTTAATAACACTAAAACTATATACAATTATCCTTATTTATTAGTTCAATATATACTTCGAAGAACATGGTTTGAGGTTAGTTAGAATCTTTTTAAGTAATTTACATTTTTAAATAAATTCAAATACATTACATGAACATGTTATAAAATCTCTTTTGGCTGGTTTTGTTCATTAAAAATGTTACATTTTAAAATGTGAAACGAATTAGTAAAATTTATTTATTTTCAAGTTTTTAATTTATCATCTCTCTGTTAAAATGAACAAATTTAATTAAGAATTTTCATATGTTTTAAATTTAGATTTACACAAAAATAAAAATTCAAAAAGGCGCGAAAAAGAAATTGTGACGTTTATGGACCTATGCGTTGTAAGTAACCAACAAGATGGCTATCAACTGTCAAAATGGCGCCTATATTTAAATGTAAATAAAAACAAATGGCCTCGAATTATCAAATAAAACTTTTAAAATACATTATTTCACAACAGTTTATATTTAGCACATACTTATGAAAATAAATTTTAATCCAATAACCAATGTAATGAACTTAAATACATTTCTTAGTGTCTTTAAAGTTTCGAATACACCTATCCCCCGATTTACACGGTACTTGTTTTACACGTTTTCGCTTTTACACGGTTTTCCAAATAAGTTTTCATTTGTTTTTATCGCACTCTACTAAATGCTACTGCGATTGAACACGTGTGCTGTGTACACATTTCGCGGGGAATCCCGAGCTTCTATGCTGACTTGCTGCACACAAAAATGCAAAATTAAAGTTTTATCTACGGAAAATTGTATCAGAGTGAAAGTTTCACAGTTGCAGAAAGATTTAATTTTCCATATTCGTCAATTACAAGTAAGTGCATAATTTAGATTATTATAATTAAAAAAAGAGTATTTCCGTTTTATATTAAATATTTTAACTTATCAATGCATTTTATTTTTATTTCTGTGTACACTTAAAAATATTGAAAAAAATCACAACTGTTAAATAGCAAAATTATGCATTTTCTGCAAGCTTTTCGATTTACACGGTTTTGACTTGAAAATTTTTAATTTTCGATTTACACGTTTTTCTCAGGAACGTATCTACCGTGTAAAACGGGGAATAAGTGTACGTGTAAACATGTTGAAGGGTTGACCGTTGAATGTACTTCTGACTCACCTGTTTTCATTAACGTCGCGTGAGTCAGCGGTCAGAATACGTTTGACTCAATAGCTGCCGCTCGGAACAGGTATATTGTTAATTATTTTTCGCTCGTTCCCCTATTATATATATTACAGGGGGAATTTTAACTAAGTTTTATCTATTTTTCATTTTCACATTTTCTTTCATTATTATTGCCTTTATTTACATACCTTCTATATATCGCTTTCTATCCTTCGCCATAATTTTTACCACTATATCTTTTTTTTATACAATTTCTTAAAAAAAATCATTTTAATTTTGTTTGAAAGCATTTATTTACAATTGTAATTTTTTAATGTCTTTTTTTCTATATCATAATTATTATTATATATCTGTTTATTTCCTTGCCCGACGATAATTTTTATTTTATTTTTCTTGCCTCCTTTATTGTAATTTTTACACATTGCAAGTGTGGCAGTAAAACCTCCCTCATCAGGAAGGTGATGCTGCCATTGCCTATTTTGATTCCTTTCTCTTTTATGCCGGAAAAGACGTAATAGTAAGGGAAGGTGCATTGTTTATTGTAATACTATTTGCTACACAACATTTTTAGTTTTATTTTCTGATTCCAAGCATTTATGTAAATTCCAAACGTACATCGCTATATAATTCAAATATTTTCCCATTCCAACCTTCTACAAAGTATAAGGATACATATAAAAAGTATTAATTAAATAAGTTAAGTCATACTCAAGGGCGAAATAAATTCTTTTATGTACACATTAGTTTGACATTACTAGGGTTGCGTTCAAATAATGGTAAATGTTATATATTGCTTATGTTACATTTTACATGATTTTGGAATTCAAAGTTTGAAATACTAATTTGGTTTGCGTTTCTTAACCTAAAAGTAAATAGAGGGTTATTATAATTTGTTAAAATTTATATTGTGTAACTTGAATTTTTTTAATACATAGACATCGATAATTGCATTTATAAGCAAACAGAGATGTCAAAAGATAGATGTACTTCATAATAGTTTTTTTTTATAACTAAAAGATGCGGCTTTCACGGAACGCTACGTATCACTGGCCACTACAGTAATAATGCTTTTTAATGTAAATAACTGTCGCGCGTCTGAATTGAAATTCGAACGCCGATATAAATGACACTACTAGTGATGCAGTCGCTGCTTTTGCGTTAGGGTCGAAATTGTTGATAGCCTTTGTATATACCTTATAACAGGTGGCGCATTAGTAATGTCATAATTAGAACGCACCCTAATTTTTATAAATGGCGCCAAATGTCACTGTGCTTTGACATTTATGATGTAGATGTATAGAGAATTAGTTGTCAATAAGCGATAGAACGATACACAATCAAGCGTTTGGCTGAGCGCCTTGTGCAAACTGGATCCACTAAAAATGTCTCGATTTACAAGAGTTGGTTGCTAATATTGAAGAATATATCGCTAATTTAAAGCCAGATGCGAGCAAGTAAATAAAATGCCGTAAAAGGGGCACAAGTATTCATAAACTCAGGAGGTGGCCACTTTAGCGATATATTTTTTTCTAATAAATGTTATCAATCTTAAACTTTAAATAAACTTTTTTCAACTACAGTTTTTTTAATTAATATCAAAATGGCTGCCGATTCAAATTGTGTCATTACTTTTGCACCCCCCCTCCGCTATGTATCGAACCTTTTTATTTTCCTCGCCATTATCAGAACAAATACATAATGGTGAATGATGATTTGTCACAGCCGCCTTCTAAACGCGTGAAAGTCATTAATTTTTTTTTTAAATTTACAGCGATACTAGTCCTTGTAATAATATTCTCATAATGCAAAGAGTATTTACATTATATACATATTAGCATTGCACCCCTCCACGATTCACAATACCTACACGGGTATAGTTCACCTTCGTACGTATTTGTCCTCCTATGTCTTCTTGTTGTTCTTTAAGTGCTTGATTTGAAACAGTGAAACTACTATTTAAAAATGTCGTATAAACATATGTAAAATTAAATTAGCTTTAATAAATATAAAGATAATAAAAATTAATTTACTAATGTCTTACTAAACTCAAAATACGAAAACGGTCCTACCAGAATCGGAATTTTTTCATTTTTATCTTATTTTAAAAAAAGAACAATCATTATATTCAAGATTACAGATTATATTAAAACATATTTACCTAACTGTCAAATATTAGACGTAAATAATAAAAATAATGTACCAGATTATGAAGCAAATTTTAACGATAGGCGCTCGTTAAAATACGAGAGCAGAGAGTTTTTTTTTAATTTCGGCGCCCTCATTGTTGGCCGTGACGTTAAGATACGGGGCTTTTGCGCATTAAATAGGTCAAGCTTTTCATGCGTCGGAAAAGGAATTGTATTCTTGCATTGTTAAAACATATATTTTTTATGTCAGTATAAGGTTAATGTGTCTTTTATTTATTCACTTTTTTATGTTCGTGTAATTATTACTTAATTGGAATTCTCTATCAGGTCAATTTAAATTAGTGTAGAGTATGGTTGTACAGACTTATTAAGACTAGGGCCATTAGGGCAAATCATGAACTGATGGCGGGGCTTCCGCTAGAAGTATAGGTTATTAAAGAACATATTTTTTTGGTTATATTCTGGAATAGAATTCAATATTTTTCGAATGTACGAGAGTATTATTTTTGCTGTCGACGGGCCACCAGTATTCGACCGGCGGGTCTGTGCATCTATGGTCTAGAGATAACGTAATACCGATGTTTAAGATCGTACAGTTCCCGGCGATGAATATTCCACATCGACCTTTGGAAAGAGACAATCGGGTAATTTCGGCTTCGTAGAGTACTATTTCTGTTGCACACTAGCTATGTTAGTCGTATTTGTATTTCGTGCGTCAGAGATAGCGCTCTACGAAGCCGAAATTAGCCAATTATCTCTTTTCAAAGGTCGATGTGCAATATTTATTGCTGGGTACTGTAAGTAGATGCCACATAAAATAATGTACTATAATATATATTATAAATATACAGACATATACTATTTTTCATTACATTTACTGTATGTATTAGAGACCCGAAATCTTGGACGATGCACCGTACCAACGTATCAATCCTTGAAGAACTTAATATAAAAGAAAGGTTATCGTCGACAATGTAATTAAAATAATTTGTAATGAGGTTTCAATGGAACTTATGACGCAAGGCAAAGTGGTAGCCATGCGATCTTGTGAACACTTTGTAGCAAGATGAACGTATTAAAACCGCCACCGAAAATTCAGTAAATGAAGTAAGAAAAGGATCAATATTTAGCCACTTCCGCACATGCAGTGGTAGTCGTGCAACAAAGTGCACCGTCCGCCAACACAGAGTCTCGGCGCTCTGCACTAATAGGTGTAACATGACTACTGAAGATGCCCCGTGGAGGGGCGAAACACGTGTTGAGTGATTTGACGGTGGCAGTTGTGTAATTCGCATTGTTCGCCGCATACGCATTTGTCAGCGGGCTGGCGGGCGGTGCACTTTGTTGCACGACTACCACTGCATGTGCGGAAGTGGCTAAATATTGTTCCTTTTCTTACTTAGGATGGACTTCCGCAAGGTAACGCCTGATTCCTTTAAATAAATCAGTAAATGAAGGCTCTCACTCTCCCAAACATGTAGTTACATGGGAGCACCAGAACCAGTAACATGACCGCGACCATTCTGACATGCACGACTAGGAACATACTGAATATTTTAGATCGGCGATTCTTCCGCCAGTACATCTCGATTCTTTTAAACATGTGCGTGAATCATTTGACCTAAGTTTTGTGACCGCAGAGGCTAACAATGTGAATGCTACATCTTCAAAATGATTACAAAGTAATGTTCTTATCGTAACAGAGTTCTGGAAAAATAGATGTCGTAATTTTTGTCATCTCTCAAAATAGAAAGATGTCATTACTTTTTGCCATCAGTCAATATAGATAGATGTTAAAACTTTTTGCCACCTGTCAAAGTAGACAGATGTCATAAATTTTTGCCGTCTGTCAAAATAGGCAGATGTGATTGCTTTTCACCATCTGTCGAAATAGACAAATGTCATAACTTTTAGCAATCTGTCAAAATAGACAATTTTTAAACGTTTTGTTAATACATGCTTGTAAATACATATTTGTAAGACATGCTGTCTTTTTTAACAAGTAACAAAACCATTTTTGCCATCTTTCAAAATTGAAAGATGTTATTACATTTTGCTATCAGTCGAAATAGATAGATGTCAAAACCTGTCAAAATTATTTATTGGCTTCCAATACGTCATGGTTAAAATTACTTAACAATTATTTTGCCTTAAAAATATTAATTTCACAAAACGCTCCATCACAGCGTGGCCTGTCAAAAATAAGTAAAAAGAAAACAAAAATCCTTTTCATACACTTTTATTGGAAATAAAATCTTGGCATTGGCTTTCAGTCTTGCAGTACATTAATAAATACTTAAATTAGATATAAAAAGACAGTTAAGTAATTTTGGCGATTAATCTATATAAATAATTAAAAGTTATTTGTCCTTCTCTCAAAATAGCTGATCGCACAGATTATATTTAATTACCTTGATTGTGACATGATATGGCATTTCATCGGGGAACCCCCTATCCAAGACTAATGTCTAAGATATTTTATGGTTATAGATGATTACTTTATAAATGTAAATAACATGAAAAAATTAAGAGTTTTCGTCAAATGACACACAATAATTATTAGTTAGTTTTTGAAATAGGTACTCTCACATATATATATAAACGGAATAGTTGACTAACTGGCTCCAGAGAAAATATTGACAAGAACGCATTTAACATATATCCTTTATCGTACGGAATGAAATACTTAAAGATATACATGGCGATAAGTATAAAAGCTTAAAAAGGTAATTGCAATCGCATCGCGATGGAGTTGATTTCGACATGGAATACTAGATGGCGCCACAGTAGATAACTAAGATTCTTCAACACGATATTGAGATTGTATGCGCATATTGTAGTATCAGGTTGAGTTTTTCCAGTTTAAATAATGATTAAAATCTAACATATGCGTAGTAAGGCGTGTTCAGCTTAACTTTTACATCTATTTCCAACCATCTTAAATACAAACATGTTTATATAATGGAGAATTATAAATATTAAAGAAACAATAGAAAAAGATAAAGATATGTCATCTCATGGTTTTCTTCTAGTCCATAACAGTAAATATACGTGCTATTTGTTACAAATTATTCTGCAGCACCACCTTTGTGCTTATCTACTAAAATTGTGCTTTCAAAATTAAACACTAATTACTTTCTATCTAAAATAAATTGAAATTTTCTTAAATTAATAATAGAATAAATATATTTAAGCCTAAAAATGTATTATAAGTGTTTAGATCACCGAAAACACATTTATACACTCATGTAGTATGACAAGGTGATGATAAGCGACATAATGTATCTATAATGTTTTCATATAAAAGAATATATACTTTCATATAAAAGAAAATACACAAGTTATGTCATTATTTAGTGATAGCAAAGCAAGAATGCGTTTACATTCGTAAAAATTTTTTTGTCCACATCGAGAAAAATAACTAGTGTCATTTCCTAACTTGGTAATACAGAAAAAAAAATTAAAATCACAATAATAATATTTAAAAAAAAAACCGTCGTAAGAAATAGACAGTGAATCAAATAACAATAAATAAGAAATGTATAAACGCATCTTTATATTTCTTTACAATTGTCCACTACAATCACCTGTCCCTTTCACTTCTTTGTAAGTCCTCTTTATAGAGCGCTATATTAACTCTATTGGGCGAATATATGTAGAACCAAAAGTATATCAACCCTGAATGATATCTGCTCTTCGTCTGAAGTTGCCACCCCTGGCGTCCATCTCCCTTGTACTACGCGATGGCTCTGCAAACGATATCATGTCATTCACTATTAATATATTACTTGGTAGAGGGTACCTTCGCGGGGCATCCCCTAATAGCATTTCTGAACGTGTGAAGTCCCTAAATCAACAAAACATTGTCAAATGTGATCTAACAGCATTATGACTTCAAAATCTTGATAGAGCTTCCGAAGTGATATGCAAGTAATTTTAAATCAAATATCATGTGAAATTTCATCATCATTTCATCCGTAAGACGTCCACAGCTGGGCAAAGGCTTCCTCCATAGTGAACATCGTTTATTTTTTATCCAACGGATCTAAACTTGAACCATCCTCATTTATATATTTACACTTGTTCCGATGGAATAAATGTCGATAAATAAATTCCTAGGCAGAAAGATCCCTCGTGCTTATTGTTACCAGCTGAAAAGCTGTAAAAGCACGAGCAATAAGCATTTGTCCTTTACTAAAACAAAACACAAGCAATATACAGGGTGATTGGTTATGGAATGAAATGAAGAAATGAATGTATATATATAGCTCTATTTGCTGTCAATTAGTGTATGGTACATCCTATCTAAACACATTTGATAATAAAGTAAGAAAAAGCAATTTGGGTAACAGTAAGTTCATGATACACATGAGAGATCTTTGAGATCTTTGAGATCATCAGATAATCTGGAATTAAAAATACCGGCGCATTCTTCCCCGTTTATGGCCAAATCTTTCACCATGCAGGCCGTTCGATTGTGGAATGATTTACAGCTGAATATACGACGTGCTAACTTATTACCTATTTTCAAGAATATGGTTAAGTACTATTTACTAGACCTATGATTATCTATCTCTTAATTCATTTCTTTTTCTTCTGTTTCTTTCTGAGGCAAGTGCGATCGAACCAATACTGATCGAAGTAAGTTAGATGTTTTTATTTATTATTCTAATATACTTATAGTATGTATTAAACCTTATTTATTATAAGTATATATGTTATATACGTATGTATGTACGTTTAAGTATTTATGTCTATGTATGTCAATGTATGTTAATGTATGTTTATGTTTATTTGTTTGTGAATATGTATTTTTTGTACACGTAAACTACTCTTTATTAGTACTTTTACCTCTTCCATACTATGGTTGTCTGTAAGAGATTGCCTTGTGTGATAAGACTGTCCATTGTACTTTTTTGTATATTATTGTAAAACTTATTAAATGTATCTTAACGTGTACAATGAAGAATATTAATTATATAAATAAATAAGTTCGACCCATATATTTGAAATATCAAGAATCACACAAAATGAAACATGTGTTAAAAAAAAACTCACCAAGACGTACAGGAGTAAAAGTAAAGTCATCTGGTGGTAGAACCACTGATGGAACAGGTCCTTCGATACCCGTAGGGAATTCGAGATCTTTTTCAGAGTCTATCACGTGAAAACTAGACAAATTAGGATTGTCCACTTTAATATCGTTTTCAGCGCCATCTGTTGGTGTGTTATCATTACTAGTGTTTGCGGGTAGTTTAATTTTTTCATTACGTTCCATTATTGTTTCATCAAAAATCTCGTTTTCTTTCGCACGATACATATTTTTATTATCTGTGACAGTTTGGTTATCAATTGAATTGTTTTCATTATATGAAATATTTTCAATTTGATTTTTAATTTTAGCTTCTGATCTTGATATACCTCCATTGCTAAACGTTTGTGATGTTCCTTCATTTAGTATATTCATAGCATTTGGAATTTTCGTGACGTGTTTATCTTTATCATCGTCTTTCTTTCTTCTTTCTATATTTATTATATCTTTCTTTTCAGTCAGATTTTCAAAAATCGGGTCTTCAAGAGGTGTTCCTTCTGGGATATCTTCGAAAGAGAACTCATGGCTTATAATAATCTCACCTGTTTCCAACGATTTTGCTTTATTGAAAAGATTGTCCTTGTGGAGGAATGTATTGGTGTCATGAGATATACGCGCCGGACAGTCCTCTGGTATTGTGTACACCTGTGGGATTGTTAGCTACCATTAAAATTGTGGTAATGCGAGGTACTTTTGTAATTATTAATATTTTCTTGTAAAAAGTAGTATTGGATATATTGCTTATAAAAGAGGGCGTTATTGTCGCAGAGAGACTGTCTAAAGCAGTGATTCCCAAAGTGGTCTATATCGACCCCTAGGGGTCTACGTCAGCGAAAAAAAATTTGGGGGTCCATGAAATGAATATGGGGGTCCACGATAGTGGATCTTAACACATACACTGATAGTACCTATTTACTTGCATCATACTATCTTATAATATCAAAACATTTACTTTATAAATAATAACATTAAGAAACAGACTGGGCATCATCAGCCGAAGATTTAGGATTAACCCTTACAAAATTGACGCCAAATGTTGATAATTTATTATTAAAGCATCAGGTTCATCCTTCTCACTAAAAATATTGACTTATTACTTATGTTATTTCATTTATAGTTTATTTTATGTTTATTTAAAGGAACACATATTTTATATAACAGATACAAAATTTTATTTTGGGTAGTTTTAATTTAAATTCAATTAATAAATGTATAAATTAACATGTGTTTTTACTTTAAGTTTTCAACACTAAACTTCACTACAGTTAGAAATTTACAGGAAATCAATATCAGGTAAGTATGGGGTCTACCCAACACGGAAAAACATGGCAAGGGGTCTACGATACAAAAAAGTTTGGGGAACTCTGGTCTAAAGAGTATTGTAAGGCGCGCCCTGCTATTGTCTTATTTTGTATGTGTAAACTTTACCTGTACATCTTTGACGGTGGGCCGATAGTAGTCCAAGAGTTTGACATGCGCAGGAGCAGTGCGAGCTCGTGGTCCGACCGCGTGTAGAGCGAAGCAACGGTGCTCTGCCCCACTAGAGTCAGCGCCTCTTCCACCCAGGTAGAGCGTCGCCCTACCGCCGTTAGGGCTTAGCTCGATGCGCCGAAGCACTAGATGTGAACAATGATTTTTATTGTGTTAAAGAAAATTTTCTAAGAAAATTAGTGGCGTCATCTATCTAAAAAACGAGTTTTTTAGATAGATGGCGTGTACTCAAAAAACATGAAAACAATAATGTGTTAGTTATTTTACTACACGCTTTCGATAAAAGCAATCTATCAGCCAAGTTGGACCTTTTAATCATCCTAGATTGGATTCCTAGGTACATATGTCTCGGATGATATATATATACATATATATACATAGAGGGAGACACAGTGAGAGAGAGAGATAGAGAGAAAGAGTGGGAGCATTATACAAGCCGGTAAACGCGACATGGGTCCCCTGCTAGGTGGACATATCTAAGGTCTTGGGAAGTCATACGGGAGCGCAAGACAGGTCATCATCGATTTTTTGTGGCAGTGGGCCTTGTTAAATTATTTGTATGCATAATATATTAACAGGGTCACTAATATAAGCGTTCAGGTTTGATACCCGGGACAATCTTATATAATTCACACTTTATGCATTAATTAAATAGGATTACGACTAATCACTAACAAGTTATAGGATACACCAAAGGATAGATAGCACCGTCTTCTGCATACCGTATTATCTCACTGATCGCCAATCCGTCTGCCATGCGTGCTGATTATGGTTTATTCTCTCTCTCTCTCTTTCAGTCACACACACACACACATATATATATACATATAAATACATATACTTCGGGGAGGAGTAGGTAATGACGACGATAATACTTACAAGTGTCCTGCCGCTGCAGTTGAGAGTACAAGAGCGCGGCGTCAGCCCCAAACCCGCCGGGTAGCGTCACCTCCAGTAGCGCCATCTCTGGAAAGCTGCCGCTCCACACCACGCATGTCTGCGTGAAGTTATTTGTTATACTACATTTACAGTTAGATATAGGCTTCTTCGTTGAATTTAAAATAGCACGGTTGGCTGTGGAGAGGGTTTTACTTTAGTTATATTTGGGTCGTGCATATTTCTCTAAGAAATTTAATTAGAATTGAAGATATCCGTAGACGTACGAAAGTAACGAAAATAAACAAAACCAGTCGATTGGTTGGTTGAAGTAGCAGTCGTCACGCGATGTATCACGTAGAATATAAGGCTTTGGAGTTTTAAAATTCTGGAATACAGCTGGATTTAACGCGAATGCTATATCAATATCTAATATTAGAAATTAATAGGCTGTCACAGTTTATTTATTTATTTAATATTCTTTATTTAACACATTAGGATATATTTATATAGTTTCATAATAATAAACAAGAGTGTACAATGGTCTTATTACACGAGGCAATCTCTTACAGACAACCATAGTATCGAAAAGGTAGAAGTATAAATATTGGCTACTCCAAATATTTAAAAAAAAAATTAAAAAGGTTTAATGAAGGGTATATCGATATTTACGATTTAAATTATTAAAAAAAAAAAATTCCAAATTTGAACAGAACCGCTTGAGCAATATTTGAGGGGAGTTCACGGATAGACGGACGCTTTGTAAAGTCATACAAAATGTTTGTATGAGAGCCTTTCAATCATATAGGAAATCTATTACATATACTAGAGGAAGTAATGTCGTTTCTGTCGACATGTACAGAAAAACCGATTTATTACCGCTCCGGCATTGATTTCGTATACTAGACGGCAAAAGGTTGTTGATAACGAAGGTGAATATATAGTTGATTAGAAATAAAAACTTATTTAAAATTTTGTCGTGTGAATTTAACTTAAGAATGCGACATTACTTTCGGGTTCACCTAATATATGCAATAGATTTCCAATAAGATTGGAAACGCTCTCATACAAACATCTTGTATGACTTTACAAAGCGTCTGTCTATCCGTGATCTTCTCTCCAATATTGCCCAAGCGGCACTGTTCAAATTTGGAATCTTTTAATTTTTGTTTTTCGTGAATGTCAATGTACCCTACATTAAACCTTTTTTTTTTAAATTTGAAGTACTCATTATTTATACTTCTATCTCTTCTTCTTTCTATCGATACTATGGTTGTCTGTATTATAGCTGTACTATAGCTGAAAAGTTGATGTATGTATGTGTGTTACTGTGAATATCAAAGCACAGGTTACCTCTACAACAGCTGCACAGAAGCATGCGGTGTCGTTGTTCGCACAGTCGAAGGCGCCGTCTGTGCGCACCGAGACTTGTGCACGTAAGGCACGCCCGGTCGATTCCTGTGCATTCACGCTGCGATACGATCGGGTCGCCTGAACTAACGCACAGCCACTACCTGTGATACACAGAAATTTCTTGTTCAGATGACTTCATATACATACATACAGATATATATATATATGTGTGTTTGTGTGTGTCTCTTTTTCGAAGAGGTGGTGCCCCGTATGTCGGACTCGATCTAGGCGTCAATACCGACTAAAAACAATCCTCTCTCTTCGGTATCCCTGGTCCCCGCGGCATGGCCGCTAGCCATTACTTCGCGGGGGGGATTCAGCCGCAGCTTTCTCTGATAAACGGGCTGTTCAGGCCAGCTTCCTCCGCTCCTGCTTAATTTTTGCAAGTCCTTTAGCACGGTCGTATAGTACGCGCACGTAAGTTCCCAGGCCGAAGGTGAGGATAGCATTGTAGTTATCAGAGTTTCAGGATAGATTTTGCATCCTTCACCTTCTTCCCAAGACCTCCTGGCTTCGTTAAATCGGGGGCAGACGAAAAAGACATGCTCTGCATCTTCAATCATTCCGACACAATTAGGACATTTAGGGGAATCTTCGTATTTGAACCTATGGAGATACGCTCGATAACAGCCGTGGCCGGATATCATCTGAGTCAGGTAGTAGTTCAACTCTCCATGATCCCGGTTCACCCATGGCTCTAGGTTTGGTATTAGCTTACGCGTCCATTTTCCTTTCGTCGACTTATCCCAGGACGATTGCCACTGTTGCAAGCTTTTCAGACTTCCCTGGATTCTAAGTTCAGCTGATGTTGGGTCTGATTTGCATTTTTTGCTTTGGTACAGATTCGTCCTTTCGTCTGCAAGAAGCGCAACAGGAACCATACCCGTTATCACGAATGCCGCATCTTCCGATACTGTACGAAAGTGTAATATACGTGTGTGTGTACGAAAGAGAAAGTTTACCTTTGACGGAGATTGACAGTTGATTACTACCACTTAAGTGCACGACGTCTGGTATCATACTCTCAGGCACTAGGTTGATAGAAGCAGTCTTTGCGCCGCTGGTGATCTTCACCGTCAGATTAGACGGAATCGGCTGGTCTAACAACGACCAGGCGGTCAGGGCCTCCATTGCCACCAGCGTATCCTGGAGTACAAGACATACAATTAAGAAAAGGACCAATATTTAGCCACTTCCGCACATGCAGTCGCATCTTCAGGAGATATGTTACACCGATTAGTGTAACACTATGCCCCGTGGTAGGGTGAAATACGTGTTAAGTGATTTAACGGTGGCAGTTGTGTAATTTGCATTGTTTGCCGCATGCGCATTTATCAGCGGGCGGTGCACTTTGTTGCACGACTGCGACTGCATGTGCCGAAGTAGCTATATATTGGAACTTTTCTTACTTAGGATGGACTTTCGCAAAATAACGCCTGATTCCATTAAATATTTAAGACATAGAATGTAATATTTATAAGCAGGGGCTACACAAACATCATCATATCAAACTTACCAAAGTTCTACTTACCATTTCCCGCATCTTTCCCCAATTACTGAAGTAGGGTGATGATTTGTGAATAAAGGACTCCTTGAACCAGTGGTGTTTTATTTGGAGTCAGAACCCACAGTACGTATCAATTTTTTTAATTATTTTTTTTTGTGGCCGCCGCTATTGGGGGCCTCTCGTACCCTTTTATCGCCTTCCTTCCATCATCTTATTACTCTTATGTGGCTAGGTACATTATTTTATTAGTTACATATTCTAACTTTTTATATCACAGTTTTCTTAAGGTTGTGCTTTCTTAATACATTACTACACTTTTCCTATTCTATTTTTGACTAATTTAATTGACTTGTTATTTTATGTGTAGTTTATTAGGTACCTACTTATCTATACTGTTTTGTTTCCATTAACAGTGTCACTTACCACCGTACGAGCGAACGATAGGAACGATGGGCGAAACGTAACAATATTATAAGAAACAGCGTTTTAAAAATTCGAATATCTATATATTAAAATTATTGTTTACTATCTGTCTGTGAAGAATTTCTCGTCTGAAGTGGCACCCCTACTGCCACTTCAGACGACACATCGTCCGTGCAACCGTTGGGGCCTAAAGGTTCTGAAGTGGCCACCACAAGCTGGTAAACGCGGCGTGGGTAGATCTTCCACTAGGCAGTAGGGGTGCCACTTCAGACGACACATCGTCCGTGCAACCGTTGGGGCCTAAAGGTTCTGAAGTGGCCACCACAAGCTGGTAAACGCGGCGTGGGTAGATCTTCCACTAGGCAGTAGGGGTGCCACTTCAGACGACACATCGTCCGTGCAACCGTTGGGGCCTAAAGGTTCTGAAGTGGCCACCACAAGCTGGTAAACGCGGCGTGGGTAGATCTTCCACTAGGCAGTAGGGGTGCCACTTCAGACGACACATCGTCCGTGCAACCGTTGGGGCCTAAAGGTTCTGAAGTGGCCACCACAAGCTGGTAAACGCGGCGTGGGTAGATCTTCCACTAGGCAGTAGGGGTGCCACTTCAGACGACACATCGTCCGTGCAACCGTTGGGGCCTAAAGGTTCTGAAGTGGCCACCACAAGCTGGTAAACGCGGCGTGGGTAGATCTTCCACTAGGCAGTAGGGGTGCCACTTCAGACGACACATCGTCCGTGCAACCGTTGGGGCCTAAAGGTTCTGAAGAGGCCACCACAAGCTGGTAAACGCGGCGTGGGTAGATCTTCCACTAGGTGAACTACATAGTTAGATCTTCGAAAGAAGATATTTATTTCGTTCACCAGACACTTTTACCTACTATATCGTGGAACTGTCACAAAAAGATATTAAATATATTTAAAGACGAAATAAATTCTTAATATGTATGACAGTCCCGTGGGCAGCGGATAGGTTATTTATATATGTTACGTACGTTTGACAACGTTCTCTATATTTATATCTAATTGGACACAAGGTCAGTTTACAAATACAAGAAGAAATTTATATATATATATATTTTTGTTTTGTGTTATTGAAATTTTATTTATTTATGTCTAAAAGCATGCAGAATTGTTGGCTTCTAGGACCTTATGGTTCAGGAATGGAAACCACAGGCATTGTATGACGTCCACCCATTAGATAGAGATATGAACTTGTTAATAGAGAGACCTTATAGGGAGACCTGAGACCTATGGATGCCGCAGCACGTAACATGAATAACATTGACTTTGCAAATAGTTTGGCGATTTTTTTTTTACAACAGAAACATTTTTAAAGTATTAGGAATAAATTGGTTATTTTTTTTTCGAATATTGGCGCGATCAAGAGAAATAGGTAATGACTAAAATTATATATATAATGTTAGGTAATGACTAACATTATATATATAATGTGTGTGTGTAAAAGTAAACATTATCGCTTACTGTTTTGAATATAGAACATTCTAGAAATTATTTTAATATTTCAGACTATGTTGTATGGGGTAGCGTGGCCGAGCGGTCTAAGGCGCTGGTTTAAGGCACCAGTCTCTTCGGAGGCGTGGGTTCGAATCCCACCGCTGCCAGAATTACTTTTTGTACATTTTTTTATTTCCTGTCTTATCAGAATGTGAATGTGCATTATTAAGATATCTATATATTACATCGCTCATTGACAACTAATTCTCTATATATATATATATACATCATAAATGTCAAAGTGCAGTGACATTTGGCGCCATTTGTAAAAAATTAAGGCGCGTTCACATTATGACATTACTTTTGCGCCACCTGTTATAAATGCTAATAAAAAATAGATTAATATATATGGTGCTAAGGATTGTGAAGCATTAAAGAGCCGGCGTTGGAATTTGTTATAATAACATAAAGTATGTACCAATCGGAGTTTATATTCAAGTATCATCACCATTATTTCCGGTGATAAACGTCCACACCAAGACATAGGCTTCCCTTAACACGTTGAATGCCAGACTAAAAACCATGTTTAGTTCAGTGGGCCGCGACGGACACCATGTGACTGCCATCATGTTGGGTCCAAGAGGCCGCGTCGGACACCATGTGTCCGCATGTCCTCGATCACTTCAGAAGCCTCTAGGGAGCCAACGGACAGTGTTTCGACTGTTTTTACCAAGGCATGTGACCCGCGCGGCCCCGCAGAAAAATAATGGGTAAATCACTGTTTCCGTAAGTCGCCCATTATTTTTAAGGGTTTTACTGACAATATTTGCAAAAAAAAAAACACCTTGGCGATTTTTTGACGATTTTCGATTTAATGTTGTGGCCCCAGGGGACAGTATGCTGGCGGACATATGGTGTCCGCCATGGCGTTCAACGTGTTAAAGATCGCTACCACTACTGGTCTTCATCACTACCTTCACTAACTTGATTAATTCACCGGTTTACTTAGGGTATACCAACTTCGCGTTCACCAGTTCGTGGTGATGAACCTTTCGGCCCCAACGGTTATCGGTTGTACCACCTACTGCCACTGAGACAAGCAATTATTCGACTTAAGTTAGTGACTTTGGTTCTTTAATTTAATTTATTTACTTTATTGGACATAGACAGTAACAAAAGGCAGTAAGAAAGTACAAACTTAGAAGCTTAGAAACATAAAATTGGTTACAGTTGTTACCTTATAACTATCTCACTGAGAACATATAATGAATTATAGTCAAACAATGAAAAAACAAAAACATTACTAAACAGGGATCAAAGATTATGGTTTATATATTTATATTATGGTTTAAATTGTATTGTATGTATTCAATAATATCGAACGAAATTGTCTTTTAAAAGATACGAATCTCCAAATTTATGATTCTTTATTCTCTGGGTGGCCTTTATATAATGATCGTAAACAACGTATAAGAAGATATTTATATTGTGTTAAAGGTCAATAGTAGATATAGGGTGGGCCATAAATTTTTGCACTCTTGAAACATGTGTAGAAATAAAAGTACAAATGCTATTTTGTTTATGATTTATTTACCGTAATTATCATTTATTAAAATTTATTTTTTGAAAATTACATCGTCGAGATGTGCTCCGTCTCGCCGTTGGCACTCCTGTAATCGACTACGTAAACTTTGGAAAACTCTATTTGCAAAAATTTTTGGCCCACCCTATGTAAGGTATTAAAGCCGTTATAACGGCTATTTAGCAAAATAACACTAATATCATTCATAGAGAGCCAAACCGAAGGCATCCATCCTTGGCTCGCCTGTGGTTTATGCTGCCGTCCCAAGCCGCATACACAACATCAACACTACACAGCTCTACTCGGGTAGAGCGGTTTACTACGTACGAACGTCATCGTACAACTAGAATGCGACTATTCAGCTTCTGTTTTATTTTTAAGTTCATAGATCCTTCCGCTTCCTGAACTCAGTTCTAATGTGGCTGGTAAAGCCCCCGGGCTAACAGCATCGAATTCTTTGATATTTAATGGAATCAGGCGTTACCTCGCGGAAGTCCATCTTAAGTAAGAAAAGGACCAATATATAGCCTCATCCGCACATGCAGTAGTAGTCGTGAAATAAAGTGCACCGCCCGCCAGCCCGCTGATAAATGGGTATGCGGCAAACAATGCGAATCACACAACCGCCACCGCCAAATCACTCAACACGTGTTTCACCCCTCCACAGGGCATTATCAGGAGTTATTTTACACCAATTAGTGCCAAACACATGAGCTCAGTCCGTCGTCGCTTTGTTATTTATATGCCACCTCCTCCTCCCACTACGTCACGTGACCGATCACGTGTGGTATTTTTATTATACCCTCTCTTACGCGTAGGGGCCACGGAGGACGGAACGGAGCCCCGGCGGAAGTGGCTAAATATTCGTCCTTTTCTTACTTAGCATCAATTTCAACCGAAACCAAGGAAGCAGTAATATCACCTGTGTTGAGAGAAATCCGCCGGTTGGTGAGCGATGTGCTGCCAGCCAACGGGTAGCAGCACGAGCGTCGGCAGCACAGGAGGCACGAAGAGATAGTGGACAGTTGGCCAGGGCTAGAGCGCCATACCCTGTTGCTTCTATCGATGTTGACAGGCTACCTATTTAAATATTCATTTTTTAAAGCTTTATTGTTTTAAAGAGTTAGTGTCTTATTAAAAGACGTTTGTAACACTTTATCAATTTATTTAACACACGAATAAATTTTTATTAGCGCTTGAGTGCGAGCAAAAAGGACGTGCGTTCGTCGTGGAACTCTGGGGCGCAATGTGCTCTGCGACCGAGTGAAAGCGGGCAATAGAACAAAGGCGCAAAAGAAACAAAAGTAACAAAAGGTCTGCGCCCGCGTCACCGGTGCGTGCATGTGCTCGCTGCACTAATTCGGCACACTAAGTTCGCCCGTCGGCTACGCTCGCCCACAAAATCTTACACCTATTATTCATTCAGACATCACGTCAGTGTATATACGACTCCCACAGTTTTATCTTCTGAATGGAGGTCTCGTTATCAGTGAAGGCATGTTGATGTAAACTTGTCACACGAATCGAATCTGTACATCTAGCACCTTCTAGAATTTAAGGGATGATAAAGGCTTCAGCATATCTACCCTTATATAGTTCAGGTTATTTTGAAATTTCACTTATCGAAACCTCCACAAAATTCCTCCACCATGATTATGTGGAAGGGTCCTGGGGACGTTTACATAAATCTATGGCATTGGTAGACAAAAAAAAATCCCATTCGTATAAGTAAGCAACATAAAGTTCAAAATGAGATAAAACAAAAGAGCGAGAGAGAAAGAAAGTTACAAAGAAAGAGAAATAAAACTCACCACTTTCCCAATAAACATATTCGCGATTTCTCTTCGCAAGTTTAAGAAGTACCATCAGCTCTCGCAATTCCTCTTCATCCTTCAACCCACTGGCTACTTCTCTATCCCAAAGATACGCCTCGTTTGTCTTCCTCAACTCATCTTCGTACCCCCTGAGCCTCATAAAAGCATATGCGAGCAGAGAGTGTGCGTAAACACCTGTATGAGTTTTGGACTTCGTTGGAGGTATGGCGCGTAGACACGAGAGTGAGTTCTGTATGACCTTGAACGGGAGATTCAGAGAACTCTCCACTAGAGATGTTATTACGTATGCAGTTAGAGCTACATTTGCTATCTCGCTCTCTTCGTTTAGGCCGCCCTGGAAATGTGAGTCATTTTAATACAAGAAGAGATTACAGTAAAAAAGAATAGAGTACTAGATGTTTGGAGTGAGATAGAGTTTTTTGCAAGAAGCTGTTCTTACTTTAGTATATAGATAAGACTTGATATACTGAAGTAAGAAGCGATAAGACCGCGTCTTGTATCATAAGAACTGTTTTTTTTTTCTCCATTTATTGTCTATGGTGTAAAAAAATGTGACGACTCTTTTTGTCTTAGGGAGGAGATAGTACCACTTTCCGCTCTTCTTCCTAACTCTATCTCAAGTACCAAGGTCTGGTCCACGGCAGATTAAAAAATATTAATAAATACAGTTTATGATAAAATTATAGAAATACCCTCAGTTCGGCGTGGAACACCTGCCCCTCGTTACGGAAACAGCCGTTCTCCATTTGCTGGGAAAGAAGCCAACGCTCTGCACGTTCTATGGCTGGCGGGTAAGGCAATCCTGGTGATATCACCTGTGAAAATTGTAGCTTTTTCATCACCATTATTCTATCCATAGAATAAAAACACTAAATATAGGGTAATAAGTGTAATCGCTTTAAAAGTGTGAATGTATACTTCATTTGTATCAATTAATACATGCTACACATTTTCTAAAATTGGTTTCGAAATTCGAATACTTCAGAGTGATGACTTTATACATGGTGATTGCAAATAGATGTAAAATCTTTAAAGATTTGAGGATGTATTGCTGACATATTTTTATAGTTAAAGTTAAATAACGTTATATTTAACCTGACCAGAGATCTTGTTGAAAAGCCTTAAAGAAGGCAGTAGGGGGGATGATGTATGACAAACCTGATGGGCTCTCCTCATGTAGCGGAGACAGAAGGCGGTGAGCCACGTGGATGGACTGGAGTCTGAAGAACCAAAGGCGCTGAAACCTCCTCCTGGGTGCACGTATTGCAACTGCCTGGTAAATCCTGCAAAAAATATTTTAAAACTCTTTATTGTGCAAGCTAAATAATATATACATAGTTGCAAAATTGTAAATAAAATACTGCAAAGGGCGGTCTTATCACACGGGGCAATTTCTTCATAGTATCGTATAGTTTAATCATAGTATTGAAACAGTAGAGAGATATAATGGGTTGTTAACGTGTACACATAAACAAAACTTACATATATACAAATATATATGCATATGTATTTAATATACTTGTAACATATACAATATTACACATAATTATAAATACAATAGTAAACAAAAACATCAAACTCTCGGACAACAGTATGGAAATAGTAGAGGGCGTTAGTGAGTAGCTAATGAGTATAGACAAAACATACATACATTAATATGCATATGGAATATATTCATAAAATTAGCATTATAACATTTAAAAAAAAAGCAAATTTTGTTTATTGTCTGATCTTGAAGACTTTGTAGTTGGTAAATGTGACATATTTCGAAGTGATTACATTTATACAGGGTGATTGGATGTAGAAGCAAAAGCTTTTGCGCCTATAACAATCATCCTGTATATCATATATACAGGATGATAATTACATCTCGATCAACACTCGTAGTTATCAGAGTAGCAAAAAAAATATTCTTAATTATTGGCAATCCTACATAATTAATGTACAAAGTGTGATTATATAAGATTGTTTCCTTGAAATGAACCCGCGACCTATGATCGCAAGTGTCATTCCTCTACCACTGGACTACCATTAGTCAAATTCTGAATACGACATAGTAAAATTATTTATTGTTTACTTTTTGTGCTGCTAGAAGTTATTAAATCTATAAATAATCATCCTGTAGATTCAGACTCCATTAAAAAGCTGATCGACAATTGGAAGTTGGTGAAATTACTCACCTCTGGCCACATGCTCCTTGGCAACAGCTGCTGCAGGTGACTGTGGGTCCAGGGCGCTGAATGCTAGAAGGTTGGTGGCCATGCGCGCCATGTTCTGCTCTCCGCAGCCTCGTGGAAGCAGGACTAACGCGTCTGCATCCTGAAAAATGAAAGCAAATAAAGCCTTTGTGCCAATTCTCTCTACGCTTGGCATGCGGGTTCACGAGTGCAGTTTTTTTAATTTCCGTTATGTAGCTTCATCACTCTCTCTTACTCTTACTTATATCTCTTATTTATATCTAACACTTTTTCTTCCTAATCATTATTTTGGTCATAGAACGTCCACAGATGGACATGAACATCCTATTATAGATCGGAAATTTTTCGCGTTGCCTAAACCTATTTAATATACCGCGTTCGGGGGACTCCGGCTCGAATTCGAGTGCCGGTCTGGCGTAAAAATCAGGGAGGAGTCAATAGCCTCCCTGATAAGCGAAAAAGAGACCAAAAATTCATTCATCACCCTCTGTAAAAAAATTATAAATAATGCTATAGAAAGAAATAAAAAGTAAATATTGCAAATAAATAGATAATAAAGACAAAATAAAAGCAAAATAATATATAATACTGTGATATAAAATAATTATAGAATCTAAGTAATAAAAATGTGATATAAAATAACAATGTAATTTAAGAAAATGTAAAAAGAAATGAGGAATGAATGAAAGGAAACAGAGCAAAAGGGAAAGATGGTAGAATTGTGGAATGAAAGAATAGACCGAAAGACAATGTGAAGTATGAAAGAAGAGAAAGAAAAAAAATAAAAAATTCTGTGAAAAATTAAATAAATTTGCCCAAAAAGTCCCTGTCTCACAAAAGATAGGGGGTACGAGAGGCCTCCAATAGCGGGGGCCATAAAAAAACCTAATTAATTGATATGTAAAAAAAATGTATTAAATTACAATTGTATATGTACAAATGTCCCCTTCCACTTACCGCAAGAAGTGGGGCGATAGCATTGGTGGCTGCCCATACGGAAACTTCTTCAGTGTCCGCCACAGCTTGAACAGCACTCCAAGTCCAAGACACGTTCGACTGAGCTGGTTCCGAGCTGCCTGTGGACGCATAGTTAAAATTAAATACAAGCTGTTCGTTTTATTAAATTAATTAAACATTTATCTAATACATGGTAAAAATCAATGGATTTAGAAATAATGAACAGATATAAGAAAAAAAGTGTCGTAAAAATTTGTACATCTACATATTAAAATTAATAATTATTTACTATCTTTGAGGAAGGCACATGTCTTGCAGAGAGCGTCTATTGGGTGAAAGGAAAAGATCTGTATACTTCAGAGCGATCAATTTATACAGTATGATTAAAAATAGATGTATAGATGGATATATAGGTATAGGTTAGATGTATATGTATATATATATATATATATATATATGTGTGTGTTTGTGTGTGTGTGTGTGTGTGTTTTTTTTTTTTTATAGAGGTTTAAAAATACGTTTACGTATCATAGGGCCTGATGTTGGTGCCCCGTATGTCGGACTCGATCTAGATCAATACCGACTAAAAACAATCCTCTCTCTTCGGTATCCCTGGTCCCCACGGCATGGCCGTTAGGCATTACTTCGCGGGGGGGATTTAGCCGCAGCTTTCTCTGATAGAGTGGCTGTTCAGGCCAACTTCCTCCGCTCTTGCTCTATTTTACGCAACTCCTTTAGCACCGTCGTACAGTACGCGCTCGTAAGTTCCCAGGCCGAAGGCGAGGATAGCATTGTAGCTATCAGAGTTTCAGGATAGATTTTGCATCCTACACCTTCTTCCCAAGACCTCCTGGCTTCGTTAAATCGGGGGCAGACGAAAAAGACATGCTCTGCATCTTCAATCATTCCGACACAATTAGGACAGTCAGGGGAATCTTCGTATTTGAACCTATGGAGATACGCTCGGTAACAGCCGTGGCCGGATATCATCTGAGTCAGGTAGTAGTTCAACTCTCCATGATCTCGGTTCACCCATGACTCTAGGTTTGGTATAAGCTTACGCGTCCATTTTCCTTTCGTCGACTTATCCCAGGACGATTGCCACTGTTGCAAGCTTTTCAGTCTTCCCCGAATTCTAAGTTCAGCTGAAGTTGGGTCTGATTTGCTTTTTTTGCTACGGTACAGATCAGTTCTTTCGTCTGCAAGAAGCGCAACAGGAACCATACCTGCTATCACGCATGCCGCATCCTCCGATACTGTACGAAAGGCGCTAGCTACCCGTAGAGTGCTGACTCTATAAACAGAGGCGATTTTCCGTCGGGACTCCTGTTTGCTCAGTGCGTCGGACCATATGGGTACTCCGTACATAAGCACTGACGTAGTCACCGACGCTAATAACTTTCTTCTGTTTTGCTTGGGACCTCCGACATTAGGCATGAGTCGGCAGAGTTTAGCTGTCACCAGAGACGCTTTCGCTGCTGCTCTCTCAGCCTGATCTTTAAAGTTTAGCCTATGGTCGATCATTACTCCTAGGTACCGTATAGCTGGTTGAGTTGCGATTTCACAGCTGCCGACATTGAGTGTGATGGTCTCCGCAACTCTCCTGCCAGTAATGAGCACTGCTTCCGTCTTCTGCTCAGCCAGTTCTAGTCCGACTGACCTCATCCACAGGGTGATTATTTGAAGGGTTCTTTCAAATGCCCACTTCACTTCCTCCACGTGTTTCGCTACTATAACGACTGCTAGATCATCAGCGAATGCGACGAGTTTAGTTTCGCTGGGTAGATGTTTCTTTAGGAGTCCATCGTACATAGCGTTCCACAAAAGTGGCCCTAGTACTGACCCCTGTGGGACGCCTCCGGTGACTTTGTACTCCTCCGTCCCGATTTCCGTAGTGTATATGAGGACCCTATCAGAGAAGTAACTAGCGACTATTTTACGTAGGTATAGAGGTACATTCAGTGAGCTAAGTGCCCCCATGATGACCTCCCATTTTGCTGAGTTAAAGGCGTTTTTAATGTCCAAGGTGGCAACCAGGCAGTATTTTATCGAGCCTCTCTTCCATCTTTTCCCAGACACTGCTAGTTTTGCTATATTGACTACTTGCTCTATAGCGTCCAGCGTAGACCGGCCTTTTCTGAACCCATACTGTGAGTTAGCTAGGTGGGGTTCAACTGCTGCTTCGATCCTGCTGTGGATAATACGTTCTAGTATTTTCCCCGCAGTATCCAGCATACAGAGGGGCCGGTATGACGATGGCTCGTCTGGTGGCTTCTTACCTTTAGGGAGAAGTACCAGTCTCTGTCGTTTCCACGCGGTAGGAAAGGTGCCTTCCAGTAAGCAGCTATTGTAGGCCTCCAAGAAGACTCCTGGTGTTGCTACAATAGCTTGCTTAAGAGCTACGTTGGGGATCCCATCCGGTCCCGGAGCTTTGTTGTTTCCAACCCTACCGCATGCTACCATTAGCTCCTTCTCGGTAATAGGGGGGATTTCATTCGGATCCACAATCCCTAGTTGAAAGGAGGATTTTGGTTGCGTGGGGAACAGAGCTCTGACAATTCTTCCTAGTAGAATAGGACAAGTGGGCGTTGTATTAGTGTGTGTGTGTGTGTGTGTGTGTGTGTGTGTGTGTGTGTGTGTGTGTGTGTGGTCTTACGGCTGAAATGATAAAACTTAGGCAATAGACGTTGATATCTTTTTTTTTGATATTCTTTCAACTGACATTTATATATATATATATATATATATATATATATATATATATATATAAATGTCAGTTGTCGCTGAATGCAGCCCGATGATCTGTCCTATTGGATAAATGTGGGAGGTATATGCCCGACAGTGGGCGTCTTAGAGCTAAAATGATGATCAGAAAGGTTTTTTTCTTAAAAAGCGTGATGTCAAAAACTTTTATCACCGAAATTATATCGACAGTTATTCATATTTCAATTCTTTTTTTTTAGAAACTTATTCTTGAAGGTCCGAGAGATAGTCTAGTGATGTTGATACAGCATCTATTGAACTTACTTTTAAAAACAATGCCATATATACAGGTTGATTGGTTATGGCTGTAAAAACTTTGAAATTTTTTAAACCTGTTTTCAATCACCATGTATACTGTGATAATTCTGAAATTTCATTTGAACGCGACATGACAACTTCTGGCACTACAAAGCCTCTAGGAGTTTTAAATATATTATCAATATGTTATTTTTGACACCATTAATTTTTGTACAGGGTGTACCATAATATAAATGATAGAAAATTAGCTATGCATTCACCCGTTTAAAGTTTATATATGTACTAGTTGATCCAGCAAACGTTGTTTTGAAAAACAAAATAAAGTTTTTAATTAACAAATAAAAAATAAGGGCTGATCGTAGAGGGGTGAAAATTTAAGGTTGTATGTATTTTTATACCAAAATACATACAACCCTAAATTTTCAACCCTCTTCTTACAGCATACGCTGTATCATAAAAAAATAAAAACAATAAATTTTGTATAAAAAATAAAATAAAAAATTTAGGGGTAGACCACCCTTATCACTTAGGGGTATGGAAAATAGATAGTAGCCGCTTCTCAGACGTACTGAATACGCATATAAAATTTGGTAAAAACCAGTCAAGCCGTTCCGGAGGAGTACGGTAACTAACATTGTGACATGAAAATTTTATATATTAGATAATCAATCATCCTGTATATAAAAGCGACTTGCCAAATATATTGCTAATTGAAAAACACAAGAGTGGGTCGAATAATTTGGTTATTTTTTATGTTATCATAAAAACATGAAGAATATTCTTATGGACGTAACAGAGAATTGGTGAGGAAGATAGGAATACTACATTTCCTTACCTTTAGCACAGAGCATAATTGATTTGTATTCCTGTAATGGAACACCTTCAGGCTCCACTTCTATCTCTATTATGACTTCATCGCTGAAAACATAAATTTAACGTGTTTTATATATAATTTAAATCAGATAAAGATATAAAGCCTTTTCATAAATATTAACTTGTATATCTTTGTTGTTGCTTAGTATGCGTCTATTTATGATGGTATTAAAAAATACTTTTTAAAAATATAACATAGTATATCTATTTAAGAGCCTCGATTTTGAAGCCTTTCGTACCTCCCGTCATTAGTAGACAGGGACAAATTTTATTCTCTCACTCTTTTATATGTCTCAATATCTTTTTCATCTTCTATCACCTTCTCTTTCATTCTTTTCCTTACATTGTTACATTTTATATCGCCACTTATGCATCCAGAGTTTAAAACAACTTTACCAAGGTCATGCTACATGCTGTGGTAGATGGTCCGTCATTTTTATATTTTAGAACATTAAATTTAGTAATAGTGATATGATACCGACAGATTTATATGGTATGGTCTATATTTCCTCTTCTTTTATTTTAGAATTTTCTATCATTCCCTTTCGTACCAATTTCCGTTCATTCATCGCCTCACTTTCTTTGACTCGTTTCTCAAATATCACAGATCCGGGTTACTATCACATTTCTTCACCTTAGTAAATGTTTATCTTATGTTAGTTCATATTTTTATTTAAGATGCAGTTTATCAGTTTTGACTTGAAGGTAAACGTTTTTTTTTCTCGTTCCACCCCATAATTAGTTGGGAACAGGAATTTCCTTTCTTTACATTCTCCTTCATCAAAGAGGAGACGATAGAGTTTGTAGACTTTCGTTACACAGTGAAATGATAAACTAAATAGTACACTTCTGAAACCGGTTTGCTTTTAGCAAGCAACAATGCACAATATATATATACATATATATATATATATATATATATATATATATATATATATATATATATATATATCACTTTCTGTGGGAACTGTGACGTCTCTATCGTATAGTGCACGGCGATAAATATTGCACATCGACCTTTGGAAAGGGACAATCGGCTAATTTCGGCTTCGTTATCTCTGTCGCACGAAATACAACGACTGACAAAAAGTCAAATAGGTAATGTGGGACAGAGATAGTGCTCTATAAAGCCGAAATTAGCCGATTGTCTCTTTCCAAAACTTGATGTGCAATATTTATCGCCGGGTAATGTAATTTACATTTCTAATATCAAAGTTATTTTATCACTCTTATTACTCATTATTTTTTACTCACCTGACGTTAGATTTATTAGTGTTGCCACAAGTATTGTCGTTCACGGCGTGGGCGCGTATACTGAGACGAGCAGTGCCGGGGACAAGGGCTTGTATTTCAATCCGTCGGGCCACGGAGCCACGCGCAGCCACGCAAGCTGACTCCACACGACTGCCACCAGATAGATGTGGGTCGGTCAGGACTTGGATCTGGACCTATGTTACATATTTATCATATAATAACATATCTTTGAAATATATAATGAAATTCACACTCTGTGATTAAAAAGTTATGTGAAATTTTGTTTGTGGGCAATGGTAATCCTATGATCGTAACTCTCAGTCCTCTATCGATGAGCTACCACTGCTCATATATGCAAAATATTTATATACAACTAGCTGATCCCCCAAACGTTGTTTTGCAAAAAAAAATTGATATTTTAATTTACAAATAAAAAATAAGGGTTGATCGTAGAGGGGTGAAAATTTATGGTTGTATGTATTCTTGTATGCTGTATCATAAAAAAATAAAAACAAAAAATTTTGTTAAAAAAATATTTTTTTTTTAAGTGTGAACAACCTTTATCACTTAGGGGTATAGAAAATAGATAGTAGGCGATTCTCAGACCTACTGAATACGCATAATAAATTTGGTAAAAATCAGTCAAGCCGTTTCAGAGGAGTTCAAGTTCGAACACCGTGACACGAGAATTTTATATTTTAGATATATAAATACTACCTATACCTTTCTATAATTATCTATCTCTTAATTCATTTCTTTTTAAACGGTTTTATTTAATTCGACCCGTACGGAATTTGTTCAGGTCAAAATTAGAAATTGAAATTTAAGCACCTTCCCGTTGTCAGATTGATCTGAAATTTGGTACACATATTTAATTTAGATGACAATACAATATAATAAAATCAATAACATTATAAATCTAAGATGGCCGCCGATACAAAATGGCGGATTACATATTTTCCCTTAACCCCCTCAATATGGGTATCAAAAAACCGTTTAACTTAAAAGTTTTTTAAATGTATTTATTCTTCTTCTGTTTCTTTCTGAGGCAAGTGCGATCGAACCAATACTGATCGAAGTCAGATGTTTTTATGTATGTTTAAGTATGTAATGTCTATGTATGTTTATGTTCTTTGTTTGTAAATATATATTTTTGTACACGTAAACTACCCATCATTAGCACTTTTACCTTTTCCATAATATGGTTGTAAGAGATTGCCTTGTGTGATAAGACCGCCCATTGTACTTATTTGTATATTATTGTGAAACTTATTAAATGTACCTTAACGTTTACAATAAAGAATATTAAATTAAATTAATAAACACATACAAGTGTATATCGGTTATATGTGTAAAAAATCAATGAAGCATTTTCAAAATTCGAATTACAAGATATAAGTTAATATATTGTTTACTATCTGTTCCTGTAGACTTTGTTTTGGTCCCCGCTATTGGGGACCTCTCCTTCCACCCCCTATTTAATAGGAACAATGTTTTACATTTCTTAATAAATTTTTTTTCACTACAATTTTATTTTCGTTCTCGTCTTCCATAGTACACAATATCTTTTTTTCCTCCTTCTATCATACTGTCAGAAGTTATTGGCCTGCCGCATTCCAATAGAAAAGAAATAGAATAATATAACATATTTCATAGTGATCAAATTAAATAGGTTGATCGGGAAATAGTGTAATAGGTATAATTATACCATTTCTTTGAATAAATGTCGAACTCTTTTATTATTGTGGGGTGTTTGAAAAGTGACGTAAAAAAACTCGTGTCATTACTTTGTACAGCCTGATTCGATATAGGTACAAAATATTTACAGCCATTACAAATCATCCTGTATATAAATATTCCAATCAACACCTATGCGCATCGGAGTAGAGGAAAAATATTATTTCCCACATTTTGTGACCGATGTATGATACGTATATCTGTATCATACAATTTCATACAAAGAATATCTTTTTTGCTGTTACGTTCTTATTAAAGTCATGATTGGGGCAATCTACAAAGCTCTATGAGAGAGAGAGACATAAGAGGGAGGAAGAGGTAAGAGCGAGGGAGAGAGGGAGATAAGAAAGATAGACCGGATGCTTACATTTAGATTCTAAACCATTTCATACTCACGCTTAAAGGTTCGTAAAGGTAGTTGAAGAGTCGGTACTTGATGATGGCGGCATCACCTCTCCGAAGGTTCCGGGGTCCGTCGGCGTGGATGAAGAACTCTCGGAACACCTGAAATGTTCTATTTTCATCATCAGGAAATGACAATGTTGACTGTAGAATCGTTTTAGACGTTAAGACATTAGACTTTAATCTTAATGCACTAAAGGATATTGGAATAGATGTAGATGTATGATATAGTCATGCCGAATTACTAAAAACAGCAACAAAACAACACAGACACTGAATTTGCAAAGATGCAAAGTTTTTAGAAACCATTCAAAATCAATAGATTGATCTACACATAGAAATTTTCATTAAGAGTAGTTTTTTTAAGGAATGAGAAGGAAAGAGAAGATAACAGAGAAAGAGATAGAGTGTTAACATGCTTACTTGCAACACGGCGGGGCTAGACATGGCGATACCAGAGCGAGCCAAACACACGGCGCCTGCTTCATATCGGGTGATGGAGTCCGGGGAACGAGCGCTGGTTGTAGCAGATCCGTTCAGTCCCACTGGAACCAACCTCCACAGCCACGCCTGCAATATTGACCCAAGTAAACATCACCATATTTTGGAGAAGATTTTTTTAAGTAGAAGACCAAAAGGTTTACGGCTGTCGTTGTTATTACAGCGGTAAAGACGTCCACGGCTAAACATGGGCTTTTTCTAGAGATTTCTAAAAGGATACTTAACTAGGTTTTGTCCACTTGTGGGAGAACGCTGTGCTTGCCCCAGCAGTCTTTGGCCTGGTAACTATATCTATATTATGTTATTAAAAGCAAAGATTAAAATAAAGGCTCATGTAGAGTTTGACTACAATAAAACAAAATGTATATAATAATAGATATAAAAAGGTTGAATATGTAATGTCTGTGTAAATCTGTGTAAATGAATAAATATATAAAAATATAATTATAAATTGCTAATAAATATATGCTATAAAAACAAATGCAATTAGGAATGTAGACGAGGAAAGAAAGGCGACTAGTAAAAGAAAACCAGAAAGTGAGGAATATGAGGAAGAGAGAAAGAATTTGTGAGGAAAGAGAGAAGTAAGAGCTATAAAAGTAAAAAATTAAGTAACGTTCTTGCCCCAAACAAAGCAGGAAGAACGAGTATAAGCAAATAGAAAAACCATCCGAAAACTCAATAACCTTCAAACTCAAAACAACGTATTTTTCCGTCAATTTAGTTTATAATAATTTTTAGACTTCAAAGGTTACAGTACCCGGCGATAAAAATTACACATCGAACTTTAGAAAGAGACAATCGGCTAATTTCGGCTTCGTAGAGCGCTATCTCTGTCGCACGAAATACAACGACTGACAAAACGTCACATAGGTAGTGTGATACAGGGATTTTGAATTTGAATTTGGAATCGTATACATTCCATAAAAATATTTACTAAATGAAGGTCGAATGGTTTTTAAAAAAATTACCTTAAATATATTACGTCTTAAATATTTTTGGCTATGAAACTATATTCAATTTAGTCCATCCTACGCAATATTGTTAATAATTCTTAATTAGTTACACCCAGAGGGCTCTTTACAACACACGGCAACGTGAGAACTTTATTGAATTTAGTACTACACTGCAGATATTGTACTTGAAGAATATTGGTGCAAATTGAACTTTATTCATTTGTATTAAGGTTAAATATTGAATGCTAGGATATAAATAGGCGATTAGACAATTAACTTAAGTGCAGAACTTAAGAACAGATGCAGTTTAACTTATCTTATCTACTGGAGTAATTATGAATTAATATTTGGTTCACTTGGGACAATTTTAAATTATTATTTTGTTAACCCAGATAGATACCGTACGTGATATATATGTATATATATATATATATATATATATATATATATATATATATATATATATATATATATACTAAGGAAAAATAGGTGGCTACATGTGATACATAGTTTTTATTATTTTCAGCTGATAAGCGTCTAAGGCATAGAACTTCCCCTAGGACCGCCACGATGACATGTCATGCCCTGCCCAAGTTCATCGACTTAACCCTTAAATGCATGACTTTTATTTAGACTTAAAAAAATATTTATCTTGCAGATAAGTACACTAAAATGCAAGGAAAAATAGAAAAAAATATGTATAATATTTAGTATACTCATTTTTTAAAAAACCTTGTTACAGATATACAACACTATGCATTTACTTTTAAGTGTAGTACTTATTTTAAGTTTCAAGTTGTATGCTGCAGTTTTACATCATTATGCATTTAAGGGTTAATTATGTCGTCGTTCCAACTAGTGGAGGCATACCCTTCTCTGCGTGATCGCTACTCGAGGAACCTTTCGACGAGCAATTCTTAAACCTACGTCGATCACCTTGGTTCGTCTGCTAATTATTCTATACAACGGTATTTGTTGCGTGTTTTTTTTTGTACGATTTTGCCAGTGCTTTTAACGATTTGCGATGTCATATTCAGCAAGAAAGGGACTAACATATAGCCAGCCCGCTGATAAATGCGCGTGCGGTAAACAATGCGAAACACAACTACCACCGTTACATCACTCAACACGTGTTTCACCCCTCCACGGGGCATCCTCAGGAGTAATGTTACACCTACCAGTGCCAAACACCGAGTCTACTCGGTAACACTCGGGCGGTGCACTTTATTGCACGACTACTGCTACATAGCGGAAGTAGCTATATATTAGTCCTTTTCTTACTTAGGATGGACTTCCGCAAAGTAACGCCTGAATCTTTTAGATATGTCGTATTCATTCAAAATTTGTACCGGTAATGGTATGGGTTATTGTTTGATATATTTAAAAGGTGAACAAGAGACCTTGTTAATATCGTCAAAGGCGGCTAAATGTAGGGCGGTTCCAACCGGTGAATTTGGAAATCAAGCCTTTTTGACATTATGTGGGTAATTATAATATATAAACGATTCTATGTACGAAAGGGACTAATATATAGCTACTTCCGCTATGTAGCAGTAGTCGTGCAATTATGTGCACCGCCCGTCAGCCTGCTAATAAATGCGCATGCGGCAAACAATGCGAAACACAACTACCACCGTTAATTCAATCAACACTTGTTTCACCCCTCCACGTGGCATCTTCAGGAGTAATGTTACACCGACCAGTGCCAAACACCGAGTGACTCGGCAGTGCATTTCATTTACTGCTGCATAGCGGAAGTAGCTATATATTAGTCCATTTCTTACTTAGAATAGACTTTCGCAAAGTAACGCCTGAATCTATAAGAGATTATATGTACGTAATAAACTTTATTTTAAAAACTGAACATTGTGAGAGCGTAGTTAAAAACAAACAAGACACCAATAATCAAAAAAAATTATCATAATAATTATCATAAATAGTTTAAATGCTAACATATGTAAGCAAAAAAAAGAAAACATTTTTTTTTGTGAAAATATTAAACGTAATTGTGAAAACAAAGGTAAAGACACTGATGTCTGTGGAATATAGATTATAAAAAAATGATTACTTCAGAGAAATCGCTTCTAGGCGGATGGTCTTCTTGGTCTTGCAGCAATGCTGGAGCTGGTCCATCACAATGGTGTGTTCTGGTCTCCTCGCCCAGCATCCTAACGCCTGCTGCTGCTAGCCAAGCTCTGGTGAGGTCAATCCCACTGCTCGGCAGCTCTGGTGAGTCACTGGCTGCAGAATATTAAATTGAATTATTAATAAAACTTTCCTTATTAATCTTACAACAACAACGACATCTAACGTTCTTTTTCTGCTCATCTCAAGTTGCAGCAAAGTAGCCGAAGACAACCACTGATAGGTAGAACCGGTAGGAATACCATATAATGCTGTCCTTTCTCCAAAGATTAGGGTATCTTGTGTCCATCCAGAAGATTCACCTTCCACCCCCCGAAACCAAAAAAAGTTGGACCACTGAAGTAATTAAGGTTCCAGTGGCTGCACACGGGCAGAGCAAGACCGGTCATCGTGACGATCTTTGCAGGAAGCATGAGAAAAGGAGTCTGCCGGGACAGTAAGTGTAAAATTACTCACTCAAAAAGCAATCTCCAGCTGCATCATACTCTGTTAGATTCCTATGCCCGTCGATAAGTCTTCTTAGAGCTTGCAACAACACGTCTTTGACACTGGGCGGAGGTTCAACCCATGTGGAGGCTGTGTCCAGGGCAGTCAGAGCACACAACGCTGGTCCAGGTGTAGACAGCCGTAGCGTAGCTGTTGTCCCGGGGGCAGATTGTCGTGAAGTCCAACTTGCTTCTACCTGCGGCCAAACAACTAATGAAAGGCTTCGAATATTTATAAAAGTTATCCATTTTAAATACTGTCAATGTATTCAAAATTAAAATGACTTCTAAACGTTAGAAATAAATTTATTTCTATTTAGTAATATGAAGATCGCTCAAATATCTGACACAAAGGAGACCAGCGACAACAAAAGACAGATTCTACGATCGAGCCAATCGGGGCTGACGGTTAAATTTATTTGGGCACTATCCTGCGTACCTCGCTTTGTCTTTTACTGCCATTGTCAGGAACTTGATAAAATAAAGTACGGATTACAATAGTCTCGTGTTTCAGGTGGCTTGTTTCTATACCTTACCACCCCACCCCAGATCGAATGGTCTAGAAATTATCTACCAGCTACGGCTTAGGACTTCTAAGGAAGTGTGTTGAGGAAGGCAAGGAGTTTTTCGTCTAACGATTCGTCAGCGAAGAGATACTCGGCACGTTACCGTGTATCGATGTGAAGTATAGTTCATTATGTGAACACTATACGATGCGATGTTCGATACGATGTTCGCGAACTTATAGTTGAGTGATCGCGTAGAACCTTCAATAAACCTCTCTTCGTTGTCATATCACGTGACAGTTTGCGGCTCCCCTCTTGAATCCTTCACAGAAAATAAAGGATAGTCTTTCTAAAACTGCAACGTTTTAATCATAACGAAATTTAAATAAAACCTTAATATATGGTACAAATATTTTCGTTTTTGTTCAGATCAGAAGGGTGGATTACTTAAATATTCTGAGATAACTATAATCGGAATTAAAGTTTCCTATAACCTCCCCCCCCCTCTTTATTCCCTTGTCACACTAAGTGATCCCCTCAAGAGCGATCGTATGTTACGAACGAACTACTTGATTTAAGAAAAATTCGAACCTTATTTCCAAAGCACTCGTCCATTTCAAAATGTTTGCTCGCGCTGACAAGTTCCCCGTTGTGATAGAAGTACGCAAGGAGATGGCTGTCTGGACACATCTGATGGGTCACGCGGATCGGCAGCATGACCCTCAGCAGGTGCCGGTCGAGCAGAGAATCCGAAGCGTTCACATCGAGCTGATTCGGGTCCACATCCAAATTGTTGAGACTAGAATCGAAGGTCGGGAGGAGTTTCTCCAAGTTGGCGTTGCAGGTGCTGTTCCTTAGTGCTGGTTTAATCTGGGTAGTGGACGCCGCGACTGGACACTGCGTTGTGGCTCCCCATCGGTAGATTATACCACCTCTCGTAATGACCTGGATAAAATAGATGTTTTTATGTATTAATACTGTCACATATGTTATATATTCCTATGTCCCCAAGATAGGGCAGGGGGCGTCCACAGTACGTCGTCATCCCGAGCGGTCTTGAGCCTCGCGCTTTACTTCGCTCCACGTCATTCCAACTGCCTTCACTTCTGCAGTGATCGTCCGCCGCCAGGTTTGCTTTGTGCGGCCACGTCTTCGCTTTTCTTGAGGATTCCATTCTAGAGCTTGCCTTGGTATGTGATCAGGATCCCTTCGGAGCGTCTTATCCAGATCCAATTGCGGTGTATACACACACACACACACACATATATATATATATAGATACATACATACATATACACATATTTATATACATATATTCAACTATAGTATGGAAAGGTAGAAGTATAAATAATGGGTGGTTATTCATAATATTTTTGAAATTTATTTTTTTCATTATATATCGATTTAAAATTTTAACATATGTAATATGAATTTTATTATTAATTCTTTAACACGATTTTAGATAAGTTTTTTCATGTTACACGATTTTATTTTGCACGCTTTTCCTTAAAATATATCTGCCGTGTAAAGAAAGAGTTGGTTGTAATAAATTAATATGGATACGTATTTATTAAAATTATTTCGAATTTGAATTTCATTCTTTTATTGTTCTGAAAATTTACTTACAGCGTTTCTTTAATAATTTCTTCCTAAAATATATAATCTATTGTTTAAGTTTCTTAAGTAAAAAAAATATCTATGTGAGTGGGCCATACAACAAACAAGTATAAAATAACTTACCACAAAATGCACAGTGATTGGCGAAGAAAGACCTCTGAGGTTCAAGTATAACGGCACGAGAGTTCGAGTGGCATATGCGTCTGCTCTTAAAGGTCCAAGAGCAGCTCGCGATGCTGCAGTCCTCACAGCCAACTGCAGCGTTGCTGTCACGTTGTGTAAACTTGCCTGATAAAAATAATATTAGTGCTACCGAAACCGCTGTACCGCGCCTTAGGTATACAAGAGACGGGGAGAGGGTATATACGGCTTCTCACTGTAAGCTCTATCTCTACTAGTAACGGTAAGGGCTATGCTCTACATTCACAAAATCAAATTAGGAAAAAGAAGATTCGTAGAAGAACTAAAGAAACCGATAAAGCTCGCAGAACTAATGGTCCCTGGAGTCCTATAGTTCTGGATGGAGATCACAGTATAGGCAGCGCAGAACATCCGCTAACAATGTCGTCAAAACGTTGTTTTTATAAGATCTGTGGAGTTAGATGATTATGTCCAGCATTGGGCGTTCTACAGCTGAAATAATTACGACATTGTATTTTAATAACTTCTATAGTTTGATGATCAGTAGCTGTACTTTTTAAAAATGGAGCAAAATAACCCTCTGGTATACCATGAACGGCCAAGGTCAGGGTTGCAATGCCAGAAGGTGAAAGGACGAAATAAAAAGCGGCTTAGGGTTTCAGGTAACTGGAGGCAATAGAGGACGTTGGAGGCCTTTGTCATAAGGCACATAGAAACAAGAGATATTTTAATGTTAAAGATATTACTAGAAAAAAAATTGTAAAATTTTAGAATTGAAACTGACATTTGTGTATAGTACTTCTTTTTAAAGTTAGTATATATATTAAAAAAATCTAAATATAGGTAACTACTCAAAAAATGACACACTTAATATTATTATCTTTGTATAGTTTAAAAGATAATTTTAAACCTAACAATCTTTAAATATTTATATCTCAAAGAACGCTTTGCGTATTATCTTTTTATTCTTGTTTGTACTTCGCCTATTTCAATTTAGAGAACCAAACATATAACTTTGCCTATCACCACCATTTTTAGTTAGGAAGTAAAAAAATTGACAAGATGTATTGGAACTCGTAGATTGCAAATATTTAAAAATCCACTAAAATGATAACGGACTTTGTAAAGGGCTTCGAGGATACTGAAACTGAAATGATAATGGTGTAAGTTTTTTAGTGTACCTCAAATATGTAGATGGCGTTAGTAGAAGGTTCCGCTGCAAAGAGGGCGCGCGCTACGCCGCGACTGTCGGTTTTAGCCGTGACGCACACTGGACGCTCTGCCCGCTGACAAACGCGTATAAGCTCACCGACCGCTGGCTTGTCGTCCCATCTAGTAGCTTTTACCTATAAGGTTATCATCAATATTAATTAATTTTTAATTAATTTATAATTCTGATATCATCATATCAGCTAGACGCCCATTGCAAGGCAAAAGCCTCTTCCAAAGATCACCACGACAAGTCCTAAGCTGCCCGTATCCAGCGACTTCCTATGATCTTGGATATGCCGTCGGTTCAACCAGGGAGGAGGAGGAGGAGGAGGGCCTCGCTCATCATATAAGGTGTGTCATTACAGTAGGTATGTGAGCTATTAGACGAGCAAAAACGCACAAGAGAAAACGGCAAACTATGGTAAGATTAAAAAAAATCTCTTTAACGTATTTTAACAATTACTGCTGCAAGTGTAAATAAACTGCATACTTCTTTTTTTTAGCAGATGGACGCCTACTGCATGACAGGCGTATACCAAAGATCGTCACGATGACAGGTCTTGCGCTGCCCGCGATCTTAACTATGTCGTCGGTGCACCAAGTGGGGAAGAGGGGTGTTTACCCGCACCGCGTCTACCGGCTCGTGGTGGTCACTTGAACCTTTTGGCTCCAACGGTCATCGGTCGCACGAGTGATGTCACTACAGACAAGCGACTCTTCGAGCTAAGTCGGTGATTATACGGATCTCATTTCCGATTCGATCTCGCAGTGAAACTCCGAGCACAGCCCTCTCCATTGATATCTACATGACCTTGAGTCTTCATACAAGGCCACGTCTTGGAACCACATCATCACCGAAAACACTGGTCGACGACCTTGGTCTTCAGGCATTGCGGTGTTTAATGGAATCAGGCGTTACCTCGCGGAAGTCCATCCTAAGTAAGAAAAGGACCAATATTTAGCCACTTCCGCACATGCAGTGGTAGTCGTGCAATGAAATGCACCGCCCGCCAGCCCGCTGATAAATGCGTTTGCGGCAAACAATGCGAATCACACAACCGCCACCACCAAACCACTCAACACGTCAAACCAGTCAAACTCACTCTGTGTTTGGCACTAATCGGTGTAACATAACTCCTGAAGATGCCCCGTGGAGGGGTGAAACACGTGACAACATTGCACGACTACCACTGCATGTGCGGAAGTGGCTAAATATTGGTCCTTTTCTTACTTATTGCGGTGTTTCTAAAAATACTTACCTTCATCTTATATGGCAAGCTAGGTGACAATACAGCTCGATGTTTCGTAAGGAACTCCAACGTGACTGGACTGTCCACCACTTGGGAGACCACCGTCGTGTTCTGCCAGACCCGAGTGCCTTCTTCCTGTTTGACGTTCACAAGATTTTTATTAAATAATTAATGAATATAATATATGCATACTTTATCTCGCGATGACTGTACCTTTAGTACTAAATACATTAGAACAATTTCGTTGCAGTAAATATTTTTAAAATAACTATTTTGATAGAACAAAATTTGACATCTCCACCAGAATTTTTTGATTAAAATTATCGTACATAAGATAAAAGATAAAATTGGTTTATTAAATATTGGAAATTTTAATAGAACTTATTTTTTGATCGTAATTTTTTTAAATCTATTTTATTTCTGACTGTACTCCGCTTCACAATAACACATCTTTTAATAATGTTCAAAAATATTGGTTTATATTTACATATTCTGACCGATATAGTTTAAATGAAAACAAAATAATCAAGCGAGATCATGGCCAAGGATTCTTGTCATTTAAATATTCGTTCATTGATCAATAGACATTTTTCCGGCCATTGATTTTGATGCATTTTAAATTTTATGTGTTTATTAATTTTTATGTAGTAATTTCAGTATATAGGCGCCAACTGCTAGGCTACGTTGACCACTCAGGTTCTTCCAGTTTAGGTTCTAGTTGGGGACCTGCCCCTGCCGCCCACGCTGATATCCTCATTTTTGATTCGATCTCGCAGCTCTGAGCAAAGCCTTCTCTATGACTGTCTAGGTGACCTTGAACCTTATTATAAGGCCTATCGTTAACGACCACGTCTCGGACCCATTTGTTATCATTGACACATATCTGGACTTCAGACATTACGGCAACTAACCCCGGCACAAAATGAGCGCGGTGCCGCTTGTTTACGGAAACCAGCTCGCAGAGACAAACCAAGACAGGATAAATGATAAAACAAGAGAAGATATAATGCAATTTTGGTACTGCACCTGAAAGCTGAAGTCTGCGATCACCACGTCTGGTGGGTGCTGGCCTCCTAGCCCCACTCTCCAGGCGGCGGCGGCGTGGCGGTGGCAGGCTCGTGGGGCCCGCAGTCGCACCGCTGTTCGCACTCCACCACTGCCATCGCCACCAGCACCGCGCAGCCGTATCACCAGCATACCTTCCACTGCTTCCGTCCACGGATATCTGTTACATAGTTATTCCTTTGTACAAACAATATAACACGAACCACTTAGGATTTTATTATCCTTTTCTTTGGACATCCTTCCGAAGCTTCAACGTCCTACTTTGAAGTTTCAATAACAATTCCATGACACAAATTCTAGATTCTAGATTATCATAGATATATACAAATATTCTCTTTTAACCTAAATAACATTTATATATATTTAACAACTGTAATTTATATATTATCTATTTATTAAATAATTATTTTTCGTGATTTACAAATTAATTGTGATAAATTTAAATGGTATAATGACCACCTATAGTGAATAAATGATTTGGTAAAGTCGTGATAAGGCTGTTTTTTATGTTTCACATGGCCCATGTAAAACAGGGTCTCTCGTTCTCCTTCTCATGTTTTAAAACAGAAACTTTTTTTTACTATTATTTCTTATTTTCTCTCTCCTCTCAAGTACTTCGAAATTTCTGTTAATACATCTTTTTTCATTTGTCTCTCTTCGTTAGTCACATTTTTATGTATCACAATTAGATACAATTTAAAATTCCTATCATTATTTATATTTTTTTATTTCTCATTTTACAATTCTATTTATTTTTCTGTCCTTCTTTATAATTCTTTTACAGGTCTGAAAACGCTAGATGCATGCCACTTGCAACTGGTGGTAGTGGAAATTTATGACCTAGAGCTATATCTAGCAGTGATGATTCTTTGGCTGAGATGATGGTGATAATGGTTAAATTTTTTTGAAAATATAGATGAATAAATAATAAAGTTACCTCACGCAAACAGTCCAGACCAATCTCTCGCTTGTCTTCAGCACCCTGGGCGCATGTCGCACAGTCAGTTGGAAAGGCGGTACTTCGTAGTTCCCCACCCAGAATGTTGTTGACCCCTGTACAACTAAACTCATTATCTCGGCGTATTGACTTCAGAATATAGAAAAACATGGGGTCAATTAGTGCAGTTCAATATACACACTAATGTAATTGTTGTTAAAATAATGTAAATCGTATTACTATATATCTAAACACTGTTACGTCGGAAGGCTGTATCTTATTCATTAAAAGCCTCTTATTAACCCTCCGTTTGCCGCAACATGTCGCTTGTCAGTGTCGGGAACGATTTTTTTTATATAAATGAAATATAATTGTTTATGATCCTGAGATATGTAGAAAATACAGTGCAAGCGATTTTAAACTGTATTTACAAGGTCATTCGATATTAGATTATTATTATATTACTAGCTGTTCCGGCAAACGTTGTTTTGCAAAAAAAATATTTTTAATTTTCAATTTAAAAATAAGGGTTGATCGTAGAGGGGTGAAAATTTAGGGTTGCATGTATTTTTGTATGTTGTATCAAAAAAAATAAACACAAAAAATTTCGTCAAAATAATAAAAAAAAAATTTTAAGGGTGAACAACCTTTATCACTTAGGGGTATGAAAAATAGATAGTAGCCGATTCTCAGACCTACTAAATACGCATATAAAATTTGGTAAAAATCGGTCAAGCCGTTTCAGAGGAATTCAAGTTCGAACACCGTGACACGAGAATTTTATATATTAGATATTTATAATATGTATTAAACCTTTTTATTATAAGTATATAAGTTATATACCTATGTTATATACGTATGTATGTATGTCTATTGTTTGTGAATATGTATTTTTTTGTACACGTGAACTACCCTTTATAAGTACTTTTATCTTTTCCTTACTATGGTTGTCTGTAAGAGATTGCCTTGTGTGATAAGACCGCCCATTGTACTTTTCTGTATATTATTGCAAAACTTATTAAATGTATCTTATCGTGTACAATAAAGAATATTAAATAAATAAATAATGTAGCCTATTTTATTTCGGGCAGATCTGACCCGTACACACCTGGGGGATTCGGACAGATATGTCCATAGGCAGTTGACAGGTTAATCCTTTATTTCGACGCCGCCGATAGATGGCGCTAGAAGTCGATTGCATCGCGTTATCGCTCGACGTCGGGTAGACGGATTATAAGGATACTACTCGATTGTGTCGCAATAAAATAACGAATGATAATAGATTTTTTTTTATTTATTCTTCCAAATCATTTTTATCACCTCAAAGTAATCTCTGTTCAGTTTTTATCTCCTCAATTATGTTCAAACAGCGTTCCAACATTGGTCTACACGAATTCAAATCAGGCGATTGAGGCCGCCAAATCGCCTGTCAAACCTGGCGATAATTATATATCCCCCCGTAGATATCTTTGGGGGAGACCAATGCCTTGTAGTGTGCATCTATGGACTCAAACAACGACACCTATATATTGTAAACTTGTCAAAAACACTTTCTTTGTTTTTCGTATCAGCAATATATATGGCCAACACGTGAAATTTCATTCACTTTTCTAGGAATTTCGAAAGAATCAATATTTGTGTCTTCTTATTTTCCCGACATTTTTTAATAAACAAGACGTTTTGTGTGCACAAATCTAAATGATTCTTTTAACATTTTGACTCTACCCTGGACATTTATCTTTTATAATGTGGTCAGAGACACTGCTCCCGATTCGAATCCAAAAGACGTAACCACTTGACCTTATGTGAAAACCTTAATATACCTCCTTTCAACTTACCGGACCTTCTCAAGAAAAAATTTACAGCAGAAACTTTTAATGAGTTGGCCCGGCACGATGTCCTAAATCTCAAGGCATTTAACGATCTGTAGCGCTTGGGCAGCGACTTGAAATAAAATAATGTGCGAACTAATATATAATTGAGTAAAACTTCCAAATTGTATTTGTTAATATGTATAAATTATAGCTGTATTTACCCATAAGAGAAAATTGTGTTAAAAAAAATTATAAAATGCTGTCGTGCCTCGCAGCTGGGAGAAGAAAGATCCGTATCAAATAGCGGCAACCCTCTCCCAACTGTCTGCGTTTAGTAAAATCGAAAAAAAAATTGTAAAAATAACACTAGTGATCGAATTAGAATTAATAAAAAAATTTAGTCAAAGATGAATATTACCTGTGATCCGTCAGAGAGCTTGGCCCTGAAGGTCCACTTCCCCGGAGGCGCGTGGTCGTCTAACTGATGCTGTATCTGGGCCAAACCCAGCCGGGTTCGTAGTCCAGACCACTGAGCAGCTCGGGTGCCCTCCCATGGACCTTGAGGTCCCTCCAACCATATCTCATCGATCTATAAAATTTAATTGTATCTGGTATATATATCAACATAACACATTGCTGTGAAAGGGAGAGAGAGGGGAGGGAAAAGAAATAAGGAAAAGATAAACAGGAGCGAGAGGGATAAAATGGTCATAGACGGAGTAAAAGTGGGATATAAAAAAGAAAAAGCTGAGAGAAAAGTATATGAGGGAAGAGGACAGTGGAGAGAGAGAGAGATAAAGAGAACTTTTTTTCTAGGAGATGCCAGATTCCTTCCAAATATTTTTCAGTCTTGTTTACCATTCGACAGCAACAAGATTTTAATCATGATACTCTTAATTTCAGCTTTTAGATGTCCACGCTTGGACTAGATACGACTTTCCCAAGGATGAGAACCGATTGGATTCGACCTGATTTTTGCATTTTTCATCATTTTCATTTCAATTCATTTTTATAAAGAATATTTCTTATTGATCTCATAGAGAATTTAATTATAAATACTAATTATAAATTTATAGAGACAAAAATAATAAAAACGTGAATGATCTCCATTTTATATATATTTTTTATGCTATATATTATATTATATATTGTATATAAAATTTCAGTTGTGAAGTGAAACTTGATATACAGTATACATATGGTTTCGGGTGGCAGTTGGGGCGCATTTATCAGCGGGCTGGCGGGCGGTGCACTTTGTTGCACGACTACCACTGCATGTGCGGAAGTGGCTAAATATTGGTCCTTTTCTTACTTAGGAGGGACTTCCGCAAGGTAACGCCTGATCCATTAAATTAAAAAAAAATAAGTGAAATTTGGACTAATGTCAACCCAGTTGAGATTCCCTTGTGGGGGGGCCTTTAAGTTTAGTCACATTAGAGCATCCATCTGAAGCGATCTAAGAGACTTTCGACTTTCCAATCCAATGTAATAGTTATATGTAGCTATATTGTATTATTAGCTGTACTGTATTACCTCTTACTAGTAATTTGTTTGATATAGTTTAATACAGAGTTCCCTAAACTTTTTTGTGTCGTAGACCCCTTGCCATGCTTTTCCGTGTTGGGTAGACCCCCTACTTACCTGATATTGATCTCCTGTAAATTTCTAACTGTAGTGAAGTTAAGTGTTAAAAACTTAAAGTAAAAACACGTGTTAATTTATACATTTATTAATTGAATTTAAATTAAAACTACTCGAAACAAATTTTTGTATCTGTTATGTAAAATATACGTAACTTTAAATAAACATAAAATAAAGTATAAATAATATAACATCTTCATATTTTGTTATTTTTCGGTACTGTTCCTTTTGATCGCGTCCTGAACTATGGCCCTGCATTATTAAAACGCAAGCCTATCTTTATCGTTATTCTTATTATTCTTCTATGGGGACCCCTCGTACCCCCCTATCTTTTGTGGGAGAGGGACTTTGTTTATATTTAATTCCGTCATTTATTATTGAGGCGGTAATGTCCTCGCTAACTTTTTTCCTAGCAGGAACTCCTGGCACACAGAAGTACTAGGAACTCTCTCTGAGCTTAAACCTGTGAAGGTACTCCGAGAATTCCTCGTGCACCATCAGCATCTGGGCCAAGACCGTATCCAACTAAACCACAGATATTTTTATACTCAACAAATATTGCCTTTAGCATTAATATAAAATGTACAGTTTTTTTTAAATACCTACACACGTGACACAGAAAGCTTCGGCATATACTTCCGTTAATGTGTAAACAGTTGATTCAACGTACCGCATACAGGGTTGACCTTAACACAGTGACACTTTTGCAGTGTCAGCGACCCTCGAATGTACACTAGGGCTGTCAAAAATAAAATATTAAAGACAATTATTAATACTATTTTTTTATTACCTACTTCTCTATTCCTTACTCCGCCTAATTACATTCTTAAACCACGTACGAGGAGTACAATCCAATGCATAGCCCTCTCCATGATTCCTTCACTGACAATAAACTTGCTATTGTTATATTGGATTTTTTATTTATTTATTTATTGACACTTTTGTACAACATACAATAAAGAGAAGAAAAATAAGAAACAATTCATACGGTACAAAAGGCGGTCTTATCGCTGGAGGCGATCTCTACCAGACAACCTTTGGATGGAGATGAAAGACATGAAGGTGAGGGCAGTTTAGGGTGTACATACATACATTACTATACACACACACATATATATATATACTTAGGAAAAGTACTACATATATACGTATAATTAAGAGATGCTACACAAAATCTTAAGAAGTGCTCTTTTACCATTTTTTTTAGATACTGACAGCAATTTAGCGCATCCCGTTGGTTTTGGTAGCTCATTCCATAACCTGACAGCGACACCAGTGAAAGATTTCTCCATATACATAGTAGAATGAGCAGGCATTGTCAATTTCAAGTTCTCCGATGATATAAGTGACTTATAATAAGTCACGTAAGAAAATAAATTTAGATTTAAGGTGACTTACTCTTACTTAAGCGGGTTAAGCAAGACACTATAGAGCAGGAAAAGGATGAAAAAGAAGAAACACTTGAGCTTTTATGAAATTAAGTAATTTGGTCACATTTGCGGAGTCCAAATATGAACTTGACACAAAAATTCTGGACTCGCGTGAACATAAGTTATTCTTCAGTAATATTACTGTAGCGGTTGAAGAAAGCGTGATGTATGTAAAATATAATTGACATGTCATATTTTATAATAATCAATTAATGCAAGACCTTTTTTAAAAATAGAACATGCATAAAAACTTTTTGATGTAAAGCTATATATTCACTTGTTTAAATGCTTAAAATTATTACACATTAAATCGTGTTTGAAATTATTATTGACAGACATACAGACGATAAGTGTGCCAGTGTGTCAACCGGTCTTCGAGCGAGCTTTTGGACCCTGTTAGCTTATACCGGTTCCTTAAAAATCGAGATCGACGATCGATAGCTTTCGCTAACGGAACACCAGCGTAAGTTGATACGTTATTTAGAACAACACACGTACAAATCCAGTCCAAGATATTAAAATGTAATACTTATCTATAACAGTTACAGTTTCATGTATCATTGTTAATTGATTTTGATTTGTTCTAGAATGTTCCAATTGATTCAAAAGCCTCACGTATAATATATATATATATTAAACTATATCAAACAAATTACTAGTAAGAGGTAATACAGCATTGAAAAGCATTGCTTATTCTATTTACGATATTTGTTAAAGTATATATGTATATATATATATATATATATATATATATATATATATATATATATATATATAAATAACGTGTTTCTTTTTGTATATATAAAAAAACATACATCTTATCGTTGTAAATGTATTAGAAGCACCAGAAAGTAATGTCATTTCTATGGACATATTTTATACAAAAAAACCGATTGATTTATTATCGCTCCGGCATTGATTTGTACACTAGATGGCAAAAGGCAATATATTGTTGATTAGAAATAAAAGCATGTTAATAAATGTAGTCGTGTGAATTTAACTTAAGAAAGCGACTTTACTTTCCGGCCCTCCTAATACACATCCCCAAGAAGATTTTTAAAAAAATGTTTTTTTTTTATCAGTTTATATTTGAGGTATCAATACTGCCTTTTTGTTAGGATTTAGTTAGATACATAGCACATTACTTGAATATGTGCATCCAGTTTATAAAGTTAATTAAAAAATTTTATGTTTTTATTTCGAACAGAGAATTGACATGTGAATAAATAAAAATTAGTTGAAATTATCATTATCATTTTAACTTTGATACGTCCAAAGCTGGATATACGACAGGCGCCCTAACATCTTAACGTATATACGTAACTTAAAAGTATGGTTGCCAGTCTCTGGTCTCCAATCCAAAACCTAAAAGCATCAACAGCCATCTGTCCCGCGTGCTATGCGGATTGCCCAATGTTACAGTACCCGCGCGATAAATATTGTACATCGGCCTTTGGAAAGAGACAATCGGCTAATTTCGGCTTCGTAAAGCGCTATCTCTGTCGCACGAAATAAAAACAGTCTGGTATCTATTAGGAGCTGTTAAAACTAGTATCATTTGCTTTTTTTTATTACAATATCTCATTTTAACAATAGGTACAATGGTGTTTATTAGGTACAGTTGTAATTTTCCTAAATAATTAAATACGTAAACATAATGTAAACATGTTTTTTTATTTTATTTTACTCCAATCTAAAGCCACTCGCTTATAGAAAAATTGGTGTATTTTATACAAAGAATAAATATAATTATCAAAAGAAGCAAATGATACTTGTTTTAACAGCTCCTAATAGATACCGGACTGTGTATTTCGTGCGACAGAGATAACGCTCTACGAAGCCGAAACTAGCCGATTGTCTCTTTCTAAATGTCGATGTACAATATTTATCGCCGGGTAATGTACTTCAACTTACAAATCAGCTGGCATTTGACAAGTTTCGATATATGAAAATTATATTTCTATTTGAATTTAAATTTCTGCTACGTAACATATTAGTACATATAACATTGACACAGTTTTAAAATATTATTCGTAAGCAAATGCAGATTATATACAGCATAATAAATGAGGTCAAAATTCTATTAATTCATCATAATACTATGTCTTATTTAGTTATATAGTTTTGTTTATGCGAAAAAAATTACTAATCAGAAATATCGTAGATTTGTAATTGAAATCAACTGTTGAATATTCTATATTTATAACAACAAAAATTGTCAACTGATTTCACCGCTATTTAAGTGGAATTTGAAATACCGAAGGACTTTCCTTCGGAGCCTCGGTTAGGTTCTATATACTGGTTGATCACCGAATTGAAAAGCTGCTATGCTAGCTATATGGTAGACCGCTTCTTCATCTTTTAGGTAACCTCGCTTGGACTGTTACTTGTCTGTACTACCTCCTTAGCATTCCAACACAAGGATGCCTTCGATCAAACCTCAACTTGGTCATCTTTCATAGAAGATTGCAAACCTTATTTGATATTTATTAAATATGTCATTATATAAAAAAATACTGCCGGTTTTTTTTTCAGTGGCCCTCGCTATTGGAGACCTCTCCTTCCACCCCCCATTTTATTGGGAACAGGGTTTTGTATATCTTAATAAATTTTTTTTCACTAGAATTTTTATTTTCGTTCTCGTCCTCCATAGTACACAAAATTTTTTTTCGTCCTTTTATCATTCTACAATCCTTTCTCAATAATTTCATTCCTTTCGTACATCCTCAAACACTTCAGTTATCCATTTCTATTACAGTATCACAGTTTTAATTGGTTTAATTATTTTTTCGTGTACATAAAATTTATCACGGATTTTTTTACAATTTTTTTTAATATCAATGAATCTATTTTTTTAACTTTACAATGTTTTATCCGTCTGTCTATTGCGTATTGCGCATCTTTCCTAATGAATTAGAGGACGCACTCTCTTTCATCCTTTTCCATTATAAATACCGCCTGTTAAGTTTCAACATGTGGCTGATTTAACTCGAAGTTAATAAGAGATGTAATCTAGTCAAGTTACATTAACATAACATGTGGGGCGTATACGACACTCACTGCACTTTCCGTCCAGGCCATTTGCAATTCTCATCGAAAAACTAATCTTCTTCTTCCTTCCCTTTTTCCCTTTATTGGGGGTCTGGTCTCCTTATCAATTTGCGCCAGGCCACTCTATCCTGAGTTGTCTCTGCATCAAATTGAAGGGTTTCCAGTTCCTTTCCGATATTAGAACACCACGTAGGTTTTGGACGCCCTCTCCCTCTTGGAAATTCTGGGAGGCTTAAGGCAGCTTTTACCACGTAGTCATCTGGTTTTCGTTGAATGTGGCCATACCATCGCAATCTATTTTCCTGTAATTTGCTGGGGATCGAAGCTACCTTAAACGAACCTCTGATATATTCGTTCCTTATTCTGTCCATTCTAGTGACGCCACCCGACCATCTAAGCATCTTCATCTCATTGACATGAAGTGTTTGCTCGTGTCTCTGACTTACAGTCCAGCATTCCGAGCCGTAGAGCATAGCTGGTCTGACAGCTGCTTTGTAGACTTTACCCTTGGTCTTAATGGGCATACGGTTATCACATAGAACGCCTGACATTTCCCTCCACTTCATCCATGAGTTTGTACCCTGTTCTTGACATCAGCGGTTGGGTCTGCATCGGTACTTAAGGTCGTACTAGGTACCTGAACTTAGTGACGGATGATACTGATATGCCACAGATGTTCAGATTGCTATGGCCTTGTGTTGGTGTTGGTGCAAATGCACAGTGCATGTGTTCCGTTTTGGATCTACTTATGCGGAGGCCGTTGGAGTCTAGTTCTCTAATCCATAGGTTCAGGTCTCTCTGCAAATCATTTACTAATTTGTTTGCAAGAACAATATCGTCTGCATATAGAAGGCACCATGGTAAGGCATTCTGTATATCCATTGAAAAACTAATGATTCTTAAAAATGAATTGTATTGTCAAATATAGATATCTTCACATCACGTACGCGCGTACGTAATGCATATTAAAATTTATGACTTTTTTCAACTAAATATAGATTTGCAGTATTGATAAAGTGTAAAGCGTGCGTTTTAAACGACTTTTAATTTTTAATGGGTGGTAACCGCGGCCTGGATGGAAAATCTTTAAAAGTTGCCGCGGCTCGGAACGTGTTAATATATTTCTTTTTTTTTAACAGTTATACAAGAATATATTTCTATAGTCTAACTCAGTGATTCCTAAAGTTGGTCTATATCGACCCCTAGGGGTCTATGACAACCTGCAAGGGGTCTACGTCAGCGAAAAAAAATTTGGGGGTCCATGAATTGAAAATGGGGGTCCACGATAGTGGATCTCAACACATACACTGATAGTACCTATTTACTTACATCATACTATCTTATAATATCAAAACATTTACATTATTTATAAAAGTACCTATGAAGTAAAAAATGTATTATATATGTTTATAAAATTGTGTTAGTTGTAGGATGTTGTTATTCGCTTTGTGGTCGCAATACATTTTGAACTTGTAAAAACCTGAGAGTCGCAGTCTCAGAGCTTCGCTACCTTGCACTGACTTGTTCAATTCGTCACTCTATAAATACGAATGTGGGACAAATACGTTTATTCGTTTCCTGAATTATTTTTGAAATTTTATTAAATTAAATTCAATTAATAAATGTATAAATTAACACGTGTTTTTACCTTAAGTTTTTTAAACTAAACTTCACTACAGTTAGAAATTTACAGGAAATCAATATCAGGTAAGTATGGGGTCTATCTAACACGGAAAAACACGGCAAGGGGTCTACGACACAAAAAAAGTTTGGGGAACTCTGGTCTAGCTTATTGAAAGTCGATTTGGAGACTTTATGAGCCTGAGCTGTTGCTCTGGTGAGCAGCGATACTTCCAGAACCTAACCCTGAACTGATGCTATGATCATCTTTTTTTTATATGACCCCCGCTATTGGAGGCCTCTCGTACCCCTAATTAGTTGGGATCAGGGTCTTTGTTTACAAATAAGTTTTTCAGATTTTTCATCTCTATTCTTCACTCACTGTCATACTTCTTAATTTTTTATTCTTACCTTATTTCCATCACAATATCTTTCATTTTTTTCTTTCATTACTTCTTGCTTTCATCGCCTTTCTTCCATCATCTTATTACTCTTAAGTGGCTAGGTAATTTATTTTATTATTGACATATTCTATTTTTTTATCAGTTTTTTTTTTGGGTTGTACTTTCTTAATACATTACTACACTTTTCTTATTCTATTTTTACTATTATTAATTGACTAGTTATTTTATGTGCAGTTTGATATGATCATCTGATGTCATTTGCGTTTTTGTGTTCCTTGGAATCGACGGCGGATGCTTACATTGCCTTGCAGACAGCTTATTCAACTATGGGAAGTCTAGGATAAATATCATTTCTTGCACATTATTCTGCAATAAGTCGTCTACTGATTTTATAAATATATATTGTATGTTGAGTAAAGAACATTTGAGTTTGAATTTTAGCCCATTTTTGTAATCGACTTATACCGTCATATATCTTTGCATCGTCACTAATGTATCAATAGAACACGTCCATTGTGTTGTGACGTTCATTTGAACGCACCCAAATTTATTATCTATGAACGCATCTGTTTTTGCATGCCCCTTCTTACACTCGATACATCTCGCTCTCTCTCTGACGCGCCGCGCTACCAAGCGGACGTGTCGCTTCAACCGCTGTTCAACAAAGCAAATACTTGTAACTCAGATTGAGATTTATTGTTCTGTGATATTATATAAGTTTAACCATCCGGCAAGTGTTTTCTTTACATCGAATTATCTATTACGGGACGAGGGGCCCGTACTAACGAACACCCCTCAGTGTATTAACAAGGCACCGTTATAAACTGACTGTACTAAAGTTTCGACTGCAAAAAATCTAATTCATTAACAAACGGAATCAGATTTTTTTAATAAAATTCCGTAAAATATTTTTGGACTGTAATTTAAAAAATTCAAAACGCATATTAAAAATAAATTGACAGCAAAGTCTTATTATTCAATAAACGAATATTTAAATGACAAGAATACTTGGCAGTGATATCGCCTGATTATTTTGATTTCATTTAGGCTATATTTGATATAGTGTATATGTATAAATATGTATTGTTAAACTTTATTAAAAGTTGTGTTGTGGATTTTCTTCCTGCTTCTTCTCCACAACTATAACACCTTGCGAAGCAGAGTAGAGTCAAAAATAAAATATTATTAAATAAACAGATAAGTTGTCGATCAACAAGATTTCTGTTAAAAGCTCCAATGTTAAATAAACGTATGTTATCTTTTATTATGAGATGAATTTCCGAAAGAGTCCAACTTTACATAAACTATATTGATATTAAGAATAGTACCCTTCAACTTAAAATATAGGATGATTCATTATGAATGTAAAAGATTTAAAGAAGTGAATGTATAGTACATTTGTCAGCAAAAAGCTTCAAAGTTATATCATCTATTTCGAATCTCCCTGCATTGGCTGATCACTCTGAAATATATTTTCTTCTATTGAAATATAACAAACAAATAGTAAACAATAATTGATTTTAAATATATAGATATCCGAATGTTAAACTTTTTCTTACTATATCATTACGGTATCACCCTGTATAGGAGCTTTTTGCTATAGAATTCCATGGTTACTTAATTGACCAATAAGAATAACTATAATTAATTAAAAAATTTGTGTTCAAAAGTTATTTCTGTAAACAAAAGTCATGTCGCAGTCGATGGTACTGATCAGTCATTTCGCAAAATGCCCAGTCCGAACGCTCGTCAGTCATTTCCCAAATTACACGATCGGACGGCTGCCAATTCAATCTAATCAAGACTAAATCGTTCTGTACGAACATGAAGCTATTGATTAGGATAAAAGGTTTATAATAATAAAATCAAAATTATGTATAAGTTTCGTATTTCACAATAAAAATGAAAGTATTTTATTCGTTGATTCAACCTATAGATACCCACTGGCAAGATATAGGCTTCCACCAAAGGTATCTATGGAAATATATACTATAAATGGCCTGCTTGGCAGCCGGATAAGCGATTGCAGTGTGGACTGTCACTGTAAAGCATATGCCTCTCCTAAAGATCTTCTCCTAAAGTGGGGGTGAAGAACCACACCGGGTCTACCTGCCCGTGGTCTGCACTAGAAGACTTTGGCTATGACTGAACGAACAAATTAAAAAAAGAAGTTAAAATAATAAATTGCAATGGTAGTCCAGCAGAGGTGGTCGCAGTTTTGGTCCTGCTCTTCACGAGGCAGGCTCAGCTCAAGGAAGACCCCTCGTGCTTCTGTGAACTGAGTGTGGACTAGACCGTGGGCCAACTAGTAGCCCACTGTCCCGCATTCGAAGGACTCCGGGTTGACTCCGAATGCCGGTTGGGCGTAAAAATAAATGAAGGAAACATCGCTTCTATGTTAGAAGATGCCAAAAGTTAAAAGTTAAATAGGTATCGTTTCTCAGTTTTTGTAAAGTACAAGATAAACATGTTACAACATAAACAAGTAAAACAGTGTAACAGAGTAAGCATAAAACTGTAATAAAAATGTGAAGTAATTTAAACAAAATTGTAAAATAGAGAAATAAGAAGGCGATGTATGAACGAGAAATAGAACGAAAGAGAAAGATAGAATGAATTGTGGAAAGATAGAATGGAACGATAGATTATGTGAAGAATGATACTAGAGAACCAAAATGAAAAGGACAGTGAAAAAAATCTAATAAGACAACTAACGACCCTGTCCTTCCCAAAAATAATGGAACGAGAATAAAAAAAAATGGTTGCCCAGCGGTAGGATGTTTTGGTTTTCCGGAACAATCTTATATAATTGACACTGCGTATTAATTATATGGTAATGCACACAAACAAGTTTCCAGAAAACTGGTAGCAGCGTCCTCTTCCTATGGTACGTACTTGCGAGTTGTCGATACCACACTGGGATCGACAACTCGCAAGCCAAGTGTTTCTATTATGATGTTTACCACATAGATATCTTTGTGTGCTGAAACTACTAAAATAATAAAAAGTTATAACCTATAAGATATTTTGAATAAAGAATATCACTTACGTTGTTATGTGCAGGTGTAAGATCAGGTTTCAGTATGACGGCACGCGCTCGAACTAAATCTCCAGGTCTGTATCGCGCCCGCTCCGTGTGGAGCCCCACCACGCGCCCGCTGGCGATACGGACCGACATCCTCCGCTCCCACGAACAACCCACCTCCAGGTACCTGAAGCACCATCACAATTATACGAATGTTAATAAGCGACAATATGATTTGGATAATGGAATACCAGTCATTTTAGTGATATTTGGATTTTTTTTGAATGCTTCTGAATTTGGCGAGTTTAAAGTAAGCAGGGCGTAGAAAACGTCCAGCCTGAAACCTGTTTTAAGTATCGAAGGCTTCCACGGGAGCCTTGGTTCTGGTCGCTAAATGTTACAATTTTACCGTATTAGAAGGCAACAATTGTCTTATATCTGGTATGTCTTAGAGTTAGTTACAATAAATTTTCACATACGAAGTTACAAGAACAGTTATACACTATGTAACAGTTAATATTAGAAACAATTTAGTCACTTTGGCACTAATCGATGTAACATTACTCCTGAGGATGCCCCATTGTTTGCCGCATGCGCATTTATCAGCGGGCTGGCGGGCGGTGCACATTATTGCACGACAACCACTGCATGTGCGGAAGTGGCTATAAAATATATTGGTCCTTTTCTTACTTATGATGGGGTTCCGCAAAATAATGCCTGATTCCATTGGATAAATAATTTAGATCGACGCTCCATGGAGTGACTAAGCCGAAGGTTCCTCACGAGGGAACCTAGACCAAAGTTGTCACTCGTATATAATACCAGCTTTTTTATTGTAACACTAGGAATCCTGATATCTTTTTTCTTAACTTAAGAAAAAAAGTACCTTTTATAAGTAAACGTATTATATACATTTTTTATATTTGACTGCGCTTTGCTGTTGACCAGTAAGCGAGGCATTGTATTAGAATATAGAAAAGTTTTTGCTTGAACTCTGAAGATTCTCGAATTGTGTTATTGGAAGAAGAATATTCACAAAAAATATATTATCTATATCATTGATACTAAGTGGCTGTTTAAAACACACCACTGTAATTAGCTGTTATGTTATATAAAAATACATTTAAAAAACTTTTAAGTTAAACGGTTTTTTGATACCCATATTGTGGTGGTGGTGGAAAAATATGTACCTGTTCTGCCATATTGGAACGGCGTCCATCTTGAATTTTAAATTTTGAAATAATCATCGTGTTTTTCTAGTGTAGCCCTTTCATTTGATACCCATATTGAAGGGGTTAAAGAAAAATATGTAATCCGCCATTTTGTATCGGCGGTCATCTTAGATTTATAATGTTATTGATTTTATTACATTGTATTGTCATCTAAAATAAATGTGTGTACCAAATTTCAGATCAATCTGACAACGGGAAGGTGCTTAAATTTCAATTTCTAATTTTGAACCCAATAAATAAACATATAAATTCCGCACGGGTCGAACTAAATAAAACAGTTTAATAAAACCGTTTAAAAATATTAGGGGTAGCGAAAAGTAATGTCGCTTTCTTAAGTTAAATTCACACGACTACATTATTAACAAGTTTATTTCTAATCAACAATATATTCACCTTTAACAACAACCTTTTTCCATCTAGTATACAAAATCAATGCCGGAGCGGTAACAAATCAATCGGTTTTTCTGTAAAATATGTCAATAATAAAGTACTCGTAAATAAATATTGCATAGACCTTTGGAAAGAGACAATCGGCTAATTTCGGCTTCGTAAAGCACTATTTCTGTCCTATGTGAGAGTTTTATCAGACGTGCGACAGAGATAACGCTCTACGATTGTCTCTTTCCAAACGTCGATGTGCAATATTTATCGCCGGGTATTGTAACGACATTACTTTCCGGTTCCCCTTTAAAATTTAAGACTACCCTCTATTCTAAACACTGTTTTTTATCATAAATTTTAGAATACGGATATCACGTTTTGTATTTACCTCGTGTATAAAATTCCCAGTGGACAGATTTATGATGCATTGAGATGAAACAGTTTCACAATATATCCGTATTAAATTCTCCAATCTGGATTCATGCAGGCGTGTAACGGAGTGTTTCCCAACGAGTTTAATTCTTTCGATTTAATATAAAAATTATATATGAGAAACATTAAAATTTTAAAGAAGTGACATTGTACAAAAAAGGTTGGGAGCCACTGGTGTTACGTGTAATAATAACTATAATATTGTGTATATTATTACACTCGTTCTTGTACATATTTATTAATAATTACTTGTTTTATTTTAAAATGCATGCTATATAATATACAGTGATCTCGTGTACAGACATCATCAAAACTGTCAATAGATATTCAATAAACGCCGAGGTACTAGAAGCACAAAATTAAACTTACCGCATATTCACCACCAAGTCCGCCTTGGTGTTTGGTCGCAAAGGCACCGGTAAATCAAGACATCCACCATCACCTGCACAAATTATATCTCGCTTTAGTTGTATTTATCCGGAATTTAAAAAAAAAACATTTTTCTTCCTTCTTATCTAAATTTCAACTTCTAAATTACATATACCAGAGTGATCACTCTATGAAAGGAGATTGAAAAGACGATGCTTTACGCTACGTATGCTGTCATCTGTTCTGCGCTGTGGTCTGCCCACTGATGATACAGGACAGGAAGGTAAGGAACAGTACATTTATTATCCAATATACACCAAAAAGTAAATTTGAACATATGTCCGGAGTTGTCAATCTTTTGACGTCGATCAAAACCAAAAATGGTGTTGTGATTGCATAAAGTTATTGACAATTCAGCAAGATGATCACATATGTGATGAAAAACTGTTGTTTTTTTATTTTCTTAATTACTTGCTAAATAAGACCTAACTTTCAACACCACGAAATCTGTCCGGGCGACTTGTATTTTTCTTCGTCAGCCGGAAATAAGCCTTTTCTTAAATTTCCAATTAGACCAGATGGAAGTGGTCTACATTCAGTGTTTCCCAAAAACCTCAATGAGGTCATGTGACTTTGATGTACTTCCTCCGCTAATTTAATTCTTTCACTATTAAAGTTTTAAATACTTTAGGCATATTATACGAAAAACGACGTTACTAACTTGAAAAGTTTCAAAGGTATGAATGTATACCTCATTTGTCAGCTAAAAGCTTTAAGGCTTTTATATCTATCTCCAATATGTGTATATATATATATACACATATATATATAAATACATATACATAGCGACTGACAAAACGTCACATAGATAGAATGGGATAGAGATAATGCTATAAGAAGCCGAAATTAGCCGATCATCTCTTTCCAAAGGTCAATGTGCAATATTTATCGCCGGGTACTATATATATATTTCTGAAATAAGTTACAAATGCACTCCTTTAAAACCTTTAATCTTTAAACAAATCATCCTGTATATTATTTTTGGTTAAATTTTTAGTGAAGAGTTATGACCTGGAGGCAGATCTCGTGCGGCTGTGGTGGACTCGCCATTGTCTGCCAGCAGCGTGACGACCATTCGCGCCGGACCCTCGGGATAGAATCTGGAGATACAGGCGCGGTTCGCACCGCCAGCGCTCAGGACCCCAGGCGCCAGGAACAGGTGGTTTTTATCTATGCACGGGCTGGAAAAAATTAAATTAAAACTATTGTGATGTGGAAAAACGTTTATTGAAAATGAATAATGCGCCTACGAGCGGTTGCGCATCGAATCCTGGTTCAAATCCGACTCCAACGGCCGCAGGCGCACACGTGCTGCGTCTTGGCTACATGCCAAGGCGCAAGCAAGAGCGCGTATAGTGCACGCCGTGCGAGTGAGCGAGACGAGTGGGCGTGACGAACAAACGGTTGAGCGTTGTGACGACGTCCGCGGGAACTTTCACATATGGCGGCTTTTTATGTAGCAATATTATTACACTATGTAATATCTATATAAGATTAATATGTACTTAATTATAAAAAATTTTATATATTCGTACGTGAAATTATTTTTATTTGTAACAGTAAATAAATCGAGCTGTCAGATAAAAAAGATGGATGTGCTAATAGCAAAGTCCTACTCAAAGATCATCACGTAGCCTGATCTTGAGCTGCCTACATCCAGCGACTTCTGAAGATCCTCATTATATCACCATTTCACCTAGTGGAAGGCCAAATCACGCCGCGTATACCACCTTATTCATTAGTTTTACATCATCAGGCAAGATAAATAAAACTGATGAAAACAATTACAGAAAATTGCTTCAATAATTTAAATTATAATTACGTTATTATTGTTAATTACATAGAAGTTAATTGCTACACTGTATTTATATTCTCTATTGTCCTTTTCGTGCATTTCAATTGTAGAATTACGCAAAAAAAGGAAAATGTTTCAGAATTTTCTTTTACTGGAAAAATATTATTAAGTTTAAAATAATATCAAATATTGCCAGATTAATACTTTTAATATATTTAAAAATCATTAAGATATACATATATACATATATGAGTATGTCACGTGGTAAATATTTTTATGAGCAACATATACAATTCCAAATTCAAAATATCTTTATTCGAGTACGCATTTACATGCCCTTTTGAATTGTCGATTATTTTAACATTATAAGCAGTAAACTAACACCGGCTGAACGCTGATCTGTTGAGAAGTCGGCCAGAACAACAGTTGCTCTTTTAGATGAAATTTAATAATGTTTGATGTATATATTTATAATGTCAACCATGCTAAAAAGTCATAGAACCACGGAACCAAGATGAGCAAACGATTCTCAAAGTATTGCTCTTCTGAAGTGACAGTGAAGAGCATATTTTTTTTATGACCCCCGCTATTGGGGGCCTCTCGTACCCCTATTTATGGTGGGACAGGGACTTTATTTGCAATTTAATTTTTCACATGTTTTTTTATTTTCTCTCTCTTCTTTCATATTTTACTTTCTCTTTCGGTCTATTATCTATCTTTCATGCTACATTTCTACTTTCTTACCCTTTTGCTCTGTTCATCTATCATTCTTTCCTCTTTTCTTATTACATTTTTTTATTTTACATTTTTACTTATTTTCTATAATACATTATATATCACATTTGAGTTTTATTTTATCACATTTCTTATTGTATATTTGGATTTTTATTTTTTTGTATAACGTTTTTAACTATTTTCTTGCAACAAGCGAGGAATTATCAGGGAGGCTATTGTCTCCTCCCTGATTTCAACGCCAGACCGGCACTCGAAGCCGTGTGAAGAGCATATTGCCACTTAAAGAATCGCCACCATTATCAGGTAGGCGTGGGTAAGATCCTCCATTAGGTAGACCAATGACGTAATCAAGTTCGCAAAATGTCGCTGGTGCAAGACCCACGCTTTGCAAGGGGCGTCTTTCGCCTGACATAATCACAATCTTATAAGTAAAGGCTCGATGACTTTCAACAAATAATCAAAGGAATAAATAAACACTGGTAGCCTAGCGATAGAGGACAGAGATTTGCGATCATAGCTCCTGGGTTCAATACCCTGGATACAATTCTTTTTCCTTTCCATTTCATATACATTTTTCCTTTTATTCGATACCATTCTTTCTTCTCATACCTTAACTATTACAATTTCTTAGTTTTTATTCTATATCACATTTTTGATCTATTCTAGGTTTACATTTTTATATGTATTGTTTATTTACTTGCCTATTTTTACAATTTTTTAAATTTTAGCTCAACTCGTGTGTCTTTTTATCACGTTTTCCGCAATCGTTCTGTACATTTTTAGGAACGTTGGTTTTGCTTCCTTGTCTTTGATTAGCGAGGCCATAGAGTCCTCGCTAACCTTACTGCCTAACCGACATACGGAGCTGGCCCCAGGTCCTCCGAATGCGGGAGAGTGGGCTACCAGGTGGACCACGGTCTTGTCCACGCCCGGTTCACAAAAGCACGAGGGGTCCTCCTTGAGCTTAAACCGGTGAAGGTACTCGGAGAACCCCCCTTGCCCCGTGAAGAGATAAACCAAAACCGCGTCCACCTCGATACTGCGGAGCACGTGATATGCTGTAACGGTGTCCGGGAAGAATTTTCACGTTGTCGATGTCGTTGTACTACACAGACTTTTCCTCTGCTAGGACAACGAACGATTGTGATTGAATTATTAAAAGTAAGAAAAGGACCAATATATACCTATTTCCGTCATGCAGCAGCAGTCGTTCAATAAAGTATTTTGAATAAAGTAGTTTGGGAAGAATTTTCGCGTTGTCGATGCCGTTGTACTACACAGACTTATCCTCTCCTAGGACGATGTACAATTGTGACTGATTTATAAAAGTAAGAAAAGGACCAATACATAGCTACTTCCGCCATGCAGCAGTAATCGTGTAATATAGTGCAACAGTTCGACTCTTTGTTTGGCACTAATCGGTGTTACATTACTCCTGAGGATGCTCCGTGGAGGGGTGAAACACGTGTCGAGTAATTTAACGGTTGTAGTTGTGTAATTCGCATTGTTTACCGCACGCGCATTTATCAGCGGGCTGGCGGGCGGTGCACTTTATTGCACGACTACTGCTATATAGCGGAAGTAGCTATATATTAGTCCCTTTCTTACTTCGGATGGACTTCCGCAAGGTAACGCCTGAATCCATTAGAATTATCAAAACATTGGATATAAAAACATTGGAGTCAGAACAAACGGGAGATTTCATTCCTTATTACCTCTCAAAATCTCCTGTTTCCAAGAGCTCTATTTAGAACCTGCACAAAATCCCTAATCCTCTAGCATCTTAACTCCAATTACATCAAATGCTTCTATCAGCTGACATGAATCCAAAATAATGGATACTGTATTGAAGAACATGATTTTAAAATTTTACAATCTTCTTTGCTGTTTTTAAACATTCATAGTCTTAGTCCAACAAGGCATTAAAGCCTCCCCCAAAGATATCTATAGGGGGGATACACCATCACCACACTTGGCAGAAGAGTTGACGATCGTCATCATCTGAAAATTTATTTGTGAAGTCACAATCCTATACACCTATCCCCCGATTTACACGGTACTCGTTTTACACGTTTTCGCTTTTACACGGTTTTCCAAAAAAGTTTTTTTGTTTTGTTTTAATTACCGATTTTATTACCTATCTCTCATAATGTAAATATTGCTGCTTCAAACATCGAATCGGCACAAATAACTTCGAGTGATGAAAATGAATTCGAACCTTCGATTCCGAAGAAAAGAATGAGAGTAATTTCTTTTTTGTTCTTCTGTTTAATGTATATTGTAATTAAATAAAAGAAAACAGTTTTTCCGTAATATATTAAATATTTTAACTTGTCAATGCATTTTATTTTTATTTTTGTGCGCATCCAAGATTATTGAAAAAAAAAATGACAACTGTTAAATAGCAGAATCAGGCATTTTCTGCAAGCTTTTCGATTTACACGGTTTTGACTAGAAAATTTTTAATCTTTGATTTACACGTTTTACTCAGGAACGTATCTACCGTGTAAATCGAGGGATAGGTGTATATTTAATTCATAAAGTGTGAATTATATATTGTACCCCGGGAATCGAATCCACGACCGATGATTGCATGTCTCAGTATATCGCTGAAGTGTTTGACATAGGCCTCCTTGATAAATTCCCGGCTGGAAGCACCCTGCATCGTGTTTTCCGAAGATCATAAAAAAATACTCTACCCACTTAGTAGGTCTGACGTGCTTTGCTACGATTAATCTTCATCACTAATCTAGAACCTCGAGTCTCCAGCGGCCTGAAAGTTCTGCATGTTTTAATCTGCCAATCCGTTGGACTATATTCGTTACTCGCATCTGTCGAATTTTCTATGATCAAACTTTTTATCGTGGCTTTAAAAAATAGTAAATAGATAATAAACACTATGTGTAGTCTAGATTATTGTTAATAAACCTAAAGATTTATGTATTCAACATTGAAACTTTTAACAGAACTCTTGTCAACTTATTTTTTTTAAATATATTTTTTACTTCACTCTGCTGTACAGTGTGTTATATCTGTGGAGAAGAAGCAGGAAGAAACTCCATTACAACACATCTTTTAATAAAGTGTAGCATAGATTTATACATATTTATACATATACACTTTATCAGATATAGCCTAAATGAAATCAAAATAATCAGGCGACATCACTGCCAAGGATTCTAGTTATTTAAATACTCGTTCATTGAGTAATAATGGTGGTTTTATGTTAGTTACTTTCGTAACTCTCTCCTCACATTTGATGATGAAGATGATATATCAGGGGGACCAAAATGTATATAATATCGTTTCTGTCGATATACAGAAAAACCAATTGATTTGTTACCGCGCCGGCATTGAAAATTTGTATACTAGATGGCAAAAGGTTGTTGATAACAAAGGTGAAAATATTGTTGATTAGAAATAAAAACTCGTTAAAAATGTAATCGTGTGAATTTAACTTAAGAAAGCGACATTACTTTCCAGTCCTCTTAATATTCAAACTAACAATTGCGGACATATTTTAAATCAATATTTAACACGTGAACTTCTTTCTTGTTTTAACATAACATTAAAATATTAAAAATTTAAAATACATCAAAAGGAAGTGTTTATTTATTTTGACAATTAAATACAGTGAAAACAAAACGAAGCAATTTATGATTCTAATACGTATGTATTCGAGTTAAATATATATAAAAATAAAGGCATTTAAATCGTTTCGTCACGGGAAATGAACTCATAAATTGTCAAATCTAATTATAGTACAAACATGACTCAAACACAGACTCTAATATATGCACAGATAAACAAATATCAGAAATTAACCATATGTGTATTAAATACATTAAAACTAACCTGCCTAACTTACCCGCGTAGTATTTTATTATATATATCTCAAAAACATATAACTTAACATATAAAATATGATATCCCGTGATAGTCCAACTGCTATTCTTGTATATCACGAAGTAGAAATAAAGACAATACTGTTTGATGGTATAAAAATAACCAGACATTATATCTTATTGTTTTCAGATTAATTAGAAAGATTTATGTATCATTTACTACGTCTAAAGATAAATATGTAATAATGTTTATTTATCTTTTTCGGGACGTATTTCAAACTAAACAATTTTAATTATTGCCATTGTCCGAAAAAGTATAGCTTTGAAATAATATCTAAAATTCTTCTCTAGTAATATTTGAAATAATAATAATATATTAGTTTAGTTTGATAGCATTTAACCGTCTAGAATAACATAGAAGCCGTTGAATGGTTAAGGATCAAATTTTAATTTAAATATCTTGTAAATGCGTCTATATCAGACATGGTTGGACGAAATATGAGAAAACAATGATAATGTTTGTAAACACACCTGGTGAAATTATGCGGAGCTTCAATCACATGCGAATTAACACGTAAAAACAATAAACACAATAACCACATCGTATCCATTTTATTTTACACTTATTTCAACACAGTTTAAAATATCGTATCACATTCTTCATACACTTATATTACACATTACATAGATTACAAAAGATAAATTATTAAATTAAACTGATTTGATGTTATATAATTATTACACATTAATTTGAATTTATTTCGAGAATTAACTCTTTTAAAATTACAAGAGAAATAACTAAAAATACGTTAAATAACATAGATGTCTTTCTCTAATGGCGTCTCGTGTGGTACTGCTGACCGTCGCCCGCGCAAAGGTCGCGCGAATTCTCCCAGATGCAACAAACCTTTTTATTTCGTATATTTATTTAAACGCGATTAAAAGGATTAGTTTTAACAACTTCTAATAATTATAGCAATTATTTTTAATAATCAAATCATAAAGTATAAGATATACAAAACTTATAGATTGATATTGATAATAAATATATTTAAAACCCAAAAAATGAAATTGGAAGTTCAGAATATATTTAATTGAGAAATTTTAATCTAAAATTGTATATTACAAATATGTTTATAGACCTTGAAATTAAATTATTTTTTTCTTTAAAATAGTTATTTAATACATTATGCTATGAGTTTTAGAAAATTTTACACTGGAATTTGAAACTGGAAGCTACTCATTTTTACATTTAACTGATAAAACAACTTTGTGTTGAAATAGGGCAACTACAAAAGCTAATAAAAAACGGTTAAAAATAAAATATGATCATAAAAGTTTATGTCAAATCGTGTAATTCAAATTTTTTTTTTCAAAATGAGGTCATTGCAGTATGAAATTCTCTCTTTGTTCATAGAAGGGTTGTTCATGATGACATAAACATTAAAAATACATATTATAGATATTAATAGTATATATATTAACACTGCCGTCCGCAAGTTTCGTAAAAATTTATTCGCTTGGCGCCGGCAGCACTAATTCGGATTACTTGGCTTGTCGCCGACCGTTTTTGACATTTGAATTTTTTGAATTTTTTGGAAATTGTGAATTGTAGTTTTAATCAACTCATCGCTAGTTCTCATGCGTTTTCAACCTTGTTGTCTTATTTTCATGAAATTTCGAAAATATACATACGTAAATAAATACAAAATTTGTTTGTTTTATATATTTGTTTATTTCCATTCTCTTTGGTATTCAGTATTTTTCTTTCGTATGGTATGAAGCAAAACAGTCTGTAAGATGCAACGTCGAATTCGCCTTGTAAATATTACACCATCTTCCGACGATTTTGCTCCACTTTCACCTTTTTCATCTCCAATGTCTTCTTCCGAATCGGCCATATCGTCCAGAACGCCAGACAAGACGTCCGCGCATTCATCAATAATAATCGTGTCGTCTATTTCGTCTGCCATGATGAAAGGGCACAAGCACTTATATAAACAAAAAACTTTTTGATGTCTAACTTATTATTACTTAAACAAAACACCAACAGAACTCAGCGAAACTATTTATACTATTTTGCGCATGACACCACTGTGATGTCGCCGGACGGCATAGATATTATAAAGTATAACGAAAAGACCAGGTTTTTTTTTTAATTTCATGTCCTTTTACTGGCTTTTTCAATAAACTTTTAAAATCAAACACCATAAAAGAAAGAAGCACGGAAGACTAAGGTTTATAGTTTTATTTAATGAGAATGACGATGTACCTAATTAGATCGAAGTTAGCCGTTTGCACTTCCGTTGAGCTAGCGTTCTAAAAAGATAAACTACTGTATTTTTAATCTGTGTAATAGAGGTTTTAGTTCACGTTTTTCTTGAAATAGGTTTTATATTTAGAAATACTGGCCATCGCAAGCAGTTTTTATCATCATCTTGTCAGGCGATAGACATACACTGCATTGTTAAAGCCTCCGGCAAAACTTGCCACAAGCACCGGTTTTGTGCTCGTATCTATCTAGGCTACGTTCGATTGGTGATGGACGCTGTTAGCCTTTCTGACTTTTATAGCTTCTTTGGACTCAGAGCTCGCGAATCCAAAATCCTCGAGCTGATAAATTTAAAAAAAAATCTATGTCAGATTCGTCACTTGATATTGTATTGACTGATTGATGACCTAACTTAACTCTCGATTTTCGGAGAGTGGTTTTGAACCTTTTCTTTGAAGATATTTTAGTTGGACATGGTTTTGAATCGCCGGTGAGTGTGGAACTATATCGTGTCCGCACACGAGAGCGCGGCGTTTTAAAACTGCTTTTGCCGTTTGCGCGCCGTGAGACTTGAGCAAGCAAGTTAAGCTTATAACGTGGCCGATTTGTTCGTGCCTATAAGGTCATATTGGACTGCCCGTATCCAGTGAATTCCAGGGAACTTGACTGTTGAGGGTCCATCTAGTGCATGGTTGCACAGACTTATTAAGCCTAGGGGCCACTCGGGCAAGTCATGAACTGATGGCGGGCTGGCCGCCAAAAGTATAGATAATTAATTTTTTTTTGGTTTTTAAAAAAAAGTCTTATCGATCGTAAAGGAAACAAGAAATTAGATTTTAATATATAAAAATTCATTGAAAAATTATAAGAGAAATAAATTAAACTAGAAAATAAGCCCAGTTGTAACCTACTTTAATAATAAAAGAAAAATAGCTGCGATACCTTGGGAATGAAGAGGAGATATGAAAGCCGATATTTGAAAGGAATATTACGAATGTTTGGAATGAAAGATATTTTGAGGAAATACAGAAGAAAACTAAGAGTGCTTGAGATGTATGAAAGAAGAAAGTAAAATAAACTAAATGAAAAAGTTATTTAAGCAAACAAAGTTCCTTTCCTTTAGGTAGTAGAAAAAAGTTTCCAAAACGATAGCCATTATAAAATTGAAGTAGTATATGGATGCACGAGTTAAGATTACCCAGGGAGCTTTTGAATAATCTGTCTATAAAACAGGTTAAGACTAAGCGCCATTTTTGTTATGCTCTTTCGAACCCGCGGAAACTTCATATCTCATTTGGACAAAATGATCTGTCAAAAAAAGTCAATAAGAAAAGTATGGCTGGTATAGACGTCAGGAACAGATAATAAATATTACCCATAGATAAAAAATAAAATAAATGTTTGATAATAACGTTATAAAATCGTAATAATTATTTCTGAGTAGTCCACGCTTCGTATATATCATTAACTTACCTTTTTGCTGACGTCTTCAGTGAACTGATGCAAACTGGTTTTTTTATCTATAGAGTTCGCAAACCATTTTGTTTCTACGTACCCATTTCGACGTAGCTTTAACAGCCTGCAAAGCTAGCAGCGTCCTTTTCAACGGAAAGAAGAATCATTATTTACAGAATCCATTAATTATTATCATATCAATCGTTATATAGATGTTTTAACAAATAATTATATTTGTAAAACGATTTAACAATTGCTTTTTTTATTTTAACAGTCTTCGATATCAATTACTCGAAATAAAACGCAAATAAAATTAATTATTATTACGAATTGCCGCTAATAAAAATAATCATAAATTCAAACATTAAGGGTTATAAATGTAATAAATAATTAATAATTCTGGTGCATCTAATGCAATGATTATTTGTTACGTATTTTAAAGCAAGTTACACTACCTATGAGACGTTTTGTCAGTCGTGCGACAGAGATAACGCTTTACGAAGCCGAAACTAGCCGATTGTCTCTTTCCAAAGGTCGATGTGCAATTTTCATCGCCGGGTATTGTAGCTGTTGTGATATTTTATATATTTATCCAATACTAAATGTACTTAACCGTGTCGGTATGTCCCAAACTAAAATAAATTTGAAGGAAAAACATTACAAAAATGATCAATTAATTATCAACGTTTTGTTTCAATTTATTGAATATATTTATTGAAGTGATAAAGTATACACAATTATTCTTAATTTTTCCATCTGACTAAACGAATAAATCAGAAGGTTTTTTGACGTGTGAACAAGCCACATGGAGTCCATGCGAGGAGCATGCATTTTCCAAATTTAATCCACATACTTCCAAGTTAGGTGTTTATATATATATACACCAATACCTCACTTTGCGTCGTGGTTACGTTCCAAAAAAACAGGACGCAAATTGAAACGCCGCAAAGTGAATTAAGATTTTCTATAGCAAACCATGTAGAGATCGGAGATAGATTCCAGGGTTACGAAAATACTGTTCTTTAAAAAGAAAATCGAACAAAGTACACAAAACAAAAATAATATAACTCTGCCAATAAATAAATTGGAAAAATATATACCTTTTTTGTAACCAGAAACAACACGTTAATATTTATACAGTGGCGTAGCTATGGTATTTGGGGCCTAGGGCAGATTGGGGCTTGATGCCCCCCCCCCCCCCCCCCCCTAAAGAGTCTAAATAATTTCAAAATTCAGAACAAAATGTAGTTAATATTTTTTTTTGGTACAAATTAATAATAAATATATATAAAATAACATTAGATCTTAATAAAATTTATTGGGAAAATTTAAAAACGAACATTCCTCGCTTTTTGGCCTGCAAAGTCATTAATCACATTTTCAAAATCAATAGTGTCGACTAGTTCATGTTCTATTGACATTATTGCAAGATTATTTAATCTATTTATCATTAAATAATCTTGCAATAGTGTAATAATTTATTATTTGTCATTTTCCTTTTAAAAAACACTATGTATTTTGTGAATGAAAGGCTTAAACACTGTGTATATTATAATTTGTAACCTTTTACTTTTTTTTAATGTTCAAATTATTTAACAACTTTTTAGAACAATAATAGTAAAATTCGATATTCTTTTTATGTTATTTACTTTAAATTATGGTTTTCATTTTCTTTTAACATTTCATTATTCATCATTAAAAAAAATTAAAAAAATTATTTTCAACTTTGGTGCCCCCCCCCCCCCCTGCTTGTGGTGCCTGGTGCGGCCGCCGCGCTCGCCACCCCCTAGCTACGCCACTGTATTTATATATATTTTTTTAAAAAAAAAGCAGAACACTTTACATTACAACACGCTACTTAATTGAAACTGAACTCCAAAATTAGCAAAACAAAGTGAAAATAAAACTGTATTAAAATTGCGTTGATTTTTAGTTAGAAAGAGATGATTTTTTACAAAAGGAATCCCCGAGTTTTGATGGCATGGCGCAATTAGAAACAAAAATGTTGCCATCTTTTGGAAAAAAAGAAAATTTTAAAAAAATTTAGAGACTCGAACCCAAAACAACGCAACCTCGAAAATCTAACGACGCACAGTGAAAATTAGTACTAATTAAGCAGTGAGGCAACTTGGAAAAAAAAACGCAAAACGAAACGACGCAAAGCGAGGTATTGGTGTACTTACTTACTGTATTACCCATATCAACCTTTTACACATATAATATAATGACTAACTTTAAGCTATGAAGGTTCGATGAACTTGAACACCTGGAAAAAATCAAATGTAAGAGAATGAACTCACGTTAGACTTGTCAGGTTGGTTGCGAGGTATTAGTGAATAACTTATTTTGGTTATGACAATTAATTGCAATCTCACCAGTCCAGATTGACCACGAGCTGGTGACATGATCAAGGTTGTCAAGTCCCAGGATGGCAGCTTTCATCTTTTCTGCGCGTTACAGTGAAATTTCGTAGTAATAACTTTCGCTCTACTTCAGTCACTGTTGCCGGCCACTTGTAGTATTTGTTCATTTTAGTTCTGTAGACTTAGGATAATAGATGTGTTATATTTGTCACAGTGTGACAGTGCGCTCTATTTGTGTAACATGATTCAATCTTTCTTCTCTCTTTACTTTACATGGCTATTAAAATATTTAATCCACTGAGAAGATAGGTGCTGCCAACTATTTGGGAATCTAATATAAAAGCAATACCGAAGAAAGTAAAATAAAATAAACCATTACGTTCGCGAGAAGATTGTTCCATTGGAAAAATAGTTAAAGGTAATCTAGAGAGCTATGCTGGTAGATTCGGTGAGAGATATCATCAGAAATGATGAGATTTGATGATAAACAAAGTGCCCGCGTGTCTCGAAGAATTGTTTGTCTAAAGTGACAGCGGGCGAGGTACATTGTTCATTTACAAACACTGGTTGAAGCGGCGGGGGCCCCAATTAGATGGACCTGTTGTCACAGTTGTGAGGAAACGGTGGATACGGCTACCTTAGTACCAATCCAATGCTATGCAGTAAACCGGTCCTGGGAGGAATGATGCCTTGTAGAGGGCATGTAACAGTATCTTTACTATCGTTAATAGATTAGTTCTTTAGTTTCTTGTGTATATATATACTATCTGATCCCACAAACGTTGTTTTGCCAAAAAATTAAAGTTTTTAATTAACAAATAAAAAATAAGGGTTGATCGTAGAGGGGTGAAAATTCAGGGTTGTATGTATTTTTGTATGCTGTATCATACAAAAATAAAACCAAAATATTTTGTTTAAAAGATAAAAAAATGTAGGGGTGGACCACCCTTAACATTTAGAGAGATAAAAAATAGATGTTATCCGATTCTACACCCTGACCGATATGCACGCTAAGATTCATGAAAATCGGTCGAGTCGTTTCGGAGGAGTTCAATCACGCACATCGTGACACGATAATTTTATATATTAAATATATATATATGTATATACGGGAGGGGGGTGTATAATGTTGCTTTCTTAAGTTAATTTCACACGACTACATTTTTAACAAGTTTTTATTTCTAACCAACAATATATTGACCTTCATTATCAACAACCTTTTGTGTCTAATATACAAATTTTCAATTCCAGAGCGATAAAAATCACTCGGTTTTTCTGTAAAATATATCGACTTAAACATTACTTTCCGGTCCCCCTATTATATATTCATATCTATTTAAACTTATATTTTATTTAAAGCAACATAATAACAACGAATATATTTTTAAGTATATTAATTTAGATATTAATTCAATACAAATTGTTGACAACATCTGCGCGGGTTGAAAGATCGTCCAATGACCGCTTAGTGTTAAACGATTGTAATCAATTATGAATGCGTTGTCGCTCGCACGCTCATTTTGTCTGTGTGTTTAAAAAACAAACGTTTGTTTTTTAACTGGAATTATTAGTTTCAGAAAAACAGGTCAGTTGGTAAGTAAATAAGTTACTTGAAACATGTTTCAATGAAGATGCGCTGCACAAATTTTGTTTACATAAATAAATACTTAACCTTTACATTAAAATCAATGCGTAAGTATTGTTAAAAATTACTATAAAATTATATGCCAAATTTAGAATATATTGACAGTTAGAAACAATTTCAAAATAATAAAGTTGATGTAAAATCAAAGTTTTTGGCATCACAAATAAATTCAGTCAATGTAAATTAATTTCAATTATTGATTATAAATAATCAGAATACATTTTCAAACTATAAAATATTAGATGAATTTAATATTTATAATATTTTGACATAAACGCCATTATAAAAAAATTAAAATTAGAATATTTAATGATTATTCATTCAATTTATCAGTTTAGTTAACAATGTAGGGTAAAAAAGTTTAGTGTGTTCATTGGATCTATACGGCTATGGGTGATAGAATGAAAGAGAAGAAGAAAGGGTTTTTGGAAACATTTTAAATAATCTTTATCTAATACGTGATTATAAAGTCCGCCCGAGTATCCTGAATCCATAAAATGTATGTCACTAATATAATAATAACAGTAATAATAATAACAACTTCTTCAGTTTTTTTCAAAAAGTAATATTTCTCGAGGTTAATAATTAATGTTAAAATCTATTATATCCTATAATTTCTGAATTATTTATTTTTTGTAGGCCTATTAGCCATTCGTTTTCATTCTGTTCTGTTTTGAGTCACCCTGTTCCAGGTCACTCATGACACATCCTTTATGTCATCATCCCACCGTTGTTGTGGTCTGCTTCTATAAATAATATAATACTATTAAAATTGTTTAAAACTAATTTTCGGGATTACTGCCATCTATTGAGCGGTATAAGTACTAATACATAGATAAGTATAATCATCTTTAACTTAAAGGAATGGTTTGTATTATTTTTGTAAGATGGCGCTATTATAAACCACAACATGAATTTTTCGAACATTTTGTTATACCGAAAAAGATAATACTTTTCCATGTTAAATTTTTAACAAAATAAGTTTTTAACGAAATACATATAACATAATAATGTAGTAAGCTAAAGTAGATGATCCTAAGAAGCAGTTTTGCTGTTTATTATTCATCCATTTTATTTGCATGATAAAAAGAAACAAAAAAATGAATTCCTTGACTCAAATATATTGCTTTTTAATGTTCTTACGTCTTTTTGGATTTTCTAAAATTTCTGATTCAGACTCTGTGATAATATATATTGTATTAAAAAATGTTTTCTTCGACCATGATTTTTATGTGAAATAATTCCTATACAGTCAATTGTACAGAAAATCACGATAAAACCGTATTTTTTCAGGTTAAAAATTCTCATGAACTTTTGTATGAAAACTATTAAAAATCCTAAAAATTATTTTAAAATAAATTTCATTACAATTTTACTAAATTCTGTTTTAGTACATTTTGCATACGTTTGGAAATCGTGCCGTATTTTTTTATATGTTATAAATAACTAATTTAATCATTACATAAAAAAAATATGACAAACATAATATAAAGTTAAAAATTTTCAAAAAGATCTTGGCAGCGGTGGGATTCGAACCCACGCCTCCGAAGAGACTGGTGCCTTAAACCAGCGCCTTAGACCGCTCGGCCACGCTACCTTGTATTTTATTTATTGAAATACATGATTATTTTTTTATAGACTAATACCATACATAAATGCATAGAAACAAACCAAAGTAACATTTATGTGTATTTATCAAACCATTTACAGTTTCTTAATGAAAAGGTATGTTTACAGTATAGATTACACTTGGTGGACAGACTGGTCATCAAGACGAACTTGAAGGAGGCTTGTTTATTATTATGAATTTTTTCTTCATTAAAATTTTCTCTTTAGCACTCATATAAACTATACGAGAACCTTTATTCTGTAACTTGTTGTTTAGAACCTCCGTATCCAAACGATTTTTCACAAACCTTAAAATTTTCACGAATCTTCGATTTACACTTGTAGTATTATGTATCTGTCAAATATTGTATGAAAAACAAAATGGTCGACGTGCAATTGCGTATGAATCATTGATCTCTAAATGCACTTTAATTGCAAACATATTTCTTTTTTAATCCAAAGTAATAACATGATTCAATAACCCGCATACACAATAAAGCTAGTACCGCTTCTTTTCTGTTCTTTTTCTTAACGGTTATGGAAAATTTTGAATTTAAAATTCGAATTCTGCTACCGGACATTTAGTATAATTACAAATATATAAGAAGTTTTTTAGGAACCTCATTGTATTCTTTATTGTGATCAACGAAATGTAGTGATGTCGGTGTTGATATAGTACAATTATAAATCTATTTATATGTTAAGTCAGAAATAATTCAATATAAGCGGAACTAACCATCGGATGAAGCGAGTTCAGCGTGATGCAGTTTGGAACTTAATTATACGACCAGAACTTGGAGACTACTAAATCTTGTTTATAATTGAGACTGGACATAAATTATTATCGTAGAAACTTCTAGAACTTTGGTTCTAAATAAAAACATTTAGAATACGTTTATATCACTAGATATTACATATTGATGTGTATATAATGTAGTCAATTATATAAGGCATTCATACGTGGTATATCTCTTTAATGGCAGATATAGAATGTCGCCGCAAATTTATTTGTCAAAGAGGTTATAGATAATAGAAAATATATTATATGCCACCCCCTCCCCCACTACCACTCAAAGTCAAGTGGCGGGCGGTGCACTTTGTTGCACGACTACCACTGCATGTGCAGAAGTTGCTAAATATTGGTCCTTTTCTTACTTGAGAATAAAATATGACGAAACTTTGTGCTTCTCGGTTTGTGATTTTGACTCCAGATCCCACATTACAGGTCCAGCGGTCGTCTGTTATATATCTGTATATATATCTTTCATTTGTGATTTGATCTAACGTAGAAATTCGAATGGCCCTTACCCATAGACTGTGTGTTCAAAGCCCAGAGTCAAAGAACAAATTTCAATGCCATATTTACTAAGAAAATTTATTATGAGTGCACTGAATTATTTTACAGTTTCACAAGGAAACGTTTTCAATCGATTTCTCGACAGTTATTTAAAAAAAAAAATCTTTACTTTGTAATGGCGACTGTATTGACGGTGGAAGCGACGCGTTTAACTGGCAGTGAGAGTCAGAGAGAGCGAGATGCACATAGTCTAAAGAAAGAGTAGAAAAATAGATGCGTTCTAAAATGAGTTTGGGTGCGTTCTAATAAACCCTAAACATTTAAATTTACAGAAGAAGAAATACATGAGCAAGAATTCCGCTCAAAGCAGAAGATGACTGATGGCGTCATTCTCTGAGGATGCCCACCGGTACACGTACACTATGACTTCCATAGAAATAGATTCTTAAATACTTCTCTACCACCAGTTCAACTAGGTTTTGCTAAGCATAGGGTTTATAATTATAATTTCGAAATTTAAATCCAAAATGCGAAATATGAATTTAAAAAAAAATCATTCCTGTAACATATTTTCTACTGTCCTAAATTTGACCTTAGAATTTAATGAGATTAGGTCCCCTAACTTAATCCTGTTTAACCTTTTGAAGGTCGGATAATATTTATGTAAGCGGAGATATTTCAGAGACTTAGTTATAAATTCGGATTATACAACGGATTAAAAAACAGCTGTGATATATATAAGTTGTATAAATAAACTAAACTGCAGTAATTGAGAATAGACAGAATTATGAAATAAAAGAACAGATTTACGGAAGGAGAGTATGAAAATAACAAAAAGGAAGTGAAAAATTAATAAAGAAAGCAAATCTCTCTTCCCAACAAAATAGGGGTAGGAACGAGACAAAAAAAAACAAATTAAAAAAGAATCAATATCAAGGACATAGCTCAAAGAATTAGTTGTCTGAAGTGGCAGTGGACGAGGTACATCGTTGCAATCGATGGCCGTTGGGCCGAGGCGATCACAAGTCAGTAGACGTGGCACTGTTTGGTCCCCACCAGGTAGACCATACTTAAGTTCACGGGAAGACCAGTCAACGTGGCAATCTTTGAGGGTGGCCTTACTTTGTAGTGGGCGTCGATCAGCTAAAAAGAAGATAAAATAGATTTCAAAATGTGAATTATATTTGTTTATACTCGAATGAAGATAGACTTTATAACTAAGGCATTGGTAATCTAGTGTTAGAGGAATGAGACTTGCGATAGGTCGCGGTTTCCCGGATACAATGTTATATAATTCACATTCTGTGCTAGCAAACAAGCTTCAAGAAGATGGGCAGCAGCAGGCAAGATCTTCTGCGTGCCACAATACTCCAACCCGCCTGCCAGGATGTCTTTGGGAGAGATTATGCCTTGCAGTGAACATCTATAGGCTAAAACTACAATTCCATAGGATGGACAGCAGCGACCTCTAAATACTTCAAGGTTCTGGTGTGGTGACCATGGATTTGCAAGCCTTGTATGTCGTTCAAACACACTATATGTATTGTAGACACTAGGTGCAGTACGCTTTGAACATGTTCTATTGAAAATCCGTTGTGGTGTTCTACCTTCTCTGTTTTCAGCAGATAATGATGTACGGTTGAAGTCTTCTTCTTGAAGTGCCTCTCCAACTAGTGAAGGTTGGCTATCAGCTTCCTGCTCTCTTCCTTATTTTTGGTTCTGCGTAATAGCTCAGCAGCGCTGGCGATTCCGGTCCACTCTCTAATGTTACGAAGCCACGACTTCTTTCTCCTACCAACCTTCCTTTTACCAGCGACCTTTCCCATCATGATAAGTTGAAGGAGATTGTATCGTTGGTGTCGAAGAACGTGTCCCAAGTAAGCGATTTTCCTTCGTTTTACTGTGAGCATTAGTGCGGTTCACGGTTGAAGTGATAAAATTATTATTTGATCTCGCTTTATAACACTTGCATAATTGTTATAAATTAATATCAAAATAAATAAAGTACATCGCCGATCTGTACCGTGTCACGTGAAAACGTTCAAAATGAACACGCGTTCGATATATCAACTTGCGTGACGTCACGGACACGCGCGTCACTTCCAGCCGCGGTTCTGACGCGGGCCCCTCTTAATTTATTACTGTACACACAGCTACGGGTGTAGAACGAGCTACGAGAAAGCTGACCGTATATATCTAGCTACGTCGTAGCAAAGAATCGTCTGCTACGAGATATATTAAAACCAATGGTATATTGTAATGTTTATTTTTAATAAATGGATATAGATTATTTAACACGTTCACTGCGGGCCCAATTTTGAAGAACTTTCAGCTGGTGCGGCTGAGGTCGAATCAGCCTCAAGCTGAACTTCCTAGTAGTGCGGTTGAGGCCTTTTCTGCCTCATGTTTCGGTTGAGTGTAAACAGCCGCCGCACTAGAGAGAAAACATGAGTTTTACGCGCCGCACCAGTGCAAAGTCTACCATGAGGCTGAATCGACCTCAAGCCGCAGTGAACGTGTTAAGAATAACAGTGGTAGTTCCGTGGTTAGGACTGAGACTTGCGATCCTAGATTGCGACTTCGATTCCCGAGATCCAATAATATATAATTCACAATATGTGTATTAATTATATAGGATTGACACTGCTCGCAAAGAAGCTTCATGAAGATGAACAGCAGCGCCCTCTTCTTACCATAGTACAACACTGCGATCGCCAACCCGTCAGCCAAGGTATGGAGTTATGGAGGAAGTGAAGGTATGGAGAGGAGTAAGAAACAGCGTAAATGTATATAAAACCAAGAAGAATATAAAACCTTCTTTGATGTTTTTACAGAGATCAATTATTTTTAATTTTTTTATAATCTATATTCGACAGGTATTATCATCTCTGCGTGTTTTTTACGAGTATATTTAAGATTTTAGATTTATTTTTACTTGCGTTTCTGCATGCAAGTGTTTATTAAGTCTTTACGGCACCAAAGTCACACTCGGCTAAATATCCGAATGGAAAGGGTAATATAAGTTTTTTCGTAAGTTTCGTTGCATTTGGATTTTATGACACAGCCATGCCATTGCACCTTTTATATTAAACTTTAAATTACCAAATAAGAATTTTCTTTTTAATGTTTCTGATATCTGGCATGGCATTTAAGAAGCCTATAGCGAAGATTTATATCGGTCAATTTTCCAATTTCCCCCTTCAACTATCAATTTGCCCACCTGTGGGGCGTACGTCCATCGTTGAGAAACACTGGTTTAAAGGCTTACTAGTTTATTTTTAATTTTTTTTTCAATCTCGCAATAGGAGCTTTTTAAACCTAATATCGAATCATATTCTAAAAGTGTATATATTATCTATTTAATTTTTTAATCAATTGATAAAGGATCTGAGCTGTCAATCTATAAAATACACGTTTTGTATAGTAACAGTCAATATGTATATACCATGAATGTTTTAAATTCTAGAATATTCGTTTTCTAGTGTTCTAGTGAGTACAAAGTCTATTGTGGTATGAAGATACCTAGCAATATGTATTAAAAGTTAGATCTCAATATTTGCAGCTGAAAACAACATTTGACCAACGTCTACGGGCGCAACAAAGCGGAAATCGAGACGAGAATTGGTCCAGTTGGCAACCTACCAAAGGAGATTTTCGATGAAAATTTTTCGTTGAAATTTATGAATTCCTTTCATAATTTACAAAATAAAATCTGTAACATAGAACGCTTGAATTTGGCACCGGATCTATTTATATACATTATAAGTATATATATGTGTATATACACAATACTTATTTCTCTTTAGTCACGCCATAACTTGAGAACTAATTTACCGGCTTCTTCTTTTCTTTTTTAAAGTTTTTTTTAAATGACAATAACATTCCAAGATCACCAGAGTGGTTCGTAATTACAACGTAGTTAGTAAGAAAACGACCAATATATAGCTACCTCCGCAGATGCAGTCGTAGTCGTGCAATAAAGTGTGTATGAGACTCTGTTCGGAACTAATCGGTGTAACATTACTCCTGAAGGCGACCGTCAACTGATATGGTGGTGATGTCAATGTAACCCTTTTTCCATTTAAATTCTATTTTTATGATTAAGAAAAGGACCAATATTTAGCCAATAAGTGCCAAACACATAGTCATAACTCCTGAAGATGCTCCGTGGAGGGGTGAAACACTTGTTTAGTGGTTTAGCGGTGGTTGTTGTGTAATTCGCATTGTTTGTCGCATGCGCATTTATCAGCGGGCTGGTGGGCGATACACTTTATTGCATGACTACGACTGCATGTGCGGAAGTAGCTATATATTGGTCCTTTTCTTACTTAGGATGGACTTCAGCAAAATAACGCCTGATTCCATTAAATACAATGTAGTTAGATAAATATTAAGTGAGCATTTGTATCCCAGCGGTAGAGAATGAGGCTTGCGATCGCGGGCCGCAGTTTCAATTCCACGCATACGATCTTAAATAATTAACATTTTGTGCATTAATTATATAGGATTGTCACAGCTCACAAAAAAGTTTCCAGAAGATGAGCAGCAGCGTCCTTTGCGTACCATTATACCACGACAAGTATGGAATATCTCTTTAAATTAAAACATTTAAAGATATTGCAGATATAAGGTGGCGGGGCGAAGAGTGCCTAGGCTGAAAAAGTCTTTAAAGTTAGCGCAGCCCGAATGCACATAGGTTCCCCCATGTGTACTTTTTTATGACCCCCGCTATTGGGGGCCTCTCGTACCCCTTTGGTGGGACAGGGACTTTATTAGCAATTTAATTTTTTCACATAATTTTTTATTTTCTCTCTCTTCTTTCATACTTTACTTTCTCTTTCGGTCTATTATCTATCTTTCATGCTACATTTCTGCTTTCTTTCCCTTTTGCTCTGTTCGTTTATTATTCTTCTCTTTTTCTTTTTACATTTTTCGATTTGTATTTTTATTTTACATTGTTACTTATTCTATAATTATTTTCTATCACAGTTGTGTTTCTATTTACATTTTTAATCTATTTATCTTTTTATACTCTGTTTGCTTTATTTCTTTCTATCGCCCTTTTGGCGATCTCTTTACAAAGGGATATGAATGCCTGTTTGTCATCTCCGCCTGTCAGGGAGGGTATTGTCACCTCCCTGATTTCAACGCCAGACCGGCCGTTCTCTCGAAGCCGTGCCGGAGTCCCCCGAATGCGGGACACCGGGCCACAAGGTGGATCACGGTCTGGTCTACACCCGGTTCACAGAAACACGAGGGGTCCTCCTTGAGCTTGAACCCCACGTGTACTTCAGCTCGGGTTACTACTTACTACTATTTTACTTGACTGGGAGGCTGCAAAGATCTTAGATCCCTCCGGTGAACGTTCCATGGAGTGACTAAACTCAAGGGCTCCCAAGAGGTACCTCCGCTTGGACTGTCATCGCTAATGCCCGATTGGCTTTCCGACAAGAGCACTCGAGCTGTCACCTGGCTAATATCACTACTGCCACTTCGGATAGCGTTACCGCTTGCAGAAGTTGCGGAAGAAATTCTAGCATCGCTATCTAGTATGATCGGTTGAGATGTTTTGTTTAATTTAATAAACCTTTTTAATTAGCAACGAAGCTTTTTTAAAACAACTATGTGGTTTTACACATATATAACCTAAGTTATTTGATATATTTATATATATTAATTTTGATCATTGATTTGATTTTGAAGATTTTAAATCGATTTTTAAACACTTGTATAAAGTCATTCATTTATTCCTATGTCCCCAAGATGGGACAGAGAGCGTCCACAGTACGTCGCCATCCCGAGCGGTCTTGAGCCTCGCGCTTTACTTCGCTCCACGTCATTCCAACTGCCTTCACTTCTGCAGTGATCGTCCGCCAGGTTTGCTTTGGGCGGCCACGTCTCCGCATTCCTTGAGGATTCAATTCTATTCTATTCCCTAGAATGGAATCCTGTATAAAATGATCATTCGTAAATACTAGTATGTTGTATTAATTTATTATTTTATCTGAATGCGACAGGTCAATTACTTCTGACGGTACAAAGAAAGTCTACGAGGACATATCTGTCCTCGAAGACTTTCTTTGTACCTATTTATATACCCTTCTTTGTACCTTATTCTTTGTACCTATAAATTAATAATTGTTTACTATCGTAAACAATTATTACTTTTATTATGTAGTAATACGAAAATTGAAAACGACTTTGTCTTACTAAATGATATATATATATATATATATATATATATATATATATGTATGTATATATGCATATATCTAATATTTAAAATTCTCGTGTCACAGTGTTCGAACTTGAACTCCTCTGAAACGGCTCGACCGATTTTTACCAAATTTTATATGCGTATTCAGTAGGTATGAGAATCGGCTACTATCTATTTTCCATACTCCTAAGTGATAAGGGTGGTCCACCCCTAATTTTTTTCTTATTTTTTAAACAAATTTTTTAGTTTTTATTTTATTATGATACAGCATACCAAAATACATACAAACCTAAATTTTCACCCCTCTACGATCAACCCTTATCTTACATTTGTTAATTAAAAACTTTAATTTTTTTGCAAAACAACGTTTGCGGGATCAGCTAGTATGCATATAAGTATATACGTATATAGATATTTCTGTCATCTGTCTACCTGTTCGTCAAAATGAATTCGTTTAAAAAACGTTTCAACCGAAGATACTGTGTGAGAGTTCAAGAATGAAATATGTCTCCAAGAAGAAATACTCTGCTGCCTTTATATTCTGTTCAGATTTCGGGAAGCGACGCCATGTTGAGCTTCTGCCAGATACGTGACTTGTATTCTATTTGGAAAATATTATTTTGATTCACGCCGGCTTCTCTGTTGGCTGTACCGGTGCACCGGTGTCGTCGGACGGAGCACAGGCGGATGAGAGAGAATTTGATTTTAGATCGTAATGTTTATTGTCCTGGTTAAATTTATTTTATTTATTTATTTATCGCCACAAGCGACAAGTACTATACAAAAAATACAAGATTAATATAAAAAGATGAAATTAATTTATTTAACATAGGATAACATACTTTTTACAGAACTGTTAATTTTCAAATTATCAATTTTTTTAACCTATTTCATTTTTGACTCTATTCTGCTTCGTAAGGTGTTATAATTGTGTAGAAGAAGCAGGAAGAAACTCCACAACAACACGTATTTTAATAAAGTTTAACAATACAGATTTATACATATACACTTTATTATAGCCTAAATGAAATCAAAATAATCAGGCGACATCACTGCCAAGTATTCTTGTCATTTAAATATTCGTATATTGAATAATAAGTCTTTTCCTGTCAATTTATCTTTATGAGTTTTGAATTTTGTAAATGATTGTCCTTAGTAGAAATTTATCATGTTTTGGGGTATTTTATTAACTCAAATAAAACATTATTATATTAATGCCATTTTGTTAATGACTTAACATTTAAATAGAGAGATTATTCCTATTTTTTACATATTTATTTATTCAAAACGCGTATTAAAATAAATTTATTTAAAATGCTTGTTATTCAATAAATGAATTTTTAAAAAAGAATCCTTGGCAGAGATGTTGCTTGGTTACTATGATTTAATCTAAAATGTACATGATTAAAGCGTATATGTATAAATCTGTATTGTTAAACTTTATTAAAATACGTGCTGTTGTGGAGTTTCTTACTGCTTCTTCTACACAACTATATATAACACGTTGCGAAGCAGAGTAGAGTTAAAAAATTAGTTGACTATCAGTAAGAGTTCTGTTAAAAGTTGATAATGTTGAATAAATGAATTTTATCGTTATATGTAATAGACATATAACGAACAATTTCAAGGCATATGCCTACAATTGTGTTGCCATTAGATATATATGTTGCTAGAAACAGTAATTTCAATTAGCACAATACAGCGATGTTTCAAAATTAATTAAATCGAGTAAGGGCGTCCGCTACCATGAAACTAACAAGATAATATGCCTGCCTAACGACTCAAATAATATTTAATATCGGATGAAACTTTCAAGTTCTCATTATTAAACACTTTATTAAACCGGCATTGTGAAGTATTTGCGAGTTGCAGAGTAAAAGCTGTCATTCAACACTTCTTTGAACCTCGGAATCATAAAGGCTTGGTGAAATTCAATCGGCCTTTGTGAAGAAAGTTTTAAACAACTATATAACTACAATCGAGTTTAGTGTTTTGATTAAATTGTTGTATAGTTAACTTTTCACCTCGGCTATGTTTGTATATAGCATTACCGAAATATTACATATATGAAATCTAATATATAAAGTTCTCGTGTCACGGTGTGCGTGATTGAACTCCTCCGAAATGGCTCGACCAATTTTCGTGAATCTTAGCGCGCATATCGGCCAGGGAAGAGAATCGGACAATATCTATTTCTCATCCACCTAAATGTTAAGATGACCACTCTATTTTTTCTGACATCATTTTTTAGACAATTTTTTTTATGATACAGCATACAAAAAAACATACAACCCTAAATTATCCACCCTCTACGATCAACCCTTATTTTTTATTTGTTAATTAAAAACTTTAATTTTTTTTTGCAAAACAACGTTTGCGGGATCAGTTATTAGCAGTATAAAAAATTAATCGCCAAAATGACAGGTCCTGCGTTGACCACATCCAGACGTCTTGCGAACTTGACCTTGTCATTGATCCAAATCAATTTTAACGTTTTGCCTCCTTTAATTTGGATATAACCTCAAAGAAACTAATACAAAAAATACATTCAAAAAACTTTTAAGTTAAACGGCTTTTTGATACCCTTATTGTGGTGGTTGTGGAAAAATAAATACCTAGTCCGCCATATTGGAACGGCGTCCATCTTGAATTTTAAATTTTGACATAATCATCGTATTTTACTAGTGTAGCCCTTTCATTTGATACCCATATTGAGGGGGTTAAGGAAAAATACGTAATCCGCCATTTTGTATCGGCGGCAATCTTAGATTTATAATATTATTGATTTTATTATATTGTATTGTCATCTAAATTAAATGTGTGTACCAAATTTCAGATCAATCTGACAACGGGAAGGTGCTTAAATTTCAATTTCTATTTTTGATCCAAATAAATTCCGTACGGGTCGAATTAAATAAAACCGTTTAAAAATGACTAAAGCTCTAATAAAATAAGAATAGTCTGTGACACATTGTTACGAATAGATCTAGACTGTGATAATTCACACGACACGACTGAGGAGATAAAAACAAAATTAAGAAATATCTTGAAGGCTGTACCAGAGAAAGAATATTCCGACTGTTTTGAAGACTGAAGAAAGTATTGGCAAAAGTGATTTTTATTGGACGAAAGATACCTTTGAAGGTGATGAAATTGATTTGGAAGAATAAATAAAGAATTTATATTTTATTTACAAATTCACCTTCCTTTTTGAGCACAGAATTATATAATACTGTAATTATTAACTTTTGCAGGGTATACCACAACAAACCTAGTTTTATTAGTTTGTAAATATAGTTAAATTATTAAAACTGAGCGTATTATGTTAAAGTTTTCATTTTAATTTTTCAATGCGAAACTTTATTCATTCGAAGCCACGTCAAACATTATAAATTATATTAAATCATTATAATTACACTCGCAAAGTCGCGGTAGTAGCGTGAGACTAGAAAACTTTTTACATTCTTCAAAGAAAATGGAACACTTCACAGAGCTTTGTCGGTACTCATGTACGAATTTACATATCAACAAAAGCTGTTTCACAACACAAGCTTGTTTCGTTTCAAAGGTCGTTGCTTCGCTTATTTTATATTAAGTTTGTAATTAATTTCATTTGCATAAGGCGCGAATACGTTTTTAAACAGCGTGTAAATAAATAGTTATAATAATACGTTTTATACGAGCAAATGTTTTGATGGCTTGCATTTGGTTGCTTGTTTACAAAAACATTGTCTAGAATTATGATTCTTATTCGTAAGAGGAGGACCAAAGATATAATCAAGGTAACGGAGTGCAGTGGGTGTATATCAGCTGATATAAATGAATGAATGAACAGATGGAATGGAATTTAAATCTGTCAAAAGAGATGAACGTCAAGGACCTCATCTTATGTAAATTATTTTCTGTCGTACTAGAAATGGTGATTAAAAACTTGGAATGGTGAAGTAGGGGATTAAATATACTTCGTAGGCGACCGAATCATATTTTTTACACATCGAGTCTACTAAAAAATGCTATATAGCTACCGTTGGAAAGCGAAAATGTAGGTTTGATAGTGAATTTAACAATAAACAAAATAAAGTTAAAATTCTATACAAACATGGACTTTAACAATAAACTATGAACAGATCATATACGTACAGTAATATATATGATAGAAATCTGTAGTTTCAGCCGGCGACGATAGATGGCGCTAGTCGTTCGTGAACGTATAAAAGAGGCACTGGTAGAATCGACATTGAAAAAGAAGACTTGACGACACGACATATATATTAAGGACAGCTAATATTGCTCGAGAATTGGACGTATAGAGAAGTCGAAAGAATAGGTGCTGACGCAAGCGATTTTGGTCACTTACTGAAATAATAAAGAATACAGAAATGCTAATGAAAGAAAAGAGGAGAAGATATAAGAATATTCAGCCTTGTTTACTGTACGGATGTCAGAAATGTAAATTCACAGAACAACTAGCAAATACGATGAAAATTAGCTAAAACGTAATAGATGGAAGCAAAATTCTATTAAGTTGAAAGAAAAGATCTTATAAAATTAAAGAATAATGCAAAACGAATTTCAATTTACAAACAAAGTGTAAATCGACACGAATATTAACAAAGTGGTCTCTACGGGACTGCAAAAGGGGTAGAGATAGACATAATAAGAGAAATAGAAAGAGAAGAATAGAAAATAGCAAATACATGGATGCGAATAGCAAGAGACGGAACTTCAGAGAAAGCCTTTGTCGCTAAAAGGATTTAACGACCATTTGCCGATATTTATATTTTATTATTATTAAGACTATTTTAAATATATATCATATTATATTCGAGAGAATCTACAAGACAAGAATAAATAGTTTTCTTCTAAGCAATCATGTACCATCATAGACCTCAGCGAAATTAAGGTCCAACGTTTCACCTATAAGCAAAATAAAAACAATTTTTAATGCCAAAGGTGAAAAATAAATCAGTTTTTCAAACATCTGAGTGTTGGTTAAATATTTTCCAAATCGTCTTCGTAATGGATTTGTTGCCCTGAATGCGATACGAATGGCGACTTATCTCTGCTTACATTTAAAAAGCCATTTCCATATTTAGCCGGCTAATTGTTTCACAGGCATCCCTATAAATCTCCAGTAACGGCGGCCCAAATTGAATACTCAACTGCGTTCAAGTTAATTGGACTTTTAATTTTCTTATCCGACCGCCTGCTAACAGTGGGATTCATAATTAAATTTATTTGTTTGAATCCTTCTAGCGTCGGTAGCTTCCTGAAGATGAGATTGTATCATATTGTTAATATTGTTCTAATTTTAAAAACAATTACTTGCTAAAAGTGATTACACAATCAAGGAATTAAATTTCATTATTCACGAATAGTGATTAAAAAAATATTGTTTTGCTCTTATCTTTTTATTGTCGGTTTTTCTCAGCGCACCGAAGGCGGTGTTACAATATATACATATGTGTATATATATACATGTATTAATCGCTACTATATAGATATCTTTGGTAGAGGCTATGGTCTATGGGCTGAAAAGATGATTGTACTTTTTTAAAAGCCTTCGTTATTGGGGACCTCTCGTCCATCCCTATCTTGAAAGGGACAGGGACTTTATTTATCACTTTAATATTGTTTTAAGTTATTTCTTTTGTTTAATTCCCCTCTTCTATGTATCACATTTTCTTTCGCTCTTTTTTCGTCTTCTGTGACTATTTCTTCTGTACTTTCATTCTTTTACTCCTTCTATATCTCACCTCACTCTCTTCTCAATAATGTCTGCTTTGTATAACATTTTATTTTACAATTCTTTTTTACATTTAACGTTTTTTTCTGTTACATCATTATGTTCATTTGACTCATATTCTGCTAGATATTCTAGTTCTTCTACTTCTTTTCAGTAGACGCCCGCTGCAAGGCATGTGTCTTCCTCAAAGATCGTCACGATGCCTGATTCTATGCTGCACCCTTACTAAGTCTTCTTCCACCTAGTTACTCACGCCACGTCTACCACTGTTTCTTTATTTTAGTTCTTACCCGTATTTATTTATTTCTTTTTATAACCTCCTTGATCATCACACTGCAACATGATGATAATTCTCAAAAATTCCTTTTCACTGTTGAATAATGTACTAAAACTTATAATGCAATTTTTATAGAAGATAGACGCCTTCTGCTAGGTATAGAACTCCTTCCATATAATCTGTGTTGCACCGTTCTCCCACTATCTTGACTCTATCGTCTGTGTTCCGAATAAGGGGCCTAATTACGCCGCGTCTACTAGCCTGTTCCTCGAGAACCTTTTGGTGCCAATAGCCGTCGGAGTTATATGCCAAGCTCAATGTCACTAGTGATTTTTAACACTAGTTTTTCTAGTGAAAAAGAAATAAATTTTTAATTAATTTCCAGTACCATTACGCGGTCATTAGGAAACTTGTTCCGAACTTGTTGGCCGCGGTATTGCCAGTGATATATTTTGGGCAGGTCATGGCATTCCGACTGCGCCAGCGATACGCATATCTGTCATCGCACCGGTTGATATATCGAGCAATAGGAGAGCATACAGAGTACGCTGTAAACTGTGAATTTAACTTTGTGAACTTTTATTTATTTCTAAATTAACACAAGCAGAAAAGAGTTTTCATTTGAGTTTAAAATGTCGCTCAAGTTATACATATTTATATATATATATATATATATATATTCGAATTTCGACAATATTGAAGTAATCATATTGGCCGGCATTTGATTTGGCACATGAGTCTAGTTTTTGTTTTAACTTTGCTATTGAGTGAAAATAACTTCGTTTGATATATACCGTGATTTAAAAACGAAATGACAACGGAAATTTAAAAATATACTCTTACCGGCATTTAATTAGGCACATGAAGAACGATACTAAAACTTACTTAAAATCGTCTGGAATCGTTTTAGTATAGCGTTATATTTACCGCAAAAAGCTAAGGCAGCTAAATAATTGCAATAGACAAAAATTACGCTCAGCAAAACCCGTATCATGTGCCATATCAAAAGACGGATATGCTTTATACTGTGTATGAAAAAATATAAATAAGTATGGTGAAATTACCATTTAAAACTCTATGGCATTAGGAAAGCAGTTTAGTTTCTTTTCCAAGGTTGTTGGGACTGTGTATAACATTTGCCAAGCATCTATCAAAAGTTGGAATATCATTTTACCCAGCCCAAAAAATTTTCAAGGATATCTCGTGTTCCAAACGCGTCAAAATCGCTTAAGTTTTCGCGAAAAAAAAAAGGCGTTAAAATACTCGACTGATATAGTTCCGCAACCACCGTATTCACTTGATTTGGCTCCATACGAGTTCTGGCTATTTAGGAAACTCAAAAGTCGAAACTCAAAAACGGGGACGCTGTTTTGACAAGATTAAGGAAGTAAAAACCGAATCGAAGAAGATTTTGAAGGCTGTACCGGTATTTGGAGGAATGGCAAAAGCGTTTTATCAGACTGCTATAACTTCTGGATAAAATTAATCTAGAAGAATAAATAAAAAAAAATTACATTTCATGAACAAATTCACCTGAATTTTTAATTACAGTATTATATAGGATGACTATTGAACGTTTGTAGTTTAGTAACTTAGCTAACTTAGCCACAGTCTACTTAATTACTTGTTACATTCGAATTAGTTCTAACTCGTATATAAGGCAAAGTGGCTTAGTTAACTTAATGCCTTGATATAAGATTTCCGATAGTGAATACAGTGTGGTTGAAACGTCTCCTTGCAAGTTTGTAGCACCATGTACATTAATATACTTTAAATGAACACGGAGATTACATTCACAAATAAATACATTTAAAAAACTTTTAAGTTAAACGGTTTTTTGATACTCATATTGTGGTGGTTGTGGAAAAATATGTACCTAGTCCGCCATATTGGAATGGCGTCCATCTTGAATTTTAAATTTTGACATAATCATCGTGTTTTACTAGTGTAGCCCTTTCATTTGATACCCATATTGAGGTGGTTAAGGAAAAATAGGTAATTCGCCATTTTGTATCGGCGGCCATCTTAGATTTATAATGTTAGTGATTTTATTATATTGTATTGTCATCTAAATTAAATGTATGTACCAAATTTCAGATCAATCTGACAACGGGAAGGTGCTTAAATTTCAATTTCTAATTTTGACCCAAATAAACAAATTCCGTACGGGTCGAACTATATAAAACCGTTTAAAAAGTACTCATATACTTAATCTGTATCTGAAAAAATCAAAGAAAAAGGAGCTGGGGATGTCACGTGTTAAAAATTGTCTTTGTGTCCACCTGTTATCGGCGAACGCGAGGTTCACACATTATTACTTTACTACATAATTGCTTCAATGTGGTTTATATTCGAAAATATGTATTGTGATGTGGAAAAACGTTTATTTAATTATTAAAACAATTTGTGCGCGGAAAATGAATAATTCGCCTACGCGCGGTTGCGCATCGAACCATGGCTCAAATCCGACTCCTGAGAACTCCAACGGCCGCGGGCGCACGTGCTGCGCGTCTTGGCTACCTGCCAAGAGCAAGCAAGAGCGCGTATCGTGCACGCCGTGCGAGTGAGCGAGACGAGTGGGCGAGACGAACAAAAGGTTAAGCGTTGTGACGACGTCCGCGGGAACTTTCACATATGGCGGCTTTTTATATAGCAATATTATTACAGTATTGTAATAACGACATTTTAAATTCAAATAAAACTATTATGTATGTTAAATTGGAAATAAATAACTTCGCAAATGTAAATTCACAGCTTACATACTCTGTGTGCTCTCCTATTGCTCGATATATCAACCGGTGCGGTGACAGATATGCGTATAGTTGGCGCGGTCGGAATGCCATGACCTCCCCAAAATATATCACTGGCAATACCGCGGCCAACAAGTTCGGAACAAGCTTCCTAATGACCGCGTTATGGTACTGGAAATTTATTAAAAACTCAATTTTTTTTTCTCATTTGGAAAACTAGTTTTAAAAATCGCTAGTGACAATGAGCTTGGCATATAACTCTGACGGCTATTGGCACCAAAAGGTTCTCGAGGAACAAGCCAGTAGACGCGGCGTAAGTAGGCCCCTTATTTGGAAGACAGACGATAGAGTCAAGATAGTAGGAGAACGGTGCAAGACAGATTATATGGAAGGAGTTCTATACCTAGCAGAAGGCGTCTATCTTCTATAAAAATTGAATTATCAGTTTTAGTACATTATTCAACAGTGAAAAGGAATTTTTGAGAATAATTACATATACGCACCGCGTAATTACAATTTTTTTTTGAAAAAAACAAGTGATAAAAATTAACGATAGCCTTCATAAGCAGGTACAAACAGAGTAATGGATAAGAATCTGATGAAAGATCTGCAAAAGAATCAAGGTCACAGATATAGTTCAAAAAATTGCTCCTCAAAAGGCAATTTTTATAGGAGTTGAAAGATTTTCGAGTGGCGACAAGAAGCCGGGAGACGTGGTGAAAGTAGGATCATAACTAGGAAGACAGACGAAAGAGTTAAGGTAGCGGGGAAGTCCCTGAATGCGGAGTGTAAGATAGATTATGTGGAGGTAGGTCTATGAACAGCAGAGGGCGTCAACAGTGAGAAGGAATTTTTAAGAACAATCATGTTGCAGAGTGATAATCCAGGAGGAATCGAGGAGACAAGAAGATGATTCAAATTAATATCTAATATATAAAATTTCCATGTCACAATGTTAGTTACCGTACTCCTCCGAAACGGCTTGACCGATTTTTACCAAATTTTATATGCGTATTCAGTAGGTCTGTGAATCGGCTACTATCTATTTTCCATACCCCTAAATGATAAGGGTTGTTCACCCTTAAAATTTTTTGTTTTTATTTTTTTATGATACAGCATACAAAAATACACACAACCCTAAATTTTCACCCCTCTACGATGAACCCTTATTCTTTATCTGTTAATTAAAATTTTTTTCTCGTAAATTAACGTCTGCGGGATCAGCTAGTAATAATGTAAAAGAGAATACAAAAAATAAATTAAAGGAAATAATGTAAAATGAAACAAAAATTGAAAAATAAGGAAAAATTGTTACAAAGATACTGGGAAAACTGTAAAGAAAAGAGTGAGGTAAGGTATGGAAGAAGTAAAAGAATGAAAAAGTACAGAAGAAATAGTCACGAAAGACGAAAAGACCGACAGAAAACGTGATTCATAGAAGAGGAGAATTAAACAAAAGAAATAACTGAAGAGAATATTAAATTGATAAATAAAGTCCTTGACCCTATCAAGACAGGGGTCGACGATAACAAGGTCTTTTAAAAAAGTACAAACATCTTTTCAGCACATAAATGCCCACTGCAAGGAATATGCCTCTATTAAATATATCTATTATCATTTTCGCCACGCAAGCAGCCAGGTTGCTGAAGATCTCTGTGTAGTATAATGGTATGCAGAGAATGCTACTGTTCATCTTCTAGAAACTTGTTTCTGAGCAGTAGCAATTAATGCACAAAGTGTGAATTATACACAAGACTGTATCTCGAGAATAAAACCTACGATCGCAATTCTAAAGTCCTCTACCACAGCTATTTTAAAACTGTAAATAGAGTAACACATTTTCTAGCTTTTTCTATGTATTATATGACAATTCTCAGAAATAACACATGTAGTAAAACAGAATGCAGGTCCAAAACAGTTATCAATTTTCAGGATCTTGAAGAAGGTTGCAAGCTTTTATTTATTTATTGTAGTAACCTAATGTAAATCTTTATATTTATTAAAATTCTAATCCATTGAGAAGTGTATATTTCACGACATTCAATCTTGCAAAGAAAAAGCAGGATGCGAAGTAGCTATACTAAAAGGTACATATACTTGGACTCCACTAGCACTAAAGATAGAAGATGCAGGGATAAGATTCGGAGATGTTACGTCATGATTAGATCCTGAATTGAAAAGCTCACAAAGATTTGTAAAGACCGCGGAATAACCAGAAGAATAATGGTTAGACTCATGAAAAACATGGTCTTTTCAATCTTTCTATATGGAGCCGAGACCTGAACGTATCCTGGATATTCGGAACATTGGCGACCTGGAAATGTCGTGCTAGAGATAGCTCAGAATAGACAGCGAATAGAAACAACGTTTCGTATCTCAAAGAACTCAACATAAAATAGATGTTATCGTCGATTGTGCCAATATTCATATTCCTCAAGCTCTTTTGACATGTCTCTCGTAATTAGGACACAATGGAAGGTTTGGTGGTTCAGGAGAAAGTAGAAAGCAAGCGATTTCATAGACAATCTAAAAAGAAGAAAAATATTACAACGCATTAATTTTGAATGTACCGATAGATGGCGTTAGTAGCAGATAAAGATTAATTGTTAAAAAAGTCGACAAAGTTCAAACTATCCAATTATATCATATTTTAATTATCCACAAATTGACTTGAAAGTACTTATGTTATATTTTTATCACATTTCGCAAGACACGACCTGTTGAAACCACATGTCAATGATATCTATTATAAGACCACTAATAAATTGTTACAAACTTTTTAATTGTAGTATATAGTAGAGTAAATGTACTAACTATCTAAACTTGTATTCCGGAGATACATAGAATTGAAATCTGTTAACTGAAGGGGAAGTTACGAATGCATGTTGAATACACCAATCGAGAAATCGATCTTGGTGGAAATGTACTGCTCGGATTTGAAATTGCAGGCAATATTAATTGGGATCATAACGTTGCTGAACGTATTATGGTGTATGTCAAGTATGTTAAGAGTCATTAAAATTATTGGTTATATGAGGGTACTTTTGCAAATGATTTTTAATTATTTTAGTGATATACATATGTATGTATGTGGTTATATATATTGTTATCTTGGAAAAAAGATTATAGAAGATATCGTTTATAGAAGAGGGCGTTAGTGTCGCAAGAAAAAGGTTGCGATGCTATAGTATTATTCTGTTAAAAACGCTGACAATTGTTTGTGTAATAATTTGATATATCTAATAACTAAGAGTGAATGAGACGTATATATATCACATATTTCTCAATTCAGTATTATTGTTTTAGTCCATAATTATAAGTATACAATATAGTAGCATATCAAATAGCAAAACATTTGAATCGGTAAAGTGTAGTGCACTCAGGAAAAATAATGCGAAATTATCTTGACTTTTATGTTTCGTTGACCTCATTGAGCAATAAAAGACAGTAATATAGGGTCATCTGTTTTTTATACTTAAATTGAATTTATGTTAAGTATTGTAAAAAAATGGATGCGAGACGTGGAAGGCCACCAAAGATATTTCGCGTCTGCTCCAAGTCTTCGTTAACAACTGTCTTCGGTGTATTCTCGGTATAAACTGGCGTAAGAGAGTCTCCAACGTAGATCTCTGAAAACGCTGCGGTGAGATGCCGATCTACCTGTAGATCAAACGCCCCAAGTGGAGCTGGATAACCCACACGCTCCGAAGTGATCCTGATCACATACCGAGGCAAGCCATAGAATGGAATCCTAAGGAAAGCGAGGACGTGGCCGCCCAAAGCAAACCTGGCGGCGGATGATCACTGTAGCAGTGAAGGCAGTTGGAATGACGTGGAGCGAAGCAAAGCACGAAGCTCAAGACCATCATCATCAAGTGCAATGAAGTGCACCGCCCGCCAGCCCGCTGATAAATGCGCGTGCGGTAAACAATGCGAAACAACTACCACCGTTAATCTACTCTACATGTGTTTTACCCCTCCACGGGGCATCCTCAGGAGATGTTACACCGACCAGTGCCAAACACCGAGTGAGTCACTTAGCGGGCGGTGAATTTCATTGCACGACTACTGCTGCATAGCGGAAGTAGCTATATATTACTTCCTTTCTTAGTTTTTAACTTATGTTTACTGTTAGTGTACCTTCAGTAAATAAACTATGCGTATTCAAAGGAGTTATTAAATCTAATTGTATAATTGAAGAAATATTATTTACCACATTAATATAGAATTATTAGCACGTAAAATTATTTCCTCATTATCTATATCTGGTTGGTGAATATTGAAGCCATACATGAGTGAACCGCGTGAAATGAAATACGAGAGAATCGTGTTTATGTCAATTTATGTAATTTGATATATCAATTATATTTTACTAATAATGTAAACAGTGAGTAAATTCATAACGAACACTTATTTAAATATATATACAGGGTGTTTAGTTATTTAAAGGTAATGTTTTAATATAGTATATTTATAACTATAAATCTATGGTTTTACGAACATCTATATCAGTGATTCCCAAAGTGGTCTATATCGACCCCTAGGGGTCTATGACAACCTGCAAGGAGTCTACGTCAGCGAAAAAAAAATTAGGGGTCCATGAAATGAAAATAGGGGTTCGATAGTGGATCTCAACACATACACTGATAGTACCTATTTACTTACATCATACTATCTTATAATATCAAAAAATTTACATTATTTATAAAAGTACCTATGAAGTAAAAAAATGATTATGTATGTTTATAAAATTGTGTAAGTTGTAGGATGTTGGTATTCGCTTTGTGGTCGCAATACATTTTGAACTTGTAAAAACCTAATAAATGTATAAATTAACATGTGTTTTTACTTTAAGTTTTTAAAGCTAAACTTCACTACAGTTAGAAATTTACAGGAAATCAATATCAGGTAAGTAGGGGGTCTACCCAACACGGAAAAACATGGCAAGGGGTCTACGACACAAAAAAGTTTGGGGAACTGCGATCTAAATATATAAATTAATTATTATTTACTAAATATATTTTCAGACAGAAGTAATACATTATACAGTAATGTATATTTCAAAGTGGTCTGCTTAAAGAGATAGTATTGGGAGACCGGAAAGTAATGTCGTTTCTGTCGAGATATTTTACAGAAAAACCTATTGATTTGTTACCGCTCCGGCATTGATTTTGTATACTAGATGGCAAAAGGTTATTTATTTGAAGGTGTATATATGTTGATTAGAAAAAAAAAACTTGTAAAAAATATAGTCGTGTGAATTTAACTTAAAAAGCGACATTACTTTCAGGTTCCCTTTATGTGTGTCAAAACTTTAAACATTTTTGCTTATAAATAAACTATAATAATTATTATTGAAACTATTGAATTTTATATTGAAACGATCTATACAATCAAAGTTTTATAATACCATACTGCGATTGTTAATTCGTCTGCAAATGGCGATTATGGTATATCTATCCCATAGATGACGATGGCGATGATCTATGTGTTAATTCCTTTAAAACTTTTACACTTATAAGCAATCATCCTGTATAAATATAGCAGCTTAACAAACTTTTATGTAGCGCACAAGTAATTTGTAACAAGTCGCCGTGTTAAGATGAATTGTAGCAATGTTCATTCAGAGGCAAAACATATTTACGTTAGCAACTAGGGCTATGAGTTCTCTTAATTCTATATTTACCTCACCGCTTCGAAATGTTTGTACTTTGAATTAATATTCAAACTTCAATTCGCTTTGTTAGCGCAAAGGTATTATTACTAACATATGTTTTTGTAAATTGGATTTTGTATTTCAAAATACGGAATGTACTGGTATAGCATATAACTTTATTCATTGTTAATGGTTAGATTTTTTCGCCGAAAGGTATTCGGTGGATCGAGCAGTGTAAACGAGGAGTGGGCAGGTTCCCCACTAGAGGGACTGACAACATAGTTAAGATCGTGGGAAATAGGTGGCAAGACAGATTATTTTGGCAATCTTTAATGCAAAAGCATATGTCATGCAGTAGACGTTTACAGATTAAATAAATACATTTAAAAAACTTTTAAGTTAAACGGTTTTTAAACCCATATTGTGGTGGTTGTGGAAAAATTGTACCTAGTCCGCCATGTTGGAACGGCGTCCATCTTGAATTTTAAATTTTGACATAATCATCGTGTTTTACTAGTGTAGCACTTTCATTTGATACCCATATTGAGGGGGTTAAGGAAAAATACGTAATTCGCCATTTTGTATTGGCGGCCATCTTAGATTTATTATGTTAGTGATTTTATTATATTGTATTGCCATCTAATTTAATTGTGTGTACCAAATTTCAGATCAATCTGACAATGTAAAATGTAGTAAGTAAAATATTGTTAAGAACGTAAGATTATGTCAAAAGAAAATATTAAGAATGAAAGATTAAAAAAAATATAAATAAAAATGGAAAAAAAAACATTTACCCTTGTAAACTTAGTCCCTATCTCACATATAAAGGTAAACAATAACTTAGTCCCTATCTCACATATAAAGGTAAACAATAACTTAGTCCCTATCTCACATATAAAGGTAAACAATAACTTAGTCCCTATCTCACATATAAAGGTAAACAATAACTTAGTCCCTATCTCACATATACAGGTAAACAATAACTTAGTTCCTATCTCACATATAAAGGTAAACAATAACTCAGTCCCTATCTCACATATAAAGGTAAACAATAACTTAGTCCCTATCTCACAATTAAAGTAAACAATAACTTAGTCCCTATCTCACATATACAGGTAAACAATAACTTAGTCCTTATTTCACATATAAAGGTAAACAATAACTTAGTCCCTATCTCACATATAAAGGTAAACAATAACTTAGTGCGTATCTCACATATAAAGGTAAACAATAACTTAGTCCCTATCTCACAATTAAAGTAAACAATAACTTAGTCCCTATCTCACATATACAGGTAAACAATAACTTAGTCCTTATTTCACATATAAAGGTAAACAATAACTTAGTCCCTATCTCACAATTAAAGTAAACAATAACTTAGTCCCTATCTCACATATAAAGGTAAACAATAACTTAGTGCGTATCTCACATATAAAGGTAAACAATAACTTAGTCCCTATCTCACAATTAAAGTAAACAATAACTTAGTCCCTATCTCACATATACAGGTAAACAATAACTTAGTCCTTATTTCACATATAAAGGTAAACAATAACTTAGTCCCTATCTCACAATTAAAGTAAACAATAACTTAGTCCCTATCTCACATATAAAGGTAAACAATAACTTAGTGCGTACCTCACATATAAAGGTAAACAATAACTTAGTCTCTATCTCACATATAAAGGTAAACAATAACTTAGTGCGTATCTCACATATAAAGGTAAACAATAACTTAGTCCCTATCTCACAATTAAAGTAAACAATAACTTAGTCCCTATCTCACATATACAGGTAAACAATAACTTAGTCCTTATTTCACATATAAAGGTAAACAATAACTTAGTCCCTATCTCACAATTAAAGTAAACAATAACTTAGTCCCTATCTCACATATAAAGGTAAACAATAACTTAGTGCGTACCTCACATATAAAGGTAAACAATAACTTAGTCTCTATCTCACATATAAAGGTAAACAATAACTTAGTGCGTATCTCACATATAAAGGTAAACAATAACTTAGTCCCTATCTCACAATTAAAGTAAACAATAACTTAGTCCCTATCTCACATATAAAGGTAAACAATAACTTAGTGCGTATCTCACATATAAAGGTAAACAATAACTTAGTCTCTATCTCACATATAAAGGTAAACAATAACTTAGTCCCTATCTCACATATACAGGTAAACAATAACTTAGTCCTTATTTCACATATAAAGGTAAACAATAACTTAGTCCCTATCTCACATATAAAGGTAAACAATAACTTAGTGCGTATCTCACATATAAAGGTAAACAATAACTTAGTCCCTATCTCACAATTAAAGTAAACAATAACTTAGTCCCTATCTCACATATAAGGGTAAACAATAACTTAGTCCGTATTTCACATATACAGGTAAACAATAACTTAGTCCTTATTTCACATATAAAGGTAAACAATAACTTAGTCCCTATCTGACATATAAAGGTAAACAATAACTTAGTGCGTATCTCACATATAAAGGTAAACAATAACTTAGTCCCTATCTCACAATTAAAGTAAACAATAACTTAGTCCCTATCTCACATATAAAGGTAAACAATAACTTAGTCCTTATTTCACATATAAAGGTAAACAATAACTTAGTCCCTATCTCACATATAAAGTTAAACAATAACTTAGTCCATATCTCACATATAAAGGTAAACAATAACTTAGTCCCTATCTCACATATAAAGGTAAACAATAACTTAGTCCCGATCTCACATATAAAGGTAAACAATAACGTAGTCCCTATCTCATATATAAAGGTAAACAATAACTTAGTCCCTATCTCACATATAAAGGTAAACAATAACTTAGTCCCTATCTCGCATATAAAGGTAAACAATAACTTAGTCCCTATCTCACATATAAAGGTAAACAATAACTTAGTCCCTATCTCATATATAAAGGTAAACAATAACTTAGTCCCTATTTCACATATAAAGGTAAACAATAACTTAGTCCGTCATATAAAAAGGTAAATAATAACTTAGTCCCTATTTAACATATAAAGTTAAACAATAACTTAGTCCTTATCTCACATATAAAGGTAAACAATAACTTAGTCCCTATCTCAAATATAAAGGTAAACAAGAGGTCCCCGAAAACAGAAAACATTAAAAAAGCATCTAATGACCAATTAGCAGTGGTAGTACATCGGTAGATGAGACTTGAGATTGTTCGCGGGTTCGATTCTTTTACAATTTTTTATAATCACTCTGTGCATTAATTATATAGGATTGCCATTGTTCACGAATAAGTTTCATATATATGGTAGAGTTCTCTGCGTATTATAACTCACTGCAATCGCCAAATCGCCTGTCAATCGTGGCGATTATGTTATATCTTCGCATAGATATCTTTAGGGAAGGATTATACCTTGCAATGATCTGAAATTTTATTTAAATATAGATTTAAAAACAGAAAATTAACAATGTTATGTTAGTCAATACTTTGCAGAATTGCATCTTGTATCTACATTTATAACAAGGATAAAACACCAAATTAAAAATAAAGGAATAAAAATAATGAAATATAATGACAAAACAAACTACAAGTTTTACAAGAGTAAATTCTATAAACGTATATATTCTATAAAAGTTTTTAGATTACCTAAAGAGATTTCTGCACTTCAAGTCTTTTCTAGAAATTGATTTTGATTGAACACCCCGTCTTTTGATATTACCACGGAATCCTCTTAAATTTATATTTCGAAAAGTGTATTTCATTCAACCAATCTCTGGCTTAAAAAAATTCTTTGATTGTTTCATTAAATTTCTTTCTGATTTATCTGAGATTTTATCTATTAATTCAATTCGCAGTATTATCACGGTGAAATATATATAAATCTATAATAAAGACAACAATGCAATAAATTTATATATGAAAATATATATTTTACAAATACACTAACCACACTGTGATGCGTGGTGGTTAAAACATGGGTGAGCAACATTTTTAATTAAAAGGCCAATAATTATATAAAATATTCGGAGCGCCGCACATAAATTAACACTTATTTATAACCTATAAAATTATATTTATAATAAATATTAGACTATAAATCTGTACTTGGATGGTTAGTAATGCCAAAAGGTAGGTATATATTTCGCATTTTTATCGACAATATAAAATAATGAATCTCATGAAATCCACAATAGACAATATGTTATAAACAAATTTCTTCGATAATTTTCTGTTAAGATTTCAACTTACAATCGCTAAATATGATCGCAGTAAAGTGCTAATACATCAAGTTAAATGTATAAACTTATTTGTTAACAAGTTATCTAAGTTATTAATACCGTTTACATTAATACGCCGTCTTTTTTCCACATATACAGTATTCAATAACTAAGTGATGTTCAAATGGATGTATCATTAAGATATACTTTCTAAGTTTGAATGGTAAGCTCAAAGTGTCATGAAGTAGGCTATATTCGGTATTAAGTAAGAAAAGGACCAATATTTAGCCACTTCCGCACATGCAGTGGTAGTCGTGCAACAAAGTGCACCGCCCGCCAGCCTATTTCTATTGTAAGATAATTAAAAAAATGATGAAATGTTAAACGTAATTTTAAAAACTAAAGCACAGACACTATTATCTGTGAAACATATATAGTAATAATAAAAAGACTGCCGTAAAATATTTTTAATCTGTTGTTTTGAAATCGATGAATTCAGAATATTACTTATTTATATATCTATATTTAAACGGGCTAAGATAAAAGTATTCAATATTTTTACCTTTTGTCATAAAATTTTGTTTCAAAGCTTTCTACGAATTTTTATGGATAATAAGAATTCTTTATACAATATTTTGTACCTTTTGAAGTGAAATATTAAAAATATAAATAAGTTACAATCGAATATATTATTTGATTTATGCAGACATGTAAGTAACCATTTTATTAGGTTGTGGTGGTGAAATGAGATAAGCGGATGCTATTGAGAAAATTTATTGTTCACACAACCACTATACAAAGGTAGGCGCGTCGGAGCGAGAGTTTATTAGGGCGTACTTGCGCGTGCGCTGATGTGCGGCCGAATCCAGAGTGCAGTGAGACGCGCGCGCTGAGCGACCGGGAATCCGGGCTGCTGGCTTACGTCAATGCGCTAGGGCGCGCATGTTGCCGCCGCGGACAGGACAGTCCGACGTAGTGGGACTGTCCGCCATAAGGTTTTGAACGGATTTTCAATATAAAAATAATTTAGTTAGTCCCTTTTGAAACGCCTTTATTAGAAGTACCAGTATATCAAAAGATATGAACACGTCTCTTGATATATATTCTGTTTGTTAAGCGACAGCAATCGATCTTTCACTTATGGCCAAGCAGATGCATACCCACCAAATGACTACTAGAGCCTTAAGATTCTGGAGTATAGACCACAAGACAAGCGCAGTGTGGAACATCCACAGGTTGACCTTGTGAAGGTCGCTTGAAGAAGCTCGAAGCTTGCCGCTTTTGACCGAACATAAATCTATGGAGGAAGCCTATATCTATAGGTCTATGTAGATCAGTGATTCCCAAAGTGGTCTATATCGACCCCTAGGGGTCTATGACAACCTGCGAGGGGTCTACGTCAGCGAAAAAAAATTTCAGGGTCCATGAGATGAAAATGGGGGTCCACGATAGTGGATCTCAACACATACACTGGTAGTATCTATTTACTTACATCATACTATTCAATTAATAAATGTATAAATTAACATGTGTTTTTACTTTAAGTTTTTAACGCTAAACTTCACTACAGTTAGAAATTTACAGGAAATCAATGTCAGGTAAGTAGGGGGTCTACCGAACACGGAAAAACATGGCAAGGGGTCTACGACACAAAAAAGTTTGGGGAACTCTGATGTAGATCATGATGAAACTATAAGATTACTGATATGAACTGAAGAAATAATGCGAAGGATTTTTAAATTAAATTCGAGTTTGAAATCAAGAATTTTATTAAGAAAAGGCTTTGTTAGTTGTTTCAGGATATACACACCTTCTGCAAGGCTATATGCCCTTCCTTTCATAATATCTTTATTGACGATCGCAGTGTGTTATTACGATACACATAGGAGGGTTTGTTCATCCTCTGGAAACTTGTTTTTGGACAATGGCAATCCTATATAATAATGCATAAAGCGTAAATTATGTAAAATTGCATCCTAAAATCGAACCTCGGTCGCAAGTTTTGGTTCTCTACTACTGGGCTATCACTCCTTAATCACCATGTATACCGGCGTAATTACAACACGAAGAATTAGATGATCATAGATCAATATAAACTCGTTCTTGTTCGAACGTGTTGTGAACACTGTATTACAAATTCATATAAATAAAGGTGGCGCAAAAGTAATGTCACAATGTGTACGCATCTTTATCTTTACAAATGGCGCTAAATCTCACTGTGCTTTGACGTTTATGATGAAAACATATAAATATACTCCATCGCTTGCTGATAATTATTTATCTATCGCTGTTTGTAAAAATTAGGGTACATTCATATTATGACATTACTTTTGCGCCGTCTGTGCAACGCTGCAAATATATATATACATACAAACATATATATATATACATATATATATTCAGCTATGTTTGTATTTATTTCTTCTTTCATACATTGCATGATATTTCACTCGCTCTACTACCTTCCATAAATTCTTTCATCCCTTATCATTCATGTTTCTTACTTTCGTCTTCTCTCAATAAATATTGTCTCGACAGTTGATTGGAGATAGAGAAACGCAGACTCAATAAAAATACACCTTTTAATGTTCAAGAGTTCGGGCAACGAAACTGGCAGCGATTCTGCCTACAGCAACCCTTTCCTACTGTTCTCACTTTTATGAGTCTTCTTGTTTTTCACTTTTCTTCACAATGTAGACTGACATATAATACCCCCAGTAACGGCTTTTATAGTCGTCAACGGCATTCTAGATTGTAATAATTTTGATATTTGAAAGTTTGAAATTAATGACATTGAACGTTCTTGCAAGTCAGCTGCAGTATAAAACCTTTGCAGTCGTTACAAAACTATAATTTGGATACTCGTTTTAATGGATTTTTATCATACCAACTTCTTGACGCTTTTCTAAACATTTTGTGTGTGACAGCTATATATACGTTTCCTGCGTTCGTGAAAACGGGGCATCTTCAGGAGCTATGTTACACCGATTAGTGCCAAACACAGAGTATGACTCTGGAGGGACTCCCGTGGAGGGGTGAAACACGTGTTGAGTGATTTGGTGGTGGCGGTTGTGTGATTCGCATTGTTTGCTGCATGCGCATTTATCAGCGGGCTGGCGGGCGGTGCATTGCATTACACGACTACCACTGCATGTGCAGAAGTGGCTAAATGTTGGTCCTTTACTTACTTAGGATAGACTTCCGCGAAGTAACGCCTGATTCCATTAAATAGTTAATAGCTTGTTAGGTTGCTACAAATACTTAGGCTCCCGTGACAAATCCACAATCGCTACAAAAGCTATATTTCTCTATCAATCTCGCGCTGTCAAAACTTTGCTAATTTACTGCTTGGAAACATTTCAACCGGTTTGCAAGTTCGGCTCTGTGATTTATTACGTAAGTGTATTACTATGCCGTATTAAAACTACCTTGTGTTCCTATATCTACGCCGTTTGAAAAACATTGTGTTATGCCGAATTGATAGAACTATAGATGTAAAAGTCTTAACGGAGTGAGCATTAAAGCCTTTGCATCTATTTACAATCACTATGTATAAAGTTATCAAATTAAAAAGTTCAAATGAATTATAATTTCTGGCAGTATAAAATCTTCAGAGATAAGATTTTATTATCTTCTTACATAATCATCATTACCTTATTTATTATTAAACACTCACTGCAAGGCATAGGGCTCCACTAAAAATATTTATAAGGAGTTTAACCATAATCGCCACGCTTGGCAGACGGTTCGGCGATCGCAGTGTTGTATTGTGGTACGCGGGGGATACCCGTCCTCTAGAAGCTTCTTCATAAACGGCATTCCTATATAATGAATGCATATTATGAAGTAGTAGTAGTAGTAGCTGTTTGTAAAAATTAAGGTAGATTTATATTATGACATTACTTTTGCGCCACCTGTACAATGCTGCAACCGTCGTTAGTGTAGTTCTCGGCTGAACGTCTGTTATATGAAGCTTCAACATATATATATATATACTCACACACACACACACACACACACACATATATATATATATGTACACTGTCACTACGATCACCTACCCGCCTACAAAATGTAGAGATTATGGTTTATCCCCCCTATAGATATCCTTGTTAGAGGCTTATGTCTTGCAGTGGGCGTCTATGGACTGAAAAGACGAAGATATGTATATAAATTTATATATACGGTACCCGGCGATAAATATTGTACATCGACCTTTGGAAAGAGACAATCGACTAATTTCGGCTTAGTAGAGCGTTATCTCTGTCGCACAAAATACAAACACTCCGGTATCTATTAGGAGCTGATACAACAAGTATCATTTGCTTTTATTGATAAGTAAAAGCACAGATAGTGAAATGGATGTAGCTGAGAATAAGAATTATGATTATTGTTATTTTTATTACAATGCCTCATTTTAATAATAGGTATAATCGTGTTTATCACGTACAGTTGTAATTTTTTCAAATAAGTAAATATGTAAACAAATAGTGAACTTGTTTTTTTATTTTTATTTTACCCCAACCTAAAGCCACCTCTTATAGAAAAATTGGTATATTTTATACAAAGTATAAAAAATATTGTCATTCTCAGTTACTTTCATTTCACTATCTATGCTTTTAATTATCAAGGTACCGGACTGTTTAAATTTCGTGCGACAGAGATAACGCTCTACGAAGCCGAAATTAGCTGATTGTCTCATTCCAAAGGTCGATGTACAATATTTATCGCCAGGTACTGTATATGTAATGAAGAAAATTTTATTGAATAATATACATATTAAAACTTTATAATATTATGAACAAGCTTATCAGTACTTGTATTTTTATTTATATTCTGTACAGATATTACTTTACACGAATTTATGGAATTAAAGTTAACCGCTCGGAAATAATCCTCTATTGCTTCATTTAAACTTTCTCGTACATTCTAGAACTTTCGAAACATTCTGTACATAGTGACTAATTTACCCTTAAATGCATTATGATGAAAAACTGCAACTTACCACTTAAAGAGTAACAGTAAATGTGTAATGTTGTATATCTACAACATAAGTTTTTTTTTTTAATTAGAAAAAATAATTTACATCTAATTTTTTTTTCTATTTTTCCGTGCATTGTAGTATACTTATTTGCAATATATATATTTAACCCTTTCCACTCTAATGTCGAGTGTCACTCGACACTGATTTTGTTCCACAAGCTCCACTGTCGTGTGATACTCGACATGGTGTAATACTTCTTTTTGCGGAAAACTTTAAAACAGGAAAGATTTTTGTTACTAAAATGTTTGAATCACGAATGAATGAAACATATTCTAGAATCGATCAAGATACTATAATTCAATTAAATTTTATCGATGCTACATAACAGCCTTGGAGTGGAAAGGGTTAAAGTACAAATAAATGTCATGCGTTTTTAGGGTTTATTTGTTTTTCTATACTTATAAAATTGTTTGAGGTATAATGTTTACACACGACAGGGCTGCCGCGCCCGCCTAACCCGCGTTCAAGCGAGGGCGGTCCGGAGAGGCCCGTGTCTCTCCCGACCGCCGAGTAGTCCTCGCTTCGTGTAACATACACTACACCTCACTCACTACACAATACACCTACACGGGTATAGTTCTCCACGTGTGTACGTCTTCGTCGTAACTGAGGTACGATCCCCAGCGTAAATTTTTTAGTCCATGGACCTCTGTTTCCACGGGCTCAATTTCAATGAAGCTGCACAAAGCCTAGATCGGCTAGCAACATAACTTAAATACATCATAAGCACAATTAAGATTCAATGTGGAATTAATACTATCACAACGTAGTTTGAACACTCGGCATTTAACTAAAGTTATCGTTTATACAAAAACACAATTCGACGAAAAAAAAAAAAGGAAAATTGTCGAAATTAAGAAAGCTCTGTACTAATTTGAATTTATGCCGAAGAGAAAAATCTCGAAAGCGAAGCAATTTACGCCTCGACTGAGATTTATTGTTTGCTGAATGGCTTTTTATAGTCCTTTGTCTTTATTTGAAAGGCGAACAAAGACGAACTTCTACGACGAATTGAGGTGTTTTTAATATTAAAGCAACGCAGGTTGTTGCTTACGGGAAATCGTTTTTAACTTAACAGCAATATTATATGTTGCAATATTCAAAAGGAAATAAACTAGCCGCTAACTTTAGTTTTATTAATAATGCTAGTTTGTTTCCTTTTGAATTATTTAATTTTTCGAATCGTTTTGATCATTTTATGATGATTTAAATAAATTTATCTAAATTATTATGTTAAACACATGTCGAAACATCACAATTCGTTGGCAGTTTTAGTTTCAATTCACATCACTATGAACTGTCACACCAAAAAATGAATTTTTTTCGAATACAAGTGGCGCTATCTGTCGAAATTTTTGTCACACCAACTAAGAAAACCGAAATACATACAATTTTAGATAAAGATCATAACATGATTAAATTCATAGTTTAAGATTCTATACGGATATACAGACAAACATTTATATATAAAAGGTTGTCAAATATCTCCCTTTCGCCTTTTTGTCTTTTGAATTTCGCGGCTACGTACAAAGCGCTACAGAGCTCGTATCTGGCAATACTATACATAATTTGAAAGGTCTTGACATAACCTACAAAACGACGCTATGCATGATTAGTTTGAATATTGCGTTCAACAGTTATAGACGTGTAAACATGGAGTTCACTAACGCGGAAATTCGCGCTATTTTAAAGTTTTCCTTCGTTAAAGGCAAATCCGCTAGAGAAACGTTCCGTGAGATTAATGGTGTTTTGGGGGATGGTACTCTATCACTTCGAACCGCGGAGGAATGGTTTCGACGATTCAGAGCCGGCGAAAACGACACCATGTATAAGCCAGCCGGCGGAAGACCTGTGACGACAAATACCGATCAAATCATGGACTACATCGAGTTAGACCGGCATGTGGCATCTCGTGACATCGCCCAGGAGATAGGAGTTAGTCACCAAACCATTTTAAACCATCTGCAGAAGGCTAGATACAAAAAAAAGCTTGATGTTTGGGTGCCGCATGATTTGACGCACAAAAATCTTCTGGACCGAATAAATGCCTGCGATATGCTGCTGAAACGGAACGAACTCGACCCATTCTTGAAGCGGATGGTGACTAGCAACGAAAAATGGATCACATACGATAATATCAAGCGAAAACGGTCGTGGTCGAAGGCCGGCGAATCGTCCCAAACAGTGGCCAAGCCGGGATTGACGGCCAGGAAGGTTTTGCTGTGTGTTTGGTGGGATTGAAAGGGAATCATCCACTATGAGCTACTCCCATATGGCCAGACGCTTAATTCTACCATCTACTGCGAACAACTGGACCGCTTGAAGCAGGCGATCGACCAGAAGCGTCCAGAATTGGCCAACAGGAAGGGTGTAGTATTCCACCAGGACAACGCCAGACCACACACTTCGTTGATGACTCGTCAGAAGCTACGGGAGCTCGGATGGGAGGTTTTATCACATCCACCATATAGCCCGGACATAGCGCCAAGTGATTACCACCTGTTCCTGTCCATGGCGAACGTCCTTGGTGGTGTAAAGTTGAACTCAAAAGAGGTTTGTGAAAATTGGCTGTCCGAGTTCTTCGCAATTAAGGAGGGGGGCTTCTACGAGGGAGGTATTATGAAGTTGCCGTCTAGATGGAAACAGATTATCGAACAAAACGGCGCATATTTGAACTAAATCCGATCACTGTAACACTTTTTATAAAGCATTGAATAAAGAGCAAAAAAGCGGAAGGGAGATATTTGACAACCAAAGTATATATACATACATATATATATATAAATGCGTATGCAGCAAACAATGCTAATTACACAACTGCCACTCAACACGTATTTCACCCCTCCACGGGGCATTTTCAGGAGTTATGTTACACCGATTAGTGCCAAACACAGAGTCAAGTTTAGCACTAGCAAGTAGTTTGATTTAACGGGCAGATTTAACGCATTTATTAGCCGGCTGGCGGGCGGTGCACTTTGTTGCACGACTACCACAGCATGTGCGGAAGTGGCTAAATATTGGTCCTTTTCTTACTTAGGATGGACTTCCGCAAAATAACGCCTGATTCCATTAAATATGAGTTATAGTGCTGTAAATATAAATTTATGTAACTGATTCATCGTTTCAAATGTAGTGTAAATAAAGGTTTTAATTCCATAGGAGGTAGGTTAGCTTTCGGCAACTGTTTGCGATTAAACAACACAAAGCTTGAGGATGTATGTTCACGGTATTGTACAAATTTAGATAGTATACTGGTTCTAGTTGCGGTTGTCTTACATGGATGCAAACTTCTCTCATATAATGAAGCTATCTCTTAGTGCATGATCCGTGAAATTGCATTTTTATAAGCCCTATTTTATATAAAACTACCTTGATAATAATTACATAATTTATAAAGTTTCTAAAGAGAGACATTTATATGAAATGAAATGAAATATTTTTATTTGCGTAAACATAGTTAAAAGGTTGTTACAATTTTATAAACATGAGTATCACATGTTTAGCCAGAATCGGCATGCAAAAGTAACTAGGCATTATTTCTGTTTTAAAACAATTCTACTTATAACTACCAACTTATATTACGTATTTATTCTATTCAATATCATCTAAAAAATCCTTAACAGTGTGGTAACATTTATCTACTAATCATATCTTTAAATTATGTTAAAATAGCCTTTGTAGTACTTTCTTTATATTCAATGGTATTTTATTATATATAATAATAGACTTTTGACAATTTTTTTCCAGAAGAACTTTCGCGTTGACGAATATACGAAAAAAAATTGCTGGATTCATCGAACCACTCTCGACTTTACGTTTGGTGACATGTGGCATTTATCAGCGGGCTGGCGGGCGGTGCACTTTATTGCACGACTACTGCTGCATAGCGGAAGTAGCTATATGTTAGTCCATTTCTTAGTTAGGATGGACTTCTGCGAGGTAACGCCTAAATCTATTAGATATCATACATGTACATTCAAAGTAGATTAGATGTTTTTAAGTAGATTAACGTTGGTAGTTGTGTTTCGCATTGTTTACCGTACGCGCATTTATCAGCGGGCTGGCGGGCGGTGACTGCATTGCACGACTACTGCTGCATAGCGGAAGTAGCTATATATTAGTCCCTTTCTTAGTTATATTTATAATAGCTTGCCGTTTCAACTCAGGCCCTCTGCAAGGAATAGGCCTCCTTTCCTTTGAGGTAGCACTATCTTTATAATACCTCTTGGTAGGCGGGTTGGTATTCGCAGTGCATTGCTTTACTAGCTGTGCAATAATTATATAAGAATGCATATCGGGTATTGAACCTACGACCTATGATCGAAAGTCTCAGTTCACTATCACTGATCTGCAACTGCTCGTTCATTTACGAAGAACGAAAAGAACCCATCAAGAGCAGAAGAAGAAGAGAGTATTAACAAGAGCGTAAACAAAGCACTAAGTCTATTCCCATAATAATACCCGGACAACAGTGTGTGGTACATCGATGTGCCAATTCACCCAACAGGCATATAAGAACGTCAAAACATAAATAGTACTAGTTGGAACATTAATTTTTTGGACGTGGTTCTTTACTTCCCTTGATATTCACAGGAGTTCCCCTGCTCAAGGAAACGAAAAATTTTACCTATTAATGTTTCGTATTTAAAATATGTTCTAGTTTTAAGATATACTGTTATTGTGGTAGCACATTAACTTTATTGTAATATGTCCACGGCTGGACATAGATCTCTACAAAGTTCAATAGGTCTGATTGGTAAATGCCTAGATTTAGTGTCTTGCGACGAATTTGACAAAGGCAAGGAACAGGAGCTCGCTGCACCCAGGTATAGGTAGAGAAAATAAGTAACTTCCACGCGCCGGTAAGAAACGGCCAAGTAATGTATAAATTAAATAAATAAGTCAATAGTAAAAATAAGGTAATAAGATAAATAGGCATGTAATATAAATGTAATTATTATTGTAATAGGTGTAATAATTTTATAAAAGGTAGTTTTATTTTTCTTAAATGGCAACACTACTCGACCCTGTCACTCTTTTGTGACAACTTCCGGTGAGAGTGGTGGGGTTGAAACAGCATTTTGATTATTGAGCCGGGAGCTTGGTCACTCGTTCGATAACCATCGAAGTGATAAGTTGTCTAATGGAAACTATGCTAGTTGGCCTATAAGAGTATTAAAAGTTGAATATAAGTATTTACTTTGCTGTGAATTGGAGTTTTTCTGATATAAGTAATTAATTAAAAATTAATAAGTAAATAAAAAATGTTTCATTAGGCAGTAGAGGTTCAGATAGTATCATAAAAAAAAATTCCTTAACCAGATCGTCTATCCCACTTGTGGAAGTTCTTACCTACGCATGCCCACGCGTGGTCTTATAGTCTCCACTTCAGAATCTAAAGATTCCAGTGGATGTTGGTTCTGAGCACTCTGTGACCTCTCATTTCTTTCTAGTCTACACATCTCCTGATTGAAACTCATAAAGGAATACCGAGCATGTATCACTTCATAGCTAAATGATCTACTCTATGCTTGCCAGAAGTAAGGTCATGTTTCAGCGCTGTAACACACCAAAGACCTTCGTCTTAAAACACCAAGGGATTTTGGATCAAAAGATATGTTATAGTTTCTTGAATGCTGACCAACAGAATTGGATTCGACGATTGATCTTTTTTTCTGAACGATTTAAACTACATTGTTGAAAAGCCTTTTAGTATTTGTAAAATAAAAAAAAACTTGACTGTCAAATGACAATGACATTTGTTTAATTATTCTTCTGTTTTCATTTCATTCGAGTATTGTATACTTTTTATTATTAGGATTAAATTTCACAGACTTTAGCGTCAATTCCTTTATTTTTATATTTATTTTTATACTTACGTTTTTGCGTATTACAGTGTTTACCAAGTCTCTTAGTCTATTTTATTGACACCCTATTAATGTCCAGTTTTTAAGATTACATTTCGAGCGACAATTTCTTTATCCCTACCCCATATTGCCATCATCAGGTTGTGCGCCAGTATCTGTGCGGTTGCCGTATTCGCCACATTGCTGTACCTTGTGATCGCATCTTGAGCGCAATACACGCACGTGTGTGACGTGAAATTGTTGCAGCATGATGGACACTGTTATACAGCCCGATGGTCTGTTGTTTAACAGACAATGATGACCTGACCGCCTTGCTTAATGTTGAATCTGTGGGATTCTTCCTAGGGCCAGTAAGTCTAGAGGCATTGACAACACGAAGTAGAAGTGTGATTTTTCATTGAAGCTTCGACCGTATTTATATCAACGTAAATAAAGAATTATATTTCTGTGAAATTCCTCGATGGTGTAATGTTGCTCGTATAAATCATCGAGTCTTTTCCAGAAATTCTGTTTTTCTATTCTTCGTTAAAACACATTCTGGCGGACCAAGATCTTGGTTTAAAACTGGGTTTGCATTTTAATCCATTTATTTTTCACTCAAGGTGACCTTTTTCATTTTTTCATTGTCTTTTTTTTATAACCGACGATAAAATGCAGGAAACGTTACAAGAAAGGTTTACAAGTTTTTCCTCATTTTAAGACAAAGTGGGGAAATACTCGGGAGAATCAGTGTGCAGTGTTCGCAAAATTTATTACGGCCATTCTACAGTTCCAATGGCGTCGTGGCGGCCATCTTGTCATCGCTGACGGTCCATTACAAATGGCAAGCCAATGCCATGATATATTCCTTATATATACTAAATCTGGCCATAAATACTGTTATAATTAAAAATAAACCAAATATTGCTTTTGAATTTGGAATCTGTCATTTTTATATGATAGTTCATTGTTTTTTTTTTTTATTTTCGCGCCAATATATTGTAAAATATTCGGTGATATTAAAATGTAGTGGGTTTATAAAAAGAATCGAATTGCTGTGATTGCATAGTATATATGTTGTCAAATACAATTTTTAAAATCCTTCATACGCTTGGTATTAGTCAAATCTTTATGTACCAGGTTATCGATAGGAACGACGAAACCTTTTTTTGTTTGTGACAGAAAAAGATCTGGTCATACGAAAACAGTAAGAGAAATAATTCGAAGAAAACCTGTCGGAAAACAAGAGATGTTATCTCGGTAGATTAAGATGTGCACATTTATCATCGGGCTGGCGGGCGGTGCACTTTATTGCACGACTACTGCTGCATGGCGCAAGTAGCTATATATTAGTCCTTTTATTACTCCACTTTTAATACTCTTATAGGCCAACTAGCACAGTTTCCACTGGACAACTTATCACTTCGATGGTTATCGAACGAGTGACCGAGCTCCCGACTCAATAATCAAAACGCTGTTTCAACCCCACCACTCTTAATCCTTTTACTGGAAGTTTTTACAGAAGAGTGACGGGATGTAGTGTTGCCATTTAAGAAACATTAAACTGCCTTTTATAAAATTATTACAAATTAATGTAGAGTGTGAATTGTATAAGATGGTATCCCGGATTCGAACACGTGACCGCAAGTTTCTGTCATCTACAGCTTCGCAACCACTGGTTGCTCAGATTGTATAGAAGAGGTATTAATAAAAAAAAAAACAGAATAGTCGAAACAATCGAATTAGAGAATATAGGTCACATGACGAGGCACGATACCGCGGCAAACCAGATTCTAATTCCAAACAAATTGCTGTCGCGTTATACATTTGCGATATTTCCAACCATTTTCTAACGATGTACATTTGTATTGTCATTTCGTTCGAATATTTCGATCTAATAAGATCAAAGACAAGCTCATTGCGTATTCAGTTATATAATATTATATAAAATAGAATGCTTATACAATTTTTGTAATTTATATATTTATATTTTTTTGTACATAACTGCGAAGTATATGCCATCGGCAATTAGTTTGTCGTTATGCATAAATTATATACATGCAATGTACATAGATTGTAATCTACTGTGATATAAATAATTTATAATCTTCTGTAATATAAATAACTTGTAATCTACTGTAATATAAATAAATTGGAATCTACTGTAATATAAATAAATTGTAATGTACTATAATGTAAATAAGTTAGAATGTATTGTAATATAAATAAGTTTTAATCTACTGTAATATAAATAAATTGTAATGTACTATAATTTAAATAAGTTATAATCTACTGTAATTTAAATACATTGTAATGTACTATAATATAAATAAGTTATAATCTGCTGTAATATTAATAAATTTTAATCTACTTTAATATAAATAAGTTAAAATCGACTGTAATTTAAATAAATTGTAATCATACAAATAGTATCATTTATAATATAAATGAATTATAATATGCATAAATTACTATTATTACATACGTAAATTATTATCTACTATTATAAATATGCAAATTGTAATCTAATTATACATATATATATATTATAGTAGATTGTAATTTGTATACATCAATCTAATATGATATATACAAAATATAATATACTGTAATATACATACATAATCTGTAATATACAATCATAATCTACATGAATTAGATACATACGTTATACATAAATTTATTAACTTTGCACACAACTCTTTTTTTACAATATTTTAAAATCACCCTGTACATACGAGTATAACAGTATTTACACCTTTATACGCGAATTTATGTTCTATTTATAATTACTGTTTTTTTATTACTTATAATATCAAACAGAATATAATTGGCTGAATACCATAATTCCACGTTTTGTATAAAGTACTAATAGATAGTTGCAAAATTTGATTTTGTATTTATGACTTGATTTTAACTGTGTACTAATATAATAGAATTTAATTGTTTTCGTTTAATAAATACTTCGCTTTCATTATTATTTTTTGTTTTGGGACATGATTTTTAAATGTCGTGAAACCTGTCTCGAAATTATTCATGTCACGTGTATTTTGATATGATTTTTGTGCACGCTCTTCTAAGGAAATTTATGTACATTGTAAAAATAATTACGATGTACTCTTTTTTTTAAAATCTCCGTTATATTTAATTTAATATACAAATGATTGTTCGTGTCTTATTTTTTATAATTCAGGGAGCTCTTTAATAATGATTTTTGATATATGTATTTATATATGCATATATGTGTTCTATGTGTTTGTTTTCGAGTACCTATGTGAAATAAATAAATAAATCTTTATTGATTAAAATGTTTTGATATCTAGTGTGTATGTTAAGATTTCTATGTACATTAAATTCAATACTTAAATTATTTAATATATTGATATTTGGCGATCATAAAGAAGTCATCCATTTGTAAGTTTCTCAAGTTGCAAGTATGAAGATGTATTGGTTTGATTTTTTATTTTATTATGTTCGATTCTGTTAATGTATTTCGAGAGAGATGGCTGAGAAGTTGTTGCCCAGCGGTAGAGGGCTTACATTAGATATAGTAGGTCGTGGATTAGATTCTCGAAATACAATTTTGTATAATTCACACTCTGTGCGTTTATATAGGCTTGCCGCTCACAAACAAGTCTACAAAGAATGGGTGTGACCTATACCTAGCAGTGGGCATCTATAGGCACAAATGATGGTTGCTGAGCGCTCGATTCAAGACTTTTTAAAGAATAATATACATTTTTGCGCTATATGTAAATTTAAAGACACTGACACCATGTTAACAATTATATTGTGACAATATAACAGAGATCGGAAACACAATTGTGCCAACCATACAATTAAAATTTAAAATAAAGGTAATGCCAAGGGGTTCAACATTCTCAGTAACGTATTATGCTAACATTTTCTTACTATACCCTTAAGTTATAAAAGTTAAGTTGCTTATGTGATATAAAACATCACATGGCGTATGAATTAATTCTAGAAAGATCTCTTACATTCAAGTTGAAGTGACATAGGGAAAGCCGCAGCATGCAGATGAGATTGCGAGCAAAGCTTTGGGCGTCCGCCCACGAGTTGGGCGGATGACCTTATTAAGGTTGTGAGAAAATGTCGTATTTAATTCAAGCCGCTAAAAATAGGTTTCATTGTGAATGAACGAAGGAGGCTTATCCCTAATATTGGACGTTATTTTTTATTGTATACGTCAGTATAGAAATACGATGCATTATTAGTAATTATGCAAATACAGTCTTACCACTTGAGGTAATTTTTTCCAGACGTGCTATATATGTGAAGTCGTAAGTAAAATTTTATCACTTCTGTGTCCTTGAAGAAAGTGAAAATGAGAGAAATGAAAGAAAATGTGTTCGTAAGAAAGAGAAATATAGAGCGGAAAACATCGTTACGCTGGTAAGAATAAAACAAAGAGTTGTGTTCGGCAGCCTTTATTGTTCGACAATCCCTTCCCCCCCACACACACGCCCAGGCACAGACGTGCACACACACGACGCGCACTCACATACACATATTATATGTATATATGTATATATATATATATCATGTTATCATTGAAGGATCGACGTTCTCTAATGGACACCACTACACTTAAAAACATTTGTGGTGGCAATGTTAACTGTTCAGAACTGTTGTCCGAGGTAAACTTTCGAATTCCTGCAGCAAGAACGCGTTCTAGATCTCTCTTTTTTTATCAACGGCTAGGACAAATATCGGTAAACGTGCACCCTTATACAGAATGTGTAACCTCCACAATTCATATGTTAGCGATATTGATATATTCTCGTGCTCTCTCATATCTTTTAAAAAACAATTTCGTTCCAAATTACTGAGTACATACAAGGCAATTTAAACCATAATATAAATATATAAACATACGTAAAATAGATGTATAAACCGTAGTCTTTGATCCCTGTCTAGTAATGTTTTTATTTTTATTTGTTTTTTCATTGTTTGACGATAAATCATTATGTGTTCTCAGTGAGATAGTTATAAGGTAACAACTGTAATTAATTTTATGTTTCTAAACTTCTAAGTTTGTACTTTCTTACTGCCTTTTGTTACTGTCTATCTCCTATAAAGTAAATAAATAAATAAATATATATATATGCATAAATATCTATTTACCTGCCTTTCTATCGATCGATAGATGACGACAATAATGAATTTTAAACTATTTTGACGTCTTCACTGCAAAACTTGTTCCGTATTAAACAGATGTCGTATATAATAGATATAATGCGGCACCGCATTTCACCGGTTCGTGCTGAATCTGATAGAGATCTCTCCGGCGCCTGAACAAAGCAGGTTTTGAAGGGGGCGAAGGGGGCGATGGGGGCGTATCGCAATGACTGCATTATGCATACATTTGATTCGGATATTGCTGGTAAATTCTTTGAAGGTGCTTTAAATAACACGCCTTTTATTACTGTCTCTATTTCGTGACTCTACTATACTTATATATATATATATATATGTATATATATGATAAGTAAATATTATAATTATCAAGAATGGGAATTTGAACATAGGAATAAAATAAATGGGAATATCTGTACAGACCAGTATAAAATACCATGGATTATATATAAATACTAGCTGATCCCGCAAACGTTGTTTTGCAAAAAAAATATTTTTACTTTTCAATTTAAAAATAAGGGTTGATCGTAGAGGGGTGAAAATTTAAGGTTGTATGTATTTTTGTATGCTGTATCATAATAAAATAAAAACCAAAAAAATTGTCTAAAAAATAAAAAAAATATTTTAGGGGTGGACCACCCTTATCACTTAGGGGTATGGAAAATAGATAGTAGCCGATTCTCAGACCTACTAAATACGCATATAAAATTTCGTAAAAATCGGTCGAGCCGTTTCAGAGAAGTTCAAGTTCGAACACCGTGACACGAGAATTTTATATATATGTTATACTTTACTTATATATATTATATATTATATAAAATAAATAGGAATATATCTGTACAGACCAGTATAAAATACTATGAAGTATATATAAATATTTTTTGACCTATACATTGAGTAATGAAAGACTTTCTTTGATGATGGACGCCCACAGAAAGGCTAAAGCCTCCTTCAAAGGCTGCATCTAGCTCGCTCGTGGTCTCCACTCGAACCTTTCGGCCCCAACGACCAGTTGCACGAGCGATGTACCCAGCTCTCTGACACTTTAGACGTGAGATTCTTCGAGGTACATCCGTGATCTTGGTTCTATATGTCCTCGTTTCTGATTCAATCTCGTAAAGAAACTCTCTGGGTAACCTTAAACCTTATGAGGCCTGTTCGTGACTACGTCTCACTATGGCAGGTTTAAACTTGTGTAACATCGGATTTAATGCCTTGTAAATATTCTCTATTAACCCAAGGCGATGAAATATATTGAGTAGTTGTATAAATGTTAAGAGAAAATATATTATATATACAATACTATATGCTATATAGAGGAATTTTAGTCCAGCGGTAGACGACTGAGATTTTTTATCATAAGGCGCGGGTTCGATACGTGGAACATAATCTTAAATTATATACACTTTGTGAATTTTATATAGGATTGCCACTAATTAACATATTTCCTAAGGATAGGTAGCAGTTTCTTCTGCGTACTATAATACCACACTGCGATCGGTAATCCATGTGCCAAGCGTGGTGATTATAGTATATCCATATATATATATATATATATATATATATATATATATATATATATATATATATATATATATATATATATATATATATATATATAATATATATATATAAATAAATGATAATGTTTTGATTATCTAATAATAAAAAGTCACGTATCTGGCAGAAGCTCAACATGGCGTCGCTTCCCGAAATCCGAACAGAATATAAAGGCAGCAGAGTATTTCTTCTTGGAGACATATTTCATTCTTGAACTCTCACACAGTATCTTCGGTTGAAAAATTTTCTAAACGAATTCCTTTTCACGAACAGATAGACAGATAACAGAAGAATCTATGTATATGTGTATATATATAAACAAATGATAATTTTTTTGATTATCTAATTGGTAATATATACACACTAAAACAATGTCAGCCAATAGAAGCCCACTTCTTGGCATAGGTCTTCTTGAAAGTTTGTTGCGATGACCGGTCATGCTCATCTTTAAGCATCTTTAAGTATGTCGTCAGTCCACTAGTGGAGGACCTGCCCACGCCACGAACGACACGTGGTCGCCTTGAGAATCTTTTTCCAATAGCTGGAGGCTGCAATATCAGACGAGAAATTCTTCGAGCTAGATTGGTGAGTTTGGTTCTTCTGCGAATATCTGATACGATTTTGATGCGAAGTTCCCTACATGACCTTCTGTATTTATTATTATATGTAAAGAACAATTTAATACCATGTTTTGATACCAGTGCCAGAAATAACACAAAGTTTTAACAAATTTATATATATGCCATTTTAAAAATATTAAAAGGCCAGATCTTGAGAACCTTTTAGAGTTTTGAAAGCCTTCCTGCGTGGACCCTATTATCGGACATATGTCGGGTTACATTTACCTATTTTACGAATGTATAGAATATAACAGAATATTTGAAAAGTGGCTTGCTGTTGATATTTTTCGCGGCTTTTATAGTCTTTGGAAACTGTATTAACACGTTCACTGCGGGCCCAATTTTGAAGAACTTTCAGTTGGTGCGGCTGAGGTCGAATCAGCCTCAAGCTGAACTTCCTAGTAGTGCGGTTGAGGCCTTTTCTGCCTCATGTTCATCAATATTTTTTTACAATATTGAGTCAAAGCTTTGCAGACATAAAGAAAGCTATATTTGTCTTTGTTATACCTCATACGGTTGAGTGTAAACAGCCGCTGCACTAGAGAGAAAACACGAGTTTTACGCGCCGCACCAGTGCAAAGTCTACCATGAGGCTGAATCGACCTCAAGCCGCAGTGAACGTGTTAATAATTCACTGTATTCCTAACAGATTATTTAGCATTTTAATCTCTTTGAAGAAGATTAGACTCTTTTGACGCGTAAAATCGTAAGACGGATGTTACATTTTCACTTCGTATTTGATGTTGTTGACAGTAAATATTAAATATTGTATCACTTGTAAAGCAACACTTAGAAAAATTATATAAGACGAATATAAAACTATTTTTAACTTATGTGTATTGCTGGTACATTTAAATAAATACACAAGTAAATGTAAACAAATGTAAAATGTAAATAAATGATGTATAATTTTGTATCTAATAAATGTTATTATTTGTGCCCTTTTTAATAGTCTTCGTTATTGGGGAACATTTTTCAACCTTCTACTTTATTTTTATTTGTATTACAATTCAATATTATTTCCAGTAATTTCTTATGTTTGATTTCTCTTTATTTAATGGAATGAGGCGTTACCTTGCGGAAGTCCATCCTAAGTAAGTAAAGGACCAATATTTAGCCACTTCCGCACATACAGTGGTAGTCGTGCAACAAAGTGCACCGCCCGCCAGCCCGCTGATAAATGCCTATGCGGCAAACAATGCGAATTATACAACTACCACCACTCACTTAACACGTATTTCACTACTCCACGGAGCATCTTCAGGAGCTATGTTACATCGATTAGTGCCAAACACGAAGAGACTCTGGCGTCCTTTATTTACTTTTGATTCTCCTCTTCCATGATTTACAATTTCTTTCTCTCTCTTTGTCTAACTTCTATCATAGTTTCTTCCGTAATTTTTCTTTTTTCTCCGACCCTACTTCACCTCACTCTCTTCTACACATTCTTCACAGTATTGCAGTTACAAGTCTTCTATATTTAAATTTCTCTAGTATATAATATATCATTTCATTGTTTAATTATTTTTTCATTTTTTCCTACTATTTATATTTTGGTATACTTTGTGTTTGCCATTTGACTCATCTGTCTATTTAGTTTTTATTTCATCTGTGGTATGAGAAACGATGTTCGTCGTCATATTATTTGTATCTAATAGTAAACTAAAATGTACGCTTAGAAATATTTATTCAAATACAGATTGCGGAAACAAATTTTCCTAGTGTCACAGTGGACAGGGTACAAGCCAACCGTACCCTGATTCAGCGCTATGACTGTAATAAATCAGTACGAAATGATAAGCACATTTGTACCCGGCCGCCATTAGCTAAATTTGACAGAATAAACCCCAGATGACACTACAACTTTTTTTTTCTAACCAATATTTAAAGGCAAAGGAAATATATTTGGCGAATATTTTTAAATGTCAAATTCTGTGAGACCTAAAAACCGAAAAACTAATTCGAATATAAAAATGTATTTATTTTAAAAATACAGTCATATTATGAAGCAGCGGTAGCTTAGTAGAGGATTGAGATTTGCGATCGCATTTCGCGAGTTCAATTCTCAGGATATAATTTTATATAATTAAAATAATGTGCATTGAATATATAGGATTGCCACTCACAAAGAAGATTCCAGAAGATCGACAGCAGCGTCTGCGTACCATAATACCATACTGCGATCGCCAATCCGCCTGCTAAGAATGGCGATTCGAGGATATTTTTCCCGGACGCCATTTCAGCCTACCGCGTGCTCCGCAGTGTCGAGGTGGACACGGTCTGGGCCCAGCTCTTCACGGGGCACGGGGGGGTTCTCTAAGTACCTCCACAGGTTCAAGCTCAGGGAGGACCCCTCGTGCTTCTGTGAACCGGGCGAAGACCAGACCGTGATCCACCTTGTGGCCCAGTGTCCCGCATTCGGGGGACTCCGGTTCGATTTTGAGTGCTGGTCTGGTGTGAAAATCAGGGAGGAATTAATAGCCTTCCCCATAAGAGAAGAAAGAACCAAAGAAGAGTTCCTCCTACTCTGTAGAAAAATAATAAGTATAGTAATAGATAGAATAAAAATGTAAACAACAAAAAAAATGTAAAACCAAGTGATATTGTAATAATCCTACATAGAAATAAAATAATAAAAATGTAAAAGACAGAGGGGTGTATGAAAGGCGTTACAGAGCGAAAGGGAAAGAAGAATTGTGGCAAGAATGAAAAGAACGAAAGATCATACGTTGTATGAAAGACGAAAATGAAAATAAAAAAATATGTGAAAAAATTAAATAATGTTGAATGTCCCACACAAAATAGGGGGTAAGAAAGGCTCCCAATAACGGGGGCCATTAAAAAAAGCATGGCGATTATGGTATATCCCTCATAAATATCTTTGGTGGAGGCCTATACCTTGTGTTTAGGCTGTAACAGCGACTCCTAGTGTCTACTATACACGTGTAAACATATTTTCTAACGCTTAATATGATGTATAGTTTAAAATAAATATACTTTATTAAGTACAACTCACAGGTGCGTGCTTCGGTTTCGCTCTATCCGTTCTTTTCTCCGAAGTCCGCGACCAGGACTCGAGCTTGCTGCGGAATCTCCGTCTCCAAGAATATGGACTTCACCTCCTCAGCCTCGTTCTGGGGAACACACGAAATCTTCGCTTCGTTCAGAAATTCATGTTAACGATGAACTAATGAAGAAGAACCGTCATCGGCGTAACGATTTCTCCACGATATTGAATAAAGAATGGTATGATAGGTAGATCAACGAAATTATTCGACATAGCCTATGACAGCCACTTCCATGACGTTCCTGCGTTGACCTTTTGAGTTTGTATAGCTAGGAGTCGCATGGAGTCAAATCAGGCGAATACAGTGGTAGCGGAACGATATCAGTCGAGACAAAACACGACCTATGTCTCGTTATGTCATTCGTGCGTATATCGCATAGATAACTATGGAAGAGGCATATGCCTATATATCATGTTAGCGTATTTCTATTATTTAATTTTATTGTTAATTTCAAGGCATCATGTCCAACGGAGTCTATATTGTTGTTTTAGTTGAACTTCATATGAGATTCTCATAATATACTTTTATACGAACACACACACACTCACACTCACACACACACAAACTGGCCTGAACAGCCAGTTTATCAGAGAAAGCTGCGGCTAAATCCCCCCCGCGAAGTAATGCCTAGCGGCCATGCCGCGGGGACCAGGGATACCGAAGAGAGAGGATTGTTTTTAGTCGGTATTGACGCCTATATCGAGTCCGACATACGGGGCACCACCATCAGGCCCTATGATACGTAAACGTATTTTTAAACCTCTTCGAAAAAAAAAACACTCACACACCCACATACACATGTGTGTGTGTGTGTGTACGTATGTACTTAAAGATGTAAATGCTGTAACGATGTAAAGTTACTCCCTATCCATATAATATTAAATTATAAATAATTTTAAACAATATTCATATTTTAATAATATTTAGTTCACAAGCCTTTAATTATATCAAACATCTATGTAAGACTTGGTTTATAAAATCAAATAAGCATTAAGAAAAAAATTTAATTAACGTCGCTTCCAATTTCAAACAAAACCTAATCCTTAGACATATTTGACTAATGGCTTACTTCTGCAAATAAGTCATTGTTCCGAAAGATTTCTCTTATTAACAATCATTATTCACTTTCTTTCACCAGTAAAGTTAAATGGAACGTTTATTGGGTTTTGAATTTTAATTATATCGAAAAAGATGCCATGAAAATGTTTATGGGAAATTTCTTTGTATTTTCAGACGTTCAACGCCTTTTCCAACAACCGCCACGATGACAGATTCTGCGTTACCTGCATCCATTCCTCACCAATCCACATTCATCACCTGAACAACATATTTTAAAAAAATATCACTATTGCTTGTCCATATGCAATCTTTTTTTGTCTCATTACATACAGAGTAATTAGTTATCTATCGTATATCGTCTCTTTGAGATAAATATATAACTCATTTGCTGTTGACGAAAGTCAGCGGTATAATTAATAAAAAATTTGTAATTATGTCATTATAAAAAAATATATTTTAATTGTTAAATTAATTTTTGTTAGCAATCTGAATCCATAGAGCTTGTACTCACAGAAGTTATTTGTCTCTCACATTCTAATATATGAATTATATTATCGTATTTTGTTATACAAAAATGTAAATATTTTTAAACTTATTGTTGCTGAAAAATAGACAATACATTCTACCCTTTAAAGCCTTTGCTCCATCCTAATCACCCTGTATAAGAGATTTTCAGCAATGTACTAACCTAACTACTAACCTCACGTTTAGTAGGTTTGGCGATTATAGTATATCCCCCCATAGATATCTTTGGAGGAGGCATATGGCTAACAGGAAGGAGGAAGGATGGAAAGGTTGTTACCTTTTTTACCGTTTTGGCACAATTTCAGATTTTTTTTAAAGCTTCCCACTATTGGGAACCTTTCGCTCTTCCCCATCATATATACAGGACTTTACTACCTAATTATAATACTATATAACATCCTTAAAATAATACTTGTATACTTTTAAAATTCAACAATTTTTTGCATATATACGTAAGTTTCGGTTTGTTTATTTTAGTTTTATTCATTTGACATTAGTTTTTTTTACTATTGGTGATATTGAAAGAGCTACGACGGAACAGCTGGAGAACCTTCCGAAAGAAGCAATTCAGATGTGCTTCTAGTTGTGAAACCAACGATAGGATAAGAACACAAAGTTGAGTACTTTGAAGGAGATTAATTTTAATTTGATGTAAACAATAACAACAACAACAACAACAACAACAACAACAACAACAACAACAACAACAACAACAACAACAACAACAACAACAACAACAACAGCAGCAACAACAACAACAACAACAACAACAACAACAACAACAACAACAATAATAATAACAACAACAACAACAATAATAACAACAACAATAATAATAATGCTTTGTTCGCAATAAATTATTCACCGTATTTTTAACTAAAAAATAATTAAATTAATAATTAAATATAATACTTAAATTAAATATAAAAATTAATAATTTTCTATAACCTCAAACTTTAAACTTATTCTTTCTAAAGTTCAACTTTTATTCTTCACTTTTTACTCGCGATAAATCTTGGCCATCTGTAAACGTCAAGACGGCACTCGCCACGCGCCGTGGGGCCACGAAATTCGCGGTGACACAAATATATACACCAATAAATCACCGGGCAAGTGTCACTTAGGTTAAGTAAAGCGAACTGTAAGCAAGTTTCGAGAGAATATATTACACTAGTTAAACGCCGTGGCGTTGTTCGACAGTATATACTTAAAATAACCACAAATGTTATTGTCAGGATTCAAATCTAATGTGTCTGGTAGCAGATTTATATTTAGAAACCTAAATAAAAAATGCAATGTTTATTAAATAATTTTAATAAAAGCATTGGATGACAGAATAATAATTCGGATTTTATTTTTAAACCGGTATGCCATCTAAATGACCTCGATCGAGTTGCAAACACAGTTCATAACGGAGCCTTGTGATCTGCGCCATACGCTGCAGTGAACCTTGGTTAAATCGAGCGGGTTTCTCGGCAAATATTTTCTTTTCAATTCACAAACTATAGATTGTATAGTAAACTCTCTCTTTGAGCTTCCATAAAAGAGTTAAACTGGAGTTTTTACCTCGGTGACCACGAGATATTCCCAAAGACCCGACTGATAAGTTTTTGGGGGAAATCTTTCCAAGTTAATTAATTGAAGCTGTGTTTCTATTTTTTTATTTTTTGTTTTGACCCTCGCTATTGGAGACCTATTTCCATACTCTTCTTTCAAACATCATACGATCTCTATTTTTGTTCTTTCACTCCACAATTCTATCTTCTTCATTCTATCTCTTCCATTCTATTCCATTCATCTATCCTCAATCACTGCAGTTAGGTTTAATTACTATTTACAATATACACAGACACAGATTATTATTTATAATTTTCTCTTATAGATATGTGTATTTTAATATATCAAAGTAAATACAGTAATTTTTAATTCATTTCAATTTATATTATTTGTCTTGCCTATTTACACTTTATTTACGTTTATTATATTTTTTTGCCACAAACTTGCACGCACGATTTTATTGGAATCGAGTGTGTAAAGTCGTACAAAAACGCTTTAAATGATATGTATGATTTCGCGATCATAGGATAAAGAGACATTTATGCTAAAACACTTATATCTATATATCTATATCTCCGCTAGCTCAGTGACCCAAAGTGGGTCTTGGCCTCCGAAGCGAGAGACTTCCACTTTCCTCTATCTTGCGCCATCGTCTGCCATTGGCTGACATTCAATTCGCGCAAGTCTGCCTTCACGCAATCGATCCAGCGATACCTGGGTCTACCCACTGGTCTTCGACCCCTCGGTTTTTCCAGGTACGCTACCTTCACGCTCCGATCCGAGCCCATTCGCTCCAAGTGACCATGCTAAGACACTTATGCTAAAATAATATTATCACTTTTGTATAATCTGTACTCGAAGATTTATTACCACACATATCTTCTCTTCATGAAAAATACAGCGCAAGTGATGTTCCAATGCCTACCATAGATTCTTCATGAAGCTTTCGACGAATCAACTTTAGTACATTGCAAATTTTCCAAAATTAAGTTTTCTTATTTATAAGTTAATATAAGTAAAGAATAGTATATCTTATTGTACTTAGTGCGTTGGAGACAGTACGGTGTCGACTTGCAACCGCAGCTCTTGTAAGTTAGATGCTTGTCGGTTTGCTTAAACTTAAGAGTCAAGTTTCGCTTCTCCTTCATCTAACTTGAAACGTCTTTGTTTGACAATTCAAACTCATCAACATGTTTATTCAATGAGATGTAATACATTTTTTATTAACCTGAAAATAAACCTATCGCCTGTTCTGATGACGAAATCTGAATTGAAAATAACAAGTGTGATAAACTCGGCGAAACTTGGTACATCTTTCCCCCGATTTACACGGTACTTGTTTTACACGTTTTTCCAAATAAGTTTTTTTTTTGTTTTAATAACCGATTTTATCTCTCATAATGTCAATATTTCTGCTTCAAACATCAAATCGGCACAAATAGCTCCGAGTGATGAAAGTGAATTCGAACCTTCGATTCTGAAAAAATAAAATGCGAGTAATTTCTGACAGTGATAAAGGATAATAAAACACTTTTGATTTTATTTTTTGTTCTTCTGTTTAATGTATTGTAATTATATAAAAAAAGCAGTGTTTCCGTAATATAATTAATATTTTAACTTGTCAATGCATTTTATATTATTTCAGTTTACACCAAAAAATATTGAAAAAAAATCACAACTGTTAAATAGCAAAATTATGCATTTTCTGCAAGTTTTTTGATTTACACGGTTTTGACGTGAAAATTTAAAATTTTCGATTTACACGTTTTTCTCAGGAACGTATCGACCGTGTAAATCGGGCGATAGGTGTATTTTTTAAAACATTATTATATTAATTATGGCAGAAGTATACCATATTCTTCGAAGTCGTTCAAATTCAAAAAGTCATATAAATTATTTGTAACGACACTTAGCTGACCAGAGTTCTTTGACATTTAAATCAAGCAATGGAAGCTATTGCTCCGACCGTATTCCACAGAGACGCTTTCATTTTAATATTTAGTTTGACTGTAGCGTGACACGAGGGGTTAAATATCAAAAGATACTTGCAGGACGATACAGCAAAAAAACCTTGAATATTAATACAGATTTATACATAAAAACTAACTATTAAAATTGGTTCAAACGCTAATTAAAACTAAATAATGCAAAAAAAATCTAATATATAAAATTCTCGTGTCACGGTGTTCGAACTTGAACTCCTCTGAAACAGCTCGACCGATTTTTACCAAATTTTATATGCGTATTCAGTAGGTATGAGAATCGGCTACTATCTATTTTCCATACTCCTAAGTGATAAGGGTGGTCCACCCCTAATTTTTTTTTATTTTTTAAACATTTTTTTTGTTTTTTTTTTTTATTATGATACAGCATACCAAAATACATACAACCCTAAATTTTCACCCCTCTACGATTAACCCTTATTTTTTATTTGTTAATTAAAAACTTTAATTTTTTTTGCAAAACAACGTTTGCGGGATCATCTAGTATATTTATATATTTCACGCATTAACACCGGTATATACTGTGTTAATGTATGGAAATAAATATTGTTGATGCTCATTCAGGAAGCTAATTATTGTCGCGTACTCTTTATAAAACTATATTTGTAAACAGCAACTGTTGAGTTTCTCGCCGGCTCTCAGCAGAACTGTCTTCCGAGCCGGCGGTAACTTCCCGTAGTGATAACAAGCCCGAAGTTTTATGTTGATTGACAATTCGAAAATGCCTATAATAGCCTGCCTATTTGAGAAAACAAAATTTTAAAATTGATTTTAAAATATTTACGAAGCCAAGAAAGGTATCACAAGCTTTTCTATATATATATAGTTTGCATTGCATTATACACATTTCTTATTTTTATTTAATGGAATCAGGCGTTACCTTGCGGAAGTCCATCATAAGTAAGAAAAGGACCAATATTTAGCCATTTCCGCACATGCAGTGGTAGTCGTGCAACAAAGGGCACCGCCCGTCAGCCCGCTGACAAATGCGTGTGCGGCAAACAATGCGAATCACATAACCGCCACCGCCAAATTACTCAATACGTGTTTCATCCCTCCACTGATCGGTGTAACATAACTCCTGAAGATAACCCGAGGTGTCAGCGGGCTGGCGGGCGGTGCACTTTGTTGCACGACTACCACTGCATGTGCGGAAGTGGCTAAATATTAGTCCTTTTCTTACTAAAAATATTTCGTCTAGGTTGTGTAAACAGAGAGACCACATCTACTCCGTAATACTTGCTAGTCTTTGAGTAGGTTTATTTAGCTACTTCAGGTTAACTCTACTCCTTGGGCTAGCTACTCTCTTCGGTTCCTCTTGGCTTCACCGTGGGTGATCAGGTCACGCTCCCTGAACACTCCTTCACAACAAGGAAGCAACCAACACGTGGCAGGAACCATTTTATCTCATTCGATTATACAGGGTGGTTGATTATAGGTTATTTGTCAGTAAGTATGTATATTAATTTGTTTTTTGTTACAGAATGGGATAGGTCAATTACTTCTGGCATCTGTACATATCTACAGGAAGAGATAGTAAACAATAATTATTTTTGTTATGTTCTATGTATGTCTTACTATATATTACATTATTAAATATTTTCTAAAACCGTGGATCTATATATGGTGTGCCATTAATTATATGACAATAATGTAAGCATTCGTTGACTTTTTAAACGGTTTTATTTAGTTTGACCCGTACGGAATTTGTTTATTTGGGTTGAAATTGAAATTTAAGCACCTTCCCGTTGTCAGATTGATCTGAAATTTGGTACACACATTTAATTTAGATGACAATACAATATAATAAAATCAATAACATTATAAATCTAAGATGGCCGCCGATACAAAATGGCGGATTACATATTTTTCCTTAACCCCCTCAATATGGATACCAAATGAAAGGGCTACACTAGTAAAACACGATGATTATGTCAAAATTTAAAATTCAAGATGGACGCCGTTCCAACATGGCGGACTAGGTACATATTTTTCCACAACCACCACAATATGGGTATTAAAAAACCATTTAACTTAAAAGTTTTTTAAATGTATTTATTAAAAGTTAACCAAGTACAAAAAAACTTTTTAAACAAATACGAATTCATGTAGGAACAAATTATGAAACAAGTCAACGAATTAATAACTAAAGAAACTAATGGGAGTCGTTAAAAATATCAAAATCCATTAACGCATCAGTTCGACATGCGTACGATAACTATTAAACAGAGACGTTGATGAACGACGGTATCATTCCGCAGCGATATTCACGTGGACATGTCATTATTCGGGTTCGGGTTACAGTAAATCTTGATAGATGGACCTTCTAAATTCTCCTCCTCGTGTTCATATTACATCTCTCTTGTATGACATCAATTACAATGAATTTTACTTTTAAGATGACTTTGCATTTTAATAGTTTAGTAACGTACTTAATAGTAGGTAAGTAATATAACTTATTATCCAGATTGTCAACTTTTTTGTGACAAATGGTCACTATTGCTCTATTAGCATTTAGGTATTAGGTTCTATTATTGCTTTAAAATCCTTCACGCTATAATAGGATTGTTCAACAAGTGTTTAGAGATATTATTATTCTTCTTTTCAGTCCGTTTTGTAGCACACTGTCTCGCGTTCGGAGGATTCCGTGACGACTCCGAATGCCGGTTAGGCATGAAGGTTGACGAAGAAAAAAAAGGCTTTACTAATAAGAGATGAAGATACTAGACCTACATTCCTAAAACAGTGTAGAACAATTGTAAAATATATAATAAAACTGAAACCAAATAAAAAATTAAATGTACACAAAATTTTGTAAAATAATAAAAAATAATTGTAAAACTTAGGTGACGGAAGAAAGGAATTGAAAAAGAGGGAAATAGAATGAAAGGGTAAGACAGACGAAATGTGGAAAGTAAGAAAAAGAATGAAAGAAATTAAGATGAATGGATGTAGAGTGCGGAGATAAAATAAGAAGTGAACAAAATTAAACGAAAAGAAATGACCCTGTCCTTTCACAAGATAGAGGAACGAAAGGCCGATAATAACGGGGGCCATTAAACAAAAGCCGATAAACTCTCACTATAATGCAAAAACCTATTCCAAAGATCGTCACTATGACATGTCGGCATCCAACTGCCGGCATCCAACGACTTCCTGTAACTTTACCATGTCACCAGTATACCCCGCCTTTAGAGTCATTACATGAAAGTGTTTTGTAAGATCGTACACAGTTGCTTACAAATGAGTTATAAAACTTAGAAATATCCTTAGAAAAGGCAGCAAGATCGAACAATGAATTAGAAAATCCGCAGAAGAACCAAGGTAATCAACATAGCTCAAATAGAATCCATCGTGCATCTACAACCCAGCGGTGGGCTAGACCTTGGTGCACGCGATCACTTGCAGTCACATGTACGAAGAGTTTAGAGTGACTTGTGAAATGGAAATGGGTAGGATCATTATTTTCGGCAGCATTACTTCTCTTCTGGAAGAAGAAGAGAGCATCCTAACTCTTTTGCAGTTTTGGTACAAGGTAATAAGTGGTGTAATTATAACAAAACCTTTTAAGAGGACACTGTAACACGTTTTGAGGAGAAATAAAATAAAATAAGACAAATTGGAAAAAATAGGGTCAAGATAAATAGAGATATAAATGATTAAAATTTCAAGAAATGCGTGATGGGATAAATGAACGCTGTGAGAATGGTAGAAAATATGAAGTATCAAAGATGGAAGAAAGAAAGGGTGAAAATAGGTGGATTTATATCCCTAAAAATAAGATAAAGGAACGTCATGCCCCCAATAACGGGGGACCTAAAGAAAGAAAGTTATCGACTTAGTTTGAAGAATTTCTCGTCTCTATTATTTGATTAAAACTGTTTTATAACTACTGTAATATAAGAATTAATATCTCTAATAGCCTCTCTCTGTCTGTTATTTACGTAAAATTGCATTTAATTGATTTAAATATCATCTGTAAGACAGCAAGTAAAAAATTGTATGAATAAGTTCTATTAATACGAAAAATCAAGTTAGTATTCGTATAAATAAATCTTATATTTCAAGATGACACTTCGACTGAATATACCCAAGAGTGACGTTTGGAAGGTCGTATTATTTACAACCATATGATACCTTCGAGAGTAATACTGAAACTGAAATTGTAACTGATATATACAATGTCAAAGTCCTGGTATATTATTGATTGACTTGCACAGTGTATAGAAATTTATATTGTCACGAAGGAAACGTCAATAAAGCTGTCACAAACAAAATTTTAAAAAAAGTTTCAAGAATTTGGTATGACTAAAATAAATTAGAACGAGTATCCAAATTATAGTTTTGTAAACTGCAGAGGTTTTATATTGCAGCTGGCTTGCAAGAAAGTTCAATATCATTAATTTCAAACTTTCAAATATCAAAATGATTACATTCCAGAACGCCGTTGACGACTATAAAAGCCGATACTGGGGCCATTATTTGTCAGTCTACATCCTGAAGAGAAGTGAAAAACAAGAAGACTCATAATAGTGAGAACAGAAGAGAAAGAGTTGCTGTAGGCAGAATCGCTGCCAGTTTCTTTGCTCGAACTTTAGATCATTAAAGGTGTATTTTTATTAGTCTGCGTTTCCTTTCCCCAATCCACCGTCGTGACAATATTTTTTTGAGAGAAGATGAAAGGAAGAAACAATATGAATGATTAAGAATGAAAGAATTTATGGACGATGGAATGAATATGGATGAATGAATGAAGATGGATGGGCGAGTGAAATATCATGCAAAGTATGAGAGAAGAAATAATTACAAACATAGCTGAAATAGATGCTGTAGGCAGAATCGCTGCCAGTTTTGTTGCCTGAACTCTAAAATATCAAAAGTTTTGTTATTGGTTAATCTGCCTTTAAAAAAATAGCCCACGTGATCGGTCACGTGACTTTGAGTAGTAGTGGGGGAGGAGGTGGCATATAAATAACAAGCGGCGACGGACTGAGCTCACTCTGTGTTTGATGAAGGGGCATCCCCTTGGAGGGGTGAAACACGTGTTTAGTGATTTGGCGGTGGCAGTTGTGTGATTCGCATTGTTTGCCGCATACGCATTTATCAGCGGGTTGGCAGGCGGTGCACTTTGTTGCACGACTACCACTGCATGTTCGGAAGTGGCTAAATAATATACATAATAATTTTCTTACTTAGGATGGACTTCCGCAAGGTAACGCCTGATTCCATTAAATAATCTGCCTTTTCTTATCCATAACTCACGGTCGTGGCAATATCATTCCCATTCATTATTATTTTAACTATAGTCCACTGCTGGATTGCCTTCATAGCCGATAGAAAACTACATTAACTGTTTCTTTAAATTTAACAATGTCATCTGTTCTCCTAGTGGGTCCACGATCTACGATGTGGTTTGGTTCGTGGTTGCATTTGTTCTGCAAGTTAGGTAGACTCTTGCCTTTTTATTTGGCACTGTTTTCAGGACTTCTCTTTTAATTTCTATCATGGGTGGACCGGGTATTTTTGTTTTTATTTCCATACTCTTTCTTTCGTCTTTCTCAATGTCTTTCATTCTTTTCTCTAATTTCCTTCTCAATATCTTTATTCATTTCCATACATCGCTTCACTTGTTTCGCCTTTCGTCTAGAGTTCTATAATGTTAAGTTTATTATTTTTATCTCTTGTTTCATAACTTATGTATTGTTAATTCTAATTTACTTTCTAACTATCTATATTGTATTTAATTTACATTTCTAACATCACAGCTACTTTATCATGTTTATTGTTGTTCCTTTTACTTTTTTCAAAACTCTTTAAAAGTCTTCACTTTTATTTTCTCACCAGTAAGGCGATGTTGTCCTTTGCTAGATAGAGTGCCTATTGCCATTTCAAGTTGTCATTTTCCTGGACAGCATCAGTTACTTTAGTTTTTTTTTAGCTCTGATTAATTGAAGGCAATACTTCTGAATACAGCGACTATTAAGTTATAATTTATTGAATTAAGGTAAACGAAATGCATGTAACACTATTGGATGTGTCTAGATTTGAATAAACAAATCTAGATCTTCATAGCTGTCTTCAACTATGAATGAATAACATAGTAGTTGTAAGTTTCAACTCTCACGTACAAAGACATCACTTTGTACCGCTATGACGTGAGATATCGGGCTCATGTATTATTCAATATCTTGTATGTAAGGTCAATGCTAAATCGGAACAATTTGTTTTTTCTCTGTATAGACATAAAATTTATAAAAGATTAAATATACCGCTAGATTTAGGTCAGATTATCTTATTATTTATATTTATATTGAATACCAATCATATTGAAGGTTTTACGTTAAAAATATCGTTAAAGCAGAGCCTTAAAGCTTATGTGCTAGTCAGGACAGATTCAAATCAAAATCGATAAAACAATAGCCAGCGCAGATAGTGGAACAGTTTGCGACAAACATTTCTAAAAAAGATCACAGTCTTCAATAGTAAAGACAAGAAGGATGCAACGCAAAATGTGAAAGAAGTGTATTCAAGCATTGAATTAATAACAAAGATTAAATATTAAAGAATCGGACTTGCACTGTTTCTTTTAACACATTCGCTGCGTCAAAATTTCCTAAAAATTACGTGATTGCTATTTGGATTTTGTTCGTTGTATGAAATAAAATTCGTGGCGTCTTTTAGACCTCGTAATGTACGTGTTAAGTTTTATAAAGATTCTAACGGATTATTATATTTATATTACATTATATACGAGGTTAATAAAATACAGAAAAAATAGCGATAAAACCTGTGAGAAAGATTTAAAATTTCGAATGTATAAATAATAAAAGAAATTTCAAAAGGAATATATAATAATAAAATATAAAGTGTGATGTGAAATGTGTTGAAGGATGGAAGGCGATGCGTGGAATTTGTATGAGAAAGTCAAAGAGTTAGAGAAAATGTGAAGAATGGAAGAAGTAAAGAAAAAGTATAAATTGAGAAGTGTGAAAGGTGGGAACAAAAATATAAGTTAAATTAAAAAAAGCATCGAAAAACGATCTCCATGTCCTGTTAACGATATGGGAACGAGGCCCCGAAAACGAGGCCATAAAAAAACGTATAACTTCCGCAACTAATTCCTCGCTGTTTGTCTATTGCTTGCTCCAACAGTAAGTGTAGATTTTTTTTATTAATTCTAATTTGTATCGCTAGTGTTTTTTTTACAATATTTATTTTTCGCTTTACCAAACGCAGACAGTTGGGAGAGGGTTGCCGCTATTTGATACGGATCTTTCTTCTCCCAGCTGCGAGGCACGATAGCGTTTTATAATTTTTTACAAATTTTCTTACACAATTTTCTCTTATGGGTAAACAGAGCTAAAATTTATAAATATTAACAATACAATTTGGAATACTCAATTATATATTAGTTGCTACATTATTTTATTTCAAGTCGCTGCCCAAGTGCTACAGACCGTTAAATGCCTTCAGTAAGTGTAGGTAGAGTTTCATATATCCAAAACTTTAGGAAGCTTAAAAGTATAATAAGTGGTTGTATTTGAGGTTGTACTTCTATTTTTAGTAACCTCTCGTGTAACGTTGCATATTAGCGTTCCATATGTCTTAATTAAAATTTTAACATAAAAAATACAAATCGAAGAAATGTCACATAATTTGTAATACAGTAAGAAATATTTGAACATTTGAAGGGACACGGTATGTCTCAAGTGGCGTGGGAATGTGGAAGCGTGCTAGCCACAGGAGTATAAACCCAATGCTCAGGAGAAGGACCCTGGCCTCGGTCACGTTCACTAGCTATGTGACTTCTCACGCGCCGGGGCTAATTCGAATTTACGTTATAAATAATCGTTTTGGTGCTTTGAATTCATTCTCAGATAGTCTTTAAATTCACGCCATAATCTTTAGCACACATTCTGTCTTCTACCGGCGCTTCCTGCTCCGACCTGCTGCCGCCTGAACAGTCCCGGGAAATCGTACGGATATTTACCACTACCATCAGGGGAGCACCGACCTGCGTTGTAAAATAAGACCAGGTCTTCTGCCCAAAGGGTTGTTCCTTTTAATTGGAATATATTTTTATTCTGTTGCAGAGGTTGTTTTTTGTTACCTACCACATATTGAGAAGGTTTTAAATAAGGAACCGGTACACATCATGATAAATACAATTAATAATTTTTAACTGAATATTATTAATTATTTTTACTTTTTACATATATTTGCCTTAGTTTAATATTATTTTGTTTCTTTATTATCTATATCGCAGTTTATTTTTAATCGACTTTAATATTGTCACAATTTATTATACGATTTATTATGCAAGAACATATAGTAAACAATTATTAAATTTAATATAATACGTATTGTATTTCAAAAACGGCTTATTATATATATATATATATATATATATATATATATATATATATATATATATATAAAAAAAAACAAAAAGCAGTTAAAACGTTTTAATTTGACACAAAAACTGTGTGTACTGTATGTATGTACTGTACGAATGGCTAATTAATTTCAAAGTATATCATTTTCAAAGGCGTTTATCACAAAGGAACAGAAATCATTTCCAATTATAGCCGAGCTGTACGATCGCGGTCACAAATGTATTTGACCCCATTTTGTATCTGTAAAGGAATCTTTTTGTCCCAACGCCTTTGTGATGTTTGCGTGTACAAAAACGCACACATGTACATTTTTAATTATAAACGTGATAAATTGGTCGCGATACATAGGCTAAGATTTTCTTTGTTGGCATTCATCTGTGGCGAAATAATCACAGTTGTCAAAATGCTTTCTTTCGCTTATCTGTCAATCCATCGGTCTACGCATGCGCAAAAACTAAGGACGCGCGGCGTATGATTTGTAGGCGGCTGTCAAAACCGCGTCTCGCGCCGAAAAATATTATGAAATATACAAAATGGCGGACAGCATCAAGTGACATTTGTGTTATTGTTTGCGAATTTGTATTAAATCTTTAGCGCTGTGATGGTATATGGAATTAAAGACTATCTTATTTCAATTTCGAATCAATGTTTAATATTTACAAATGTGTTTGTTTATTTAATGGAATCAGGCGTTACCTTGACTCTGTGCTGGGCACTAATCGGTGTAACATAATTCCTGAAGATGCCCCGTGGAGGGGTGAAACACGTGTTGAGTGGTTTAACGGTGGCAGTTGTGTAATTCGCATTTTTTGCCGCATACGCATTTATCAACGGGCTGGCGGGCAGTGCACTTTGTTGCACGACTACCACTGCATGTGCGGAAGTGGCTAAATATTGGTCCTTTTCTTATATAGTGTTGTTGATTGTGAATTTTTTTATTAAATCTTTAGTGCTGTGACGGTATATGGAATTTAAGACTATCTTATATCAATTTCGAATCAATGTTTAATATTTACAAATGAGCGGTGAAAGTTTTATATAAAAAATATTTTATTCGCATGACAAATAATTTATTACGGCGTTGGTGTATCTGAAGTTGTAGGTGGATGACCTTTAAAATAAACTGTGTCTATCTTTCATCCAAGCGTTTTAATTTTTGTGCACCAGCTCGCTAGGTGTTGTCTCTAACATTGCCTACCTATCCTGTTAAACTCCATTACACATTAAAGTGAATAGTTAATACTGCTTTTATAAAGAAAGCTGGTTATGTGTGAGCTTTTTATAGAAGTGAGTGGTAGTCGTAGACAACGAATTTGATTATAGATGGACGGATGTGTATACACATACATATACACATACATGCACGCACGCACACACGCATGCACGCACGCACGTACGTTCACACACGCACACACATGCAGTCGTCATTCCAGAACCATTTATTCTGTGCGTCTGCTGTTTATTGGGGCCGAAAGGTTCTTGATTGGTGACTACATATTACATATATTTTTTCTTTCATACTTCATGATCTTTTATTCTCTCTTCTGTCATCCGTCACAAATTTTATCACTCTTTTATTTTTATTAAGTATTTTTTTAATTGTTATTATTATTTTCACATAAGTACTATTATTATTATTATTTTTACGCTTATTATTCAGACTTATTCTAGCCTTTATCGAATAAAGTTTTATAAATTATGAATATGATATTCAATTTGTACTGGATTTCTATATGTAACAACTTTATATAAAACTTTTCATTATAGGCCCCTCATTTGGTAGACTGACGACTTAGTTAAAATCACGAGAAATCGCCGGATGGAAGGCCTATTCCTTGCAATGGACGAAAATCGCTTAAAAAGAATTAAGTTATAATATTATCATATCAAACAAGTTATTTGACAAGAGGATATATATATATTTAAACTGTCTTCAATCCGATTTCATTCACAAAGGATTTAATTGATTTGAAACTGACTTTAATTGGCATTTACCAGCATCTAAATGCTAAACCATTCATGTTATTATCAAAGTTGAACAGTAAATCACAGAATACGAACCGTGTTATATTAGCACTCATGTAATATATACGTCGCTAGCGGAATTTCTATATGAATCTATTTTATATATATGTAGTATATAATTGTTTAACATATACAACAAATAAGTACTGTGATGTGGAAAAACGTTTATTGAATAATTAACATAATTTGTACCCGGAAAATGAATAATGCGCCTACGAGCGGTTGCGCATCGAATCCTAGTTCAAATCCGACTCCCCGAGAACTGCAACGGCCGCGGGCGCATGTGCTGCGTCTTGGCTACATGCCAAGGCGCAAGCAAGAGCGCGTATAGTGCACGCCGTGCGAGCGAGCGAGACGAGCAAACGGTTGAGCGTTGTGACGACGTCCGCGGGAACTTTCACATATGGCGGCTTTTTATGTAGCAATATTATTACAGTGCATGTTTTATAGTTTTATTGCTAAAGGCGCTATATATAGGATGATTGGATGTATATGAAATATAATTATTATATCCAATGGAAATATCACGCGGCGTAAACTATACGTTCATAAACCTTCCTCGTGAAGCCTTTAAAACATGCATCGGTCCATTTTGAAATGTTATTGTTGTAGCCAATTATATCATATTTCATGTTTACTTCAATTAAAAAAAAAGGTTCTACAGGCTGGTTGGTTATAGGCTTTAAAAAAGTGAATGTATAGAAATGAGTTGTCAATTAATATATGGAATACCATTTACATTACCATAAGGCTCACGGTCATTTAGAGAACAATGTAGAAGAAAATACTTGGAGTTTCGCTACGATCGAATTAGAAACAAGGAGATCCGCAAAAGAACAAAGATCACAGACGTATATATTAGACATCGAAAATGTGATCAACGAGAATTTTTATCTCAGAGTCGGATTTCAAAGAGATTGAAGATTTCAGACACCAGGTGTAGCAGATCTTGAATTGCTGTGTTATGTGTCAAATTAAAAATCGGAACAAAAAAGTAGTTTTGATAAGTCAAATATAAAAAAAAATCAAAAGCCGTCCCCGGAATAATGTATCATAGCTATTGAATTCATTGTTTTTTAATCTGAGTTAAGAGAAACAAACATGTTTTATATATATATATATACTAGCTGATCGCGCAAATGTTGCTTTGCAAAAAAAAAAAGTTATTAATTAACAAATAAAAATTAAGGGTTGATCGTAGAGGGGTGAAAATTTAGGGTTATATCTATTTTTGTATGGTGTATCATAAAAAAATAAAAACAAAAAAATTTGTATAAAAAAAAATTAAAAAAATTAGGGGTGGATCACCCTTATCACTTAGGGGTATGGAAAATAGATAGTAGCCGATTCTCAGACATACTGAATACGCATATAAAATTTGGTAAAAATCGGTCAAGCCGTTTCGGAGGAGTACGGTAACTAACATTGTGACATGGAAATTTTATGTATTAAATATGTGTATATAAATTATTTTTAATCTTTTAAATTTTAGTTCCCAATACCCTGTGGATGTGTGATATTTAAATGTAATTATTTATATATTTATTTGTATATTTAATCACGTAACAACAATGTAAAATAAATATTGTAAAAATAGCGCAAACAGCATTATTAAAAAGCATATTGTCAACAGTATTATGTAAGTAACAATTATTTATAATACCGTTGTAGCGCGGTGCTGCATATAATTAATAATGCTATCTGGACAGAATATTCATGAAGTCTTTCGGCATCGCACTGTTATAATTTTTTTAGCAGCGTTATTTTTAAAGCTTTTTTTTGGTGTTCTTTTTGATAACACCACTGGCCTTTTGATAGAAATTTTCAATGTTATTTTGTTCGGATAACTTTGTTATTAATTCGTCGTGCAACAAAGTGCACCGATTAGTGATAAACACAGAGATGTGACTCTGTGTTTGGCACTAATCGTTGTAACATAATTCATGAAGATGCCCCGTGGAGGGGTGAAACACGTGTTGAGTGATTTAACGGTGGCAGTTGTGTAATTCATTGTTTGCCGCATACGCATTTATCAGCGGGCTGGCCGGCGGTGCACTTTGTTGCACGACTACCACTGTATGTGCGGAAGTGGCTATATATCAGTCCTTTCTTTACTTAGGATGGACTTCCGAAAAATAACGCCTGATTCCATTAAAAAAGGTGACCACGTAATATTCGTGATACTAATATTTATATCACTGTTCGAACATTTCAATTTCCGAATAGATATAATATAAATCGGTACATCGTTCTATTTTCACGGCTTATATGTGTGATCAGGGTCACATTTGAGGCGTGGAGAAATTTCGAGACGTAATTTATAGGTATGAATAATGCAGAGCGAAGAAAAACGTTCGCTTCGACACTTTGTGCGACAACGATTCCTTGTAAAATATTCTTTATTTATGAATTTGGAATAAAGTTGAGGAATATTTAAAATACAACAAATAATAATACACTTGTAACTGAATTTTAACTAACCCTTCTCGTGTCTGTGTGTACGCATATATAATGAAGTTCCACAAGATATCTTACACCTTTCATTTTTACTTTATGGTTAGTTTTCCTTTTGTTCTTTTATTTTTTTTCCTCTGTTTGTTTTTCTTTCTGAGACAAGCGCTATCGAAATCAGTTTGGTGTTTTTAATTATTATTGTATTATATCTATAACATGTATGATACCGTAATATGTATTACACCTTATTTATTATAAGTATATATGTTTTATACATATGTATGTTTGTACATGTATGTTTTGTACACGTTAACTACCCATTATTTATACAAATTTTACCTTTGGATACTACGGTTGTCTGTAAGAGATTGTCAATATGAATTGTAATTACACAATATGTAAAAAGAGTACCTTTTAGTATTTAATAATTTTATTTACGTGTACGGTAATTTCATGTAAAAGGTAAGAGAGGAATTAAAAAGGAAATAAAAACAGAAGAGAGGAATTTGTAGGTCAATTTCAAACAGAAATATTTAAATATGTTACATCTATTTTCAAGCACCCCAATATAAAGTGATTACTCTCAAATATATGAGATAAGTTTGTGTTTGAATGCAATAGGTTGTCAACATTTGGCGGTTACATTTTGTATATGTATATCAAACGATACTTAAATTTCAATATCTTTATTATCATTATGCTATTTATTGTTTCAGAAACTATTTTAACTATTTCTGTAGAAACCACTATATACTAATTGAATGTAAATGAACTAGGCTTATTTATACATCTTTTTTTGTATTCTAACTTAAATTGGATATGTTAAAGGCTACTTTGAATTCATGACAACGCACACAGAACATATATCAGGGCTAATGAAGCTGTTACTACAGACACGCAGGGTCAGAGGGCACTCAAACCGATCGATCTGGGATCCGCCAAAGGGAGAAATGTCGGAAGTACCTCGTTAACTGTTTCGTGAGGTTTCATTTGGATTGTATGTTTAGTTTTGGATTATATACATTTTAACACGTTCACTGCGGCTTGAGGTCGATTCAGCCTCATGGTAGACTTTGCACTGGTGCGGCGCGTAAAACTCGTGTTTTCTCTCTAGTGCGGCGGCTGTTTACACTCAACCGTATGAGGTATGACAAAGACAAATATAGCTTTCTTTATGTCTGCGAAGCATTGACTCAATATTGTAAAAAAATATTGATGAACATGAGGCAGAAAAGGCCTCAACCGCACTACTAGGAAATTCAGCTTGAGGCTGATTCGACCTCAGCCGCACCAGCTGAAAGTTCTTCAAAATTGGGCCCGCAGTGAACGTGTTAAATCAACACGAAATTATTATATATACAACTAGATAATGATATATAGTAATGGTAGATCTAAAAAAAGGGAATTGGAGAAATTTTTGGGAGAACCCTATGGTACGCAGTGGGCTACTATCAGCTGATATAATAATGAAACGACGGTATCGTGAACCGATGTTGATTTAGAACAGAGGTCCCCAAACTTTTTTGTGTCGTAGACCCCTTGCCATGTTTTTCCGTAATGAGTAAACCCCCTACTTACCTGATATTAATTTCCTGTAAATTTCTAACTGTAGTGAAGTTTAGTGTTAAAAGCTTAAAGTAAAAACACATGTTAATTTATACATTTATTAATTGAATTTAAATTAAAACTACTCAAAATAAAATTTTGTATCTGTTATGTAAAATATACGTAACTATAAATAAACCTAAAATAAACTATAAATATAATAACATAAGCAATAATTTTTTTAATTAATAGGTACTTTTATAAATAATGTAAATGTTTTAATATTATAAGATAGTATGATGTAAGTAAATAGGTACTATCAGTGTACTCGTATGTGTTGAGATCCACTATCGTGGACCCCCGTTTTCATTTCATGGCCCCCCAAATTTTTTTTCGCTGACGTAGACCTTTTGCAGGTTGTCATAGACCCCTAGGGGACGATATAAACCACTTTGGGAATCACTGATTTAGAATAATAGACTGTTGGTTGACACTTGATAGAGACTTTTTCTATTTAGTTCTACAGAACAAAGCTTCACATAAATAGTAAAGACTTCTTTGAGTGTTCTCTTTCATGGAAATCTTGAGTAAAAGGCAAAAGATTTATACGTTTTGAAGAAAAACCAGAGTATAATTGATAGAGACAAAACTAAGGTTATCCCATCATTGTATGGTTCCTTGGTTTTTCCGGAATTGGGTTTATATTACCATCGTTTCAGCTGAAGGATTCCCACAGCTAGAAATAGAATTACCTGTATATTTCTAAAAGGACAGACGGCCTATTATGTATTTCTTAAAGTAAAGCTGAACAAGTGTGTGATCCAAATATTTACGGAACACTGTGGGTTTTCGGAGTAACGATACAAGTCTAGATTCAAGGAGTGTCGTGTGTTCACCCAGCGGTGGACTAGACCGTGGTTCGGTCATGAGCCAGAGCTGAGTGTAGAAACGAATTAGGAAGATCGAAGTGACAGTATCGCCTTCCAAATGCGGGAGGTTGTATGTCGCCACCACGTTGTCGGAGGATGGATTCGGCGTGATCGCTACAAGTAAGGAGTTGAGGCACTAAGTCACCGCCGTTGAAGCTACGGTAATGTGCAAAAGCGTTCTAACAGTTTCAACAAAAGGCATTCAAGAAGACCGTAGGGTTTTAGCTGGTAAGAGTCTGGCATAGCCCTTTCTTTGCCCCCACAGGTAGGGGTATCCCATGCAGAATTTCCTACGAGAAAAAAAAGATAAGATTGCATGTCGCCACATTTTATACGAGAATAGGAATATATCTTTTGAATACCTGGCATTTAAATTCTTAGTCTAAGCCTAATCTCTTTCTTGGGTTAAAACCGCTTCGCTCTGACTCCGAGGTCAGGATGTTAAAGAGGATTCAAGAAGACAGCATCGCTTCCATCATATATGACCATTAATGTCGCACAATATTTCTAGAATTTATCAAAAAAGTAGTACAATATACAATAGAGAAGAATAAGACTCAGAAATAAGTCAAAAAGGGTCGAGAAAGATCCCAAGCCAGTCATGAATAAAGTCAATATAGATTTAATAAATAAGATAAGATAATAAAATAGCTGTAATTGTATTAAAATAAATATTCTAAAGAAATAAGAATTGCAGCGAATAGTAAATAAAATCGGAAATTAGGCTAGAACTGTAATAATGTAATATATTGTGATAATGTAGCAAACTGTGGTCTGGTCTAGAAACGAAGATGATGGAAGAAAGAAAGGAGATTATTTGAATGTGAAAGAATAGAGATTGTGAAGGACAGAAGAAAATTGTCTGATAAGAGATTGTGAAGAATGAAAATACAATGTGAAATAAAAGAATAAAATTAAAAAATAGTTTACCTGAGCTGTAACGTCTTTGTCCCAAACATGGCTCAGGAGAACGAGAAGTCCTCAAAGAGAGGGATCCCCCCCAAAAGGTGGTTAAATAATTAAAAAACTTAGATCTGCTTAGCTGGACTGATATACTAGGAAATCTTTTTTATCAAGCTTAAATTTAATCATTTGCATAAGTTAGATATTCCGGTGGTACAGTCGGCATAAAAATATCGAAGTACAGTCAGAGTAAAAATATCGATGCACCGTTAGCAAAGAGCGGCGACGCCGTTCCGAGCTTTCATTTCCGGCGACGATGGTACGGAATCGGGACGTTAAATAGAAAATACAACTCTCAGCTTTCGACGGCCATTTTTCTATGTTGTATTCTTATAGACAAACAATGTTTGACGTTTTTTCGTTTATACTGAAACAGATATGGTTTAACTTTTTTAAATACTGAGTTATACTATACGATTTTCTGTTTTATGGAATCAGGCGTTACCTTGCGAAAGTCCATCCTTAGTAAGAAAAGGACCAATATTTAGCCACTACCGTACATACAGTGGCAGTCGTGTAACAAAATAACTCCTGAAGATGCCCCGTGGAGGGGTGAAACACGTGTTGAGTGATTTGACAGTGGCAGTTGTGTGATTCGCATTGTTTGCCGCATACGCATTTATAAGCGGGCTGGCGGGCGGTGCACTTTATTGCACGACTGCCGCTGCATGTGCGGAAGGGGCTAAATATTGGTCCTTCTCTTACATACGATTTTCTTGCCACATTCTTCTTGTGAATTATATGGGGTGTTTGGTTGCAAGGGTAAACGTATATCATACACCAATGATTTAAGAATTTAAAATTTAAAATAGGAAATAGTTTAAGAGACTCAGTAAACACAGTGACATGTAGAAAAGCAAGCAAAAAGTAAGTAATATTAATTGTAAGTGTAAAAACAAAGGACGCTAATGTCTATGGGACGATATAAAACAAAATTTGCTGTCAATTGAATTTGAATGGTTTCAAAAATAATAAATAATGTAATGTGAAAATAAAGTAAGTGTTTTTTCTTAATTATAAATAATTATTATTATCTGTCTGTTCCTGCAGACTTCGTACAACCAGAAGTTATTGACCTGTAAAATTTCAGTAAAAAAAATATATATTTCAAAGTGACCCCTTTACACAAGGTGATTGGATATACATTCAACTCCTAAAGATATTAAACATGTAAACAATCATCCTGTACATTATTATAGCGATGTATATAATGTTGGCACTATATATTAGCTTCCAAAAAGCTAGGTATTCTGGAGAAGGTTCTGCAGTATTTTACACCAGGACAGCTCGTTAGCTTGTATGTGGCACAAGACCATCCTGTACATTATTATAGCGATGTATATAATGTTAGCACTATATATTAGCTTCCAAAAAGCTAGATATTCTGGAGAAGGTTCTGCATTATTTTACACCAGTACAGCTCGTTAGCCTGTATGTGGCACAAGACCTGTCACCATAGATGGTTTCCATGATGGTTCAGTGAAGTACCAGCTCCAAGTTTTGGACTTTGGAGAAGCTGATTGGTAACGCTGCTTTGGTGAGCGCTTAGTTTTTAATCTTAGAGCCTTAGTTTTTAATCTTAGTTCCCTGTTTACTAGTATTCTACAGATTTACGTCGGACAACAAGATAAACGGATCCACGACATCCGTTCCTGGTTGAAATATAGTTCCATCAGCCAAGCAGTGGACCAACCTATCGGCGTCATTGAGTCCAATTATAAATCAAGAGTATTCATGACAAAAGCGAATGGGTTTCTTCTGGAGCATATAGCATAGACCTTGTAATCCGTTAATATCAGGCGAGACAGATGTCAAATGCTTTGCTTATAGGCAAGTTAGGTTAAAAAAAAGCTTTATAAAATCTAAATTTTTATTTCGGCTCTATAAAATTAGTAATTACTTTTAATGGAATCAGGCGTTACCTCGCGAAAGTCCATCATAAGTAAGATAAGGACCAATATTTAGCCACTTCCGTACATGCAGTGGTAGTCGTGCAACAAAGCGCTCCGCCAGCCAGCCCGCTGATAAATGTGTATGCGGTAAACAATGCGAATCACACAACCGCCACCGCCACACCACTTAACACGTGCTTCACCCCTCCACGGGGCATCCTAAGGAGCCACGCTTAATTACTTAGTAATTACTTTGTTACCAACTATATATGCTTTTACAGTAAAAATTATTGTAGAATATTAGCATAAGAATACGATAAAAATATAAAGTTTATCAAATAAAAATTATATAGAATATAGGATAAGCATTTGACCTCTGTTTCGCCTGATGTTAAGTGTTGACGAGATCGTTGATGCTACATGTTAGCCTTCTCCTTTTTATTCTTCCTTTCAGTCAATGGACGCCAACTGCGAGGCCTAGGTCTTTCGCAAAAGATCGCTCTGTCAGAATCCAGTGACTTCCGGTGACCTGAACTATAATGTCAGTTCACCTATTGAGGAGCCTAATAATGCTGCGTCTACCGGCTTGGACTCTCGACTCCACAACTTTTCGGAGCGATGTGCCACCCTGCAATGGCCTATCATTGCCACTGCCACTGCCACTGCCACTACCACTGCTACTGCCACTGCCACTGCCACTGCCACTGCCACTGCCACTGCCACTGCCACTACCACTGCCACTGCCACAGACGAGCAACTCTTCGAGCTGCACGATCTTTGTTATTCTTCAAATCTCTTTTCTGATTCGATCTCGCAGCGAAACTCCGACCATACATCTCTCTATTCCTCTCTTGGTGACCATGTGCCTACTTATGGTTTCAAGTAGTCAAATTACCCATACATTCACTCTTTTAAATGTTTCACCTATAACTAATAAGCCTGTAGATTTTTTTTAATTCGAGTAAACTTGTAATATGATATATTTGGCTTCAACAAAAACATTACAAAATGAACCGATGATATTTGAGAGGCTTCACGAGAAAGGTTTATATGAACGTATAGTTTACGCCACGTGATATTTTCATTGGATATAATAATTAAATTTCACTGGAATTTTGTGACAATTAAAAGAAGAAATGTATTCATTTTGCTCTGGTAACTTTTGGAAATTAATTAAAAATTGAAATAATAAATTTAAATTGTAGAGATTGTATATCAAAAATCCTATAACTAGGTTATTATTTACCAATATAAAATCTATGTAAATAATATAGAGATATTATTTAAATGTCTAATAGATAAAAAAAAAATAATTAGGAAAAATGTAGATGATAATAAATGTAACCAATTTAAAAGCCTGTCGCTCGGCCACACTTCCCAATACAGAACAGTGTGAACTTATGCAAAAAGTAATTCTGGCAGCGGTGGGATTCGAACCCACGCCTCCGAAGAGACTGGTGCCTTAAACCAGCGCCTTGGACCGCTCGGCCACGCTACCCAATACAGAACAGTGTGAACTTACGCAAAAAGTAATTCTGGCAGCGGTGGGATTCGAACCCACGCCTCCGAAGAGACTGGTGCCTTAAACCAGCGCCTTGGACCGCTCGGCCACGCTACCCTCTACAGAATAGTGTGAACTTACGCAAAAAGTAATTCTGGCAGCGGTGGGATTCGAACCCACGCCTCCGAAGAGACTGGTGCCTTAAACCAGCGCCTTGGACCGCTCGGCCACGCTACCCAATACAGAACAGTGTGAACTTACGCAAAAAGTAATTCTGGCAGCGGTGGGATTCGAACCCACGCCTCCGAAGAGACTGGTGCCTTAAACCAGCGCCTTGGACCGCTCGGCCACGCTACCCAATACAGAACAGTGTGAACTTACGCAAAAAGTAATTCTGGCAGCGGTGGGATTCGAACCCACGCCTCCGAAGAGACTGGTGCCTTAAACCAGCGCCTTAGACCGCTCGGCCACGCTACCCAATACAGAACAGTGTAAACTTACGCAAAAAGTAATTCTGTCAGCGGTGGGATTCGAACCCACGCCTCCGAAGAGACTGGTGCTTTAAACCAGCGCCTTGGACCGCTCGGCTACACTACCCAATACAGAACAGTGTGAACTTACGCAAAAAGTAATTCTGGCAGCGGTGGGATTCGAACCCACGCCTCCGAAGAGACTGGTGCCTTAAACCAGCGCCTTGGACCGCTCGGCCACGCTACCCTCTACAGAATAGTGTGAACTTACGCAAAAAGTAATTCTGGCAGCGGTGGGATTCGAACCCACGCCTCCGAAGAGACTGGTGCCTTAAACCAGCGCCTTGGACCGCTCGGCCACGCTACCCTCTACAGAATAGTGTGAACTTACGCAAAAAGTAATTCTGGCAGCGGTGGGATTCGAACCCACGCCTCCGAAGAGACTGGTGCCTTAAACCAGCGCCTTGGACCGCTCGGCCACGCTACCCAATACAGAACAGTGTGAACTTACGCAAAAAGTAATTCTGGCAGCGGTGGGATTCGAACCCACGCCTCCGAAGAGACTGGTGCCTTAAACCAGCGCCTTAGACCGCTCGGCCACGCTACCCAATACAGAACAGTGTAAACTTACGCAAAAAGTAATTCTGTCAGCGGTGGGATTCGAACCCACGCCTCCGAAGAGACTGGTGCTTTAAACCAGCGCCTTGGACCGCTCGGCTACACTACCCAATACAGAACAGTGTGAACTTACGCAAAAAGTAATTCTGGCAGCGGTGGGATTCGAACCCACGCCTCCGAAGAGACTGATTCCCCCAAGGTTTTTCACCATGACCGGTATTGCGCTACCCGTATCCAAAGACTTTCTGCGACCTTCTACTAATCGTTGGTCCTCCTGGTATGGGCACGTGGTAATCAAGATCCTATTCTGTTTTTACTTTGGTTTATTTGCTCAAGTATATGGCACAAGATGTACGTATGTGTAATAAAATTCCACATACGATTTTAGAACACAGATTTCAAAGCAATATTAAAATATAATTTAAATAAACGTATATTATTGTATCCAAGAAACATATACTGACGTTAATCCGTGAAATTAAATGTTGTCGATGCTCATTAAGGAAGCTAATTATTATCAACTCTTTATAAAACTATATTTGTAAAGAGCAACTGTTGAGTTTCTCGCCGGCTTAGAACTGCCTTCCGAATCGGTGGTAGCTTCCTGTAGGGACAACAATGTTGACGTTTTATGTTCATTGAATATTCGAAAGTGTTTCTAATAGCCTATTCAAGTTAAAAAAATATTTTATTCACGTCAGTCGATAGACGTTCAGTGCAAGATATAGGCCTCATAAAAATCGTCACAATCATATTGTTTAACACTGTTATTATCAAATAAGTAATGTAATAGTATCTAAGTTGTTCAACCATCCGATCGCTTTGTTAGTACAAGGTTATTATGCTGAAGTATTAAACAAACTTTGATAGCGTACGTCCAGACGGCATTCGGTTGTAAATTGGACAAATGGTATAGCTTATCGCACATTTAGAACTTTCTCTTGCGCGGTCGATTATTACCGCGTCGTGAAACACGAGACAAATTTACGAACTTTCATTGATTGTGAATGAAAATCCGAATGATCAATAAATTGTTTTAAACGGTTTTATTTATTCTATTTTTAAACGGTTTTATTTAGTTCGACCCGTACGGAATTTGTTTGGGTCAAAATTAGAAATTGAAATTTAAGCACCTTCCCGTTGTCAGATTGATTTGACATTTGGTACACACATTTAATTTAGATGACAATACAATATAATAAAATCAATAACATTATAAATCTAAGATGGCCGCCGATACAAAATGGCGGATTACATATTTTTCTTTAACCCCCTCAATATGGGTATCAAATGAAAGGGCTACACTAGTAAAACACGATGATTATGTCAAAAATTAAAATTCAAGATGGACGCTGTTCCAATATGGTGGACGAGGTACATATTTTTTCACAACCACCACAATATGGGTAACAAAAAATCGTTTAACTTAAAAGTTTTTTAAATGTATTTATATCTTTTAGTATTCTATGTGTTGCGTAATAATTGTATATGTTATTACAAAGTAAAATGAATTTATTAATAAAATGTAAATTCTTTATTTATTGTTTCAATTATCAATTTCATCACCTTCAAAGTATTCGTCCGATAAAACTAACTTTTACCAACTCTTTTTCAGTCTTCTAAACAGTCGCAAAAGTCTTTTTTCGGTATAGACTTCTAGATCTTCGATTCGGTTTTTATCTCCTCAATCCTGTCAAAATGACAACCTCCGTATTAGGCTTTCGGGTTTGTTTCAGTATCCAAAAATCGCAAGGAGCCAAATCAGATGAATACGATGGTTGTGGATTAGATATGAGTCGATTTTTTGGCTAAAAAGACCGAAGAACCAATTCAGTATGACATCTAATCTAGACTTGATGCATTTGAGACACAAAACATACTTCAAAATTATTTGTACTGAATCAAACTATCAATCGATGATTTAAAAGCAACAAATCTTTGATATTATCGACTCGTTTTATATGAGAATTTCTTCACCTTACTTTCTGATCACACAGTATTCTATTAACTGCCTAATATTTCACATTATTAAATTGATTTTATTTATATTATTATTTGTAATATGTAAACTTATTACAAATAATAATTAAAATTCCGCATGCGCATTTATCAGTAGGCTGGCGGGCGGTGCACTTTGTTGCACGACTAGCACTGCATGTGCGGAAGTGGCTAAATGTTGGTCCTTTTCTTACTTAGGGTGGACTTCCGCAAAATAACGCCTGATTCCATTAAATATAAATATATTTTCTTCTGTTCCAGAGTTCGCTGTTTCTTTTTACCTTCCACACCTTTGTCAGGGTAGAAAACATGATCGGTACATATCTATACTAGTAGTTCTAGTTTAGTTGTGGTAGTCCAGCCGTAAGGATTATAAGTTAGTTGCTATTATATCAGATTGCCACTGCTCACAAATAAGTTTCCGGAGGATGGCCAGAACCGTCCTTTGCGTACCATAATACCACACTGCATTCGTCAACCTCAAATCAAAAGCATTTATGATATATTCCCTTATAGATATCTTTGAGGGAATCCTATGCCTTGAAGTAGGTGCACGACAATGAAAGACAGGTGGATCAATATTGCAATCATCATTTTAACCATAAAGTTTACTGCTGAACATAATCCTGCCTCGAAGTTTTCTAATAAGACCATTTTGTAGCGTCATTCTACTTTTGATTTATAACAAATTTTTAGTTTCAGCACGATATTTTCTTTCACCGTTTATAATTTATATTGATTCTATATATTTCTTAAGCCTGTCAGGGATCAAATCCGCTTTTGATACTGATCAATATTAATGTATTTGAATTTGAATCGAACGGCAAAGCAATTTCCGGGACGGCTTAAGTTATTGTTCTAAGCTGTATTTGATTTTAACGCTCTTACTTAGGCAAAAATCAATTATTTTTTAATGGAATCAGGCGTTACCTTGCGGAAGTCCATCCTAAGTAAGAACAGGACCAATATTTAGCCACTTCCGCACATGCAGTGGTAGTCGTGCAACTAAAGCACCGCTCGGCAGCCCGCTGATAAATGCGTATGCGGCAAACAATGCGAATTACACAACTGCCACCGCCAAATTACATAACACGTGTTTCACCCCTCCACGGGGCATCTTCAGGAGTTATGTTACACCGATTAGTACCAAACACAGACTCTCACTGACTCTGTATTTGTTGCACGACTACCACTGCATGTGCGGAAGAGGTGAAATATTGGTCCTGTTCTTACATAAATTGTTTTCTATTTTATCTTCTTCTTTTTAGCTGAAGATCGCCACGATGACTTAACAATGTTGTGGGTCCACCTATGGAGGGCCCACGCCGCGTTTCACACTCTACTCTGGATCTTCTGAATACGGGGCAGAATGTGATCGTGTGCACCACGATCTGTCTCACCGCTGGGTCACAGATGCACGAGGCATTTCCTTTGAGCTAAAGATATATAGTTACTTTGAGAATCTGATGTGAAAATTTGGGACAGAAAAACAAATACCTTTTTTTGCAATTATCTATCGCTTACGTTCATGTCTGTTATGATATATAATGAACATTATTGTAAATAAATAAATAGATTTATGAGTTCTTATTCAATGCGACCATAGTAAAATTTAGTTTTTTTTATTATATTATTTTATTGTCAATATGATAAAGAATTGCACATATTATATGCTAAAAAGTTACCAATTTTAATACATGTTCTCTATGAAATACGAATTCGAATCGGCGATGAATATAGAGAGATAATATTTGTAAATTTTTCAACACATCACGTATCTATGCACATTGTAGCATGCATATTTTTATGAGAGAATCCTAGTGGAATACGAAATAGTGCGACTTTTTTTATATTACTATACATAATTTCGAGTACTACTCGTATAAAGGTTTCTTCGTCGTTATTTTAGCAGTAGAAAATCTATAGGACACTCCCTTAGATTACCTCTAGCACCAGGTGAAATCGGCCTGTATCCAGCGTCTTCTGATGACCTTACAAGGTCGTATCCACCTTGTGAGTGGACATCCTCTGCGTTTGGCTGTGCGTAGTCTTACGAGATTTTTATTATTATTAGGATCTATATTTCACAGATATTAGCTTTTTGGATCACATTTTTACATGTGTTTCAATTACTTAAACCAGAGCTCCCCAAACTTTTTTGTGTCGTAGACCCCTTGCCATTTTTTTCCGTGTTGGGTAGACCCCCTACTTACCTGACATTGATTTCCTGTAAATTTCTAACTGTAGTGAAGTTTAGTGTTAAAAATTTAAAGTAAAACCACATGTTAATTTGTACATTTATCAATTGAATTTAACTTATTTTTAATTTTACAAGTTCCAAATGTATTGCGACCAGAAAGCGAATACCAACATCCTACAACTTACACAATTTTATAAACATATGTAATAAATTTTTTACTTCATAGGTACTTTTATAAATAATGTAAATGTTTTGATATTATAAGATAGTATGATGTAAATAAATGGGTACTATCAGTGTATGTGTTGAGATCCACTATCGTGGACCCCCATTTTCATTTCATGGACCCCCAAATTTTTTTTCGTTGATGTAGACCCCTTTGGGAATAACTGCCTTAAACTAATTATCATGATTATTGTTATTTTAAAATCATTGGTTGTCTTGTTCGTTTTTACCACGCCCTAACAATGGTCTCTTGAGATTGATAAATTTTAACTTATGACATAATTCCAGTATTGTACTTATCTCCTTTAACTTTACCGGACCTCCTCAGGAAAATATCTACTGCAAAATCATTTGATAAGATGACCTGGCACATTGTCTTAAACTTCAAAGTCATTTAACAGTCTGTAGGGCTTGGAAAACAACTTTATAAATAAATTAATGTAGTAATGAATGTACGATTGAGTAAAAATCTTAAATAATATTGTTTACACATAAATTATTTACCAAATATTGTAAATAATAAAACACCGTCGTGACACGAAGCTGAGAGAAGAAATATCCGTTTTAAAAAGCGGCCAACCTGCCAACTGTCTGCGTTCAGTAAATCGAAAAAAAAAACACATTGTAGACAATACACCTAAGCGATACAAATTAAAATTAATAAAAATGTCTACATACAGTAGTTCAAAATAAAGAATGTTTTATTGTGTTGTTAAGGTAAATGTTTGTGTTGTTAACATTAAGGCTTTAACAGCTTCATCGGACAATAGTTAACGGAGGGGAAGGGTCTGTAAGCTATACTGAAAAACTAAAGCATATTGTTCTAGAGTCTACATAAGTAAGAAAAGAACCAATATTTAGCCACTTCCGCCACATGCAGTGGTAGTCGTGCAACAAAGTACACCGCCCACCAGCCCGCTGATAAATGCGTATGCGGCAAACAATGCGAATTACACAACTGCCACCGTTAAACTACTCAACACGTGTTTCATCCCTCCACGGGGCATCTTCAGGAGTTATGTTACACAGACTCTGTGTTTGGCACTAATCGGTGTTTGTGAAATATTGGTCCTTTTCTTACTTAGGATGGACTTCCACAAGGTAACGCCTGATTCCATTAAATACTAGAGTCTATATGTTACACTCTGACGAAGGTGAAAGCGGTGAAGAGTACGCTTACCTTGTCGTGCCAGTGTTGATGATGTAGTGAGTGTAGAGTGCGGATAAAGAAGGACGATAGAGGGAGAGAGATGACGATATTAAGGCCTTACTTTACGATATATATATATATATATATATATATATATATATATATATATATATATATAGATCAAGTGAGTAGGGTCCTTTACAAGGTCCTTTAAGCGCTATAGTACTGGGTCAGTTGGATTGCAGTACGTAGCCGAGTAAGAGTTCTCGTTTTTCGTATTCGTATTAAGTAAATAAAGAATTAATATCTTCTTTCTATCTATATCATCAAGAAATCATCCTAGAATCTAAGACTTCGAAGTATTTGTAATAAGAAACAAAAAGAAACAGAGCCTTTTCAAGCCTGTAAAACAAAAAAAAAGGTATATATAACAATTGAATACTGTATCAATGAACAATGGGTGCGTTAAAAGGAAGTGTTTGTTCAAAGCCCGCATTGAAACTGCCCAGAGCGTTGTTACTTTTGTAAATATTAGAACAGCACACACCGCTGCAAGCCGAGTATATAAATATGATTTTAAATTTAATATACCTTCATGTTCTACGTGAGCCATATTATCAGACTCTTATAGAAACTAGAAACCATCTTAATAATTCAATGTATCCATAAGAGATTTTTAATTTTAATTGTGAATTGTAAGCACACAGCCTTGATGAAGATTGGTCGACGGAAAAAAAACTTTCATATTAAGTCAACTTTTGGTATATAAATTCGTAACTTAGATGTTTTACACTAACAGGTGTAACATAACTCTTGAAAATGCCCCGTGGAGGGACGAAACACGTGTTGAGTGATTTTGCCGCATACGCATTTATCAGCGGGCTGGTGGGCGGTGCACTTTGTTGCACGACTACCACTGCATGTGCGGAAGTGGCTAAATATTGGTCCTGTTCTTACTTAGGATGGACTTCCGCAAGGTAACGCCTGATTCCATTAAATATTTTGATGTTTTCTCTTACGATCAATTCTCTCCCCAATTTTTTAATTAGATGTGGTTTGACCTTTCTTGTCTTGTCTCTACGGGTCCATTTAGCATCGTGATTAGTCTTTTTCAAGTCAAAATAACTCCTCGAGAAGTCCCAGCTGACTATTTATGTCGCCGTTGATTTCGTAGAGGCACTCTGGTAATCTGAGATAGCTAGCCTTGTAGGGTGCTACCCATGTACTCTGAACAAGTACGTGGACAGTAGTACTGAACAGAGGACTGACCATGACCATGATTGGTTAAGATTCATGCCACCAGGCGCAGTAGGGGTCGCGACAGCTGGAGCAGGGTGTCGAAGAACTGGCGTTGCTTTACTTCCACCAGGTGCAGTTGAGATCGCGACAGCTGGAGCAGGGTGTCGAAAAACCGGCGTTGCCTTACTGCCACCAGGCGCAGTTGAGATCGCGACAGCTGGAGCAGGGTGTTAAAGAACCGACGTTGCCTTACTGCCACCAGGCGCAGTTGAGATCGCGACAGCTGGAGCAGGGTGTCGAAAAACCGGCGTTGCCTTACTGCCACAAGGCGCAGTTGAGATCGCGACAGCTGGAGCAGGGTGTTAAAGAACCGACGTTGCCTTACTGCCACCAGGCGCAGTTGAGATCGCGACAGCTGGAGCAGGGTGTCGAAAAACCGGCGTTGCCTTACTGCCACCAGGCGCAGTTGAGATCGCGACAGCTGGAGCAGGGTGTTAAAGAACCGACGTTGCCTTACTGCCACCAGGCGCAGTTGAGATCGCGACAGCTGGAGCAGGGTGTTGAAGAACCGGCGTTGCCTTACTGCCACCAGGCGCAGTTGAGATCGCGACAGCTGGAGCAGGGTGTTTAAGAGCCCGCATTGCCTCTTTTGCTTGTCGGCACTCTTCATGGCTTATCCAATGCTCACTGTATTGATTTCTTGTACGCTCTGATACGAGATATTTGGCTTTACCAAATAGCGATGGTGAGGCGCTCTGGATCGTAAACAATCAATCTGGAGTCTCCCCGGGCCATCGCATCTGTAGTATCGTGCAAGAAAATCGCCACATACTATTATATGGAAAAAATTTTCTTAACATGTTTATTTATGAATTATAGATTGCACAAAAAACTTTAATTTTATGTGTCAATTCATACATCCATTGCAAGTTATATGCCTCCCCTAAAGATGTCTATGGGGGGACATAGTAATCGCCACGCTAGGAAGGCATATTGGTAATAAGTGTAGTGTGTGTACGCAGAAGAAGCTGCTGCCCAACCTCTGGAAATATTTCTGTCAGCAGCGACAATCCATATCAATCCATATATAATTAATGAACAATGTGTGAATTATATAAGACTGTATCCCGGGGTTCGAATCTGCGACCTACGATCCCAAGTCTCAGTGCTCCACCGTTTACATAATAAGAAATGCCAACTCGTGTTCCAAATTTAAATAAGCTGTTGATGTGAAATGAAAACAAAACAAAAGTGAATCTAAACTTTTTCTACCTATGTTTCACTGTGTTTTCTTTGCAATGCTTCAGTAGTACATTTAATGGTATATAAATATATTTATATAAAAAAATAAATATGTAAAAGTGTTGTTACAAAAATTGTGGCGATAAAATGTATATAAAAATGAACGTACAATGTTACATGTACATTTAAATAATAAATTATTGCATCGTGAAAAACATCACGTGTTCGGATGACCTGAGCGGCGAATATTTTTTTATAATTGACAAATTATGACCGAATGTTTTTGCGAACTGAAGATGGAATACATCAGTAATTATTAAGGTTTACAATACTTTTTAACCTTCCTATCAGGAGATGATGACCAGCTCGAAGTTTTGGACTCCATACAGAGACGATAAGATGTTTATTGACAATGATTCTTTGTTCAGCGCTGAGGTTCAGAGCTTGAAGCATCAGTTGCTGCCAGTCTATCGGTGTTGTACTAAATTTTGTAGTGTGCGATACAGTTACATTATTCATTCTCCTCCTCCTTTTCTTACATTGAACAAGACGCACAGAATCACGACGTATGTACTCTGTTGAAAACTTTATTACGAACTAAGCGTTTTGGTACTATGTCTATTGTGTGAATAGCTAAAATTGAACCTACCCACCTTATATCCAACCTGCTAAAACTTTTAACGGCCTTCGTTTTAGGAAAACTTTAGTTCACTCTACCATGGTAAAGCAGGGACTATTTATACAATTAATTATTTATAACTGAATATTATCATTGTCATACTTCTCTCTCTTTCTTCTTAAATTCTCTTTGTTTCTCTTCAATATATATTGCATTCCTTTTCTTATCTTTCTTTTCGTACATCACATCACTTCCATCGCCTTTGCAGGATTCCACATTTGCATTTTATTTTTAATTTTTACATTTATTTACCTTGGTTAAATATTAATTTTAATTTGTTTTCTTATTATGTATATCATAATCTATTTTTAGTCGAGTATTTTATTAAAATTAAAATTATATTATACTGTAGTCATTAGTATATTTTTATAAAGTTACTATTTAATATTATTTTTGGTGTTTTATGATATTAACTAAATTCACCTACCTTTATTAATTTATTTCCGCATCTTCTAAACGGTTAACTGGTAGAGAATGCCTTCGGTATGAAGTTCGCCGTTATATGTAGAATACATTTAAATATATATATAAAAAATAAACATAGTTTAGTATATGAATCGAGATTTAAGATTCATAAATAAACAATATTTCTCTTTAATTAGTTTAATTATTGTCTGCTACTGTGAGGGTGAATAATACGAAAATGTTAACGTATCTGTGAATCAACACATCTCGTTGTTTGAATTTCTGTAAAATACATACAAATATCTATATCTAAAATAGATATAAATATATATTAACTAATAAAGCTCTGTTCTCTTTGATGACTATACTTGACTTGATTTATATTATATAAATTGCTAAGCACAGGTTGAGCCAAAAGGTAAAGATAAAGATAAAATACGTTTATTTAACATAAGAACTTTTAACAGGACTTTTCTTATTGTCAACTTATGATCTATTTATCTAATACATTTTATTTCTGACTCTACTCTGCTTCGTAAAGTGTTATAGTTGTGGAGAAGAAGCAAGAAGAAACTCCACAACAACACGTTTTATAATAAAGTTTAACAATACAGATTTGTAGATATACACTTTATCAGATATAGCCTAAATGAAATCAAAACAATCAGGCGACATCACTGCCAAGGATTCTTATCATTTAAATATTCGTTTATTGAATCATTAGTTTTTTCCGTCAATTTATTTTTAATATGCGTTTTGAATTTTGTTAATGGTAGTCAAATTATTATTTTGATGCATTTTATTTGAATACCTGATATTAAGTAAGAAAAGGACCAATATTTTGCCACTTCCGCACATGCTGTGGTGGTTGTGCAACAAAGTGCACCGCCCGCCAGCCCGCTGATAAATGCGTGTGCGGCAAACAATGCGAATTACACAACTGCCACCGTTAATCCACTCAACACGTGTTTCACCCCTCCAAGCAGCATATTCAGGAGTTATGTTACACCGATTAGTGCCAAACACAGAGTACGGACTCTGTGTTTGGCACTCATCGGTGTAATAAAGAAGTATATATTGGTCCTTTTCTTACTTAGGATGGACTACCACAAGGTAACGCCTGATTCCATTAAATACCTGATATTATACTTTGACTTTATAAGATTTGAATATTTGAAAACACATAAGACTTTAAAGAAAGTCTCCTTGTATCCTTCAAGATGTGTTAATAAATACTTCTACAACAATTATAATTTATGATAAAACAGAAGAAACGAAACAGACCAAAATGTTCGTAATGAACTTTATAGCAAAAAATTACCACAAAAATAGAATTAAATCTCAAAGTGTATAGAAACTTTTCAAAGCTATATACGTATAAAGTTTGAAATGATTTTCCTAAGCGAATTTGAATGTTGAAATATTAAAAGGGAAAACTCTGTTGAACTAAACCGTATTAGGAAATTACAAGCGGTTTTAAACGATTATGTAAATTAGGTTTATTAATTGGTTTCCTTTGCACGACTTTTAGGTACAACACTAAAGTATGTTTATGAAAAATGTTTTTACTTTCTTAAAAACAGACTACGTGGTATATTCTTAGTTTTCTTTTCAACTGACGCCCAGTACAAGACATAGGCCCTGCAGTGGGTGTCCATCAGAAAAATGTTAATTTATAATTGTTTATTGAAGTTTAAAGAAATAAATTCCAATTTTTTTCCGAAAATATAATTTTACAGACACACACACGCACGCACACACACAGACACACAATCGGAGCACACACACATGCACAAACACACACACATACACACACACACACACACATATAAAGTAGTCAATATAGCAAAACTAGCAGTGTCTGGGAAAAGATGGAAGAGAGGCTCGATAAAATACTGCCTGGTTGCCACCTTGGACATTAAAAACGCCTTTAACTCAGCAAAATGGGAGGTCATCATGGGGGCACTTAGCTCACTGAATGTATCTCTATACCTACGTAAAATAGTCGCTAGTTACTTCTCTGATAGGGTCCTCATATACACTACGGAAACCGGGACGGAGGAGTACAAAGTCACTGGAGGCGTCCCACAGGGGTCAGTACTAGGGCCACTTTTTGTGGAACGCTATGTACGATGGACTCCTAAAGAAACATCTACCCAGCGAAACTAAACTCGTCGCATTCGCTGATGATCTAGCAGTCGTTATAGTAGCGAAACACGTGGAGGAAGTGAAGTGGGCATTTGAAAGATCCTTCCAAATAATCACTCTGTGGATGAGGTCAGTCGGACTAGAACTGGCTGTGCAGAAGACGGAAGCAGTGCTCATTACTGGCAGGAGAGTTGCGGAGACCATCACACTCAATGTCGGCAACTGTGAAATCGCAACTCAACCAGCTATACGGTACCTTGGAGTAATGATCGACCATAGGCTAAACTTTAAAGATCAGGCTGAGAGAGCAGCAGCGAAAGCGTCTCTGGTGACAGCTAAACTCTGCCGACTCATGCCTAATGTCGGAGGTCCCAAGCAAAACAGAAGGAAGTTATTAGCGTCGGTGACTACGTCAGTGCTTATGTACGGAGTACCCATATGGTCCGACGCACTGAGCAAATAGGAGTCCCGACGGAAAATCGCCTCTGTTTATAGAGTCAGCACTCTACGTGTAGCTAGCGCCTTTCGTACAGTATCGGAGGATGCGGCATGCGTGATAGCAGGTATGGTTCCTGTTGCGCTTCTTGCAGACGAAAGAACTGATCTGTACCGAAGCAAAAAAAGCAAATCAGACCCAACTTCAGCTGAACTTAGAATTCGGGGAAGACTGAAAAGCTTGCAACAGTGGCAATCGTTCTGGGATAAGTCGACGAAAGGAAAATGGACGCGTAAGCTAATACCAAACCTAGAGCCATGGGTGAACCGAGATCATGGAGAGTTGAACTACTACCTGACTCAGATGATATCCGGCCACGGATGTTACCGAGCGTATCTCCATAGGTTCAAATACGAAGATTCCCCTGACTGTCCTAATTGTGTCGGAATGATTGAAGATGCAGAGCATGTCTTTTTCGTCTGCCCCCGATTTAACGAAGCCAGGAGGTCTTGGGAAGAAGGTGTAGGATGCAGAATCTATCCTGAAACTCTGATAGCTACAATGCTATCCTCGCCTTCAGCCTGGGAACTTACGAGCGCGTACTGTACGACGGTGCTGAAGGAGTTGCGGGCTAAATCCCCCCCGCGAAGTAATGCCTAACGGCCATGCCGTGGGGACCAGGGATACCGAAGAGAGAGGATTGTTTTTAGTCGGTATTGATCTAGATCGAGTCCGACATACGGGGCACCAACATCAGGCCCTATGATACGTAAAAGTATTTTTAAACCTCTATTAAAAAAAAAAAAAAAACACACACACATATATAAAGAAGTGTGTGTATATAAATATACATACATTTTATATGCCATGTCCTACCCTAGTCTTCCTAAAATTTTGGAAATTTGGATTTGAAAACATAGTTTTTATATGTCATAAACATGTCTTGTAAACAAAAACTAATTCCATTCTCTGCACTCGAGTTTTACTCTTAACTTTAAGAATCAAGTCTCCTGAAATACTATAGCAATATGTATTAAATCACATCCAAGTCAAAATTAAAGATTCTCCCCGTATTATGTGCTCTAAGACCACACAAATTCCGGCACAACTTCATAGCACGTGGCAATATATCAAACGGCATTATATGCTTAACCCCGGCGACGGTTTTGGGTTAAATTCAGCAGTAAATTTTAAAGACATCCAAAATTTGAGTCACACTCGGCGAGATTGAACTTGCGTTTCAATTAAATTCTCAGACTTACCGACTTAATCGCCTGAAGCGATCAATTTTCATTATAAAACAGCGACTGAAATGTCTGATATAGAGATAATAGTTTTAAACTGATTTTTTTTACTTTTTAAGTTATTAGTACCTCATGAAAAGGCTCAAGGTCACCCAGATAGCAATGGGAAGGGCTATGCTCGGAGTTTTTTTTAAATGGTCCCCGCTATTGGGAACCTCTCGTTTCCCTATCTCGTGTGGGACAGGGACTTTTTATTTCTAATAATTTATTCTTATAATTTTTTATTATTATCATTCTCCTCTTTCATGTATCATATTATCTGTCGTACTGTTTCATTCGTTCTACAATTTTTCCAGTCTCTCTCTTTCATTCCATTAGCCATACATCCATCCTCAACCACTACATTCTAGGTTTTCTTACTATTTTTTTGCTTACATTTGTTTGTTTAAACGTTTAACACATATTTTCTTTACAATTATCATATTATACTGTTTATTGCACTATTTTGGTACTACTTTATTTATTTTATTTCTATATTTTAGTGTTTGCTTTACTTTTTTATTCATATTCAAGTCTATTTGAATCTATTACTGTGTTTTATTTTTACTTAAGGTATTTATAACCGCCTTCCTGCAGTAGCTGAGGAAGCATTCTCTCTCCCCTTCGTCTTGCATGATGGCCGAGAAACTACTATCCTCTATCTTTTTGCCCATCCGGCATTCCAAATCTGCGCGCAGTCTTCCGAACGCCGGACACTGGGTCACTAACTGGACCACGGTCTGGCCCACGACCGGTTCACAGAAGCACAAGGGGTCCTCCTTGAGCCTGAACCTGTGAAGGTACTCAGAGAATACCCCGTGACTCGTGAAGAGCTGGGCCAAGACCGTTTCCATCTCGACACTGCGGAGCACGCGGTAGGCCTGCGTGGCGTTCGGGAAAAATATCCTCGTTACTGAAGCCGTACCATCCATATGCTCAGAGTTTACTGACGTAGCTCTAAGAATTGTTCGTCCGAAGTGGCAGTTGACGTGGCACATTGCTCGTGCAACCGATGACCGTCACAGCCGAAAGGTTCTCGAGTGGCAGCCACGTGCAGGTAGACGCGGCATTGGGCACCCACTAGGTGGAACTATGACATAGCTAACATCACGAGAAGTAGCTGGATGCGAGCAGTTCAAGACCTGTCATAGTGGAGATCATTATAGGAGACCAATGTTATGTACTGGGCGTCCTTCGGCTGAAAACAATAAAAATAAGAAGTCATCAGTCGTACCTAAAGACTGATGTTGATTTTACGGATTATAATGATTATCGTACATTATCCGTCGTATTTTGTACTTCAAAATAGAATTCCGGATTCCGGAATTACTGAAGTGATAACTATGTTTACACACTTTGTCGTCGTAGTTTCTCATGGACGTCTATTGCTAAGTATGGACCTTCCTCCAAAATATCTATAGGTGGATATAACATAATTTCCAAGCTAAACAGGCGGGTTGGAAAAAGCAGTGTGATTGTTTAATATTCTTTCATGGAATCAGGCGTTACCTTGCGGAGGTCCATCCTAAGTAAGAAAAGGACCAATATTTAGCCACTTCCGCACATGCAGTGGTAGCCGTGCAATTAAATGCACCGCCCGCCAGCCCGCTGACATGCGACTGACAATGCGCATGCGGCAAACAATGCAAACTACACAACTGCCACCGTCAAATCACTCAATAAGTGTTTCATCCCTCCATTGAGCATCTTCAGGAGTTATGTTACACCGATTATTGCCAAACACAGAGTCTTCTTAAAAAAACCTACTAGATGGCGCTAGTCAATAAACCTCTTAGACGCAGTACTGATTTACCGACGTTTTGTTCTCTTTAATACAAAAAAAATAATATATAAAAAAATTGTGTGTCTGTCTTCCTGGAACTTGAAGGTTAGCTTACCAACGTCTGCAGCGGTAATATTGTAAGCAGAGGTCGCTGCTGCCCATCCTCTGGAAACTTATTTATCAGCGATGAAAATTTGATCTTATTAATGGACAAAGCGTGCATATAAAATTGTATACTACGATCGTAAATCCTCACCGTTGAGCTTTCAAGGTTGCTATTGGAAATCAAATACAATAAAATAATTCGCTAATTCAATGAAGTCGATATAAACATGATATATATGACGATATATAAATTGATACATAAAATTCGTTATAGCTTCTGGTGTAAATATTGTGTATATAAAATTCCTGACAAAATTGATAATATTTTTGTTGAAAATTCTTTTCCTACACGTAATTACAACAGAAAATATTTTTATATGAATTAGGTAAATCAAAATTAACATCAAAATATTATCTATTCAAATAAGGCTATAATAAGCACTTTCGAATCCACAATCAACATAAAATGTCGGCATTGTTGTCCCTGCAGGAAAGTTCCACCGGCTTGGAAGGCAGTTCTGCTGATAGCCGGCGAGAAACTCAACAGTTGCTCTTTACAAATATAGTTTTATAAAGAGTTGACAATAATTAGCTTCCTGAGTGAGCATCGACAACATTTAATTCCAGAAAACACCAGTATAGTATTCTTGGATGGATACTAAAATTGATTGTGGAATTTTATTGTATATACGTATACCTTGTGCCATTAATAAAACATAAAATAGGATGATTTATCAGATATGTGATATAATATTTAATAGTTACACAAGGTAATTTTAATATAATTATTTTGATGAGTACGGAACGAATACACAAAAGAGGACACTTGCGTGTTCTTTGTATTGTATCCTCCATTAAAAATATATTCAAGGCTCACAATGTCGTTTAAACGACCACAATCGAACAGATCTGACATTATTGTACGTTACATAACGCTCACGAGTCAGAAGTAATCAATCACAATAGTCTAAATATGCTATCGAAGTCAATGCATTACTAATAAACACGACGTTGAAATAATTATGTTTTCTCTTTTATATATTTGCTTACTACTATTTGATTTAAATAATAATAAATCATATTTAATACGTTTTATTTAACTGAAATTTATCATATTATCATAAACTTACTAGAATATAAAAATACATTTAAAAAACTTTTAAGTTAAACGGTTTTTTGATGCCCATATTGTGGTGGTTGTGGAAAAATATGTACCTAGTCCGCCATATTGGAACGGCGTCCATCTTGAATTTTAAATTTTGACATAATCATCGTGTTTTACTAGTGTAGCCCTTACATTTGATACCCATATTGAGGGGGTTAAGGAAAAATATGTAATCCGCCATTTTGTATCGGCGGCCATCTTAGATTGATAATGTTATTGATTTTATTATATTGTAACGTCATCTAAATTAAATGTGTGTACCTAATTTCAGATCAATCTGACAACGGGAAGGTGCTTAAATTTCAATTTCTAATTTTGACCCAAATAAATAAACAAATAAATTCCGTACGGGTCGAACTAAATAAAACCGTTTAAAAAGCATATAATTATTGCACTATTATAAATTGCAAAAACCAATTAAAAGCGAACACAAAACGCAAGTAAATATGAAACTTAGAATATGTATACATGATAAAAAGATATCCCGGTTATTTATTTTTATGGGCAGACCATATGCCGTGTATAGATGTTTTCTGGTACTTTAATATTATTTAGTGAAGGCAAGCGCAGCATAGGACGAATCCATAAGACAGACAGATAATCTTGTTAAGATCGAAGAATGGATACGGGTCTATTGGAAATCTATGAAGATATGTTCAGTAGAGGACGTTCTGCGGCTAAAGCAATGATGATGATGTCTGAGAATTGGAACTGAAATCCAGCAGACAGGTAGACAATGGAGAGAAGTGCGAGTGATTCACGGAAACTGTGATTATTTGTGGTACTGTAGAGTGAGAACTAAATACAGCATATTAAATAAAAAACAATTTAAATCAGAGTTCGCCAAACTTTTTTGTGTCGTAGACCCCTTGCCATGTTTTTCTGTGTTGGGTAGACCCCCTACTTACCTGATATTGATTTCCTGTAAATTTCTAACTGTAGTGAAGTTTAGTGTATGTTCAAAATGTATTGCGACCACAAAGCGAATACCAACATCCTACAACTTACACAAATTTATAAACATATATAATAATTTTTTTTACTCTATAGGTACTTTTATAAATAATGAAATTTTTTTGATATTATAAGTTAGTATGATGTAAGTAAATATATACTATCAGTGTATGTGTTGAGATCCACTATTGTGGACACCCATTTTCATTTCATGGACCCCCAAATTTTTTACGCTGTCGTAGACCCCTTGCAGGTTGTCATAGACCTCTAGGGTTCGATTTAGAGCACTTTCGGAATCACTGATTTAAATAAAGAAAAATATTCACAATTTGAAAACTTTCTTCTCTTCCTTCTCTCTGTTCTCTCTCTCTCTTCTCCTCTAGTTTTTTATATACTTTTATGAAAAGTTTATGTTTTGCAGCGTTTGAATTTGTGTAGTTTTTTACGACATCTGCAAGTTTTTATGGACATAGAAGCTCAAATAAAAAAGATTTTTTTTCTTATAATATATATACATATATGTATATGTATATATACAATATATGTGTGTGAATGATATATATAAAATTGTATAATAATGATAGATAATAATGTTATATAATATAATAAAAATGAATAGGCTTTCATTTATGATAAAAATACCGTCTTTTTCCGTCCATTTCGGTCGATAAAAAACTACACAGACCAATCCATTAACATCTTTAATACAGTAAAGTCCGAAATAGGGAAAAGACCTATACGTTGTCGCATCGGCCGTACATAGGATGAGCTTCTAGACGATTTATAGGTGCAGGCTTTCGCAGAAACAAATTTACTGCTGCCGGCAGTGATTTGTCGAACAAGTGCACCTGGAATTTTTTTTTTAATTTGTTTATGTATCACCCTTTGTAGTATTTCATTCTACTCTTGGATATAGTGTATACCAGAGTTCTCCAAACTTTTTTGCGTCGTAGACCCCTTGTCATGTTTTTCCGTATCGGGTAGACACCCTACTTACCTGATATTGATTTCCTGTAAATTTCTAACTGTAGTGAAGTTTCGTGTTAAAAGCTTAAAGTAAAAACACATGTTAATTTATACATTAATTAATTGAATTTAAATTAAAACTACTCAAAATAAAATTTTGTATCTGTTATGTAAAATATACGTAACATTAAATAAACATAAAATAAACTATAAATGAAATAACATAAGCAACAAGTCAATATTTCTAGTGAGAAGGATGAACCTGATGCTTTAATATTAAATTATCAACATTTGGCGTCAATTTTGTAAGGGTTAATCTTAAATTTCATTGGTACTTTTATAAATACTGTAAATGTTTTGATATTATAATATAGTATGATGTAAGTAAATAGGTACTATCAGTGTATGTGTTGAGATCCACTATCGTGGACCCCCATTTTCATTTCATGGACCCCCAAATTTTTCGCTGACGTAGACCCCTTGCAGGTTGTCATAGACCCCTAGGGGCCGATATAGACCACTTTGGGAATCACTGGTGTATACAAAGTTATATACATGGTGCGTTAAGATCGAATTACCAGTTTCGTTCGCCAGCAAGGGGTCGAAGAAAGGAACATCCACCATCATTTATGGGTAACAAGGAGAGTCGCGGGACCTTTCTAGAGCATTTTAAAAGGGCCTTAGAAGAGCCTATTAAAAGGAATAAGTAGGCAAAAAAACATCTGTGATAAATATAAAGAAAATGGGAATGTAATAAAAAAAAAACATCAAGACATAACAAAAGGTAAATTTTTTGTAGTATTCTGGTTGCAAGCGATGAAAAAATGATGGATGAAAGGAATAGGAAAAAAATAAATTAGTGAAAGAATTTGTGATGAATGAAAATATGAACATATTTTGTATAAAAAAGTCCCTGTATAACCAATACAAGGAAAGTATCAGAGGTCCCCAGAAAGGGTGCTTTAGAATAATATTTCTGAAATTAAGTTTCTAGAATCTTCGTTAATAACCTATTTTTAACTAGCAAACTAAAGTAACAGAACATTTGAACGTAATTAGATTTAATTCTAAGCCATTTGTATTAAAAATAAGATCGTAATTGTAATAATAATTACTTTAACTGTATCAGCATGAATCAGTAAATAACTACATTATTATCAAGTACTTCATTTAATTTTAGAATCAAGGCGTCGTGTTGAAACACAATTAGGTTATTCCCCTATTTCAATTTATAACACTAAAGATTATAAATATAACTAACTAACTTAACACCAAATTTCTTTGTTCTATTTTAAAAGGCATTATTATTTCGTGTTCAAAGTAAATAACTTAAATTCTCTTAACGACACTAAACGTAATTCACGTCGGTAAGTTGAAAGGTATCAGTAATCAAGTTGGAAGTTTACTGATAATGTTATTTTAAATGGAAGTAGTGTTTATTTTATAGCCTTCATGTAATCATAATTAGTAAAACTAAATCACGTTTATTTTTATGACTACTGAAATGGGCGTTTTAGTAAAAGAAGTTTGTTATACGTTTTATTATGTAAATATGGCAGAAAATTATCTATATTTCGCTTGTACCAGTGTGATGAAATATTTATCATCTGTGCAATGATTTACAAATTACTTTTAAAGTAAATTACTATTTATTTAGAACAAAACGAAACTTAAAGAATAGTTAAGAAAGTTTATTTAAAGTAAAAAAGAAGAGTATTATTTGAAGTTGAATGTAAATCAGATTTAATACGGTAGCAATAAAATACAAAACTACTTTTACCTGAGAAGCGTAAAGAATGAGCCGGCGCGATAAGTATGACAGTTCAAAAGCGAATATTCATCCGGCGCGCGCGTCATTTAAAAACCGATTTTTAAGATCTCGTCCAACTTGTTAAGCGACAGCGATTTTGATTAAAATCAAAGGTTAGTACAAGATATTTTAACAGCGAATTTAGTAACTTTGGTATATAAAATTTGCTACAGCGAGGTTGTTTGGTAATGATAAAGTATTGGAAATCCTTGAAATATATAAGTTAAAATGTTGATAATAATGAAAAGATATTGAAACTCAGTTCTAACGCATTGAGTCTAAGTTACAATAAACCATAGTTTAGCTGTAGATTTTCCTACCAATCCAAACCCATCGATCCTTAAAATATATGCAAAGTAAAGACGGATGGTAGATTTTCTTTGAAATGAAACAAACATAACGGTATTTTTGAATCTTTCTCGCAAAACAATACTGAGCTTTGCCTTCTCTATAGCTCGTTTAGCGATATTAATAATTATCTAATACAATAAGGCGTTACCTAGGAAGTTCATTCTAACTTAGAAAGGAACTAATATATAGCTACTTCTGCTGTGCAGCAGTAGTCGTGCAATAAAGTGTACCGCTCGCTGATAAATGCGCGTGCGGCAAACAATGCGAAACACAATTACCACCGTTAATCTACTTTACAAGTGTTTCACCCCTCCACTGGGCATCCACAGATACGACTACTGCTGCATAGCGGAAGTTGCTATATATTAGTACCTTTCTTAGATATTAATAATTATTACGTATATTTTTATTGACCTATTCTATTTAAATCACAGTTAACAAAACATATAGGTTTATTAAATTTTAAAATATTTAACAATGCGAAATTTTTACAGCATACGATATTGATAGATGTGTTGGAAAATTTCCACGTGTGTTATTTCCAATACGCTCCGCGATCCCAGCTATCCGGAATCAATTGTGATTCTGTGACACAGTTGAACGTGGGAAGAAATGTGACTAGAGAAAAATTTCTCTCGTGAAATCTTAGTTTTGCGGAAAATCTTTGCTCATTGATACGACATCTGAGACATAACCTGTGAGAAAATGGTAGAAATACATTCAAAAGTAGATTTGTGACAAACTCATGAAGTTAATAAAGTTATTTGTTTTTAAAAGTTCTTGTTACTACTTCTATAGCGCTGTTCCTTATGCACATTTTACAAGGAGGCAGGTTATGTTTCTAAAAGCTTTCAAGGCGTCAATTTTTGTAAAACGCTTTTACATCTATTTTTAAACATCCTGTGAAAAGTAATCAATCTGAAACTTAAATGTTACGTTTAAAATTAAAATATTCTTTATTCAAATAGGAAAAATGTCGGCCTGGTTATCCATACCGGAAGCTATCAATCGGCTCCGAAAGCAGTTCAGCGAAGAGCCGGCGAGAAACTCAACAGTTGCTCTTTACAAATATAGTTTTATAAAGAGTCCGCGACAATTAGCTTCCTGAATGAAAATCAACATTTAATTACACACATTAACATTATAAATTTATGAGTTTCAGGAATTTACTCTTACTTCTTCTCTACAACTATAATACTTTGCGAAGCAGAGTAGAGTCAAAAATATTAAGGAAAGTTATGGATCAACAAGAATTCTGTTAAATGTTCTAATATAAACACAGTTAAAAGTCAACAGAAAAAGAATGTAAATAAAATGATAAATTTTAATAAATATTTCCTAGAATTGTGAAAAAGTTTTTTTGGCATTAATATCAATATATTATTAAATATTTCTTATACCATTGACTTTTAGAGATAGTGTACCATAAGTAAATTGACAGCAAGTGTGCTATACGTTCAGTTATTGAAAGCTTTCATACCTATTACTAATCGAACTTACTTACTTACTCCGCTGGCTCAGTGACCCAAAGTGGGTCTTGGCCTCCGAAGCGAGAGACTTCCACTTTCCTCTATCTTGCGCCATCGTCTGCCATTGGTTGACATTCAATTCGCGCAAGTCTGCCTCAACGCGATCGATCCAGCGATACCTGGGTCTACCCACTGGTCTTCGACCCCTCGGTTTTTCCAGGTACGCTACCTTCACGCTCCGATCCGATCCCATTCGCTCCAAATGACCAAGCCAGCGGATTCGTTGAGCTTTATATTCGCCAATGATATTTGGCTGTGCTACTAAAGTCTCAATTTCGGCATTCTTTCGGAGCCTCCAAGATCAGTCTTGATAATCTTAATATTAGACTAATCGACCTAGATATTTAAATTAAGAACATAGTTTCAAATGTCTAATGTTGTTTATAAAAGTCTTAAAACATTTGATATCATGTTTTAAGACTTTTCTTTATTTTTCATTTCCGTATTCATGTATATACACTTTTAATCGAAATAGATGCTACCATAGCAAGAAACCAAAACTATATATATTCGTTGTTGCGGCTATGTTTCATCCGGTTCATGTAACATTTCACTCGTGAGAGGCTGCAAACAATATTCCAAGGCAAGCTAACGAAGTTATGTGGCGGCAAGCCCTATTACTCTTAGAGTTGAGCAACCACTAACTTTACCTTACTGTTCTATTCACTAAAACAACGCACACTAATAAATAACACTATTAAATAACTGTAACAAATAACATTAATAAATAGCACTAATAAATAGCACTTATACATAGCACTAATAAATAACACTATTATTCCCTAAATGATTCCTAGTTTTATGCCATTTCAGAAAAAAAAAGTTTAAACCACCTAACAACTAATGTATGATACGCACTGCAGTGATCGAACCAAAGCCAGATAAGCAAGAACATAATATAAGGATAGCAGTCAAGTAAGAAAAGGACCGATATTTAGCCACTTCCACACATGCAGTGGTAGTCGTGCAACAAAGTGCACCGCCCGCCAGCCCGCTGATAAATGCGTATGAATAACACAGAGTCCGTGTTTGGCACTAGTCGTTGTAACATAACTCCGGCAGTTGGCAACGGTGGCAGTTGTGTAAATTGCGTTGTTTGCCGCATACGCATTTATCAGCGGGTACACGAATACCACTGCATGTGCGGAAGTGGCTAAATATCGGTCCTTTTCTTACTTAGGATGGACTTCCGCAAGGTAACGCCTGATTCCATTAAAGATAGCAATCAAGTTTAAAAGAAGTAAGAAATTAGCATATTTCCTAAGTTTTTCTGTTATATTTTTAAAGAACTAACTAAATAATAAAAGAACGTAATAGCATAATGTTGTGATACCGATTATTCTAGAAGACTGGTTATTGAAGAGTTCGTACCGCCTAGTGAAATCAGAAGCTTCATATAAGATCATAGCGTGTTTAAAAGCGAATGGGAGTATTATGAAATTTGTAAACATTACATCAGAAATATAAATATAGATTTATAATGACATACAAAAGTATAGGCGGTATTATCGCTAGGACACGTTTGTTAAAATTGAAACATTTGACAGAAAAATGTGGAACTTGCAGATAAATAAACCTTTTCACAAACAGACACTTGGCAAATGTATAGACCAGAATTCCCCAAACTTTTTTGTGTCGTAGACCCCTTATCATGTTTTTCCGTGTTGGGTAGACCCCCTACTTACCTGATATTGATTACCTGTAAATTTCTAACTGTAGTGAAGTTTAGTGTTAGAAACCTAAAGTAAAAACACATGTTAATTTACACATTTAATAATTGAATTTAAATTAAAACTACTCAAAATAAAATTTTGTATCTGTTATGTAAAATATACGTAACATTAAATAAACATAAAATAAACTATACATAAAATAATATAAGCAAAAAGTCAATATTTTTAGTGAAAGGATGAACCTGATGCTTTAATAATAAATTATCAACATTTGGCTTCAATTTTGTAAGGGTTAATCTTAAATTCCAATTTACAAGTTCAAAATGTATTGCGACCGCAAAGCGAATACCAACATCCTACAACTTACACAATTTTATAAACATATATAATACTTTTTTTTACTTCATAGGTACTTTTATATATAATGTAAATGTTTTGATATTGTAAGATAGTATGATGTAAGTAAATAGGTACTATCAGTGTATGTGTTGAGATCCCCTATCGTGGACCCCCATTTTCATTTCATGGACCCCCAATTTTTTTTTTCGCTGACGTAGACCCCTTGCAGGTTGTCATAGACCCCTATGGGTCGATATAGACTACTTTGGGAATCACTGGTATAGACAGAACTACTAACCTAATGCTTCTTATTTTTAGATAACAATTTCACCTTACTTTTTGATCACAGAGTACAACATATCATTATTTTACAGTTAGAGAACCTTACAAAAATCTTTTTTAAATAATGGTCGTAAATAATGCTAATTTTATATGTTAGAAAATATGAAAAAAGTCCGTCAGACGTGTGGATTTGATTAATGCTGTTGTGAATCTGTTACGGACGTGTCGGACAGGACGGCCTGGTGAAAACGTTTCCGTGACGAATTGTTGCTCCGTGACGTATGGAAATTTCATACATTATCCAAAACTTGGACGATGACGGCGACGTTTCGGGTACACTTTTACAAGGTTTTTCTATAAGAACATTGTTTTCCGCAAAATGGATATTGCTGCTCTTCAAGCTGACGTTTGTTTAATCGACGATAATCATCTTTAAGGAATAGAGAAGGAGAATTATAAGGGTAGAAGAAAGCAGGCACCCACTGCTGAACCAGTCCAGTCCATCAAATTGCACATCACGACCAAGTTTTTAAATTTGTTTAACTATCTTTATCATCATCATATCGGCTAACAGACCACCCAGCAAGGCATACGTTTTTTTTTTGGTTTCGGGGGAGAAACCTTCCGGAATTTCAAGACATGTCTCTGGGAGAAAGACAATATTACATGGGATTCTTATTTACTAAAATCCCTCCGGTGATCGCCTTCTGCGCAATGAGTGATACCGCGGTTTCTCCCAGTTAAGGATCACAGCGTGATCTTTCACTTCGATAGCCCATCCCACGGTATTTGTAGTCCATGCTACTCCTGAAACCCCCGTGATGGTATCAAAATGATTCAAAATCATATCGACCCATCGTCCGTCAGGAAAGCTACTTGGAGTTTAGGGCCCCCACTCTAAATTCCTAAGGTTCCGTTTCTAGTAGAGGAAGACATTGTCTCCGAGCAGGATCATTCCTCTGCCAATCTCGTTCGGCCGCCTGCTTCTGGACCACGGTCTCACAGAATATCACCGGCCAGCATCACCGACACAAATACTGTCAAGAACAGCTCCTGACCGATCTCTTCCACCAAGGTTCACCACTCTGATAGGTATATACCTCCCTTAAGCAGTGTAGTAACTGAAGGAATCTTACTTCTGACAGGCAACTGTAAAATACCATAAATATGTTTATATTTATTAACAAAATACATGTGCAATTAACACGGCCACACCATTGAATCGAAAATCGTCAAAAAATCGCCAAGGTGTTTTTTTGCAAATATTGTCAGTTAAACCCTTAAAAATAATGGGCGACTTACGGAAACTGCCATTTACCCATAATTTTTCCGCGGGGCCGCGCGGGTCACATGCCTTGGTGAAAACAGTCGAAACAATGTCCGTTGGCTCCCTAGAGGCTTCTGAAGTGATCGAGGGCATGCGGACACATGGTGTCCGACGCGGCCTCTTGGACCCAACATGATGGCAGTCACATGGTGTCCGTCGCGGCCTCTTGGACCCGACATGATGGCAGTCACACGTCGCGGCCCACTAAACTATACATGGTTTTTAGTCTAGCGTTCAACGTGTTAAGGATTACCTTCTTATTTAGACGTCCAATGCAAGACAGGCTTCGCGCAAGGATTCCCACGATGACCCGTCTTGCGCTACCCGCATCTAGCGACTTCCCGAGATGTTAACTATATCGTACACTAGGTAAACCACTTAGTGGATGCCTATGATATAGACAGCAATTTTACTTCATTATATACAATCATATCGTCAATAGTTTTACATTTAGTAATAATAGCCCTAGTATTGTTTATAAAAGAGTATACGATATAATCTTTGATGAAATCACAATACATTTTCGTCAAATGACATCGTCTTGTGCCTATGGTGCTTCGTTATTTACACCAATAAATTAGTTACATTTATCTCACCTCAATAAATACTCTTTTGCAATCCGATATTTACAATTTGGGTCTTACGAAAATTTACAAATTTACACTGTTTCCGTTAGAAATGGACACCAATAATAGACTATTGTATCCGGTAGAGAAAATAAATCCAAAGATCCCTTTAACTGAACGGATTCAACGAGGCGTGTTTAATCTGACTAGATTTGAGTCCACGCAAACCGTGCCACGTCTAGTTGAACAGATAAATATTTATTGTAAATTTCATGGATTATAATAGACGATATAACGTAATATCTTTGTGCCGGTATAACAATGGTTATTTATTTAAGGCACTACAAAAATAAGTATGAAAAAGACCAATATTTAGCCACCTCCGCACATGCAGTGGTAGTCGTGCGACAAAGTGCACCGCCTGCCAGCTTGATAAATGCGTATGCGGAAAACAATGCGAATTACACAAAAGCCACCCTTAATTCACTCAACACGTGTTTCACCCCTCCACGGGACATCTTCAGGAGTTATGTTACACCGATTAGTGCCAAACATAGAGTCAAGGTAACGCCTGATTCCATTATATACTGGTCGACTGTTTGTCGCCTTCAGCTTTGACCTTACATAAAAAATATAAGTATTTTTTATCACTGTCTTTAATAGATCCTTCTGACTCTGAACTTGATAACTCTTCACGAGCTCCTTGCAAATACACTTCTTTATCACCATTACATTCTTCACAACCTTCCGTGTCATTATCATCACTCTGTCTACGAAATCATCACTTTGATTTTACTTTTGGTCGCCACAGCCTGTAAATTTTGATGTTAAAATAGTACTTTCGTACGATAGTGTACATAAACCTATACTATGTTGTCGATATTACCAGCGTAGCCACGCAAAAAAAGCTTACTCGCCACAGATGCCGTAGTTTTATACAACTAATACTAAATGAACGGGAAGTCTGCTCGGTTCCGAGTGGTGGGCACTACTATTAGGGCCTATCCTACTCGGATCCGAGTGATAAGCACTCTGTGTATTAAAATATTGAAAATTTTTACATAATTTCGTAAATCTATCTTCGTTCATTCACCATGTATCTTCGTATCTTGGAAAAATAAAACTCGCCTTGGTAATTCTTCTTTCATGGTAGTTTGCAAATCGTAACATATAATAATTGGTTTGAATGGTTGAATGTGGTGTGGATTCGTGCAAATGCTTTAAAGAAGCGGATGCGAAGCTCAATTGAAAAAGCTTTATAGCTTTTATATCTATTTCCGAACACCCTGTATAAAGTAATTCCTCTGAAAACTGTCACAATCATTTATTTATTATAAAGGAATTTAGCAAATCAATAACTCGGTATTACATAATAATTATATTACATAAATTTATTTTGATATGCATCGATTAGAACTTTGTAACTGGTTTTTCTTACTTAATTATCATATTTATTCTTGACACCTTTAATTTTGGTAAAAGGCTTACTTTTATTATATTAATTGACAGCAAATAAGGTTTATTTTCACCTGAATATCTAATATATAAAATTTCTTTGTCACAATGTTAGTTACCGTACTCCTCCGAAACGGCTTTACCGATTTTTATCAAAATTTATATGCATGTTCAGTAGGTGTGAGAATCGGCTACTATCTATTTTCCATTCCCCTAAGTGACAAGGGTTGTTCACCCATATTTTTTTTAAATATTTTGACGAAATTTTTTGTTTTTATTTTTTTATGATACAGTATACAAAAATACATACAAAACTAAATTTTCACCCCTCTACGATCTACCCTTATTTTTTATTTGTAAATAAAAAACTTTTTTTTTTGCAAAACAATCGCGGGATCAGCAAGTATATATATATATATATATATATATATATATATATATATATATATATATATATATATATATATAAAAATATACAAATATGTATATATACACATATGTATATATACACATAATACTTTATTTATTATATGTTAAATACCTATGTATGTTTTGTACACTTAATTACCCATTATATAAACTTCTACCTTTTCTATAAAATAGTTATCTATAAGAGCTCTTTATACTTTTTTGTTGGCTACTACTGCTCGAAGTGAGAAAGGGTTGTAAAATATAAATGAAAGGAATAAAATAATTTGAAAAGGAAAAAAAGTCAAATAATATATATATATATATATATATATATATATATATATATATATATATATATATATATATATATATATATATATAATTTAGGGATGAAATGGTTTATTGAAAATAAAATCCTTCTTTGTGGCGGCTAAAATGTAGCACGTGCGCTTTCAAATAATTTATATCGTTTATTTCAGCGCACTTCTTGTTATCTGAAGCATCCGCCGCTGGCTCGCGAAAGGAGTGGAGAGGCCGTTTAATTGTGCACTCGTCTCCCCGCGGGTTAGTAAACTTTTATTTATTGTAAATCGAATCGTCTCTATGTATTTTTACATGTCAACCACATATTCAAAAATATGTAACTCCGTGAATAGTTCGGAAACGGCTCTATCAATTCTGTATCATTCATATTTACGTTAAGGTACTGGAAGGAGTCAATAGCCTCCCTGATAAGCGGAATAGATAAAAACTCATTCATAGCCCTCTGCAAAACAATTGCAAAATGTGCCATTGAAAGGAACAAAACGCAAACACAATAAATAAATAGAAAATAGATTGAAAAAAAAAACAATGTGATACATAAAACTGTTATAGAAAATAATTATAAGATAAGTAATAATAATGTAAAATAAAAATGTACAATAAAAAAAAAGTAAAATGAAAAATGTAATAACAAAAGATGAAAGAATGAAAGATTGAACAGAGCAAAAGAGAAAGATAGAAGAACTGTAGCATGAAAGATAGATAATAGACCGAAAGAGACAATAAAGTACGAAAGGAGAGAAAGAAAATAAAAAACTAAGTGAAAAAATAAATTTCAAATAAAATCCCTGTCCCACCATAAATAGGGGTACGAGAGGCCCCCAATAGCGGAGGTCATAAAAAAAGGTACTGGACAGATTCTCGAGAAACTTTGTTTTTGTTTTGATAGCCGTCAAATATTTGACGTCAATCAAAACAAAAATAAAGTTTTTTTTTTTTAAATATAACATGTGAAGGTCGAAAGAAAAACATAAAAGACATTGTGAGGGTAGGAAGGAGCATGTAAATAAAAATATATAAATATAAAAAACCTTTTTGATCTGTAATGTAAAATCCTTGGTCCACAAAAGGTAGGTAGGCATATGAACCGAAACTATATATCCGTTAGTATTAAAAGTTAAATAAACAAAATAGAACTGATTTTATTTTTGAACATATAAATGATACTTATTAAACATAATTGTAACATTTTAATTTCAAATTATAAAATACACGATATATTTCAGCACAAATTTCCTAAAATTATAAAATCGTATGTTAATTTTAAAATAACATGAAACCCTTTTATACATCCATATAAATGAATTACAAGTGTCTGTATGTAATATTAAAATAAACGCTTTTTATTACATGCATTTGAATATATATCAAAATTACATTTGTTTATATTTCTATCTTTCTATCTATTTGTGTCGTCTAATTTCTGAATTGTCTAGTTATTTTGATGAGATTTATACTGGTAGGTAGCTGATGTAATAAAGTGACTAAGAATAAAATTTTAAACGAAAAAATAAATAAAAAAAAAACATTTTTTTTGTTAAATTCCACGCGAACGAAGTCGCGGGCATAACTAGTATTAACACATTTTAAGCTTTAGTGAAAAGTGTTCTGTTTTAAATTAATTTAAATATCATGTTTAATTGGTACAATAACATTTATAGAAACAATAGAAGATAGACGAACGAAAGTAACATATATAGCCCAGCGGGTGGGCAAATTGAAGTGGGTGTCAGGCCACATGACCATAAGACCATAGAACGGTCAGTTCAATGAAGAACAGATGATGCCAAAGTCTTCAGAAGACGCTGATGTGAGTAGCATCAAAACAATTTTATTTAGAATCCAAGGAGAAGATCTATATCCAGCTGTGAACATGCTACAGTTAAAATAGTGATTATAAAACGACTAATTGATATCAAATATGAATATATCGAGGATAAAAATGTATTAAGTTAGCAAAAATCTGTCCAGAATGTTCTAGAACTCTTGAAATTGTACACTACTTCCACTGTTAGAGGATCATATAGCAAACGATGTTATTGTAGCAGTGAACCGGATACTAAACTTGAGATGCTTTGAGCAATACTATTCTGGTGTTTTAACTGTGAAAATTCCTACCTAAAAAACACGCTGTGTTTATGTTTCTTTAAAAAATTCGCTTAAAAAATCTTTAGCATTTTAAAAGTTTTATTTAGACTAAATTATATCATAACCATTTTTTATATAGTATTTTATGTAATGGAATAGGTGTTTGTCTTCCATCTTATCTGACGGAAAGTGTAAATGGAGATGAAGGTGGTAGACGTCCATCTAAAGAAACCTGTTCATTCTACTCTTAAAGGCTCCAGAGTTCAACTCATCAGGAAAAATAGGCCCAGGCAGGTCGGTCAAATCTTCACGTATATTTCGACTTTTGGGTATGTCAACAACATATTCCGATAAAGGAATGGAGATGGCTCAATCAGTTCGAAAACAGCCTTCGAGAATTCTCCAAAGTGCATCCTATAAAAAACCAATAAGCTGGCAACTCACGATGCTCAAGGATGTGTAGTCTGCTATTTGAGAGCTTTTCGTTTTTAATTAACCTACGGGCTCTTTGGTCAACTGAGTCCAAAGATTCCAGATGACATTTGGCCGCGTCATCCAAGAGACTGCAGTACTCCATGCAGAATCGAACTTGGGCAGTTTAAAGATTAAGCAGCTGTTCAGAGCTGAAGTATCGCCGAACTTTAGAAAGAATTGATAATTTCTTGGACGCCGCTTGTGCCATAGACTCTATTTGTTGGCCAAAGTTGAGTTTAGAGGTGATGGTAATACCTATTTTATAATATACACACATACCTTTATATTTTTCAGTCGAGTTTTTTGTTACTGAGTAAAGATCTGTTTCCGTTATGAAATTCAGTTTTAGTTCGGAAGTTTCAGTTCCGTGGTTTCCGGTTTTTTTTTTTCAGATACGACAAGAGAATTTGACATGTGCTCTTACTGGATGGTATATTCCTTGTTGCATCATGTTAGTTATTATTTCTGAAACTATACTAAGTATTTATAATCACCCTGTATATTCAGTCTGAAATGTATAACCGTAAATTTTATCTAATCAAATACGTCAGGTCAATGACTTCATGCAGTACAATGTTTTCAGGAAAATACAGTAAACGTATTTTGAAAACTCTTTTTCTTACAATATTATCAATATGTTATTTATTATTGCAAAACCCTTGATTTTTGGACAAGGTGAACTATATATTAATTGGCAGCAAACATTTTACCAAGGTCACCGACGTAGGTTCAAGAATTGTTTGCATGAAGTGCCAAGGCATTTTGTTCGTGCAACCATCTACTGTTGGGGGAACTGTTTCAAGTGGCAGTATAACAGCGAAGGTAGATCCATCATAAGGTTGTTGGCATACTTAAAGAAGTAGGCAGTCACTGGTAGCGCAAGGCAGGTGATAAATGCGTTCTTTGAGGGAGGCTTATGCCTTGAAGTGGTCAACTGGATGATATAAAGATGATGAGATATATTCATCCATTAAAAGCCTTTGCAACTATAGCTGTTGACCCTGTAAATAAGTTTACGTGTATATATGTTGTATGTAATATTTTATATTTTATTCAACGTATAGAATAAAATCTTAGTATCGAGCTTCCAATAAACTGTTAAGCCTGGAGGTTGTTAAATCAAGCCATCTGGAAAATTTATTGGCTATTTAGTAATAACAAACCCGTTGCAGTATAGGTTACCTTGTCGCTCCATCTGCTACGTAACAAATGGGATGCCGTTTTCACGGGAACATATTCATTGAAAAACTTATACATCTACCGAGGCAAGATTTTAAAGATTTGATAAAACTTTATTTGTTTATACTTTATTATAATATGTTGTTGAATGATAAATATGTAAATGCATATTAGTTTGGTCGAGCCGTTTCGGAGGAGTTCAATCACGCACACCGTGACACGAGAATTTTATATATATATAAGGTTATCCGAAACAAAGTAAGAAAGATAATTGCAACGAATTCATCTCAGCGTTTTGAGAACAAAGATTAATGCTAAGGGGAAACGAAGTCCCCGATTGAGGCAGCAATTTGTGTATAATTAAGATTTATAGCACTCTCTCGAGCGGCTCAATGTCCTCGCTTTTGCTTTTTACTACCGTTATTTATTTATTTATATAGGGTGTTACCAGATGTAAATTTTAAAATCTATTAAAGAGGTCAATTTTTAGCCGATGTCGTAGTGAAAATTTTACTGTTGCCATAGAAGCAGAAGATAATACAAATATTTATTATCTATACATATAAATAAAATTGGAGTAAAATTTGCCAATGCAGTAGTAGTCGTGCAACAAAGTGCACCGCCCGCCAGCCCGCTGATAAATGCGCATGCGGCAAACAATGCGAATTACACAACCACCATCGTTAAATCACTCAACACGTGTTTCACCCCTCCACGGGGCATCTTCAGGAGTTATGTTACACCGATTAGTGCCAAACACAGAGTGCGGAGAGATGAGTTTTTCTTTTTAATAGCGTACCAAAAATGCCTATATATAAAAATCTCTAAAAGGTTAGCATTGCATGTTCTAAAAGAGCACTTTTTATGGTATCTGTATTGAAATTGTTTACATAAATAAAGTCCAGTTCTGAAAACTTACTGTTTTCAAAACAAATTTCACAGAATTTACTTTTGTATCATTTTCGATTGGAGTTTTATTTATTTATTTGAAACGGCTTCCGAGAAGGCCATGTGAATGAAATAAAAACAAAACTAAACTTAAATTCAAGTTGTTAGTGTTTCGAAATAAGTCAGAACAATAAAATTGATTTGAGTTCATTTTCGGTGACAATAATATGAGAATCTATTTATTAGTTTCATATTTATTAAGTTTATGTTAAATTTGAACTATATTTGAACCGAAAGTAAAAGTCGTGGTTTTTGTTCTCGTCGATTCAACCCATAGTCATCCAATGTTAGGCCAATAGGCCAATAGCCCAATAGGTCAATAGACCAATAGGCCAATAGGCCAATAGGCCGATAGATCAATAAGCCAATAGGTCAATAGGTCAATAGGCCAATAGGCCAATAGGCCAATAGGCTAACAGGTCTCCCCAAAAGATATCTAAGGGGGATAGATGATAATCGCCACGCTTGGCAGGCTGGTCAACGATCGCAATGTATATGGTATGCAGGGTATGCTGCAGCCCATCCTCTGGAAGCTTATTTGTGACCGGTGGCAATCATATATACATAAAGTAGGAATTGAACCCGCGACCTGCGATCGGAAATCTTAGTCCTTCTTCGCCCATCCTTCCTGTCCTTTGCTCGCAGTGTGGCAGGCAATGCAATTGAAAAGAATAAAACCGAGTAGGAACAGAAACAAGAAATGAAATAAAAAAGCATGTAAACGATTTTAACAAAATAAACAGGAATGTATGACAAATTATGTTAAGAATTGCTATGTATTAATAATGATAAAAATAAAATGTATGAACAAAATAAATAAATAAAAAATAAAATAAATGTACCTCAGAGTAAGAAGATGATGGAAGAAAGGCAAAGAAAGAAAGAAGGTATAAAAGAGCAAAACGAAAGATATTGTGAAGGACGAAAGTAAAGAATGGAAGAACGCGTGAAAGAGAGTGATTAATAAAGAAAAAACAGAAAAAATTATTGAATAATAAAGTCCCTGATCCCAATAAGTAAGGGGTACGAGAGGCCCCCAATAGCGGGGGCGAATAAAAAAAATCTTAGTCCTCAGATCTTGCCTATTTTATATTTATTTTATCACAATTACATTCAATTTTTCTCAATGAAAACAAAAAGTGTTAAAAACATAAACATCTTGTATAAACATCAGACAACTTTAGGTATTATTTAATGATAATTTATAATGATATTTCGTTCACTACTTGTTCGTCTTATTTAAACGATCTTTAGATATATTTGTTTCCTTGCTGCCTGCTTTATAATTTTTGTCTATAGTTTGATTTTTTTTAATATTCATCTATTTATTAGTTGCCGCTCATTTATATATAATTTTATTTACCGCGACCAACAATCGCGAGCTAGGCGTCTATTTTGAATCTTTTTCGTACTTCAAATAAAATTACAACCTCTTATATTTACGACCGCGATATAAAACACCGAGTTAATTCTTGTACATCGAGATGTACTTTAAAAAAAGTATATAAAATTTTCATCTCCCTTGAGTGAATAAAGTCAACACTGAAAATTCTTTATTGGATTTAGTCTTGTTGTAAGCTCGTTTTATGAATGTCGAAAGCTCGTCTTGGGGATTCTTTAAAGAAGTAGTCGGTGAATAAAGCCTCAATAGACCAGCCTTGTTCCCTTTCTTTTGAAGCAAACGCGTTTAACTTTAAATAAGAGGATACAGTACCAAACATATCTCGCGTCGGCTCCAAGTCTTCAACAACTGTCTTCGACGTATTCTCGGTATATACTGGCTTGAGAAAATCTCCAAAGTAGATCTTTGGAAACGCGTCGAAGAGATGCCGATCGACCAGCAGATGAAACACCGCAAGAGGAACTAGATAGGCCACTCGCTCGGAAGGAATTCTGATCACATACCGAGGAAAACCCGAGAGTGGAATCCTCAAGGAAAGCGAAGACGTGGCCGCCCAAAGCGAACCTGGTGGCGGAAGATCACTGCAGAAGTGAAGGCAGTTGGAATGACGTAGAGCGAAGTAAAATAGAAGCTCAAGACCGCTCGGGATGGCGACTTACTGTGGACGCCTTCTGCCCTATCTTATAGACATAGGAATAAATGATGAATGATAAAGAGGATACGATAAGAACATGTATCCTTTGGTGGTGAATTTTTATTAAACCAAGAAGTGTAATCCCTATTATTTTTAACAATGTATATACGTTTCTTAAAGAAGCACGCAAAAATATTCCTTTAAAAATACGTATGATCGTGCAAAAGAAGTAAAAATGAAATCTATATCTCTTATTTATATAAAAAAAACAATTATTTTTTGTTAGGAAAAGCGTTCAGAATTAAATTTTCCATTGAAAATTCAGTCCATTTGTACAAAACATACATTAAATACAAATTAAAACAAATTTTACAAATATTCATTGTTAATTGAAAATAAACGTGCACATTAATTCAATTAATTAATTCTATATATACATAGAAATAAATAAAAATGGAGTTTCTGTTTGTAATATTAAAAGTAACTGCTATATATATATATATATATATATATATTGTCTTCTTGTCTGTTTGTACGGGAAAATCTCTGAAATGGCTGGACCGATTTTGACGGAACTTATACGGGCAGGTAGCTGATTTAATAAGGAGTAACTTGGGCTACTTTTATTGTAGAAAAATACCTAAACATTAAGAATAAAACTATGTAAACTAAATGATTATTTTTGATACGTTCAAAGCGGACAAAGTATGATAATATATTTCTTGCACACAATAGAATTATATATATGTATATATATATATATACGGTAGATGCGGCGTATCTATAGGGAGATATATATCATAATCGGTTGGTGCTATTGACTATCCTTTTAAACTTACTGGTGTGCAATGACAATCCTTTATAATTAATGCAAAAAAGGTGAATTATATAACATTGTATACCAGGAATTGAACCCGCGACCTACGATTGCAAGTCGTGATCTCAACTTTGGGCTTAAACATTTATTTAATAAAAAAATATACACGTGTAGGCACAGAAACATTTCAGAACATCCATCTCCGATTTTTAAATCTCTAACGTTAAATTAGGAAAAATAAAAGGAAAATCCACGTAGTAACGGGTGTAACAAATAACTTGAGGGTGAACTTAGCTCGCTTCACGCTTGCCTTAAACAAATTGCACCGGCAACCGCAACTTTGTTTCTCTTTAGTTTTACAACATGCTCTATCTGGTGGCAGGTGAGTTATTTCATTTGCGAACTACTGTATGTAATTGCAACTTAGATAATTACATACTTAACAAGGATTTAAATTTTTAACTACCTTACAATCCTGTATATATTCCATTTAGAAAGTTTTGCGTAATAGCTTATGTAAGAAAAGGACCAATACTTAGCCACTTCCGCACATGAAGTTGTAGTCGTGCAACAAAGTGCACCTGCTACTGCTAAATCTGCTAAACACGTGTTGGCTTGTTGTGGCCTTGTGTTTGGAACTAATCGGTGTAACATAACTCCTGAAGATGCCCCGTGGAGGGGTAAAACACGTGTTGAGTGATTTAGCGGCGGTAGCTGTGTAATTCGCATTGTTTGCCGCATGCGTATTTATCAGCGGGCTGGCGGGCGGTGCACTTTGTTGCGCGACTACCACTACATGTGCGGAAGTGGCTAAGTATTGGTCCTTTTCTTACTTAGGATGGACTTCCGTAAAATAACGCCTGAATCCATTAAATAATAGCTTATGGTTAAACAGACTTAACTTCTGTCTACACTCCTAGTCTTCTTATATACGCGGACTTCAAGGCATGGAGCTCTCCAAAAATATATATATGGGGGGATATACAACAATCGAACCCTTGGAGGGTGTTTTGGCGATCGCGGTATGGTGTTATGGTACTTAGGGAACGCTGCAATTCATTCTTTTATAATCTGTGGCAATCCATGCATAATTAATGAATAAAATGAGAATTAAACCCGCGATCGCAAGTGTTAGTCCTCAACTACCTTAGTTGGGTTGCGTCTGCTGATTTTCTTTTGCCTATTTCATATTCATTTTCACACAATTACATTTATTTTTCTCTCCATGAAAACAAAAATAGTACATATAAACGACTTGTATAAATATTACACACGTTTATGTATTAATAAATGAAAATTTATAATGATATTTTGTTCACTACATGTTCACATTATTTACGTGATCTTTAGATATGTTTGTTTTATTAGGAACACCAAGGTTTATTAGTTATTTTATAATTTTTTTCTAAAGTTTGATTTAAAAAAAACATTCACCTATCTGTTCTAAATTTAAAAGATCATCTGATTCTATTTACAATATTAGATAAAAAGTTCTAAATTGGAAAAACTTTCGTGCAGTGATTTTTTACAAGTACAACTTCCGCTTGAAAACTAACGAAACGTTTGATGAAATTCAAGATGCGGTTATAGATTTGAGAATGCCATTGAAGAAGTAATCATTGCGGAATGGAAGGTATGTTTTAAAAATTGGTACATACGCGTGGAAAATTTTATACACTTCGGTAGAGTGTTCTTTGAAAAGATTTAAAACAAATTTTCAACTCATAACTCTCATTAAAATTCGCTTTAATACAGATGTCATGGTGTATAATTTACGCAAGCAAATGTTTTTGACGTAACTAAATTTATTTGTGATATTTTCTAATTGAATTGTTTAAATAATCACTGTTATTATAAATTTTGTATGACAAATAAACATCATACACAACATATAAAAGTATTTAATGGAATCAGGCGTTACCTTGCGGAAGTTCATCCTAAGTAAGAAAAGGACCAATATTTAGCCACTTCCGCACATATAGTGATAGTCGTGCAACAAAGTGCACCGCCCGCTAGCCCGCTGATAAATGCGTATGCGGCAAACAATACGAATCACAGTACTCTGTGTTTGGCACTAATCGGTGTAACATAACTCCTGAAGATGCCCCGTGGAGGGGTGAAACACGTGTTGAGTGATTTGGCGGTGGCGGTTGTGTGATTCGCACGTGCACCACTACCACTGCATGTGCGGAAGTGGCTAAATATTGGTCCTTTTCTTACTTAACATATATAACAATGTATTAAAAACTGTTTAAGACTGTAAGCTAGTTTAAGAAAATTAGTTTGATAATTTTTCTCCTTTTCCACCATAACAATTGGACTTTTAAAACCACTAAGCAATTTTACAAACAGAAGATCAGAAATATCTTGTGTAACTTTATTATACATGTTATTGATTTATTAACTTTTTGTATACGAAATGTAGGCGTTATCATTATATTTTTTATTTTAATAAGATTAATTTAATATCATATTTTTAATTTTAGATTTAAAATAAAAAAATGAAAGGTCTGAAATATCACGTGAAACTTTATTATACAAGCGTACAACCCATGAAGAATTTGTTGCCTTATTGAAAACTGAGGAAATTTAATTTTCTTATATTATTTTTAATTATGTTGCATATATATGTTATTAAAAATATATTGCAAGCCAACTGTTAGAATAATAATTTATTTAAAAACATGTCTCGTGGAATGTTAAGCTTTTAAGTTGTATGTTTAAAATTCCAGCCAAGATATAACGCAATCTAATTACTTGAATTTTCAGTAAACGATATTGAAAAGCTTGTTTGCACGAAAGACTAACTTTAATTACCGTCCCGAAGTGTGACCCTTTTGAAACTTTTAACGAGACGACGTTGAATTTACTCAGGTACTGTGAAATTTAAAAAAAAAAGATAGTTCGGTCGCAGAGTATACGAATTTTTTTTTACAATAAATCTTCTCATCAAATTAAAAAGATAAAGTAAAGAGGTCTTATATTATATAATTAATTTGTAAATCGAATAAATATCTTTTTCAACTCTTTTCAGTTTTCTTCCTGATCTCGTGTGTTATTTTATCTTTATAAATAAAAATATAGTTTTGAACGAACTTTCATATATGTATGTTAAACTGACATTGATTTTTAGTTTATTTTGCTAACAAAGTTTAATTTCTCTACATATTAGGTGGACCAGAAAGTAATGTCGCTTTCATAAGTTAAATTCACACGACTACATCTTTAACAAATTTTAATTTCTAATCAACATATATTCAACTTCGATAACATAACCTTTTGCCATCTAGTATACAAAAAAAATTAATCGATTTTGCTGTAAAATATGTCGACAGAAACGACATTACATTCCGGTCACCTCATTCCTATCATTTGCTCGTAGGGTGGTGAGTGACACAGTAAATAGGAATAAAACAGAATAGTATAATAGACAAGTAAGTATAGTATTGTATTAAAAAGAAAAACCTAAAGAAAAATGTAATATAAAACAAATATGTAAGTAATAAAATAAAGAATAAAAAAAATGTACCTAGCCACCTAAGAGTAATAAGATGATGGAAGGAAGGCGATGAAAACAAAAAGGAATGAAAGAACAAAATGAAAGATATTGTGAAGGACAAAAGGTAAGAATAAAAGAAATTGAGAGGTATGAAAGTGCGTTAAGAATAAAGATAAAAACGGTTTTATGATGGCTTCCATTGCAGTCGCCAGTCGGTAAAGCAGCGCATTTTTTGGAACGTCAGAGTGTTAAAAATATGAAGAGAATATAATTTTAAAAATGGAATCATCGATTTAAATAATAACTGTAAATTGCATTTTTTTTGAAGCGTACATCTACTTGTCGAGAGAAATTGTCTTATATATTTATTCTAAATTTAAATCCAATACAATATACACGCTATACCGACATTATTATGCAGATTATGAACAAATCATTTCACTCTGTGTCGAAAGGAGTTGTGTAAAATATTTGAAAATCTAACACCGCAACGTGTTCAGTCACGACAACCTTCGTAGTTAATGGAAATTCATTTAATCTGTAGCCGTGTCCCCAGCAGACCGAAATTAATATGGGATTAAACCGAAACAAAGCGACCGCAAAAGGGCATTGACCCACAATCCTATTAAAGACCTTTTTCATTATTTTACAATTAACACATAACTATGTGTTATTGCGATCCGCAAAAAAAAACGTGGATAGATATTTCCGGTGCACTATTATAAAACATAAATCATTTAGCAGAGTTTTAAAATACTATTACGTTAGAGGGACTTGAAATTAATGTCGTTTCTCTCGACATAATTTACAGAAGAACCGATTGATTTCTATCGCTCTGGCATTGAAAATTTGTATACTATATGGCAAAAGATTTTTGATAACGAAGGTTATATTGTTGATTAGAAGTAAAAACTTTTTAGAAATGTAGTCGAGGGGATTTAAATTGAGAAAGCGATATTACTTTGCGGAAGTCCATCTTAAGTAAGAAAAGGACCAATATTTAGCCAGGCATGTGCGGAAGTAGCTAAATATTGGTCCTCTTCTTACTTAAAAGCGATATTACTTTCCGGTCTCCGAAATATATATATGAGGACTGTTGAATGCGGTCCGGTATCGAGTACGGCCCTACACTGCTGCCGACTCACGCGCAGTACAGCTGACTAGGCGCTAAACGTGCGTCGCTCACGTCACGACTTTAATATCTTTCAATTGCTATTTCTCTGTATATCATTGTTTGGATCTACTAATAAAACTTGTATATCATTTGTGGAGACCTTTAGTTTTATTCCAAATAGAAAAACACATAAGGAAACCTTTTCTCTCTTTCTCTCTCTCTCTCTCCCTCTCTCTCTCTATATATATATATATATATGTGTGTGTGTGTAGAATCAAGATAACAACTGTCATCGGTAAAAATTTATCGGACGACATAGGTTTTTTTAAACATAGCTCTTGAAAATAAAGACACCCACATATATATGGACGCTCTTCAATAAGACGGAAAGTTCTCTTCAAAACTCGGTGAATGAATGCTCTATCTCCGCCAACGCATAGAGAGGGTAGCGGGGGCACCAGAACCGGTGGCATGATGACGACGACTCCAAGGAGTACACGAAGAGAAAGAGAAGAGTATAATAATATTTCAGAAGAACTAGTGTCGACGACTCCAAGGAGTACACGAAGAGAGAGAGAGAAGAATATATTAATATTTCAGAAGAACCAGTGTCACTGATGATGGTCACAGAATTTCTCATCTGAAGTGACAGTGGGTAAGGTACATTGCTCGTGTAACCGAAGGCTGTTGGAGTTAAAGGTTTCGAGTGGCTACGAGCCCGTAGCGGCATAACTCTCCTACTAGGAGAACCGACAGGAAGATTTATGCAGCCCAAGAAATTTACTGGATAACGGTTACCAAGTAGGCTTTTTGGGGGGAGAGGGTGTATGCCTTACAGTGGGCATCACTCGGGTGACATCATTATAACGATTCAAGTATAAAACTTTAATTGAATTCTACCGAAGCATACGATAGAAGTTTGAAATCGAACATAACTCTCGAAGAGTCAAATTTTAAGATATTAATAAATATATATGTGATAATTTTTCTCCAACGATTCACATTCGAGTTCAAGTAATTATAACTGAAAATTAATTAAAACGTCTAGGTTCATGTTGAAAGTTTTTATAATTAATAATACATACGTGATGTTCTCATAGAAAATTACAAATGTCGACGTCGCTGTGTAAAACTTTTAATGTTTTTAATTTAACATTCACGAAATGACAGTTGTACAATTGAAATGAACTTTTATTACAACGTTTAAAATAAATTCAACTCATCATGCCTTCTTTGTTTTATTTATTTTTATATGTGGAAAGTCCTAACAAATTATAAGTTTAAATGAGATAAAATATATGCAATTATCATTGAACCCGAGCAATGGTAGTTCAGTGATTAACACAAGCATATAAGAGGCAGGATAAGATCCACAACCTATCACAAACGTTTATCTGTTCCTGTATGTCATAATTTTAACTATCTCTCAGACTATATACCTTTTAACTCTGTAAGTTATGGATGTATCTCGTTGTTTTATACGTCAAGAGAAAGACGAGAAGACAGACTACTTCTTATTATTCGTACCAACTGAAACAAAGCTAAAGATAGACATAGAGAGCATCGCCGTATGATGGGCGACGACAACCTTCGCCCATCATTCCTATCTTTCGCTCGTGGGGTGGCGAGTGATACGGTTGAAAGAAATAAAACTGTATAGAATAAGGTACTTAATAAACTCTGCACAAAATAAATTGTTAACTAATAATAAGAAATAGAAAAAGTAATGTGAAAAAACAATTAAGAAAGTAAAATAAATGTGTAAATAAAGATAAAACTAAAGAATAAAAATAAATAAAATGTTCCTAGCCACCTTAGAGTATAAAGATGACGGAAGAAAGGCGAGGAAAGAAAGAAGGTATAAAAGAGCAAAACGAAAGATATTGTGAAGGACGAAAGTAAAGAATGGAAGATATTGTGACGCGTGAAAGAGAGTGATAAATAAAGAAAAGACTGAAAAAAAAATTATAAAGTCCCTGATCCCCAAAAGTTAGGGGTACGAGAGGCCCCCAATAGGGTAGGCCATGAAAAAAAAATATTCGTACCGTTTTTCAATGACAGGTTTTTTTTTTGTAAAGAAGTAAATTTTGTAAATTTATAAAACTTAATAATATTTGTTTTGTTTCTTTTGATTAAAACACAGTTTTTTTTGTTATTAGACGTCAAATCACTTTGATTCTATTATTGGCTGTGTTAGTTTTAAAAATAATAAAAAAGGATATATTGTGATCTTACATTATTTATTTTTATTTAACCAATAAATCATGAAAGAGCAATTTTAAAACATATCACATCATAGTTCCCATGCTAAAAATATTTGTATAATCTCACTCAATCTACCTGCAGAATATCTACACTCTTCTATATAACACCCTGTATATACCATTTATTTAAATATAGGATTAAATGAATTGTTGCAGAGAGAACTCTGCAACAATTCATTTAATGCCTTTTTTATGTCTCATTAAAATCGTCTTGTTGAAAAACTTATAATTGAAATAGAATACGTCGAAACTAAATAAAACAACCTGTCTAATATCCCGGTGAAATGTAGTTTAATTTCAAAAATTACTTTTAAAATAATATTCATATGGTACTATCACAAGCATGTATAAACGCAGTGGAGTTCAACATAAATGTGAGGTTTTATTTCTTACTTTCGAACACTCGGGGGACTATTCATTAAGACCGTTAGTAAATCCCAGTGAATAGTGAAATTCATGGATATCCGGGACTAATGGCTTGAGTCAGGGTTTCTCAAACTGTTTGGATACCTTATAAGATTATTTGACATACCTGTAAATCATTACATTTTTTCGAATCGCGGAAAAATTTTTTTTAACCCATCCTTTATCCCAGTATTTAATAAAATTAATTATTTTAATATTGTCAATATATAATATATATATATACACACACACACACACACATATATATATATATATATATATATACACTAGCTGACCTGGCGAACTTCGTACCGCTTAACAGTCAGTGAATGTTGTGTTACGTTTTAGCTGAACTAATTTAGCTAAGGCGAACTAGTTTATATTTTATTTATAAATATATATATTATACCAAAATATATTTCTTTATATTTTCATTTTGTTCTTCCATTCCACACGATATCTATCATTCTGTTCTTTTATTCCACAATTCAATCTATTCCTCTTCCGCTGTAATATACTTTCATCCATCCTCAATCACTGCAGTTTGGTCGATTTATACAATTTATATATGTCACAGATTTTTAAGTTAATTTATATCTTATACGTATATATCACAGTTTCTCTGATTTCTCTTAGTTCAGTATTATTATTTACATTTTTAGTTTTAATTTACATTTTTTTCTCACAGATATCTTTGGAAGACGTATATGCCTTTCAGTGCGCGTGTATGCGCTGAAACAATGACAGAAAAAAAACACTGTCCTCAATTTGATGTACGAAAAGGTCTATTAACGGTACCATAAAATAAATTCGTAGTACAATTTGGACAAGTCTATTTAACTCAATTAAATTTTCCGCCTTGTCGTAATAGAGTGGAAACTATGTTCTTTATTACTTTACATTCCTTTTATTCTTGTACCAGGCATACCGCGTAACTGTGTAAAATAACATCTTTATTTATTAAATTTCTACCATAATTTGATGTAATTTTGAAGTTAATTTGAAATATCTTTCTTGTGGTTAAACTTCACTGTAACATTTTATTATTGAACTGTGTTTATATATATATGTACATGTAATTCTATTTATCTTTTATGATATACTTAACAAATGAATATAAAATGGCGTGACAGTTTGATATAATTCTTATTTTTCTTCTACTTTTCAGATGATGGTTGCCCACTGCAAGGCGTAAGCCTTTTATTTTTGTTTCGGTGGGGTATGTGGGATTCCTACCCACTAACCCCCCCCCCCCCCCTCGGTGGTCGTCCTCTGCGCTATATGGGGGACCGCGGTATCTCCCGGTCAGGGATCGCCACGCGGTCTTCCCTCGCGCCGTGCTATTTTTCGATATCGTCCCGGTGTATGCGTGTATACGCTACCCCTGAAACCCTCGTGGTGCTATCACGATGGTTCGAGACCACGTCGAACCATCGTCCGCCTCAGAGTCGCCAAAGCTAGTGTGGAGTTTAGGGCCCCCACCCTAAACTCCCGTAACTCCGAAGGCCCCGTTTATGGTAGGGGTCTTACACTGCTCGTATCTACCTCCCGTGATCTTAACTATGTCGTCGGTCTACCTGGAGGGGTCTACCGACGCCACGTCTACCGGCTCGTGGGCGCTACCGAATAACCTTATGGCTAAGCTGTCGGTTGTACTTTAGAGTAGAAATGCTTCGTGCTACGATGATCATAATTCTTCTGCTGAACTCATTTTTAATTCGGTCTCCCGGCGAACCATCGAGCATATTTCTATCCATTGCTCCCTGGTATTGCTCAAATAGCAGATAAAGTTTTCTTTTATAAATATTTCTTGCTGTGAAATGGGAGGACGGTTCAAGGAATAGGTATAGACATTTAATAAACCACGAAAAGTTTGGCCCCGACGGCATTCGGTTGCATTCGGAGCTCTGTTTTCCGCCCACCGTCGCTTCAGACACGCAAGTTTTCAAGCTACGTATCTGATACTTGTTCTTCTAATTAGATCCATATAGAAGCATAGCCGTATCCATTGTTCTCTGGGTTAAGACGTTACGGTATTTCTTTTAAAATACTTCTGGTGTTTACATTTAAAATATTTCACAATGCATAATATAATTATAAAGAATCTGACTTGTTTGATATTGAATTATCATAAAGAATTCATAAATTATGTTCAATATAGAAGGTTAAATAAATGAAATTTCTAGCTTTACTTAGAGAACAATAAATGTACAGTGCAATGCTAATCGTGTGGTGTTCAAGATTAACAAAGCCTTTGGTCCCATGCCAAGGCAGTACGGCCAAGCGGCCTCCTTATCAGCGCCCATTAAAATCCCTAGGCCGCCATCAGCGGGATATCTTTAAAAATATTTCCTAACTCTTATCTTGAACTTTTTTTTAATTCGTATACAAATGAAGGTGTATAAATTTCAACGAGTCGCATTTTTAGGTAGTTTTTAGGCTTTTAAAATTCAAGATTGCTCTAAGCTGCCACAAAGGAATCATACTAATCTACCCTACTCTCTACTCTACTATCTTACAATTAATATATTTTCATCATCTCATCGCTTCCACTGTTGGACACTTCATCATAAATAACCAACAATACCTGTTTGATGATCAACTTTCCAACCCTGTGAATTGAACTCCTAGGTTACGCTTGCTGATCTATCTGGACTTCATGATTTACGCCAAGACCTGCGCGTTGTAGTCTGCCCACTGCTACAATTGCTAACTCAAGGAAAAAATTAAACTCCTTTTATACACCTAGACAGGAAAAATCATAAAAACTAGGCGGACATATATGTGTATATATATATATATATAATAAATAGGGATTTTCAAATGGAATACCCGAAGCCAACTTGAAACACAGAACGTGAATATAAAAATGAAATAAAGCGAGTATTGTGTGAATCTTTTTGCGACAAAACGAAAAACTTTCATTTGCTATAAAAGATTGAACGAACTCAAGAGAGACAACTTTTAGCTCACGATATCTATTAGTATATCCGTTAAGAAAACGTTTAGCGTATAAATTTTTCATTTTAAAATGCATCATTTTTCAACAAAAAATTGTTTTATATTAATATATTATTTGTATATCACTGATATGAAAATTAAAATAATAAATAAAGAATGATTAATTGAAAGATGAATTTTAAAACGTATTTCATAATTGACTAATTCATACAAAATGCAACAGTTTAGACTTCTAGATTGTAATTTTTTTATATAGCTGATTATTTTTGTAGTTAGTTTATATATAGGTAAACTAAAATTCAAAAAAAAAAAATTCAAAATCGAAAAAAGAAGAAAAGCCCCAGTATTGTAAATTAAAATTAAAAAGTTAAATTTAATTTTGAAAAAAGAATCGACTTCTGTTCATAGTAGTGGTACCAACAACCATTATTATGATTGCCAACTCTAGTTATTTTTAAAAAATAAAAATAGTAATTTCATTCTTTTATCGCAATTACTAAAACATAAATTAATAAAGCTTTTTAACTATAATGTGCGGAAGTAGTTATATATTGGTCCTTTTCTTACTTATGTCTAAAATTACCAACAATTGATTTTATGAAATTACACATACGAATGACAGTGTGGGCCTTGCGATGAAGAGTAAGAGCGGAGTTTGTACTTCTTTAGCTATAAACGGAAGAACAAGGTGTTCATTTGCAAAAGAAAGTCTATTACATTTATAACCAATCATCCCGTATAAAACATGAAAAATATATGACGTTGTATCACATAGTAATGTATTTGACGGTACAGTCGCGTCGTCGTACTATCAAAGTCAACGTCAAGAGTGACTCAGTCACTAGCGGAGCATCGTGTCTATGGCGGGGCGGCCATCTTGGATCGCGTCAGCTTTTGAACGAAGGGTCAACCACGAATCGCTCGATATCTTATCAATCATTCTAATTTCCTACTTTGCTATTATATAAAGAAAATGAACATTCTGATGAAGGCCCTCCTGCGCTTTTATTTTTATAAACGACTTTAGATTTTTTGTAGTCGCAATTGGTCGAATCTCGATGACTGAGCCAGTTTGCCTGTTACATAATAACAAAGGGTCACATAATGGGTTACGACTGACCTCAATCCGTTTCAGTTACGACTTTAATAGTTTAAATCATCGTTAATGGAGTGTGACGGGTATGGTTAGACCAAGTATAATGTGACCCGAGCCCGAAAAAGTAAATTTGAGTTTCGGGAATTCTAAACTGTGAACTAAAAATGTTTTATCTGAAAAGTTTTAGATGGAATTTTCAACGTGTATTTTTTTGAACTATTCGACACGATGTGGTTTTAGTTTTGATATTTTAGAATTGTTTTTTAATATAACAGAGACACGATGATCATTTTTTTTTAAATAGTCCCCGCTGTTGGGGACCTCTCGTTCCCCTATCTCGTGTGGGACAGGGACTTTTTAATTCTAGTAATTTATTCATTTTTTTTATTATTATCATTCCTCTCTTTCATATCTTCATTCTCTATCATCTTATCTGTCGTACTGTTTCTTTCATTCTACAATTTTCCCAGTCTTTCTCTTTCATTCCATTAGCCATACATTCATCCTCAACCACTACATTCTAGGTTTCCTTACTATTTTATTTTGCAACATTATTTATTGTTGACACGATGATCATTGAACAGTGTGTGTTGTCGGTGATGACATGAATCCGGGACGTGGTCGCTTACGGATCTAAAACTATACAAAGGCAGAAGGTCACCTAGAAGATCCGCAGAAAAACATCACCGACATAATTCGAAGAGTAACTGGTCTGAAATGACAGTGGGCGGGGTACGTCGCTCGTACGACCAATGGTCATTGGGGCTGAGAGGTTTTAGAGTGGCGACCACGAGTCGGTAGACTTCTCACAAGGTTTACGGACTTACGACATAGAAAAGTCTCTGGATGCAGGAAGCGAATGAGATGATCTGTCACCGTGGTAATTTTCGGGAAAGCCTTTACCTTGCACTAAAGATCTATCAGCTGACATGATGATAAAAGTACATCTCCAATGCACACAATTGTAAATGAAAATAAGAAACTTTCTACCAGCGACAGTTATCTGTTATCACCACAAAATCAGATTGAACTCTTATAACGGCTAGGGTTCCAAACTCGCATTGATCTGAGTAGAGCACAGCAAACTTAATCGGGTTTTTGGTTGTAATATCAACGATATCCTTAATAACGTCGTACAACGTATACAAATAAACAAAACTTAATAACGTTGTACAACGTATATATATATATACGTATTTAATAAACAACAGCAATAATTTATATTTATAAATGTAAATCAATTGCGATACAAAAATAAATTGTTAAGATAATGTTAAAAATTATAAATTTAAAATTGTAGAACACCGGAGGGAAGGCGAAGGATGTGAGGCGATGTATGGAAGAAATGTATGTAGGAATGAGAGATATTGTAAAGGAATCAGAGGAAATAATGAAAGAAATTGAAAAGGATGAAAGATAAGTAGTGAAAGAAAATATAATTATTTAAAAAAATATTCTTTAATTAAAAACTATCCACCCATGCTAGGGGTAGACTGAGAAGTCCTAAAATCGAGGCTTTTAAATATCTTTAATATACCAGTTATTCGACAGCAAATGAAAGGTATATACATAGTTTTGTTTTAGCTATCTTTAATTTCAAAAATAACACTATTCTAGCAAAATAGATATCACAGATCGTATTTCGTAGAAATCAAAAAGAATATATAACAGTAGAGGTATTTTAGAAGGCTGTATTGTCATTAAAAATTCTTCAAATCGTACAGCCTTTTAATTGCATTTCATAAATCAATTACATGATAATTTAGGAACATTGGGAGAAAACCAGACCATTGAAACTAAACAAGGCAATAAACAAGAAGAAAACAAGTATATGATATACGGAACCGAAACGTGGTCAATTAAGACAGGCTTTATAAGAAGGCTCAAACAAACAGTAATGGAAAGAGTATCGTATCGAATAATAAATAGCGAGATCCCTAGAAGAACTATGTATAAATTCGTAGAATATCTATGTCTTGCAGAGTGTTTTGACAGAAAATAAAATAAAGAATAAAACAATACGATATTCTTAATTCAAATTTACAAAAGAGTATGTATTTTTTATGAAGCATACAGTAATGTATAAAAAGTATATATGGTAAACAGCTGAATTAATAAGTAATAAATTATAATAATATTAATATATATATTTTAAATATATATATAATGTGTTTTTGTTACTGAAGAACAGTAAAACTAACTAGACTTGTGTTGCTCTGGTAAGAGTTTATTATTTACACAACTGTTAAAATTGTTACAAAACATTGTTTATAATAATAAAAATAATAAATTATGAACTAAACTGTAAATAGAAACAACAATTAAAGCTATTATTTCACTATTATAATTTAATTAAAAGTAGATGACATTTCTAGTCTGTTCTTTTCATATTACACCCGTCAATGCCACAGACCACAGTATAGATACAAAATATATCGAAGCCGTTATGCGGCAGAATTCTAATGATTATATGTCACGCACTTTGTTTACATATATATCATAATAATGAAGATTTAAAACAACTTGTATATAGTTTAACCTCCTTATTAGTGTGTTTTTAATTCGAGTTTTCACTATTCGCTTAATAATATAAATACATTTAAAAAACTTTTAAGTTAAACGGTTTTTTTGATACCCATATTGTGGTGGTTGTGGAAAAATATGTACCTAGTCCGCCATATTGGAACGGCGTCCATCTTGAATTTTAAATTTTGACATAATCATCGTGTTTTACTAGTGTAGCCCTTTTATTTGATACCCATATTGAGGGGGTTAAGGAAAAATATGTAATCCGCCATTTTGTACCGGCGGCCATCTTAGATTTATAATGCTATTAATTTAATATATTGTATTGTAATCTAAATTAAATGTTTGTACCAAATTTCAGATCAATCTGACAACGGGAAGGTGTTTAAATTTCAATTTCTAATTTTGACTCAAATAAATAAACAAATAAATTCCGTACGCGTATTTGCGCCCAAAAATTTCTATAATTTGGACGTAATAAATGTGTAGGAGCTACATTACGTTATCAGCGGCGCATCGAAAAGGGAAATTCCACAGAAATGTAATTCCTTATTTACATCGGTATAAATATGAGGGAATTTCGAATGAAATACAAGTTTCTACTTCGTACTTCGTGTTGTTATAACCTAGTAGTAGTATCCCACAAGTACACACATACATATTAAAAAGTTTCAAATAGATATCAAACTATTGTGTAGGCCCCAAGATAATTAATCAATATATTCAAAAACCTTAATTAAATCGATTTATATATGTATATATATACATATGTATGTAAGAAACACTTTTAAATTATAAAATATTTATATTTATTATAAAAAAAATATATATGTATATTTCTGTATTCGCATATATATATTAATACTTTACTGTAAACCATAGATAATAACTAAAAAGCAATTATACTTGGATGGATACATACATACATGTGCATAACACGTGTTTATATATATGAATATATATATATGTATGTATATATATAAATATATCGGCGTGGTCGCAAGAGATAGGGAGCTATTTCAGCATTCATTCATCTCTTTCATACAGGCGTCGTTCAGAAATCATCCAACACTTCGTTTGCCAATTAAGATTTTACTACATAGTTTATTTTTTTTTATTTCTTTACGTGGAAAAGGTAAATAATGAAAGTACTGCATCATAATTATAAGAAATCGTTTTGTACAAATAAAATTGAAGGTCACGCAACTGCTACAGACGTAATATTTCAAGCGAGGTCACGTGCACTCGTGAAGGATTTTGATAAAGCGACCCTCCATTTCCGTGCACAACTTTTCCTGGGATTCCTTGAGGCTCATTTGTTTTATTTAGTCTTTATACGGTAATAGATGAATCTTTACCACAAGCATTTGCCTATTTATGTTCACTTATCTATTGTTTTTAAACGGTTTTATTTAGTTCGACCCGTACGGAATTTATTTATTTGTTTGGGTCAAAATTAGAAATTTAAATTTAAGCACCTTCCCGTTGTCAGATTGATCTGAAATTTGGTACACACATTTAATTTAGATGACACTACAATATAATAAAATCAATAACATTATAAATCTAAGATGGCCGCCGATATAAAATGGCGGATTACATATTTTTCCTTAACCCCTTCAATATGGGTATCAAATGAAAGGGATACACTAGTAAAACACGATGATTATGTCAAAATTTAATATTCAAGATGGACGCCGTTCCAATATGGCGGACTAGGTACATATTTTTCCACAACCACCACAATATGGCTATCAAAAAACCGTTTAACTTAAAAGTTTTTTAAATGTATTTATTATACATGCCACTTACCTCGTAAACAACCTACGTCGTAGACACGGAAGTCGCTGCATGGGGGCAGCGGAAAACTATGGCGTCTATGTGTGATAATGACATATTATTTAATGATAATCAATCTTTAAGCAGTTGTTGTCCAGCGGTACAGTATTGATACTAAATCTTGTGTAATTCACACTGTGCATTAATTATTTGTTTATTTAATTCAATATAATATTCAATAAACGAGTATTTAAATGATAATAATCTTTGGCAGTGATGTCGGCTGATTATTTTGATTTAGGCTATATCTGATAAAGTGTATATATATAATCTGTGTTGTTAAACTTTATTTAAATATGTGTTGTTGTGGAGTTTATTCCTGCTTCTTCTTTACTACTAAATCACCTTACGAAGCACAGTGGAGTTAAAAGTAAATAGATGTTGAATAAACTTATTTTATCTTATCTTTTGGGAATTTATTTCGCGATGTACCATAGATGTCGCGATATAAAATAATTATATAGCATCTTATTATCTCTGTATCGCGAACACGGTTTATATTATGAAAACGTAATCAGAATCGAGATTCTTCATTTTAATAACGCTTTTAAATTTGAAAAGGAATTTTCTGGAAGTAATGAATGGAAGTATAAGCAACAATACATTTTAATCACTCTATAAATTGCTTCGCCTATTCTGCTACGTTTATTTATTCTTCATTCTCGTTTAGCGTTTAGGAAGTCCATTGGTAAAGCTCTATGTTTTACGCAATTTTAGGTAAAATAAATTATTTAAATAAATATTACTTGGTAAATTGTATAAAGGAAAAACTATATGATTCTCTTATAAAAAAAAGTACATAGAAACTCTTATAGAAAAAAGTACATATAAGAAAAAGTACATAGTACATCTAATTGACTTCTTTTGCATCATCGACGTCTCCCAAAAATATCTATGGGGGATATACCAAAATCGCCACGCATGACAGGTGGGTTTACGATCGCAGTGTATTGTGGTACTCAGAAGCAGCTGACCATCATCTGGAAACTTATTTATGAGCAGTGGTAATTTTACATACATAAGGCACAGAGTATGAATTATTTAAGATTATATCCATGTTATCGAACTTTCGACCTACGATCGCATATCCCAGTCTGAGTATTTACTTGAACTTCACTGAGCATTTCACAATATTTTTGTTTTTGTTCTATCCCTACCCTGTGGTATTAACAAATAATTTTGCAGTTATAAAAGTAAATGAAATAAAAGAAATGCATTTTTAAAATCAAAGGCACGGACGCTAATGCGTTTGGAATATACAAAAAAAAATACTACACAAAAAATAACGATTGAGTACTCATTTCAATATAATTGGGCTCATCTACACGATATATATATTTATACATGGAAAATATCCTCTCCATAATAATTAATTTATATCAATTGTCTATAATTTCATAACTTCTTAACTGTTAAAGTGTCAATGACTTGTGTGAAACAAATTTTGTAATTTTTACTAACTAAGAAAAGGACTAATATCTAGCCACTTCCGCACATGCAGTGGTAGTTGTGCAACAAAGTGTACCGCCCGCCAGCCCGCTGATAAATGCGTATGCGGCAAACAATGCGAACTACACAACTGCCACCGTCAAATCACTCAACACGTGTTTCGCCCCTCCACGGGGCATCTTCAGGAGTTATGTTACACCAATAAGTGCCAAACACAGTCTGTGTTTACCACTGCATGTGCGGAAGTGGGTAAAAATTGGTCCTTTTCTTACTAAGGATATAACGCCTGATTCCATTAATTATTTTTACTGACATTTCATTTAACTAATTAATTAGAGTTAAATGCTTTAAGTGTCAATAAAACATTACTACGTTTGTCTCCCCCTCCACATATATACATACACACACACACACACACACACATATATATAAATATATATACACACTACTACACTACTAATACAATATACCTATGAGAAATCTTGTTAGACAACAACAATGACTTGAAAACACTAAACATTTTACATACACCTCGTATAAATTACATATGGTAATTTTTAACAAGACCGTGTTATTACAGCGTCGTTGTCGCCGTGTTGTGGCATATACACGGTCCAGAAATTTATGTAAAACAATTCTAAAACGTGTAGAGCGTTGCATATTTCTTTATTCACATCTCATTACTGTATAGTAGATTAGACTGAAATTGTTCTGACAACCCGAAACCTGAGTGAAATTGTTTCGAAGTTATCAAGATTTCCCTTGCTTCAAAATACGCTTGGCGATCAGAAAATTGAACCTTAAATAGACCACTGTCAACGTGATAACATGACAACTTTAATCTAAATACAAGAAGTTTAGGTCCTAGAGGACTGGACGAACAGGCAGTACGGTACTCTAACATTCCGGATGGTGTAGATGCTTTCAGGGCATGGATGCTTTACCAAGTACATGTGTCGCATATGCAGGGAGCTGTTGTTGAAACCATTGTGGTATCGAAGAGGATACGGCGTAGCTCACGCTTGAGGAGTATAAAGCTTGGGAAGAACTGCGTCGAGAACTCACCGATACTATAGGTAATGACCTCACGTCACCAGGCTTTGTTAAGGTGATGGTACAAAACGAGCAGTCATGGACGCTGTTATAACCTTCTACGAAACAGTGATGTCGCAGAAGGAGGCTGCAGAGAGAGAGAGAGAGAGAAATAACATCTGAGCTCCCCATCTGAAGTCGGAGATTTGGACGTCGGAGGGTGTTATACCGCGCCTTTCTCCAACCCCCTTAGCATGGCTTTGGCGATGGAGTTGGGGTGATCCTCCGCAAGTATGCGAAAGCGTTCCTGAAGTTTCAACAAAAGGTATCGAAGAAGACCATGGGGTTTTTTCCGGTAGGAGTCCGGCATAACCCTGGCTCCTACAGTGGAGGAGTATCCCATGCAGGATTTCCCCACGAGTAAGTAAAAAGATCACTCACATTCCACGAGGTTCAAGGCAAAGAAGCGATGCGATCATCGTTGTTTGTCGAACAACAGAGACCCTCTGGTTGTATAACAGTCTAAAATATTAAGATATAGGTTACCGTAGCGAACCTTAAGGGATCATGGGTTGGCACAGCTTTCCCCTGGTATGTATCTTGGAGTAGTCAAGTTCAGCTGCGAGTTCCGTAGGCAGATCCGGTGGCCCCTTCAAAGACGACCAACGAGAGGAATTTAGTTTGTAGGAATCCAACATAAATCTGTCTTTCCCCCAGAGGGCAGTGTATCTTGTGTCCAAACAAAAGATTAACCTCCTCCCACCCGATTTAAAGAAGAAGCTTCTCCCCTCCAAAATCGATCCAGGTCGGTCTTGCGCTGCTGATAGAGTGACTTTGTCTAGTTACGTTGAGTTTATCAGGTCGTGATGGTAACTCGAGGACCTTTCAGCCCTTGCTGTTGGTTGCACAGGCGATATGCCACGCCCACTGTTACTTCATACAACCTCAGTTCTCTACTCATGTCTATTTCATGAAGTTTTGTAAATGATTCATTATTTATCCTGTCAAAGTATCTAAACATAAGATGTATGATTTTCGGAAATATAGTTAATTAGTTCAAGTATTTTATTTCATGTAACCTAATATATCGCTATATTATTTTGGTGTCAATAATTAATTATGATGTACATAGTAAATGTATATATCTTTCTAGCACAAATATCTGATATTTTGGCTTATTAATATTTGAGATCATATCCTCGCATCTTGCCGCTTCAGAAGAGCAATTCTTTAAGTTACGCCTGTGACCTTTATTTTCTATAAAATGATCTTGATCTTGAGCTTTCTTATAATGCCCATCATAACCAACCACGTCTTGGATCCATGAGTCAACACCGGCAACACACACTGTTTTTTTTTTAATTTAATTACCTTCCCTTGTCTTGGGAATACATGAAACATTTTCACAAAAAAAAATTTACAAATTTTATTATTGACTTACTAATATTTTTCCTTCTCAGTGTCATTTATTCTTTACAAATTCTTTAATTCCATTAATTTTTATTCATACCCTTTCATTTATCACCTCAATTTAGTCGTACTCCAGAATACCACCGGTATACATTTTATTCTGTTTTATTTTAACACACAGAGGCCAAAGAATTTCTTTGTACTTTGGACGATATGTTATAGAGCTTCCATAATTATTTTCATACGCGTTTCTAACAGGAGTTGTGAAGTTATGTATTATATGTTATAGTAAAGTGTTAATAAAGTATAACATTAAATTTCTTTTGTGTTAAATTGAAATAATGGTGTATTTACCAAGTATACGTATTATTTATTATTCATATGTTGAATTAGACAGATATTTATGACTCGTATATATACCAGAGGTATTTGTTTTCTAATGAAGTAAAACGTGTTAACAATACATTGTATGTACGAGAGGTTTCAATAAGCCAAACCGGCGGGCGGGTGCGGATTTCCGACCAACCCTTGCGTACAGTATCATGTGTTCTAACAATAATTGGCTATTGATTGATTCAGACAGACTTGCATCTAAATCTACTCGATTCGTGAACTATATGATCTACATTTGAATTGTGTTACTATATGTAATATTAATTTTAAACTAACATAAATATATAATTAAGTTTGATGCTATAACTTTTAATGGAATTAGACGTTACCTAGCGGTAGTCCATCCTAAGTAAGAAAAGGTCTAATACTTAGCCACTTCTGCACATGCTATAGTAGTCGTGAGAAGATCTACGATCAGTGATATAAAAGTGACTATGTGGTAAGTTATTTGGACAGTAATTTCTTAAACGATTTGTAAGCGTAGTTGAACTAAGCGAAAGTATACTTTGTATTAAAGTAGGGTGACCATCTCAATTTTGAATAAAGGACTCTGTGTGAACCAGTGGTGTTTCATTCCGAGGCAGAACCCACAGTACGTAACAGTACATTATAATTTTTTAATTCTAAAACATAGTCTCTTCATTAAATTTACGTTAAACATAGCGGGAATTAATAGCTTGTCTAATTACAGAACATTAATAAAAAGGTTAATTAACTTCTTAATAATAATCATTTTCGTAATTAACATCAAGTGTGTTATTCATTAAATAATGAAAGGATTACTCAAAGCTCACCCTTTAACCCCAAACAGTTTTTCATATTAATGAAACGTGTGTACAACTCGTTTATTTTTTAATTAAAATGCTAAACAATTACACGTCTATTAAACACTTTCTTAGGTTTATTTATGTATTAAATTCACTATAAAATTAAATCACATTCATACATTTAGCTATATTTTTTATTTAGCTATATTTTATATTTAGAATTTAAGACATAAATAAACCTAAGCAAGTGTTTTAATAGACGTGTAATTGTTTAGTGTGAAAAATACACGAGTCATACATATGAAATGAAATGAAATGAAAATGAAATGAAATGAAAAGATTTATTGACAATAATATATATATATATACATATATATAGTTTTGAAAAAATATTGTATTTTTACATTTGCGTTGCAATATATTTGTTTATTAGTCCACAAAACATCAAAAATCATTAAAATAAAACGTTGATATGTACGGTGGTAATTCAAGGAATAAAAAAGGCTGTATACTCCTGGTTTTCATTTCCGAAAATTAAATAACTCATATACGACACTAGGTTTACATATGTAAAATAACATTCTGCAATCAATATCAGATACCCCACTGGAGAGATTTAAAACCAATATTAAAAAAAAAGTATATTATTCTATCAAACACTATACTGATGTAAATGCGTGGAATTAAATGTCGATGCTCACTCAGGAAGCTAATTGTCGCGCACACTTTATAAAACTATATTTGTAAAGAGCAACGGTTATGTTTCTCGCCGGCTCTCAGCAGAACTGCCTTCCGAGCCGGTGGTAGCTTCCTGTAGGGGCAACAATGCCTACACAACAATTTTATGTTGATTGACGATTTGAAAGTGCTTGTAGTAGCCTATTTAAATAAAGAATAATATCTTTTTGATTTTTATGTCATTTTTCAGCATAAGGCTTTGAATCATTTACACCTATTTCCAATCAACCTATCTCGACAGAACAATAACCTCTGGCATTAAAAAGCCTGAAGAGACTGTAAACAATAATTAATTTTAATACGTAATGATTTGATATTATAAAAAGATTTTTCTTAGTTTATCATCTATTTAATGGAATCAGGCGTTACCTCGCGGAAGTCCATCCTAAGTAAGAATAGGTAGTTTACTAGATTTGACTCCGTGTTTGGCGCTAATCGGTGTAACATAACTCCTGAAGATGCCCCTTGGAGGGGTGAAACACGTGTTGAGTAATTTGGCGGTGGCGGTTGTGTGATTCGCATTGTATGTCGCATACGCATTTATCAGTGGGCTGGCGGGCGGTGCATTTTATTGCACGACTACTCCTAATAGCGGAAGTAGCTATAGATTAGTCCCTTTCGTACATAGAATCGTGTATATAATATATAATTACCCACATAATGTCTAAATGGCAAAATTTTCAAATTCACCGGTTGGAATCGCTCTATATTTAGTACCCTTGAAGATCTTTACAAAGTCTCTTGTCTACCTTTTTAATATAGCAAACAATAACCCATTCGATCACCGGCACAAATTTTGAAAGAATACGACATTTCTAAAAGATTCAGACGTTACTTTGGGGAAGTTCATCCTAAGTAAGAAATGGACTAATATATAGCTACTTCCGCTATGCAGCAGTAGTCGTGCAATAAAGTGTACCGCCGATTTACTCGGTGTTTGGCACTGGTCAGTGTAACATTACTCCTGAGGATGCCCCGTGGAGGGGTGAAACACGTGTTGAGTGAACTAATGGTGGTAGTTGTGTTTCGAATTGTTTACCGCACGCGCATTTATCAGCAGGCTGGCGGGCGGTGCATATTATTGCACTACCACTGCATGTGCGGAAGTGACTAAATATTGGTCCTTTTCTTACTTAGTTTATTATCATTGTGTTTATTTTTGGGTATCATATACCGTACATCTATAAACAGCAAACCAATCACCCCGTATATTATACATTGTATATTTACTTTTACACTCGCAGCAATAGCAGACTTAAATATATAAGCAAATACAGGAGTATATTTATGTATATATTTATACTGGAATGTTGTAACTTCGGAAAGCGCTAATAGATGGCGCTAGATGACGATTGCATCGCGCTTTCGTTTGTCTTGGATAATTGCATGTATGGGCACCGCTCGCACATACTAGATCGGCGCCGCCGCCGCGAACAGCGTGGGCGATCCGAGGTAGGATCAGTATCCTACCTTAGATTGCCGAGTGGTCCACGCTGCCGTTATCATACAACTCCTCATGCATTACTCTCCAGCAACACCGATCACACACGCGCACTAACCGTGCGTTCTACCGGCCAGCAAGGTCGCGACGGATTTGTGTCTTCGAAGAACCGACTGGGATGTTCCTGAGTTCCACAGCTTCGTCTTCGTCGCCCTCCACCAACGTCTCTCCACCAAACCCTGATACGAGTTCCGACACTCAAACTTTGTTAAGTTTTAAGTTCACGGACCCCTCCGTTCCGTGAACTCATACAGATGAAGCTGTAAAAGCCGCAAGGCTAACAGCAACAACTTCTTCAGAAACAGTACAGTACATACTAGATCCTTACGGACCCTTCCGCTCCGTGAACTCAGTACCGATGAAGCTGTAAAAGCCTTAGGGCTAACAGCATTAACATCTTCCGAAACAATAGACAATAGATACTAGATCCACTCACCACACACCGCACGCTTCAGACACTCACTACACTGCAAGCGATAACTCACCAACTACAGCAACCACTCCACTGGCAACCGCTCACCGCACTAAAATACGCGTGAGATGCTCAAAAATCATTCACCATACACACACACACACATTCCTACCGTCCGTTACGTAAACGGCAACGCGAACAGCATGGGTGATCCGAGGTAGGATCAGCATCCTTCCTTAGATTGCCGAGCGGTCCACGCTGCCCTCCACACTTAACTCCTCATTCAGTACACTATCAGTAACACTGACTAGACAGACGTACTTACTTAGGCGCGCTAGCCGCGAGTTTTGCCGGCCGACTGGGTCGCGCTGGGTTCGTGTCCTCGAGGGCTGGCTGGGTGAGCCCCGCTGCTACTATCTCGCGGCCACTACCTTTGTGACTTCCTCGTCCTTCCGCTGAGTACTGATACAGGTTCGGAAATTCGAATCCTGTAATTTTATATAGTTCACGGATCTCTCCGTTCCGTGAACTCGTTTCCGATGAAGCTGTAAAAGCCGCAAGGTTAACAGCAAAAACTTCACATAAGACAATAGACATACTAGATAGAAGAGTTGTTACAACTTCTTCCGTCATTTGTTCTCACAGTGCTAAGGTTTTCCGAAGTAGCAGTAGTGATATTGGTCAGCAAACAGCAACTGATCAAGTCTAGGTTCGCCACATGTCTTGCAGGCTGTCGACTGCGATGGCAGGATTTAAGAACCGTCTATATATTGACACCTCGCAAATGATTTTACATAGTTTGTACCGGGTTATGTCTTCTAGCCTGTCTAAGGTGAGAAAGGTAAAAGAAAACAGCGCACTCGACAACAGAAGAAAAATATATTTAACCCATAATAGCCTAATTTACGAAAGTGATTTTTTTTAATGTTACTGTGTTTGCTTGAGGGTCTAGATGAAGGGAAAAATAGATTTTTTTTTAAATTCGTTTGGAAAGAATATTATACAACAGTAAAATTCGTACAGCCAACCTATAAAAAACTAATAGTAATGTGAACATTCGGTTTAAAAGATTGGTATCAAAATTGAAACTCTAGGCTATTAAGGGTTAAATCGAAAGGGTAGTGGGCAGGTCTGGTCTGATTTTACACCGCAGGTCGGTACTCCCTTGATGGTAATGGTAAGCTGCCGCACAATCTTTCCAGACTGATCAGGCGGCAGCAGGTCGAGAGCATGGAGCGTCAGTAGTTGACAGGATGTGTTCGTGCCGGTGCGAGGTACGAAAAGCCCCAACCTCAAGGACCGAAGGTTATTTTAACTATTATAAAGATTGTAGCGTGACTTTAAAGATGCTCCAAAAATGAAGGTGAAAAACGGAGACGAGAACTTACAACGTAAATTCGAATTAACCCCAGCGCGTGAAACGTGAGCTAGTTTGAGAACGCAACCTACACAAAGAGTGTGCGTCCGTGCGTGAGATGTCACATAACTAGTGAACGCGACCGAGGTCAGGGTCCTTCTCCCGGGCAATAGATGTAAAGTGCCGTGGCTGGTGCGCGGGCGCATTGGAATGTTTGTTATAAAAACAAAGGTCCGCTGAACCACGCTTCCACGATTCCACGCCACTTGAAATGTACTGTGCCCCACCAAGAGTTCAACAATTTTTTTTACTGTATTGCAATTTATGTGACATTTCTCGCGTTTATATTTCTTTGGTCAAAATTTTAATTAAGACTCTCTTATATATAATTGGTTGATAATATTTTTATATAGAGTAATTTATATTGAAACAATAACCAAAAACAAACAATAAAACATATTATGTTATCGAGTCAGTTTCAATACCGCAGTTGTGTATTTATTAAGGCGAATAAATGTAAACAAAATATACTAACAATATATAAGGTTACTCCCTACGGCAATCATTATTCTGTAACAAAAACCTTTTATGGCAGATATTAAATTGAAGAAGAAAATTTTTTATAGACTTGTAGTTATTTTTACGATGTTTGTTTTGAAAAGTAAGTTTTTGACCTTTCAATGAATAAGTCATAGCGACTTCAGAAGCAACGACCAATCATGGTCTTTTTAACAAATATTGCGTCTCTGTGTTTGGCAATAATCCGTGTAACATAACTCCCGAAGATGCCCCGTGGAGGGGTGAAACACGTGTTGAGTAATTTGGCGGTGGCGGTTATGTGATTCGCATTGTTTGCCGCATACGCATTTATCAACGGGCTGGTGGGCGATGCATTTTGTTGCACGACTACCACTGCAAGTGTGGAAGTGACTACATATTGGTCCTTTTCTTACTTAGGATGGACTTCTGCAAGGTAATGCCTGATTCTATTAAATGCTTAGTAAACCACCAAGGAAACTCCACAGTGTAAGGGTGGCTAACTCTCGTTCTATAGAGAAACAGGAATGATGGGTTAAGGTTGTGATATTCCGTAGCGTATACTGCTAAATGAATTTTGTAAAATATTGACGGACTAGCTACTAGCCGACGGTGTTCACGAATGAGAAATTTCTTTGTAATTAACTTGTTAATTATCGAACAGCACGCTGTTCTACCGAACCAAGAGCTTCGAGCTTATATTTAACTGTGATATACCAAAGGTGGTTGCTTTCCACACATGTGCGGACCTGTGATTGGTATATAGTAAGCAACTGTCCCGCTGTGAAGTAACGCCTGGCGTCATTCCCAGATTTCTATCGTGTGATTAAAGGTTTCAGAATTGCGTGTTTTTTAAGACTGAACAAGACATCAGGTCTACACTGTCTTTGATGCTCAATTATTACTATTGTATAAGAGTCTGTAGGGTTATCATCCGCACCAGCCAAGGTCTAAAACAAACAACGGAGTTAGGGCCCGGCCTCTTTATTTATTTATGTATATATTCAAGATACTTGCGAACTGAATTCCAAAGACATTCTCTACCTGTTAACTGCTGGGCGGTGCAGTGATAAATCAATAAAGGTATATGAAACAAGTAATGTCGTAAAATAAAATTAATAGTAAAATTTGGATTTGACAGCCGCAAGGTAAAGGCTTTCTCCAAATATTACCGCGGTGACAGATCATCTCATTCGCTTCCTGCATCCAGAGACTTTTCAATGTCGTAAGTCCGTCAACCTTATGAGGAGTCTACCGACTCTTGGGCGCCACTCTGGAACCTTTCAGCCCCAACGGCCATTGGTCGTACGAGCGACGTGCCGCACCCACTGTCATTTCAGACGAGCAATTCTTCAAGTTACGTCATTTGTGATTTCGATTTCGCAGCGAAATATATTATCCGTGCCAATTATGTTATTGCGATTTATTTTTATTTTGCTAATACATTTGAAACGTCTTGATCGTTCGACTGTCAATAAGACAATGACAAACAATTCTGTGTTTTAGCAGAATTGAGACGGTCAATCCAATCACAAAAATGGATGAGTTATCTCAGATTTTAAATCGGTTCAATTTGATTGAGTGTACAATAAAATAAATTCTTTTGTATATAGAAAGTTTTTTTTTTTTTATATAAACATTCAATTTAAATACGTGTAGTCTCAAGACGAATTTTCATTTTGTGACGTAATTACCCTTTATATATTTATTTATTTTAAACTATATACCCACATTAATAGTGAACTTAATGCCCAATAGGCATTCTCTATTCTGTCCAAAAGTCGAAAAAAATAACCAGTAGGTAGGCGATTAAATCTAAATAAAACATTACTAAATATAAAAATATTATGAACTATATACATAATACATAGATAGATATATTGTATAGTATGTTATAGATCTACTGAAACAGTGTAGCATGTAAGTAAGAAAAGGACCAATTTTTAGCCACTTCCGCTCATGCAGAGGTAGTCGTGCAACAAAGTGCACCGCCCGCCAGCCCGCTGATAAATACGTATGCGGCAAACAATGAGAATTACACAACTGCCACCGTTAATTCACTCAACACGTGTTTCACCCCTCCACGGGGCATCTTTAGGAGTTCAATAGTGTAGCATGTGTTGTAAAATATTTGGTCAGAAATGAAGAATAATATACTTTAAATAAATAAGGATAAAAGAGTATCTGCTGTGCCGGAGAAATGTTTTTTACTTTCTTTACTTATTTTAAATTATTCTAAAAAAAGTTTTTATTGTTCTAGATTCAAATCCATGGTTACTAACAACTGCGCTACATCTTCAAGTGACATATCTTTAGTTAAAGAGACGTCGAATTAAAAAAAAAGAACATGGTCTTTCAAAAGCAATTTATTATATTGATTCAGAAGGAAACGACCTCCTCTGTCCCTTAGTCCCTCGGAGTTTAATTTTATCAGCGAAGATTCATTTCTTCTTTGTTCCAGATGACAGTGAATAACGAACTTTACAATTTTTAATCTGAATCACAATTCGCTGCATTAATTTCATTTTCGCTTGTTGTGTAAATCGGAGACGACTTAACTTTTTTCACAGTCAATTATATCGTACTACATTATCTTATTGTCAAATAAATACATTTAAAAAACTTTTAAGTTAAACGGTTTTTTGATACCCATATTGTGGTGGTTGTGAAAAAATATGTACCTAGTCCGCCATATTGGAACGGCGTCCATCTTGATTTTTAAATTTTGACATAATCATCGTGTTTTACTAGTGTAGCCCTTTCATTTGATACCCATATTGAGGGGGTTGAGGAAAAATATGTAATCCGCCATTTTGTATCGGCGGCCATCTTAGATTTATAATGTTATTGATTTTATTATATTGTATTGTCATCTAAATTAAATGTGTGTATTAAATTTCAGATTAATCTGACAACGGGAAGGTGCTTAAATTTCAATTTCTAATTTTGACCCAAACAAATAAATTCCGTACGGGTCGAACTAAATAAAACCGTTTAAAAATAGATTTACCCAATTAGTAATAATGTACTTTCATACTTTCATCTGTGATATATGAATATTTTCCTTTCCTTGTGGATTTGAAAAAGACATCTAATCATACATAGACTTGATTTTTCTATTTCTGGGTAGATAGACCAAGTGTCTAAACATAATTATTTTCTACTGTGGTAACCATGTTACTGTGCGCCATCTAGCGGAGTTGTCATGAAGTGAAGTCAGATATATATTATATATCTGACTTCACTTAGTCAGATATATATGATATATATTTATTGATAATAGTTCTAGCTGCTAGCATTGATGACGTCACTGCAAGCATCATCGGTTACGGCCGCGAACGCATGTGTTTTTCTTTGTTAACCCTTTTCTTGATAATGTATTTGTAGAGATATATCAGAATTAAAAAAAATAGTGGCATCAATTTTGAACGCAAAGTAATCATTTGTATGTAAATGTTTAGGTAATTTTTTAATTTTCGAACGTTGGTTCAGTTTTTTCTGTTGGCATCCCAAGGATGCCAACAGAAAAAACTTAAAACTAAAGTGGTATGTATGAATATTAAAGTAATATTAAAAAAAAAATTACCGAGTTAAGAGTTAATTTGTCTCCCGCGTGATCTGTTATAATTGTCTGGCATACCTTCCAATAAATTGATATTTACAAAAGTTGTACATCTGCAGAACAGGCTGATATTTAAAAAAATAAAAGTATGTTATTCAATAAACTTATATTTAAATTAAAATATTGGGCAGTAATTTCGTCTGATTATATTGATAATTTAAACTATATCTGTTAAAGTGTATATGTATAAATCTGTGTTTAATTTTACTAAAAGATGTGGTTGTGCAGTTTGATCCTGCTTCTTTTTTAAAACTAAAACACTTTGCGAAGCAGAGAGTTAAAAATGAAATAAATTGATAAAATGAATATTATTTACTATTATTTATTTTATTGGAGATAGACAGTAACAAAAAGCAGTAAGAAAGTACAAACTTAGAAGCTTAGAAATATAAAATTAGTTACATTTGTTACCTTATTTTTTGAGAACATATAATGATTTATAGTCAAACAATGAAAAAACAAATAAAAACATTACTAAACAGGGTTCAAAGACTATGGTTTATATATTTATATTATGTTTATTTATATAATTATATTATATTTATATTATGGTATAAATCGCATTGTATGTACTCAATAATTTCAAAGGAAATTGTTTTTTAAAAGATACGAGAGAACACGAGAATATATCAATATCACTAACATATGAATTGTGGAATAATATATGTTAACGATTCATAATAGTTCCGTTAAAAATTCCAATGTCGAATAAACCTATTTTATTTTTATCCTCACAACATAGTAATTCTGATATTTATTATTTTTATAGCAATCAATAAAAAGCCTTTTGGCCTCTTTCATAGATTTCCAATAAGTCTTGTCGTAACTTTACAAAGGCTTGTTATTCCGTCATCATTAGAACCTTAAGGCTTTAGCAGCTATCAATTTTGCACGTTACGTGTTCTATCCACTGGCACAATCTAGAACATCGTCGTTTCTATGGCTCGACGAACATGTGAGCTTGCCATGCCAGTGGTAATATTGATGAATCATATTTCTTAAATATTTTAATGACATTACATGGTTAAAATAATACAAAATTACGATGATATTATTACATTACCCGTAATAAATTCAGATTTTATTTGAGTGTATTTAGTAAAATTTACCATGGATCAGCTATATAGATAAATCAAGTCCAACGTAACCTATCGTTGCTTCTACAAAGGAGTACGAATGCATTTCCATTATGAAACAAAAAGGTCAATTTATCAATACAATAGATTAAACTATGATTATATAATTCGAGTATGCAATACTAATTTGCGTCGAAAATAAAAATGTAAACATTTTTTCCTTCAAAACAAAAGTAAATGTCTTCCCCATCCATTTCTCGCCGTCGGAAATAATGAGATAGAGAATGAGTCGCCATTATAGACGATATTACTGCAAATAGTACACATTTATTAAATGAAAGCAACTAGTGTTGATCCTAAACTATACAGCCTTTCGAAAAAAAAACATTCTCAGTCTTATCTATGATAGAGAAATGTTTAATCTAAATTACGATACGTATTAGAATTAGTCGCTTCGTGTTTTATAATACGAAAAAGCTTAACTGCATATATCAAAAGATTTATATGTGTTTTTTAATTTTAAAAATACTTTTACCAATACTTTTTTTGGGGACTCTCCTACTTTCACCTTCCCTAAACCTCCACAATTTATTTCTTTATTCCCTCTTTCATATTTCATATTTCCTATTATTCAGTATACATTCAACATACTACGTTAGAAGATTATTAAAGTAGAAATAAGCAAGAAAAATAGTGTGAAAATAAAATGTAATCAGAATTAAAATATAGTAGAAAACAAATTAAAATGTAAAAAATAAAAAAATTGTAGCTTTGATATTCAACAAACTGTGATACACATATGTATGAGAAAAAAAAGTAAAATCTGTGGTATATTGTAAATAAATAACCTAACTGCAGTGATTGAGGAAGGATGAATGAAATAGAACAGAAGAGAAAGATAGAGAAAACTGAAGAATGAAAGAATTGAAAGACAGATCATGTGATGTATTTTAGAAGAGAATGGAAATAAAAACAGGATAGTGAAAAACTTAATTGAGAAAAATAAAATCCCTGTTCCCAAATAAATAGGGCTGGAAAGAAAGATGCCCAATAATGGGGGCCAAAAAAAACATACAGTATTTACATTACATTTACGTATTGCCTCACATTCCTCGCTACACATACTATTACACGATTTTGATAGTTTTTTAATTTACAAATTAAATCACCTTAACCGTTACATATACCTCTACCATAATTGAAATAAGACCGACTTAAAACAACCTTAAAGTAAGTTAAAAAATATTACTTTGACGTAAATATTAAAAGGTGAAAGCGAGATATAACAATAGAACTTTCTATAATATGCTGAAGGATTTAGGCCTTTAGAGTGAATGTTAGCACATTTTTGAAAGAGGTATCTAAAGCAGCCTTGATAGAAATATTTAGTATAGCAGGTAGTGTGAGGTTATTGAAGGAGGTACCTAAAGGCTATCACATCATCACCCCAACAACAAGGACATAACACAGTCAAGTAAATTCATTAAATAAGTAGATATATCTCGATATATTTTTTTGAGTTTTTCATACCCGAAAGTTATAATATCTATGTTAGTGGAGTGATTTTTTCTTATTTTATTTATTTATTTACACTTTTTTGAACATCATAGATGATAACTAAAAAATAACAATTAATAAAGAAGTACAAGAGGCGGTTTTAACACCTGCGATCTCTACCACGCAACCTTTGGATGGAGATGAGAGACATGAAGGAGAGGGCAGTTTAGGGTGTACATACATACATTACTATACACACATAAATATATATAAACATACTGATCATTTTAAAATAAGAGATATGAGTCAATTTTGTCTAAAAGCTCTAGGCACCATGTTCACCCAGATTTGTGCGACCTATATTACGTCTCAATCGATCTTACTTTATATTATAAATAACTTGCGGAGAGTCAACTTCGGTGCATCATTTACGAAATCGAAACATAAATTGAGATTGAGATCAATAGACGAACGAAATTAACCAACATATCCGAGCGAAGGGATATCCATATATATATATATACATATATATATATACATATATATATATGTATGTATATATGTATATGTGTTTGAGTGAACACAGGCGTGCAGAACAGATATCCGCTAGAGCAGAGTTCCCCAAACTTTTTTGTGTCGTAGACCCCTTGCCATGTTTTTCCGTGTCGGGTAGACCCCCTACTTACCTGATATTGATTTCCTGTGAATTTCTAACTGTAGTGAAGTTTAGTGTTAAAAACTTAAAGTAAAAACATATGTTAATTTATACATTTATTAATTGAATTTAAATTAAAACTACTCAAAATAAAATTTTGTACCTGTTATGTAAAATATACGTAACATAAAATAAACTATAAATAAAATAACATAAGCAATAAGTCAATATTTTTAGTGAGAAGGATGAACCTGATGCTTTAATAATAAATTATCAACATTTGACGGCAATTTTGTAAGGGTTAATCTTAAATCTCCTTGGCTAATGATGTCCAGTCTGTTTCTTTATATTAATATTCACAAATAATGTAAATGTTTTGATATTATAAGATAGTTTGATGTAAGTAAATACGTACTATCAGTGTATGTGTTGAGATCCACTTTCGTGGACCCCCATATTCATTTCAAGGACCCCCAAATTTTTTTTTGCTGACGTAGACCCTTTGCAGGTTATCATAGACCCCTAGGGGTTGATATAGACCACTTTGGGAATCACTGCACTAGAGCCTTAAGGTTTTGGAGAAAAGACCACAGACTTGCAATCGCAGCGTAGAATTCCATCTTTGGGGATTTTTTTAACGCTCTGTTATTGAGGACTTCTTATTCCTCCAATTTGAAGCAGGAACTTTATACACCAATAAATTGTTCATCAGTACTATTCTATATTCGTTCTCTTCTCTTATCCTTTACATTTTTTTTTGTCCTCTTCCTTTGAAATATACTCCTTAGACACTTCGCCTCTGTTCCTTCGTCACATCCTTTGATATCATTTAGTTCAAAATCTCAAATTACTTATACCTGTTTTTTTACTTTTTTACAATATATTTTTCTCCTTATTTTATCTGTTCTTTTTTTAATGTAACCTATATTTTTATATATAACCTACTTGATAACTTTTCTGCATATCTAGAATTATTTGGCTGCATTTGCAAGATGAACATATGACCCATCACTCTGGCTCCAACCGATACAGGTAGAAAATATGATGAATAAAGAATATATATATTTAGATAGAAATATTCCATTTATATATTTTTGTGATGATGTGAAAAATAGAGAATTGAAGACCGTTGAAAAAGAGGCAAAGGAATATTATAAAATATTATTAAAAATCTTACTTTAATTGTAAAAGTACCAAGATCACCATTTCTTGATACTTGCATTTCATCATTAAGTATAAAAACTGTAATTATGTGAAAGTGTTAATAAATCAAACTGAGATTGCTCCCTCGCGCGTCTTTATATCTTCGTTTTAATTTCCCCGGACTATCTAGATGACTAGAGCCTTGTATATCCCCCTTAATACCTCGAACGTGCTTCACGTTTTGCTCTTAACGCTACTTTATTAGATCTGAATGATTTTAATTTCTGATTTTTAAGTCAAATTAGTTAACATGCATGTAAAACCTTCTGTCATATCATAAAACTAGTCTATACATGTGCACAACATTTCACAGCGGAAGTCCATCCTAAGTAAAAAAGGCCCAATATTTAGCCACTTCCGCACATGCAGTGGTAGTCGTGCAACAAAGCGCCCCACCCGCCAGACCGCTGATAAATGCTCATGCGGCAAACAATGCGAATTACACAACTACCACCGTTAATCTACTCTACACGTGTTTCACCCTTCCACGGGGTATCTTCAGGAGTTCTGTTACACCGATTAGTGCAAAACACAGAGTGTTAACATTTTTAGTTCTAATTATATATATAATAAAATAATCTCCTTTCTTCCATCAGATAACAAGATGCACAGATTCACGACATCCGTACACGATTAAAATCCCTTCTCCCTACATTGAACGTTTCGCTAAAATTTTTATTAAGCGAACAGCCAAGGAATCAAACCTACAGGCGTCATTGTTTCAAGACAGTTATAACTTAGGTGTTTTCAAGACAAGAGTGAATAAGGTTTCTACGCAAGCGTACCATCGTAAACTTCATCATCACTTAACTTCAGGTGAGATAGAGGTCAAATGCTTAGCCTATAAAGGTTAAAAAACATATTGACCTCAATATACGACACTAGTAGACTGACAATATAATTAAGGTAGTCATCAGGGCTATCTTTCCGGTAGGCCTGTGTATTTATAGTAACAATACACTATCTTGGCTACCAGAGCTAAAAATCCCTGACTTGCGTGGGCACGAGCTCATTGTCCCCGTGACCTTGGAGGAGCAACCAACCCCACCACGGGTAGATGCAGCGGCTTCGAGTTAAGATAAGTTAGTACAGTAGCTATCAGGCGGTTATTTTTTTGGGTTTGACCTTCGTGAATAAGACAATATAGTGGACCGATTTTATTATGAGTGGGGGTCATTTTCTGGAGTTCCTTAATCAGATCGAGTAAAACCAGAAGCATTGCAAACATCAAATCAGAAATTTATTTACGTCAACCCATAAGTTGATAATAAAAAAGCGCTATATAGCCTTATAGCGGGACTCTGTTTTCTGACATTAAGAATTATACAGTTTCTGGATGTTACATTTTAATTCGACTTCTCAGCGAAATTTCAAGCGTAGCCTGATTGTGTGGGTAGCCTTGTGCCTTCTTGTAGGGCCTATCGTAAACAACCTCTCATCTGGAACTGGACCAGGCCGTGGTCCACCTGGTAGTCCACTGTCCCGCATTCGAAGGACTCCGGGTCGACTCCGAATGCCGGTTAGGCAGTAAGGTTAGCGAGGACTCTATGGCCTCGCTAATCAAAGACAAGAAAGCAAGACCAACGATCCTAAAAATGTCCAGAACGATTGCAGAAAACGTGATGAAAAGAAACAAGAGTTGAGCTAAAATTAAAAAATTGTAAATTAAAGTTTAAAAATAGGCATATAAATAAACGACTAAAAAAAGTAATACATATAAAAATGTATGCCTAGAGAAGATCAAAAATGTGATAAAGAATAAAATCAAAGATATTGTAATAGTTAAGGTATGCGAAGAAAGAATGGTATCGAATAGAAGGAAAAATGGATGTGAAAGTGAAAGAAAAAAGAATTGTAGAAAAAAAGGAATGAAAGATCATAGGAGGAACGATAGAAGAGAGCGAAAATAAAAATATTACATGAAAAAATATATTAAATAAAAACAAAGTCCCTGTACCACAATAGATTGGGGTATAATAGAATGTAAAAATTGTAATGTGGGCTTGTATATAGATTCCTGTTTTAACATTTGTCACAGCCAAATAAATTACTAACAATTATCCTAAAAAAAACACAAAAACGCCTTCATCTTTAGTATCATGTTTATATTTAATGGAATCAGGCCTTACCTTGCGAAAGTCCATCCTAAGTTAGAAAAGGAGAGAGTTAGTGTTTGGCACTAATCGGTGTAACATAACTCCTCAAGATGCCCCGTGGAGTGGTGAAAAACGTGTTGAGTGATTTGACGGTGGCAGTTGTATTGTTTGCCGCATACGCATTTATCAGCGGGCTGGCGGGCGGTGCACTTTGTTGCACGACTACCACTGCATGTGCGGAAGTGGCTAAATATTGGTCCTTTTCTTACTTAATCATGTTTATATCTGATACGGTGAAACTGTTGTATGTACCAGCGCGAGCCAAGGTGTCAAAGGAGATGAATTTAGCCTGAATCCTTTTATTGAGGTAGCGAACTTTCCTAAGAGCCAGCACAAACTGGTAATGTCACTTAGACAGCAGTATAAGTCAGCAAAAGAAAGTATTTTTTTTCATAAATAAAATCATATAAATAAGGAAAATATAAACAATTTAATTTCCTGTAGTATTTATATACTATGACTTTATCATTCCACTTCTATGTGTTATCCGAATTTACATAGAAATTGCAATTTATAAGTTACGTAAGCTAGTTTATGGCAGTCATAATTTCAGACCCGCACCGATTGGGTTTCACGGGTATAAATAAATTCCGAACTTCCTTTTAATAAAGTCCTCTTCGTTCCTTATACTGACGATTTACGGTTTTACTATCGAGTTAGGAGATGAATTCTTTCTTTTTTTAAAACAATTTTATCAGAATAGAGATGTTATTTAATTTTTTATCTGTGCTTAAAGGCATTTCATCCACCTTCTTCTTTTCAGCCGATGAACACTCAGTGTAAAGCATAAGCCTCTCTGAAAAATACTCACGTTGACTGTCCCTGCGAGCCGTGAGCGATTTGCCCCGCTGCCAATTCAGACGAGAAATTCTTCGAGCTGCTTTATTCATATCAAATAATTCTCAACAAAGTCCGATCCTCAAGTTATTTAATCATCAGTCTTAAGTATTTTTAAGTTGAGTTAATGTTAAATAGGTCAGCTTAAGTAAGCACATTATTTTATCCACAAGTGTTACTGGAACGGAAAGAGTTGAATGAAGTCTGTGTCATTAAAATCTAATCAATTTGTTTATATTTTATTGTAAAGTATTGTAGCATACTATGTCGTATTTTATAACTATGTACCGTATTGAATCATATTATATAGTATTTTGTCATATTGTATAGTATTGTAGCATACTATGTCGTATTGTATCACTTTGTATCGTATTGAATCCTATCATATAGTATTTTGTCATATTGTATTGTATTGTAGCACATTATGTCGTATTGTATCACTTTGTATCGTATTGAATCCTATTATATAGTATTTTGTCATATTGTATAGTATTGTAGCAAACTATGTCGTATTGTATCACTTTGTATCGTATTGAATCCTATTATATAGTATTTTGTCATATTGTATAGTATTGTAGCAAACTATGTCGTATTGTATCACTTTGTGTCGTATTGAATCCTATTATATAGTATTTTGTCATATTGTATAGTATTGTAGCGTACTATGTCGTATTGTTTAACTTTGAATTGTATTGAATCCTATTACGTAGTATTTTGTCATATAGTATAGTATTGTAGCATACTATGTCGTATTGTATCACTTTCTACCGTATTGAATCCTATTATATAGTATTTTGTCATATTGTATAGTATTGTAGCAAACTATGTCGTATTGTATCACTTTGTGTCGTATTGAATCCTATTATATAGTATTTTGTCATATTGTATAGTATTGTAGCGTACTATGTCGTATTGTTTAACTTTGAATTGTATTGAATCCTATTACGTAGTATTTTGTCATATAGTATAGTATTGTAGCATACTATGTCGTATTGTATCACTTTGTACCGTATTGAATCCTATTGTATAGTATTTTGTTCTATTTTAGTATTGTAGCATATTTTGTCGTATTGTATCACTTTGTATCGTATTGAATCCTATTATTTAGTATTTCGTCATATTGTATTCTATTGTAGTATACTATGTTGTATTGTACCACTTTGTATCCTATTGAATCCTATTATATAGTACTTTGTCATATTGTATAATGTTGTAGCATACTATGTCGTATTGTATCGCTTTGTATCGTATTTTATCGTATTGAATCTTATTGTATGGTATTTTGTCGTATTGTATTATATAGTACAATATTGTATTAAATTTTATTACATGGTGTTTTACATTTCTAATCTTATTGGTTATTAATTTAATACTATAATGTAAACAGGCTGTTATTCATGTAATATCACGATAATAGGTGTCAGACCTACTATCAGAGGCTTTAAAATAGTGGTATGGTTTTACATATTATTTTAATCATCCTGTACAAATTGAACACTCTGCTCGTATTTATTATTTTTTCTAATAAGGAATGCGGCGGACCAAAACTTTTGGTAGTAAAAAGTCTACAGGGACATATATAGTAATTATAAAATAATTAATTTTAACACGTAGTAATATGAATTTGATAAATGTTTTTTTCTTATTTTATTATCATTTCGTTAATAAATATTAACGTAAACATCGAATATTAGCTGAAGTGTACATTAATCGATCGCATATGACCTATAAAACCTAAAAAAGCCTTAAGAGCTTTTACAAATATAAGCAAACATACTGTATTTAATTCTATTTCAAAAGATTTTCTTTCTCTACCACAAAAACGAGTATTAAATCGAAAATTAAATAAATTTGTCGAGCAACGAGTGAAGAGTAAATAAGTTAACTAGATTTAAGATAGATAGATATATTCTAGATAACAACGTATCTGCAGATTGTTATATATATAGAGCATATATAATTTATATGGCAAAGCACACAAATATTATAGTTAAAAACTAATGCCCCATCCTTTTTGAGGCTTGTACTATTGAAAAAAAATATTACCATTTATAGTATTTTTATTAGAGTAGGCATTTGAATGCGTTTTTAAGTCGTCGATTATTTTAACATTATAAGTAATAAGCTACCATCGGCTGAACACTGATCTGTTGAGAGCCGACATAAAAACAGTTGATTTTTTTAACAAAATTTAAAAAAAGATTATGCGTATATACATCAAACAAAGTTCTACATATTTCGATTAACTAAAAACAATTGAATGCTATAAGATTTTTTTAAAAATAAACTTTTAATTTTAAACTTAAAACCAGGAAATGGAAGGTCTAAACATCTTGCGAAACTCTATATGAGTACACTCAGACCCATGAAGGATTTGTTAATCTTTTGATGACGAAATTAAGGTGTTAATATTCTATAAATATGACATATAACATAAAATAAGTATAAAATGTATCATAATCATCATATCAGCCGATGGGCGCCCACTAGAAGGTTGCTCGCATCCTACTTATTCTCTATTTAAGTGCGTGCTGTTAGCGGAAGGCTTTTACAGCTTCATCTCAGTCGAGTTCACGGAGCGGAAGGGTTCATTAACTTAAAAACTCGCGTACATTGACATCACGCAAACTTAAGTATGTCGTCTGTCCATCTAGTGAAGGGTGTATACTGCGGCTACTGGTCGATATAATTTTTCGCCCTCAAAACTAGGTTATGATCTAAATATTATACACATACACTGTATTAAAAACCAAAACGAAATCATTAATAAAATTTACATAGCACGTGTTGCTGATGTTTAACATTAAAAAGTCTATAATTTTTTCTTATTCCATTTTTAAATTCAAATTCAAAACACTCTTATTAGAATAGGCTTTTCTACGCACTTTTAAATCGTCAGTAATTTTAACATTATTAGTAGAAAGCTATCCCCGACTTTGAACGCGGCTCTGAAAGCCAGCCAGAAACTAAACAATATTTTTTGTAATTGAAATTTAAAACAATATGTGATGTGTACATTATAATATCAATCATATGAATGAGTCAATAAATCATGAAAAATTTGGGATATCTTGTGGAACTGTAATATATATGCGGATATTTAGGCGTTATATATATATATTAATATAAATATATATATGTGTGTGTGTATATATATAATGCGCGTCGTATAAGTCAAGTACGTGTGGTTTATAATACAAAAAATATAATATATAGCATCAATCTATTATATACATATACTTGAATATATATATATATAAAATACTAGCTGATCCCGCAAACGTTGTTTTGCAAAAAAATTAAAGTTTTTAATTAACAAATGTGAGATAACGGTTGATCGTAGAGGGGTGAAAATTTAGGTTTGTATGTATTTTTGTATGCTGTATCATAATAAAATAAAAACCAAAAAAATTGTCTTAAAAAATTAAAAATGAAATTTAGGGGTGGACCACCCTTATCACTGAGGGGTATGGAAAATAGATAGTAGCCGATTCTCAGACATACTGAATACGCATGTAAAATTTGTTAAAAAACGGTCAAGCCGTTTCGGAGGAGTTCAAGTTCGAACACCGTGACACGAGAATTTTATATATTAGATATACATATATATTAGTACGATTTGAAATGATCTCGAGTAGAACCACATCGGGTCATTTCGACTCTCGTCACGCAGCCCATTACAGACGATTCGAGATATTAAGCCCGCAACTGAACCGACAAAGGTCGGAAAAGGCCTCTTTAAGTGTTTCCATAAGACGTAACCAGCGGCAAGTGGCCATGCGAATTCAACTGCCATAATAAAAAAATAACGCATAGAGTCACCTATTACGTGAATCAATATATATTTTATTCATTACTTTCAATTAAATTTCAAACGTTTATATATATATATATATATATATATATACAGGGTGTCCGGTAATGAATGGATAACCTTGAAATGTCTTATAGTACAACTTATGTCCGTTTTGAAAAAAAAAATGAAACATAATATATCACAAGTAGTACCTTTGATATATTTTATTCAAAGAAAAGTCGATTTTTTTCTATCTTATTTTACTGTCTTGAACACTATGACCAAAAATGAATGATTTCTATTGGTTTTTTGTTATTTTATTATTTTACACTAACTGTGCTAATAGATAAAAAGTAAATTAATTTTGTATTTTTTACTATAAGACATTTCAAGGTTATCCATTCATTACCGGACACTCCGTGTATATATGTATATATATATATATATATATATATATAACGTTCACTGCAAGGCAAAGGCTGTCCTAAAAGATCGCCATGATTACCCCCAATGCCCCCATTAAACGTCATGGGTCTTAGTAGGACCCACCAACTTTTCGGCGACTTTGTTCTCTCTTCTGATCCTCTAGGGAATCTATAGTGGATGCCTATACCTAGTGATGGGCGTCCTCCGGCAAAAATTATCATGATGATGAAATTAAAAAAGATAAAATGGTTTTATTGAGAAAGCAGACAATACTTTTAACATTTTCAGCAAACAGTATGAAACAAAACCTTTTTCAATCACCTTCAATGAGATGTAATAGCTATAGAATTTATATGATAAAGATTAAATTCATTTAAATAACATTGAAATTTTTAACACAATTCTGGTTTATTTTTTACTCTACTCTGCTTCGCAAGATGTTTTAGTTGTGTAAAAGAAGTAGAAAGAAATTCTACAACAACACATTTTTAATTAAGTTTAACAAAACAGATTTATACATATACACTTTATCAATATAGCCTAAATGAAATCAAAATAATTAGGCGACATCGCTGATAAGGATTTTTGCCATTTAAATATTCGTTTAATGAATAATAGGCATTTTACGTGAATTTATTTTTAATATACGTTTGATATTTTGTAAATGGTAGTTTTATTAAGAAATCTGATATTGTTGATTACAAGTGAATTAGAGGCTTTTATGTAGTCGTAACTTTGGTACAATCAGTTCTTCACGGTGTCTAGTTAATACAGTATGAATGTTCTTTACTTATTTTTAATTTATCACAATTATTATTAAATAAATAAATATCAAATAAAAATATTGCATTTAATATCATATCGTTGTTTCAAATGTTATTAATAGAGCTTTTATGTTTTTAACGTAACAAATTTGTTAAGTTCGCGTGATTTCATACAATATTGTTATTTATAAAAGTCTGTGTTTTTTTAATACTCACATGCATTAAGTTTTGTAAGCCACTTTTTATTTTGTACCGCGATCTGACAGCGTGATTAGAGCATATAATATTAACGTTCAGCGCTATAAACTTATTAATTTAAAAATAATTTAATTATAAAGTTTTTTTGTAGCTAAAACGAAAGTTTGGTACAGTCAGTTACAGCGCCTATTCGTTTTCAAAGTAAATCATTTTATTTAATGGAATCAGGCGTTACCTTGCGGAAGTCTATCATAAGTAAGAAAAGGATCAATATTTAGCCACTTCCGCACATGCAGTGGTAGTCGTGCAACAAAGTGCACCGCCCGCCAGCCCGCTGATAAATGGGTATACAGCAAACAATGCGAATTACACAACTGCCACCGTTAATTCACTCAACACGTGTTTCACCCCTCCACGGGACATCTTCAGGAGTTATGTTACACCGATTAGTGCACTCTGTAATTTGCATGTATAGATCCTTTTCTTACTCAAATTATTTTAGTTCTAGTCCCCTTGTTTAAATAACAAACCTAATTCTATCAGTGGAAGATGTAAACAGAAGATTAAAGGATGATATTAGAAAAATAACAGGTTTAACATGGATGGATATAATAAAAGACATAAACGGTATGCAAACTTTGAGACACCTTTATCGCAAGACAATATGAAAGGTTTTAAATACTTTTTACCGATATTTATGTTATTGTACTATTAATGTTCCATCGACTCTTAAGTTAAAGGCTTACCATAAGTAATAGCGCTATCAAGAACTTAGCTGAAATAATTTGAGATTTAGATGTAAACATTGTGAAACTTGTCTTGAAAAAAAGCACGCACGCTAATTTTTGATTTCATTCTGAAAGATTGACGACTTCATATCTAGTAGATCTGGAACTGTATTTATTTATTTACTTTATTGGAGATAGTCAGTAACAAAAGGCAGTAAGAAAGTACAAACTTAGAAGCTTAGAAATATAAAATTAGTTACAGTTGTTACCTTATAACTATCTCACTGAGAACATATAATGTTTTATATTGTGTTAGGAATAGATGTAATGCTAGCATTAAGATATACATCCCTGTACCTGGTTACACTTGGCAGTTCGACTCGACCCAGGATACCACATTACTTTGTTTAACACGTTCACTGCGGCTTGAGGTCGATTCAGCCTCATGGTAAACTTTGCACTGGTGCGGCGCGTAAAACTCGTGTTTTCTCTCTAGTGCGGCGGCTGTTTACACTCAACCGTATGAAGTATGACAAAGGCAAATATAGTTTTCTTTATGTCTGCGAAGCATTGACTCAATATTGTAAAAAAATATTGATGAACATGAGGCAGAAAAGGCCTCAACCGCACTACTAGGAAGTTCAGCTTGAGGCTGATTCGACCTCAGCCGCACCAGCTGAAAGTTCTTCAAAATTGGGCCCGCAGTGAACGTGTTAACTGTATCTCAATTTCACTCGTGTTTATTATTTTAAATCTTCATTAAAATACATATAGAATTAGAATATCGTCTGTAGTTTCGTTCGTTAAAACTTACAGTAAGAGTTTTACAACTGTTCTATTTCCTAAAGTACATAGAGAGCTTAAAGTTTAAGTAATTGCAAATATCTCAACATCCGTATAACGTTATATATCCGCTCTCTGAGCGCACGTAACAAAGCCTAGTTCGCAATTCACTGCGGCTTAACTGAGAACACGTTTCGGATTTCGTGCAATTAAAACGTACTGCTAAATTGAACATAGCAAAGGATTTGCGTGTTCTCTCGTATTGCATCAATTTTTTTCCAAATTAATTGTTATACTAAACTATCTATATATATCTATACTGTATTACCTAATCGATGCCACTACACGTAAAAATATTTGTGGTGGCAATGTTAACTGTTCAGAACAGTTGTCCGAGGTAAAATTTCGAATTTCTGCAGCAAGAACGCGTTCTAGATCCTTCTTTTTTATCAACGGCTAGAACAAATATCGGTAAACGTGCACCCTTATACAGAATGTGTGACCTCCACAATTCATATGTTAGTGATATTGATATATTCTCGTGCTCTCTCGTGTCTTTTAAAAAACAATTTCGTTCGAAATTATTGAGTACATACAATACAATTTAAACCATAATATAAATATTTAAACAAACGTAATATAAATATATAAACCATAATCTTTGATCCCTGTTTAGTAATGTTTTTGTTTTTTCATTGTTTGACTATAAATCATTATATGTTCTCAGTGAGATAGTTATAAGATAACAATTGTAACTAATTTTATATTTCTAAGCTTCTAAGTTTGTACTTTCTTACTGCCTTTTGTTACTGTTTATCTCCAGTAAAGTAAATAAATAAATAAATATTAATTATTTCAATCATTTGACGTCCATTGCTAGAGGTCCGTTTGGCCATGTCGGCTACTTTCATACATCTACGAATCACTTTAATTCTGATTTAAATCCGTAGACAAGTCTACGCTTTTCGTAGCTCGTTGAGCGAATATAAACTGCCTAACGTAGACCCAGGGGCGGCTTAACATATAGTGCAGGGTGTGCAATACACATGGGCGTCGTGGCGCTCCCTGAGACAGCTAAGAGCATCGTCTTGGACCATCATGGTACAACACATGATTGTAAGTTCTATGGGCAGCGAAATAGAAATAGAGATTCGCTTCTATTTCGCTGTCTATAAAACTTAACCCTTAATAGCCAGATTTACGAAAGTTATTTTTTAATATTACTGTGTTTGCTTGAGGGTCTAGATGAAGGGAAAAATAGATTTTTTTTTAATTTCGTTGGAAATAATATTATACAACAGTAAAATACGTACAGCCAACCTATAAAAAAAAACTAATAGTAATGTGAACATTCGGTTTAAAAGATTGGTATCATAATTGAAACTCTAGGCTATTAAGGGTTAAAACACAAGACGAAACATAAACTGTCGCGGTTCGCCGCTTAGTTTCGCAACAGAGATGTGCTACAAGCATAAAAAAACAATGAGTGTTATTCTGCCGTCATAAGAAAGGCCGTAACTAACTGGTTAGTTACGGCCTGGTGGTAACTAATACCATACTGTAAGCTATACCTACTTATAAAATAGCTTGTTGGGATATGAAAAAACTTTCTTGTTACGTAAAGTTAATAGTTATAGCCGCGGGGAGGGGAGCAAGTCCAGGGGGCGCCAGGGTTTCATTGCACCCGGGCGCTACACGAGCTAGAGCCGCCCCTATGTAGATCGTAATAAGGCCATGTTGCAATGCCTTCAATCATTACTAAAAGCACAAATGAATGTCAATATCACAACTGTCAATTAGAAATCTTCACTGATGGTTAAATAATATATATAAAATAACTTTTACTGGTGAAAAAAACAGTTATTTACCCTGTAAGGAATACGAAATAACATAGATTTTTTTAGAAAATAATAACCTTTATACATATACTAAAAATATATACACACACACACACACACACACACACATATATATATATAAAAAAAAATATATATACCCGTAACGCCTAAATGTCCGCATATATATTATAGTTCCACAAGATATCTCAAATCTTCCTTTCATTATAAAATCTAAAATTAAAATTATAGCATTCAAGAGTTTTTATTTAAACTAAATATGCGAAACTTGATTTATTGACTCATTCACATGATTGATATTATAATGTACACATCACATATTGTTTTAAATTTCAATTACAAAATTGTTTAGTTTCTGGCTGCCTCTTAGCAGCCGCGTTCAAAGCCGGGGATACCTTACTACTTGTAATGTTAAAATTATTGACGATTTAAAAGTGGGTAGTAATGTAATGCCTATTCGAATGAGTATTTTGAATTTGAATTTAAAAATGGAATAATGGAACTAAAAAAAATAATAGGCTTTTTAATGTACTATAAAGAAAAGAGTATGTCAAATGACAATAAATATATTAAGTTATTTATAATAACAATTTGTGACGCTCATCACTCTAGATCAGTATTTTTTTACTTAAGCCGTTTATGTGCAATGCCGTACCTTAGTCTTTCTAAAATACTTAGGCTTGCTTACGTATCATATCTTCTTTTCAGCCGATGGAAGCCTACTGCAAAGTATAGGCATCCTCCAAAGATCGCCACCCTGACCAGTCCTGCGCTGCCAGAATCCAGCGACTTCCTGCAACCTAAGTATGTCAGTCCACCTAGTGGGGATATGCCCACGCCATGTTCACCAGCTCGTGGTCGCCACTTGAGAAAATGTTTGTACGTTACTTATATTTTTTTAACGGTTTTATTTAGTTCGACCCGCACGGAATTTATTTCGGTCAAAATTATAAATTGAAATTTAAGCACCTTCCCGTTGTCAGATTGATCTGAAATTCGGTACACACTTTGAATTTAGATGACAATACAATATAATAAAATCAATAACATTATAAATCTAAGATGGCCGCCGATACAAAATGGCGGATTACATATTTTTCCTTAACCCCCTCAATATGGGTATCAAATGAAAGGGCTACACTAGTAAAACACGATGAATATGTCAAAATTTAAAATTCAAGATGGACGCCGTTCCAATATGGCGGACTAGCCTAGACCACAATATGGATATCAAATAAAACCGTTTAACTTAAAACTTTTTAAATGTATTTACTTTATTGAAACTTATGTCAAGTCTACTTTCGAATTGCCCACCTGTGGGAAGTGGGTCCATTAAAAAAAACTCTTCTCTATATAGGCTAGTAAGTAAAGACCGGTAATATAATTACAATTTAAATTGTATCTATAAAATACACAACTAAACGTCACACCATTACTGTGTTAGTTTCAACTGTATCGCTATACATTCATAATAAGCGAGCAATGTATACATTCAGTGTAATCACGCACGGATACAGAGCTCCTTCAAGTAGGTGTGATAAGCAGAATTTATAACTTCCATGTCCTTTATCTTAAATTGCTTATTTCACTCAAACACTCCCATTACAATAAACATGTACACACGTGCAAAGATAAATTTAATCCACTTGTACATTTAACCCATGTGAATGTGAATATATTTCGTAAAGAAATATTGTGTGTGATATCTTAATAATCGTGTAGTAAATTATAAAAAAAAAAACCTGTGAAGGATTTTTAAAAGGATAGCAAAGTTTGAAAATTACTATGGAAAGTGACCACAAAAAACAAATTCTTTATAGTATTTTGTGGGGCATTTCTTTGAAAGAAACGCAATAGAAACCCACGTAGGTTTGATGGATGGCAATATAAGAGTTTATCTAATTTTAATTTCAATTAAGTTGAACTTTTCTGATATACTTCTGTTAATGAACCTACTAATATCTAATACATAAAATTCTCGTGTCACGGTGTTCGAACTTGAACTCCTCTGAAACGGTTCGACCGATTATTACCAAATTTTATATGCGTATTTAGTAGGTCTCAGAATCGGCTACTATCTATTTTTCATACCCCTAAGTGATAAGGGTTGTTAACCCTTAAAAATTTATTTTTATTTTTTTGACGAAATTTTTTGTTTTTATTTTTTATGATACAACATACAAAAATACATACAACCCTAAATTTTCATCCCTCTACGATCAACCCTTATTTTTAAATTGAAAATTAAAAATATTTTTTTTTGCAAAACAACGTTTGCGGGATCAGCTAGTAATATTATATAATGAACAATATAAAATGCAATGATTTTTTTATATACGGTATCCAATAGCAGAATTTGGTTTTTAAATTAAATTTTTGTAAAAAATAATACCCTAAAATATTAATTTTATTAAAATTTAAAAATAAATAATACGCGGATTTGTATTTATTTATTTCTGTTCACACTTTATTGTATATCAAAACACTATATATAAAAATCAAAAAGAAACAATTTATACAAGTACAAGAGGCGGTCTTATCGCTCGAGATGATATCTATCAGGCAACTTTTGGATAGATATGAGAGAAATGAAGGAGAGAGCAATTTAGGGTGTACATAATAAAGAAATAAAAACTTTGATATGTTTATTATACACATTTCAGAGTAAATAAACATATCTTTAAGAGATTGCCTTGTGTGATAACACCGCCCATTTATTTTTTTGTTTATGATTATGAAACTATTTAAATGTATCCAAACGTGTACAATAAAGAATATTAAATAAATAAAATTCATACATAAATTAACCTTCATATATGTACATAAAAATAATTTTATTTCTTAAAATCTATGTCAAACGCACTGGAATCTGGTCTCGGCATTTTGTCCCACTCGCATCGCATCGTAATCTTAGATAGCATTTCCCTCGCGAACGGCATTTTCTTTCAGCGTTTAGATGGTCACTGAGTTTTTTTCATAGTAAATACCGCTCCATAAAGTCGATGAGGGTAAAATCCGGTAACCTGAATGGCCAGGTGATTGGAATCTAGAGAATCCAAGTGATTGGAATGGCCAGAGATGCAAACTAAAAGCAATATTTTTTTTAATAATGGCAAAAACCAGAGTTCCTTAAACTTTTTTGTGTCGTAGACCCCTTGCCATGTTTTTCCGTGTTGTGTAGACCCCCTACTTACCTGATATTGATTTCCTGTAAATTTCTAACTGTAGTGAAGTTTAGTGTTAAAAACTTAAAGTAAAAACACAAGTTAATTTATACATTTATTAATTGAATTTAAATTAAAACTACTCAAAATAAAATTTTGTATCTGTTATGTAAAATATACGTAATATTAAATAAACATAAAATAAACTATAAATAAAATAACATAAGCAATAAGTCAATATTTTTAGTGAGAAGGATGAACCTGATGCTTTAATAATAAATTATCAACATTTGGCGTCAATTTTGTATAAACGTATTTGTCCCACATTCGTATTTATAGAGTAACGAATTGAACAAGTCAGTGCAAGGTAGCGAAGCTCTGAGATTGCGACTCTCAGGTTTTTACAAGTTCAAAATGTATTGCGACCACAAAGCGAATACAAACATCCTACAACTTACACAATTTTATAAACATATATAATTAATTTTTTACTTCATAGGTACTTTCATAAATAATGTAAAAGTTTTGATATTAGAAGATAGTATGATGTAAGTAAATAGGTACTATCGGTGTATGTGTTGAGATCCACTATCGTGGACCCCAATTTTCATTTCATGGACCCCCAAATTTTTTTTCGTTGACGTAGACCCCTTGCAGGTTGTCATAGACCCCTAGGGGTCGATATAGACCACTTTGGGAATCACTGGCATAAATTAATATTTTACAATTTGCCGATAAGGAACACAGGTAATACGAGATGTAATAAAAAAAAACATGGAATTAAATTTTAATACCAGGGACTATTCTATCTATTTGAATAAATACTTCGGACAAATATGAACAAGTTGCAATTTGTCTATCAGCTTCCACAGCTAGAAAAGTGACGTCACATTTGTCGCGCATCATGGATTTTTAACAACGCATTAACATTACATTTTGTTTCAAGTTGCAAAAAAATTTCAAAGAAGTTCATTAAGTATTAAAATTAGTGTATAAACGTGAGTGAAATCGATCTAAAAAAGCAAAAAAAATGTGAAAAGAGTAGCAAAAATAGTTAAATCAAACAGGCGATTGACGATTGTCTCATCGAGGAACTAAACATCTCGTATGGATTCGTAACACCGACACACATCTCTTTTGATTGGCGAATTTTTAGCAAAAAATATATGACTGTATATCCACACGCCTTGCTCTCCGGATTTAGTAACATGCAATTTCTAACTCTTCGTAAAAATAAAAACATTCCTGTAAAGCAACCGTTTTGACACAATTCCGAACACTGAAATAAGACAGAGCATCTTAGGTCCTTCTGAATCATTTCAGTCGTTGAAATCAACGTTTTAATTAATGTATCGGAATCACAATTAGAATTTAAATTATTATCCTTCAAGGAGTAAAATTAGTCAGCGTATTTTTTAATCACACCTCGTATTTTGTCTGGTTGAATTTCATTTACATTTTCTTTTCTAATCTCAAGTATTTATGTAAGATTCAGAGGTCAGAAAGAGGTCTTGAAAATGAAAACCACACAGCGTCACAGTAAATATAATATTTATTGAAAATAAATAACACTTAGGCGTAAATCTTAACTAAGATTGATCAGAGACTGGACATACTTAGCTATAATGCAACGAAAGTACAGCCTCTGTGTTTGGCACTAATCGGTGTAACATAACTCCTGAAGATGCCCCGTGTAGGGGTGAAACACGTGTTGAGTAATTTGGCGGTGGCGGTTGTGTGATTCGCATTGTTTGCCGCATACGCATTTATCAGCGGGCTGGCGGGCGGTGCATTTCGTTGCACGACTACCACTGCATGTGCGGAAGTCGCTAAATATTGGTCCTTTTTTTACTTAGAAAGTACAGCCTTTACTAAATCCTTGAGGACTATTTACAATCGCTTGAATTAAACAACTCGTTCAACTTTATTCTAGCAAACAATCAATTTCAATGTATTGTTTTTAATTTGGATAACAATGCGTACTTGTATCAATTAAATAGTATATAGCAGGGGTGACCAAACTGCGGCTCGCGAGCCACATCCGGCTCTTTGAACGATTATTTTCGGCACCGATTGATTGTCGAACTATTTACAGTATTTAAATTTATATAACCTATGTCAGATCCTGGGAAATTGATACAAATTACTGGTGTGAATAATAAACATTATTATTCCGAAATAAAATTTGCGAAATCCAAACACCGATCATAATTAACGTATCGGCATCTTAAGTATTATTAACCCTTAAGTATTATTAAGCCTGATTTACGAAAGTGATTTTTTTTATATTACTGTGTTTGCTTGAGGGTCTAGATGAAGGGAAAAATAGATTTTTTTTTTAATTTCGTTGGAAAGAATATTATACAATAGTAAAATACGTACAGCCAACCTATAAACAAACTAATAGTAATGTGATCATTCGGTTTAAAAGATTGGTATCAAAATTGAAACTCTAGGCTATTAAGGGTTAAGAGTGCTGCCATAAACGTGTGCAATTATATCTAATTTTAATACACATATTATGTACATTTGTTTAAATAATTTAAATAAATATGATTCTTGTAAGAAAACTTTTTTTTGCGTGTTTTAAATTGAAAATTTCGAAATATGGCCAGTACTTTCAAATAGCTTTTTTTATATATGGCCCCCGCTATTGAAGGCCTCTCGTACCCCTAATTTATTGGGATCAGGGTCTTTGTTTACAAATAAGTTTCACAGTTTTATCTTTGTTCTTTACTCTCATACTTCTCAATTTCTTTTATTCTTACCTTTTTTCCTTCATAATATCTTTCATTTTGTTTTTTCATACCTTCTTGCTTTCATCGCCTTCCTACTATCAAATAGCTTTGTCACCTCTGGTACATAGACATCATTTAGGTAGTAAAATATGAGAAGATACAATTTACATAATATAAGATTATTCCGCGCGACACTGTGAGTGACTCGGCTGTGTTTATATAAACAGGCTTTTAATGCCGTTCAAGGCATCGGTTTCAGTCGTTTCAGAGCTCTCCCAAAGAACCTTTCGTTGATGCCAAGGTCTCTTAAAATTTCTTCTGCACCATTCAATATGGTGAACCAAAAGACGACAAAGACACTAGTGCAAAAGACACAGAAGACAAGAAAATCAGTTCGTTCGTTCCTTGTTTCTTTTCAACGGAACAATATAAAACTATTTCTTTGTATATATTATTAACGTCAAATAAAGCTTTCTCGTATATTAATAATTCGAAGAATAGCTTGATTTTACGTTCAAAGGTACGAATAACCCTTTGAATGAGTAATAAGGTTTATAATGGTACATCAATATTTTGGACAACTTGAATATAATAAGAGATATTTATAACGAAAGATTTAAAAAAGGACATTTTTGGAAAAATGGCTTAAATAAATTGGATATTAAGTAAGAAAGGGACTAATATATAGCTACTTCCGCTATGCAGCAGTAGTCGTGCAATAAAGTACACCGCCCGCCAGCCCGCTGATAAATGTCATGCGGGTATGTAATAGACGGGTTATTGGTTTTTGGAAAGTTAACCATTATAAAGAAATTAACTATACATAGTCTCATTTTATTTAAAATACATTATTCTTATTCTTCTTCATAATCGTAGAGTTTTGGTAGAGTGTTCTTAATAACACCGCGGTCATTCCAGGTACCCGCGCTGCTATGCGTAACCATTTAGCAGTGGCGAAGGAAGAGCATTCATTTATTGATAAAGATAAAACTAATTTATTAAACATGGGAACTTTTAACAGAACTCTTACTGGTCGGCAACTTATTATTTTGATATAAATTTTATTTTTGCCTCTTCATCTCAAGGTGTTATAGTCGTGGAGAAGAAGCACAAAGAAACTCGCAACAACACATAATACAATTTAACAACACAAATTAATACGTATAAACTTTATCAGATATAACCTAAATGAAAACAAAATAATCAGGCGACATCGCTGCCGAGGATTCTTGTCATTAAAATATTTGTTTTTTGAATAATAAGTCTTCTTGGTCAGTTTACTTTTAATATGCTTTTTGAATTTTCTCAAGTGTTGTGAAAGGTTTTTAAGTGTCGATCTCGTGCCGCGACGCGCGGCCTGGGTACTCCGCCACTAGTTGGACTGAGGACATAGTTAAATTCGCTGGTTCCGGGCAACACAGATCTGGTTATCTTCGCGATATTTGTGGGTAGTCTTATGATTTGCAGTGGTCAGCGATCGGTTGTAAAATAAGAAGGCATATGTTTAAATATTGTTTAGAATAGCAGTTTACTAAAAAAAAAACACAGCAGTTCACTGTATTCACTCAACTCATTAGAGACAGTCAATCGGGCTCGGCCCGCGTGACGCCAACTAACCTAATTTTAAATCCCACATATCACAGTCTAATTTATACCTATTGCAAATCATTTCATTATCAACTTCTTTTACTTTTACTGTATGCATCGTATCTTCATTGTAACAAACTAATTTGAATACACGAATAGTAAACTTTAAAGATAAATTGTGAACATTCAAATATTAAGATTATTAAACAAAATTAACGAACAGTTAATTGATAGAATCTCGTTAGCAACATGGCGGAACATCCGGGATTAACCTTTGCGGCCGCTTTGATTCTGATTAAACGTGAATAATTTCCGGTCAACTGGGCACCAATTTTCGAGATTAAATAAATTACTATTTGCTTTGCGGTGTTCGCTATTGGAGGTTCTTTGCAAGTTAGAATTACGTCATATTTTGAGGTCCTTATTTTGGGAAATTTCTATTCTTATATAGATATCAATTGTAGTTAAATATATTTGGGATATTTAAATAAAGTAGGGTGATATCAAAATCGTCTGAGAATATAGACATCTGTCTACTGCAAAATGTAGGAGTCCTCCAAATATCGCTGCTATTACCGAATTTGCGCTCCTCACATCTAGAAATTTCTGGCATCCTTGACAGAGGCTTTTGGTCGAGAATATTTCTGCCCCTACGTCCGTTCTACACGTCGTAGACCTTAGTTCTTGACCTCATTTCTGATTCTATATATCAGCGAAATTCTTTCCATATCCCTTCCTGGTGCTCTATAGGTCCCCTCGACCCTCTTACAAAGCCCATCATAAACTAAACCATATCTCAGATCAATAAGCTATCACCCGCAACACACAGTGGTCCAAGTCCAGCAAATAAATTACGGTTCATCAACCGAAGGTAGTAAAGTAAAAAAATTCAAGAAAAGGTAACATTTTTGTTTTAATATCTAATTTATGATTAAATCGCAGCTTCCGGCACGTGGTTAGTACTATAGAGAATAACTGTACATAATGTAATAAAACAAAATTCAATTTAATTAATTTTAATGTTTTTTTTTCTGTGAAATATGTTAATGGTCTTTTATGAAAGTTTATTTGTTTATATGAAACACTGATATTTATCTTTCTCTCTTAGTAAGAAAAGGACCAATATTTAGCCTCTTCCGCTCATGCAGTGGTAGTCGTGCAACAAAGTGCACAAACACAGTAAGTACAGAGTTATCTGTGTTTGGCACTAATCGGTGTAACATAATTCCTGAAGATGCCCCGTGGAGGGGTGAAACACATGTTGAGTGGTTTAACGGTGGCAGTTGTGTAATACGCATTTATCAGCGGGCTGGCGGACGGTGCACTTTGTTGCACGACTACCACTGCATGTGCGGAAGTGGCTAAATATTGGTCCTTTTCTTACTTAGGATGGACTTCCGCAAGGTAACGCCTGATTCCATTAAATTTTCCTCTCTTCTTTTCATTTCAGACGATAGATGCCCACTGAAAGCCATAATTCGCCTTTGTGTCCTGCGTATCAAATACTAAATGAATAAATACACTGAATTCATATTGAGTCGTTTCAGCCCATAGACGCCTTCTGCAAAGCATGGGTCTGCCCCAAAGATATCTATTATGGGGGGATATACCATAATTGTCACGTTTGGAACACGGATTGGCGATTACAGTTTTGTATTATAGTACACAGAGGACGCTTCTGCCCATCCTTTGGAATTTTTTTTGTCAATATTGACAATCCTATATAATTAATACACAAAGTGTAGATTATATATGTCTGTATCCTTAGATTTTAACTTGCGACTACAGCTCAGTACAATTGATACAAATCAATATTTATCCAAATTGCTTACGTAACTAATAGTGTGCAAATTATAGGATGGTTAAAATACAGCAAGCGCCATCTAGCGGTGAATAGATGAACGTCATATATCTTTTTTTTATTAATTCTAATTTGTATTGCTATTGTTTTTTTTACAATATTTTTTTCGCTTTTACTAAGGGCAGACAGTTGGGAGAGGGTTGCCGCTATTTGATATGGATCTTTCTTCTCCCAGCTGCGAGGCGCGATAGCGTTTTATAATTTTTACAATTTTTCTTACACAATTTTCTCTTATGGGTAAATACAGCTTAAATTTATATATATTAACAATAACATTTGTATGTTTTACTTAATTACATATTAGTTGGTACATTATTTTAATTTAAGCCGCTGCCCAAGTGCTACAGACCGTTAAATGCCTTGAGATTTAAGACAATGTGCCGGGCCGACTCATCAAAAGATTCTACAGTAAACGTCATATATCTACTGACATTGTTACAAAGGTAATAAATATCATCGTCATGCCATTGACCTTTTTTAAAGAACGTCACGATGAATAGTCTTGGGCTGCCTGAATCCAGGGTTTTTCAGAAGCTTTGCCTATGTCGTCGTTGCTACCGGGGGTTTGCCCCCCCTCTCCCCCCGTGCAGTATGTAGATACAGTTTGTGGCATATATATGATCCATCACGAGCGATATGCACTGTTCACTATGTCATTAATAAAATATACTACTAGACAACATATAATGTATGTATTGTCTTCCATCATCTGCGAATTGAAGCGATAGTTTCTAAGCCAACGAGAATAGTAAGCGCTACCGCATTCCTAATGCATTCAATGCGATCTCATCCATCATTAATATCCCTTACTTCAAGTGTCCAATATGTGTGTATACTGTTTCTTGTAACTGTATTAGATATATTTATTATATATCACAATTATTGGTGAAATACGTTCTAATTTTTAATTTGTGCAGAATTTTTAATTGCTTCTTTCCTTTAGTTTTTATTGTTTATTCTTTTGTCACTACTATTTATTTCATTTATATAATGAAAGGCTTTTGTAATATTTATTAATAAATGTGCTATCGGGATCACTTAATACTGTGATCAGAAAGTAAGGTGAATTTGTTAATAAAATGTAAATTCTTTATTTATTCTTACAAATCAATTTCATCCCCTTGAAATTTATCTCCTCGTTTCTCATCTCTATACAAAAGTTGTCTGGTAGAGATCGCCTCGAGTGATAAAACAGCCTCTTGTACCTGTACATAAATTGTTACACTTTTTATTATATTTTTTACATTTTCTTTACGCCTTTTTATATTTTTTATGATTTTGGCGTACAAAAATGTGTAAATGAAAAAAAGTAAATAGATAAATTCTTCTGTATCAATCTCCTAAAGTTTAAAATTAGAAAGATAGATTACTTCTTTACTAAAATCAGATAAAATAGACCTAATACTTTAGAGTTATATCGCTTATATAATAAAGATATATGAAGTCTAAACAGTACATATAGTATCAATATTGTAGCCAATTTCGTGTACGAAATGTTTACAATACAATTTTTTTTATCTGACGTTACGCGTTCTGTCAAAGTGAAACGAAGGACGTTGACATTCAAAACAGCATCTGTACTGCGGTTGACCTCCGTATAGCAGTGTATTATTGACCATAAAACATTTATTGAATATTCGATTACATTGCGTTGTAACTTTACCAGTTCTCGCGGTTCATTTATTTGAGGCCACAAATGGAATTGAAACAATTTATTATACGCAAATAATCGTAATATTTTTAACTATGTAGCAAAATTGTAATAGTATTTTTTTTGTAGTTTAATATGTGTTAAAAACGAATGTTTTTTTTTCAGATTGACGCAGGTTCTGGAATAGATGCTGAACACTGGATGTAGAACGCTTCCACCCAGTCCTTTTAGTACTCTATGAAGGAAGTCTATGTCCAGCACATGCAAGGATGCGCAGTGCCCTGGAAACGGAGGTAAAGTTAAAGATAGAGAGCATCGCCGTAATGATGGGCGACGACAACCTTCGCCCATCATTCCTATCGTTTGCTCGTAGGGTGGTGAGTGACACTGATAATAGAAACAAAACAGTATAGATAAGTAGGTACCTAATAAACTGCATATAAAATAACTAGTCAATTAATATTAGAAAAATATACTAAAAATAGAATAAGAAAAGTGTAGTAATGTATTAGGAAACCAAAACCCAAAGAAAACTGTAATATAAAATACAGAATATGTAAATAATAAAATAAATAATTAAAGAATGTATCTAGCCACCTAAGAGTACTAACAAAATGAAAGATATTGTGATGGAAATAAGGTAAGAATAAAAGAAATTGAGAAGTATGACAGTGAGTGAATAAAGATGAAAAATCTGAAAAACTTAATTGTAAACAAAGACCCTGATCCCAACTAATTAGGGGTACGAGAGGCCTTCAATAGTGGGGGCCGAAAAAAATGTCCAGAATAGGAAGTCTTGTGTCAAAAACGATAAAAACTACGCAGCTTTTCTGACAAGAATAAACGCAGATGATACAAATTCAAGTGCTACAACAACACAGTATATCATGTTAACCCTTAATAGCCTAGAGTTTCAATTTTGATACCAATCTTTTAAACCGAATGTTCACATTACTATTAGTTTTTTTAAAGGTTGGCTGTACGAATTTTACTGTTGTATAATATTCTTTCCAACGAAATTAAAAAAAAAAATCTATTTTTCACTTCATCTAGACCCTCAAGCAAACACAGTAATATAAAAAAATCACTTTTGTAAATCAGGCTATTAAAGGTTAAGTCATACAGGCATCTGAGGTTTTATATTATAATGTGTATATTAAACATCATTAAATGTCATTAATACATGGCAACACTTGAGATTCTGATCGGTTCTTCTCAGCAGAACAGCATTTCCAACTGTGGTATACACACTTCATCTAGACCCTCAAGCAAACATAGTAATAACGGTTGTCAAATATCTCCCTTCCGCTTTTTTGCTCTTTATTCAATGCTTTATAAAAAGTGTTACAGTGATCGGATTTAGTTCAAAAATGCGCCGTTTTGTTCGATAATCTGTTTCCATCTAGACGGCAACTTCATAATACCTCCCTCGTAGAAGCCCCCCACCCTATTTGCGAAGAACTCGGACAGCCACTTTTTACAAACCTCTTTTGAGTTCAACTTTACACCACCAAGGGCGTTCGCCATGGACAGGAACAGGTGGTAATCACTTGGCGCTATGTCCGGGCTATATGGTGGATGTGATAAAACCTCCCATCCGAGCTCCCGTAGCTTCTGACGAGTCATCAACGAAGTGTGTGGTCTGGCGTTGTCCTGGTGGAACACTACACCCTTCCTGTTGGCCAATTCTGGACGCTTCTGGTCGATCGCCTGCTTCAAGCGGTCCAGTTGTTCGCAGTAGATGGTAGAATTAAGCGTCTGGCCATATGGGAGCAGCTCATAGTGGATGATTCCCTTCCAATCCCACCAAACACACAGCAAAACCTTCCTGGCCGTCAATCCCGGCTTGGCCACTGTTTGGGACGATTCACCGGCCTTCGACCACGACCGTTTTCGCTTGATATTGTCGTATGTGATCCATTTTTCGTCGCCAGTCACCATCCGCTTCAAGAATGGGTCGAGTTCGTTCCGTTTCAGCAGCATATCGCAGGCGTTGATTCGGTCCAGAAGGTTTTTTTGCGTCAAATCATGCGGCACCCAAACATCAAGCTTTTTTTGTATCCAGCCTTCTGCAGATGGTTTAAAATGGTTTGGTGACTAACTCCCATCTCCTGGGCAATGTCACGAGATGCCACATGCCGGTCTAACTCGATGTAGTCCATGATTTGATCGGTATTTGTCGTCACAGGTCTTCCGCCGGCTGGCTTATCCATGGTGTCGTTTTCGCCGGCTCTGAATCGTCGAAACCATTCCTCCGCGGTTCGAAGTGATAGAGTACCATCCCCCAAAACACCATTAATCTCACAGAACGTTTCTCTAGCGGATTTGCCTTTAACGAAGGAAAACTTTAAAATAGCGCGAATTTCGGCGTTAGTGAACTCCATGTTTACACGTCTATAACTGTTGAACGCAATATCAAAACTAATCATGCAAAGCGTCGTTTTGTAGTTTATGTCAAGACCTTTCAAATTATGTATAGTATTGCCAGATACGAGCTCCGTAGCGCTTTGTACATAGCCGCGAAATTCAAAAGACAAAAAGGCGGAAGGGAGATATTTGACAACCTTTTATTAAAAAAATCACTTTCGTAAATCAGGCTATTAAGGGTTAAATTTCTCATCAATGGTAGATAGGATTCTTCAACCGTAGATGAATAAAAGTAACTGAATTGGTCCAGCTGATTTGCAAGTTCTTTTATGACCGCGTTTTTTCGTTCTCGTTCAACCTCTATAATAGGTGGATAGGGTTTTTATTTACGCAATAATTTTCCTTTTTTATATTTCCATATGCATCTTTCGTCTTTCTCCATGTCTTTGATTCTTCTCCTAATTTTTTTCTCGATATCTTTCATTCCTTTCCATATTTTCCTTCTATACATCGCTTCACTTTCTTCACGTTCCAGAGTTCTACAATTTTATGTTTATCATTTTTATTATATGTTCAACAATTTATTTGTTTTTAATTCTTATTTATTTTTTACAATCTATATCGCACTTAATTTACATTTTTATTATCATCAATATCAATATCACAAGGCAATCAGACGAGTTTGTTAAAATCATTGGAAGGCATTACATGCAGTCTTCTTCCAGGCGATCCTACTGGAAATCAATGGGGAGGCCTGAAATCAAAATAAAATAATTAATCTGATGATAAAATTATGAAATCTGGATATTGCTAGGGCGTCGTTTAAAACAAATAAGGCACCAATCGTTTAAAAAAGTAATAACTTAGTTTCTTCAACCTAGTTTTAAATAGTATATGATTTAAGTTAGTAAATAGATGAACATTCAAAAACGAAAGCTAAAAAAAAAATCAGAAATTTGAAACGTAATAATAAAAACAAAGGCACGGACGCTAATGTCTGTGGAATATAGATCCGTATAAATAAAAAAGGAGTAAATATATGTTTTATTAAATCAATTTCAAGGTAGCACCATAAAACTTTTGAATTGCTAACTTCTGCCAACGTTTCTCCGGTGTGGCCAATTTTAAAATTCAATTCAATTTCGAATTTGGCACAGGATATACCAATTGTCTAGCATTCGCGAATTCCGCTATTTCTCACCTCATAACCATACAATAGATTATACCAAATTAACCATGTATATACATGATTTAAATATAACATTTTTATTTAATAGTATTTAACATTCAACTTACTATGCGCAGTGGAAGCTTGTACAATAGTACACAAACGTTCTTTGGCAATATTTTTAAATCTAGGAATAGTTATTATATTAAGTAAGAAAAGGACCAATATTTAGCCATTTTCGCACATGCATTCTAGATCAGTTTTTTTTATTATTGTATTATATTATAAATATGCATTATACCTATTATAAGAATACATATTATATACACATTTACACTCCTACCTTTTCAATACTATGATTGTATCGTGTGATAAGACCAACCATTGCACTTTTTGGTCTATTATTATGAAACTATTTAAATGTATCCTAGTGTGTACAATAAAGAATATTAAATAAATAAGAAAAGAACCAATATATAGCCACTTCCGCACATGCAGTGGTAGTCGTGCAACAAAGTGCACCGCCCGCCAGCCCACCGTCAAATGCGTACGCGACAAACAATGCAAATTACACAACTGCCACCGTTAAATCACTCAACACGTGTTTCTCCCCTCCACGGGGCATCTTCAGGAGTTATGTTACACCGATTAGTGCCAAACACTCTGCGTTATATACGCATTTATCAGCGGGTTGGCGGGCGGTGCACTTTGTTGCACGACTACCACTGCATGTGCGAAAGTGGTTAAATATTGGTCCTTTTCTTACTTAGGATGAACTTTCGCAAGGTAACACCCGATTCAATTAAATAAATATACTAAAATTAATAGACACTTTAAACAACTCCTTATATGATATTTAAAGGTGGCTGAGAGGTTTTTAAAAATGAAGGCCTTTAAAAGAGTGTTAAAGTGTGTTTCTAAGTTATGCACATAAAGTTGTACTTTTCGAAATAACTGTACGCGGAAGTGAACTAGAAAAAGGAATGTAAAACGGGAACTGTATATTTAACCCGGAACAGTGGGCCACATAAAGCTTAGCTCGGAGTTAGACATGGATATATCAGTCGTTCACGTGAACAGCGCGCTCTTTATTAAAGTGGGGTAGTGAAAATTTACAGCGGCACCTGAAATCCAATTGTCGGAGAGAGGAAGTTATCTCACTGGTTAAGTGTGTGTGTGTTAAAACGGAACCTGATAACTTAATTGCTCCGAACTGAACACGTAAACATTCTAACACAATTTCATGGTTCAACATCTAACTTCGTAATAGGTTAAATTATATCACATTGAAAGTAGTTATTTATTTATTTAATAATTTTTTATTGTACACGATAAGATAAATTTAATAGTTTTACAATAACATACAGAAAAGTACAATGGGCGGTCTTATCACACAAGGCAATCTCTCACAGAGAACCATAGTAAGGAAAAGATAATAGTACTTATAAAGGGTAGTTCACGTGTACCAAAAAATACATATTCACAAACATATGAACATAAATATACTAGACATACATACTTAAACATACGTATAT